>NC_135315.1:75670381-77119340 GCF_048772815.1 Callospermophilus lateralis
CACTAATCATCAGGGAAATGCAAATCAAAAACAAAATGAAATATCTTCTCAACCCAGTAGAAGGGCTAATTCCCAAAAGAGTAAAGGTAACAAGTGACCATGAGAATGTAAAGAGAAGGAAACCCTCACACTCTGTTGAGAGGCAATGTAATTAGTACAATCAATATTGCACACTTTAAATTGTGTTGTTCAATGTTGTGCTATTGAGTTTTGGGATTCCTTACTTATTTCAGTTATTATTTCTTTCTATATTTTACAAATATTTTCTCTCAGTATGTAATTTGTATCTTCACTCACATGATTGCTTTCTTTGTTGTGCAGAATCTTTTTAGTTTAATGTAAATTCATTTGTCTATTTTTACTTTTGTTTCCTGTGTTTTGGGGGTCTTTTCCCAAAATTCCTTGCCCATTCCAATGTCTTAAAGCATTTCCTCCAATTTTTCTTCTAGCAGTTTCAACATTTCTGGTCTTACATTGAAGTCTTTAATCTGCTTTGAATTGATTTTTGTAACTGGTGTGAGATGGGTGTCAACGTTCATTTTTCTGCAGTTAGATATCCAATTTCCCAGCACCATTCACTGAAAAGACGATGCTTTTCCAATGCTTGTTCTTAGCACCTTTGACTAAAGTCAGCTGGATATAGATGTGCAGGTTTACTGCTTGACTCTGTTCTTTTCCATTGGCCTATTTGTGTGTTTTTATACCAATACTACGCTAGCTATTTGGCTAATATATTTTAATAGAGTATCTTGAAGTCAGGTGGCATAATCCCTGCTTTTTATTATTATTATAATTATTATTATTATTATTACTCAAGATTAATTTTTTGTGTGGTTCTATGCAAATTTCAGAATTGTTTTTCCTAGTTCTGTAAATAATGTCCTTGATAATTTGGTAGAGATTATATTGAACCTATTAACTACTTTTGGTAGTATAAATATTTAAACAACATTGATTTTTCCAATCTGGGAGCATGGATGTCTTCATAAATTTTCTTTTTCAATTTCTTTTCATCGATATTTTATTATTTTCAAAGTAGAGATTTTTCATGTTTCAGAGAAAACTTTATGCTTATGATTGTGCAATGCTTGTGTGTGTGTGTGTGTGTGTGTGTGTGTGTGTGAGTGTATAACTGTTGTAAATCAGATTGCTTTGTTGATTTCCATTTCTGACAATTCACTGTTGGAGTATAGCAAAGCTATTCATTCTTCCTGATATATTCTTATGAATTTTAAGTTCAAATTTTTCCATGACAAGCAATAAGCTGTTGAGGGTCACAGACAAGTCAAGATGGCGACAGGCACTTTGCCAGAGGGAATGGTTTGTGAAGTAACACTTGCCAGAGGGAATGGTTTGTGAAGTAACACCAGCAAGCCATTAAGATGATGGAGATTCCTTAATGACTGACTGCTGTATCTAGTTTATGTTAATTGAGTTAAGCTGTGTGTAATTAAGATGATGAGGATTCCTTGATGGCTGATTGATGTATCTGGATGATATTAATTGAAACAAGCTGTGTATTCAGTTATGTATATATAACTCTGCTGTCCAGCAATAAAGCGGCTCCTGCTATATCAACCTTACAAGATGCTTGTCACCCCTCTGGTTATTTTGCCCAGCCAGACTGCGGCAATAAGCCAGGATATATATTATGCATTCCCAGGATTCCACATGTTGATTGTGTGAGTTTGGGCACGTTTTATACAGCACCATATCTATCAGTTAGTTTCTAATAAGTAGAAACTAACAATAACAAATTTGTGCATTGGTATATTGAGACAACCAAATGACTTAACATTTTAAATATTGTCATTTATTGACCACCTAGTAAATGCTGTTATTGTTTCTGTTATTGTTTCTGATACATGGCACATGTAATACTATACACACATATATATAACATTTATATATTTATATTTGTGTCATAATCAAAATCTGATGATGAATTGCATAATTACTGCATATATGCATATAGAATAATATATATGCTTAATCATCATTATCATATTTATCCTGTTGATACTTGTTGAATGTTTACCATAATAACCATCTGCTGGTGCTGCACTGTTTTGCATAATTATCTCTTTTGACATGTAAAATAATTGTTTAAGATTAGAATTATTACTATAACTAGATTACTCAAGCATAGAAAGCTCAACTAACTTACTTATTGTATATGTAGAAAAAATAAATTATTCAAACTGAGTCTTGACAGATTCCAAAAAGTGCTTAATTCTAACTACTGCCTAGGAAAGGGAAAAGTGACTTTATTGAGAACAACAGTTGAAGTAATCTAATGCAAAACTATTGAATTAATTATTAAACTATAGGTATCATAATACATGTTATTATTTCACTGCTAAAATAATATTAAATTATTAAAAAAAATTAATGCTAGCTGGGTATGGTGGCACATGCCTGTAATCCCAGCAGCTCTGGAGGCTAAGGCAGGAAGATCATGAGTTCAGAGCCAACCTCAGTAATGGTGAAGCACTAAACAACTCAGTGAGTCCCTGTCTCTAAACAAAATACAAAATAGGGCTGGGATGTGTCTCAGTGGTCGAGTGCCCCTGAGTTCAATCCCTGATACCAAAAAAAAAAAAAAAAGAAAAAAGAAAAGTATTAATACTTTTTATTTTGACCAACTCAGGCAAAACTTATCTAATAATTAGTTCCTATTTTTACTTCAATAAGAAAAATTCTTTTTGCACTTTTATCCCCTTTTTCTATATTTAAATTTTGGAAATAGATCTGTTTTTAAAATTATAGCATTGTAGTTATACAGTAGTTGGGTTAATTTTGACAACTCATACATGCATGGAATTTGATTTCAATGCCCTTTGTTCCCCTAATTCCCTCCTCTCTTCCTCTCCATATTTTTCCTTCTTATACTCTATAGATCTTCCTTTTGCTTATTTACTTATTTACACACTTATGTATTTATTTATATATTTATGTATTTTGACTGGTATTTTCTACATATATATAACCGTAAAATTTCCTTTGGTATATTCACATATGCATATAAAGTGATTTTATTAAATTCTCCCCTTTCTGGTCCCCCCTCCCTCCCTCTTGATTTCTGTCTTCTACTCCACTGATCTTCCCTATATCATTGTGATATGAATCAAATATGAACCAAACACATATTCTTTTCCTTATTTTCCTCTAGCTTCTACATATTAGAGAAAACATCTGACCCTCAACTTTTCCAGTCTGATTTATTTCACTTAGCATGTTGTTTTCTATTTCCATATATTTACAGGCAAATGCCATAATTTCATTCTTCATATCTGAGTAAAATTCCATTGTGTGTGTATGTATGTATATGTATATACATTTTCTTGAACACAGGTCTGATTTCTATATACCATCTCTCCTGCTTAAATGAGTTTCCAAAGTATAATAGTTTGCTGCTCTCCCTCAGCCACATTCTCTTCCTCTATTCACAGATACTTTGTTTTTCAACTAGTTTTCTTACATTGAGTAGCTAGTTACTGAAGTATTAGAAAGCATTTTTTTCTCCTTAGAAAATAAACTTACTAAAAGTAGTATTACAATTTACTATTCACCGAAACACTTTGAAATGTCACACCTGAAACAAATTTGTTTACCAATGTAATCATATACAATATGCCATGATTCCTGTCCCTACAAAGAGGATTGGATGGGATGGGTAATCTTTAATATATATATCTCAACAGAGATAAAAGAAACAAAAGTGGTAACTTCCATATTCCATCCTCCAAATCAGTTTCTACAGAACAAATAATCACAAACACCCTCTAAAACAACTTTTTTAATTAATTTTTTTAAAATAATTGAAAGCACAAGGTGCACAAATGGCAGAGGCAGGAAGGGGGAAGCATTCCTTGGATCAGCAAGCTCTTCTTTATTCAGCTGTGGAGTCAATTGGCCAAACACCTGGGTGTGGCTCATTTTCAGGGGGAAAGATGGCTGCTGGCCACCATGAGGGGTCTGAGTTTTATATACAGTAGAGCCAGGTCATGGGAGGAGTTAGCTGCTTTTGGTGGGCCAGGTCATGAGAAGAGTTTTGGTGACAGGATCATTCTGGGTGAGAGGACAGGTAGAGAACCATATCCCTCAATAATAATGTTAGGAAACCATGTATGGTACATTAAAAGAAGAAATTATATATTGTGACAAAATGAAAGTGATACACATTTCTTCACTGGTAGAGGAAGTGCTGAATTTGAATTCTTTAATCAATAAATTATGTTTTATTACCTAAATTTAAAGGAATATCCATTTATTTTTCTATTAGAGTGCTCTAGGGCTGGGGTTGTGGCTCAGCAATAGAGCACTCGCCTCGCATGTGCGAGATAGTGGGTTAGATTCTCAGCACCACATAAAAATAAATAAGCAAAATAAAGGTATTGTGTCCAATTACAACTAATATAGCACTTATGAAATAGAAATCAGCATTTGTGAGAGAAAGGAGTCAAGATCAAATGATTATGATTGCATTAAGTATCTAAGAGGATCATTAAAAGAAAAGACTGGAAAATATGTCTAATGAGGATTTTAGAGACATTGAAGAAATTCTACTAAGAAACAGATTTATGAGTATACCATAGTAAAAGGCCCTGGGCAGGAGTTTAAAAGGATGAACTTCAGCATCAAAGAGATCTGGATTCAATTTGCATTTCTCTGACTGCTAGAGATGGTGAGCATTTTTTCATGTACTGAGAAGTGTCTGTTCAGATCCTTGGCCCATTTGTTGATTGGGTTATTTGTTATCTTATTGTTTAATTTTTTGAGTTCTTTGTATATTCTGGATATTAGGGCTCTATCTGAAGTGTGAGGGGTAAAAATTTGTTCCCATGAAGTAGGCTCTCTATTTACCTCTCTTATTGTTTCTCTTGATGAGAAAAAAACTTTTTAGTTTAAGTAAGTCCCATTTGTTGATTCTTGTTATTAACTCTTGGGCTATGGGAGTCCTATTAAGGAATTTGGAGCCCGACCCCACAGTATGTAGATCTTAGCCAACTTTTTCTTCTATCAGATGCAGTGTCTCTGATTTGATATCTAGTTCCTTGATCCATTTTGAGTTAACTTTTGTGCATGGTGAGAGAAAGGGATTCAGTTTCATTTTGTTGCATATGGATTTCCAATTTTCCCAGCACCATTTGTTGAAGATGCTATCCTTCCTCCATTGCATGTTTTTAGCCCCTTTATCAAATATAAGATAGTTGTAACTTTGTGGATTAGTCTTTGTGTCCTCTATTCTGTACCATTGGTCCACCTGCCTGTTTTGGTACCAGTACCACGCTGTTTTTGTTACTATTGCTTTGTAGTACAGTTTGAACTCTGGTATCGCTATACCTCCAGATTCACACTTCCTGCTTAGAATTGCTTTTGCTATTCTGGGTCTTTTGTTTTTCCATATGAATTTCATGATTGCTTTATCTATTTCTACAAGAAATGTTGTTGGGATTTTGATTGGCATCACATTAAACCTGTAGAGAACTTTGGGTAATATCGCCATTTTGATGATGTTAGTTCTGCCTACCCATGAACAGGGTACATTTTTCCATCTTCTGAGATCTTCTTCTATTTCTCTCTTTAGGGTTCTGTAGTTTTCATTGTATAAATCTTTCACCTCTTTTGTTAGGTGGATTCCCAAGTATCTTATTTTCTTTGAGGATATCGTGAATGGAGTGGTTTTTTTCATTTCTATTTCAGAAGTTTTGTTGCTGATATACAGGAATGCCTTTGATTTATGCGTGTTGATTTTATATCCTGCCACTTTGCTGAATTCATTTATTAACTCTAGCAGTTTCTTTGTAGACCCTTTAGAGTCTGTTAAATATATTATCATGTCATCCGCAAATAGTGATAATTTAAGTTCTTCTTTTCCTATTTTTATGCCTTTAATTTCTTTTGTCTGTCTAATTGCTCTGGCTAGTACTTCAAGAACTAGATTGAATAGAAGTGGTGATAGAGGGCATCCCTGTCTTGTTCCAGATTTTAGAGGGAATGCCTTCAGTTTTTCTCCGTTTAGGATGATGCTAGCCTGAGGTTTAGCATATATAGCTTTTACAATGTTGAGGTAAGTTCCTGTTAACCCTAGTTTTTCTAGTGTTTTGAACATAAAGGGATGCTGTACTTTGTCAAATGCTTTTTCTGCATCTATAGAGATGATCATATGGTTCTTGTCTTTAAGTCTATTGATGTGGTGAATAGCATTTATTGATTTCCGTATATTGAACCAACCCTGCATCCCAGGGATGAATCCTATTGATCATGGTGCACAAGTTTTTTGATATGCTTTTGTATTCGATTCGCCAGAATTTTATTGAGAATTTTTGCATCCAAGTTCATTAGAGATATTGGTCTGTAGTTTTCTTTCTTTGAAGTGTCTTTGTCTGGTTTTGGGATCAGGGTGATGATGGCCTCATAGAATGAACTTGGAAGAGCTCCTTCTTTTTCTATTTCTTGAAATAACTTGAAAAGTATTGGTATTAATTCTTCTTTGAAGGTTTTGTAAAACTCCGCTGTATACCCATCCGGTTCAGGGCTTTTCTTGGTTGGTAGTCTTTTGATGGATTCTTCTATTTCTTCCTTTGATATTGGTCTGTTTAAATTATGTGTGTCTTCCTGACTCAATCTGGGCAGATCATATGACTTAAGAAATTTATCGATATCTTCACTATCTTCTATTTTATTGGAATATAGGGTTTCAAAATACTTTCTAATTATCTTCTCTATTTCTGTAGTGTCTGTTGTGATATTGTCTTTTTCATCCCGTATGTTAGTAATTTGAGTTCTCTCTCTTCTTCTCTTTGTTAGCATGGCTAAGGGCCTGTCTAACTTATTTATTTTTTCAAAGAACCAACTTTTAGTTTTATCAATATGTTCAATGGGTTTTTTTTGTTTCAATTTCATTGATTTCTGCTCTAATTTTAATTATTTCTTGTCTTCTACTATATTTGCTGTTGTTTTGCTCTTCCTTTTCTAGGTTTTTGAGGTGTAGTGTGAGTTTATTTATTTGTTGGTTTTTCTTTTTTTTGAGGAAAGAACTCCAAGAAATGAATTTCCCTCTTAAAACTGCTTTCATTGTGTCCCATAGATTCCAGTATGTTGTGTCTGTATTATCATTTGTCTCTAAGAATTTTTTTATCTCCTCCTTTATGTCTTCTGTAACCCATTGATCGTTCAGTAACATATTGTTCATTTTCCATGTGATGTAGGATTTTTTCTTCCTTCTTTTATCATTGATTTCCAATTTCATTCCATTATGATCAGATATGGTGCATGGTATTATCTCCACGTTTATATTTACTAAGAGTTGGCCTATGGCATAATATATGGTCTATCTTTGAGTAGGATCCATGTGCTGCCGAGAAGAACGTGTATCCACTTGGTGATGGTTGATATATTCTATATATGTCAGTTAATCTCACTCCAGTAAGATTGGCAGCCATTATGAAGTCAAATTACAATAAGTGTTGGCAAGGATGTGGGGAAAAGCGTACACTTGTACACTGCTGGTGGGACTGCAAATTGGTGAGGCCAATTTGGAAAGCAGTATGGAGATTCCTGGGAAAGCTGGGAATGGATCCACCATTTGACCCAGCTATCGCCCTTCTCGGACTATTCCCTGAGGATCTTCAAAGAGCGTACTATAGGGATACTGCCACATCAATGATTATAGCGGCACAATTCACAATGGCTAGACTGTGGAACCAACCTAGATGCCCTTCAATAGATGAATGGATAAAAAAAATGTGGCATCTATACACAATGGAATATTATGCAGCACTAAAAAATGACAAAATCATAGAATTTGCAGGGAAATGGATGGCATTGGAGCAGAGTATGCTAAGCGAAGCTAGCCAATCCTTAAAAAACAAATGCCAAATGTCTTCTTTGATATAAAGAGAGCAACTAAGAGCAGACCAGGAAGGATGAGCATGAGGAAAAGACTAACATTAAACAAAGACGAGACGGGGGAGAGAAAGGGAGAGAGAGGGGAAAGCATATGGAAAAAGTAGGAGACCTTCAATGTTACCCCAAATTATAAGAGGTTGTGAGGGGAAAGGAGGAGGGAAAAAGGGAGAGAATTAAAAAACAGCAGAGGAGGTAGAGAGGGAAGATGGGAGGGGAGGGGAGGAGAGGGGGGATAGTAGGGGATAGGAATGGTAGCAGAACACAACAGTCACTAATATGCCATTATGTAAAAATATGAGTGTGTAACTGATGTGATTCTGCAATTTTTATTTGGGGAAAAAATGGGAATTCATAACCCAATCGAGTCAAATGTATGAAAGGTGATATATCATGAGCTCTGTAATGTTTTGAACAATCAATAAAAAAAATAAAAGATTATATAAGGAAAAAAAATTCCCCTCAAAAAAACAAAAACAAAAAAGAGATCTGGATTCAAAAGTTAGTATATTCCATTTATAGCTTCATGGGAAATTAAAATTATCTTTCAGAGTTTGCTCTAGTGGACTTGTGCTTTGATTGGAATGTGAACATTTGTTTTTCACCAATTTTGTCACAGTTTTAGTTAAGTTCTTTTGCTGCTGTGACTAAAGGACTGGACCAGAGCAATTTTAGAGGAGGAAAAGTTTATTTGAGGGCTTATTGTTTCATAGGTCTCAGACTATAAACAACTGGCTTTATTCCCTGGGATTTTAGGCTGAATATCATGGCTGAAAAGTATCATAGAGGGAAGCAGCTCACATGATGATCAGGAAGGAGAGAGAGTGAGAGAGAGAGAGAGATCTTCACTCACCAGATACAATACATACATTAAAAGCATGCCATCAATGCCCCACCATCTCCAGCATCACCTATCCACCTTCAGTTATCACCCAATTAATCCCATCAGGAAAGTAATTCACTGATTAGGTTAAGACTCTCAATAATCCAGTCACTTCTCCTCTAAACCTTCTTTCATTGTCTTCCATGTAAGCTTTTGGGTGACACCTCAGATCCAAACTCTAACACTCACTGATGCCTTGTGCCTTGCCTGCTGCACTTCTTATTCATCACTTAACCATCTTTCATGATCCATTCAGGCTCTGCTACTTCTGAATCTGGATGCTACTAATCAGAATGAAGTAAAGAGGAAACAACTAAAGTTTATGTTTAGGAACATATTTCCTCTTTAAAAATATAATTCTGAAAGAGGCAAAATATTAGAATCATATTTTATGCATATTATTATGTAATATGCATTTTAACAGGTCGATGGTAAGGTACTGGGGGAGGAATATATTATTTCAAAGAAAGTCAATACTCAGAAAGAATAATGTTCTTGAACTCTTCTGAGAATTTGAGGAAATTAAACAGAAATGCATTATTTGTTTTAGACAGAATAGAGATGGGAAGTGTTGTGAATTGCCATTCATGTAATCAGATGATGAGTCCCGTTGAAGCTGCTATTTTTTTGTTATTGTTGTTTCTCTTGTGGTAAGTCAACAAAGTTCATGGTGTTTTATTTAATGCTCTGGAAGTTGCCTCATACTTCTTTACCTAAGTAAACTAAAAATACCACTCATGGATCTATTTGTTAAGATATGAAGTATCTATAAATTATGGGATATTTCTCTTAAAAATGCACACACACACACACACACACACACACACACACACACACACACTCCCTACTAATTGATAGGATATCTCTTTAGGATAGATAGGCAGCTTTTCCAATGGGGTTTTCTGAATTTTTTTGGCAGGGGTGGAGGATACTGGAGATTGACTCAACCACATTCCCAGCCCTGTTTCGTATTTTAAGAGGGTTTCATTGAGTTGGTCAGCACCTCACTTTTGTGCAGGCTGGCTTTGAACTTGCCATCCTCCTGTCTCAGCCCTGGAGTCGATGGGATTATGGGCCTGTGACACCATGCTCCACAGGGTTTTCTGAATCTCTGACTACATTGTCATCACTGTTTTTCTTCAGTCCTCTAAGACATTTTCTGATCTGTGACTTTTGATGTGGGATTTACATATATTGATTGAACACAATGGTGGTCCAGTAAAGTTTGGCTGATGCCATTCTGTTGGTAGGTCATGGCGAAAGTGAAGTCGATGGTTTGGCAAGACACCTGTGTGACAATGAGTAAAAAGTAACCCAAGCAAATATGTATTTAAACTTTTTATCTTAATTAAATTCTGGGACTCAGTGCCTTATGGTTTCTTGAGTTACCCCTCTTTTATAATAGCAGCACAAGTACAGAGTCACAATGCATGGTAGATATGCAGTAAAGAAAGCAACACATTTTTCTTATCTTTCATCCACATCTAAGACAAATTGATCTTGAATTTGCTTTCTTCTAGTTACCAGAAATCTAGTCAACTTAGAATGGCAACTGTATTACCCAGAAGTGTTGTTCATAGGAAAAATACTAAACTCCTGGAAGTAAAATTAAAGAAGAAACACATCACAAAATCTGTGTGAAGCCAAAGTTTTGTGTTCTTGGATTTGCTGGTGTGTGTGTGTGTGTGTGTGTGTGTGTGTGTGTGTGTGTGTGTTTAGTGGAGATCAGTCAGGGCCTCACGCATGCTAGGCCAGTGCTGTTCCACTGACCTGCAGCCTTACACTTTTTAAAATTTTATTTTGAGACAGGACCTTAGTAAATTTCCTAGACTGGTCTTGAACTTGAGATCCTCCTGTTTAGGCATCACAAGTACCTTGGATTATAGGAGTGTTACACTAAACGAGGCTCACTGGGCTTGATGATTCTTATAATTGAGGATGGTCCTCTTTTGAAAATCTGGAAACTGTTAGAAGACATTAATATCTACCTAGAGCTTAAGGATTCTCTAGTAGCTAATGCATACACACCTACATTAGGACTTTTGTTGTAGTTGTTTTATTGCCAGAATGTTTCTCTTGTGGTTATCTGCTTAGTAAATCTGCTTGACATCTACCTACAAATTCCATGAACCTCACCTTCTGGATACCTCATCCACATTGTCATCCCTCAGGCCTTGTGCTAATATGTCAACTCTATTTACCATCTTACTTCTTGCATCGTTACATAGGGCCTCCTTTTTGTAGTTATTATGCATATTTCATTATCCTTTTCTTTCTTACTTCATCATCTAAATTCTATCACAGTGCTACTTGTCTGTTTTGTTTCTTGGTATATCATACATTTCTCAGATAGTGCCTGTCATATATTAATTTCTCAATTATTGCATGAGAAGTAAAACTAACTTTATTCTCAGCTCATTAAATCATGACTTTTCTATGTCTGTCTTTTTGCGAATTTTTTTCTTGAATTTTTAGGCTTCTGTTTGTCGAATTGATTGATAGAGATGACTAGTGCTTTAAGTAGAGCATTTTTATTCACCACTTTCACCAAGCTATAACAAAATTCTGCTACTGAATTTATATAAGAAAAGTTTTCTTTTCCTTGTAGAATCTTTGCATTGTCTTTCTGAACATTAGTGTTTGAGGTGGATGTTCCTTTGATTTGTAGACATTTCAGGTTTAAAGTGACTAGTACCATGTGCAAGATTACTTGTAACATTTTTTCTGCCCCCAGGATTTTGAGGATACATTTGTTTATCCTTACTTCTCACTAGTTAAGAAAGAGCCATCTTCTACCTTTCTGATTTAGAGGAATTCAGCCTGAATATATTACCTGATTGTTATTTCTTTACTTCACGTTTCTAAGAAGAAAAATGATACCAGAGAAATTCCTGTCACTATATGTTATGTTTTCCCACAGTTAAACAAAATACCATGCCACTGTATACCATGCCATCAAACTTCAGGAAGTTATTTATCAAGTGACTTCTAGATTGATAGTCATAGACTTTTTGGCTTGCTACAGCATTACTACTATTTGAGACCCATAGCATTTGGCTGACACTCTGTCTAATTTACATGTGTTTTTTCAATGTGTATTTACCTCTGTCTTAATTTTCTTAAATGCATGACTTTCATTAAGCATGCACATTCTAATTTTAAGTGCATAGTATTTATTTAACTATTTCTATTGTTAAACATCTAACAATATATTACAAATATATTACTGTTAAATTAGAATGTTTTTTAAAATAATTACTTGATGGCTTGAAAATAATTATATGATTTCTTTAAAGTATACTCAACTCTCTGCATAGCTATAAAATTAATTATATTTTTTGTTTAAATATTTTATTTTATCTTTAATTGTTTAGCTATTTTACATCACAGATACTTTAACATTTACTGAATATCCTTTTCTTCCTTCCTTCCTTCCTTTATTCTCTCTCTCTTTCTTTATTGCCCCCTCTCTCCCTCACTTTTTTTCTTTCTCTCCTTCCTTCCATCCTTTCTCTCTTTCTTTCATTTCTTGCTGTACTGGGGATTGAACCCAGAATCTTGCAAAACTGACACATGCTAGGCAAGCACTGAGTTACACATCAAGCACTTTATTTTGTTTTATTTTGAAACAGGTTCTTGCTGATTTCCCTAGGCTGGACTCAAACTTGTGATTCTACTACCTCAGCATCTTGAGTAACTGGGATATCAGGGGCACAGTACAATTCCTGAACAACTCCCATCTTTTTAGTTGCTATTAAATATATTTTAATATATATTACATAAATAATTCATATTCAATCAATGTATTAATATGTTAATCAGTTCCTGGTTCACAATTTGTGGCAGAGGTTATTGATTGTTAAAGATCCAGTTTCTATTTTGTGCCTTAATAGAACATTAGCATTGTTGTTGACTAGCTGGAATATGGACCAAATATTGTGAACTCCTAGCCAATAGATCCTTGTTATCTTCTGAGTGTAAACTGGCAAATTGGTATAAATTTTATTTTCTTAATACAGGGGGAAGGAAAATGTCCCTTGTTCCTTTTCTTGGTCATACTACTTGGAACAATGCAGTGGTGTCTGGAGACCCAAGTGTATAAGAATGAGGATTACATTCTTGTCCAAGAGACTGAAAAAATGAGTCTCCTATTTCTCCAGCAGGTATGCAACCATAACACTAAACTTGATCTACTTGTTGTTACACTATGGTGATCCATTAGGTCATTTCTGAGCTCCTGACTCACAATGTTAATATAGGATAGAGTCAAAAATTCAGCAGAGACCATTATTCATTTCATGCTTGTAGGTTGTGTTCAGGGCCAGGATTAAGAAGGGCTAGGAGAGTCTCTTTGCTTCTATTCAAAATTTAAGAGAGTAAAGAAAAAAAAGTGCAAAAACACTCTGTAATCAAGATAAGTGATATTTAGTGCTGCATTAAAAAGCTAAATTAATGCAATATAATCATGAATAAAATTTAAAACTTTAAATAAAAAAAACTGTGGTTTACTTTTTAAGTTCACAGAATTATTGTGCATTGGGGATAATTTTTCCAATAACCCCATAATTCTAGATTTATGAGTATTGACAATGACTGGAGAATGATTTGGGTAATTTGAGATGTTATATATAATCATGTTAATAACTCATCTTTCTTCTTGGGCCAAGATATGAGAAGAATTTTGTTAAGTGTGCAGGGATGTACATTTCCCCTTTTGACTTCAGTTTTACCCCAGCTTAATTCTCCCCTCAGCCCTGTGGAACACGGTGCTCTGTAAGAGTTGGTTGTTGGGCTGGGGTTGTGGCTCAGTGGTAGAGTGCTCGCCTAGCATGCATAAGCTCTGGGTTCGATCCTCAGAGCCACATAAATGTAAAGTAAAAATATAGTGTCCAACTAAAACTAACAAATAATATAAATATTTTTTTTAAAAAAAGAGTTTGTTGTGTTTTGCCCTCTTTCAAAAAAGGGAACTTCTCTTATCTCATTTATCCATCTTCCACTCCTTGCTGTTTAGAAGCGACATTGGCTCTCATTCATCATCTTCAGTGAACTGCTGCATGCCTCTACTAGCTCCAGGGATGAGAACAGACCAAACATGGCTTTTACCCTGATCACTGCAGTGCATGCTAGTTCCAGATGTTGAGGGAGTGTTGATCTTCTTTGGAGCCTGTGCCTCTTATAGCATTTGTATTTCTGTATACTTTATGAGCCATTTCTGCATGTTTTGGGGGAAGGGGTGTTTGGATAGAGAAGACATGCAGTTACCATGACCACACACTGTATAAATATAGTGTGTGTGTGTGCTGGAATCAAGTCTCAAGCTTTGCACATGCTAAGCACATGATCTTCCACTGATCTATAGTCTTAGCACCTGATCTTTCATATTTGTAACATACTGTGAAACTGAATTCTAGAGAGGGGCTGGCTTTTATAAGAGAGAAGCTGCTCATGATATCATGTCTCTCTTATGCATCTAATGTGTGTTTCTTTAAGGTTTCCACTGGTGGGAAAGACAGATTTACATGTACCTAATTAGAAATTATTAAAATACAACACTAGGTGATGTAGGCTTATGGTGGTAGCTACTCAGGATGCTGACATAAGAGGATCCAAAGTTTGAGGCCAGACTGGGCAATTTAAAGAGACTCTGTCTCAAAATAAAGGGGTGGGAGTGTAACCCAGTGGCAGAGCCCCCTCAGGATTCAACCCGAGTACCACAAAAGAAAACAAAACAGAAAAACAATGAAATGCTAAGGCACACATATTGAAGGCAATTTACTACATCTCTTGCTGTCTTATTATCAAGAATTGAATACCTTTGCAAAGCTATTTTTCCCCCTGTGCTAGTTGATCTAATTATACAATCCTATAAAGGAAAATGTTATTTATTAGGTGTACATTTCTTTTTAGTTTCTTCCTGCAGTGTGATTTCTTCAGTGGAGTCATACTGGCATAAAATTTCTATTATAAGTAACTATTCATTTTTCTGGTTCTTTTCTTGGTGTGTTATAAAAGACAGAAAATATCTACTTCCATTTCAAATATTTCCCTAAGATGCAAAAGCTTAAAGTGCCAGTGATTATCTCAGATAAGTCTTAAATTAATATTCAACAGCTCATTACATGCAATGTAGTTTGAAATATATATCATGCACATCTTTGAAAATCTTTAATATAAGTTCATGAAAAAACCTATTTACTTTCATAGTTTTATATTTGGGAAAATTGAGATTCTGAAGAAATAAGGCAATTTCTAAGTAATGCAATATTTAGTTTGAAATATTACTTTTTCCCCTACTGGTAGCTCGGTAGACATTTAAAAAAAAAAAAAAAGAATAAGGAATATCTTCTAAGTTTAAATTAAGTGAGACTAGCTATTACCTATTAGGAAAATTAATACGAAGTTACTAAAATATAATAGAAACATAATAAAATACTATTGCTATTATGTTAATATTTATTTTCCATCATTTTATAACTGCTGTGATTTTCTGAAAAACACTTCTGAATGTACAGATATTGTGCATTTCTTAGTTTAAACTATAGAGTTCAGTAAGCATTCAAAGAAAAATAATTCCTTTTAGTCCATATTCCACAGGGTACAGTTAAAAATGATTCTACTTTGTCTTCAATGACCAGAATTTTCTTATTTTCTGTGTATATTAGGGGAAATAAGATTTGTTGATGCAAGTAGAGACCAGTTGAGTATGTTCAATATTGAAATGGGTCCTCATTGATAGCTAAGAAAAAAAAAATAAAAATACAAAATGAGTAAACTATTTTAGAGAGTCCCATTGGTTTGCCTTTATAGACTATAAAACAACAAGATTTATAGTTTATAAATGAAACCCTAGGTTGTCAGGATTGAACCTGCGGATTTTAGATGCCCCAATTACTTTTTTTGTATATTTTTGTTGTTGTTGTTGTGTGTATGTGATTCATACAACATATGATTTCTATATACATACACAGAGAGAAATGATTAACACAGCTAAAAAAATTAACATAACAGTATCTTCCACAATTATTTTGTTTTGTTGAAAAAGCACATCAATATACTTTTCTGGTAAGTTTTCAGTGTGGGATCCAATATTATTTACAACAGTCCTCATGTTGTACATTAGACCTCTAGACTCATTCTATACAACTCCATGTTTTTACCCTTAGACCTACTTCTCATTTTTTTCTGGGGGGACACCTAATATCTAAACCACAACAATGACCAATTAATTTTCTCTAAGGGCACCAAGAATAAACAATGAGAAAATAAGTTTCTTCTACAAATGTTACTGGGGAAATTGATATCTGCATACGAATGAATGAAACTGGACTCATGATATAAGAGTCATAATTCAACTCAAAATTGAATACATACTATTGTGGTTTAGATATGAGTTATTCCCCCAAAGCTCATGTGTAATGCAAAAAGATGAAATTACTGGATTATGAGAGCCTAATTCAATCAGTGAAATAATCCCCAGATAGGGATTGACTGAGTGGTGACTAAAGGCAGGTAGAATGTGGCTGGAGGAGGTAAGTCCCTAGAGGAGTGCCTTTGGGGTTTGTATTTTGTTCTCCTTGAAAAGAGTTCTCTATACTTATTGGTGGTCATGTCCTGACCTTCTTTTCACTGCCACATTATGCTACCATGACGTTCTGCTTCTCCTTGAGCTCCAACGAATGAAGCTGGCTCTCTATGGACTGAGATCTCTGACTCCTTGAGCCTCAATATAAATTTTTCTTCCTCCATTTGTTGTCAGGTCTTTGGTCACAGTAACAGAATGTCCAAATAAAACACATACCTAAACATAAGACTTAAAACTGTATAAGTCCTAGAGGCAAACAATGTAAATGCTAGTTGATGCTGATGTTTGCAATTGTTTGCTATCTGACCCAAATATCAGTCAACAAAATAAAAAATAGACAAATGTGGTTATTTCAAAGTAAAAGAAAAAATGTTTAAATATTAATGGAAAATTTTAAAATAGAAGTTAGGATAGTTAAGTATCTAAAATATATAAGCAAATCATAACTCAATAACAATAAATAAATAAATAACCCAATTTGAAAATGGGCAAAGGAGCTGGATATTTTTTCTCAAAGAAGGCACAAAAATGACAACAGGAATATTAAAAGTCTCTAAAAATCTTTAATCATCAGAGAAATGCAATTGAAAACCACAATGAGATTTCCTTTCATAAAAGATAGGTGCTGATCCCTGAGAGCAGCTGAACTCTCTGTCTTTGGATTTTGGGTGCATATACCGAGTGAACATATACATTAGTGCTCTATTTGAACACTTAAAATAACATGGACCCTTGACTTGCTTGAGATTAGTGAAGAGGCTGCCTGAAGTGTTTCAGTGTTTGTCTCAGGATAAATGTTTAGTTAATTAAATGGATGGTATGCCAAAATAATCCAAGATTCACGTGTACTAAAACATTTTTGTAGGGAAATAGGCAAATATAAATATCTTCAATATTTTTATTGTGCCTACAATTTTTTGAAAAAGGTGCCAAGTCATGCAAAACCTTATTGACTTAGACCACAATATGCCAACAATCAGTTATTTGACAAATGTTTCTAATTGTGTATTATATGTATGATAGGCCCAAGGATATCAAGGAGAAGGTTTATTAAGGGAAAGGAAACATTATCAAATATGTATTACTAAAATAAATGTATTCTATTTATCTCCTAACATAAGCATAGACATATATTATTTTGGTATGTTTAATACTAAATAAAACAAATAGTTAAAGATAATGCAGATACAGAAGACTTTCATTTAAACATTATAGCTTAATTAAGTAATAATGATCTGTAATGACAATTTCAATTTTTCTGGGCCAGTCTTGCATAATTTCAATTATAATTTAAGCCTCTTTTCCTAATCAATTGATAATGAAACCTGTCAAGAATAATTTAAAAATTTCCTGATATGTTAAAAATTTAAGAAATTTGAAATTTTGATGAGCAAATAGTCCTTGCCTGAGTCTCAACTAAATGTATGTGATTCTGTTATTCTCTCAATTTGATTTGATCTCTCTTATTTTTCACCTTCATTATTTAAGAGCTTATCAACTTGACATGTAATTATTACCCTAAGCTAGTGGGTAAGTATAAAATCTTTCAATAGTGCTTTGCATTTAATGAACACTTGGAAATATTGTGTGAATTTCATTAAAATCAAATGTTGATAGCATTGAAAAAAATTACTATTTTCTGTAAAAGTATAAGTACATTCTTATTCCAGATTATCATTTATTACCTCAATTGTTTTAATATTATTAAAAAATTCAAAATCTTTTTGAGGACTCCTTTTAAGTGTTTGTTTAGACATAATTTTAATGGAAAATTTATATATTAAGCCTCATTCTCTAATTCAATCATTCACTAAATGCAAACTATTTTCTAGAACTGAACTAAGTAAAGGAGACAAAAAGAACACTGAAAATAAGGCGGGACCTAGGCCCAGGCCTAGGACACCCCCTCTAACCTCCATGGGAGCCAAGGCCAAGATTAGGCCCAGGACCGCCCTGGCAAATTGCAGACCCACACTGGAGACCAGGCTTAGTGCACTCCCATCTTGGAACACTGCATCCACTACATAGCCCTCCCCATGCAGTAGCCTTTACCTTGGGACAACATATTGGATCTGAAGGCAGCAGCATCTTGGAACAGGCAACCCATCCTTTCAGCCCCATCTCTGAAAGTGGTTGTAGCCATCTGGGGCACGTCCACTGATATCTTGAGTTATCTTCTCTATTGCAACCAGCACCTTTATTTGCAGCAGCATTTATTGTGGAACACTATTCAGGGACTAGACGTCCAACACCATAGTGAGGTACAGGTAATCTGCAGTGACATTACAAGATTAGCCGGTAGAAACTGTAATACCTCAGATCTGCACTGGATGAAAGGGAGACACCTAGAAACCATGAAAAAACAAAGGGAAAAAAGTGCATCAAACAAATGAAGATACTATAATAATAGAATCTATGGACAGTACAGTTTATGAAATGTCAGAGAAGGAGTTAAGAATGTACATAATTAAAATGATCTAGCAATTAAAGAATGACCTAAGTGAACAAATACAGGCAACAATTGATCACATCAACAAAGAGCTAAGAGAAAATACAGGCAACCATTGATCCCAACAACAAAGAGATACGGGAGGAAATACAGGTACCAAAAGAGTGCTTCAAGAAAAGATAGAGATTTTGAGAATAAAATCAGAAATCCTTGAAATAAGGGAAAAAATAAACAAGTTAAAAAAAAACTCAATAGAAAGCATCACGAACAGGCTAATGAAGACAAAGTATGCAATCTTGAAAATAAAGTTGACCACACAGTGAAGATGGTAAGAAACCATGAACAGAACATCCAAAAATTATAGGATAGCATCAAAAAGACCAAATCTAAGATTTATTGGGATAGAGGAAGGCACAGAGATTCAAATCAAAGGAATTCACAATCTCTTTAATGAGACGATATTAGAAAATTTTCCAAAATTGAAGAATGAATTGGAAAATCAAATGCAAGTGGCTTAGAGGACAGCAAATCTACAAAATCATAACAGATCTACACCAAGACACATTATAATGAAAAGGCCTAGCATACAGAATAAAAATTGAATCTTAAAGGTCAAAACAGAGAGGAATCAGATCACACATAAGGGGAGAACAATTTGTATCTCAGTAGATTTTTCAACCCAGACCCTCAAAGCTAGAAGATCCTGGAATAACATATACCAAGCTCTGAAAGAAAATGGATGCCAACCAAGAATCATATCTAGTAAAATTAAGCTTCAGATTTGATGACAAAATAAAAACCTTTTATGATAAACAAAAGTTAAAAGAATTTACAGCAAGAAATTCTACACTTGAGAACATTCTCAGCAAAATATAACATGAGGAGGAAATTAAAAAAAAAAAACAATAAAAATCAGCAAATTGAAGAACTACACTAAAGGAAAGCCCAATCAAAAGAGAAACCAAGTCATGTTAAAAAACATAAATTAACCAAATGACCAGGAATATCATTTTCAGTAATAACTCTGAAGCTGAATAGCCTAAAGTCATCAATTAAAAGACATAGATAGAAAGATTGGATTTGAAAAAAAAAAAAAAGACCCAACAATATGCTGCCTTCAAGAGACTTATTTCATAGGAAAAGAAATACACAGACTGAAGGTGAAGGGGTGGGAAAAAATGAACTACTCACACAAATCATGTAAACAAATGGGGATTTCCATCCTCATATTAGATAAAGTGAACTTCAAACCAAAACTAGTGAACGTGGATAAAGAAGGACATTTCATACTCCTTAAGGGATTCATATCTTAACATTTAATACCGCAACAAGACATAAAAATCATCAACATCTATGCCCCAAACAATGGGGTGTGTATATATATATATCAAACAAACCTTTCTCAAGTAGAAAAACCAAATAGAAAACAACACAATAATACTCGGTGACTTTAATACACCTCTCTCACTACTGGATAGATCTTTCAAACAAAAACTAAACAGAGAAATTATAGAACTCAATAATACAATTAAAATTTAGGCAACAGAAATATATAGAATGTTCCATCCAGAAATGAGCTAATACACTCTCTTCTCAGCAGTTCCTGGATCCTTCTCCAAAATAGATCATATCACATGCCACAAAACAAGTTTTAGCAAATACAAAAAAAAAAAAATAGAGATACTAAAATGCATTCCATCTGATCATAATGAAATGAAGTTAGAAATCAACAATAAAATTAAAAAAAAATATACATCTGAAATACAGAAGATAATTAGAAATTATTTTGAAAATGTATACTCTAATAAAATAGAAAATATCAAAGACATTGACAAATTTTTAGAGACATATGGCCTACACAAACCAAATTAGGAAGTCATACATGCTTTCAAGAGATCAGTTTCAAGTAGTGAAATAGAAATGCCATCAAAAACCCACCAACCAAGAAAATCCCAGGAGCAAATGGTTTCTCACCCAAGTTCTACAAGAGTTTCAAAGATTTAACACCAATACTTAACAAAGTATTCCAGAAAATAGAAAAAGAGGGAATCCTTCCAAACTCATTCTATGAAGCTAATATTACCCTGCTACCAAAACCAAACAAAGACACATCAAGGAAAGAAAACTTCAGGCCAATATTTCTGATGAACATAGATACAAAAATTCTCAATAAAATCCTGGCAAATAGCTTACAAAAACATATAAAAACATATCCCACAATCAAGTGGGATTTATCCCATGGTTGGTTCAATATATGGAAATAAAAAAATGTAATTCATCATATTAATAGACTTAAAAAAGAATTGTATGATCATCTCAATAGATGCAGAAAAAGCATTCGACAAAATACAGCACACCTTCATGTTCAAACACTATAAATATAAGAATAGTAGGAACATACCTCAACATTGTAAAAGCTATATATGTGAAACCCAAGACCAGCATCATACTAAATGGAGAAAAATTGAGGGCATTCCCACTAAAAACTGGAACAAGACAAAGACGTCTTCTTTCACCACTTCTATTCAACATCATCCTTGAAACTCTAGCCAGCACTATTAGACAAAAAAAAATAATTTTAAAAGATACAAATAGGCAAAGAAGAACTTAAACTATTACTATATGCTGAAGATATAATTCTATATCTATTAGATACAAAAATCCACCAGAAAACTTCTAGAACTAATAAATATATTCAGCAAAGTAGCAGGATATAAAATCAATACCCATAAATCAAACACATTCCTATACATCAGTTCTGAATCCACTGAAAGAGCAATTAGGAAAACTATTCCATTTACAATAGCATGTAAAAACAAATACGTGGGAATCAATTGAAAAAAAATTACTTAAGCAAAAGAGATGAAAGACCTGTACAATGAAAACTATAAACACTAAAGAAATAAATTGAAGAAAACCTCAGAAGATAGGTAGATCTCCCATGCTCCTGGATGGGCAGAATTAATATTGCCAAAATAACCATACTACCAAAAGCATTATATAGATTTAATGCAATTGCTATTAAAATCCCAATGGCATTCTTCATAGAAATAAAAAAAATTATAAAATTTATTTGGAAAAATAAGAGACCCAGAATAGCTAAAGCAATCTTTAGCAAGAAAAGTGAAGCAGGAGGCATCACAATACCAGACCTTAAACCATAATACAGAGCTATAGTAACAAAAAGAGCATGATATTGACATCGAAATAGACTTGTATACCAAAGGTACAGAATAGAGAAACTCATAGAAATACAGTCATCTCATACTATGCAAGAGTGCCAAAAACAATCACAGGAGAAAAGATGGCCTAGTCAACAAATGGTACTAGAAAACTGTAAATCCTTATGTAGCAAAATAAAATTAAAATTGTATATCTCACCCTGCATAAAAATCAAAGACTTTGGCACTAGAACAAAAAAATCAAAGACTTAGGCACTAGAACAAACACCCTGTGTCTAATAGAAGAAAAAATAGGCCCAAATCTTTATAATGTTGGCGTAGGATCTGACTTTCTTAAAAAGACTCCTAAAATGCAAGAAGTAAAATCAAGAATCAATAAATGGGATGGATCCAAATTACAAAGCTTCTTCTCAGCAAAGGGAACAATTAATAATGTGAGAAGAGAGCCTATCGAATGGGAAAAAAATCTTTACCACATGAACCTCTGATAAAGCACTAATCTCTAGGATATATAAATAACTCAAGAAGCTTAACACTAAGAAACCCAAATAACTCAAATAAGTGGGCTAAGGAACTGAACAGACACTTCACAGAAGAAGAAATACAGTTGATCAACAAATATATGAAAACATGTTCAACATCTCTAGCAATTACAGAATTGCAAATCAAAATTATTCTAGGATTTCATCTCACTCCTATCAGAATGGTAATAATCAAGAATATAGGCAACCATAAATGTTGGCAAGTATATGGTGAAAAAGGTACACTCATACATTGCTGGTGGGACTGCAAATTGGTGCAACCACTATGGAAAGCAGTATGGAAATTCTTCAGAAGATTGGGAATAGAACCACGATTTGACCCAGCTATCACACTACTTGGTTTCTACCCAAAGGACTTATAAACACAGCCACATCAATGTTTATAGCAGCTTAATTCACAATAGCTACATTATGGAACCAACCTAGGTGTTCCTCAATAGATGAATGAATAAAGAAAATGTGGTATATATACTCAATGGAATATTACTCAGATTTAAAGAAGAGTGAAATTATGGCTTTTGCCAGCAAATTGTTGGAGTTGGAGAATGTCATGCTAAGCAAAATAAGCCAATCCCACAAAATCAAAGGCTGAATGTTTTCTATAATATGTGGATGCTAATTTACAATAAGGTGGGGGACAGAAAAGAAGAATAGCATTACCTTAGATTAGGTAGAGGGAAATGATGGGAGGGTACAAGAGGGGATGCTGGGGTAAGAAAGATAGTGGAATGAAAGGGACATTATTACCATATGTATATATGTGACTACATGAGCAATATGAATCTACAACATGTATACTCAGAAAAATGAGAAATTATATCCCATTTGTGTATGATATATCAAAGTGCATAAATGCATTCTATTGTCATGTATAACTAATTAAAACAAATAAAAAATTTCTTAAAAATAGAAACTACTTCAACCCGTGGAGACTAAACAATATGCAATTAAATGATGCATGGATAACAGAAGAATATCAGAAAGGAAATTTAAAAAAATAAATCTTACAGGTAAATGAGAACTCTGATAGAACATATCAAAATCTAGGGAACACTATGAAAGCAGTGCCAAGAGGAAAGTCCATTGCATGCAGTTCATTCATTAAAAGAAAAAAAAATCAATAAATAAATGACCTGATATTACAGTTCAAAGCCATTGAAAAAGAGAAACAAACCAACACCCAAAATAGTAGAAGATGGGAAGTAATTAAAATAAGGGCAAAAATTAATGAAATTGAAACAAAATAAACAATTTAAAAAATTGACAAAATAAAAATTGGTTATTTGAAAAAATAAATAAGTTTGACAAATCCTTAGCTGACCTACAAAAACAGATAGAGAAAAAACTCAAATTACTAAAATTCTTGATGAAAAATGAGGTATCATAACACACACTATTAAATATAGGAGACAATTAAAAACTATTTTAGAAATCTATGCTCCAGTAAAATAGAAAACCTTGAAGACACTGACAGAGAAAGCATTTAACAAATTTATAGATATGATTAACCCAAGCTGAGTCAAGAGGACATACACAATTTAAACAGATCAATTTCAAACAAGGAAATAGAAGATGCTATAAAAAGCCTACCAACTAAGAAAAACCCAGGATCAGTCAGATTCACAGCTGAGTTCCACAAGAACCACAAAGAAGAATTAATACCAATGCTCCATAAATTATTTACATGAACTAGAAAAGGAGGGAACCCTTCCAAACTCATTCTAAGGTATCATCTGAATACCAAAACCAGGCAGAGACACATCAAGGAAAGAAAATGTTAGATCAATATCCCTGATGAACATTGATGCAAAAATTCTCAATAAAATTCTGTGAAATCACATACAAAAAAACATATTTTAAAAAATAATGCACCATGTTCAGGTGAGGTTCATTCCAGGGATGCAAGGTGGGTTCAACATGTGGAAATCAATAAGTGCAATTCATCATATTAATAGACTTAAATATAGGAATCATATGATTATATCAAGTGATGCAGAGAAACCATTTGACAAATACAGTACCCTTTCATGTTCAAAACACTAGAAAAATGAGGGATAGTAAGAACATACCTCAAAATTGGAAAAGCTATCTATGTTACACTCAAGGCCAACATCATTCTAAATGGAGAAAAATTGGAAGCATTCTCTCTAAAAACTGCAACAAGACAGGGATGTTCTCTTTCACCACTTCTTTTTAACATGGTTCTTGAAACTCTAGCCACAGAAATTAGACAGACAAAATAAATTAAAGGGATACAAATAGGAAAAGAAGAACTCAAACAATCATTATTTGCTGATGACATGATTCTATACTTAGAGGATCCAAAAAATACACCAAGAAACTTCTAAAATTAATAAATGAATTCAGCAAAGTTGCAGGATATAAAATTAATACCTATAAATCAAATCCATTTCTATATATCAGTGATAAATCCTCTGAAAAAGAAATTAAGGAAACTCCCTGATGCACATAGACTCAAAATAAATAAATAAATAAATAAATAAATAAATAAATAAATAATTGGGAATCAACATAACAAAAGAGATGAAAGACCTCTACAATGAAAACTACAGAAAACTAAAGAAAGAAACTGAAGAAGACCTTAGAATGGAAAGATACTCTGTACTCTTGGATAGGCAAAATTAATATTGTCAAAATGGCCATAAGACCCAAAGCACTATACAGATTCAATGTAATTCCAATTAAAATCCCAATGTCATTCCTTATAGAAATAGACAAAACAATCACAAAATTCATTTGGAAAAATAAGAGAGCCAGAATAGACAAAGCGATCCTTATGAAGAAGAGAGAAGCAGAAGCCATTACAATTCCAGACCTTAAAGTATAGTACAAAGCTATAGTAACAAAAACAGCATGTTTTGACATGTAGACCAATAGTACAGAATAAAAGACACAGAGACAAACCCACATGAATACAGTTAATTTACACTAGACAAAGAAGCCAAAAATATACATCAGAGAAAAGAAAATCTCTTCCACAAATGGTGTTGAGAGAACTGGAAATCCATATGCAGCAAAGTGAAAATAAACCCCTATCTCTCACCAGGCACAAAACTCTAAGTGGATCAAGAACCTAGGATTTAGTCTAGAGACCCTGTGCCTAATAGAGGAAAATGTTGGCCCAAATATTCATCATGTTGGGTTAGGCCCTGACTTTCTTAACAAGACTCCTAAAATGCAAGAAATAAAATCGAGAATTAATAAATGGGATGAATTGAAACTAAAAAGCTTCTTTGAAGCAAAAGAAACAATCAGTGAAGTGAATAGTGAGTCTATATCTTGGGAGCAAATTTTTATCCTTCTCACATCAGATAGAGCACTAATTTTCAGGATATATAATGAACTCAAAAACTTAACACCAAAAAACACAAACAACCTAATCAATAAATGGGCTAAGGAGCTGAACAGATGAATAGACACTTCTCAGAAAAAGATATACAATCAATCAACAAATATATAAAAATATGTTTAACATCTCTAGTAATTAGAGAAATGCAAATCAAAACTACTCTAAGATTTCATCTCATGCCAGTAAGAATGGCAGTTATCAAGAATACCGTTGAGGGTCACAGACAAGTCAAGATGGCACCTGGAACTTTGCCAGAGGGAGTGGTTTGTGAAGTAACACCAGCAAGTCATTAGGATGATGAGGATTCCTTAATGACTGACTGCTGTGTCTTGATGGTGTTGATTGAATTAAGCTGTGTGTAATTATTAAGATAATGAGGATTCCTTGATGACTGATTGATGTATCTAGATGATGTTAGTTGAAACAAGCTGTGTATTCAGTTATGTATATATACCCCTGCTGTCCTACAATAAAGAGGCTCCCATTGTATCAATCTTCACAAGTTGTTTGTCGCCCCCAGTTATTTTGCCCAGTCAGACTGTGGCAAATACAAACAACTATACATGTTGACAAGGATGAAGAGGCAAAGACAAAATCATACATTGCTGGTGGAACTGCAAATTGGTATAACCACTCTGGAAACCAGTATGGAGATTCCTTAGAAAACTTGAAATAAAACAATAATTTGACCTAGCTATTCCACTCCTCTGTCTATACCCAAAGGACTTAAAATCAACATACTATAGTAATGCAGCCGCATCAGTGTTTATAGCAGCCCAATTAACAATACTAAATTTTGGAAGCAACCTAGATACCCTTCAATAGATGAATGAATGAAGAAACTATGGTACACAATGGAATATTACTCAGCATTAAAAGAGAATAGAATTATGACATTTGCAGGTAAATGTATGGAGTTGGAAAATATCATGCTAAGCAATCCCCCCAAAACAAGGGCAGAATGTTCTCTGATAAGTATATGCTGATTCATAATGGGGGGGGATGGGAAAAATGGAGGAACTATTACTTGGCAAAGAGGATAGAGGGGGGATATGGAGGAAGAAAAGATGGTGTGATGTGATGGACATTATTACCCTAGGTACATGTATGATTGCACACACGGTGTGATGCAAAATCGTGTACAAAGAAATGAAAAGTTGTGCTGCAATTGTGTACAATGAATCAAAATGCATTCTGCTCTCCTATACATCTAATTAAAATAAATAAGTAAATTTATTATAAAAAAAAGAAGGCTGGAATTAGTCTCTGATTTGCCAAATTCTACGTAGTGAATATGTGAAGTAAATTAAACATATTTAACATGTCACTTCCTTATCTGGTATGTGGGTAGAATTGTGTTTTAACTAATATAATGTTAATGAGGCAGAATGATAGTGTTGGGCATAGAGTTGAGCCCTCTGTATTCAATATCTTCTTTTGATAGTTATTTTACTGTTACAGCAAAAATTTTCCTTATTTTATACTCATCCTTGATTCAAGGTTCCCAAGAGGCAATACCATGAGCTGAATGAATTTGATAATTTGCAAAAACAATTATTGATTCTATTGAAGCATAATTTGCATACTTCAAACCAATGCCTTTTAGCAAAAATCTGAGGTTTGACAAAGTCACACATTTTTGGAACAGTCACAGCAATCACTACATATAATTGTTGCACCATCTCTAGAATTATCTCTGTGCCAATGTGCTCATTGCTTCTCCATTTGATTGTGCTCCTAAAAACACTGTTCTGTTTTCTTACCACATAGGTTTAATTTAGTCTAGAGGACACAAATATAAATTTATAGAATGTAGTCTTTTAAAAATGTGTTTTGAGGTATGATTTAAATACAAAAATCCATACATATTTATTGTAAACAATTTGACATTAGGAGTTAGATATACACTTATTAAATGACCACCATAATATATGCCATAAACCTATTCTTCACCAACAATAATTTCTTCCACATCCTTTGTAGATTCTTTTATTAATTGTAATAAGAGAATTTAACACAAAATTTACTCTTAACATTTCAAATGTACAAAACAGTATTGTTAACTCTAGGTATTATACTATGCAGTAAATCTCCAGAAATTGATCTATTTGTTTAACTTTGAATGCTTTGCCTACCTAACACATCATCATTTCCCCTCCTACCAGCATGTGGCAGTCATCATTTCACTCTACTTACATTAGTTTTAGTATTTTTGATTCCATCTGTAAGTGGTATCATATGTTATTTTCTTTCTGTGTCTAGATTATTTAATTTAGCATAATGACATCCAGATTCAACAATATGATCCCAAATGACAAGATTTCCTTCATCTTTAAAGGCTGTGTAGTATTTTATTGTAGGAATATACATCATTTTCTCCATCTATCCATTCATCCATAAATGGACACTTAGGTTGCTTCCATGTCTTGGCTATTGTGAATAATAGGGAATATGGAAACACAAGCTGTTCCATGAAAGTACTAATTTCATTTCCTTTTGGTAAATAATAAGAATTAGGATTACTAGTGGGTAATGTGGTGGTTAAATTTTTTTTTTATTTTACATACTGGTTTCAATAATGAGTGTCACAAATTTGCTCTTGCCAATAATGTGAAGAAGTTTCCCTTTTCTCCACATTCTCATTAGAATGCATTATCTTTTCTGCTTGATAATAGCCTTCCTAACAGGATGAGGTGACATTTCATTGTGGTTTTGATTTGAATTTCCATGATGATTAGTGGCAATGAGCAACTTTTCATATACCTGTTGGTTATTTGTGTGCCTTCTTAAGTATGTAGATTTTTGAATCTGATGTTTCCACTTATCAAAATTAATTTCAGCTTAATCCATGTTCTTGTGCATAGCAGTAGTTATTTATTACTAAATACTATCCCAATCTGTGTGGACACTTTTCATCCATGAACCAATTAAAATCTTTAGTTTCTTTATTCTGTCATTAGTGATTATGTATTAATTTTCCTTGGGCATATATCAATCTATGTATCTTTAGCTATCTATTTATATATCTATCTGACTCTAATCATGTGAAAATAATACTAATAATCTGCTGGGAGCCATCAGCCAAGTAGGTATGACAAATTCCTTGCCAGCTTACTCCCATGCTGTCTAGTGGAAGGACTTCTGAAAGGTGACCTTGCTCAAGGACCAGGGCAGGATCCGTGTTTAGGGTGTTCCCCCTTTAGAATAGGGCAGTTTAGCATAATAGGAGATTAGGGTGTTCCCCCTTTAGAATAGGGAATATCCTGCTGCTGAGTTCCTCTTGAGTGCTTAGGGTCAGACAGTATATTTTGGGAGACAGAAGCCCATGCAGAGTAGTGGATTTGGGTAGAGAGAGGATTTGGGCAGAAGTGGATTTGGGCAGAGAATGTGGATTCCCCCAGAGCGTGTTTGTAGATGGCCGGTATAAAGAATTGCTGTTTGAATCTACAAGCTGTGTGGACACTCCTGATTTGTGCCCAGCCAAAGACTACGGCATTTGGTGGCCCGTACGCGGAACATCTGAAGACAAGGTAAGTAAAATTGTTCGCCCCTGAGGAAGAGCGAAAGAATGGGTGACCATTTCAAAAAACAATTCGTTCTTGTTTTGATTTATTTTGTTTTTATTTCAAGTTGCCTGTTCCTAGAACTTTCTCAGGCAAACTGGGGAAAATGGTTGACTCAAGGTTTGAAGTTGTTCACCAGCAAGGAAGAGAAATTGTTAGAGAAAAAAGGCACCCCTGTAAGACTAAGAACAGCTAGGGCATATGTTGATACAATACAAAAATGTAGCTCATGGCTTTTAAACGAGAAGTTGTTAAATATATCAATGGGACCATCATGGTATCCTGTAGAAGGATTTTTCTTCAACAAGAAAGAGATGGCTAATTATGTTTACTACATTTGTCTAAGATCTTGGTTTTTACAGACATCTGATTAATTTAAAAAACTAGAGTGTTAAAATATCAACCACTAAATATGAAATCAAGTACTCTTTACTTATTAAGTTCCATAAGGTAATATATTTAAACATTATGTGTGTTTTCATAAAATGGTGAATGGAAAAAAAGTTTAATATTGCTTTGGTCTGTGTCTTTGCTAAAACAAGGTTACTAAGTGTTAAGATTCTATCAGGTGTAATTTATATACAATAAGTATAAAAAGTTTCAGTTGGGTTTCAATTACAGTATTATAGTATCATAAAAAACATGAAAGTCTTTCATCTTCTTAAAGTGGAGTAATTTGTCTAAATCAAAAATTTTATAAGGGTTGTTTCAGAATGTGAATTTATAAAAAGGGTTAATGGTTAAAAAAGAGATATAAAAAGATTCAAGATGTGGAAATATATTTTAATATAAAGGTTAAAAAAAAGAAATGTTTCTAGATGAGATAATCTCTGTGTGGTAAAGTAAAAAGTTGTAAAATGCCATTTAAAAAGATTTTGAGGAAACTAAACTTACTTTAAAAAGCTTGAGAAAGGAAAAAAAAAAAAGGTATTTGTACATGGCAGATTGAGACAAAGCTTCTTAATGGAGTAAAAAAGGCCTTTGGTTGAAGGGCAGCCATGTAAACTAATATTAAGCGATTTAAACAGAGTCTAAGCCTCGTTTAAAAGAGTGAAGCTATAGGTGGTGAAAAAGTACATTTAAAAGTACAGTATAGATGATAATTAAAAGGCTTTAAAAGGTTAATTTGAAGGTGGTTAAGATGCCTTCATGACGGAGGAAAGATTGTGTCATTCGAAGCCTAGTTAATCTTATAAATTGGAAAGGGGTATATATCCCCCAAAGATAAACTTAAAATAACCCTTTTTACTCTAAACTTTTTAAATTTGGATTCATCAGGACTTAGTGCTACAGAAAGACATATGTATCCAAAAAATGTACATAAGACTAAAGTACTTTGGAAAAATATTCTAACAGGACAATGGAAAGATCCTGACCCAGTGATTTTCTGGAGTCGGGGTTCTGTTTGTTTTTCCACAGGAGAACAGCAGCCGATTTGGATTCCAGAAAGACTAACCAAAACGATTTCTACAGATCGAAAAGAAGATGATTTGACTCAAATCCATAACAGCTGATATCCAGAACTCCAGCTTGGCCATTCTTACATCTGCGACTGTGATTAACCAGGATGCTTTTTTCAATATCTATTTTATTATTGCATTTTTCCTCATCATAAGGTTCTATTTTTATTTTTTGAGCTCATACAAACATAGGTTAATGGTTTTTTTTGATCAGTTTTATTTTTTGACTGTGGAGTTTTTAAACATTGCAATGGAGATTTCACCTAGGTAAAGCTACAAGGCCTTTATTATTATCTTATGTGTTGTACGTTTGTTTGCACATTTGTGTTTTGTGTTGTATGTCTGTGTGTGTGTATTTCATATATGAGGAGCGCTCATGAGAAAATGGATCCGAATTATTATTATTTTTTTTATTATTCACGTGATTTAAATGGCTTAATTTAAATTAGGTAAACAGCTGTTAAGGATTATTTTTAAAGGTGGTTAACAGATCTGCTTGTTTACTAATTTAAATCAGGTAAACAGCTGTTAAGGATTGTTTTTTAAGTAGGTTAACAGATCTGTTTATTTACTTTCACCTTTCCTTTTCATTATATTTAATAATTCTTTTCAGGATAATGTCTTTTTAGCATCATTGCCAGAATTCCTACCTTCATCCCAATGAATATAACTCAACAAGTATGCTCAATCAAGGAGTCAACTTACTTTGGGAGGAAACGGACTTTGGGAGGAGACGGACAGATTGATAGATTCCTCCACTTTGAACTGCTTACAGAACTTGCCTAGACTATGTAACTATCGTTTGGTACAGCGAATTGTGGTAATGCTGGCATATCTTTGCTGATGGTGTCACCAGTGATCTTTGCTGATGGTGTCACCAATGATGCAATTTTTCCAAAGGAACTGTCAATTGGCTTGGTGTCGTGGCATTTCTGTATCCTCCTCCCTTCTGCTAGTGATGGTCTAAATTTGGGGGCCAATGGCTATATGCTGGACCGGTAGTCAGTGACGGGTATGATCCAATTGCAGTGGTATCAACCTAAGACAGGAGGCTGACGCCTAAAGGTCAGTTGCCTAAAGGTCAGTTTTCCAATGATGGGTAAGAACCATATGTTGAATTGGACAACCTACCAGGCACGGTCCTTAAGCCACATTAACCTCACTCCCCCACTGGCACCAAGGCCAAATTTGGGGGCCAACAGAGGTGAGGCAAAGAACCTCACCCCCCCACTGGTGCATAGACCTATCCACAAGTATGGCTGTATGCTGGACCGGTAGTCAGTGACGGGTATGATCCAGTTGTAGTGGTATCAACCTAAGACAGGAGGCTGACACCTAAAGGTCAGTTTTCCAATGACGGGTAAGGGCCATATGTTGAACTGGACAACCTACCAGGCACGGTCCTTAAGCCACATTACTTGTTGTTTAATTAATCAGAAGGGGGGAGATGCTGGGAGCCATCAGCCAAGTAGGTATGACAAATTCCTTGCCAGCTTACTCCCATGCTGTCTAGTGGAAGGACTTCTGAAAGGTGACCTTGCTCAAGGACCAGGGCAGGATCCGTGTTTAGGGTGTTCCCTCTTTAGAATAGGGCAGTTTAGCATAATAGGAGATTAGGGTGTTCCCCCTTTAGAATAGGGCATATCCTGCTGCTGAGTTCCTCTTGAGTGCTTAGGGTCAGACAGTATATTTTGGGAGACAGAAGCCCATGCAGAGTAGTGGATTTGGGTAGAGAGAGGATTTGGGCAGAAGTGGATTTGGGCAGAGAACGTGGATTTCCCCAGAACGTGTTTATAGACGGCCGGTGTGAGTTCGGGAATAAAGAATTGCTGTTTGAATCTACAAGCTGTGTGGAGACTCGTGATTTGTGCCCAGCCAGAGACTGCGGCAATAATCATGATTGTAGTTTGGGAGAAAACAAGGCAATGTTTCTTTATTCTGTCTTTTCATTGCATTCAGTATGTCAAATTCAGAACTTTTTCCCCCAGGACTATCTACATGCTAAGGAAGAGATTAGGCTCAAATTTCAGAGGTCACAATCTATATACCTTTCTTTTTATTCAAATATAAAGTATAAAGGCATAAATTATATTTATGCATGTCTAATAAGGTAATTTATAACCACAACTTCAATAGTAGATGTATTCTGACCTAACTATGTTCCAATCCATCACTTTGAAGATCATAGTTTGACACATTTCACAGGAAGATTCAGACTTCTACATACACAATATGGGTACATATAGCAAATATAACCAATATTAAAGCAAAGTAATTGATATCTATAGTGACAATATGTATATGTGAAATCACTGGGGAATAATGAATTAAGTATCTATGTGCATACTATCTTGTTTGCATTTTTTGTATTATAAAATGTTTTAAATAATTATAGTTATAAAACAATGAAGAATTAAAAGCAAGAAAAGAGACAAATGCAATAAAAACATGTCTTTTATTTATAAAATTTGGAAAGTAAAGTCATAATTATAAAATATGTTATCAGAGAAGAAATAACTGCATAAATTGTATCATATTTAGCCACTGAGTTAAAACACCATTGGGATTACTATATTAAATAGTTATGATTTCCTGTCTGATGAAAGACAATTCAAAAATATTACCTCTGTTCTAAAGCTTCAAATTCTATTAAATTTCTTCAGGCTCAGGTTTTATGATAGGAAAAAATAATATGAACCTTAATATATTTTTGTTGTTGGGAAAAAAAATAAGAATATCACACAAAGAGTAAAAATGGCTTTCATATTTCTTCAGAACAACCACACACTATGAAAACCTGTGATATAAAAGACCAGATGATAAATAACTTGTCTTTTATTAAAAACAAGGAAACTTCTTTCTGAGGTCTAGAGTTTCCCAAAGCAAACTATTAATTTTATTTGGATTTTTTTTTCATTTCTTTCCTGTGGTACAAATTATCACTTTTTGAATAAGTAGAATATGTGAATGAAGGAGTAATTTTTTTTCTGTTTTCACCAATGAAGTTATGCAGTATATCTTAACAAAGTTGAAACATTGCCATTCTCATAGGAAAGAGAGTTATTGGAAGCTTAAGGAATTGCTCCTCCTTGAGATGTGGAGATAGATTTCTATGTTAAAATTGCCTGTGCTGGATTTTTGGATGTCTAGAGTGGTTGAGGTTACCTTGACTTGTCCTATAATAACCACAGTTGGTAATGCAGACTGAATTTTAAAATCCCTTAAAAGTCACTACTAAATTACAAGCCATTCTTTTCTAATTCCAAAAAACACTATAAAGGACTGAATTTTATATTTCTATAATATTTTGTCAAAAGAAAATTATTTGTCAAGAAAAATTTTTTTTAGTTTCTTCTGATAAATAAGAAAGAAATATTTCAAGATGAAATGCTAAGCAGTACATTATATTATAATCTGCCTTGAAGCTTCACTGGCCTCTTAATCTCACCTAATGGAATGTGGGCTTGATTAGGATATAGTAAGATATGTTAAGATCACACCTGAAATTATTCCTAATTCAAATCTGAAAGTGCAAGGGTGGGGGCTATTAATCCAATTTTACTATTCAACAAGTTTAACATGGCAAGAACTGAATGTCATACCTTTCCTCTTAATTTTAACATTAAGTGTATATAACACAAAATTTTAAACAATTTTTTTTAATCTGCTGTAAATATGTATGTTCAATTTGGATGTATCATATTTGGCACATTTAGATCTTAGGATTTTGAAGAAAAAAGCATGTATATCCATGTCTGAGTCATAGTTAATGATTTTTTTAGGTACACATATTATAAGCCAGAGTTCTATTATGTCACTGTAATTTTTCTTTATCTCCAGTCCATGAATCTACAATCTTTTGCAGATAAATCTTCAGGTGTGTTTTAATTCTTTCAGGACTATATTACCCTTACAAACAGCATATTTTTCCTCTTAATTTGCAAGTGTCCTTTATACTGTATTGTTTTGAATCTGACTGACATTTACTTTCTTATTTGCATATTATATAAGAAACCTACATCATTGTTAAATACAAGGTAGAGTTTCCCCATAGAACTCATCCAGTAAACACTGGTAATGGGGTAAAAGGCCAGCATCTTATTGGGAGGTTCTTCGTCTTTCCCACGAGAATCTAAATCACCCTAAAACTTAAAATCTCAAATAATTAGAGAATAACTAAACACAAATATTCAGAAATATATTTACAAAAGGTGAAGCCCCTGGCAGATTAGTCCACATGAGTTCTGCAAAGAAGAGATGACTCCAGTGGTTTATTTATTTATCAAAGGCAGGAATAAGGTTTCAAGGGTGGAGTCTTGCTTCCTGCTGTCTTGCAGTCAGCAGGTTCATTGACATTTTGGCAGGTCACACCCATCTTAGTGCTTTGTGGGCCTTAGTGATTGGCATAGAAAATTTTCCCTGGGAACTGACCAGAGACAATGTCCATTGGTCATTCCCAGACATCAGATGTCTCTATCCACTAGGCTTCCATGTGCAGTGACCCACATGCAACCCAAGAATGGCTCCTGACACACTGGGACAAAACAACGTCTCTATAATCTTACCACATGGGGTGATTTTCTAAAGTTTTTTTATCTATTGTTAATCTCCATTTCTCTGTCCATTAAAATCTAGGTTCTTCTTGAACATTACTTTATTTTAATTAGGTTATCCTGGATTCTGGACTTGTACTTGATAGCGTATTTGCTTTTGATTTTCCAGGATATAATAGCACAATTACTTGTGTTGTTCCTTTGTGTTCTCCTCCTGGACTGATAGAGTTCCTACCGGTTAAACCTTCCCAATAGGCTGACCAGTGACAATATACGGCATGTCAGATGGCAGGATGTAAAAAGAATATATGAAACTGAATTGGTTTTTATTGTTTGGGATTCTGCTTAATTCAGCTCAATTTTCCCAGATTTAGGTAAAACACAGACTCAATTACAGTTGATATGTGGAGTATATTTACAAGCACAACAACAATAACATAAAGATTTTGTGTTCTGATGAGGAGTATATCTTGTTCATTAAGAAGACCAATTTAAAAACTGTACCTGTTATAAATCTATATATCAATGGACTTAATCATATTTAAACTGTTAATATGATATCCAGTGTGGTAATTGTAAATATTTTATGAGGTGTATATAAATTCACCAATTAAATTATTAAAAATAAATTAAATCCCCCAAATTATTTTGATAGTTTATTTTCTCAGTAGTTTGCTAACATTAATGAATTTAAAAATCAGTTGATTTTCTGACAATATATTAGAAAAAAACATTTATAATCAGTATATGGCAATGGTTTATAAACATGCTGAAGGATATGTCTATTGAGACAACTGCAATGCTTGACCCATAGTTTGCTATACTATAAGTCTAACTCAAAGTATCTATAAATCCTAAATTACTGCATTAAACCTTGATCTCCTTCATACCCAATTTAATCATAATAAGGACATTCTAGACTAGCTTATAGGGCTAATAAGAATGTCATACAAAAGTAACAAAGAGATATTTTAAGGAAGTTTCACCTGGTAACACTTTGCTGGGCTGAATAAATAAAAGTTAAGTGAGACAAGACAGAAGGAAGAGATATGACGACCTTATTACCTTAGTAAAAGACTAAGTTAATAACACTTTAATTTTGACTTCCCTTCCGGTACTTTCACATACAAATATATACTGCCTCTCCATTTTTTTTCTCCATAGTTTTCATGAATCTGAATACTGTTTAGGATCTTCCTATTTTTTTTTTGCACATTATTAATGTTTATCATTGTTTATATCTAATATTTCTTTCCATTATTTGAATATTCTCTCCAACTCTATGAAGTATTATTTTTATAGTTAAGACCCTAGTGTCTTTACTCTATAATTATCAAAATTTATTCTGGCGGTCCACATTTTGCAGTTCCTTCTCAAATCACACACACCAAAAAAGGTTTTAATATTATGCTTCTGGCAAATTTGGACAATTGCGTCTAACACTAAACACTCAAAACTGAAACCCAGATCAGATTATCTCTTTATAACATAATAGATCAACACACAGTACTAATTTTGTTGTTTTTTTTTCATGATTCTCATATTGGAAATTTGTTTATGGATTATAGTGTTATCTAAAGTGTTCAAGTGAGGAAAAATGCTGATCCACTTAGAAATACAAATAGGAAAGAGTTCAACATTATAACTGGTAACTGACTAACATCTATGTTAAATGAATTATATTCTCTAGAAAAGAAGTGATTCTGCAAATGACAGATTGCCAAGAAAAAAAATCCAGATATAATAAACCATAAAAAACATATTGAGAAGCAATGCCCTTTAGAGGAAGTCCAAACAATTTTTCTGCACTTTTGGTTGGACTACTCATCTCACACGGATATAAACAACATTGAACTGAAAGTTCTACAGTCAAATAAAGTAGAGTTAGTAGGCAATAGCTTTAGGTGTTTGACTTGGCACAACAAATCACACCAACAAATATAAACTTATTTTTAAAATAAAATATCCAACTATAGTTTTTTTTCTTAAATTTGCTTTATGTAATTTCACTATCCATTAAAGGGGTGACTGACACATTTCTCAATGTAATGATAAAATATATCATGACTGTTATAGAAACATTCCCAGAGAAAGATGTTCCTGATTTCTTCCCAATGGAACACTGAGAGGTGCACAAATTTAAAACTGCTGAGATGGTTGAATTCTTTTATGTGTACTTTTTATATCATAGCTCCATATGTCATTTGACAATATCCTAAAATAATCCTGTCTCATTGGTCCTGGAAACCTGATCTTCTAAATAACCACTCTTTCTGATAACATTTGTCAGGCATTGCAAACTTTTTAAATAATAATACAGCACTCCTTCTGAATAATGTTTATCAGGCATTGTAGACTTCTTTGCAAAATCTCCAAATTTGCAGACATGTCCTGTTTGTAAACCTGTAGCATTAACATCTTCCCCATTGTGCTGACTTTTTTTTTTTTTTTTTTTTTTGGTACTGGGAATTGAACCCAAGGGCACTTAACCACTGAGTCACATTCCCAGCAATTATTTTTTCTATTTTGAAACAGAGTCTCACTAAGTTGCTTAGGGCCTTGCTAAATTGCTCAGACTAACTTTGAAATTATAATTCCCCTGCCGCAGCCTCTGGAGTTGCTGGGATTAAGGCATGTATCACAACACCTGGCTTTGTGAGGACTGTTTTTTTATTTGTACAAGGAATTGAACCCAGGGGGCGCTTTACTACTGAGACACATCTCCAGACCTTTTAATTTTATTTTTTTTTTTAAATTTTAGGACAAGGTCTTGCTAACTTGCTTAGGCCCTTTCTAAATTGATGAAGCTAGCTTTGAATTTGTAATCTTCCTACTTCAGTCTTCTTAGCCACATGGACTATAGGTGTTTGCCATGGTCCTGGCCTGTGATGGAAGTCAGTCAGCATTGACCAAGAGGGTTTAGCATTTTTCTGAACTTGAGTAACATTACTGTATATGATATTTTGGATTAAAACTTACAATACTGTCTACTACACTTTTTAAAATATGCCATCGCATATAGGCACATTAAATAGATTTCTGCAGTTTGTGTGTGGAAGGGAGCAGTTTAAATAACAAAATCAGTAACAAAAAGCACAAAATTAACACTAATTAGATTGTAAAAAGGGTACTGGTTTTTGTGAAATGAAACAGGAAGGGAGAGTATAGCACTGTTCAGCTCCAGCTGGGAGTATGCACATTGAGGTTCTGCACGTCTGCAAAGAACTGTGAAGACACTACCTACAAGTGTTGATTTTGGAGTAACTGATAAAATTCAGTGAGTAGGCAAATTCATAAGTACAGACTTGGTGAGTAATGAAAATTGACTCTGCATAGGTGAAGCAAAGTGTCTATATTACATTTAGAGTATATGAAACTCCATATCTTAATTACATTTTAAAAAAGCATTTATGAATGTTAATGAACACTAACGTTTATATTATAATTGCCTCCGTGTTAAGCATTTAAATTGATTTTTTAATCTAAATCTTTATGGCATTCCTATATACAGGTACTATTATAGCCATGATTTTTGGATGAAGAAGCTGAATTGTGAAATTTAATTAATTTTTATAAGATTGCATGGCTTGTGGGTCATGGAGTTGGTACTTTAACATATATGGTGTGACTCTTTATCCTGCAGTATCCACTGCATAGGTTCAAACATTGTATTGGGATTTCTTCAAGCCATTAAGGCCTGCTAGGAGTATTTAAGGGAAAAAAAATGATCAAAAAGGAAAACAGAGTATTTTTTTTCAATTATATAATGGAGAGAGAATTAGACCTCAGAAGTGGGAGCCAATCAGATTACACACTCAGCTATCTAATTAATAGAAGATATTACATAAAACTAGAATGTGTGGGAGGTGGAGTCAGAAATACAGCCTGAGTTCATAGCTGGTAGGACTGACAAAGAGGTCAGGCCAGGAAGTGTGAAATACATATGTTATGCTGTACCATGTTGTCTTTAGAAAAATCATAGCTCAAGCCCTGCAGGTAGGAGTTTTCTAATTATATACACCCTAACATCTGATGAATGTGGCTTTTCTGCACTGCCCCATCTGCATTATAAACCATTATAAACCTTTATGACACCAGCTATATTACTTGAAGTATATTGGGAGGAACAAATATACTCATTTTTTCGTTGCCACTAGCAAAGAATTAACTCAATTCTGCTGCCCTAAAAATTGCCAATAGACCATTAACCTGGCATCTGCAGCAGCAGATGGCCCTTGGTATTAGGATATGATATTGCTCTTCCAGAGCTGCTAAAAGAGTGTTATCATAAATATGAAGCAAAATATACCCATGAGGTATACACTATAGTTTAATTAGGGTCATACTATCCCTAAGAGAGTTCAGAAATTTGTATTTTTTTCACTTCTAGTTTATTAAGTATTTGCTTATTATAGGTTGACAGTTATTGTTGAATTTATTTATGGGGTGTAAATTGATGTTAAGATTTCTTAATTCAACTTAGAATGGTCAAACTAAGTCAACCAACCTATTAAAAGTATGATGATTATAGATGTGAATCTTCTAAACTTCAATGATAACAGCAAGGGATTTTTGTTGTTATTGTTTTTACTATTAATGTGTTGGCTGAAGGTCTATTCTATAGACAAAATTATTCTTATAAGTGGTTTATTAATCAGTACCATCTGAAATCTTTTTAATATTCAGAATAGATTCTAGTCTCTAAAATTTAGAATAGACTTGAGAGATAAAATAGTAATTTCATTTCTCACAAATTATTTCAGTGAATATACTGTATTGCATTAAAGCACTCTTTAATTATAAGTGTTACATAATTTTCAAAGTTTGACACTTATTTATCAATTTTGTTGTGAACTTATGTGTGCATACTTGTGTATATGTACATACATAAACAACTTTGTTTTTGAAAAATTGTTCAGCAAATTAAAATGTACAGATTTTAAAGGGGTGGTTCATTTCCAATAGCTTTGCAAAAAAATCATTTTTGTGTAAGTAATTAATAGTTATAGAATTTGCATATCTTTTTCATGAATATGGTTGAGCATTTTTTCATGCTGCATGTTTATTGGACATTTATCTTCCTTCCACTTCTAATTGTACCTTTGGGGTTATATTTTTCCCAAGAAGTTTTTTGTGATATTGTCTTTCTCATTGATTTGTGAAGATACTTAACAAATTCTAAAGGTCATTTTTTCTGTTAGTTATATGTCACAGATGTAAGATGGTCAGAAGCTTACTTTTCCTGATCATAAATAATACAACCTTCTCTCTGAATCTGGCTTCTGTTATTACCCTGACCAATAGAGTGTCAGCACTATAGAAAATGGCCTATAAAAAGTTTAACTCCCTTGTTTACAAGCCTCAATAAAATTGCCCAATTGGATATAGTCCCGACTGCATGTGCCCAACTTGTGCAACAGGGGAGGGCCCCAAAAGGCAGTTTGTCTCTGGTTATATTTCAAGAAACATATGGCTCACTGGCAAAGTCCTGAAGAACATCCTGCTTCCAGGGAAGATAGAAATGACCTTGCTGTCCCATAATATATGAATCACCAATATCTGAGGAACATTTAATTTTCTCTTATGTAATGTGTTTTCTAACCTCCACAGCCTTTTAAGTGATCCAGGAGCATAATATAACTTGTACTGAGCAGTTCACTCCCATTGTTAACCTTTATGCTGCCTTCATTGACTGCTTGGACATAGAAATCACATTTCATGTCTTCTCAGTCTGATGGTACACTCTTCCTCAGCACACTAAACTGCTTCCCCCAGAAATAATGGCAAGAGAAACATTAGCAACAATAGCATCAATAGTGGTACAAAGTCATGCTATCTGCATGAGATGAATCTCTCTGACGTGAACATCATTAGGAATTGAATCTGCTATCCACAGATAGGACATTGCATACAAAAGAGTTTATTAATATTATGTCCAAAACTAACATAAAAATGACCTGGTAGTTTCCAAATTTTCACTTCTATCATAACATGAGCATGAGTGGTTGGATTCTTTTTCTTGTGAACTTGATGATGAAGTCCATGGACACAAAGGTGAGAACAAAGTAACAGCATTTATTAGAGTAATAGAAAGAAATTAAATCTCCCGGAAGGGAGTGCCACAAGAGAAGGATGTTAACAGATGTCTGTTGTCTAGGGATTTTGGAAAAAAGAAAAAAAAACTTATCTGATGGCTCAGCACACATGATTTCTGTAGTGAGGGATACAGCAAGGACCAATCAAGCTGTTCAAGCTTCAAACATATTAAGCCAATCAGAAGCACATAATTTCAATCACTTATTTACATAATTGAAAGGATGGGTCCAACCTTGTGGTTTGACACATCTGTTGCGGAGAGGAAGTGTTTCAGGTAGGGTTCTACTTTGTGGTTGTCCATTGTTGGGGGTAGGGGAAAGGGTAACTAAAGAAGAGCTGCTATAGTGGAAGCTGTGAGGAACAGAAACAGGTATGCTAACTCAGAAGAAGTCATTGTGATTAAAGCTGGCAGGGAGCAGCCAGTCACAGGTTGTCCTGTAGACCTGAAGACGTCTTCTCCAAGACCTTTATCCTAGCTGTCTTTGTGAGATCTATCTTACTGCCCCACCCCTCTCACTATATATTACACTATTATTACTAATAGTACACTATTCTGGATAAATTTATTTAAGGATAAAATAATGGCTACTGCAGTTACCGTGAATCTATTTCCATTGTAAATGTAACAAAATCAGGTGCTGCATATTTGTGAAAGATATATATATATATATATATCAACCCATGAAAAATATCTTTGGCATGTTTAAGACATAAATTGTCTCTATAAACTGTTCCCGAGGGGTGAGTTAATCCTTTCAAAAATTTTTTTCACTTCTGTGAATTTTGAATTCTGTGAGTAGTTGAGGACAATTAATTATAACATATGACCTCATTATCTCATTTATATAAGTGATACAAATCCCTGTATCAAGCCTTTATTGTGCATAAATATGGCTAAATGTAAATAGTTCCATAGAATGAGGATACAAGAAGACACACACAGAAACCTCTCTTTCCCATGTGTAAGTTTGAATTAAGTGTATCCCTGTAAAAAGAATATATTAAAGAACATCAATAATTGAGAAAAAGTGATGAGAAAAGTATAAATTATTGCTGTCATATCTGTTGATCAAATGCAATTTTTATATTTTGGGGATTAGGGATTGACAGAGGTGGAAAATACTGTGTTTGTATCTAGAGATATAGACAGTAAATTCTGAGTTTAAATTGAAAGGACCTGAGTTCTTAGATCTGAAGCATGTATGTTCCAGCCTGAAATACAAAAGGAGTTTTGTAGCAATTAATCTTCCCTTAAATCAGGGAGGGGATTTGAAAGGACTGAAGTGAACAAAAGAAAAGCTCTAGTATAGAACTAGGCACTAGTCTAATCCATGTGTGATAAAACATGAAAGATGATGAAAACTTATCCTTATCTCATTTTAGCCCTGTGGTCTTCTGGCCTGGAGATTAAACCACCACTGTGCTATATCTTATTTCTTTAAAAAATAAAATAAAAGTGATTGTAACATTTGACTAACATAGCAACCAAAAGTATACTATTCTGGATAAATCTATATAAGGATAAAATAATGGCACACTGCAGTACCCATGAATCTGTTTTCAATGTGAATGTAACAAAAGTTAGGTGCAGCATATTTGAGAAAGATTGAAGCTAACATTTTTATTTAAGAGTAGTACAGTTCTAAACACAATTATCTAATACTCTGTTCATGTATAAGCATTTTAGAAGATCCTCCTCCAAATAGATGAAACAGTACTAAAATAACCATGTTTTGACCCCAAACTTGTCTCATAACCTTAATGGAATCTCAAACGTGCCTAGTATGTCACTGTTATGAGGTTTAATTTCCTGTATTTTAAAGAAAGCAGAGTTTGGAACTGCTCTCTCTGGATTTTTCATCCAGTCAATACAGAGTTATCTACAATTTTTAAAAGAATTTTGCATCTACCTAGTTTTCTATAGTCCCTTCTTTATAAACAGTAGTCAGATAACAACAAATAAGTAGATTTATCAATAAATACATACATATTTTGATGTAGAAAAATAGCACATGTTATATTGATAAATTTACTCTATGTTATACATTTCTTGTGTTACTTTGGCAAGTCACTTAACTCTAAAACTTTGGAGGGGTTTTGGCTTATAAGATTAAAATAAAGATATTCTTTACAAATTTTTTTAAAAAAATTATTTAAAATTTTTAAAATTCTTTAAAAAATACATTTTTAAGAAAAATATTGACAGTTTACTGTTTGCTAGATATTGCATTGATCATCAGATGAAAATGACTGCATTTAATACTTCTATCAAGGCCCTGAAATAGCACCATTATTTCCTTCGTAAAGATGTAATAGCTGACTGAAGTATTAAACCAAGGTCACATAGCTAATAAATGGTGGGACTCTTTTGAAATAAAAATATTTCCATAATCTTATGTTCTTAAGTATTATTTTTATATGATTTTGCACTGGGCCATTGTAAGGTTCAAATAAGAAAGTGAAAAAAAATCCTCCGTAAACTCTGAAGATAATTCTCCACGGTGCTTATTGATGTTTTTGTTACAGAGGGATCACCTGCTAGCCCATGCTTCTAGACCAGCAAAAGAAAGTTTTTAAAATAAAGGTACTATTTTGTAAAGTGCTAGCCAGAAATATTGGATGCAAATATTTTTACACATGCAACATACAAAGAGAATACAAATTCTCTCTGACTTATTGTCAATTCAGTCTTATTATCAAGAAGTACATCACTGGTTATTACAAATATTTAGAATCTGCTCTGGATTAGTTGCTACATTATACTCTGTTGTGAACAGAATGTCATTGCCATTGTGATCATGGAATCTACTTTCTAGTATATGCCTATCAAATGCAAGTAAACTAAAGTGCCTGAAAGATAATTTAAACTTGTGAAAGACAATCAGTGATTGTGGTCTAAATAAAACAAGCATGACTTGCTTAAATGTGCTCACATTTATTAGGAAAAAGTATCACATAAATCTGTTATGAATAAATGCTGTGTAAGTATGAAATATCATACCCTAGGAATTGTTGATTCCATTTAAATTAATAGATAGTTTAAATAGAACTCTATTTACTAAGGAATACACTTTAATTTCTTCTTGAAGAAATAAATGATCATTCATGTAAAAATGTGACAAATCTGAAAAATCATACCAAAAATTCATGCATGAGAAAATAGAAAAATTTAAAGTTTTGATGAGAATTTTTGGAAGAGAGAATAATTCTGTAATTATACATCTGAGAATTGTTACATATAAAATTTGCTTTTATAAAACATTAAAATGAAGTTCTATTATTCAGCCTTGTGAACCAATAACAAGCCTTTCAAAAAAATATATAGCCTCTCATCCTGTGAAAATTAAATATTTAGTTGAGTATTTTCAGAGTCCTTCTTTAAATTTCTTATTTTTAGTGTAACTGCTGTTTTATAAGTAATTATAAATTTATAAGTAATTTATAAGTAATTATAATTTATAAGTAATTATTATGGGCTAAACATATGTACATGTTAACTCATTTAATTTTTTAAATGATCTGTAGTAACAATATTAATCTTTCTTATTTAGAGACACAGAAACTGAAGAATAGAAGAATTTCATTACATATTAATGTTGAGCCTGGATATGTTCTTAGGCAGTTTGCCTCTAGTGGGATAAGAATACTATGCAGAATATAGTATTTATATTTGTAACCAAATGGCAAAAGATTAAAATAATTACTTCTGAGTAAAATAGTTTTGTCAATTCCCTTCAATAGACAGAAATTTCACTTTGATTTACTATTACTTTTCTGATCATCTTAAAGGTTGATATACATTTGTTTTGTATTTTTTCTAAAACTCACAGTTAAATTTGGATCATCTCATAAATTAATTCATAGTCTCCAACCACTATGCTAAAATATTTTATGTATATATTATACATCCAAGAGAAAAATATGTACTCTCCATTTTAAACAGTTGCTTAAAAGATATTAAGAAGAAAGCAATAAGAAAAAATATAATCATTGTTTTCCATTCATTCAAGTACAATGTTTGACATATTTTATTATTACCTGAGGATCACAGTTTTTATTCAGCATGATTTCCCTTTATCCTAAATATTGCAATAGTGTGTAAGTGTTCCCCTTTCTCTGCCTTTTCATTAGCAGGTTTTACTTTTTGCCCATTATTATTATTATTATTATTATTATTATTATCCGCCATTCTAACTGGGGTGAGATTCTTGTGATTTTATATACACTTCCTCGATGATTAGTGATATTGAGCATCTGTTGTACATCTGTTGGCCACCTGCATATCTTACTTTTGGAAATGTTTCTTGAAATAATCTACCCATTCATTAATTGGATTGTTTTCTTGCTGTTGATTTGAGTTTTTTATATATTCTGCATACTAATCCCTTGTCAGATGAACAGTTTGAAGCCATTTTCTGCTAATCTGCAGTTGTCTCTAAACACTGTTGATTGTTTCTTTAGTTTTATAGAAGATTTTTAGTTTGATGTATCCTACTTGTTAAGTTTTACTTTTGTTGCTTGTGGTTTTGTAAGCCAGTGCTAGTAGTTTTTAATCTTTCTCTTTCTATTCTTTACTGTGGATAATTGCTAGTGATATATCTTCACACTCACTTATTTTTTTTGTTGTTTCTTTTCCATTTGTCTATTAACCAGGAAGTGTTTTTGTTTGATTTTCTTTATTTCAAGTGTTAAGTTTTTCAGCTCTATGATTTCCACATGGTTTCTTTAAATCTCTTCTGTTTCAGGGGGGAAAAAAAAGAGTGACATTTCCAATGTTCTTCATCATTGTTAAACTTTTTAATTTAATTAAGACATTAAAAAACCTAATTTCAAATTCTTGAGTCCTGCTTCCAGCATCTAGTTTTCTGATTGTCTGTAATATAGATGGTGCATTCCATTTACTTTGTTCTTTATAATGGATACTTCATATTATTTCTGGAGTATATGAATGTGAATATGTTTCATGAATATTATGAATGTGAATGCATTTCACAAGGTATATAGGTCAATCAACAATATTAGGTTATTCCTTTCTGAATTCCAGGATGCCCACTATCTTCAAAAGCTTGATTTTCCTCAGCTAGATCCCCATACCAACAAGACTGCTTCCTTAGTACACTATATCAGTTATCCTTAATCCAAGACCTGAAAACAATAGTATTTGTACAGTACAACTCTCTTTTCTCCCTGAAATGTATATGGTAACAAGTTTATTTCTACTCCATTCACCCTCCAGAGCTTACCAGTGGTTGCTATTTTATTTTATTCATTATTTATAATCATTTTACTTCAAAAATTACTTAGTGAAGTCTGAATTGATCATACCAACGTATGACTACAATCAAATATGTTAAAAATAGGACTTTTCATGTAATTTTTATTCAACCAGCAATATCATTTAAAAATAACTGTAATTTTATTTTGAAATTATATAAATTTACATATGTATAACATTATGTAAATGTACTTTGTTGTTGGGATTAGATTGTATCATAAAATTTACCCTAATGATTGTCTTGTACCCATCCTGCTTCATTTTATTCATTTTTCAAAATTTATTTATTCATCCTCTTATTACTGTGCTGGGGATCAAACACCAGTCCTTGCACATGTGAGGTAAGTGATTTCTCACTAGGTACACTCCCAGTCCTTACCTTCTTCATTTCAAAACTGAAACCTAATACTAACCCAAATTAACTCTTGTTATGAACCCTAAAGTGATTCTTAAAACTTGCAATATTTTCTCTGTTATAATAAAAAATCAATATCCATGCTTGAATGAATTACAAATCCCATTTGGAACTTCAAACCTGAATGTCTTCAAGGCAAAATTATGAAAAAAAGCCACTGTCTGCTTTTTGTACTCTAGATTGAGTCCTAGGTCTATTTATACTTCAAATTTTTTCATAACCTTTGTTTAAGGATATCCTTCCAAAGGAATTCATTTCATCTCATCACTCAAATTTAAAAAATTCTGGCTTACAAAACCATTACTTTGATTATGTTTTATCCTTCTCAAGATTTAATCTGTGAAAATTGACTTAGGTTTTCACACAAGAGAAAATAAAAATTAATAAAATGATAACTTTTATAAAAATAAATAGTTTTTTAGTAAAACATTTGCCATATTGATGTTTGCTTTGTGAATATTTTGATCTGTGACTTTAATATATTTGCAAATAGAGAATCTATATTCTTTTATTTTGAAAAGTATTTTATTCTTATGTGTTTAAATTAATATTGCTGTAATTTTAACCACTTTCATATTGCCCTTCTAAAGATAATAATTAATAATTTTCATTTGTTTCTTTGTCATCTTGTTTTTAAATAAATATAACTTTTTCCCCTTATTTTGTTGAATATTCACAAGGATATTTGCACATTTGGAAGTCCATATTTACTTTATTAACTTTCAACACTTGCTGAACTCTCCAAAGTTTACATTCCCTTAACCATTTTCCTAGTGAAATTTAGGTTGCTTTTAAATTTTCTTTTCTATGACAAGTACCTCATTGAACTTCCTTTACCTACAATGTTAAGCATGTGTGCTAATAAGTTAGATTCACTAAGCTGTGCACCTATGTGGCAAAACTGATGAGTTCTTAGGAATTATCAGAAATGTAAAAAAGGTGGACAATCTGTTTTTCCTGAAACACTCTTCTTAATTTATTATCCCCTGATTTTCTACTTTTACACTGGTCACCACTTCTTAATTTTTGCTCATTTCTCCTCACTCATCTTATTAAAATATTAGCAAATCCCTGGACTTAGTCCTTGAATTTTTCTATTATTTATCTCAATGGAAAAATATTATTCTAGAGATTCCCAAATTTATTTATCTAGCCTCATAGTTTTCATTTAACCAGGTTAAAATATCCTTCCATTCACTTATAACCTCTTTTTGGAGGCTGTGGGTGCAGCCCTGTGTTAGCATGCTTTCCCAGCATGTACAGGAGCCTGGGTTTGATCTCTAGTACCATGAACAAAATTACTACAGTAAAATGAGATTAATCAAAATAAATCACTTTATGAAAGTCTGATATTTGTTTCAAATTTAAATGGTCACAGCACTTATTCACATTTCCATTTACTTCTTTAGCAATTTTTCTTATTTTCCCTTCATGTTCCTTGGGTTCAAAATTTTGAAATTGTCCAGCATCCTTTGTATCTTACCTAGCAGCAATCCTATATGTGTGTTAAAAGTGAACAACAACAACAACAACAACAAAAGACAAAGACTAAGAACAATACTACTTTACTGTTTTGACAGATGATTATCCTAGTCTGTCCTTCCAAACACTTTGGTCTGAATATAGCAATATATTCCTGCCCTATCATCCCTACAGCCTATTGCCTAAAGTACCAAATATTCTTTTTAAAATAAGTTTTTGTATTTACCTAATTATTTGGTCTTCCAATATTTTCTCACTTCTCTTGGAAAAATCCAAAACCATGCAATAACCTGGGAATCCTATTTAATCTAGCTACTTATCTCTGTACTACTAAAAAAAATCCTTATCTTTCTAAATCTATACTAATAACATTGACCTCTTCCCTGTTCCTTCCAGCTCAGGTATCTTGCATTTGTTTTTCTCTTTACACAATATGTTAGCTTTCCCAATATCTGCAGATAAATATTCATTTAGCTATCTATAATATTTATAAATTAAATTCTAAAATGAATTTCTGGCTCACAGTATTTTAAATTACACTTACACCTCTGTTCACAGATACACCATACACAACATATAAAATATTTTTGTGTACCTCAGTTTTTTATAGAAAATTACAAGATCTGGCATAACAGATTTCACTTATTGATTGAGGGTCACTTTTTTTAAAAGTCATGTTTATGGAGGCATATGGTGCACTTTGTTTCTACACCATTGATAGATTCTTGGTGAAGTAAACATAAGTGTCACTGCCAAAATATATAATATTCTGATCATTTCAAAACTTCCCCCTCAACCCTGTTAACTAAAACCACTTTTTTGACAAATGTATATTGAAAGGTATCTGCAAATTTTTAATAGATGTAACACAAATTAAATCATGTGATATGCAGACTTTTTTTTTGGAGTTCTTTTAATTTATTACCATGTTTATTTCAACAGTCATGAATGCTATTGCATACATATGTAGTATACTTGATTTTACCTTGAATAAACTCTCATCATGATATTTTTATTTGTCAGTTGAATATTGGGTTAATATAGTAATCCCTTTTATAAATAGTTTTGCATCACCAATTATTTTCATTCTTTCTTTTTAAATACCTAGGAATGTGATGGCTTAGGCAAATGGGAAATGCAGGTTTGAATTTACACAAATTTTTAAAAATATTTTTCAAAATGGTACCCCATTTTGCATCCCAATGTCCACATAAATTCTATTTTGATATTTTAACCTCACGATGTGATGCATTAGGAAGTAAGATCCCTGGGAAAAAATTAGATCACTAATGATGACATTGTGTTTTTATAAGTGTAATCCTAAGGAGCTTTCTCTTTCTGCCATGAGATAACATACAATAAATCAGCAATCTAAAGTGGGAAAAGTGTTCTAAAATCCAGTCTTTCTAGCACATTGATTGGTGTCCTCCAGGACTGTCAGAAATACATTATCTTTTGCTTATAAGCAACCTGGTACATGATATTTTGTTACAGAAGTCTCAACAGATTTTAATATAAGATAAAAGCAGGCTTGATTCTTCTTATAATTTTGAGCAGAGATAAAAAGTAATTAACACAGGAAAAGGAAGGAGGGCACAAATAGCAAAATAGCCTGGGAACCATTCATTCTGGAATTATATACTTATGGCAATACAAAGAAGTTATTATAAGCCCAGTTTAGGCACAGGGTCAGAAATACCTTTTATGCTTTTCAGAAGTGGAACAGATAACACAAAGAAGCAACTGAGTAACATGCTGGGAAATAAGAAGAAAAAAAGAAAGAAAGGTTTCTGAGGAGAAAATAAGTATCTCTAACCACTGTATAATATTCAAAGGATTAAAAGTTTGGGTTTAGATTGCAAATAAAACTGGTGAAGTTAAAAATACCTCACTTATGGTGAATTTTTTTTACAATGTGAATGTGAAATTACTACTCATACAAGTGAAGATAAGAAAGTCTGTCAAGTACTCTATACTTTTTAATGGTATTTACATTCCTAGTATTCTTCATTCTACCTAGGACTAGATAAATGTCACAAGTATATTGCCACAAAACAGCAGTTGATATTGGGCTATAAAAAGTAATAACATGTTTGAAACCAGCTAATATTTGGGAATTATAGGAATGCAGGTGGCAGAAGTAGAGAATAAATATTTTCAATTGCTAGTACTAAACAAAGATGTTGGCATCTGGTAAAGAAAGACATATAGAAAAATAAAATCTTAAAAATAATTTCTATGATTTATTATTAATAACATATCAATGGTTGTATGAAGTCTTCCTCAATCTCTCTGGAGAGGTTATGTGAACTTCAAAGGAGGGGTCAGTATTGATTTGAGATTTGAAAATTAGAATACTAACTCTCGAACATGTAGATATTGGGCAATTCAGAAAGTGCAAGTATCAAGTTGACAGAACCTGCAGGATTTAGAAGCTTTAATGGGTTAACAAATTCTCAAATTATTAATGGAACTGAAATGTATGATGCAAAGTGGCTGTGAGCAGCAAGACATAACAGTCGAAGTTATCGAAGGAGCCGGGCATGGTGGTACATGCCTGTAATCCCAGTGACTTCAGAGGCTGAGGCAAGAGGATTGCAAATTCAAGGAGAGCCTTAGCAACTTAGGCCCTAGGCAATTTAACAAGACTCTGTCTCAAAATTAAAATTAAATAGAATGTAGTTCAGTGGTATATGTCCCTGGGTTCAATCCCCAGGTCAAAATAAACATTTTTAAAAGCTAGAAAATAAGAAAGAATGCTCAAAATCTTTACCACCAAGAAATAATAGATGTTTGATGGATAAACATATTTTATCTGATTTCAACAAAGAATTTCTATGCTTCACTTTTCTTTTCAGAAAAAATGAGAAAATACCATTACTTCCTTGTTGTGTTTTTCATAGATACTCTTCATAAATTAGAATAGTATGTAACAGAATGAATGTTAATACAAAGATTTTGTTTAAAATAAGAAAAAAATTTAAATCACATTCAATACATCATAATTTATTTATTTCATATAGTAAATAAATCTAAAAATTCATTGTAATAGAGTAACAAGTGAAGGTTTGTATGTTGGGGAGATCTAAACTGCCTTGAACCATGCATGAGGTGATGGAGATAAAAACTAATAGAAAAAAATCCAGAAATTTATGATATATAAAGTAGACTTATTAAATCTGCATTTAATGAACACACACTGAAATTGGATGATGACCGCATTTGATCATTTAAAAAATAGAACACCTAAATGTTTTGTTACAGAGACATGATCATAAAGAGGACTTCTCCCAGTAGGGGTGGAGTAGTACTGTGTCTATTTATTTCATCGTCCTCAGGCAATCTATTGCCAATGCTCACACTGAGAAGATATAGTGCAACACATCAGGGTCTCTACCACCATTTCTTGTAATTCACCTGCCTCAGAGCAGGAGAAAGACAAATCAGTCCTCTCTGTCTTTTTCAATATAGTCCCCTCTTCTCCGTATTATAAAAATAGTTTATGGGTTGTGGCACATTAATGTTTTATGTTCTATTTTACTGCATGGTTGGTATTTTCTCTTTTATTTTGTTGGTAATCTTTTTGATAAATTATCGTCAAAAGGACGAAGAATGGATGTAGCTATGAAGGCAAATTAGGAATTAAAATGGAGAGATTTCACGTGATAAGACATGTCTCTGAATTTTTAACAACCATTAGTTGGAAAATTTCCACAGTGAAATAAAAGCACAGGAAGAAAACATAGGGCTCTTTTGAAGTACACAAATTATTAATAGAACACATATAGAAATATTGGATGGTGATTCTACTTTTCTCCTGTTCCTATTATCCATATACATTTTGGTCATCCTTAAATAATGCCACATAAATAAATTTTTATTATGAAGATCATGTATTCCAATGCATCACACTTCATATATTATAATATAGAATATAAATTGTCTGGAGCAGTGAATGAATCATTGCTTTGAGCTGCCCGGAGACAGAGACTGACATCTCTCTTGTTGATATCTCCTTGCAAAGGCCCTGAAAAGTCTGCCTGGTTGTCTGTGGTGCCCTATTTAAAGGGAAATTCCATGGTTGCCCTGGAGTTCATCAGTTCATGACCTAAGGTTCAGGTGCCAGCCACCAGAGGGTGGAGAATAGTGGATGCAAGCTGGTGACTGTAACTAGGTTGTTCAAACTTTGTTTTTGATTCTGTTTTACTGTAACTTTCTCACAATAAATCTCTTTGATGTAAAGACACCATAAAATAAACGGGGAGAAGGGGGCCGATCATTGTCAGTACTCTTCCATCATCGTTTTGCGGAACCACTGGGTCAAGCTCTCTATATTTCTGTGTTTCCTCATCTTTTTTTCCAATCCCTCATCATCTCAGCTCAGGGAAACTGAGTAAATGTTCCCTCTGGAAGCAATAATAAATAATCTAAAATTAAATGATAGAAGTAAATAATACATATACTATTTTTCTTAATCTCTTACAGCAGAATACTTTAAAATTAATGTATTTTTCTCTATGAAGGTCAAGATTTTTTTCAATAATCAAGTAGATTTAGTTATCATGTTAAATGTTGTAAACATATAACAGTTTTTGAAATATTAATGTTCATTTTGAGCCATATTATTAATAATTACATGGAGGCAGATTATCTTTAAATAAAAGTGTATACTTGATCACACAAATCATCAAACACAAACAATTAATGCAAAAAGTGTTGGGTGTGCTGGAGCAGCCCAACTAGTGTTCAATGTACACTAATTAAAATATAAGCAAATCACACAGTCCTAGAGCAACTATGAGCCCCCCAAAACCTCCAATGCCACAGGACTTCTCTTAGCTGAAGAGAAGTCATTGTCATTATCTGGTGGTTCTCTGTAGTGGTTCTCTCCAGCAGACAGGTTGGACCTCAGGGAATGGTGGAGTTGGTCTGGAGGCAGTCAGCAAAGTGGCCAGTCTCACTGATGTCCTCAGAACAAAGCTCTCTGATGTGGTAGGACAAGGGATTTATGTCTAGTTCCAAGTTAGTGCTCATTGTTATCATGCTCCAGCATCCTTTTGTCTGTCTCTAGATGATTGTCCTTTATCAATTGTGTCCAGTCATGACATAGCATGCTTGTGGCTTCTGTTACAGCCAGCAACTTAGTAAGTGCCAGTATGTCCCAGCAAGCCTATGGCAGATGCTCCTTATAATGATGATAAAATTTCAAATGTATGTTCTTGTCTTATAAACTTCCAAATGTTGCTGTTTGGACCAGTTGTGGTCTCACATGTTTCTAATCCCTGAAACTTAGGAAGCTGAGGTAGGAGGATTGCAAGTTCCAGGCCAATCTGGACAACTTAGTAAGACCCTCTCTAAATTTAAAATTAAAAATGTCAGAATGTAGTTTAGTTGTAGGCTACAACCATATTCAATCCCTGGTACTGGGGCCGGGGAATGGGGAGAAAGAAATTGCTTTCTTTCATTGACTAAAATAGAACTTGGCATATAATATAAACCTACACCTATGTCATTTAAACATGTGTGTATGTTAATAAATGAATGAATATATTGATTAATGAATGGTCTTGAAATTTTCTAGGTTTTTGTGTGAACTTTTGGATAATTTGTGCACCTGTAATATGGAAAGAAATTACCTTTTCTTTATAAAATATGTGGATTGACCAAAATAAAATTCATCGATCAATGCTATTTACCAAATTATATAATGAGTTATTTTCCTTAAATATTTTCTAAAGGACAATAGATTTCTTTAAAGGATTAAGTTAATTTAGAATTATTATTTTTCTTCTAAATTATTGATTTTTATTTTTCTATCTAGATTAGATATTGCATCAGAATTTGGTTGTTTATTGACCACAGAGAAATAGTCAAGTCGCTCTTGTGTGTATTTGAAAATAGGAAAGATCATATTTAGGGAAATTGCTAAAATACAGGAAGCTAAAATCTGAAAAGGACAGAATCTTTAGTATATGGGATAAAGTACTCTACTTAATATGTGTGAGAAGCTAAAAAGAAGAAATGAAGTACATATTTTAGTGAAATTGTCTTTTATTATCATCTGCTTTTAAAACAAGTTTGTAACATACTTATCAAAGTTAAAATACAAATTACAGCATAATTAGTTTGCATTGAACTTGTTCTTCCTTACATCTCCCTGATTTTACCTCATTTATTTAAAGTAAAATAATTACTAATTGCTAATATAAACTCCCAAATTTCTGTCCTGTTTCATAAAAAAATGAAGTTTAATGTAGACACATTTGTTTTATTTAATTACAACTCATTTTGATGAAAATGTAGTTTCTTTAATATTTGTTATATCTATGATTCTCTAGGAAAATGACCTTTTTTAAATCATAAAGTTTATTCATTAAAGGTAGATACAAATCATGGGGAAGTCAAAAATTTGTTCTACTCTCCTCATATTTTTCCTGTCCCTCTTCTCTGGTACCTGTGATAATGTTGATAATCTCATCCATCTATTCTATCATTTCTTAATTTTTAACTCCCTAATAATACTCAATCATCTACTTTGTTCTAAGATATAGATACCTTTAGCTGAATCTGATTAAATCAAAAAGAACACAAACACTGTGTAAGTAACAATAACAAGCAATTTATTCCATAGAATTTTCTGAAGCATTTGAGTTATGCTATCCCTGTTAGGAAGCCAGACCTTTCTCATCAAAACCCTGACTGTGCTGAGGGAAAGTAAACAACCTACCTGATGTGGGGGAAAGATGAGTTTCAATGCAAGGCATACAATGTGGCAGGGTGGAGGGCTGGGAGAGAGATATTTCTACAAAATGATCTTAAATGAAAGGAGAAAAAAACTGAAACCACTGAACCCACTATGAATATTATGGTTAAAAAATTGAAGAAAGATGAGCACTACAGGGAATAGCAAGAATTGCTCTGCTTTTGATAAAGAAAAATAGTAATGAAAAATGACACCACGAAAGAAATAGCAACAGATTCACTGGAGCAACTGCAATCATGAACAAAGTCTGTATCAGACACAGAAACTCAAGGAGATAACCAGACAGTAGGTGATGATGCCACACAGGATGTAGCTTAATTTAGGATGAGAAGGGAAAAGACGACCTTCAGAAATCGTTACTAGAGTAGGAGGCATACTGGGAGAATAGGTACCAGAGGAAGCACAGTGTTCATTTTTTAATCATGCATTGTACTTAGTACATATAAAACATGATTAAATCACCTTTAATAGTTTGACTTCTTATCATCTCTCCCTTAAAAATCAGGTGCAATACATATTTAGGGTATGTATTTGTATTTCAAATAATCTTTTGGATAATGTTGAATGCATTATTTCATCCCCACATTTGAGAGTCCAGTTTAGTGTTGCCATTATTATTATCTCATAATACGACAAAAGAGCACACCAAGGACAAACAATATAAATCTTATTAATTTTTTCTTTTTTCTAAGCTTCATTATCATATTCAAGTTTCAGTTTTTAAGCTGAAAACTTTTAAAACTACTTACCAACCATATAAGAGCAAATGTAAGTATTCAAGATAAAATATGTAGAATCTATGGTCAATTTAAGCGGATTAATGGAAAATGAAGAAACATGTTAAATTCTTACTGCATAGTCCATCTTGTAGATTTTTCCATCCACTTGCACATCATTTGAAATATCAGAGCTACCATGTAACTAGCACTTAATGTGTTAATCACTTATAAAGTCATTGACTCTCTTAGTTCTCAGAGAAATAAGTAAATATGAAGAAAATCTCTAACATTTTATTTATAATCATCAATGCAGCATCTCAGTACCCTGTGTTGCTATGGCAGGTCGAATCTTTTATTAGATTTATTTTCCCCCAGGTTATTTCCTCTTTCACCAGTTCTTTTTAGGTTTTAGAACTTAAATATTATATCTGTAAAGCAATATCTATGACTATTTTAATTAAGGCTGTCCCAACTTTGGATTGATTTTAATAACACTTTATTTGTAATTATATTTTGAAATCCAACATGACTAAGGTAATTTTTATTTTTTGCCTATGATGTGTCTTTCCAATTGGATTATATAATAGGTGAGAACCATGGCCATGTTTAATGTATCAACCTTTGAGTCAATAGAGCCTAGTCAATACTCCCACAAGAAAAATATTTAATAGATATTGGATATGAGTAATTGAGAAAAAACGTTCATCCAACTAGGAAACATCCAAATTTTGCAAATTAGCTAAAATATATATATATATATATATATTATTTATTTTTTAAAATAAAATTGCCTTTGTTTTATTTCGTGTCTTCACACATTTAGTTTTTATTCAAATTTTCATTTTTTTGGTCTTTTTTATTTATATGTGACAGCTGAATGGATTACAATTCTTATTACTCATATAGAGTAATAAGATTTTTCATATCTCAGGTTGTATACAAAGTATATTCACACCAATTTGTCTCTTCATACATGTACATTGAATAATAATGAACATAACATTCCACCATCATTTTTAACCCCATGTTCTTTCCCTTCCCCCCTTCCACCCTTCTGCCGTATCTAGAACAAATAATAACAGATGAAAAGTTAGGGAACATATGGCCTTTTCTTAGACAAAAAAATATCAGAAGGAATGTGAATGCACATTAATTGGGAGAGTAATTCCAAAATTGCATAGCAAAACAAGTATATATTTGTATAAATGTATAGTAATAGTATTTTTGAAGTGTTATTTGTGATACTTATATAAAACCTTAATATTCTAAAACAAATAAGCAAATAAATTAAGTGCTATCAAAAATTGATAAACATATAATTGAAACAAAAATATTTTCTTATCTTTAATGATATGAAAAAATGTTCTGAACACAAAAATATATATAAAACAAACCAGACTTCCAGATAATGTAGCAAAATATGTAGAAAATATTCATTACCTACTCATGGTTTATAAATAAGTAAATGACAGATGAACATGAAGATAAAGTAGATGATATAACTAAATAAAGAAATCTCTTAACATTTTTCTTTCAATTTCAAATCCAGACAATTGAAACTGTAAGGTCTATGGCTTAAACATCTACTAGATGTATTGCAAAATTATCTACAATAAATATGGAACATATGAGCAGGAGAGAGGAAAGTTCTACATACAATAAAAAATATACCCTCTAAAAAAGATTTCAGGGTCCCTAGAAAATAATTTAGTGAGACACATGCTATTAGTGTCCGATCTTGAGAATCAGTAATGAGAATATTTTTATTTTTTTATTTTTTAACTTATTTTAAATAGTTATACATAGCAGTAGAACACATTTATGTACTTTGATATACATAGACTGGATATAATTTCTTGTTTTTCTGAGTGTACATGTTGCAGATTCATATTGTTCATGTAGTCACATATATACATACAGTAATAATGTCTGCTTAATTCTATTATCTTTCCTACCCCCACATCCCCTCCCATCCCTCCCTACACTTCCCTCTACTTTATCTAAGGTAACTCTATTCTTCGCTAGTGCCCCCTGCCTTATTGTGAATTAGCCTCTGCATATTTGAGAAAACATTTGACCTTTGATTTTGTGGTGGCTTATTTCACTTGTGTGATATTCTCCAACTCCAATATCAGTCATTCTCATTTTATATAAATATTTTTATTTATTTATATGAATGTTTTTACATAATTATCATAAATTTCACCATATATTAATCTCTAATATGCATCTATTTTTATGTATTAGTTTGTGGCAATGTGTATGTACATATGTATAAATATGTCTTTATATTTGCTTTTTCTAACTCCATAGTGCAATCTTCAACAAGAATGTTTGATATTGTCTTCAAAAAGTTTTAAATTAAATATAGCATGGTGTCTTATATATTTCAGTATATCTTTTATCAATTCATAAATATATGAAAACTCATTGGTTATGCAGCCAACTTTACTAATAACTACCAATATCAGTTTCTCCTTTTCTTCTAAAAACCCCCAATTCTCACTCTGAAGAACAGTTTTAAAATGTTCCTGACTGCCCACATATTTAATAAGTGTACAAATCCAAAAGAGCCAAACCCAGGATTTCATTTTTAGTTTATGTTGAAAGATCAAATAAAATGGTATTCCAATATTTTTAGCAACTTAATAGAATTCACTACTGGCACAAACATAAAATGTTTGCTTTCAGGATCGATTGCTAGAAATGTTACTGGGTATTTGGGAGTGAAGAGAAACTACAAACATTAATTTTGTCACTTTTAATACTATATGCAAATAAAGGAACATTTCTGTTTAACATATCAAGATGTAATTTCATGAACATAACACAATAAGGAGATTTCTTCTCTAAGAAAAGAATACCACTCACCAGCTTTCTAAGTTCTAAACAGTTTGAAAAATCTTAAATAAATGGAGATTTGAAAAAAAAAGATGTTCACATTCAAAGTGTAAATACGGAATGCAAGTTCTTCTGTGGAGAGTAGAGCTCAGTGCACTCGTGAGGCCCAGCTTTCAATTTCCAGCAAACACATACACATACACATAAAACAATGAAGGAAGAAAATAGTACTAAAATTAAGACTGCAAGCAGGCCCTCAGTAGTAGGATAATCAGCCTTATATTTATGGCATACTTATACAATGTTTGATGATAAACCTTTTATCACAAAAATGAGTGAAACATTGAAAATTTAACTACAATCATTTTCTTTTGGCAGCACATTTTCAGAAAAAGAAAATCCCATAGACTTTAAAACCACTGTGAATAAAATAAATCATTATTCTTACAAGGAAACCTTGCTATAGTCAAAGCTAATGGATTAAAAGTACATTCAAGTCTCTCTTGTCTTTAAAAATTATATTATATCAGGTGATCCTTAAACTCTCATACTAAGAAAGGTGATATTAAATATGAAATGGGATGATAGTACAAAAACTTGGTATAATTCCCAGTTTGGCTGCTTATTCATTCTATTTATTCGATCCCAATTTTTTAAAAAATCTGACAACTATAAGGTAATTTTACCTACTATTTGTCTTAGTTTTTATATTTATCTTATTTCACACCAAGTGGGTCTGTATTCTTCAAGTTTTTATGTAGCTGCACTTATAACTCATCACTTCATAAATCTTTTGGGTTGTCCCCTCCTCCTGAGCTTTGTATTCTTTCCAAAGAAAATAAAATCTTTGAATACTGTTGTGGTTTGGATATGAAGTACCCCCCAAAGACTCATGTCAGAAGGCTTGATTCCCCTGCAGCTATGTTAGAGGTGGGGCTTTTGGAGAGGGAATGGCTCATGGGGGCTTCCCAGTCAATTTTAGATTCATTCATTGAGGGATTCACAGATGAACAAACTATTAAGAGGAGGTGGAAACTGTTGCTGGCAGGTAGAGGGGGTTGAAAGAGGTAGGCCACTGCCAGCATGCCCTCAGGAACTGTCTTTTCCCAGGTCCCTTCCTTTCTCTCCATCCGTTTCTGTACTTTCCAAAGGCCATGAACTGATCAACTTTCTGCCCACTCAACCTCCACTAGAATGTTTCCTGCCTCACCTCAGGCCCAAAATTGTGAGCTAAAATAAGCTTTTCCTCCTCTAAGTTGCTCCTGCATAAAGTATTTTGGTCACAGTGATGAGAAGATAATAGAGATACATTTTAAGGGAAATGTTTATTCCTTAAAAAATGCAGACTTTTGGAAATGGTCTTTAAAATGAAACAAATTTTTGAGATCATGAACTGCTACAAAATTGTATGTAGATTTATGCTGTTGCTAGGATAAGTAAAACAATAAATAAATAAAAACAAAAAAATAAAGACCTTAACAGCTTTCCTTTTCATCCATGATAGTGAAAGGAAAGTTCATAGAAAAGTTTTCCAAAATAGAAAACATTAACAGCTTGTAGTGCTCAGAGGCATGCTCAATAGCACTCTCTCAAGGACTGCTTTGTTCTCTTTGTTATCATGTTTGTTTACTGGTGAACATAGTTAAGTTGTTTGAGGGGAAACCTGTTTGGCTTAGCACTGAATTTGCCTCAGTGAAATAGATAGAGTGAACTTCAAAGTAGAAAAGAACATATTTTTCTCCAATTTATTCAACCAAGAGAGTTACAAGATCAATGCAAAACCTTAGCTTATCAAAAAAAAAAACGTTTTTTAAAAACATAATTAGAAAATTCAATACAAGGCCAACATTTCAAAAGTTGCTCTCTCCATTTACTTCATATATGTTAAATTATATAAAGACATATACTTGGTTCACAATTAATTTCAGTCTTAAATACCAATATATCATAAATTGCATTACTAACAAAACAGCATAATACTACTAAATTAGTATGCTGATCATGATGCACTAAAGAAGATATTATGACCTCTGAATAATATATTGATATTTAATGCTTCTATAAGTAATGAAAGTTAGAAATAAGCTGTGAAGTTTATTTCAATACAGATATTCATACATAATTTAATTTCACTACTGAAAAATATAAATATTCATTCCCATTAGGAAGATAATATTGATTATCAATTCTGTAAGGAAATTTGATGCTTAATGATACCTAACAAATAATGAAGTAAAGGCAGAGCTTATGTGATAGTTGAGGTCTTTGTGCTCTATACTGAAATAACATGATTATAGGACTTTCATGAGTGCCATGGTCCTTGGCAACTTACTCAAAGCTGTAAATAATAGACTAAAACTTTGTTTTTCATCTTTATTACCATGACCTATTATGACTTTACACAACCTATTACAATACTCCTTCCTCATCCATAGAGTTATATCCCACTACTCCTAGTGAACATCTGAAACTTAAGAGAGTTCTGAACCCTGTATAACTTTGTTTTTCTCCCCCATGCATAAAATCCTGCAATAAAGGTTAACTTAGAAATTAAGCACAGTAAGAAATTAACTAATAACAAACTAGAACAATGCTAATAATATACTGTAATTACTATTATTTGAAAGTAAACATTTTTAATCTTTATTCTTTAGTTGTAGGTGGACACAGTACCTTTATTTAATTTTTATGTGGTGCTGGGGATCAAACTCAGTGCATCATGCATACTAGGTGAGCACTTTTCCTTTGAGCCACAACCTCAGCCCTGAAAGTAATAAATTTTTAATTTAAGAAATTTTCCATTTAATGTTTTTGGATCATGATTCACTATAGGCAAGTGAAACTAATGGAAATATGAGTATCTACTATAATACTATATATGCCAGACCTGGATACAAAATAAACAAAATAATTTTATTCATGACAAAGATATAATCTAAATAAGATATAGACATCTGCCCTAATGTCCAATTATCAGTAAAAAATTATATGTTATAAGGCAAATATATAATGATACAGTAGGAGAATGAAAGAAGAGCCCTCTAACTGCCTGTGATGTCCGTGACATACTTTGCAAGTCTTAAAGTTTCCAACAAGCCTACAAACATATTTTATTATATATGTGTGGTCAAGTCTTATACTATTTCACATATAAAAATTAAAAATCAGATAATCACAATTCAGTAGAAAAAAATATATATTCTTCCTTATTCTTCTTTAAATATAAAATTACATGCAAAAATGGTATTTATTCCATGTATTCCTTTTCATCTGTGAACATGTGTGTTGCTCATGAAGACTTTAGAATTTTTTTTTATTTTTTGTGAGATTTGTATATATTAAATATCTCTTGAAATAAATATTTTAAATGTTATGCTAAGAAACATTCCCCTTTAAAAATATCCATGGCTTGTTTATGATTCACAAAATGAGAGCAAATTTCTTCCAAAGCATTAGACTTAGCTGATGAAATAATACAATATTTATATATCAAAATGTCATGAAAGGATGAGAAAAATTCCAAATAAGATTTGGAATGCCAGATATAGACAATTTGTGAATTTAAAAATATTCAAGGGCTAATTTAACCAGAAACAGGGCAAACATAATAAATTCAAAAAGAATGGAACTATGCAAATATGTTGGTGATGATAAATGAATCCTATGTACTGAACAGAATCATGAAAATTTTGTGTTTTTTTTATAAGCATTTTACAACACATTTTTTTTCTATCTGGGAACAATGGGAGATTTATCAGAATTTATAAAAATTTAAAATTCGTCTAATAATGTCAAATATAGTTTAGCTTATTTTACCTAATCATAGGTTTTAAATTTGTAACTAAAATGTGGGTCTTCTCCCTTATATAAATCTAATTATGTTAACCATCATTTACAAGTGTAAATAGATAATTGTAACAGACAATCTGTTTTCCTTTCTATATACCTCACCACAGAGCTTTAAAGTTACAAAATCTACATTCTGGGAAAGATCATGAAGTTATCTCATTCATTCCTCTGGTATAGATCAATATTAATTTAAGCCATTTCCAAGAAAGAGAAAATGGGGCAGTTTTGTATGTCTTCTTACTGGCATTACCCTTCATTAGTCCTTATCTTAGTTCATTCTTCCTGCTTTATAAACAAATCCATCAATTAGAAGTGTCTGGTCTTTTCTTCTATTTTTTTTTTTTCTGTTAAAGAACTACAGTTACACTTAGAGAAACATTTGGAAAAGCAATCAACTACACCATTTCTCTTCTTTGAATTCAAGTTGTCATCACAATTATTTATACATATAATACTTATAGTCATAATTTAATAATACTGTTCCAATGTGCTAATTATTAAAACATTGACAAAAGAAATAATAGTCTTAGTTAATAAATATGTAAGTAGACTTATCATAGCCTTTTTCCTGAATTGATTCATTGATCAAATTGGTGAAAATAGTTACATTGTTTCTCATTTCTCAAAATGTTTCTCATTTTGTTTACAGAATATTTCAAAACAACAGATAAGCACCAGGGATGAAGGTCAAAGGTATATCACTTGCCTACCATGTATAAGACCCTGAGTTCAATCCCCTGTACCACAAAAATAAACAAAATATACCAAACCAGTTGTTAAATCGACAAGGAATGCCAAAAAAAGTTTACAAGTGCTATAATAAAATACTTATTAACCTTATTGTAAAACAAGTTAAAAGATTGTTTTTTATTATGCATTTTATACATTTTTCTAGTATTCACAATACATCATTATTAGTACTACTATCAGATAACATAAAATTATTACAATGATGATTGCTAACTTTCATGTTTTTTCAATAATGTTTATTATTATCTAATTTTCTGAGCTTTTTACATAAGTCATATAATGCAGTTCTTATAAGGTAGGTTGTATTACCTTCATTTGCAGATTTGTAAATGGAAGAATATGAATTTAAGAATTTTCCCCAAATCTTACAATGAGTGTTAAATCTTGGTTCAAACTCAGGTAAACTGCATGTAAACACTACAAACCACAAAAGGGAAGCAACAGGGACTGCTAGACAGATATAATTTAATTGTTTAAGTGTTCAAGCATAATTCTTAAATGCTTAAAGATTGGTACTTTTAAGAAAAACAGTGTTCTTATGTAATTTCTAATAAAATTTGCCTGATCAATAAAAACAGAGAATAAGAAATGAGGGCATAGGAAATTCTTGATATAAAATATGATTGTTATAAATTATAGTTTTGGTGTATCCTGTGGCTTTGTGTTTGGGAAAACAATTGTTGTTTTTACAATACAATGTATCACAAAAAAATAAAAATAAGAGAATTTTATTCCAATTGTTCTGATTTCAGTAAAGTAATAATCTTAAAAAATAGAAGGTGGTCATAATTTTCTTTGATTCTATCTTTGAAGTGATTAAGCCCATTTTGTTTCTAGGAGAATATTACACAGTTTAATAATGTAATGGTAACTTTTGATGGAGTCAAAGGAGAAAGCTAAGAACTTACATTTACCTCAAAGAATTGTGAGACTAATCATGGACAGGTTGCATTTTGATTTTTTTCAATATGCATATTACAATACAAACTTAAGTTATTAAGAATTATGTTAAAAAGGTGGGTAGTTAAGGTGCATTGATTTGTTCACCTTTTAAATTATTTCTATATTTAACTTGATATATTTCTTATAGAAGTTTTTGATTTTTTAAAAAAGCATTTTCTCAGGGAAACTATTTTTTCCCTGTTATGCTTTTCCTTTGGTCCATGATTCTGTTTATAATAAATATTCTCTAAATTCCTGAAAGATTTCAGATATATTAAATATGAGAATAGCAGATGTAATTTTGCCTTCAGATACTAGTTCAACAGTTATAAAACAATCATTAACTGAGAGCAATGGAAGTATAAAACATACATAACATACTCTAGAAATTTTAATTAAATTATATTTATTTAAAATAAAACATATAGTTTAATTTAAAAGTCCCTATATTAGCCAAGTAAAAATAGGAGTCAAGTTGGGCATGGTGGCACATGCCTGTAATTCCAGTGGCTCAGGAGGCTGAGTCAGGAGGATAGGGAGTTCAAAGCTAACCTCAGCAAAAGTGAGTCACTAAGCAACTCAGTGAGACCCTGTCTCTAAATAAAATATAAAATAAGGTTGGGGTTGGCTCAGTGTTCAAGTGCCCCTGAGTTCAATCCCTAATATTGAAAAAAAAAAGGGTATAGAGGAAAAGTGTGTTTGTGAGGGAAAGTTAATGCCCTATGAGAGAATAGACGTTGGTATCAACTAAAAGTCATTTAGATTTACAAAATCATATTATATAGCAAGAGAGGAGGTGAGAGGCAATATGGTACAAGTAGGAAAAAATCTTTGTCATAGAATTATTTGTAGTATACACTTATATATTTGTTTAATCCAGTTCAGCAAGGCAATAAATGATTTTCATAGGTTTAATGATAATTATACTTATATTTTAATGATTATTATACTTATGTTTTATTCCCATATGGAAACTATATGAAAGATGGACTTGTTTGAAGCAGCATTAATAGAAAACAAAAAACAAACAAACAAACAAACAAAAGCCACTGGAGAGGCTGAAATACCAATTAGAAAATTCACAGATAATGAAAGTGAGAATGACTCTACAGCAGTTTAATTTGGAATTGGAATTCAGGAGATAGGCACAGAAATAATGGAGACTTCTCAAAACACTAAGAATGAAACCACCATATGTCCCAGTTATCTCACTCTTCAAAGACTAGCAGCTGGAGTCTAGAACTTAAGGTCAAGAGCAGTTCAGAACCACACTGAGCCATATCCCCAGCCCTATTTTATATTTTAGCTAGAGACAGGGTCTCACTGAGTTTCTTAGCACCTCACTTTTACTGAGGCTTCTTTGAACTCCCAATCCTCCTGAATTTCCACAATAACCTTTTAATAATAAAACTTATATAATAAATGTGCTGAGCTTGCTCATCATCAGTCTCCCTCTATCAGATGCAGGCTGAATCACCAAGTCCCAGATTTTTCTCTATTTGTCAATCATTTATTTTTCTCCATCCCTTCATCATCTGGAATCAAATGTCTTGCAGGTCATGACATAATAGCATGGTTCACAGTGCCAAGCAATAGAATCAACCATGTGTCGTTCAACAGATGAGTGATAAAGAAAATCTGGTATATATATATAAGATGGAGCATTACTCAACCATAAAGAAGATTGAGACTATGGCATTTGCTGGTAAATGGATAGATAGAAAGTCAAAGTTGAAATCCTTTCTCTGAATTATGAAAGCTACTCCAAAATAAAGGGTGGGAGAGAAAGAAAGAAAAGTGAAAAAGGAAAAGGGGAGGAATTCCACTAAAGTAGAAAAAAGATTGGTGGATTTGATAAAGGGGACAGGAAGAATGTCTGAAGGAGGGAGGGAGAAGGTATGAAATAAGGGGAAAATAGCAGAAGAAATCTAATCTAACTTTCCTTTGTACATATGTGAATATACCACAGTGAATCTCACTTTCATGTATATCTGCAAGACACTAATTTAAAAGAAAGCTGCAAATAAATAGAACAAAGATAACTAGCTTAGATGGAAGAGAACAGAGGAAGGGAGGAGAGAAGAACAGGGTAAGTACTGGGGACTGAATTAGAGCAAATAATATTACATGCTTTCAAAATTGTATCAAAATGAATCATAATGTTTTGTATAATTAAAAAATGATCAATAAAAAACCTGTGGATTGGGGAAAGAAAGGAATGAAGTGATATAGTCTATGACAAATTTCAAGGGAGACTGAAGAGTCATTTTTATCTAGCTGGTTTCTAGCTGGGCAAGGGTATGAATATGATGTGCCCATTTTCTCCCCTGCTGTCAGTTGGGTCATAGTTTCTTTTACATTTTAGATTGAATTAGCATATAGACTATTTAATAGAATATTTAGTAGCCAGGAGAAAATGAATATTGACTGAAGAAATAGATGAGACAGTTATTCATGGGTGGGTAAAAACTGTTACACTGATCTATAGCAAGAGAGAAAGGAAATGAGGATGAAAAACTTTCAGAAGGGACAGAATTTAAGGAGAAAAGTAGGGAGAAATCAATCTCAAAAGAAGATATTTTGTGGTAAATAGAAAGCCAGAAGTATGCTCTCGGGTGTGAGAGACCAACCTTGCATGTGACTAAGTCACACACCCTGGCTGGGTGCTGAGGCGCTCAGTCACAGAAATGTGGCAGAGCTTTTCCACCCTTCTTGGGTTTGAGGGTCGGTGTCTTGTTCATGGGTGTGTCTTCCTATGGCCCCATGGGTGGAGCTACGCTCACCTGTTCCTTTGTAATATAACCCCTTGCCCTGTTTAGGATAGAATCTTCCATGGAAGTGCCTTGTGTGTGTCCCCTTCTCTTACTGTGCCCTTGGGTGTGGCCTACCCAGGTGTCAGTCAATCTGCTGACAGTGGACATCTTGAAGATACTCAGCCCCTGAAACCTGACCCCTTGCCTCATTTGAATAGCATCTCCTCATAAAAGGGGTCAATGTGTGCTCTTGCTCTCTCTCTTCCTGAGGATCCTTAAGGTCAGAGGAGCTGTCACAGCGACCCCAAAGAAAAAGATATTTGTGTCTCTTGTGTGGTTATTTTACGCAGACTAGTCAACCCAGTTCAACTGGAGTGACCCCTGAGCCTTTTAGTTACAAGAACAGAAACCCAGCACTCAGAGGGGAAAAATTCTGGAAAAACAGAATAAAATTATAAGAAGGAAGAATCTATACAGTAAATTGATACAAAGAGATCAAGTGAAATAATAATTGGGAAACTATTAAATTAATATGTACAGAGTTGTTCCTGTTAGTAGGAAGTGTCCTCATAAACCTATATCAGAAAAAGAAGGAACAAGACATAAGGCATAAAGCATCAAAGGATCCACTAATTAAGTACTAATGCTTTGAGGACTTACCAACACACATTATATTATCAGTAATGCTTATAAACTTTCTGGTTAAAACATTCCTTTAATTCTGTGTAATGAACTTTAACCTTATTTCTATCAAAAACCATATTAATTTTAGGATTGACTATGCAGAATGTGATATTTTTAGGAAAATATCTGTGGTGTCATAGTAGAAAGTATTTGTATATAAATGTGCCGCAGCCCGGCTGGCTGGGCAAAATAACTGGGGGGTGATGAATAACTTGTGTACGTTGATACAGCAGGAGTGAGAGCCGTTTATTGTAGGATCTGAGCGATATTTATACATTTTACACAGCTTATCTAATTAGCATTAAATAGATACAGCAGTCAACCAATAAGGAATCTCCACACTTAATGGCTCGCTTTTGTTACTTCACAAACCACTCCCTCTGGCATTTTGCCAGGCGTCATCCAGACTTGTTTACAGACTCTAACATTTCTCTGGCAAAATGCCAGGTGCCATCCTGACTTGTTTATAGACCTTAACATAAATGTACACATAAATTAACACGTATGTGTGCAAAGAGTCATTAAATATTCACCTAAACTCTCAGTACCTACATCGGTACAGACATGTATAACAATCCACATAGGAACACCGTCAGCACAGTTAAGAAAATTCACATAATTAATAAATTTCTTTAAAATTTTGAAAAAGAAATGATTGACAATATCTTGAAGGCTTCATAATCTCAAGGCCTATTCTCTCTATATATTTTGTGTACACAAATAAAAAAAAGGGTACTGTTCATTTTCCAGAGTAAAACAGAGATATGTTGCCAATAATAATCACAGTTATCAATTTATCCTTTGTTGCTTTTACTCAACAATTATCTCAAATCTATTATTCCAAACACAGTCTTCCAAACCTTCTGGTTTTCAGCATGTTATCCCAACTGTCACTTTACAGAATTACAACCATCTGACACCAATTTGTCACTAATATGTATTCATTTTACTTTTAAAAATAAATTTTGTGTGACAACATACAAGTTTTCCTTTTCATTTGATTCAGAGAGTAAGAATTCCTTATGCAGCATTTAAATAATTAATCACTCAAAATATGCCATTTTGAATACTTACCCTTTTGGGTATAATATGATAATTTTGTCTGTAATGGCATGTCCAATTGTTCCCTATAACTTCATTAATTTTTACATACAAGGAAAATTAAAGATGATCAATCATCTCATGTTTTAATTTACATAATGTACACCTCAATTCTTCTCAAAATGATTTTGTTTACTTTTTTATTAGTGTCGTATATTTTTTTTCTCAATTCTGATCATGCCATAGCAAACATATCTAGGATCATACCTGTTCTGTTTTTTATTTTTTTTCCTCACTCATGAGTGCATTTTTTTTCTGCCAATTTTTCTGGCCTATTTATTTTCTTATATTTTACTGGTCTGGTTTCATCATTTACCTCCCATGCTCCTTATTTTGTTTTGGATGTCAGGTATCCCTTGAGAGCTCACATGAGACAATGCAAGAACTTTTGGAAGAGAAATGATTGGGTTATAGCTTCAACCTAATCAGTGAATTAATCCCTAAATGGATTAACTGAAGTGGTAGGGTGTGGCGGGAGGAGGTGGGAATTGGGGCATGACTTTGGGTATATATTTGTATCTGACAAGTGGACTCTCCTTCTTATCAACAGGATGGGAGTTGTTTACCCCTGCCACACTCTTCTGCCATGATGTGCTGCCTCATTTTGAGCCCTGAAAAATGGAGCCAGCTGCCGCAGTCTGACTGGGCAAAATAACCGGTGGATGACAAGGAACTTGTGAAGGTTGAACCAGAGGAAGCTGCTTTATTATGGGACAGCAGAGGTATATATATATATATATATATATATATATATATATATATATATATATATATATATATATATATACAACTAATTACACACAGCTTAACTTAATTAACATCATCTAGATACAGGAGTCAGTCATTAAGGAATCCTTATAATCTTAATGATTCACTAGCATTACTTCAAAAACCACTCCTCCTGGTAAACTGCCAGGCACCATCTTGACTTGGTTGTGGCCCTCAACAGCCAGCTTTCTATGGACTAAGACCTCTGAAACTGCGAGCCCTCAAATAAATTTTTCCTCTTCTAGAGTTGTTCTGGTCAGTTCCTTTAGTCACAGCAAAAGAAAACAAACAAGCAAAACAAAACAAACAAACAAAAGAAAACCTGACTAAAACACTCCTGAAGATATGAGCTTCATGTCAGTTCAGTGTCAGACACTGTGGTGTACTGCCCAAATATGTTTAACTCTCTCGGCACCTTTGTTAATAGTGGAGCAAAGGAAATTTTATATTTCCTTGAGAAGATGTCATCTCTCATCTAATATAGTGGTCTTCACCTAAAATACTTCCTCCAATGCTTTAGATACAGTTGATTACACTGCACAGTCATCCAAGCTCAATAGTGTCTTGAAGCCAGTGTTAGAGAAAACAGTAGACTATATAGGAGCATGGTAAAAAGAGTGTTTTCCAGTTATCTGTACCTTCACAATTATCAACATCTAATCAAAAGGAGCACTGTAACTAGATAAGAGGTTAACTAGAGTGCAAAAATGCAGCAGCTGCTATATAAAGATATACATAGTTTCACAGTCTCATCCATCATAAATATGCCCAATTAATATTTTAAAAAGTTCCCTTCCAGACAGGAAAATAGGAAGAACAGATGATAGCATGCAAGTTGTAGATAGGTTTTAACCTAGAAGTGTATTGATACACATTGTTGTATTTTCATTTTAAAGTATTCCTACCAAGCAGTTCATTAAATGTAAAACACCACCATCAAGAAATAAGCAAACAAACAAACTGGATAAATCTATATAAGTTAGGTTTTAAAACATGTTTTATCATCCTGCATCTCCACCTTACTTATTTTATATTAACTTGGGTAATTTAATAAATTCAGTTTTTCTCAAGTCATACACTTGCAAGTCATTCCTAGCAAATAATGTGCTTGTATTTCTAACATGAATTTAGTTCATTTATTATTGATTCTACAATTGAAATACATTTTACCTGAATTTCCTGAGATTCTTATTAACAGGAATATAGCAATGTGGGATAACATTAAAAGTCCAAATTTAAGATTCATTGGGACAAATGAAAGTTCTGAAACACAAACTAAAGGAATGCAAATTCCTTTCAATAAAATAATATCAGAAAACATTTTTAAATCTTAAAAATGAAGTGGAAATTCAAATACAAGAAACAAGATTCCATTTGACATTTTCTAAGAAATTACTTGAGAATCATTATGGGACATTCATTTCATTGTCTATTTCCCCAAATCTATGTAAGTGTCATAAAACATACTGCCAACAATCTGAAAATACAGCTAGTTTCTTATTCATTTTATATTCATTAACTCAATTTATACTAATTAAAGGCTTAGTATATTCTGGAAACTGTCTGGGTATTAGAGGCTTAACAGTAAAATTAAACAAAATTAAAAAAAAAAATTGTCACTGGGAATGGTGTTCCATGTAAACCAACAATTTAGAAGGAAGATTGAAACACAAGGATGGCAAGTAAAAGGTCAGTTTGAGGCCCTATCTCAAAAATTAAAAAAAAAAGAAAGAAAAGAAAAAGAGAAAAAAAAATGAAGATGTAGCTCAGTGATATTATTCTCAGGTTTGATTCCAGTAATGCAAAAATAATTTTAAAATCCTTGCCATCATAAACATTATATATCCAAATATTTATGTATATGTTAGGTATGTAAATTACATATTATGTGAGTACAAAGTAGACAGCAGTTATTTCATTTTACAATGTGGGAAATAATAGATTTTTTCTATAGTTAATGAAACATGGAGCAAGATATTAAGTTTCAAGTGTATTATTCAAAAGTACAAAATGCAGAGATTCTTTATAGTTAGTTCTTATATATGAATTTACATGAGTGTATGCACACACACTTCCTTGTCCATTGTGAGAAATTAACACAGATTTATTCATGGAATAGAATGAACTGAAAAAGAAATATAATTTTACTTCATTTCTATAGAGAAAATAATAGACATGACTGCAGCATATATACATATTTGTTACATATGACAGAAGAATGCATTTTGATTCATAGTACACATATAGAGCACAATTTTTTACATTTTGGGTTGTACACAAAGTAGAGTCACACCATTAGTGTCTTTATACATGTACTTAGGGTAATGATGTCCATCTCATTCCACCATCTTTCCTATCCCCTGCCCCTCCATTCCCCTCCCTCCTCTTTGCCCTATAAAATGTTTCTCTATTCCTCCCATGCTCTCCATCCCATCCCATTATGATCAACATCCTCATATTTGAGAAACATTTGGCATTTTTTATGTGTGTGTGTGTGTATGTGTGTGTGTGTGTGTGTGTGTGTGTGTCTGTGTGTGTGTGTGTGTGGTATGGCTGACTTTACATAGCATAATATTTTCCAACTCCATCCATTTACCTGCAAATGCCATGATTTTATTTCTTTCAATACTGAGTAATATTCCATTATGTACATATACCACAGTTTCTTTATCCATCCATCTACTGAAGGGCATCTAGTTTGGTTCCACAGTTTATCTTATTGTGAATTATGCTGCTAAGAATACTGATGTGGCTGCCTTACTATAGTATGAGGTTTTAGAGTCTTTTGGTTATAAAACTAGGAGTGGGATAGCTTTGTCAAATGATGATTCCCTTCCAAGTTTTCCAAGAAATCTCCATATTACTTTCCAGATTGGTTGAACCAATTTGCAGTTCCAACAGCAATGTATGTGTGCCTTTCTCCCCACATCCTCACCAACACTTATTGTTGTTTGTGTATTTAATAACTGCCATTCTGACTGGAGTGAGATGAAATCTTAGAGTAGTTTTGATTTGCATTTCTCTAATTGCTAGAGATGTTAAACATTTATTCATATATTTGTTGATTGATTGTATCTCATCTTCTGAGATGTGTCTGTTCTATTCCTTGGTCCATTTATTGATTCAGCAATTTGATTTTTTGATGTTAAGATTTTAGAGTTCTTTGTATATTCTAGAGACTAATACTCTATCTTATGTGTGCGTGTGGTAAGTATTTGTTCCCCAAATATAGGCTCTCTATTCACCTCACTAATTGTTTCTTTTGATGAGTTGAAGCTTTTTACTTTAAATCCACCCCATGATTTTATTTTTTGAGCTATAGGAGTCTTATTAAGAAAGTTGGGGCCTAGACCAACATGATGAAGTTTTGTGCATACTTTTTCTTCCATTAGGCACAGGGTCTCTGGTTTAACTCCAAGGTTTTTGATCCACTTTGAATTGAGTTTTCTGCAATAGGGGCTTAATTTCAATTTGTTGCATATGGATTTTCAGTTTTCCCAGCACCATTTGTTGAAGAGGCTATTCTTTCTTCAATATGTGTTTTGGGCGCCTTTGTCTAATTTGAGATAACTATATTTATGTAGGTGAGTCTCCCTGTCCTCTTTTCTGTACCATTGGTCTACCAGTCTATTTTGGTGCCAATATCACACCGTTTTTCTTTTTAAAATTCTCTGTAGTATAGTTTAAGGTCTGGTATAGTGATGCCACCTGCTTCACTCTTCTTGCTAAGAGTTGCTTTGTATATTTGGGGTCTCTAATTTTTTCAGATGAATTTTATGACTGCTTTTTCTATTTCCATGAGGAATTTCATTGGGATTTTAATTGAAATTATATTAAATCTGTATTGTTCTATAGGTAATATGGTCATTTTGACAATACTAATAATTCTGCCTATCAAAATCAAGGGAGATATTTCCATCATCTAAGATTTGCTTTAAATTTTTTTTTAGCATTCTGTAATTTTCATTGTAGAGGTCTTTTACCTCTTTTGTTAAGATGATTTTCAATTATTTTATCTTTTTTTTTATTTTTTGAGGGTGTAAGTTTCCTGGTTTCTCTTTCAGAGGATTTATCACTGATGTACAGAAATGCCTTTGATTTATAGGTGTTGATATTATATCCTGTTACTTTGCTGAATTCATTTATTAATTCTACAAGTTTTCTGGTGGAAATTTTTAGATCTTCTAGGTATAGGATCATATTATCAGCATATAGTAGTAATTTGAGTTCTTTTTTCCTATCCATATCTCTTTAATTTTTTGTCTTTCTAATTGTTCTGGCTAGAGTTTCAAGAACTATATTAAATAGAAGTAGTAAAAGAAGGCATCCCTGTCTTGCTCCAGTTTTTAGAGGAAATGTTTTCAATTTTTGTTCATTTAGAAAGATGTAGGCCTGGGGCTTAGCAAAAATAACTATTACAGTATTAAGATATGTTCCTGCTTTTCCTAGTTTTCTAGTGTTTTGAACAGAAATGTGTGCTATATTTTTTAAAATGCTTTTTCTGCATCTATTGAGATGATCATATTATTTTTATCTTTGAGTCTAATAAAATAATGAATTACACTTACTGTTTTCTATATGTGGAACTAACCTTCATTCCTGGGATGAACCCCATTTTACCATGGTGCACTAATTTTTTATATGCTTTTTTATTTGATTTGCCAGAATTTTATTGAGAATTTTTGCATCTATGGTCATCAGAGGTATTGGTCTGAAGTTTACTTTCTTTGATGTGTTTTTGTCTGGTTTTATAATATAGGTGATATTGGCCTTATAAAATGAGTGTGGAAGTGTTCTTTCTTTTTCTATTTTATTAAATAATTTGAGGAGTATTGGCTTTAGTTCTTCTTTGAAGGTCTTATAGAACTCAACTGTATCCATCTGGTCCTGGGCTTTACTTAGTTGCTAGGCTTCTGATGGTGTCTTCTATTTCATTCTTTAAAATTGATGTGTTTAAATTGTGTATATCATAAAAATTCAATTTGGGCAAATTATATGAATCTGGAAATTTTGTGGATGCCTTTAATGTTTTCTATTTTATTGGAGTACAGGATTTCAAATTAATTTCTAACCATCTTCTGTATTTCTGCCATGTCTGTCATGTTATTTTTTTTTCATTATGGATGTTAATAATTTTGAGTTTTCTTTCTCTTTCTCTTCACCTGGTTATGGGTTTGCTGATTTCATTCATTTTTTCAAAGATCCAACATTTTTGTTTTATCAATTTTTTTTCAATTGCTTCTTATGTTTCAATTTCATTGATTTCAGCTCTGATTTTATTTCCTCTCTGCTGCTTTAGGTGGGGATTTGTTCTTTATTCTAGGACTCTGAGATGTAATATTAGGTCATTTATTTGTTAGTTTTTTCTTTTTTTAAGGAATAAACTCCATGGAATAAACTTTCCTCTTGGTACTGTATTCATAATGTCCCAGAGATTTTTATATGTTGTATCAGTGTTCTCATGTACATCTAAGAATTTTTCAATTTCTTCTTTGATGTCTTTTGCAACCCATTGTACAATTAGTAGCATATTATTCAGTCCCTAAGTGTTGGAGTAACTTCTATTTTATATTTTATCATTGATTTCTAATTTTATTCCATTATTATCTGATAGAATGCAGGGTAGTATTTTTATTTTTATTTTGTGTTTGATAAGAGTTGCTTTGTGGCATAATATATGGTCTATTTTAGAGAAAGATCCACGTGCTGCTGAGAAGAAAGTGTATTCACTCATTGATGGATGAAATATTCTATATATGTTTTTAAGTCTAAGTTATTGACTGTATTATTGAGTTCTATAGTTTTTTGTTTAGAAGATCTATCCAGTAGTGAAAGAAGTGTGTTAAAAACATCCAGTATTATTGTGTTGTGGTCTATTTGACTCTTGAACTTGAGAAGTGTTTGTTTGATGAACATAGATGCTCCATTTTGGGGGAGGGCTATGTATTTATAATTGTTATATCTTATTGAAATCTGGTTCTCTTAAAAAGTATGAAATGTCCTTCTTTGTCCCTTTTTATTAACTTTGGCTTGAAGTCTACTTTAGTTGATATGAGGATGGAAAACGCTCCATGTTTTTACAGTCCATGTGAGTGGTATGTGTTTTTCTCAACTTTTCACCTTCAATCTGTGAATGTCTTTCCCTATGAGATGAGTCTCTTGAAGGCAGCATATTATTGGGTCTTCTTCTTCTACTACTTTTTTTTTTAATCCAACCTGCCAGTCTATATCTTTTGTTTGGTGAATTTAGGTCATTAACATTTAGTGTTATTATTGAGACATGATTTGTATTCTCTGTTCATATTTGCTTATTTTGATATTTAACTTGACGTGGTTTCTCCTTTGATTTGTATTTCCTTTAGTGTCCCTTGCTGATACTCATTGTTTTTCTTTTCCTCCTCATGGGATATCTTGCTGAGAATGCTCTGTAGTGCAGGCTTTCTAGTTGTAAATTCTTACAACTTTTGTCTATCATGGAAGGTTTTTATTTCATTATCAAATCTAAAGCTTAATTTTGGTGGATATAAGATTCTTGGTTGGCATCAATTTTGTTTCAGGACATGGCATATGTTGTTTCAGGATCTTCTAGCTTTCTGGGTCAGGGCTGAAAAATCTGCAGATATCCTAATTGGTTTCCCCCATATGTAATCTGATTCCTTTATCTTGTGGCTTTTAAAATTCTCTCTTGATTCTGTATGCTAGGCATTTTCACTATAATGTGCATTGGTGTGTATCTGTTGTGATTTTGTACATTTGGTGCTCTGTAAACCTTTTGTATTTGATTTTCCAAATCATTTTTCATGTTTAGAAATTTTTCTGATATTATTTTTTAAATACATTGTTCATTCCTTTGATTTTGAACTCTATATCTTACTTTATGTCAATAATTCTTAAATTTGGTCTTTTGATGCTATCCCATAATTCTTTAATATTCTCCTCATGGTTTCTTACCATCTTCATTGTGTGGTCAACATTCTTTTCAAGATTTTTATTTTGTCTTCATTGTCTGAGGTCCTGTCTTCCAAGTGATCTAATGTGCTGGTGATGCTTTCCATCAAACTTTTAATTTGGTTTATTGCTTCTTTCATTTCAAGTATTTCTTTTATTTATTTTTTTCTTAACCTCTATCTAATTTTTTATTGGATCCAAATATTTTAAAAATGTACTTTTTTAAGTTGTTGATAGACCTTCATTAATTTATTTATATGTGCTGCTGAGAATTCAACCCATTGCCTCCCATATGCCAAGAAAATATGCTACCTACTTCTCCACAGCCCCAACCCCCTCTATCTCTTTATTGAAGTAATCTTTTGCTTCCTGTATTCGCTTATGTAGCTCTTTATAGAAATGATCTTTTGCTGCCTGTATTTGCTCTATTATATTATCTTTTAATTCACAGAACATTTTAATTATGTTATCCTGAAATTATTCCCTATCATTTCTTCTGTTGTGCTGGTTATGGATTCTAATAATGTGGTATATTGATTTGTTTGGGTCACTTTCCTCCCTTGTTCTTTTATGTTGTTTGTGTGTCTTGCCTTCTAGCAGTGCAGACCTGAGGCATTACAGTTTTTAACCTTATAGGCTTATAATGTTCTAGAAGGTTTCCAATACCTCTCTTTTAAGGGGGAGTACAAGGTGAACAGATCCCAATGCAAACAGTATATATCCTTAAACCAAATAGCTGCTATTAAGACATTTACAGTTTTGTCATGATATACAGAAATGATAAGTTCAATTATTATCTACAATATAAACAGGAGGTTTGCATAAGGGTCTACAGTTTATGATGGTGGACAAAGAACCAGGGGTAAGGGGTAAAATGAGATGTTGAGGGGTAGGAAGTGAAGATATAGAGTTATTAGATCTTAGGAAGCATGAAATAGGAATCTGAAGAAGTTGGTTAGTAGCAGGAGAAGAGAGAGAAAGTGATTTTGGTGAGAGAAGTAAGTGGAAAGATATTAGAGTACAAAAAGCAAACCAACATAAATATTAAGAAAAATAAAAATTTAAAAATAGGAGATAAAAGAATATACAACACCACCGTAATATAGTATTCAGACATCTCCGTCTTCAGTAACCTAATTCATAAAAAGTACTTGTTTTTACAAATGTTGGGGATGTGGGGCAAGGAAAATAGAGAGGGAGAAGAAAAAAAAATCTCAAAGGGAGGTACAAGGATTGTTTTTGTTGGAGATCCAGCTTCCCTTCTCATTTAATATGTAGGGTTACCTGTTGTTTGCTGCTATCTCTACTGTCAAGATGGTGAAGGTTATTAGGGTGGGAGGGTTGGTCTTGGGGATGGAGCTCCTGAAGATGAAGTATAGCACTTGTCAGTCCAGATGGGAGATTCCACCCTAAGGGTCTCCTTTTGGGCCCTCTCATGTGACATAGGTGTCTGTTCGTATCTCCTTATATATCATAATTTCTGGCCTCTATGTTAGTCTCTAAGCTGTACCTCACTCACCACCTCCCTTTCTACTTCCCAATCAGGAAACTCTCTCTCCAGAGGTCTTGTAAGCTGCCCTCTGGGGGCTGTGCACCTGTCATTGAGAACTATTTAATATCAGGCAGTTCAGGACCTAGGTTTTTGAGCTACAGTCTGGCTGCATAGCTGAAGGCATTATGCTGGGTTAGGGGCTGCCAGAGAGAGTGGGGAGTTGGGGACTTTCGGTACCTTGTATTGTTTCTAAGCTCTAGCTGGTATTCCAAGCTGGTCGTATAGGGCTGGGCAGTGGTGTTGAGCAGCTATGTTCATAGATGTTCATAGCTATGTTCATAGCATCTATGTTCATAGATGTAGCTCTTTGGTGTGCAGTATTGTGGTTGGTGGCCATCTCTGGACCCAGAGAATTGTCCTCAGATGCAGGCTACTGCATGTAGGGGACTGTGGTTGTTTTTGCAGTTTCCTAAGATGGAGGAGGCTGGAGAAGCCCCATGTTGGTAGATACAGTCCTATTGATCCCGGTGGTCCTGCTCAGGGACCTGGAGTTTCTGTGTGGACTAGTGGCTGAAAGTACTATACTGGCACTGAGGCCTGGAGACCTGCTTGCCATAGAGGCCATGATTCTTGTTTAGGAGCAGCCTTCAGGGGTCCTTGAAACCCAGGCCTTGGAGTGACACAGAATATAAATGCCCTCTAGACTGCCCACTTGGATCTAATCTGCATATGTATTTTCAAAAGTCTGTGTTTTCCTCAATATTTTCATATTTCTTTGAACATATTTCAATGTAGTTATTTAATTATTAAATTACTAAAACTGCAAAATGTGAAAAATTTCTAAGATATTAGAATGCTTTATATGTAGATAGATTTAGTTTGATATTCAAATATAGCACTTTTTTACATTATGATCTCTTGTAGGGAGATTAAAAAGCAATGTAGGGAAAAAGTGCCTATAGGTAAAAATAAATTTAATAAATGTGAAAAAGGTTACAAAGCCAACAATCTTCAAAGTTTTTGTTGTCTTTGCAAAGTTTTCATCAAGCCTTCTGGAGTTACTGAAAGTAAGTGAACTGAAACAGAAACATAATGCTTCCTGAATAGAAATATTGGTATGAAGAAAGCAAAAAACTTAAATCATCATGAAGTTTTTCATTGGTGTGCTTTGTATTGAAAGTAATAAAATACTGAAAACCCACATTTATTTTTTTTCATTTTGTAAGTGTATAAGGAAAGTTTGTCAAAGCCTTCAATACATGCTATGCATGCAGGGTAGGGTTCAATTTCATTATGTATCCCATTCACATTTGCATGTATTTATTTTAATAGTAGGTACTAATGTAAAAATTAAAAATACATAATTTTCATTAAAGTATATTTCATATAATGGAAAAACTATTAAAAATCAACTCATCAGAAGAGATAACTATATGAAGAATACAATTTATATTATAACCATTGAAAGATCAACATATGAACAATTACTTTTAGTGATACTATGAAGCAGACATCAAAATGTTAGCTTCATGTTTGTTTTAAATGACCTCATTATTTAATACCTGGTATGACTTCATAAGCTTCAATTGTTAGTTTCTCAGATACTAGAATCTATACAATTAAGAATGTAAAAATGCACAAAATAGAAATTGCTGACATTGTAAAGAAATAATTTCTGGAGAAAATGTAATGTAGGGCAAACATTTTTAGTACTCTCATATCCCCTTGTGTTTTTCTTTCTCAGGTATCAAAGTCCTCAGGCTGCTTGTTTAGAGGATGTTTAGAGGATGGTCTCTATAGTTAGTGAGCTCAAATGTGCTACAAATTCAGTACATTTACCTTATTGATATTTTGCTAATTCTATAAAAAAGAACATGCACATCTTATTTTGATTGTGTTTAGAGGAGTGGGGGAGAAACTTAAGAATTTCCAAGAATTCCAGGAAAGGCAAAATGAAAACGGGTTATACGATTCCTAAGCCACATTTATTGTTTTTCTGAACAAAGAAATTCCAGACAAGAGCAAGCTCAAATCTTTTTCTGGTTACAGGTGTGCTCTTTCCCACAGTCATTTAAGGCTCTGTTTTGGAGAACTATCTGGAGAACTCTTTTTACACCACTTACAGCTTTTTCTGCATTTGGATTTGTTCAGCAACCTTGTAAAGTGTGTGGCTTGTCAAAAATGAAGTTTATTCCTAAATTGTATTGCTCCTTAATTTCCACGCATGGAGTGAGGATGAACTCTGAATCAAGTTTATAGCATAAAAATTGTACTAAAAATCTAATTTAAGTAAGAGCTTAATAATCATGTCTTAATTCTATTGTTTTATTGGCTATAAACTTGTTGGTAATCTAATTTAAGCAACATTACTGATTGAGTTTATACTAGCATGTACTCCTGTTATCTCTTTTTGCTAAACTTGGTGAAAAAATTTACATTAATTACACTCTTAAGTTTGAGGTTTTATTTAGACTTAAATTTTTCTTGGATTATAAATTTAAGATGAAGGTTTTTCCTTCCCAAGTCAGACTACTATTTTGCTTTTTCCATGAGTTGGTATGCCACACTTCCATAAGTGACTCTCCTCTGATTTCCTGCCCTCTACTATGTCTTATTTGTACAATTTAAGCATAACAGTGAATAGAAACACAGGTTCTGGAGATAAAATTCTCAAATCCAAATATCAGTTATATTGATTATTACCCAAAAAGCCTTTATAAAATACTTTGTACCTCTATTTCCTTATCTGAAAACTGAGAGTGAAATCATTGATTTTTGTCCATTTCTTATCATCATTCAAAGACATAGTACATTTATGATCCTCAGTATGATATGTGGCATATAAATGCTGTCATAGTTGCAATAGCTATTGCTGCTATTGTCAATGGCCCTGTTTATATATTTCACATAATTTCAATGAATTTCTGCAGTCATAAATTTTCTATTTGACATTTTTTTCACAAATCATAATCACATGTATTTGCATAGGCTCTAATTAAAATAAACATATTAAATTTCTTCTCTTAATATCACTTTGTAACTAATTACCAAGTATCTTTCATTAAATAGATGTTTTCCTATGCTTGTCTTTTTTACATTTTCAATAGATGAATAATAATTACGTATACTTATGGGTTACAATGTGGTGTTTTATGTAAGACACACACATGGCAAGCCATACTTCCTATAAGCTTAAAAGTTGATACCAAGCCGGTTGTGGTAGCACATGCTGGACAGGCTGAGGAAGGAGGATTTCTAGTTTCTAGTTCAAAGCCAGCCTTGGCAAAAGTGAGGCTGTTTTATTCTCTAACTTAAGCTCAAACTTAAGCACAAACAAATGAAAAAAAAAAGAACCCAAAAACACAATAGGAAAAATCAATTAATGAGTTGTGTATAAAATTTTGCCTCACCTTCGATTAACTGCTTTAGAGGGCAGAAATATTTTTCCTTCAATTTGAATTTTTAAATAATTTTGCTTGTCCCAACAGAAGGCTTAACATTTTACTACTTAAATCAATCCAGACAGGCAACCACTAAAAGAGTCAAAGATTTTTAGTAGTGTGGTCACTAGTAAATATGATTTTGTGCTATGTTTATATGAGAGAGAGAGAGAGAGACTCTTCCAGTACAAAACAAAATAATTCTATATTATTAGATTAAGTATAAGAATATCTAAGATTAATAAAAATGTTTTATTTGACTATGTCTTGTAACTGTTTTACATGTCACAGCTATTTATGGATTCTTTTGACTGAGGCTATTTATCTAGAAATTACACAAATAAAAATTAATTTACTCTCTCTTTAACAGGTGTTTGGTATGGTAATATTAATTTAAGACTAATGAGATGTTAAGTCAGGGAATATAATGACAATTAGAGGAAAATTTCATAATGATAAAAATGTGAACTCGAGGAAGACATAAAAATAGTTATTTTATTCATCTCTAGAGAAAAGCTTAAAAACATAATATAAATGAACTAAAAGGAAAAATAAGCAAGTATCATAACTTTAGCTGAGCATGATAGAAGTAACACACAATTAACTATATAATTAACTAACATATATAGAAAACTGCACCAAAATTTCTAAAATATGTGAACATTTAACTATGTATACATTATGTTTAGTCTACATTTTAAAGTAGAAATAGACCATATGCTGAGCAATAAAGCAAACCTCAATCAACTTTAAAACATTGAAATTCTATTGATTGAGCACAAAAGAAATAAACCACAATTAAATCACACACACACACACACACACACACACACACATGCACGTAACAAACCAACAATATAATTTTTTTCAAGGGAGGGAGGGAGGGAGGGAGAGAGAGAGAGAGAGAGTGTGTTTTTAATATTTAATTTTTAGTTTTCGGTGGACACAACATCTTTATTTTATTTGTATGTGGTGCTGAGGATCCAACCCAGCACCACACACATGCCAGATGAACGCACTACCGCTTGAGCCACATCCTAGCCCCAACAATATCACTTTAAAGTGCTCAAAACTTGAAAGTTAAGTCCTAACTAATTCCCAGGTTAAAAATAATCCATCACATACAGAGTTACAAGAAATCCGTGCTGTGAATGGATAATTATGAGTGTAATGCATTCCACTATTGTCATGTATGTAAGAAATAAAAAAAGAAGTCACTCTTCAGAATTACATATAACAACAACAACAACAATAATAATAATAATAATAATAATCCCCCATAGACACAAAGGTAGCTTCCTTGGTTCACCTATTATGGAAGAAACCCTGTGGAGGTGCCCTGCGCACACCTGGAGAGGCAAAGGGACTCAGCTGAGTTCAGCATTCCCAGGATCTTTGCTAAAGGATTTGGTATTTGTGAAAAACCTTTTGAACCCTCCATAGGAGGCCAACAAAAAGGTGAAAATAATGAGGGACTCTTAGCTATTCAATTCCATGTTCGATAGAAAATTTTTCCAACTAAACCTCTGCTTGAATTTCTGAATTGTAGTCTTATGAGATATAATAAAATGTCTTAAAGCCACAGAGATAGTCAATTTGGGTTTACAGAAGCTGCTAGAACTGTCATGAAAAAAAAATTATTCTGAGACTAAACCCCACGTTCAGTCATTATTTGCAAGGTGCTTCTACACAGAAGTTTAGGGAAAGAATTGTTCTACCTCTTAAAGGTGCCAAGGGATTTTTTTCGGAAAGTTTGGAAATGAGGGTAACGTGGGTGTCACGCTGTATGTGTAGTTTTGCAAGTCTTAAGGAAAATGAAGAATGAGAGGCACATGATGTGGTTTCTGAACCTAATGATCAGTTAGACCTGGGTTTTAGTTGAATAAGTAGGAAATTGCAGGGCAATTGACATTCCCTTTGAAAACCAGATCAATGGATGTGTAACCGATGTGATTTTACAATCTGTATAGGGGGTAAAAATGGGAGTTCATAACCCACTTGAATCAAAGTGTGAAATATGATATATCAAGAACTATGTAATGTTTTGAACAACCAACAATAAAAATTAAAAAAAAAACCAGAAAAACTCACAGTCATGCTCTGGGAAGAAGGGGAAGAGTATTTGACTTTGTGTAAGGTATGTTAGTTAGATTTTCATCACTGTGACCAAAATATATGACAGTAACAATTTAGAATAGTAAAAGTTTATTTTGAGCTGAAGGTTTTAGGAGTTCAGTCCATTGTTTGGCCAATTCTGTGGGGGCTGAGGTGAAGCAGACCATCATTGAAGGCGAGCTTAGCAGAGGACATTTGCTGACAGCAAGGCAGCTGGGAAGGGATGGGAAAGAGTCGGAGGGACAAGCAGGTAGGGCTGCCAGTGACCTACCCACTCCAAGCACACCCCACAAGCCTGCAGTTATCACCCAAGCAGTTCTTTCAAAACTATTAATCCAACAAAACAATTAACTCACTGGTTAGATTACTGCTTCCAGAATCTAATCACTTCACCTCTGAACATTGCTGCATTCACCCAGGAGCTTTAGGGGAGATCTCATATTCACACTATAACACAGGGGCTTCCACATGCCTGAAGAAAGACTGATGTAGCCGAAGAATCTCACACTCTTGATGGAAAAGTCAAAGATCAGAAGACCTGACCAAGCAGAGAAAAGATGTTAGACATGTGTCTCCAGAGACGATATGGGACCAGCAGGAATTTTAAAAAGATAATTTCAAAGAAAAGGTACAATGATGATTTAAGACTAGAAACCCCACCACTCCCACTAACATCATTACCATACCTCCACAGATAGGATTTAACCCTGCAGATCTTAGATTAAAAAAAAGTCCTCAGTGAAACAGAAACAAAAATAAAACTGTACGGAACTGAAAAAACAAAAACCCATGATTTGTTGACTTTCCCTTGTCCTAAACTATACTACATTTCTACTTTTAAAAAGTACTAGAAATAAAATTTAAATTTAGTTTTTAAAAACTATAGTATACTGAATTTTTTGGATCTTAGATTTTAGGGATTTCTATGATGATTGTGATTTTAGTGAACTTAGCATTCATTGGCAGAGTTTAACTTAAGATGTAATAAATGTACTATTTTTGTTGTTTTATTTGACAATCGCCTAGTTTTGCTGGTGGTTTTCATAGTCAAATATTAGAAAGCTAGTTCAGAGTTTGTAGAATTTATTTTTTATAATCACATATTTTATAATAAAAACATTGATGGTTTCTTCACATGTAAAATACAAAGTGTTCTTTTACATTCATCTGTGGTTATTTTGCACATAAAGGCTGATCTTAATCATTTTCCCCTCAATCCTACTGGCACAGAGATGGAAAATGGCAAAAAAAACATTTTCAGACTCCACAGGTCACTTAAAATTATCAAATGACCTAGAGGTAGAACAGACTACGTCCTATTACTAAACCCCAGGAGTCACTAATATTTCTTTTAGCATAATGGAATAATAGAATGTACTTTTCTTGCTTAGAGTACAATAAAATTCATTTATCTGACTTAGTAAGGACATTGTATCAACTACATTTTCAATTTCTTTGTTTCATGAGCATTAAAAGTGAATTTCAAAGGACAATAACTAAACTGGAAGTAATTGCTTTCAAACTTTACATGCTGTTTCTTTACTAAGAAGTCAGATGAATGTATCAGATCAGGATTGACCCCAGGTAGAACAGTTCAGCAGATCAATGTCTTGTTTGTTTTTCTCTCTGTATACAACTACTCCTATCTTTATCTCCCTAAATTTTACAGAGCATAAAATTGCTTTCAGATATCCCAGTAAAGCAGTTTCTGAGTAGGGAAGATGCCATGGTTCTTATCTGTCTGATTTCTCAATTTATTTTATTTCATGTATCTTCAAAATTTGCTTGGCAGGAGATCATTATTCCTAAGATATCAATGGATAAGAAAATAGTGCCTTTCTTTGCTGAGATAGTGTTTTCAATTGAGAGTTTACCTTAAAAATGGTAACGCACAAAGAAAGTTTTCCGTGAACTTGTGATGACATATTTCAAGGTTAATTTTATAAATACTGACCTGCTCTTTATTATTGGTCCTATTTTCAACTAGAGAACCAAATATCAGTAAATAAGAGTAAGAAAATATAGGTAGTTTTTTTTTTTTACTACAAAATCACTTATTGTGGATTTTTTTTTTTCCCAATGAATTTATGTAGAAAATATCCTTACTATAGTTTGAATCTGGAATGTCTGCAAAGGCCCATGTGTTAAAGACAAGATCCCCAGTGTGGCATTATTGAAATGTGTTGGAAATTATAAGAAATAGAGCCCAGTGGCAGAGTTTAGGTTATTGGGGATGCTACTTTGAAGGTGATTGTGGGATACCCGTCTCTTTCTCTTCTTCTTTTGCTTTCTAGATACCATGAGGTGAGCAGTTTTCTGTACAACATGTTAATGCCACAAACCAAGGCAAACTTTTATTCTTTTTAAGTTGTTCATCTCAAGTATTTTCTTTCAATAACAGAATACTAACCGAAAAAGGTACTGAGAAGTATAGTTGTTCCTTTGATGATATCTGAAATAATGCGGAGGAGCTTTAGGAATAAGCTTTTGGAGGAATTTTTAAAAGTTTGGTGAAACAATTCAGAGAAAGAACAGAATGCTGTAAGTATAGCTTACTGGACAAGTCAAGGGAAGACTAAATACTGATAAAAATGTGAACAGTAAAAATTGTGTTCATGAGGTTTCAGACACAAGTAAAAATTCTATTAGGAACTGGAAAGAGGTCAATCTTTTTATACCATAACAAAGAATTTGGCTGCATTATATCCATGTCCTGAGACTTTGTAGGAGTTGAGTTTAAAGATAATGGACCAATTTATCTGGTGAAAGAAATTTCAAGGTGGCATCATAGTTTTGCTTGGTGCTTTTAGACAAGTTTACTGAAAGAATTAAGAGTAAAGAGGAGCATAGTGAAAAAACTTGGAAAATTCACAATTGGACAGAAAAGAATTATGTTTAAAGGTGCTTCCAAGGAGGATACTATTGCTAAACAGATTAGTACTATTAAAGGAAACCTAGTACTTTGCACCAGGATAATAGGAAAGATGCTGTGAGCATATGTCAGGAGTCTTCCAGACTTCATCCAATGAAGACTTAAATCTATAGACATGTAAACTCATTTCAAAGACTTTCTTTGACAAGACAACCCTGGGGCACACTATTTGCACAAATTACCCAAGGGGTTTTTTCCCTGGGATTCTTTCCAGTGTTTCTCTGTCAAGGCAGCCAGAGGCCACTGCAGTCTTATATTGAGTTGGCCCAGCTATGGCTTATAGCAGCATCAGACCTTGGCATTATCCACACGATGCTGATTTTTCCGGCATGAAGAATGTGAATCATGGAAGCTTGCACAGAGATTTCAAAGGAAAGTCTGGGAAGCCAGGTGGTGTGTGGCAGGGTCAGAGTCCTGCAAGCAGCAATGTGAGGTGTTATGAGAATGAATCTAAAATTGAAATAGAGACAAAAAGAAGAGCCAGCCCAAGGGAACAGAGCCAGCCCAAAGGATTTGCCATGTAGGTTGTAACCATCAAACCAGAGATGTGATATTGCCCAAACCTTTAGAAGCCTACATCCCTCCACAGTGTGCCTCAAATGCTGGACATGGAGGCTAGGATTTAATGTTTACCTTGCTTAATTTTGCTCTTGTTTTAGTCCAATTTCTCTTGCTATTTTCCTATTCCTTCCTTTTGGCATGTTTACCTGTGCCATTTTATCTTGAATGCATGGAACTTGTACTTGTAATTTTTTTAAAGAGACAGCTGAGTTTATTTTTAGTCTCAGAGACTTTGGACTTGGACTGAGTAATGCTGGAACAGTTAAGACTTTGGGGACATTTGAAAATGGACTAAAATATATTTTGCATTATGAGATGAATGTAAGTCAGCATTAGAATTCTATAGGTTGGATCTGGAATGTTCCCTGAAGTCCTGTTCCCCATCTTGGAACTGCTGGGATATGGTACAAAATACAGAAGGCTGAGTGAGTGGGAGGAATAAGGCCATTGGAAATATATTACTGAAGGAGATCTTGGATCTCTTCTTCTTTTTTTTATTCCTGTCTTTAATGAAGTGAGATCTTCTTCTACCATGTATTCCACTGGGATGCGCTGCTTTACCACAAACCCAGAAGCAATGTGGTCAGCTATGGACTGAAAATTCTAAAACTGTCACTCTTTTTTTTCCCAAGTTGATATTTCAGATATTTTTATTGGTTCTTTTTAGTGATATATGACAATGTGATCCATTTTGACATAATTATAAAAGCACAGAATATATCTTGTTCTAATTCAATATCCAGTACTTCTTCCCCTTCCCTCCCCCATTCCCTTCTGCCTTCCCTCTAATGGTTTTTCTGCCATTTACCTATACTTTTTTTTAAATCAATTTATTGTGGATGTACACAATGGTGAGATTCACTGTGATATTTGTTATAGTAATGAAAACTGGTGAACATACTACTTAAATCTATATATGCTACTTCTTTGTGCATTCAGTGAAAACTCTTGAATTTTTATCAGATCAAACTATAAATTTTTGCAAAGAGGTTCCACTATGTATAAATGGTGTGAGAACGAAGTAAAGCTTTAATATGTAAACATTTACATTTTAAAATAATATTTGTCAGTATTTAGTAGTTGCCTGAGAAAGGCAGGCCTCTTCAATTCAGTTGACTCATGTCATTATTTTTTTCCTGAGTTTTGTTTTTGAGCTACTCAGGCTTAGAAAGATAAGGCTGTATTTAAAGAAAAAAGAAGTGTGATAAACCTGTGAAAATACTCCTGTACTTTCTATGGCTCAGTCAGAAGGTAAGAAAATAAATAAATCATGGAAGAATAAGAAAGTTGCTGTAACACCTTCCTATCACTAGGGGAGGGCGGAACAGAATCAGTAACTGAATGAGAACAGAAAGAGGAAAAAATCTCATCTACTCTTTAGATAAGATGATACTGCTTTATGTCTGGCAAACAAATTGAGTTCCCTCTTGCACTCATACACCATCTGTTCTTTTTTATCTTCCATGTCTTGGAAAATGACATAATTTTCACATTGTCATTCAAACCTAAATCCTATAAGCTGCGTTTGAATACTTCGATCATACTGCATATTCAACTCCAGAGAAAGTCCTGTTGATTTTATCTTCAAAATATGTTCTTAAAAGGCTATCTTCTCATCGCCTCCAGTGTTTCTGCTCTTTTCAAACCACTTTCACTCTTTTCAGGCCAGGCAATGTCTTTGTAATAACTCTCACTGCTTTTCTCTACCTAGAGATGACCTTCCATACAGCAGCCAGACTCATCTTCATAAATGTAAATCAGGGCACCTCACTCCTCCACTCAGATCCTCTGGTACCTTCTTATCAACTCCCAGGAAAAGACAATATGACCTCAATTAAAAGGCTCTGTATGGCCTGTCTCATGCTGTTCCTTTTTTCCTCTCTCATGTATTTCTGGTTTATACACTTCACTTCAGTTGGACACACTTGTAATCTGCTGATCTTTGCTAGGCCAGGCCAATTCTAATTTCAGATGTTGCACTTTATTTCTTCTTTGCCTGGGAGGTTCTTCTCACCACTTCCCTCAAAGCCCATTCCCTTACTTTATTCAGAGTTCTGCTCAAATGTCATTTAGGAATATAAGATTTCTTTGAACATTCCCTGTGAAGGTCTTTCCCTTACCCTGCTTTATTATCTAAAATTGACTTATCAATGTAGCATTATATTTTTCTATATTTGTTTATTTGCTAATTATCTACCCCTTAATGAGGCCATAAACTCCATGAGGGATTTTGGCTAGTGAGTTCTTTGTTTCCTGAGAAACAATGCATGACACAAGGAATGTGACCATTATTATTTTTTAAATAACTACAGTAATGGATAAATTGCAGTAGGAATTCCCTCTCTAATGTATCACAAACTCTGTGGGCCTACAACTTTTAAATTCAGTTCCGTAAAGCAAAACTGATTTGGATGACAATAAATTCATGATATATTAAGATGCATATCTCATGTTTATTTCATGTATAGAGCTAGCGTATTAAAAATATTTTTAGGAAAAAACATTTTTGTATACAATTTCAATAAAATAATGGTCCTTAAGATAAAGATTCATCTTGAGTTAGCTGAGAGGATGAATAACATGACTTTAGAGATTACAATGCTGAGTATAATTTTAACAAGTTAGTTTCATTACCTGATGAATATAAAATCATAGGCCACAAATATGACAAATTCGGCCACAAATATACAGCAACTTTAGTTTAAAAAAAAAAAAAAACTTCAACAACTTATTAGAAGTACTTGTGTGAGATACATGTTTTTACTTAATAAAGCATGAGATTTAATTACAAACAATCTGAATTTTAAAACACAGACCAATATATTGAATCAACTGTCTCTGAGCAGCATAATTTTTCCCACCAGGGGACACTCAGCTGTGTCTGGAACATTTTCAGGTGTCACAACTTGGGGAAGCATGTCACTGGTATCTAATAGGTAGAAGCCAGAGATGCTGCTAAACTTCCTAATTATACAGGTCACCCCACAACAAACTAATCCACCTTGAATGTTAGCAGAACCGAGGTGAAGATACTGTGTTTCAGACAGTAGGATGATTCTGAATTTTCCTTTAAAATAAAAGACAAAAATAAATTTTAGACTTCTTTAAAACTTTGTGCTTGCCACTGTATGTGTACCCTCTGTGAGCTGGAGCCAGTTCCTTCTCTGACCTTTTTTCTCGAACTTACATGACTTGCAACATCTGCTCATCTGCCTTGCTCTCTGCTGCTCTTCTGGAAAACATGGACACTGATAGATCAATTATTTAGTCACGGAGGTTCTGGGGGTCCGTGCTGACCATTTTTCTTTTCTGTTTTTTGGTTATTTTATTGCCTGTGTTATCACTATTTATAGGTGGGCTCATTGTCTTTTTTCCAAGACAGATGATGCTCTGAAACCATTGTTGGATGAATTGATTGAGTAAACACTGACTTGAAATTTTAACTAAATTTAGTGAACCAAATCATGTTTACTGAAGAATTTTCTGATTATAACTGTTCGTGAAATTATTTGCTGCTTTATTATGTTTAATACTACCCTTATTGGAAACAGCATCCCTGTTGAGATATGTAGTTTCATAGATTCAGCTTTATCAGTAAACTTGCTGGCTTAATCTGACATTGATAGGAAAGCCAATTTTTTTTTTCAAGTAGATTAACTTGAGGTTATTCTGTGACTTTCATTCTATTATAGAGGTACATTTGAATTGAAAATGAAGTGTCTTGTGATTTCGTATCTCTTAAAGTGTTGCATGGTATGTTCAAGTACATCAACATATATTGAGGTTCACTTAAAGATTACAAAACTGGGGTTTGTTTCAACATACTTCGATTAAGTTCACATTCAACCATTTGCTTATGTGATTGTAGACAAGTTATTTAATTACTAGGACTCCTGTCTTATGGAATATTATAAAGTAAAACATGATTATGTATAAGTACCACATCTCACATGGTGCACTAATAATCGGGAAGTTCATAGTAAACAACAGTTATATTACTATTAACATGTAAAGAATTGATTGTTCTCATGAATCTGGAAAATTCATAATTCTTTAATGAATTTAATAAGAAATCCTGGTTATCTATAGTTACTTAGGGAAATTTCTGAAGTCATTAATATATTCAATACATATTATTGAGAATATTATTTGTGGTACATTATAAAAGAGAAACATTGATTCAAACATCATCTTTCTGCAACTTATATTATCGATGAAAGAAACAGGTACTTAGCAGATTTAAAAATACATATTTAAGGCTGTGGATAAAACTCAATGGTGGTGCCCTTGGAAAGCATGTGTAAGGCCCTGGGTTCAAACTCCAGCATTGCAAAAAAAACAAATGCATATAATTCAGTACATAGGTAAAGCCCTTACTGTATCAGATGATAAAAAGTTAAGGAAGGAAGGAAGTTTCAAATTGCTTGAGGTTTACATTTTTGTTCATATGAATCTCAAACTACTTTCCATATATAATGTGAAATAGGGTCAAGGTTCTTTTTGCCTAAAAGGATGTTCAGTTATTCAGGATCCTTCCCGTACTTACCCTCATCTCCACCCTGCCAACAGAACTTCACTTTCCCTATTCGATTTATTTGGACTTTTTTGTTTGTCTGTTTAAAGAAAAATAAAATAAAATGTAGATCTATTCCTGGGATATTTGTTCTATTTTATTGATCTATTTTGTCTGTCTTTATAGCATTCCCAGTTAGACTGCTTGATTACTATATTACTCTAAGTCTTGAAATCAGGTAGTATAAAGTCCACAATCTTTTTTTTTTTTAAAAGAGAGAGAGAAGAGAGAGAGAGAGGGAAAGAAAGAGAGAGAGAGAGAGAGAGAGAGAGAGAGAGAGAGAGAATTTTTTGATATTTATTTTTTAGTTATCGGTGGACACAACATCTTTGTTTATATGTGGTGCTGAGAATCGAACCCGGGCCGCACGAATGCCAGGCGAGCACGCTACCACTTGAGCCACATCCCAAGCCCCAAAAGTCCACAATCTTGTTTGTCTTTTTCAAGATATCGAAGATTATGCTTTGATTCTCTGAAAAATCTAGAAATTTTTATTTGATCTGGCAGTTAATTTTTCTGAAATCACATTCTAAGTACTCTCTCCAATTTGATGAGCAGCAGCTGACTTAAGCAGCATAGAACAGAGTACTCCAAAGTCTGAAACCAATTTGGGAAGTGTTTATATGCACAATTTGAGGTTCCCTTTTGATCTTCATTTACTTCCCAGTGTTTTTTCCTTATTTTCTAGCTGTTATGATCAAGTCAAGTTGTCTTTTGAGTTCTTAACCAAAAGATTTTGAAATTCTATCAAAATTTTAGCATTGGCTTCAAGTAGCTTATGGTTGAAGAAAAGAAAAAACCATGACATGAAAAATCATCAAAGATAACATCACCATCTTCTAATTGTCAGCTTTGCAAAGAGTTCTTCATACTATATTAATTGTTTTAATGTCTTCTCATAGTTGTTGGTATCTAGTTGTAGGTATGTTGTGCATTACATACACATTATAAACATGTGCATAAATATTATGTGTATATCATTATATATACATATTCAATCTTGAACTTTTAATAATTTGCTATGAAAATATTAATTTTCTATTCAAGGAATATGGTCGAGTAGGTCATTGAGAAAGCTATTTTGAAGGGTGATAATACAGAATTCTTCAAATTATTCTCTAGACAAATCAAGCAACTTGAGACACAAGAAATTTCTTAGCAATGCACTGATGATCCTATATGTCAGGTGGAGTATTATTCTGTTGATATACTTGCAATAATGAAATAATTTTATTTGAATGAAAATGAGTTTCATATTCCCAATTCCTCTTCTTCATTTTCCCTTTTTCTTATAAAAAGATACATTGCATTCTTAATTTGATTTTCTAATTGTTGTTTAATAGGCGGCTCTTACTACTAAAAACATGCTTAATCCCTATTATTCCATATTTTGTACGTATAAATTTGTCTGTTTACTAAAACTTACATGTAACCTGCAAATCAGTACTGCGATTTCATGGTCCCTTGGGATGTGGCAAGAATTGCAAAAGCAATGAGTTTCCTAAAGGGCAAGATTTCACCTGTAGTCAAGCAAGATGATGCTCTGACTTTGTGTTTCAGCTCTTATATTATAAAAAAGTGTTGCTTCCATGTTCACATTTGATGTGATGTCTTTTAGATTCTTGTGCCTTTGAATAGTGATTTTGTTGTTTGAAATGGCTGTCAAACAGTGTCGAAGACTTCTCTGGTGTTCATAAATGCAAGAAGGCTGTGATGACTGTGATGTGTTCTCTGTATATAGAGAAAATACATGTGCTAGATAAACCTCATTCAGGAATGATTGTGTTGTTGGCCCTGAGTTCAATATGAATGACTGGACAGTGTTCACTACTGTGTCTTTAAATAGAAACAAGGGTAAAAAAAAGAGTTATGTGTTGAAAATAACCCTATATTTTCCCAAAGGCCAAAGACTCAGCATCAGCATCTGCTAATTCAGTACTCATAGTGACTTTATAAGCCATAAAACCAAAAATAGACAGAATCAACTATATGTTTTACATGTATTGTTTTCCACATTATTCAGTTTTAAACACTATTTCATCTTAATGTTCAGAAGCAGGTTGTGAAAGCATGAAGTATTCAACAACAAAAAAATACTCAGATAGGTATTTATTTTCTTTACTGAAATTGTTTTTTTACAGAAACCAATAAGTAAGATTAGGCCTAAATATTAGTCAAGGTATTTTAGAAAAATACAACTAATGGAGTATATATTTTGAAATACAAACCAAGAGATCCAATATCCAAAGCAAGAAAAGATGCAAGTCTCAGCTCAAGAATATAAAGTGGATTTACATTTTCTTTGCCTCTTTTGTTCTGTCCAACCCCTTACTGAATTCATGATGCCTGCCCAGGAATGGGATCTTCTTTACTCAGTCTACCAACTCAAAATTCATCTGTTCCAGAAACAACTTCACAGTTGTTTCACCAACTGTGTATTCCTCAACCTCGTCAAATTCACCATCACACCATAACTAGCATGAAATAGCAAATATCTGAAATGATTTTGACTTAAATTATTGAATTGAAGACATATTTTTTCTGACAAAATGACATTTAGATTATCAATGTGTTATCTGTGAATATTTTAATTTCATAGACTGTCAAAAGGAAACATTGTTATCGAATTTAAAATGGTCCCTTGAAATAATTTGTCTTCTAATTTTTCTTTTAGCAATATAATGAAAGTTTTAAAACAGTTTACACTTTATTTTTTAAATGTTCTTTCAGCCTCTGAGCTACAGGCTATTAATAAAATAGGTTTTATATATAATATACATTTTATATATGAATAAGTATATAGGTAGCTTGAAAGTTCATGAAAGATGTTTTAAAATGTTAAGACTTTTATTTTCATATGGCTCACCTAATTTTATTTAGGTTTATCAAATCTGAGATCCATAATACCAAGTTGAAAGGCATTGTTTTGAAAACTGAATATGTTATAGAGGATTATGAGCAGAAGAAATTTCTCAGAATTCTTTCAGAGAAACAAATTTTATAAGTTAATATGAAGTCAATGAAAAACTTATTGATACTACTAGATAAAATGTTTTAGATAGAATGTTTTATTTGTAATTATTTATCATGAACTTTATGTTGCCATCTGTCAAAAATGCAAAAATTTAAAAAAAGATCAATTTCTTAATAATGGGGAAAAGAGAGTTTAGAATGAGAGTTGAAATCCTTATCATAGTGACATGTATAAGATAGACATTCAATAAATATATACTGGATGAACTGTACAGACATGAATCAATTAATGTTCTTGCAATATAGATGCCTCTGCTCATAATTGACAATGTTATGGTTGATATATAGCAGGCTACTTTGACATAAAAAGGCTGAGAATCTTGAGCTAATATGACAACTTTAAGAAATTTAAAATGTGATATGGATTTCTACTATTTCTTTAATCTCACTTCTTCCAACAATATATGTTAGTAGACAAACTTTTTTATTTCCAAAATTTCTTTTTCTATCTCTTTTAAAGGTCCTACCTTGAAAAATTTTAAAAAAACATAAAACTAAAATTTCTTTTGCATACTGATTTGCTTTTCCCAACTCACACTTTCCTGTCTGTTTCACATACCCAAAAGCAACATTTTTATGTGACTGTTTGGATGGGTTTACTAATTTCAAGTCAGTAATTTTCTCTCAGCATGATAAAATCATAATGTATTTCTGTTTCTGAACTTTGGATTTAGTTCATACCTTGGAATATGGAACTACAACAAAACATATCTCGCCATCTGGAAGTTGGAGAGTCATAACTTTTTTTTTACCTTTATTGTCACCACATCTCTTCACAAATTCATAAGTACATGAGAATAAACACACACTATTGCCAGCTGAGTTTGTCAGTACAGTAGACAGTTATGACAAGTAAATTTCCAAGAAAACATTTACAATAAACATGATTTTGATGATAAGTTGTACCTCTAAAATAGACATAAAAACTTTTAGGGCATCTAATTTTTATATTACAGAGTTGGAGAGAAAAATTTCTCATTTGAGGAATTTTAGGTGTTGACAATGTCAAGGCAACAAATTCCTACTAGCTATAGTTTACTGTGCTATTGTAGAGATTAATCCTAGAGAAAAACTGGCTTTTCTTCTGTAGTGGCTAAAAAACTAAATTTCTATATAGATAAGGGCTCAGAAAGGCCAGTTTATGCAAAGCACTGGAGAACAATTTTTTTTTTCTGATACTGGAAACATTCAGGCTAAATGAGAAAGTTAAACACAATATTCCATGTCTATTCCCTGTGTGTCCAAGTTTCTGGGAAGGAGGGTGGGTGTCAGAATTCAAAGATACTTTGAGAATGGTGGACTATGAAACTGAATGTTTAATCCCCCTAACAGATTCATTGTTAATGGTGTGTATTCAAAAGATGGAGGTCTGGAATCACTGTTGAAAAATGTATGTCTAAAGCAAGTCTCCATTAAATTTCTCATCTAAAGCTCTTAATGGCTTTAAAAAAATGAGAGTCCTCAGCAGTGCATCTGGGAAGACCTTCCTGCTTCTAGTACTTCCACCACTGATGCAACAGACCCTTGTCTTTAGATGCTATCTCTATCTTGCTCTTGGTTTTCCTGAAAATATGAATGGAAATTTATATTCATGAATGAAGGATTAATTACTGGTAATGTGGTAAGGAAAGTTTTTGTTATGTTATCATTTAATTTATTCAGAAGGCCTACTCAAGAATTAAAGAATTGAGAACTCTGCCTCACATGGAAGGCTTCATTTTGTGTGGCTTGAGGTGAGAGCAAAAACCTCAGCCTTAGTTCAGACCACCAAATAAATTTTGGCAGCCAGCAACCAAACCTGAAGCAGCTAAGATAATTTAATTTAATTTAAATATTTTAAAAGACATAATCTTTTTGTACTCCAAGAACTCATAATGCATTGAATATATGGAAGGACACAGAGCCACAATTTTCATTGCCTTTACCCAGAACCTATTAAATATTGAGCAAACAGAAATATAATTCCATAATATACACTTTACTGGTGATTTCTGTGTGATTCCATAGATAAGAATTTTCTTTATGCACAGGTGTTAATAGTCTGATCACATACTTTAAGAATAGAGATTACATTTCTAACATGTCATTGAAAGCAATTGTAGGGAAGTTTCAGACTATAATCTTCTGAAATATTGTAGAGTTTCTTTGAATTAACCTGTGCACAATTCAGTTAATACATTCTGTTACTAGAATTTCACAGGTCAAATGCATGCAATAGTTTATATATTCTTTCTCACAGACTTACAAATCTAAAAAAATGACTCATTTGTTTTCAATTATAATACATATATGTAACTGAGTTGCTTCCATCTTTTGGAGGGGGGGTGTATCTAGTAGAGAATATAATGTCTCCAAGTATGACATTGAGGTCCTCAAATGCCAGGTTTAACATGTATACATATTTTTCTCCAATCTATGATCTAAGATAGTACCAAAAGTGATCAGACTGTAAGAAAGAGGTTCCAAAGGTAAATTACTTGATAGCAGGATGACAATACAGGCCTCAATAAGATAGGTGAATTGTCATCAGTACCTGTAACATCATAGCAGTGTGACTGCTGACTTGCTATTGATTAATTAGAAGAGATTGCTTATGGAGGGGGATTCTCTAGGTGGTGCACAGTTTTTAAAAGTTCAGAGATGTGGTATAAATCATAATTACAAGGACTGTGACATTTTATGACTATTACCAAGTGTCACTAGAGACTCACATCTATGACCAGCCTTGTAGAAGTGTCAGAGAGCCTCCTTAGAAGCACTTTTGGAGAACTTCTCCTGTGCACAGCTAGAGATGAGACAGAGGTAAAGACCAGGCAGGACCTGACTGTAATAATGAAAGATCTATACAGAAGGTCAGAAGGTCGAGTGTTAGTGTAGGAAAGTATCCTATGTGAAAATTAGAGCCTTAATCAAGAAGAAGTGGATCCTGAGATTTCAGATTTTAGCTAGATGCACTTGAGAACTTGGAACACTTAGATGTCTTGGCCTTAATATGCAGTCTCTGCCATGGTGAGGTCTTGAATGAGGGAGATGCCTTACAAACAATGGATACCCTCCTTGGGAATTTATCCTTATCTGCTTTATTCATGTATAATTATAGAAGGATTTTGAAAACTTTTCAAGTGAACCATTTTTCTAAGAGTAGCAGTTAGGTAAAATTAATCATTTTGGTAAATAGCATTTGTGCTTAAAATGGAAAAATCACTATGGGAATGCTGACCTTTATTTATTTTACTATAAGAAACATATTAATGAGACTAGCATTGAGCAAAAGCTGTCTGTGAAAGTGCTTGGCCTCCTAAAGGAAAATATGGATTATATACCAAAGGAGCTACAGGACTGGTTAACATGAATCAGTGGGAGGAAGGAAAATATGCCCAGGAGTGTATTCTGAAAGTGCTAGATCAAAGGGGACAGACTATAATTGAAAACTGGAGTTTTTTGATAATGAAACATCCTCCCATGACACAGGATTTAATACTCTGACAAGACATTTGGAAAGAAATTCCACTATACAATCTTACTGGCTCTTATTATCTTAGAAAACAAAACAGACTTCATTGAATAAAAAAGCTAGTAATCTGTGACATATTGGAGTAAAAGGATAGAATAGCTCAAAATAATGGCACACTAGGCTGGGTCTACCTTAAAATATTGGAAACCCAAATGATAATTATTTTCCAACTAACTGTGTGTTTGTAAGGAGGGCACCAAACCACTGATATCAGTGGTTGTCCTAAGCCAGGGCTGATGGCTGGAGATGTCATTTCTAACATATATTCCATGTATCAGTGGGATGATAAGATCCCAGCATGACAATGTATAGGAAAGTCAGAAGAGCAACCAAGGATGCCTGGTTCACGATGATCTGTGGAAATGCTAGTAGATCCTGATGTGCCAGGTAAAGATGGATAGACAGGCAATAAAAGTACTGATGTGTCTATTATTCACGTATCACACATATCATGCATGTATCACGCACGTGTGTGTATGCATACGTATGAATAAGCAGAATGCTGAAATCACTGAACAGTAAAAATCTTAGCTTTTTGTTTGTTGTTTTCTTTTTTTGGCACACCACTGAGACAAATCCCTAGTCCTAGTTTGTATTTTATTTAGAGACATGGTCTCATTGACACCTTACCATTGCTGAGGCTAGCTTTGAACTCATGATCTTTCTGCCTTAGGCTCCTGAGCCAATGGGTTTACAGCCATGCGCCACAACACCTGGCGGAATCTTAGTTGAATTAGTGCTCAAATATAAAACTCACTGACTGGAGCTGGGGTTGTGGCTCAGCGGTAGAGTGCTCACCTAGCACATGTGAGGTGCTAGGTTCCATCCTCAGCACCACATAAAAATTAATAAATAAAATAAAGGTACTGTGTCCAACTACAACTAAAAAAATATTTAAACAACAACAACAACAACTCACTGACTGAAGGGAAATACTGAAGGGACATTTAGTCTCTATGAAAAAAAGAGAGTCTATGCTGTTGGTGTGATTCCCAGATCCCTTTGTTGGGCCAGTGCACTTTCCCCAGATTTTGCAAGCACATTACAGCCCCTTGTACAGAGTATGCACTTCGAAGCAATAAGAGCTGTTGTTCAGGAGATTATGAACCTCTGGATTCCTTGCTCTTTGTGCTATCTCAAGCTATCAGTTGCTAATGACTGACTAATGCACGGTACAAAGTGCTGCCTGCTTTGTCCTGAGGTAGGACCAATTGGGTGGCATAACTGTTACTCCAGGTGCAGCTAATCTCCAGCAGAGGAGATATCCCTGCCCTGGGTTGCTTTCCTCTTTTTCCTTCTCCCTAAAGTGCTCCCTCTCTGCATTCCTTTTATGAATGATTTCACAAAAGTCTATTTTAGTTTCTGGTTCTAAGGGAACGCAACTTGGGAATCACGTTCAGAGTGAAAATTCTATCTGCATCTTGGTGGCAGGAGAAAAGGCCTAATGGAAGCTTTCTACATCATGATGTTCCTCTCAGTGCTTGGCACATAGCTTAGCAACAGTAAAGACAACCCTAGCTCTTCCAGTACTGGAGTGTGGAGATAAGAGATCTTTACATGGCTTAGTTCTGTTATTTGTAAAATTGCAAAAATAATAGTGTGTATGGCACAGAAGAACATTCATGTAAAAGTATTCATTGTAGGGCCTAGCTCAGAACAAGTGCTGAATACATCACAACTGTTTTTATTATTTATTTTTAAAATATCTATTAGATATACCTTCTGTAGATAAAGGGGAAATATTGTTCCAATATTTTCTCTATTCTACCAAAACACACTGAAAAATGAATAGCTTATATAACTTTTCTGAAGTTGAGCAACTAATAAAAAAAGCATTCAACCCCCCAAAAACTTTTTTTTTTAAAAAATTACATCAATAACATAAAAAGTATAATGTTAGTTTTCATTGTATAGATCTTTCACCTCTTTTGTTAAGTTGATTCCCAAGTAAATGAGAAATTATATCCCATCTGATTCAAATGTATGATATGTCAAGATCATTGTACTGTCATGTGTAACTAATTAAAACAAATTAAAGAAGCATAATGTTAGGAAAATGTTTATAAGTTGTAATAAATGGATCTGAAATATTTTAGACTAAACTGTACCAAAAAAAAGTGATATTGGTCAAAGAAGAGTAAGATATAGAGACAGTAGAGAATATTGAGTATCTTACTTGAGCAGATGCTGTGGGAGCCGATAACTAGTGGAAACACTTAAAAGGATAATGAGTTCATTGCTAGGGGCTAATGGGGTAGACTATTTTGATAGTTAAAATATTCTGTCTAAGGACCTGCCCACACTTTCATAGGTTTACCTCCAAAAACCCCATCAGGTTCTTCAAGTAAAAATCAGAGAACAAACAAAAATCTTGAGTTTGGCTGGAGGGAGGTAGAAAATACCCATTTTGAATGAAGCCCAGAGATTCCTCACAACAAAAGCCTGACCGGCAAGGGGAAAGACTGCACAAACAGGACTGCCTAACCCCAGCTTCCTCTGGCTTTCCTGTCTCACCACAGGGGAGAAATTAAGGGCTATTAAGGACCTATGAAGGTCACAACCTCAAAAAGAAATTTTGGAAGGTGGATGATGAATTAGGACTTAGGTTGAGTTTTCAGCAGCTGTGAGACACCCAAGTGCAACTACCTAGGCAGTAAGTTAGTATGCTTAGGCATCTCAGAGAAGGAATCAGAATGAATATATTCACTTGGGAATAATCAGGATAAAGGGAATATAGAATACTGAGTCTACTAAACCATCCAGCTGGTGTGATCACCTAGGGAAAGTGTGTGGAGTGAGAAATTGAGCCTGAGTAGAATGAGGCTGGAACCTCAGGTGACAGCAGCTCTTCAAGGACTTACAGAGGAAGAGAGTTATATAGAGACCTACGAAGAGCATTATGTGGAACAAGAAGCAAGAGAGGCTGGCCTTTTGGAGATGAAGGAAAGTGCCACAATTTTTATTTTCATACTTGTTGATGGACAAGTGGCAAATTGAGGTATTATTAAGAGGTGAGTGAAAGATAGTATAGAGAAGGAAGAAAACCCTAGAGAGATATGAGCATGTCAATGAACAAAGATTATGCCTGAAGAGTGTGATATGATTTTGAAGTTTCAGTTTATGTGATACTGAATATTTCCCTTCCAATGAAGAACTATATAAGAACAGAAATTAAGATGACTGGAGTTGGAAGGATGGAAGAACTATAAGCCAGTAGTGGACTCTGCATTGATAATGACATCACTGGGGAAAAAAGGGAGAAGTATGAAATATTGGGAGAGTTGATATGGTTATGATATTTGACATTGTATTTGTAAAGAATATAATAACAGATGTAATAGGATAAGTAATAAAAGAATATTCTGTTAAAAAATATCTATTAGGCATTTTCTTTCCCTATGACACATTACAAGAGTTAATTTTAATTACAATAATAATTGCTAACATTAAATTGGTTCATATCTATGTTCTAGGCCCTATCTTCCAACATTTTATGTACATCTGTGTAATCCTTTCAGTTATTTCATAAAACTATAAATACTCATATTTGTATTTTGCACATGAAGAAACTGAGAAATTGATGATAGTAAGCAGTAAAGATGGGGTCATAACCCAAGCCTCTGATTCCACAGTCCACACTATCAACCACTATACTTCCCTCCTGACTGTCGTCACTCCTAGTGACAGCACAGTTATGTAAGTAATTTAGGGGCTGGAGGTGTTACTCAGGAGTGGCACTAACTTGTACCTAGTATTTGTGAGGTTGTGGGTTCAGTCCTCGGAGTGCACACACAAAAGGTAGCTAATTTAAATATTTCCTATGGTAGCATATTTTAAGAAAAAACATAAATACTTTTGTCTTCCTAATATCATCATCATTTTCTTTTCAACACTTTTTTTTGGTAGGATTCTATCATTTGGTAAGACTATATTTGGAAGAGAAAAATAAATAAGTATATTTTATTTTTACTCTTTGGTTCATATTATAATGCAAAAGTTGTTTGGATAGAAAATGTGGGACTATTGTGTTTTATCTGAAGAAAATGGAAGCAGCTTGATACAAAAACCTTCTTATATAATAAGTTGTATTTTTTTCTTTTTAGAATTTGAACATTTACAGATTCATTCTTATTGTTAGCTTTTCAGAACCATTTTGCATTTTTATTTTATAGGAAAATTCTTTGAATAATACAGGAAAGAAATGCCTTCTTTGATTTCTGTGTCTTTTTTGAAATGCATTTGAATGATAGAAACTATAAAGTTATGATTTAAATGATAATATATTATTATCATTCACAATACATTTGTGGTAAATTTCAAATAATCAACATATTTTCTTCAGTTCTAAGTAAAGTATATTATTGGGACATGATTGTAATACTAAACTAATATATGCCCACCAGTAGGTTAAGCAACAAGGCTCTATGGTAGTGGTGTGAAGTAATTATTATGAACTTCATTTTACATATGAGGAAATTAGGATCCTAAAGATTCAGGAAACCACTGCATTCTCACAGCTACTTGAGGCAGAACTGAACCTGGAACCCAAGAACTATAGCACATCAAAGCCTATTCTTACTAATTAAGCCTATTCTTATTAATTAAACTTAATTAATTAAGTTGCCTATAATATGGTTTCCATTTTCCAAAAGAGACAAATCAATTATTTGAGTTTTGAAAAATATAAGCCATAAATTAGACACATTAAAAAGTAGTATGTAGGAGAAGTAACAAATAAATCTGGTAATTATGTTGATTGACAGGACTAACAGTTCAGATAAATGCTTGTAATGTCTGGGCAAGCTCCTTTCCATTAATTTGTCATAGAACAGAATTTCAACTGTCCAGTCAATTCAATTAATAAAAACCAGACACCTTGTTTTTTCTAATTATTATACAGACTTATAAGAAAAGATAAAGGCAATATGCAAAGAACTGTGCATGTGTAGGTGCCGCAGAATGGCTGCAGCAAAATAACGGGGGTGGGGGAGGCGGCGGGCAAACAACTTGTGTAGGTTGATACAGCAGGAGTGGGAGCCATTTATTGTAGGAACAAAGCGATATTTATACATTCCACACAGCTTATCTTAATTAGCATAAAATAGATACATCAGTCAACCAATAAGGAATCTCCACACTTAATGGCTTGCTGGAGTTACTTCACAAACCACTCCCTCTGGCATTTTGCCAGGAGCCATCCAGTCTTGTTTACAGACCCTAACATTTCTCTGGCAAAATGCCAGGTGCCATCCTGACTTGGTTACAGACTCTAACATGTAGGTAGATTTATATTTGAAACATAGCTTTTTACCTTGGGATAATTTCTGATCTACTGAACGTCATTCCATCTCCTATAAAAATGAGGACAGTATTGCCTATCACTTTTGGTTGTGGAAGACACCAAAGATCATCCTCCAAGTACCTGATAATCATAGTATCTTTATTATCCAGATTTTTATAGTCTTTAAAACAACCAAACCACAGGATTTAGTGTTTTCTTTTCAAATACTAATATAGAATCCACTCATGATAAATGGATGAGAACAACTACACAAGATAGTCCTTACAGTACTTTAGTATACAGGAAGGTTCTTGTGCTGGTTTCCCAGAGCTACTGTAGGAAGTGCCATAAACTAGGTATATTATAACAGTAGAATTTTGTTCTTTCCCAGTTCTGGAGGACTCCAGTGTCTCCAGAGAAAGTTCCTTGCCTACTCCTGTTTCCACTGTCCCCCAGCATTCCTTGGCTTGTAGATGCATCACTCCAATCTCATCCTCTTCCAGTGGTGCTATGGCTGTCTTCTCTTTGTGTGTGTTTCCAAGTTTCCCTCTTTTTATAAAGATTGGTCTTAGTGAATTATGGACCCACCTTAGTCTGGTATGGCCTCTTTTAAAGTAATTACATCTGTAATGACTCTGTTCCTAATAAGGTCACATTCACAGTTGATGGGGTGAGGAAGTATGACTTCAATGTATCTTTTGAGAATACAATTCAACCTACACACAGTACTTAAATAAAATCATTTTGAAAATCTGTCACTAAATTAATGACTCTGTTTTAATGAATCTGGCTTTGCTCCTAGTAAACTCCATGGAACCAAAGCAGCACAATACCAATCTTTCAGTTTTCACTTCTGCTTCACTCCCAGATTCCTTTGGTTGGTACCATAGTAGCTGTAGGTCTCCCTTAGACCATGTATTCTTTCAAACAATATATTGCAGCACACATTATATAAATGATTCTTTTATTTGTCATGTACTAGGATATTTATGCCCAAATTATTCACTTGGTTGTAAGAATCACTAATATAGTTGTGCCACTTTCCAAAATCTAGAAAAAGATAGTTTATGGAAAGATTTTTATTTTATTTATCATCAAAATAGCAACTTACAGAACCTCAAGAGATACAAAAATTGGCCAATTTTCTGAAATATACAAAAGTGTTTTCAATGTACTGACATTTATTAGGTTGAGAATATATTACACACCTATATGTGTTCTGTAGGGAATAGTATTGGTAAAAATGAGTTTAGTACATCAATTGTTGTTATAGAGCAGGGTCTGAGTGTATAGATCCCTGCTGTCTGCCATTCTTTGGTATCATCATCTTATTCACTGCATGTATACATAGAAGCATAAATGAATATCTATTACAGCTTATGTAAATTTGCCATTCTGATAGAACTTTAGTACAAACTGCTGAGTAGTGACTTAGATCATTTTTATATTAAAAGGAAAATCTCAAAACTAACTCTAGAATAACTAGAGATAACTTCTCCTAAAAACTAAATAAAAATTATTTTTGCTTATGTTCAAAGGATATTTTTTCTTTATCAAACATTTTTAACACCAAATGCCAAGTGAATTATATATATATATATATATATATATATATATATATATATATGTGTGTGTGTGTGTGTGTGTGTATACACATACATACACACACACACACACACACACACACACACACACACACATACTATGGATTGAACCCAGAGGCGCTTTGTCATTGAGTTACATTCCCAGCCATTTTTTTTTTGAAATATGGTTTTGCTAAATTACTGAGGGTCTCACTAAGTTGTGGAGACTGACTTTGAAATTGCAGTTCTTCCATCTCAGCTTCTCAAGTCTCTGGGATTATAGGTGTGTGCCAACCCATCATAAATTATTTCTTTAATATACTCATCCAACAAGTATTTGCACCAAAACCACAGCAAACATTTGTGAATTACACAGAAAAGCAAAGCAGGGCCTCAATCTCAAGGATGTTTGATGATAGCAGAAGGAGAATTAAATGAATGAAAATAAACTACCAATAGTTACACACTGTGATCCAGAAGGAAACCAGTGCTATGTAGAGATACAGTGTGGTTTAAATGAAAAAGAAGTAACTGTCTGCCTGAATGGGACTTCTTGAGAGATCGCCAAAGGAGGCACTGGCAAGGAACCCAGTCTCACCTTCTTTGAGCTTGATTTATTTATTTATTTTTTCTGTGACATAAGGATGTTAATATCCACTTTCAAAACTTACTTTGAAAATACAAGATCAGAAAAATTAAAATGCTTTGTAAAATACTTTCTAAAAGTGAATTGCTGTTTTTATGATATTTACCACTAGGTTTTCTTTGAGATTGGCATTGCCTTGATTTTTTTTATCCACTGATGCACCATTAACTAGATTACTGTGAGAATGATACCTCTCTGGAAATTAAAGAAAAAATAAATGCAGCAAATATTTAACCTTGTTTTTAAATCTATAATCTGATAATAATGACTTGCTCTTTTGTAAGTTTAGCCAACCTAAACACCTGAATGAAAAGTTTAAAGATTTATTATTTCTTTACAGAGAGTTCATGCTATGTGTGAGCAATACATTTAGAGTTTAGGCATCTAGCTCAATGTACACTCAAAATAGAGAACACTGGGTTATAATTTTCATTTGGATCTTCTATTTTTGCAAATACTTTGTGAAGAGAATAATTTTCATAATATTTTTCTTTCTGCCAAGTTTAATAGAGGTCTGTACAAGCTCAGTACCTTCACTGAAAGAAGGAAGTAGGTTTTTGATTTATATATTCCCACAGTTTTTATAAAATGCTCTATTTTTTGTCACATATAGTTTTTATCTTCTGGTGAGTTACTTATGTAAAAATATGTAATTAATAATATTTTCAATATTTTAAGTAAAAATTTAAACTTCCTGAGGCAGGAGACCCCTGCTTTATCTGGATGAGATAGTTTTAAAAACTTTCACCTGCATGAATATTTTCAGTGTGAGATGATGGGTTGAAAAGTGGGACCTGATGTGAGAATGATTAAAAAAAGACAAAAGAGAAAAAAAAACTGATGAATAACAAATACAAATCACCAATTAGCTCAAAAGCTTACTTATGTAATGCTACATTTCACAGAGATTTTTTTTTAAAAAATTTCCTTTGTCCTACACAACAATATCTATAATCTGCTTCTAACTACAAGAAAAAAGGGAAAGGGACTCAAGAAGTAAAATTTAAATTTCATTTCATTAATACAAAACAACACTTCAAATATTATTCATTGAGTTATAATAGAGAAGTGTCAAAAAAGGAGTTAGAAATTTTTTCCATCACTGTTCTTTTCTCCAAAGCTCAAAATTACTGCATGTTAACTTGCTCCTCCTACAAAGCTTCCTAAAAGGAGTTATACTAACAAAGGTGAAGAAATGACTCTAATAGCATGCAACACAAAATTTTCCCATTTATTTCAGATTTTTTAGCAGATGTCCCAAATGCCAATTTGCTAAGTACATATGTCCTTATAGACTGAATGCTTTCCCAGATGACTTACTGAAGATATTCAAAGAAATTTTGAAACCACCTCTGTAAATTGAGGTTCCTCACTGAACTGTAACACAAGAGATGGCATGGAATGTATCAGAGGTTTGATGAGGCTTTTGATAGAAACTCTTTAGTCAGCATGTTCTGTGGCTCCCCATGTCTTAGGGAAGTCCAAATGGGTTGGAATGGGATGATCAAGAGAAGTTATGGTCATAAAATACCAAAAACATACTCTTATTCAAGTTGCACCTGAGTTAAGATATAATTCTGGGAACAAATTCATTGTTATTTCTAGTGTTTGTTTTTTTTTCTAAAAAGTAATGAAATAATTTATCCTTTAGGATTCTGTTTTGAACTGCTATATAGAGCAATTCTTTTTCAGCAAATAAAAATAAATGCATTGGTTATTATGAGTAATCAAAAACTTATGAGAAATGCCCAGTCAATGGTAGAGAGATTCAATAAATATTTATTGAATTTATGAGTTGAAGTGAGATTTTAAATAGAACTGGTAAACTAGTAGCATGGTGAAAGGTAAAATTTTCAGGGGTTAAGGATCATCTTATGTAGGAGCTTATACTAAATTAAGAAGGAATGTGTCTTAACTAAAATTAAAGACCTTCAACAAGAACCTCAAGAAGAATGCTGATATTATTAGAATCTATACTAGCTATCCTGGAGAGAAAAGGAAAAGACAAGACTATCAATAAAAACTGAAAGAAAAGTTCTACTTAGCTCTAAAATGGACTGATGGTATAATATTAGAGTGCCTCTTCTTCACCCATTTCTTTATTTCTAGGTCTCGAAAGACATAAGCCAACATGAAACTTTGGCAGTCTGAAGGCTTAGAGAGGAAGACATTGACCCTGCCAAAATCTAACAACAGCTCCGAGAGAATGAAAGGTGCTCCTGGGAACTGTGCATGAGGAAGAACACAGAGGAGTCTCTGGTGCCTGGCTGAATATTAGTGAGCATCACATGAGTCGATCTAAGAAGAGGAATATTGGCTAAGCATGTCTTGAAGGAACTTGGTAAAGAACTCAAGTCAGCATATTGATGGAAGAGCTGTCATACTCTGGATACCTAGTACAAAACAGCATATATGTACTATAGGGCAGGTTGAGGAATGAAGAAACATTGTTTACAAGAATAAGCTCATTTATTTAAGGGTAGTGGGAAATTTTCCAGATTTGAGTAGGGAGACCACTCTAGTTTGACCATATGAGGATGATTTGAAAGGGATGGAAGTGAATCAATTCAACATTTTGTAAATTCTATCCTACCAAATTAGCATGATCAGAAATTTATTCTGTTGCAATTTCTAGTTCCATAAAAAGGGATTTTAAGGCAATGAAACCATGAAAATACAGTCCATCCAAGACTAATATGCTAGTAGGCAGTTAAAGAAGCAAAAAAGAAAAGGCTAGAACAAGCACCTAGGGCTGCATGCCCAATCATTTTACTTCCTAAATAAAGCTGTTGGAGATCAACACCTGCATATTTTCCAACATGATCTCATTTTATAATGGGTCTTTGGTGAGTATACTGTGGTTCCAGGTGTCATTGTCTTTTTTGGTCTTTGGCATCCAGAAATGTAGCATTTGCATGACAAATGGTCACAAGGATTTTGGCAGTGAAGGACCGTTCTGCTGTAGAAAGATAGGCAGAAAAGGGCTTGCAGCTGAGGCTAGTTTAATGTAACTCCTGTTGGCTTGGCTAGCTCCTTTTGGCCTTCTATGTGTATCCGTGGGGTAGAGGCCCTGATGTATCAGTTGACATTGCAGCTGTGGCAATAAACGGCACACAAAGTAGTTTCTGCTACTATTTGAATTAAATCCACTTTATGTTAGTTATCTGGCAGATGCTTCTGCTATATAAATGGAAGAGAATATTTGCAAAGACTTCAAGTGGGTCACATCTTAATATTCCTCAAGTTCCTTTGAAGTACTCATGATAATTGAAATACAGCCCCCTGGGATTGATCACGTTTTGTACATACACAATCCATTTTTAATACTTTTCTTTCCAAAAATCTGTACTATCAGCTGTAGAATAAAATACTTTAAAAAGGTTCTTTTTTTAGTTCCATATGCAAGTAGACTCTTTCTCAGCTTCCATACTCAACTACTGCTTTGCTTCAAAGTAACCACAAAGCAAAAATTTTGTATGGAAAATATTTATATACATACACTCTGATCTTTTGTTAAGTATAGAGAAAGATGAAACTAGAGTTGATTGTCAATGGCCATTTGTATATGAGTACATATACAAGACAAAGCAAAGCAGAATGGATGGAGTCACACATGGGAGAGAGTTGGAACAAAGGCACTTTAAAACTACATTCAAAATTTAAAAAAAAAAAAAAAGAAAAGAAAAAAATCTCAGGTTGAAATTCTAGATGGATGACACTGTTTGCAATCTTTATTTATTCATGAAATAAATCTTACTAACCTCTTAGCAAATGCAAGCTACTATACTAGATACTAGAAGTCAATTTCCTGTCCTCCAGGAGATTATAAACTCTTGGGGAGAGAAAAGTTCTGTATAAGTGGAATAGCTGTCAACTCTAGCTTTTCTATGATCACAAGAAAAGATATTCTAAAATAATCACAGAGCAGGTTTAAGTGCTGCTAAAAAGTTATTCATGTTCAAATTTAATGTAAAGACTCACAAATTTATATTTCCAACCAAGACTTATTTTCTAAGTTTCAAATATTTAACTGTATATACTTTCTTAGTAATATCACTTCAGAGTTTCAAAGGCACATAATATTCAACATGACTACAATCTCATTATTCAAAATTGAGACAATAATTAAAATAATTTTTGTGTACATTTAAGGTATAAGTATTATAAGACACATATACAGTATATAGTAAAATGGCTAATCTGGGAATAAATTAACATAGATCATCTTGCCTAATTACTCATTCTTTACACTCACTCCCATGCCAAAACCACCTGTAATTTATTAATTCAGTAAGAATTCTGAATACAATTTTCTGTTTTTCACCACAATTCTCACGTTGTATATCTTTTACTTATTCACCCTACATATTTGCTATGTTATATCTTTTGGCCGACAATTCTGCCCCCCCCCACCTCCACTGTAACCACTCCTCTTAAAAAAAAAATTAGTTGTCAATGGACACAATGCCTTTATTTTATTTATTTATTTTTATGTAGTGATGAGGATCAAACCCAGTGCCTTACACATGCTAGCCAAGTGCTCTACCACTGGACCACAACCCCAGTAACCACTCTTTTGTTCTCGCTCTAATGAAACATTTTCTGTTCCAATGTTCCTTATCACATTAACTGGTCCTAGCATGCATCCATTTACCAAAAAATAAATAAATAATTTTAAAAATTATGTTCTTTCAACCAACTATACTGTTTCTTTCTTCTTCCTCCACAAATCTAATTTACCACCAATTTTTGTCTCATTTTGTTGTTAAATATATTTAACCTGAACACATCTCCTTATCAAGTGCTGCCACTCAACTTTAAGCTAAAATTCTCTGTGCTTTGGATTTTTTCATTGATCTAGAAACTGGTCTTCTGCTCACTTGTGCTCTTTTCCATTCTCCATACTGCAGCAGAGTGACTTTTTCAAAATGCTCTTCATATGCTCTCTCTCTCTCTCTAAAAGGAAAACGTTCAATGTCTGCTATGCTCTTAGGATAAAGGTCAAATTCCTTAATAAAGTGAATTGGTTGAGTTCTCTCAGGAACAAGTGACAGAAAAATCAACCCTAACTGGCTAAAATCAAACCTATCAGAGAATTTATTAGTTCACATGCATTAAAAGTCTAGGAAGTGGCACTTTTCAGGCACAAGCTGAAAACCTAGTCCCCTCTCTTCTTTGTCCTGCAGATCCTAGACGAGCTTCTGGCTCTCGTTACCCTTCATGTGATATTAACAAGAAATAATTACCTGTCATTTTAAGCCTTTGATATCTGAGGGTTTCTTCCTCCATTTTAGCTTAGAGAAAACTGAATGTAGAATTGGCCGTCTGTCTATGAATGGAATGCTGTGATGATCTGATGCCCATACTCTGGCAAAAGACTATGGGCATTAGCTGAAGGGAGAGGACAGACACACGGAGAATAATAATAGGAGTCTAGACCAACCAGGGGAGTGAAACATTGGGTTAAATGATCACTTGGAAGGGAGGATATGTGCTTATTAAACTTTGAACTTTTATGAAAAACTTTTGAGCAAAATACTGGTAGTCTGAATTGACCATCATATGTTCCACTTTAAATGATAATTCAAACAAGAAATGAACTCAGGGGAAACAAACCAAAATGTTATTTTCAAGTAGAGAAGGGAAATTACTGTACCACACACAGGCAGAGTCAAAACATGAATTTCTCCTTCATCTCCACTTAGTGAAAGATTCTCAAATTAAGGTAAAATCTAAAGGTATAAGCCAATCCCAAAATGTGCCCATGGAAGCCTAATGTGAACATGAAAGGAATCAGGGATCAAAACTCTACTTAAGCCTGACTATATTAAGGGAGCATCACTATATAATTTCTTTTGGATAAAATTTCTTAAGCATGAGAGTCCACGGTGTGGTTTTATAGAGGTCTGAGGTATCTGTCAGCTTTGGCTGCCACAGCAAAATATCATAAATCGAGTAGCTTAAAATTTATTCTCCACAATTCTGGAGGCTGGAAGTTTGTTCACCCTGTCATTATATCCTCACAGAGTGAAAAGAGACAGGCAGCAGACATCCTGTGACTTCTCTCTTCAGGGTTCTGATCCCAACATGAGGACTCTACTTTCATGACCTCCTCTAAATCTAATTACCTCCCCACTACCCGATCACTAAATCCCATCATTGGGGTTTCAATAAATGGATTTAGTTGGGAGCAAAATTCAATCCATAGCACCTGATAAACTAAAAAGAGAATAAGAAAAGTTATATCTTAGAAAAAAAATGTTACTATGGCTATTGGCACATAGACCTGATCAGAATTAAAACAAAACAAAACAGAAGCCAAATGTTTTGGAGATGTATTCCCAAAAGTGTTATTTAGCTCGATTTTAAAAATATTCTAGAATAAAATATCCCTTGGTCCCCAACTTTCTACAAGTAAGTAGAAGACAAAAATTTGTTCAGTGACAAGGAGGGCACATCTCCAGTCCCCCTAAATAAAAGAGGATATTCTCAAAGACATAGACAAATGCCTAGAGAATGGTGGACAAAATTGTTTATGGGATAAACAGGAAATTAATTGAGAACTGTATGCTGTACCAGGTTAAAGGCAATCCCACATTTCCTACCAGTGGGATTTAAGAATTTCTAAGAATGAGTGCTTTCTGTGAATATATAAATTTCCTTTTGTTTCTATGGGGATATTCATTGTAGATGCTGTCCCTTTTCCCTCAGTGTACTTTAGATATGGAGATTGCAGATAGCTTGTCTCTTTAATTGGGAAGTACTTCACATCAAGAACAGCCCCACAACACATAATTTGGATCAAAGGTCTGGTCTTTGGACCTGCTTTTATTTTTATTTAAAATATTCCTGTGATTTGAGGAGAGAGCAAGTACATATTTTGTTTGCAGTATGCAGATGAGTATTACACCAGTTTGTATTGTTGATTTATGACCATTCGTTCTTTCCTTGTACTTGGCATGCTTTCTGGTACCATTGACTTCCGGGTTGGCCATGAGAAACCCATTTGCCAATTTAATATGCACATTTATGCCTTTTGACACATCTGGACAGATGGTTTAACTGCAACTGAATGGCTTTGCTAGTGCTCGTTTACTTTAATACTCCCTCACAAGCACTTTTCCTAAATAGAAGTATTTCCTTCGTCCCAAATTCTATATTGGGAAGACATGTGGAGCCAAGGCTAGCTCATCCAAAGCAGAGCCCAACAGAGCTACCATTGACCAGAAAATCTCACTTATGTGTATGAGAAATAGTTGTTAAATATTGAGATTAAAAAAAAAAAACAACTGTTTTATTACCTTAAAACCCAGAAAATAGCAGATTCCAAAAATCTTAAATTTTAACAAAACAAGAAAATTATTATAATTCTCAGTGGTAACAGCAGGGTTTAATGTTTTAGTATTGAATGATTTCCGTTATATAAAATTATTTTTTTCATTATATGTGTTTATTACATGAAGAAAAATCACTAAAATGAAAATAATACTTAAGATGCAATTTTCTGATCAGTCACTCTCTAGTCATGTCATTTCAAGGCAAACAATTTAGCTTTTCTGCCTCCGTTTTGTCACCTTTAACCAATCTGTTTCTGCCTGCACGGAACATGGTAAAACCAGATGAGATATAAATATGGAGTTATTAATATGCATAAGTAAATCAGTATATGTCTTTGAAGTAAGCTGTACATGCGTGTTATCTATTATAATTGTTTTGATATTATTATGATAATTTCTTTATTTCCCAATTTTTAAAAGTGGGTCTACATTACTCTTGGACAAAAATCAAAATCGTAAAAGTCAAAAATCAAAAAAATTAAACTTCCAAGTTTTAATGTAAAAATATCATGAAATGTTAAATGGTCTATTGATGAGAAGAAATGGTACCAAGTCAAAAAGAATAGTGAGCAGCTAACAGACAACCACACAGCGGAAGCACAGCAGAGCTGTTCTGATTAACAGAATGTGGCTCTCAAAAAAGCTAGCTGATTAATCTCCATGTATTGTAAAGCATAATTTAAAGGTGACCTAGAAATGTGAAAAAGGACAGAGGAATCATTGCAAAAGATACGTCTCTAGAGAGAAACTTAAGAACATTCTTTACACCCAGTGGGATGCAGTTTGATGAAGTCCTGGCTTATGTACTAGGAAAAATACCTAATGAAGGCTTGGTGCCTGCCGAGGGAGAACAGACTGAAATCTCAGCTTTTACACCTCTTTAATGGAAATAACCAAGAGACTATGACTTTTCAGCAGAGTTACAGGATCTCTTAAGTACAGATACTTATAAAGTCTTTAGGATCAAAAGGGTGTTCTGAGGTCAAAGCTTCCAGGAACTTGCTGAGTCAGCAGTGAACAGGAAGAAGAAGAAGAAAAAAGACTGCTTTTACAAAAGCTGGACACATACATATGAGTTACGAATATGTTCAGATCCTAAATATTGTGATAGAGAAGTAGGAATTGTTAAAATTATTTTCTTACTGCAATATAACAAAAAACACATTTTTATTTACCATAAAGCTGGGGGTCATAAAATCTGCTAAGCTATCTCCTAAATTGCTCCATAACTTTGCGTATGATGTTTAATTGGGATGGCAAGTGGTTTATTTTTATGAAATTTTGATTGCATTACATGATCCTTTATGTCTTTTTTCTTTCTAACCTTTTTGTACATTTTACTCTTTCTTGTTCTGTAGGCATTTTTAACTTAACATAAATATAGAACCACAGATAATTGGTGCCTTAAAATAGATACTTTCAAAGTTGAGGTATGTTAGAAAACACATAATATGTATGTGGTTCAGCGAATTTCCACAAGTATACGACTGTGTGCACTTAACTCAGATTAAGAAACAGAACATTCTCAGCAACCCAGATGTTCCTTTCACATATTCTTTGCATCAATATCCCTCCTTAAGGGGAATGTTATCCTGAGTTACAACAACAGAAATGATTTTTTCTTTCCTGAAAATTATAGAACTGGAATCTAAAGCATGCCATTTTTTTTCTGTCTGGCTTGCAATATTATTAGATTTTGCAAGGATGTTTAAAATATCAGGTAATATTTTAGTTGAGAAGGTACAGATGGATAACCAATGCTCCACTGCATTGTTAAATAGATTAAAAAAAAAAAAAGCACCATCCAGTGGTGGCTATTTTCTTGATATTTTCTATTCTTCATTTTTTTTTTTCTTTGTGGCAACTTCCGGGCTTCAGCAAAGATGCTTTGATGAAAACGGTCAGCATTACTGGTCTTTTCTTACTTGCCTTTGGGTTCATGAATCACCACACTCTTTTCAATGTATTGGTTTCAAGGAAATCAAAAACCCACCTGATTTTAGGCCAAGGGGAAAATTAGATTACACCTTTTAAGGAGTACTCAGATATCTAGAATAGAGAATGGCAAAATTTCTACAAAAGACAAAATAAATAAATATTTTAGACCTTGTGGGGCCCATAAATGTGTCACATTTTTGTCATTATTTTATAACCATTTAAACATGTAGAATAAAATTCTTAGCTCATTAGCTAAACAAAAAAGAAAAAAAGAGAAAGAGACAGGTAAATAATCAGTACAAATCCATTTGCATTTGGTCTACAGACAATAGTTTGTTGGTATGTATTTTAGAAGAAGTGGTGGAAAGTACTATAATGTTGCAGGCATCATTGGAAAATGCAAAATGCCTCAACAATGAATATGAAAGAAACTTTAGGCACATGAGAGGACTACTGAGGCTAGATAGGAATGGGAAACAGAATGGAAAATTAAGTCCTATGCAAATTTCCTAGACCATAAACACTTAATAAAAATTTTATATTTAATTCTGTATATTTGTCTGTTCTTATGCCCATGTTAAGAAGTAACTTATACAACTTGGGAGAAGTGTGGGAGCATTGGAAATGTATAGATGAGGTTGAGTAAAACAAAGACTGTATTCGTATGTATCATTCTAATTAAGATATATGCACAATACATGGCAGTACAAAAAAATCAGTGCTGTGGGAAACATTCATGTAAAGTGCTCTTGAGAAAAGAGGAGGAGACATTTGAACCACTCTTTAAGGGAAGTTAGTAAACATAGAAATTGAAAAGAAAAGGAAAATCATAGTAGGATAGTCATGAAAATACAAGGTATAGTCAGTGAATGGTGAGTCCGTTGGTATTGCTAATAATAATAATAATAATAACAACAACAATAACAATAATAATAATATAATGATGTGAGAGTGGTAAAAAAAAGCAGATAGGTAGAAGAACTGGCTTATGAAGGCTCTTCAACAGCTTCTGAAATGGTTATCTTAACTTTACCACTAACATGCTAAAAAGTGTGAGGCTTTTGACTGGAGGAGTTCAGATCCTTCATGTTGAATTCCTTGCATTCCATTGTTGATGCTCCAGGATGCAAAGGACTAGAAGATTCAGTGGGCAAGATGTGCCTTCCATTCTCTATCATGCTTTTTCTGATTTGGCCAGAGAAACTTTCTAAATCTTTAGATTTCACTGAAGAGCAAATAATAGCTATTGTTAAAAAATAATAATTACTAATAAATTGAAAATCATTGCTATAAACAATGGGGAATCACAGAGGACTTCAAAGAAGGGGAATGCTATGCTGAATCATTTGATTTATATTGCTATTTTTATGATCTTGTGGAAAAGATGTAGTTTGAAGAGAATAAAAATGTAATGCAGAAAGCCAGTTAGGAAGAAGAAAATTTGAAAAGCATCAATTAAAGGAAATGGTAGTATGAATTTAATAAATACATTTAGGAAGCATTTTTAAGAAATAAACTGGATATAGCTGAAGTGGAAGGTAGAATACAATATCATTCTTAGATAATTGCAAAATTAACTCTGATGTAAATAGAATAAGAAAAGCAGGTATGGAATTTGAGAAAAAAACACGAGATACATTATCAAAAGATTAGGTTTGAGTTATTAGAATAAAAATGCTCACTCAGTAAATAGATGAAAATACATATTGGAGCATGAAAAAAAATTACAAGTCCTCAGTTAGAACACAGCTAAAGAGTTAGGAGCAGATGACATCCCAATGGGATGCAATGTAGTGAGAAAGAAAAAAATGATCAAGACTGAACCCTAGGGAGTCAGTCATTTAAGAGCTAGAGAAATAGAATACAAGGAACAATTGGGGAATATAGAAGAGTCAGGAGGGTGCACTCAAAGAATGCAAAGTAAAGCAGATACTTGGGAAAGAAGAATTCAGCAGAACAAATTCATCAGAGATGAACTCATGTAGAATGATAATTCAGAAGCAGCCACTGGTATCAAGGCGAGCAAATCATTAGCGAGTTTTGCAAAAAGTTTCAGTAGAAAGACTGGAAGAGACATCATTTTTGGTCAGTAATTTCTAGGCTTTAATATTTTGATTCATTTCACTTTGTATAAATTTCATATAATTTATGGATCCATTTATACTGATTTACAATTACAAGAGCAAAAAGAGTTCTGTTTAGAGTCTCCAAGTAAGTAAATAAAATCATAGTTAATAAGTGTACTAAAATTTAAATTCAAATATTTTCAATAAGTGTACACAAAACAAATGTACAAAAAATAAATTTATGCAAATTTGTGAATTTTAAATTATGATTTCTAACTTTTTTCTCATAAACAAAGATCCAATATGAGATAATGAAAGACAATGCTACATGTCTCGAAAAATTTGCGTTGGAAAATAAACACAGATATCATGGAAAAACAACCAGATTATAATAAAAAGTGAATGACCTATAGGCCTCTAGGAAAAGTCATTTGTAAGTAAGGAAAATCATAATATTATTAAATATTTATCTATTGAATTAGGATGTGTGGGTCCAGATCCATGAGGGCGGATAGGCATAGTGGTAGAGCTTGTGAAAGTTATATTGCATTTTTCATATTTTCTTAGAGAAATCAAAATGCAAAAGAGGCACTGGAGATTCAAGGAAAGAGGATATGGTTAGAATCATATATTTGAAGTGAGACTAGTTAACATAAGATTTTTTTTAAGCCACAGTTGGTTGCAAAATATAGATACATGAAATAGGTAAAGAGTTATATTTAACTAGGCTTGGCATTTAGTGAAGAGAAAAAGGGGAAAGTAAGATATATAAGGGATTTATGGGTATATAAAATTTCATAATGATTGGCACTGAAATTCTTAAAATCAATTTTATGGAGGTAAACTTTTCATATAGTAAAAGTTTTTATTTTTATGATTTTTATGGAGAAGTATTTGCTTCTTAGAAAAATTTTTAAAATGATATAGAGACTTCAGATGTAATCTTAGCCCACACTTGTACATATCCTCCCCTATTAACAACAACCCCCACCAGTAGTCCATTTGTTACAATTGATGAACCCATACTGATGCTTCATTATCAACAAAGTCAGTAGTATATATTAGGATGCTCTTTTGGTGAGCATTCTATGGGTCTGAGCAAATGTATAACATGTATCCACCATTATATTATTATATGAGCTATTTTAATACTGAAAATCCCTGTCTTCCTCCTATTCATTCTTCTCTCCCCCTGTAATTTCTGGCAACTATTAATTTTTTACTTGTCCTTGTAGTTTGACCTTTTACAGATGTCATATAGTTGAAAACATACAGTTTGTAGCCTTTTTAAGATTGTCCTTTTTTAAAATTCTAGTAATATGCATGTGTTTTCTTCAAGTCTTTTCATTGCTTGATAACTCATTTCTTTTTACAAGAGTGTAATATTCCATTGTTGTTTATTGATTCACTTACTGAAGAACACCTTGGTTATTGTCAAGTTTGACATTTTTGAATAATGGTATTACACATGTCCAGATGCAAGTTTTTGTGAGGACATAACATATTAGCTTTCTGAATAAATCCTAAGAAGCTAGATAAAATAGACAGAGGACTGTAAGAAACTGCCAAACTCTTCTAGAGTGGCTAGACCATTTTATGTTCCTATCAGCAATCTGTTTGTTGCAACACCAGCATTTAGTATTGTCAGTATTTTGGATTTTAGCTATTGTAATAGCTGTCTAGAAATATCTCATTGTTTTACCTTGCAATTGTCTGATGCCATATGATATTGAACATCTTTTTATATACTTATTTTCTATTTGTGTATCTTTCTTGGAAAGGTGTTTGTTAATATATTCAGATATTGGAACTTTTTCTGCTTTTGCTTTCTTTGTAATGGTTTTAAGAGATTTTGCTTTGCTTTTTTTTGTTTTTGTATACTTGTTGCCAATAATTTATGAGGCAGGTGTGTTCTCCAAATCTGTAAATTGTCTTTTTCGTTTTCTTGATGGTATCTCTTACAGAGAAGAAAATTTTAATTTAAATGAAGTCCAGTTTATCAATTATTTTTTGATGGATTGTATCTCTCCTGTTGTATCTAAAGAGTCTTTGCTAAATCACTGATCATCTAAACTTCCTCCTTGTTGATATTCTAGGATCTCTATAGTTTTCAACTTTATATGTAGGTCTGTCATCCATTTTGAATAAATTTCTCTTAAGGGGATGAGCACTGTAATAGATTTTTTTTAATTTAAATTGCATGGCCAGTTCTTCTAGAATTGTTTACTGGAAAAATTATGTCATTTCATTTGCTTCCTTGTCAAAGATCAGTAGAATGACTGTATTTAAACGAGTCTATTTCTGCACTCCCATGCTGTTCTATTTACATCTCTCTTTATTCTTTGCCCAGTACCACATTGTCTTGATTACTATAAATTTTCACTGTTTTTAATTTGGATATTATTAATATCCAACTTTGTTTTGTCCTTCAGTACTGTTTTGACTCCTCTATGTGTCTCTTATTTCCATATAAACTTTAGAATAAATTTGTCAATATCTACAAATTATCTTCAGGATTTTGATTGACAGTATATTGAATCCATACAGTAATTTGTGAAAGCCAACATCTGGAGAAAATTGACTCTTACTAATCATGACTATGGAATGTCTCTTCATTGTTGTAGACATTCGTAGATTTTTTTTGTAGAAATGTGAAAGATTAATTATTAACTTTCAATCTTTCTTCCTTTTTAATATATATGTACTCAAGGCCATTAATTTCCTTCTATGCACTTCTTTCTCTACCTCTTACAATTTTGGTAAGCTGCATTTTTACTTTTATATAATTCAGAGTCTCTCAAGACTTTGTAATTGACCTATGTAGTTATTTGAAGTGTGTCATTTAATTAATCTCTAATTACTTGGGGGATTTCCAGGTATATCTTTCTGCTAGTTATTTTCAGTTTAATTCCACAGTGATCTGAGAGTGTATTTTATATGATTTCTGTTATTCTAAATTAATGGAGGTACTTTATGTCCCTTAAAATGTTCCACGTGACCTTCAGAAAAATATATATTCTGCTATCATCATATGAAGTTGTCTATAGGTACCAAGTTTATCACATTGACCCATGGTGCTGACAAATGATGTTTAGAAACCATGATAAACGTGATGTGCATTTATTCTAAGGCATTTTGAGTTTAGAAAACTTGTATTATGTAGAAGAACACCCTTCAAGATTCTTTTACATAAGTAAATGTGAGGGATGTTCAGCTGTTCTCAATTGACTTTCCTGCATGTAACTGTAATATTTAGAATGTATTATATAAATACACAAAACATTTTGATTGGGGTGAATTTCATTTGCAACGTATTAAATAGGACCACATATTGAATACCTACCAATTCTAAGTTATTCTTTACCATATTTTAACTCAAGGTAAATTTTGTGCACTTACAAACATATACAAATATATACACACGAATGCACATATATCTATATATGTAGTGTATGACCACATATGCATATACATAATGCACATTTTAGTTGTCTTGCCTATTTTATGTAGCATATTTAAAAGTAAGAAACACATTCAGAAGGCAAAGATACTCCAGTCTGAGGGAAACATAAGTACTGAAAATGAGGGTGATTCAGATCTTACTCATTAAAATCTATGTTCATTGAATATGATTGGTCACATCATTTTAAGCTAATATTTTTAGTTTTTTGATGATAATATATGGATGTTTTGTCCAATATAAATCCACTGCTGTGCAAATGGAAGAGTAGAGAATGCTTCTCTCGTTTTGAGGTAACCAGGGTAGATGAGTCTCCCATGATGACACTTGTTTGCAATTGAAAAAAAAATGGAAAAATACAAAAGCAAATAAAAAAATATATATTTATTTTGTTTGATATTATTTTACTTATTTAAAAATCATATATATCCATGGGAAGTGTAGGCTTCAAAGACATGTGGGACTAAGAATAAGAACATTTTAAGTACTCAGGCATTATCTAACATTAAAATCCCTTTCTGTGTTGTTGATGCAGTTTTCAAATTGCTTCATTTTGGGGACTTGGCTTTGGGCAGCCCACATTCCTCATGTGGCTTAGCTTAGTCATCAAAATAGGACCCGTAACTCTAAATTCTGCACATCATCAAAATTATAAAGACAGAATACTGGACATTGGTTGGAATGCGTGCCTACCAAGGAAATCAACAATGATTAGGGAATTAATTCTATAATTGGCATTTCTTACTGGAACCATAAGTTAGAAGTGTAAGACAACTAATCCCCTTCAAAAATGGAAAGTGGTCTTAGAGAAGGAATCAGAATAAAAACCAAGATAATCTACAGTCTTATTAAATACTGTAAAAGAGAAATAAAAATCTGTTTTTTCAATTGTAGAATGTGTGTATGAGTTAGTGGATGAGTATGATATAAAGAAATATTTTGTGCAAATAAAACTAGGACCTGAAAGTCAGAGGGTGATGCATCAGAGGAAGCTGGAGGATAGAATGTAGTGTTAAACAGAATATTAGGAGCTGAGGTGTATGCAGCAAAAGTATGAATTTTTTTCATAGGAAGTGAGGTCATAAAGAGTTCCACATGAAGTGCTTAAAAACTTCATCTGAAAATTTTATTATTGCAGAGAACAGAACTCCTTATATTTTTATTTTTATTTTAACCAGGACAGCCTCATCAGATCACATTTTGTATTTTGCAAATCAATCACTTTGGTGGTAGTTAGTGAATGGTTTAGAAGCTGGAAGTCCTGTGTGAGAAGGAATGATGAGAGAGCTTCACCCAGAGATAATAAAAAAGATATACAAGGTGAAATAAACAGATCCCTCTAACTGGTTTTATTTGAAGGAAAATGGGGTATGAATGAGATGTCTTATTTCGGATCAGTCAAGTAAGTGCATGATTGTATAGTTGATGCTCCCTATTGTGAATTCTCTATCCATGGATTCAGGCAATTGCAGATGGAAAATATTGTGGTAAAAATCATGTCTACTGAACTTATAGAGGATTCTTCCTTGTTATTGTTATCTTAATAATACAGAGTAACAACTCTTTAAGTATTATAAGTAGTATAGAGATTATTTAAATTATGTAGGAGAATGTACATAGCTTATATGCAAATACTGCACCATTTTCTATAAGGGACGTGAGTGTCTTCAGATTTTGTTATGTGCTGGGGTCTTGCAATTAATTTCCCATGGATGCTGAGGAATGGCTGCAATATTCACAAATAGTTGGAGCAGCCATCCCAGGTTTCCTGAGACAGTCCAGGTTTTTATAAATCATCCTTTCATACTTGCTTATAAGACGCCTTTCACTCTCAAGTGTATTGCTTTTTATTTGCTTGTTTGTTTATCCCCCTAAGTTATTTATTGAAAGCAAGAATACAGAAGAGAAAATTAGTTTGGAGAAGAAAATAATAAATTACTTTTGGAAATATTGAGTTAAAAGTGTCTTGCTACATTCAATTATAAATGATGATATTAATCTAGTGACATATTCCAGTATTCTGTAACTCATTTGACAATCTTGATTGGATCAATTGTTTAGCATCCTGAATAAGGGATTTAGTCTTGAAATAAAATTGTTTGCTTTGTTTTCTTCCTTCACTACTGACTGCATTTTTAACCCTAACCAACTTTCTTAAAAGTATACACAGTTACAAGGGATCAAAATATGCGATTAGCATCTATCTACTATAATTTTGGAACAAACACAAATTGAAGTCCTAATGTAGTTTTCAGTAGTTGCCTTTGCATAAGACATCAAACAGATATGCACTGAACATATATTTTAAGAAAAACCTTTGATTATATTGTCTGATAAAATAGTTTGTGATGCTTCTCTACACAAAAAGCAGAAAATGAATTAGACCATAGTTAGTAAAATATTGTAATTTCTTTGTAATAATTTATGTAGAAAAAGGAACAGTACTTGAAAAAATTCTACAAAGTGAAGAAAATTTAGTTACTATAAGATTAAAGGATAATTTAAGAAGTATTACTTTCTAGCTTTCTCATTCAATGTAAATATAATGAAAATCTTACTTTCTTATTCTATTTTTGTGTTCTATATTGAATATCACTCTTGAAATATAAGTTGTAACACAATTGTTTTGTTTTGTTTTAAAATCTATGTCTTCTCAACTTGTATGAATTAAAAATATTTGCTTTGGTCAAATTTCCTTCTATTTAATCTTTACATATTCCATGAATGCAAGGTTACAAATTAAATCAGAATATCTTGATAACAAATTTATTTCCCCTTCAAATCCATAATTTAGCATGAGATTGTATTTTTAAACTTAAGCATTCATTTGATAGTTTTATAAATGCTTCTGCCTTTTTCAAACAGTGTTTATGACAAAAATAGAATTTTTAAAAATAATTTGGTAAGCCAAGTATTTTAAAAATGCAAATATTTAAACATTCTTCCTAATGCCCCAAATTACTCTTGTAAGTCAGTGTGATTATTTAATGAAAAACTATTAGATGTCATGAAAAATCATGTTAAATATTTATCTGTGCCCCAAATTAGTGTGAATTATACAGTGAACAGACATGGGACACTTTTGCTTTTAGTGATTTATTACTAAAATTCTGGTTTAAGTTTTTAGTTTTGTAAGGAATGATGAATATTTCACTTTGGTCTTTAATTGGGGAATGAGGGTTTAAACATTTGTTATTTCAAAAATCTAGGAGTGAGGACTTGGTGATTCATTCTTTAAAAGCAATAGAATTTACAACCTGATTCAACTGTGGTGCAGACAACAAAGCTGATGAGGGCATTGTTATCTTGAGCTATATATATATATATATATATGAAATTTAAAGAAGGAATAAGAAGGTAGGGAGAGGGGATGGACAGAATAATAATGCCTAAAAGAGCAGGGTGGGTTGCTCTGTGAAAGGAGGTGGAGAAGTCAACAAGAGAGAAGGCATGGCAATAATGACAGGATGAATTTAAAGAACAGGATGGATTTTAATCTGAGGAAGGATGGGGAAAGCTAAATTGTGTTTCCATAAAATAAATCAGTGGGAGAACCTGAAAAGAAAGTGCTAAAGGAACTGAGAAAAAAACAGTTTTAACATGGACATTGTTTTAGCTAAGATGGTAACAAAAATTTCTAGCCAAGTCCAAAATTGAGTGCTCTGGGGTATTATGCAGTTGGAACCTATATTTTCCTTGGAATCAAAGACACTGGCTATTATACGAAAGGTGTATACAGACCACATGCAGAGCTAGCCCTTGCTCTCTTTTCTAGGGAAAACACAAGTAATACATTAGGAACATTTCCCCATGGAGCATGGATATGGTGTCCGAACTCTTAATACAATACTTCAGACAGCCATTACCAACCAAAGTCAGCATCTGACCAAAAATAACTTTCCTGTATCTATTTTGAATCTTTAAGTTTGTACTAATGAGAGTAATATGAAATAACCAAGTAACATGCCTAGAAAAGACATCACATGACCTTTGGTTAAACTCCTGCCCATAGTAGTCAAATCTTTACATTTGAACCAACACAAATTTTTATCCAGTTTGTTGTTAACAATAAAACCACAGGGAGATCTTTTAAAATATAAAGCAAATTTATAAATTCAATATTTGAGCACTTGAATGATATTGCCCCATATTCTAAATCCATGTTTTAAGATGGGAGTTTGGGGATCAACTCTGTCCCCTCAAGAGTTATGTGTAAAAGCCCTAACCCCCAGTACCTCACCATGTTACTTTATTTGTAAATAAGTCCTTTAAAGAGGTAAGTATATTAATGAGCAATGGTAGGGTTGGCCTTAAATCAACCTGACAGTTGTGGTAATAAGAAGACTAGGAAATGGACAATAATTATATGATTTGGTTTTTCAGTGTTTCCTAAAGACCCATATGCTAAAGGCTTGGTTGTCAGCATGTGAACTATTGGAAACCAGTGGAACCATTAGGAGGCTCCATCAATGGTAAAACTCAGTGGGAGCAATTTAGGTCTTTGAGGTTTGCCTTGGAAAAGATATTGGGTTTCTTGTTCCTTTGTCTGTCTCTTCCTTCCCAACTGGGAGATGAGCAGCTTTATTCTATTACACATTCGCCACCAAGATGCCCTGTCTCACCACAGATCCAAAAACAACAGAGGAAAACAAACATTAACCAAAATAAGTCATCAATCCTTTTAAGTTGGTTTTCTCAGGAATTTTGTTAGAGTGATGAAAAGCTTCCTAATATAACAAACAGATTTCAAGAAGTAGGGTCATTGCTCATTGCTGCATCTGTACCTGACAATGTGAGACAGAGGCCCTTGAGGTAGTTTGTGAAAGAAATTTGGAGACATTTGTAAAAAAAAAAAAAAAAAAAAGTGAGAGAAAGCCTAGAATGCTCTTAACATGGCTTAATGGGCAATTCTAATAGAAATGTTGAGAGTAAAAGTCTGAGCTGATAAAGTTTCAGACGAAAGTGATGACTCTATTGGGAATCATATTAGGGGCAAAGTGTGCTATGCTCTGGAAGAAGATATGTCTACAGTTTATCCATGCTCTGACTTTATGGGATACTGAGTTTTAAGGTGATGGGTTAATGAATCTGGTGGAGGAAATTTCAAGATGCCACAGAATTCTGTCTGTGGCATGGATATTACTACTTTTTGTCAGATTTAAAGTAAAATTTGGAGCAAAAATCAGACCAGAATGATTTGAAAAAAAAAACTCTCAGTTTGGCCAGAAAAAAAGAAGCACATTTTAAGTTGTGGCCAAGGATGATGAATCTTTGATAGTTTTATAAATGCTTTAATTAATTAGCACCATTAAAAAGAAGCTGAGAGCTTTGCACCAGAAAAATCAAGGATGCCTAGAAATCATTTCAGAAATTTTCATGCTTAAAGGTATGAAAAGTGTAAACTTCTTATTGGAAAAGAGACCCAGGGAACCCTTTTAGTACAGGTCTACCTAGGGAACTGTTTCCTCAAAATGTGTTTCTCATGTTCAGCCATCCAGGTGACCACAGGTCACTGCAGCCATGATTTTAGGATGCTGTCCCTATTACTCTCCTTCAGACTGGTCATGTTTACCATGGGGCAATGTGTTTTGGAAACATATGAGTTGCTTTTTGACTTTTATAGGGGCTCATGGCTTCAGGAGTCTCTGATGAAAGTTTGGGGCTTGGACTTTTCAGCAGTGCTGATACAGAGAGCTCAGTCCCATGTTTGCCCATTCTGATATAAATAAGAACAAGGTTTTGACAAAAAAAGATGAAGAAGTTATATTGATTTGCTAACAAATAAGAAGAGTACCAGGCTATGATCTTAAAGTTTGTTGTCCCATTCACAATGGGGAACAAAGGACTTTTTAAGGAGAAACTGAGGAACTAGGCACAGGACCCTGTCATGAGACATGATTTGTACCCAGATGGTGGCCTTCTGATAGCAGTTCCTCAGGCCAGCTTGCATCAGTTCCCAGTCTGAATTCCTTTATTCTTATAGTCAGTGAACTCAACAAAGGACACAATATCTTGACATAGGACAAGAAGAATGTTAATGTTTCTTTCCCCACACTTCAGGAGGAAAAGAAGAAAAAGGAAGAAGAAAGAGAAGAAAAGCATGTTCAGTTTTAAAATAAGCCACCGGTGCTCAAGCAGCTAGGTTCATATTTAACAGTGTGAAGTGAAGCCTTGTTAAAATGCTGCAGCTATTAAGTCATGGGGGATGCTTGAGAATGGACTAAATAAATTGTGCACTGTGAGATAGACATGAGTCTTTGGGGGGCTAGGGACAGAATGTTCTGGTTTGGATCATAAATGTCCCCCAATGTTGCCATATGCTAAAAGTTGGTCACCAGCCTGTGGCATTATTGCCAGGTGGTAGAATCTAGTTAGGATAGTGGAAGTTGCCCTTGAAAGAAGGCACTTTCTCTTTCCATTCACCTTGAGTTAAGAAATTTTGTTTCACTGTTGCTCCCTCCTAAGATGTTCTGCCTTGCCATAAGGCCCAAAAGCAACAGAGCCAACCAATCACAGACTGAAAATATGAGCCCAAACAAACCATTTCTCCTCGTACCTTGATTTTTCAGGCATTTTGCCACAGCAATGGAAAGCTGACTCACACAGACAACAAACAGCCCAGACTGAGGCATGGGAACAGCCATAACTGAGACTTCTAGACTCCAGAATTACAAAATAAATAAATAATATGTATCTACTGTAAGCCAGCCAGTCTGTCTGATTTCATTATGGTGGGTCTTCCCTAGCAAGAGAAGACAATGAGAAATATTTACTAGAGCACACATCAGTTTAAAATGCAGAAATGTTAACTGACCTATCCCCTCCTTCTTGAATAGACCACTTTCTAAGAGGGAATTTTCATGAAGTCAAGGTAAATATTTATCAGGAGCTTTGCCAAATGATAAGTCTAATAGATATTTTATTGGTGGAATCCCCCTTCAGTATTTTATTTTGTCTCTTTGGCTATTGTATACTGTGTGCTTACAAAGTATGATCTATTTCACCTGATTTCATAGCATATTTTTATGTAGTTTGGCATAATTTTGCAAAAATATAATTTTTACTGACTTTTCCTTGTATTTCATCTAACTATATTTCATTTTTACCTTAATTATCCTTTTCATTCTTTTTTTTTTACTGATGAACACACTTTCTTTTTATATAACACTAGATCCATTTCCCTTGATAATGCATAGCTTTCTTTTAAATTAGGTGTTACTTTTTGTTATTTGGGTTAATTTTGAATCTCATCAAAGCACCTATGTATAATTTTATCTCTAATATCTAGAGCCTGTGCATTGGTATATAGATATCTGGTGATATAAGAACTGTTTCTAATTCTTTAATTATACTTTCAAATGACTTGATAGGAACATTTTTCATCTTTACATTTCTTTTATAAACAGTGTTCTTCTTCTCCAGGTCATTAGTGGAGTTCTACCTGATGCAATTTTCATGCAAGTATCTCCATATATTTTTCTCTTTAAAAATCAAATACACAAATATTCAGAACAAAAGAAAATTACAGTATTTCTATCAAGTTTTAAAAGTCACTTAGGGAGGTGGTGACCTTATCACTATTTTACAAGTATGGCATTGTTTGGAGATAAAAGATTTACATCAAAGAATGGAATTATTTTAAAAACTAGAAGCTAGGTAAAGTGGCCCATGCCTGTAACCACAGTGACTCCAGAGGTAGATGAAGGTGAATCTTAAGTTCCAGGCCAGCCTGAACAATTTAGTGAGACTCTTGTCTCTAAAAAATAAAAAAGGCTATGGATGTAGCTCAGTGGTAGAATACCCAGGGATTCATTCCCCAGCATCCCAAAGAAAACCAAAAAACTAAAACTAATAAAAATCCTATAGGATAATAAGTCACCAAGGCACATCTGAGTCATTCTTTGGATACACATGACAATAATTTTTAAATTTTACTAGACTTATAAAAGCAATCCAAGTCATTCCAATGGTGACATATCTTGACTTTTGAGGCATCTTTCATGCTTGATTTTATGTTTTATATATTATCAGTTTTTAAAATTCAGATCAACTATCATCTTTTCATAGAAACCATTCCCTGACTTTGACTTTCCCTTCAATGACAGCTTTTTTTTTCTGTAAAGCTTTGCATTGTTGCACATTTGAAATTCTATTACCTCTATTTATTTACAAGACTGCATTTTTTAAAACTAGACTATAACTCCTTGAATACAAGAACTTACTCATCTTTATATATTCAGTACTTAGCACTTTGTTTGGCAAATAAATACTAGGTAAATATGTGTTGAAGGAAAGAATAAGTGCACATGAAGCAAATTGTCTAAATATAGGAGCTTTATGATAATAATTTTGGCAGGGTTAGGACAATGTAAGAAGTTGCATGCTAGCAATTTGCATCAAAAAGTGAAGTCTGATAATGTCACTTAACTCTGAAGAGATGGAGCTGCACTATTAGATACGTACTATGTGGTATAACATACACACACACACACACACACACACACATGCACACACACAGAGAAAGAGAGAGAGAGAGAGAGAGAGAGAGAGAGAGAGAGAGAGAGACCATATCTTATCTAATGTACTCCAGTATCTTTAGTAATTGTAGCAGATATTTAATAATATTTAATAAGTCAACAAATGGTGAGTAGAAATAGATTAAGGTGTTTATTTATTACTAAAAAAAGAAACAATTGTAGCTTTGACAGATAATGTGGAGTCAAAATAATTTCGAATTTGTTGAATATCAAATTAAAATATCAAATTAAAAAAGTGTACCTGATTGATTTTGTCATCATCATCAAAACTCTGATCATGTAATGAGCTAATTTGTTTAAATGAAGATTACTGCTCATTCTTTGAATCATTATTTTGCACACAGTGAAAGAAAAATAACACACCTATTCAGGAATTAATTGTATTTTCCTGGAGTAGCTAGTATTCTTTATCAAGTTTGAAAGAAGCAGTGATTTCACAATTAGATGCACATAAGAGCAATTTAGCTGAAACTTCTTCCACATTTCCCATCACTTGGGGTTGTCTGGGTGGCTCATGAGTTCAGATGTTCTTCACTATTGTTTTGTGAGCACTCCATTTGCTTTGCCACCCAATACTGGAGGATGACTTTTCCTAGTTAAGAAAAAAAAATCTTTCAGTAATTGATATATAAAATGAAGTTTTTAAGAAAGAAAAACCTTCGGAACAATATTTCAGCATATGTATATTTCAAGATCATTTACATGCTTCAATTTCTACTTCTTTCAAGCTGTCCATCTCTATTTTAGCCGTCAGTAACTTGTCTGTGCCATTTTAAATTTATATTTGTTTGACATAATGAATTTTTGCTTTCTGATTTTAAATGCAAAAGATGATATGTTCATATGCACATGAAAAAATGTGTGGTGATGGCCAACAACCATGTTTCTCTTCAAGGATATTTAATTATGAACAAAAAATGACATTTAAATAAGTCAAATTGCATATATACCTTTGCATAAATCAATTGAATTTGTTTATTTTTATTTACTATTTTCTGAAATTTGTACTTTGCTTTAGTGAATTTGTTTCCTTTTCCTTCATGATTCTCTAGTATTTGCATATTATTTTCTCTCAGAGTAGAACACACTCATCTCTGATCTCTGTTTTCCAAATTTTTCATAATTTGGGGGATTCAACACAAGCTTTCTACTTCAAAAAAGTCTTCCAGAAACATTTCACTACCACTTAAATATCTATGTTATGGATAGTCTCTTTCTTATTTTCTGAATTGCTTTTACACACACACACACACACACACACACACACACACACACACAATTCTAATGAGGTTCTCAATGGGATGGCAAACTGTCTTATAATATTTCCATTATTTTCTATTTCACTAAACTGAAAGATAAGCACAAAATCCATCAAATATTTTATTGAAATTAAAGAAAACTTTCAAAAATGCATTTTTATCTTAGAAAAAGAGTTAACTATTACTTTATGCAAAATGCTTGAATGCTGAAGCAGAATAAAATTTGACATAGCAGCCAGGTGTGGTAGCACACACAGTAATCCCAGTCGCTTGAGAGGCTGAGGCAGGAAGATGCAAGTTCAAGGCTTATCTCAGCAATTTAGTGAGGCTCTAAGTAACGTAGCAAGACCTTGTCTCAAAATAAAAAATAAAAAAGGCTGGGTATGTGGTTCAGTCCCCTGGGTTCAGTCCCCCGTACAAATAAATAAGTAAATAAATAAAAAGTTGACAGCAGTAAAACAGAAGCTGCTGAATTGGTAGCAGATGTTCTGATCCCAGAAACTGCACCCTGTGAGGAAAATCTAATGTACAATGTACACATTCTTTATTTTGGGTATGTTCAGTTGAAGACAAACCTCAAAATTGAAAACAAAGCCATTTATTGTCTTTGGTGATTCTGTAGTTTATCTGAGATCATCTAAATGCATCTTCTCTACCATATGACATTGACTGAAAGCAAGATCATGTTTAAATCTCACCAAGTTGGAATGTCCAAGATGGTGAATGTCCACTTACGTATCTGAAAGCTTCCTAATGGCTGTTGGCTAGGAAGATCTCAAATGTGACTGTTAATCAAGGTGCTATAGTTATGTGTATGGCTCCTCCTTTAGTGTGGATGTTTTAATAGAATGACAGGTTCCAAAATGGAGTATTCCTACTGTGTGTAAATAACAAATCTCTTTGGGCACAGCATGAGAAGTTGCCCTGAATCACTTGTCAGTTTCTTTTAAGTAATACGAATGATTAAGTTATTCATGAAAAAATGCAGAAATGGTTGTTACTTCTTAATAAAGAGATTTGCAAATAATTTGTTGTCTTCTTTAATCATAAACATAAACTCTGATTTTTCATGAAAATCAAAGACATTCAACAAAAAACTACCAAATTAACTGATATTTCTAAGTTAGACCTTTTAACTCTTAGAAGTTAATGTATGTAAATTAACTAGATTTTCCATATTGCAAAGTGAAATTTCACTGATTGCTAAACACTTTTTATAGTGAAGAATTTTTCAAAATATTAATCCACATTATTGGGTTTCTGTAAATCAAATAAAATTGCCTCTCAAGGGAGCTTTGGATGTGAATGTTTTAGGACTATTATATATACAACTTTCAATATTTGATCATCTTTTTATCTGCTTCAAAAGATGAAAGAGAGGAATTTCATAGTGTTTGGGCATCCCAGTGGGTGATCTCAGATAATATATCAATCATCAGTCCATGTCATTAAAGATTCAAGTTACTGAATCTTATGTTTATGTGTCAGGTTTAGCAGCTCTAGTTGATCTCTTTTTTTTCATAGATTCCCTATAGAGTCCATCCAGGTAATTTAACGTTAATAGTTCTGTGAGTTTCTACAAGTTACTATATAGTAATATATAAACTATATAAAACTGGAAAACATCTTCAGAATATAACAGCTGTAGCCAGGAGCAGTGGCAAACTCCTGTAATCTCAGAAATTGGGGAAGCTGAAACAGGAGGATCCTAAGTTTGAAGCTAGCCTCAACAACTTAGTGAGACACTATCAAAAAAAAAAAAAGACAATAAAAAGAACTGGAGATGTGGGGATGTAGCTCAGTGGTCAAGTGCCCCTGTGTTCAATTCCCAGTGCCAAAAATGTGTCAGGGCTGGATTGAGAGTCTAGCATATTTTACTGGACCATTAATTCAAAGAATATTACCATTTAATTTTTATTTCTTGAAAAAACACTACCACAGTGATGGGCCTTAGAAGAATAGCACTTTTTCTATCAGAAACTACAAATAAAACTGTTAAAAATTACCTTAAGTTTCCTGTAATACTGACCCTAAGATTTAAAATATGCAGTTTAGAGAAAATATATAAATAAGCCAACTATGAAATTTATATAGTGATAGCAAATACTATTCAAAAAATAGAGACACAGAAAATACATTATTAAAACAGTTTTGTCAATTTCATTATATTTTTACCACCTGTGATTTTTAAAAATCTTTATTACAAAATAAAAAGCAGTTATAAAATGTTACAAAAACAATTATAGGATTTTTTTTATATATCTGAAGATGGGATCCTCAAAATGTTAATGTCTTCTGTTACCACAATATAATTGTCTAAGCCAGGAAATTAATGCTGATATATTAAATACCATGACTTATCCTGAGACACGATTCAAGATTGTATATTACATGTGGTTTGTATGTCTACCTAGCCTCCTTTAATTTGGGACAGTTCCTTAAGTTGAAGACATTCCTATAATGATGAGAGAATGACAAAATGTCTCTGAAAATATATGTAATTCATAATTTTTAGAAAAATAATTTCCCTTCATGTATTAGCATCTGAAAACTTGGGAAATTGTTCTCTACTTACTTCTCTCCTCCTCACAAATATCATTTCTTTCAGAAGACTATAGTGAATCTAATAGCCATTTCAAGGACATGCATTTGCCTACTAAATGACAACAGAAACCTTTTCTATTTTGCAGGACGTTTCCAGTCTTGTCCAGAGTTCCAGGTTATGGAACACCAGCAGTACTATTTTTAAGAAATGTTCTATAATATTCTGATTGATAGTATCTGTGGATGGATGGGAACTTTAGAGATGTCCCATTTTACTTGATGACTCAACATTGAAGAGAATACTGTCTTGTAACTGTCTGCCTATGTATCTGTCTCTTCCACTTCCACTGTACTGTGAAGTATTTAACAAACATGGTCATCTCTGTTTATTCACCCAATCATGGTATCTAATGTACAACCGATATAGAGTTGATTATCTTCACATGTTATGCATACATATATATGTATATACATATGTAATCTCCATTGTATCTTAAAAACACCTTTTAAAATACTAGCATTAATATTTTCTTAATTCTTTACCATTTATTTATTTATTTATTTATTTATTTATTTATTTATTTATTTATTTTTGCCAAAACTGAGAATTAGCTATGAATGTATTCTTTACAGGCTGCTTTCAAGTTCTCCATTGGTCAGTTGCTGTGTAAAACAACACAATAAATTGCCTTGTCTTAGACATAAAAAGTTTTTTATTTAACTCACACAATCCTTTTGAGTTATCTTTCTATCAACAGTGACAATCAAATCCAGGTTTAGGCTAATTAAATGTAAATAAAAATATGTTGTGGTTTCCTGTGGAATTTTGGTCTTTTCATCTAAACACTTTTTTTTCCTTTTCTTAGTCTTCCATTGAAATGAGTACATTATTATGCATTTACAATTAGTTAATACAGCAATGCATCTTACAATCATAGTAAACACTCACTGGGAAAGCTGAAGAAAATCACAAGGTTATAGGTCCACCTTTACTGTGCAGAGGAAACAACCGCCATTGTTTGTAGCTGGAATGCATGTGCATGAGATAAATAAGCCCTGTTCATTGTGTCACCCATCTGGGCTTCCTGTTATTTTAAACATGATTCTTTGTGATAGATATGGATACAAAATCTGTGAGACCTTTTTTTTTTTTTTTTTGGTACTGATAAATGAACCCAGGAGTGCTTAACCACTGAGCCACATCCCCAGCCCTTTTTATTTATTTATTGTTAAGTTTTGAGACAAAGTTTCATTAAGATGCTTAGGGCCTAACCTAACTAAATTGCTGAGGCTGATATCTAACTTACAATCCTCCTGCCTCAGCCTCCAGAGCTGCTGGGGTTACCAGCATGTGGCCCTTGACAAGCTCTGTGAGTCATTAATAAAGAGGAATTATAACTTTTTCAACCAGAGTTAAAAGTCTACAATGGCTGCCACAGTGTTTTTGTTAACTTTCTACTAACTAGTAGAGAGTCTCATACATATTGCAGGGCTGGTAAATATTTGCTTAATAAATGTATCAATGATTGAGTTAAAAAAAATCCCTAGGCATAGATTATTTTAAATTGAAGTGTCCTCTTTTTGAGATGGTTATCCTATCAGAAAAAAAGATAATTGATTTTTCAAGAATCAATAAAAAATCCAAAAATTAATCAAAAGTGATACTTGCTTTATTCTGTATGTGAGCTTTACTTTAAGTTTGAAAGTTTTCTATAATTATTTCTTGGTTAAATGATAGTATATATTCTGATTGAACTGTTCTTGGCAAATATAGTAAATCCCCAATCATCTCTAACCTATAAATAAGCTATTCTTGACTTTGTGACTTTATCCAAGGCTATTATAACAGCCATCACCACTGAAGGTATTAATTATTGTACTTCTTAAAAATGAGGAAGATTTTAAAGTGGGATATTCTTTACAGCAAAGTTTATATTATGGCCTAAAGGGTTTTATTTTTATTTTTTGTCTGCTTATTTATTTATTAGTCTATTTACTTATTTTGTACTGGGGATTGAACCCAGGGGCATTTTAAGGCTGAGCTATATCTCCAGTCCTTTTTAATTTTTTTTTTTTTTGAGACAGGGTCTTTTTAAGTGTCTGAGGGCTTTGGTAAATTGCTGAGACTGGCCTCAAACTTAGGAATCCCCTGAATCAGCCTCCTCAGTTACTGGTATTAAGGGCATGTGCTGACGTGCATGGCTAAAGTGGGGTAATTTTTCTATTTCCTCTTTTCTCTTGCTCTTCTGTTGACAGAGTTTTAAGGTAGCAATTGAGCCATCTACTGACTCAGACACCCTTTAATATGTTGATTAATAACAAATGAACATCTATGTTGTAAAGGACTGAAAATTAGAGTTGATTAATTACAGCAGCCATAGTTACACTAACATGGTGTATCCACAGGTTTGCTGGAATTTCATATGATCAGACTGAAAAACTGGCTGCAACAATGAAAAAGTAAAGGTCAAAATGACAGCCAAATCACATCAATGAATCAGGAGGGTGATGACACTTCTGTTTTCACAGCTGAACACTAGAAATGGTAACTTTGATAGCTCCTGGCATTCAGCACTGGGAGTTACTGCTGCCTGTGTTGATACTAGCATACCAGGATATCTGGAATTACTAGTCTCTGCAATTTGGGGTATTGTTGGAAAAACTAGTGTCCGTATTTTCTTGCATTTGAAGCAGGAGGCAATCACCTAGACACATGCTGCTTTCTCATCCTGGAAGGTTATTCAGGAGTACCCTAAACAAGCATATAACATTAATTTTGAAAAGTGTATTTGTTACCTACTATTAAACAACAAGTTAATCCCAAGTATGAATAAAATAATAAATGTGAAGCATCCTGAAAATTTTCTTGGTCAGGAAGCCATCAACAGATCAGCTAACTGGTTCTAGCTAAAGATGTCATATGAGGGACCTGGTAGGGGCCACAGTCATCTATTGGCCTGACAGGAGGTGGAGGATGACAAGATGGCCCACTCACATGGTGGCTGGAAGGAGACATCTATTCACTGCCATGTGAGCATCTTCATAGGACTATCTGCGTGTCCTCATATGACACAGCCCTTTGCCTCCCCCACAGTGAACCATCTAAGAGAGAAGAAGACAGACAGGAGCCAGCATTTCTGCTATACCTTAGCCTCATAAGTCACATGCCTTTATTTCTGTCATATTTGAGGGGTCACACACCCCAAGAGTAATACAATGTGGGAGAGGATGACACTATGGTGCAACTATCAGGAGGGAATAATTGGGGACCATCTCTTAGAGTGGCTACCACAAGAACAGGATTTGTTTTATCACTGTATATCTCTTTTTTGGTTGGATAGTTATATTTAGAGAGTCTATGAACTTCAAATAAGATATGATTTTATCGATGCAGGTAGTGTCAAATATTGCTCTGAGTTTAACATCTTAGTTGATATTTCTATCAAGCTTTGAGGTTCTAGTCTAACTTTTTTGACTCCTAATAATAGTATCATCAATGGTTAACAATTTCTAGACCTTCACCTTCCCAACGCAACATCAAGCAAATGGTCCAGTGAAAATGAGGAAGTAAAACAAGAAACTAATGCTATACAGTTGTCTGGGTTGCAGGCTAATCATGTAACTTAGATGCCACCCATGCCAGAGGGAGAGCAAAATGAAAAACTGTACGGATGGATGATCTAAAAGAAATGATGGACGTTCAGGACCAAGTGGAAGCCTAGTTCACCGTTGCCTAAAGGAAAGTGTGCATATTGGCAAAATGCAAGCAAAAGAAAAGAGGAAATGTTGAATCAGAATGGTCAGGAAAGGTGTTGCCACATATAAAGAACAAAGCATAGGGATTAGATTTCATGGGAAGTTTTAAAGAGATAAGATTTTACCTTACATGAGAAGACTGTAGGGATTTGAATAACGGAGAGATATTTTAGAAATGTTTGAGGAAATCATGGATACAGAGATAATATGAAGACAAAGTAATCATGAAGGCAAGAAATGTTGGCTACTTGAATTGAAGTAATACCTTAGAGTTCAAGCCAAGGAATCAGACAGGGTATGTTTTGAGGACAGAGTCAACATAAATTTGCTTCTGAATTGTTTGGGGCAGGGGTATGAGAGAAAGATGGCTCAAGAAGGAGATGAGAATGTTTGTTTGAGCTCCTGAAGCAGAGGCAAGATTTTAAAAACACTATTTAAATTTGCTTTTATTCATTTCAGTGAGAATCAAGGGTTTGGCTTTGGACCTGGTTAAGTTTCAAGAGCGAATTAATTCTACAGAGAGATGTTGACTAGGCAACTCAACATACCAAACTTGGCAATTCTAAAACTTAGAGATAGGAAAGAGGATGATGAATCAGAAAGGAGACTGGGAAAGAGGAATTTGTAAAGTAGAAGAATTCAGACAGCATTGCCTAAATAGCCAACTATAGGAAGTGAGCTAGGACAATGGAAAAAACAGATTCTGCTGACAGGCTGAGGATTTCAGGAGCACTGAACTGTGAATGCTGGACTTGGTCACATTGCTGTCATTCATAATCTTTTTTAAAATTTTTATTTTGTATTTGTTTATATATATATATATATATATATATATATATATATATATATATGACACTGGAGTGCATTTTGAAATATTATACATACATGGAGTAAAACTTACGATTCTTGGTTGTACATGATGTGGAATTTCACTGGTTGTGTGTTCATATATGAACATAAGAAAGTAATTCATTTCCTACTCCTATCCCCGCCTTCCCTTTATTCTGCTTTGTCTAATTCCATGAACTTCTATTGTCCCCTCTCCTTATTGTGTATTTGCATCTTCTTATTAGAGTGAACATTTAGCCTTTGGTTTTGGGGGGACTGGCTTATTTTATTTATCACAATAGTCTCCAGTCTCATCCATTTGCAGGCAAATGCCGTAATTTCCTTTTTCTTTATGGCTGAGTAATATTCCATTGTGTATATAGAACACATTTTCTTTAACCATTTGTCAATTGAAGGGCACTGTGGTTGGTTCCATGGATTAGCTATTGTGAATTGAGCTGCTATAAACATTGATGTGTCTGCATCATTATAGTATGTTGATTGAGTCCTTTGCATATATACCAAGCAGTAGGATAACGGGTTAAATGGTGGTTCCATTCCAAGTTTTCTGATGAACCTCCCTAATGCTTTTCAGAGTATGTTGTCACCAATAATCTTAACAAGTTTTCTTTAGTTGTGTAGGCAGACTGAATTTATCCTGGAGGTAGTTCAAAGACCTTAGGAAGGAGGTATCAAGGAGCCATACTGCAAAGGAGAGGAAAGAAAGGAATGGTGTCTACAGAGGGATATGGAGTAGAGAGATACGTGTTTTTTTTTTCCCAGAGGGAGAATCTTTGTACCCAAAGCCCATGTAGAAGAGTCTGGTACCTCTATGGAGTTGACTCTCTATTTACTACTTATTTATTCATATTCTTGATTTTCATAAAGAGATAGTTTTGCACGTAGCTGAATTTCCATTCTAAGAAGCTGAAACAGAGAAGATGAAGATTCATATTGAAAACTTACAAGAAATTAGTGGCTATATTCTCAGAAAATTCCAGAAATGCATGACACCTGATTAAAAATTTTTAGATAAATTACTTAAAGGTGTCCTTCTTATTCCTGTACTTTTTAAACAAAATATTCTTTCGGAAACCAATAATTAGAAAATGAAACCTGGGCTTCCAGTGCAATTTCCTAATCTGTGAGCCACCAGATCTGGGTGTTTACATAACAGGTCCACAAGATGTAGTACAAGTATTCCATTGTTTTCAGGTCAATAAATGAAAATATTGCACTCAAAATTTGTGATATAAGTAAAAATATAAAGATATCCTCCAAACTGAAAAGATTAGGAATCACAACGTACAGCCATAAAATATGCATATGCATATATTTTCCTTTTCCAGATAACTTTTTGATTTAAAAATTTAGTCAATTATACTCTTTGAGTTTCCATTTTATACAAATGCACAAATAAAAACTATATTAACAAATAATTAGGATTTGTATGATGTGTCTTAAAACAGGCCTCCAAGATTATTTAAGTAGAGTTTTACTGGGCTCTGATAGCTCCTATTTCCTGAAGGAGATAAATTATTTGAGAGTGAATATTGACTTAGTTATGATTAGTGTTTTAATCAATTGGGAGTGGTTCCCAATTTTCTACACTATTTGATCTACACCATGACAGTTTTGGAGTAGTAATGTCAGTGAGATATTCTGATCAGGAATATCCTAGTATTTACTATTGATGTAATGGCAAATTAAGATGACAATCTATCTGATAAAAATACATGAAAATTAGCTTTTGGGTTACCTACTGAACTAATAACAGATCAATTCCTTTTTCTGTGTTCCTACATCTTTATACCTGTCTATCTTCATATGATTCCACAGCAAATTATTTTCTGGTTATATAAGTTTCATATGATTTAGGGGATTAGGTTTTATTTTTAGGATTATATTTCTCAGCAAGAGAAACAATAAGAGAAGTAAATAGGGAGCCTACATCCTGGGAACAAATCTTCACTCCTCACACTTCAGATAGAGCCCTAATTTCCAGAATATACAAAGAACTCCCTGAGTACCTTAAAAGAGCATACTACAGGGATACTGCCACATCAATGATCATAGCAGCACAATTCACAATAGCTAGACTCTGGAATCAACCTAGATGCCCTTCAATAGATGAATGGATAAAAAAAACGTGGCATTTATACACAATGGAGTATTACGCAGCACTAAAAAATGACAAAATAATGGAATTTGCAGGGAAATGGATGGCATTAGAGCAGATTATGCTAAGTGAAGCTAGCCAATCCTTAAAAAACAAATGCCAAATGTCTTCTTTGATATATAGAGAGCAACTAAAAACAGAACAGGGAGGAAGAGCATGAGGAAAAGATTAACATTAAACAGAGACCAGTCGGGGGAGAGAAAGGGAGAGAGAAGGGAAACTGTATGGAAATGGAAGGAGACCCTCATTGTTACACAAAATTACATATAAGAGTTTGTGAGGGGAAAGGGGAAAAAAAACAAGGGAGAAAATTGAATAACAGCAGATGGGGTAGAGAGGGAAGATGAGAGGAAAGGGGAGGGGGGATAGTAGGGGATAGGAAAGGTAGCAGAATACAACAGTCACTAATATGGCATTATGTAAAAATGTGGATGTGTAACCGATGTGATTCTACAACTTGTATTTGGGGTAAAAATGGGAGTTCATAACCCACTTGAATCAAATGTATGGAAGATGATATGTCATGAGCTTTGTAATGTTTTGAACAACCAATAAAAAAAAGGATTATATTATCACATTTTTATGGTGACAATTTAAACAAAATATTAAGAAATAATAACAATGTATCTTAAAAAAAGATAAACATTGAATTAATTTCTTGACTATATTTTGTAACAAGTATTGCTAATGTTTTTTTTTGGGGAAACTGATAGTTGTTACATTTAACTTACTCTTTAATTTGCTGTAACTTTAATTCTTGTCTTGGTTATCCAGGACATACATTGCTCTTAATAAGATTGCCAGTGACCCCTAAATTCTCTCTCTGACGCTTTTATTTTAGTTTTTTACTGTCCAGGAAAATTGTCTGGCATTTTATGCTTTATTGCATAACACTTCTTTGTCCTGCTTCTGTGACCTTACAGCCTCAGATGCCCCTACTTTGCGGAGTTATGTTTCTTCCTTCTTCTCTTCTCCTTCCCTCTTTCTTTTCTTCCTTATTCCCCCCTCCATCCCTCCTTCCTTGTTTCCCATTTCCCCCTTCTTCCTTCCTTTCTTTTCCCCTTCATCTTTTTATTTTTTTTTTCTGTTGTCTTCATTTATTTTTGGTTACTCCTTATCCTGATCCTAGATGTTTGTTTTGTAATGGCTTTTGCATTAGGTAATTTTTTTTTAACTTCACCAGTATTTTTTAACTCTCCCTCCATGTTCCAAGCACCTGGTGAGCTTTTACAAAACAGAACTGCTTGGCTTCATCCATGGAGATGTTTAAAAATTTCTAGGGTAGATACTGGACATTTTTCACATTTTAAAAATTTCCTAAGGTAATTTTAAAGGGTTGCCAAATTTGAAAAACACTGATACATATTTCCTACTGATCTTATCCACTCATAAAGCTTCAACTACCTTCCCTATAAACAAATTTATAAATATGTATCAGTAGCTACAGATTGTTTCTTGAGCTTGTTATAGATAATTACTCTGTTGGATTCCTCCCTTTCTTAGCTCATCAAACTTTTCTTAGTGCTACCACATGCTAGGCACTCTGCTGGACATGGGTATTTAGAAATGAGCTGTCTATAGTTTTTACCCTAAGAGAATTTGAGGAATATATGGAATAAAATAAACAGACAACTAAATACTGTGGTGCCATAGACAAGAGAGAGATAAGAGAGAATAAAGGATGGATATATATATATATATATATATATATATATATATATATATATCCCACATTAGGGCAAATGCTTGAATTTTCAGGTATGTATGTATGAAAGCTAAGATATATCTTGTAAAATGGAAATATATTTTACTGGAATAAAAATATTGTAATACAGAAAGAGAAAAGATTGTTTACAGGAATAGGAGCAAATAAAACTAGAATATATTTGGAGCAGAACATATACAGTCTTCTCTGCAGAACATTTTTCATATTAATGATTTCCCAATAAATTACCTCTGTTTATTTTCTATCTAAACTTCATAGAATAAATATAGCTATTAGTTTAAAAAAATTGGTCAAAATTTATACAAACAAAACTTATATTTATGCCCTCAAACCTAAATAATATGTGGGAAGTCTCAGTCATATTCCATAACAATTGGTAGAATGTCAGATTCACGTGTAGACATTTTTAAGTCACACTGCATGTCAGCAATGCCAAAGTACATCTCCATTGCTACTGGTGCTGCAAGAGGTATCATCCCCATAAGCAGTTGAGGACTACCTCTGTGTGCTCCATTGTTGTCCTGAGTATGTCTCTTTCACCTTCAACTTTTGTTTTTGCCTAGAATTATGCAAATCACAAAATGAAAAGGTTAAAAAAGAAAAGATTGTAAGCAAATTCATACAGAAGTTAATAAGTGATAAAACTGGAGTCACACGGCACTATACAAATAAAATTTGTAACAAGAATATGAGAAAAGAAGCAATATATATATATATATATATATATATATATATATATATATAGTTTGTTTTGTTTTGTTTTGTTTTTTGCACAGAATATTCACTGAGACTTCCTGTCCTCAAGTCCTCTCACAAATGACAAAATAAAGGAGACTATCAGATCCTCTGAGTCTACCAATTGGCCTGAAATGATGCCATCACCATAACTTTTCAGAACTGGTGACAGATTGTGTCTGCTTCAAACATTCTCAACTATTTTCAAGCTTCAATTCTTCTTCTCACTTGAGAGTAAGTTATTTTTGGAGAATCATTTTGCTTATTTATTGAACATTTTTATTTACTTTGATCTAATGAAGAGACATTTGCTTGTGTGTGTTGTGCCTTGAAATTTTTGGAAATGTCAACAGTTACACCTGCTGTACAAACAGTACATGTTTCTGAATAAAAAATCAACTGTTTATTAATGAACATTTTAATTGTTTAGGGATGAGATGTAGATATTTTAAACATTATACATTCTGACATCACCAATTGCTACAATTCTAAGAATTTTAAAATGTTATAGTTATAATTTCAAGCAATTTGTGAGGAATTTTAGCCCGATAAGTATCTCTTCATTTTTTTTTTTTCCAATAAGAAATGGCATCAGAGTTGGCATTCTCTTAGAGTAGTTAGTTGGGGATAAAGGATTACTTAGGTTACCTAGAAAAACCAATGCCTTTGCTTCATCATGGCCAGAAGATAGGGCTTCAGTGCAGTGACCTGTTGAGAGAAGACATATGTAGGTTGTAAATTCTAATAAGTTGTTTGTTCCATGATAGAAAATTTGTATATAGATGTCTCTGGAAAAGTCTTTGAACCATCTTAGTGATATGAATTTACTTGAACATAGAAAGTTTGTTCTGCTGTCAGTGTTGCAACAGGATCAAAGGAGCCAAACAGAATGGAATAGGACTATCTAAAATGCTTTAACAGTAATCCAGGCAAACAACTCCAAGCAATTTCACAACAGCAAAGAAAAGAAAGATAGGGAGAAAGTGGTGGATTTTATAAATGTTAAGGAGGTGGTATCAATTGTAACAAGGGTGGTAAGCCCAAAATATTAAGGTCCAATGAGATTATTTTCAAAATAAAAAGAATTACTAGCATTACCTATGCTAGGTATGTACACAAAAACTGGGCATCTTAGGAAAAATAGGGACTTCGGGCTGCCTTAATTATGTGTCCTGGTGAATTAAAATAATTAAATATTTAAAAATAATTAAAATGGGCTAACATGTGTCAGACCCTATGATAACTATTTTCCATAGGTCAAAACACATAATCCAAATACTATGCCATATAGTCAGGTTCTTTTCTTATGCCTAGTTTATAGTTGGTAAAAGCAATATAAGATATGTTAAAAATATACAAAAGTGAAAAACCAGTAACCTGCATTTGAACACTGGCTTTTTTGATCACTAAGTCCACTTACCTCATTATTTCCTTTTCATTCTGAACTGTTGATAAAGGACTAATCTTTATATTAGAACATTTTACATTGTTATAATACAACACCTGAGTCCGAGAACTTTAAATGGAAGAAATTTTGGAGACTGACAGTCCAAAACTGGTCAGCCCCATCTGTTCATCCGCTGTTTGAGGGCCTCACTGCAGATGGCATCACAGTGGTATAAGCATGTGCAGAAGGTCACAGAATAAGACAAGAAGCAAGAGAGATTCAGGGGCCAGACTTACTCTTTTAAAATAAACTTCTTCCACAGGAAACTTACACAGTTCCTGTGAGAACTACATTACTCCCTTATGAGGGTGGAGCCTTCTGACAAAACCACCTTCCACAGGCCCTACCACTTCTCAGTGTCATCCCACTGGGGACAAACCTCTAGCCCATAAAACTTTGGGAGATACACTCAAACCATTTCCAAATCACAGCACATTCCTTGAAGTAATATCCTTAAGAAAAATTAGTAATGATAGCTTGACAATTATAGCTGACTCTTATTATATGAAGGAGGCAAGGAGACTGTCACACTTTGGGTTAAGGAGAAATTTTCTTATTACCCACATGATCCATGTGAGCCCTTCTTGGCTTCCCCTTATCCAGTTTTGTTGGGAAATGGACACCTGTGGCAACCATACTATGAAAAAAAGCTTCTTCATTATGTGCTCAGATTCCTTACTCCAGATTATCAGGGAGAGAAAAAAAAAGATCAGAAAATGAGGTAGCTGAGGGGAAGGGAAATCTAGATTGAGTATTATAAGAAGAGGAAGAGAAATGTTATTTGTGACCTTGAGATCCCTTGCAGGGCTCTGGGCTGTTATTTGTACAACTGGTTTTTCTAAGTCTCTTGCAGAGTTTCACTTTCTGAGTCAGATGGAGAAAGCCCACTTCACTATCTCTACTGATGACTGCATCTATAAGATCTGACAAGTAAGGAAAACTAGCCCTATAAGAATGTGTGCAGCAACTGTTTAAGGATCTGTCAAATAAGTGGTAGCAGGTAGGTTGGGGACGAAGTTCCCTGGGTTCTCTTTTTCCTATTACCTGGTCTGAACTCCATGCAATCTGAAGCATAGCTGTGGCCCCTGAAGCAGAGGCCACTTGACTGAAAAAGATCCAAAAGGACACTCTAATGCTAGTTTAAGAAGCATGGGAATTCTCCAGTTCCCCTTCTCTCATTTTCTCAGTTCTCTCACATTCTGAGCCCCAATCTATCTGTGGTGACAGCAGTCTTGAGGATCCAAAATTACACACTGATGAGTGGTACTGTGGTTTCAAAGGGGAGGGTAAGCCCCTGCTGGTGTTTTCTTGTTTGCTATCCTACTGCTTGGGCTGATATGCAAATGCAGTTATAGAAATTCATGGCAGAATGGATAAAAAAAACCATGTGATTCTGATAGGAAAAATGCAAACTGGAGTCAGAGAACAGTAAGTGCTAGGCACATTGTGGAGAGGGAGTTTCCCTAGGAAAACAAATCCTATAAGACTCTTATGAAATTCTGGGTTCATTCTTAAGCTGCAGATGTTGACGCCTGATCTTCATAGCACACGTCTTGAGGAGTGGATTAATAGGCCATCTGCTGTTCCATGAGAAAAGTTCTTGGGGAAGATGTTCAAATAATCCCAACACTGAAGGCTCAAACACTGAAGTGACATGAGCACCAAGTTCCCAAAAGATTGTTGAAAACCAGAGTCTGAAAAGATTTCTTATTTTGAGAAATTCTAGTTGGACGATGATACACATACCCAGATCTGTGAGGTTCTGGATTAGAGACAAAATTGAGATAAGCATACAATCAGCATGTTCAAGAGACCAACTGGATTAGATGCTCTCCACTTGGACAAAAGAAGTGAATTATGATTACATCCATTATCAAAGATAAACCATTAATTGTTGCCTTGTTAGAAGGGTGTTTAAGTAGGAATATAAGAAATACAAGAACAGAAAAAAAAATTACTGAGATTGGTGAGTGATCACAATGGCATAAAAAGTGTTTAAGTTTTTCGTTTTTGTTTTGTTTTTGTTTTTTCAGAAAAAGCCCCCATATCCACTCAAGGATGATTTGAAACCAGCTTTTCAAAAATAGACATACGCATAAGAATCTAGCCTATCAACGCAATGATCTAACTGAGGTCACAAGCTCAAAATCACCCATGAAAAGCATAGTAAATCCCCCTAAATAAGAAACAACCAGTCTTTGAAGAGGCAGGATGGCTATTTACTTCTGCATGAAGAAAACTCTTGACTCCCTTTTCTCATCATTCAATCAACTGGCAGCTTCTGGTTCCTCCCTTCATAAAAATTCTCATACTGTCACTTCATCTATCAGGGAGACTTGATGTCTTTTATTATTGCAAAAACTGGTGGAGCATTAGTTTCTATACATGTCAGACAGTGAGCCCTTGCTCCATATCGGTAGCATATCTGATCTGTTAATTTTTTTCCAGATAGTTCGAATACCACTTGTGAAATATATTTAGCAATTGAAATATTGAAACACTGATTATTTCAAAATCATAGGTTAAGTTTACTTCTATTAAACACAATATTAAAGGTATATGATTGTGTATAGAAAGCATATCTTAATGCTTACGATTTAATAATATAAATATTTTTTTCAACATAAGTCATTGCTTGTGAGTTATGTTTTTTTTAAGTGCAAGTAACTGGTTACTAATTAATAGTGATCAATTTTCTCATTTTTCTAGGAAACTATTAAAAGGAAATGCTGGATATTGATTGATGAACTAAATGGTTCCCCAAGAGGAATAATTATTTATTCATGAGATATAAAATATACAAAGTATTTTTGCACACTAGAACACAGCTTAATTTTGAACTTCAGGTAGAGACTAATAATTTTTCCTTACGAATCTAATTATGTGTTATTCCAAAGCTATTTTTACTTCTGCTTTGGCTTAGTAACGTTTTTAATTTCTAGTAATTGGAGTGTGTTTAAAGATTCAAAAGGTAAACAAGATACAGACTTTACCTTTCTCATTTTATAATTCAAGAACATACTTTCCTAATCCCTTTTCTCACATGCACCAAAGGCAAGAGGAAGAACACTAAAATGGATAATCAGTGAGGAATTAAAGAGAATTGTCTTATTCTTGTGCAATTTTTGGAGTCTATTTTAAACATGCTCTGTTTGCTTTAGTGTATTAAACCTATCCAGAGTAATTATTTCTTATTGTGTCTATAGTAAGGTTGTTTTTCTGGAAAAAGAATATTTTTTCCTAATCTATATTTTCAATTGTTATATTGTTTTATTACTAATATTATTTCCGTAAGGATTCTATTTTAATTTTTAATTTTCTTTTAAGTAGTTTGTCAATTTTATTTGTCTTTCCAAAATTCCTTTTTGATGTTCTCTTTAATGCATTGATTTTATTTTTTAATTTTGTTTCTTACTACTATGTTTTAATGAGTTGTTTTAATTATTTTGTCACTGTTGCTACTCAAATCTCCATTTCTGACTTCAGTTTTCTTTCCATTAAAGTGATGACTTTGGATTCTTAATGTTTTAAAATGTCTCTTAGTGTACTCTTAGGAATAATCTTATAATACCTAGATTTTTTTTTTCACATGTAGTCTTATCCTCAGTATCTTTATCATGGCATTTATCTTTATTTTCTGATGATTTGTGGTATTTTTTCCTTTGCTTTTTATTTGGCAATTTTTCTAGGATGTATCTAGATATACATTAAAAATCTATTATATAATCTATAGTGAAAATTTTCAACCTGTAGAATTTTTCCTGGTTGATTTTGGCTATGTCTCCTCTACCTCACCCCTCCCAATGTCCTGATCCCTTCTTTGTTAGACATACGTTGTTGTAATTACTTCTACATCTCTTAGTTCCTTTTCTTATCATGGACTATTTAACATTTCTGTGTTGCAATCCTGAAATCTTCCCATCACATCTTATAATCAGTTATATATTTTTCTGCCATAGCCAGTTGTTAAATTCTCTTTTAGTTTTTATATTTGCATGACGTTTATTCTATGTTGACCCTTTTATTGTATTAATTCCCAAAGTTTCTTTTTTTTATTTTATTTTATTTTTTATTTTTTTATTGGTTGTTCAAAACCCTACAAAGCTCTTGACATATCATATTTCATACATTAGCATACATTAGCTTCAAGTGAGTTATGAACTCCCTTTTTTACCCCAAGTACAGATTGCAGAATCACATGGGTTACACTGCTTTTTAACGATACTTTCTTGCTTTATAAATTGATTTTATCTACATCATGTTATTGTTTGCCTGCAAAGAATTATAAATATAGTTGTTTTGTAGTCTTTTTATATTGCTCTATATCTTCTCTTTCTTTGGCATTTTGTCTGATGTGTTGATTGTCTTTCACCCACCACCTCTTATGCTGCACCTTTGCACTCTTCTTCCTTCCATTTCTGATGCAAGAAGATGGGTTTTTTTTTTTGTTTGTTTGTTTATTTGTTTGTTTTTATGGAGTAAGTCCCTCTCTGTGTGGTAATTTGGTTGCCTGAAGGGCCCCATGAAATGCATTGGTCTTGTTAGACGTTGCCTCTGTCATAGGCAGTGCGCCTTTAAGTTTTTTGTGTTGTGCCACCACTGTAATTTGAGCAGCTCATTGGAGCTCTTTCAGTAACTCTTTCTACATGGACAATTCCAACTTTAGACTCCATGATCAGATTCTGATTATAATTTTCTGCCAAGTGCCAGAGGTTTGTCTTCCATTCTACAGGAGCTTTTGAGACCATATGCCACATGTCTTACATCAAATGCCCAAGTCGAGGCCATTCTTACTATAGTGAGATTCCATCATCATTTTCAATCACAATCTTTATTACTTATTTTCAAACACAGCTATATATCTTAACCAACATTATTTAAGTGCATATTTGTATGCAATGACATTTTCTCATTGAAATGTACATTTTATTAAGTTTTGATCAACATAGCCACCTCAATCAACATATGTAATAGTTTCATGAACACATAAATTTTCTTCATATTCATTTTTTAGTCTCAGCACAATTTTTAAAACAGTCTCAGACTTACAGAAAAGTTGAAGCATTGTACAAATAACTTTTCTTCGTAAGCCATTTGAAAATAAATTGCCAACTTGATGCCACAACATCCTTATATATTGTGGATCATTCTTAAAAACAAAATTGTTTTCTTATATAACCATAATAAACTATCATCATCAAGAAATGGATACTAATTCATTTTGGATATCATTTTCTGACCCAAATCATATGTTACCAATTGTCCCAATGCTATAATTTATAGCAAAATAATTCAGTTCAGAGTAATGTTTTCTACTTAGCTGTCAACTTAGTGTCCTCCAGTCAGAAATGTTTATGCAATCATACTTTGCCCTCTATGTCTGAAATTTGAAGATAACAGCTCAGCAATTTTGTAACATGCCCTCAATTTTTTTTGGTCCGATATTTCCTCACAAGGAGATCTACATTTTGCTTCATTAATAAGACTATTAGACAAGCCATGTGTGTTCTTTCAGTTGCGTTTTATCAGTTATGCACCAGTTTGGGTAATCTTGTGTCACTGTTGTATTACTGTTCCTGGATCTTTTCATTAAAAGTTCTGTCTTGGTGGCCTTCTCCATTGTGAAGAGATTCAATTGCTTTTTTGTAAATATTTATTTTACCACTAGCATCTCATTTATTTATATTGAATTGACAGATAACACTGTATGCTTATACCCTGTATAGCTTGGTGTTTTGAAATACACACACACACACACACACACACACACACACACACACACAGTAAAATGGTTAAATCTAGCTAATTAGCAAGTGCATTAATTCATATAGTTATGACATAAAACATAACTTCCGCTGTCTACATTTTTCAAGAATACAATGTATCATCATTAAACACAGTCACTTTGTTGCACAATAGATTTATTAAAATATATTTTTTTCTAATTGTAATTATACATTCTTTGACCAATATCTCCCCATCTTGTCCTCCCAGACACCTCTCCTGATGAGCATCCTCTTCTACTTTGGCTAAGACAGCCCATCTCAGACTCCACCTTCAGAATGTGGATGTCTTGCTCCCTCTACTCAGATTCTGATTGCAACTCTATGCAGGATTAGCTTCTTTCAAAAAGTTGCACTGGGCACCCACCCATACAGGGCTCACTCCCTGTGAAGGTGTTTCCTGGATCAGCTCAAGCTTTGACTCCTTGTGCCAGATATTTCTCTGCATTTGTAAACATTAGTCTTTATTTTAGTTTTATTTCCCTCTTCTCTTTTATATTTTCCATTCTCCTGTTGGATAGTCAATGAATTATTTCTATCTTTATTCTCTTATAATACATAAGTTCCTATGTTTTAACCTAAAATATCTATCCTTCCACCACCTCTTTCTTATGCTGCACCTTTACACCCTTCTTCCTTCCATTTCTAATGCTTTTTAAAAATCTATATTTTTTCTCCCATTTTCTTCCTACCAATATTTTGCTTTGAATCTCATTATTCTACTGAAATTTGTCTTATTATATTTAATAGTGACTTCACAAGTTAAATCAGCCTCCTATTTTAGTTTTCATATTTTAGTATTAAACATTATCATTATTTTTGAGTACTATATATAAATATAAAACATTGAAATAATTATCATTTTTGCTTACCTTATAAGATATTTATACTCATATATATGACTCCAACAAAATCAAAGGAAAAATTGTCCTTATAGGGTAATAAGTTAGAATATCAGAACATATTTATTTGTGGGATTAAAAAGGATTTTTAAACTTTAAGTAATATAAATGGAACAAATATATATAATATAGCACAATGCTAATAAAATCTTATTTGTTATTTTAAAACCGAAACTTAGGATATTATGCAGAAAAGGTTTTAACTTGAATTAACTTTAGAACAAAATTTAAATTTTGATATTAACAAAATTTATTTTCATACAAAATTATAAATGAGTAACTTTAGTCATGTGTGCCTTGTGAAACTTTAAGGAGAAGTCAATCATGGAGGGGCTGTGAGCTTGGATCAGAGGTGGAGCTCATGCTTATCATGTGTGAGTCTCTCTCAGCATCACCACCAAGCAGAAAAGTCAATCATAGAACCAATTCAGAAAAATATAGGAAAGATATAGTGCATTATAAATGTAAACAAATCTGAGAGCCAAGGCAGATGGTCTGAACTTTATAAATCAATAAGCCTGATTTATATCTGTATGGACTTTAAAGGACTAATTTGTAATTATTTGATGAGAATGCTTGGCACAATTATATTTCCCTTGTTGAAAAGACTGAGTATAGCCAGTAATGGCTAAATATTATCAGATTCACATAGTTAGCATAAAATGTTTGCCTGGAAGTAAGGTATTTGACCTAGCTTCCTTGTGACTAGTAATTGGATACCTGGGCAAGGATAGGAAATAACAAAAAGAAGCCCAGGCTGTTTGTCCCAATCATGGAAATGATCATTCACAGTAAAATTTCACATTTGATAATTACACTAAGCAAGTTAAAGATGAATTTATTTAACAAACATTTATTGAGCACTTACAATGTTACAGTGCTGAGCCAACAATAAAACTGAAAAAGAACACTTGCCCCCAGGCTGATCTTATAGTTTAGAGCATTTAGAGCTGGAGGGAAAAAAATGCAAACAGTACTTTTCATTTTAAGCTTTTAAGTGCTTAAATAAGAAGAGTAATTGGATACCTGGCCAAGGATGAGTGCTATTTTCAAGATGTCTTTTTATTAAGAGGTCCTTAAGACAATACCCTGGGGCTAAGATATTTTCATACACAAATCACTCTGTGAGATATGTCTTTCTTTTGTTATGGGAATCTCCTTCAGAGTAATTCTACCCTCTTTGGCTGGTATGTAAAGCTGCTCAAGCCACTTGATTGCAATCTAGACACCTAAAATAAATCAGTTACACTATGTCTAACATGAATGACTTTTTGTTATAGTGATTTGTTTAAAATAATGATTTTTCCCCCACCCTTGAAATGTAGCTGCAGATTATTTATGTAGACATCTGGTCAGTCTTTATGTGGCATGTTCCTAGGCCCACGCTTGCTTCACTGTGCTCAATAAATTCCAGCCTCACTCACTGACCCTCTGAGGAGAACCCCCAAGACCCTGCATTCTACAGAGCGAACTGCTATCTTTCCTCTGGCCAAGGGAGGACACCACAGCTCCTTCTCAACCATGTTCTTTGGCTGGAGTCAGGAAACCCCTATTTCCTTTGAGGGGAAATAAAACTTCTCAGTTTCCTTTTGACTAGAAAACTTTGCCTTCCCTAACAAGGTCTCTAGAGTATGGAGAGGGAATCTTCTGCAAACTATTTTTCATTATTAATATATTTGAAAGACGTTTTTTAAATATGTCGTGATTTCCTCTTTGTTGAATTGTTTGCATGTCTTTTACTCACTTTTATCTTTTCAAGCTTTAATATTCCTATTGTTTTATATAAAATGCAACATTTTCATAACCTTCCCGACATATATTTTACATGTATGTTCACAGATGATTTTTTTTAGTGAATTTAACAACTTGTGCAAACATCACCCATTGTCATCACCCCATTAAAGTCCGTAATGTCTATGAACTATTAATCTTCACTCTGTTGCCCATCACTCCCTACCCCATACAACCACTAATCTACTTTCTGCCTTTTTAGATTTATCTTTTCAAGATGGTCCATACAAATTGGAATCATGAAATATGTGTTGTCTTTAATCTGATTTCCTTCACTCAGCCTGTGTCAATAGTGCATTCTTCTCCCACTAAATTGTATTCCATGGTAAGGATATTCCATGGACAATATCTATAAATTCATCAGCTAATGGACATTTAAGCTGTTTTAAATTTTTGGCTTATGAATAATACTGTTAAGACCATGCAAGTTTTTGTTATCTATATATCTTCTTGTCAGGACTTCTTGATTTTTTAATTGGATTGTGTAAATCTATATAAAACTAAAACTTCCGTCAATTATTCAGGCATTTAATTTCTCATCACTAAACATTTAAATAATTAGGTATATTTTTAATACACTGAATATTTCACATTATACCTAAGTATTTGTAGTTATGAACATATACTCAACATCATCACCTATACTAAATATTCTTGGAAAAAAATTGAAAGAATATCAGAGTTGAATATATTAACTTAACAATTGAATATATTAACTTAGCATTTTTATTGTAATTTTATTAATATTAAAATAGTGTGTCCATATATGTATACCAAGCATAAATTTTTTTGTTATGAATATTTTTCATTTTGCTTTGTTTTCTTCAGAAAGGATAAAAAATCCCTGGGGTGTTCAATCTCATAAATTCAGCTACATAAAAGATATGCTTTGACTCCAGGAGATAGAGTCAAACATTTAATTGTAGTTTTTACATATTTTTTTAAAGAGGGGATCATTCTGATTATTGTGAGATTGTTAGAAATATAGAGATTATTAGAAGACAGCAAACATAAAAACTGAATAAACTAAGACTGCACGTTTGCCGTCTGTTCTTAGAAGTGTTTCATTTCTAGAGAAGCATCCTGCTGCTGTGGTTATCTTTTCAGAGCTTGCTCAAATTCCGTAAGGACTTCTTTTGGATCGCTTGCCCCAAAGATTACATTCTCTTTGGAGTTCAGATACTATATATCAAAACATTGGAGCTTTTGCAAGTTTTCTCTCAACAGGGGAAATATATCCCCTACAAACTAAAGGCAAAGTCAAAAGAGCAGTAAACAACTTTCTAACTCTTTTCTCAGAGTTTCCTTCATTAAAGAATATGATTGCACTACACCCTCCTTATAGTACACTTCATCATTCATGCTAAACCAGTGATATGAACACTGTACATATGAAATCGCAATAGGCAGATTCTTAATGTCTGAGATTTTTTTTTCTTGTTGTTTTTCATGGCTTTCTTAAATGTAAGCCAGAAATCTAAGTAAGGAAAATAATAATAAAAACAGTAAAATGTTGGAACAAATATTTTCTGAATATAATTAGTATGTGTTTAGACCTTTCAGGTATGATGTAATGTAAACCTATGAACAAAGGCAAGTCACATATTCTTGCAAATATTACAGTATTTTATCAAGTTCTTTCAATTCTAATTATGATTTTTATTTTCTAATCTATTATCTCATTTTATGTGTATGAATTCGTGACTTCATGACACGAATGAAGTGCCCTCCTTTATCCTGTTTATTGCTTTTCATCATAAATTCTACCTTGTCTGATATTAACATCACTTCTCTTGCTTGTCTTTTGTTTGCATATAGCTGTTATCTATTTGTTCATCTATTAATTTAAATTTTAATTTTCATCATGCTTAGAATATGTTTATTATAAACATCATCTGGGCTATATCTTCCAACCTTTCATCTGACAGTTTCTGTATTTTAATAGAAAAATTTAGTCAGTTAACAATATATAATACTAAATGATATGTCAGACTTATCTTGTTATTTCATGTTTACTTATCTCACGTTAATATTTTTTCATTTTCACCTTGCTTTTGCTTCTTTGTTTAATGTGTTCATGTGTGCATGCCTGTGTGTGTGTGTGTGTGTGTGTGTGTGTGTGTGTGTGTGTACATCTTACTACGGATGGAACCCAGAGATACTTTATCACTGAGCTATATACATAGTCCTTTTCTGAGATAGGACCAGCAGGCTGGCCTGGAACTTGCTATCCTCTGACCTTACTCTACAGAATCGCTGGGATTACAGATTTGAGCCACTGTGCTCTCAGGGTATTGTATATTCCACTTTCTTTCCCTTGCTGATAAAAAAGTTTGCATTTTTATGAACAGTTATATTTTCTTTCCCTTCTTATTCATAAGGGCTATATCTCAAATGTTTTCCCATGAAAGATACTTGAATTCCTCTGCATTTCCCTAAATGCAAATAAAATATCTTTCTGATATTCTTATTACCAGTTGCTCAACCCTTTCCATTTCCTTTTTCCATTTCCTTTCACCATTCTGGAGTTGCCATTGTAATTTATTTTATTTCCTTACTTCTTTTTTTGTCACTTTTTCATTGTCAATACATTCCTTTTTTTAATAATCTAGTATTAATTTCCTTATAACATTTCCCTGTTATATCAAGAATTTTTTAAATTTATATTCTCCTTCCAATTTCATTTAATTCAGAAATGACTGCCCTGCCCAAGCATGACACTTTTTCAGAAAGGATGTATGTATGTATTATGGATATACACACACACACACACACACACACACACACAGAGACACTCACACACATTCCTTTTCTAGGTGCATTTTTTTTCTGTCTAGAATTTGGTGTTTTGTTTTTGACCTAACATTTTTTATTATTATTTGCATTGTTGTATATCCAGCCTAGATATGTTCCAACATATATAATTAAGTGTATATATCATATATATCAAGAATACACACTTGTGTGTGTGTGTGTGTGTGTGTGTGCTTTTTGTTGTTGTTCATTTTTGATCCTTCTGAAACCTTCATGAACTTTCCAATTTATGTCCACACACTCCTGGATCTATACGCAAGTCCCTTGAATTTAATCTTATGATTATGTCTGTCTGATTTCTTACTATATTTGCACTGCTTATTCTACGCAGTTAATCCTTGTCTCACCAGTGACTGTTCTTCCTTTTTTATATATTTACCTACTGGGAAATTTTGGGGGTTCTTAATGACCAAATATCTTGAGGTGTGTGTGTATGGGAGAGAGAGAAAGAGAGAGAGAGAGAAGGAGAGAGAGAGAAGGAGAGAGAGAAATATGCTTGAATGTTCTTAAGCTCTCTTAATTTTGTAGCCAGGTCTTCAACATCTCTATTTCATTGGCTGTTTCTTTTCTTCTAATTCTTTATTAATCTGGTAGTTCAATTCCTTGGAAGAGTAGTACTTTTAATGCTGTTTTAATTTGATTTAGAATTATTTTTTAGAATATTAAAAAAACAACAACAATAAAATTCTACTGTAGAAGGTGGCCAGGGGTCTCTCCCCCAGAGTATTCATGCTGTCAGTCAGATGGTAAGGCACCTGAAACCTTCTCACCCTTTTACCTTTCAATTCACCCAGTCTCGAAAGCAAGAAGGGTCTAGTGCTCCCATGAGCCTCCCCCTGACCATTTGACGGACGATGAGAGCAAGCCCACTAACGTGGAGCTGACGGCAACCTTTCCCTGCCAAGTCTTCTAACCTCTGCTAAGAGTTCTTGTAGTTAAGTCTTTTCTGTTCCTTACTCCATGGTGTCGATCCTTTTCTGTGAGTCTTGTTCTGCAATACTTGGCCAGCTGAGGAAGAAATTTCAGTGCAAAGTCTCTTCTTCACTAAGTTGAGTCCCCAGTAGAGCTCTGGCCTCATTCAAAAACCATTTGCCTGATGGATCCATAAACTGGTCTTCTTTGTATCCAATACTAGATATTGACACCTTTACTATTTTGCCTCAGTCAAGTATAACAAGATCAACCCCTATTACCCAGCCTTTATTGATAACGATTTCTTACCCATGATTTTAATAATTATACACTTTCTTATCTTCAGAAAATGATTTTCAAAGACACTAATAAAATATGGACAGATGAAGAAACAACCTAAATGGACTGGATGGAGGAAGGAATAAAGAAAATGTGGTATATAAACACAATGGAAAAATAGTCATTCATAAAAAGAATAAAATCCTGACATTTGTGACAACATGGATGAACCAGGAGGACATTATACTAATTGAAAAAAAGATGGCCATGTATAATCTCACTCACATGTGCAATAGAAAAAAAAATCAAACTAATCAAAGTAGAGGGTAGAATGGTGATTCTCAGAGGCTAGGTCATAAGGGACACGAAGAGATGTTGGCAAAAGGGACAAATTCAATGTAAGTTCTAAAGTAAAGCATGATTTCTATAGCTAATTATACTGTATTGCTTGCTTGGAATTGGATAAGAGAGACTTCTTTTTGTTATTTTTAGTTAGTTATACATGACAGCAGAATGCATTTTGATACATTGTACACAAATGAAGCACAACTTCTCATTCCTCTTCTGTACATGATGCAGTCACCTCATTCCTGTAATCACACATATCCATAGGGTAATAATGTCCCTCTCATTCCACCATCCTTCCCACCATCACATCTCTCTTCCCCTCACTCTCCCTTACCCAATCCAAAGTTCCTCTGTTCTTCCCTAGCTCCTCCCCCCTCATTATGGATCAGCATCCACAAATCAGAATATTTGACCTTTGACTTTTTTGGATTGGCTTATTTCCCTTTCCATGATATTAAGAGAGCTAATTTTAAGGTCCTTCCCATACACACATACACACATATAATTGGGAACCCTGGATGGTGATGGATGTGCTAATTTGATTGTGGTAATCATTATACAATGTACAAATATCAAAACATAACATTGTACACAATGAAAACATACACATTTTTGTTAATTGCTTAATTAAAAATAAGGAAGATCTGGGGTTGTGGCTCAGTGGTAAAGTGCTCGTCTAGCAGGCAAGAGGCCCTGGGTTCGATCCTCAGCACCACAAAAAAATAAAATAAATAAAATAAAGGTATTAAAAAAATAAGGAAAAGTACCCACTGTCAAGGCTCTAGGTCATGTTCTCCCTTACAGCAAGCTCTGGTGTGCCCCAGTCACAACATTTGGAAGTATTTTTAATATATGAGTGGAATCAATATGTTTCCAATATGATCGGAATAAAGAAAAATTTCACAGTTTTCTATGAACTCTCTCTAAACTCACAGTCCAAAGGGAATAAAATACACTTCATAAAATTTGCAGTGATCCCAGAATACCTTATGTATGACCATTTTAGAGTTTTAAATCTAATTATTTGTGACTAAAGCATTATGACTATTCTACTTTACATTTCTAATGTGGAAATAAGGCAATAAATTTCAGAATGCATTATTTTCCAGGTACTAGGGACCTTGGATATATTACCTTAGATGATATAATCTTCTAGCCCTAAGGCTAAGTGCTCACCCTTCTATAAGTGCTAACCCTCAGGATATCAGTTATTAGCGGTACAGTGGAGTATATCCATCCAATAGTAAGAAACGTGACAATGACTTCTAAAAGTAAGATATAAGTGAAGAGTTACTAAAATTACATCTGCCTTTCCAACCTTAAATAGATAAAAGCGACTTATATTATGTCAAATGCCAACCTCCTCCTGGAGACAAGCTTTTTGGAAACAAGATTGCTTGGAGAGGAAGTACTTGGCGATTCCATTTGTGACAAGTGCATTTGAAAATGTTGTAAAATAGCCGTTTATTATGAACCTTTGCACACACATGACTATTAATGCAATGAGGCATGACAGAGCATAAAATGCACAATATCCATTCATGTTGAGGGCTAAGTGTTTGGTGCATCCATGTGTGAATTAATACAGTGTAGCATACTCCTGGTCTTACAGTGTCACACAGTGATGGTGATTGGGATTGTAAAATGCCTTAATCAAACATTATTTGGGAAAAACAATTATATGCTGTCACACCGATGACAACGTTTAAAAGTGTAGAGCTAAGTAAATTACACTGTATTGTAATCAGCATCCATTAATCCCATAAATTGTGTGAATTATTTTGAATTACTTTATTTGAATTATACTTCAAATCTGAAGTCTTATAGGAATCATAGGACATTGGAAAAGCAAAATAAAGCAACACTTTTAATTCCTTTTCAACAAATATAAGTATGTATATCAATATAAATTTAATTATATTTACTTCTATGTATTTGGGGACAAAGCCATCCTCCATTGGTAATTTTGGCTTTCTCTCCATGTCTTAAAATCATAATTTCTTTTTCTCTATTAATTACTTCCCCATAATGCATATGCAAATGCTTCAATCACTTTTGTGTTTAAAATGTCACCTCCTTAGATCCTGAATGCCTGTTTTACCTTCTGTCCAGGACATTCTCAAATATCATTGTCATTCACTGACATCACTTCTTTACTTCTACTCCACCTGACAAGAATGAGGTGTTTAGCTACTACCCCACTTGGATCTCAAACCTTAGCTATCAAGCTGATAGCTTTAATTAATCAACAATCATTTCTCAATTAATTATTATAAGTAGTTCTCTTCAATTCCATCTTTCAAGATCCATCTTGTGTTTGACAATTTTGATCACTCCCTCCAGAAAATTCTACCACTTTTGGTTTAGATTACACGTCTACTTGCTCTCCCTCAGTGTACATGGTTTTCCCCTCAGGCTTATTCTCTCTCTTCATAGTCTTTGCATATTTTTTTCCAAGATTTTATTCTTGCTCTTCGCCTTTAAAAAAATTCTCACTCTGCATTTAAATGGGCAATTTTTGTCATACTCTGAATTTGCAGGGCTTATTATTCAAACAAAACCCCTAACACATGTCTCCTCTGAGCAGTAGTTCCAAGTATGCATTATTACTCTATACTGCCACCTATAGGATTCTCAAAGTCAACATGACCCAAATAATTGTCTTCTATAACAATCTGCCCCTTTTCTGATAATCGCATTTTGGTGAATGGTTTCCTTAGTTCATTTATCTAAAAATGCTGAGTTTCCAATTTTATCTACATCCTCAATTGTACAGATGTCTCCATGATTACTTTCTCCAAATAATAAACACATTATTACTGAATTCATGCTTATACTGGTCAATCTATTATTTTTATTAGCTGTCCGCATAATGAGTTGGCCCTTTATATTGCTAGAAATATTTTTGTAAGAGGTAGTCATTCTTTCAGTGTTTTAATGTATTTTAAAATTTTTCTAGAATCAGCATATTAAATAAATGCATTTCCCTAATTAGGGAGTCCATATAGCATTCTTCTTACAGCATTTGTCAGCTTTAATTTTAATATCTTTCCTTTTTCTTTAACTTTTTTTTTTTTTGGAATTGAAAATTGAACTCAGGAGCATTTAACCACTGAGTTATATCCCCAGTCCTTTTTTATTTTTATTTTTTAATTTGAGACTGGGTCTTTCTAAGTTGCTTAGGTCCTCACTAAGCTGTTAAAACTGACCTTGAACTTGTGATCCTCCTGCCTCACCTCTAGAGTTGCTAGGATGGGATTACATGTGTGCACCATCATGCCCAGTCTTTAACTTATTCCTTAGTTCAGTATATTTTATCATCATATTTTTGTAAATATTTATTTACTGAGAAATATTCATGTATATCAAGTATATCCTGTGTGTTTAAACACAGTTGTAAGGCTTAACCTATGTCAGCCTCATAGAGCTTATTGTTTTCATGGTGGCAAGTCATATAGGTGGACACAAAATATTTTATATTTATGTGGTGCTGAGGATTGAACCCAGTGCCTCACACATGCTAGGCAAGCACTCTACCACTGACAACAACCCCAGCCCCTTATCATCATATTTTTAAGATTGATCCACTGTTTCTTGACATATTATAGTCTCTCAGGTTTGAGAATGTCATTGTATATATGTGGGGGTATATTTGATTCTTCACACTTTTATTATATTTGCAAGTTCTCATAGCCATCATCACAATCAAATGCTGAGCAGTTTCATCAACAGTAGTATCCTTAGTGGTTTTTTTTTTTTAAATCAACATATCCATGTTCCTTCTAGCCCTCTCTCTCTCCTTATTCCTAGGTGATGGTGACCACTAATCTATTTTTTTTATTTCTATAATATTGCCATTTCTAGAGTATTATATAAATTGATTTATACCATATATAACTTTTTAATTTTTCTTATTGTTTATTTACACTCACTGTAATTCCTTTGAATCTCATTCAAATTGTGTGCATAAATAGTTTATTACTTTTATGACTGAATTATTGAGAAATATTTATGGTGCAAGTATATCCTGTGTGTTTAAACATAGTCATAAGGCTTAACCTATGTCAGCCTCAGAGAGCTGATTGTTTTCATCGTGACAAGTCATATTAATGAAGAAAATAACCAAAAATATAAAATGAAAATGAATGTCAATCTTTAAGTTTATTTTAAATAAATTTATGCATACTTAATGAAGATAGAACTATTAGAATTAAAATAGTCATTATCCAAGAATTAATGACTCTTCCCTCCAAGTCAACATCAGTTACAGGCAAACACAAGGAAGAAACCTCATTTCTTTTTTTGTATAAAAATAGACCATGATAATTGGCTAAAAATATCGTACTATTTTTCTAATGTTATGAAGCAAATTACACAAACTTAGCAGTTTGAAACTATTTCAATTTATTGTCACATAGATCTGTTGGGTAGATTACCTGGGTTTTCTGCTCTGAGCATTATGAGAACAAAACCAAGATTCTACTGGCTCTTATCCAAGTAAATAATCTATTTCTAAACTCATACAGGTTACAGGCAGAATTAATACAACCTTGTGGCTGTAGAGGTGAGGGACCATTTGCTTGTCTGCCCCTCCAATTCATCTCACAGGGTTGGATTACTCCAGTTTCAAAGTAGCATGTATTCATCAAGGCCTTCTCATTGTTTGATTATCTTTGATTATCTACTACCAGACTAAGAAAACCCTTCTCTTAAAGGGACTCAAACTTCAGTTCATTTTAGTGTCAATAAATGGGATTAACAGTTAATGGGATTAACAGGTACCCCACTTTGGGTGAAGCTGTTAACAAATATTGGCCTTTGACAGGCCTGAGACTCTAAGGACAACTTCTGTCTGTGAGGAGAGTCCCAGTCTTCTGAATATGTAAATTGGCAGCTTTCCAATGATTAGCTGGGTTGAGTGTGACAGATAAATTGTCACACACAGGAGGGGAAACTGTGAGAGACAGCTATGTTGACATCAGCCTCACAGAACAACCTTCAGGATGCACATAAGTGTATGCCAAGTGCAAAGGGAGTAGTCCACAGGGAAGGCTGCACCTGGAAATGAAATAATTGTAGCATAAACCACCTGAGCTGCTATAGGAAAGGAATGCACTTAGTTATTTTCTTTAAGAAGTGGATTATCATCTGTGTGTTCTTTAATATGAGTGAAGATGTTGAATCTCTGACCCAGTCTGACATACTCATCTAATGAAAATGTAAGCAGAATAAGATTCCTATTATCATTGCTGTGGGGAGAAAACTCAGCAGCTCTGCATACAGGACTTAGGCATGCAGTAAATTTGCAATGACAAACATGTAGGCAATCATCATGAAAAGAGATGGACGATGTATCTTGTAGTGGATGTAGAGTGAATGAACTCTGAAAATACAAGAGCTAAGAATTTTATTTTAAACAAGTGTTTAGGTGGAGCTAAGAATTGTCAGGATTGATGCACAAATGCACTTACCTTCTTCCCAAAGAAGAGAACAAAGTGAAGCTGAAAAAAATGATCCAGAATATCTTGATAATATAGAATAAGAAATTAAGTTTTGATAAATTAAGATATTCTTTAAGTTTACCTGACTAAAAGTTTAAATAAAAATTCTAGGAGGATATAAATGGTATAAAAGAACATAAGAAATTTAGTTTATAACCTATAATTCTTGGAAATTTATCATGCTTACATTAAATATAGAATGAGTCTAGCATAAGGTAGTCATTCTCAACTCTGCCACCTTACCCATATTCTGACATAAAATAAAGCTAATTTAGAATGCCAAAGCCTTCCTAGAATAATCCCTAGAGTGCCATATACATCTGTACCATGATGTAGCACCAGGTAGGGCATTTGGGACCACTGTAATGTGTCCCCTCTGCCTCACAGTCAACTTCAAAAGAGAATATCAAGACAATTTGCTGCACATGATTGTTTATTTCAGTCACCAAGAGATGACACAGAATTCCCATGTCAACAGCTGAGTTCAGTAAGGAGAAGGAGACAGCAACAATTATTTAAGTAATGTGGATTTAATGTAAAAAATTATTAATTAGTAACAGAATCATTCATGAGGTAACAGAAAGAGTTGAAAGAGAAAAGAAATTGGAAAATTGCAGCAGCACTTATCAATCCTAGAGCTCAAAGAAGAAAGAGAGTGTTAGAATTCCTCTTGGTAATTTAGATCAATTTCCTCATCTTTAAAACGAAACAGTTGAACTAAATTTTGTCTAATGTCTTATGGCTAATATTTGCTACAATCTGTGCTCTGAAATTCTGTAGTGTAATAAACCATGCACAATTAACTCCTGTATGACACAAAAGCTAGGGCTGTGTTTATATTTCAGTTACAATAATAAAAGCTGGCATATTAGAAGAATTCCACCCAAATATCCAAATAATAATGTCCCAACCATTATGAGGATTATTTCTTACTCATGTTGATGTCCTAATAAAGTATCCTTAATCAGGAGGACGTATTCTCTATTCAATGACTTAGGGATCTCTACTTTTCACTAGTGGCTCCCCTTTCTCTTCATCACTGTCCTTATCTGATCAACTTTGGGAAGGAAAAAAGCACATAGGATTTATACATTTATACATATACATAGTTATATGTTGGAGCAGTATTCATTATTTCCACTCACATATTATTTGCTAGAATTCAGTCGCTGTCATGTTTGACTAAGAAGAAGGCAAGAAGATTTAGTTTATTTATGTTACCTGTAGGAAAAGAAACATATTGGTTAATCATTGTCTCTGATACAGCTAGTTTTATGTAAAAATTTGGGGCTCTAAAATTTCTATGGAGATTAATTAATCCTATTTGTGTGTATGTCCTTGCTTTTCCAAAAGCAAATCCAAATTATTTTTTTTTAATGAATTGATTATTATTCATTAGTGTTTGTCTCGGGAACAATCAAGGAAGTCAAATCAGGAGTGTGCGTACACTTGTAGGCTATTTGTTCTTTCCCATCCAAAGCCTGAACCTAGCCTCAGAATCAATATAATATCTTCTCTAAAGTCTTTTACTGCATCTTGATGTGAGAGAGTATTAGCTCTCAAAAGCACTTATGAGCTGGGTGGGCATGGTAGCAAACACGTGTAATTCCAGTGCTTGGAAGGCTGAGGCAGGAGGATCACAAGTTCAAGGCCAGCCTTGGCAACTTGTCAGGGGCCTAAGCAACTTAGTGAGACCCTGACTTTAAATAAAATATATTAAAAAAGGTCTGGGGATGTGGCTCAGTGGTTAAGTGCCTGTGAGTTCAATCCCTGGTACAAAACCCAAACAAGCAAACAAAAAAAAGCTCTAATGACATCATTAAAACTTTTAAATTTCATAACAAAGGTGAAGATACACACCAGTATGTTTGACCCTTAACCAACACACATTTTCTAAATGGGGATCAACTAACTTTTTCTAAGATTCACATTTTCCCTCATTGTCTAGGGCTGATAAAGGATTTGGAGTTCTACCTACAGTACAGGTAGGTTTCCCAGCTGCCAGAAATTAGTAGGCAGCAGGCCCTAAGCCTTAAAATAAAGTGTAGGCTCTATAGGCTCTGGACCTGTCCCAAAGATGGCATTAGGCAGTGCCTCAGGCACTGTGGGGGAAAGTGTGGAGTACAGAGGCTTGTAGGATGGGTTCTTTCCCAGAGCTCTTTGACTCTGAGCAGAAAAATATTTTTGTCTCAATTTCCACCTAATTAAGATGTAGGGTTGGACAAAATGATTTCTAAGGTACTTTTCAGTTCTAATTTCTAATAAGTATAGTAGCCAAGAGCTTTACTCTGCAGAGAGACTTAAATATGAATATTGATTCTGACTGCATGATCATAGGAGAGTGATTTGATCCTTCTAAATCTTAATATTCTCATTAACAAAATGGGAATAATTCTGGTACATTCTTTATAGGTTAGCATGATGCCTCACCTATAAAAATAGCTGAATACAACACAGTTGTCACTGAAATTTCTGATACTGGATATCATTTTTTTAACTTATAAAGTAATGCTTTCTCATATATACTTCAATAATTTAAATATGAAAATAGATAGGACAGTTATGACAGTTGAAGGGGGCATTCATATAAAAGGATTTTGTACATTATAAAGTGTGCGCATTGTTATGAGTTGTGGAGTACTAAACCTCTCAAGAAAACAGAACTTAGTAATTATAAATTTAATGTCATCACCTTTCCCCCAATACAACACTGATATGAACTCATTTAAGCAACTGATTTTTTTTAACCATAAAAAGATGTTTTGCCTTGGTATCAACCAGCTGGGAAATAATGTGCTGGGAATTCCAGGGCGGGGGAGGTACTGAATCCTAAGCTGGGGCTTTTGGCGAGTTAAGAGACACTCTTCTCCCTGGGAATGTTCCACATTTGGATGAGAACATACAGGTAAAAACAGCAACATTTAAACAGCTCAGTTTTAAATTTTATTTCTTAGTAAACATCTTTTTTTTCCTGTTTATGCATTGTTTATAATAGGGGGGACTTTGTAATAATCAAAAATAACAGTTTTTAAAGCAATTTTATATAATTTTTTTCATTAGTTGAATTGGAGACAGGATTGATTTTGGAGAATACCAATGGATTAGAGTTGTTCTGTCACACAAATCAATGTTAAGTTGACAAGACTTGTAGTTCTGGAAATAGTAAAGGACACAACAGAGCAGTGACATATTTGAATGGGCCTTGTAGGATAAGAAGCACTCCCAAAGTTATACACTTATACCCACTGTAATGGTATAGAGTAAGGCAAGGAATGGGGTGGGGAGAGAAAAAATAAAAAGAAACAAAAATGCAAGACACTGTTGAAAACTTCTTAAAGCAATTTTCAGGCTGGAAATGTAAGTTTTAAAATTGAATGAAATCAGTGAAATAAATGTTAAATAAAATAAATGTCAAATGAAATCAAGTTTCCAAACTCATGATCATAAAAAATAAGTGGAGTTTTAAAGAAAGCTTTCAAGGCGAAGGTAAAAATGAGATTGACAAATCAGTGCTGTAGAAAATGACAAAACAAGTTAATGTCAATGTTGCTTCTTACCTAGAATTAAATATGTGATCTAGCAAAGTTTCATTTCCAAAATGTTGAACTTCCAATTTTTAGTTTTTATATTGTCACATCACAATATTCAACAAACAGGAAATTTAAAAGAAATGCTCTGTGTGAATTGAACTGTACTTTCAAATCCCTGTTTTTGATACCCAGATGTATCTAATTTTGTTGAAAGTACCAGGTACTCTGAAGTTAGATTTCACAAGAAGTTCAGATTCTCCTTTCTTTCTTGAACTCAGTGAAATTCTTCAGCAGTGTAAATCCCTTTGAAGTCAGGTTGATATGCCAATGTTGAATCAAATTTTGTGAACTTCAAAGCCTGCTCTGTTGTAGAGGATATCCTGGTGAGGCTAGATATTGCAAAAAGAAATGAGAGTACTACCTGAACATTTTAACTAACTTGGTTTCCAGGTAGGAAGTGAAGTTCCTTATTTTGTTAATGTTCATCTTTTTTATAAACTTACAATATTCAGTACTATGCTATTATTATTATAGTTCAAAATTTTGGTTGATGCTCATTTTAAGCTATAGAATTCTGAGGTGTTTACTTCATAGGGGAATTTTATTTTGTTTCCTTACTGGGAAGAGTTTTAGTAAAAAACAAAGAATTTTGAATCATAGAAGCTTCATGAAAGCTTCAGTCATATATTCTTAGGTAAATGACATTAACCATAAGATAAAAAATTAAAAAAAATTACATTACATGACTTTATAAGAGGAAAAATACTGTGTGTGTGTGTGTGTGTGTGTGTGTGTGTGTGTGTTTGTGTGTGTGTGTCCTTCATCTGCTTCATCTGGACTTAATATATTTGATTAAGGTTAATTTCCTTCTTTCTTTTTCTCTCCATGGAACATAGAATACTGGAAATTATTAGAACCATGAATGTTCATATTGCTATTTTCATTGATTTTCCCAAAGTGATGAATGTGTAAGCAGCACGCTTAATGTGCTAAAATGAGATGTCATTATATTAGAATGCTGTTATAGAGTCCTCTTCAAACAAATCAAAGATTATTACAAAAAAGAAACGAAGCCTTAGAATATCAGAGGGGAGCCCACAGATTAAATTAAATGACTTCATCCATTCTTTATCAAATTGGTATTGAGAGTCAACAACACAGGAGAAATAATTTTGGTGAAAATTAATGAAGTAAAAAAAATGCTGTACTTGACTTTAGAGTACAGAGAGAAATAATAAAAAGATATAAATACAAGTATATTATATAATAGTAATAAAGTAAATAGCAATAGTAAAATAGTAGTATACAAAAGCAGGGCAGGATCAGGTGGACCAGCAGCAGAGTGTGTTCCTTGATGTGGGGTAAATTTTAGATGAATGAGTGCAGCAGACCTTCCTGAGTTTATAAGATCAGAGCCAAGACTTCAAAGTGAGTGGTGAGTGCTGTGGATAGCTGGTAAAGACAACTGAAGACGAGGACTGTCTTTAACTGATTTTGGTGCACAGTTTGCTGGAAACAACATAAGCGAGGGGTATAATAGTAGGACACGAGATGGAATCATATAGGATGGGGAAGATAAAACTACTTTAAAGACTTAATGTTACCTTAAGTGAATCAGAAATAGCCATGGGTGGAATCTGTGGAATAACTGAATTGTTTTCATTCATATTTTGAAAGATGGTGCTCTTGCTGTTCTGAGAAGGATGGAAACAGATTGAGTAGTGTGAAGATGTTGTAGTGGTCAGAGAGGAGAGGGCAGGGGACCCCTCTTAGCTGGGGTGATGGGAAAGTGGTCAGGCACAGATTCTGAAGTTAGCACCCACAGGAGTTCCTGGTAGATGATATACAAAGCAAGAGAGGAAATAAGGAGTCCCAGATGACCATTTTTTTTTTCCCCGTTAAGTAACAGAAAAAATGAAGTTGTCATTACAATTTAAAGAAAATAAATATAAGAGGAACCGTTTGTTTCTTTGTTGGTTTTGAGTTTGTGGAATCCAAAGTTCAGTTTTGATAAAGCAATGTCTCCGAGTCACCAACCCTCCTTATTGAATTAAGATTTACAACTTAACTACATTTAAAAGACAGATGTATTGTTACTAATTTAGGGAGGCAGTCATCACAGTTCTCTTAATTTGCTCTGGTACATGTTGAAGCCTTACATTTCTGGGATCCTACAGTGTTAGTAAAATGAAGCCTCAATGGACCAATATCTAAAACTATTACTTGGTACCAGGTATAGTTTTTGATAGCTCTCATTGAATAAAAGATCACTAGATTAATTCAAAGGGAACATTATCCTTTTGTTAATTTTTATCTATCTTGTCCTGCTGAGGTGAAAATTTTGGTGAGATAGAAATTTTGGTGAGTTTGTCAGCTACTAAAATAGGGTCTGACACAGAGGAAACATTAACTAACTATATTAAATATAACATTTTTTTAATGAGATGACAGGTTTTTTACTTAACATTTTCAACTAACTCTAAGGCAAGGAAATTGATTTTCTAATTGTCTATCCAATCTATAAGTTCACTAGTATTAAATACCTTCTTAGAGAAAAAAAAAAATTTTACTTTCCTTCCATCTGAAAATAAATTTAATTTGAAATCCAGATTTTACACCATTACATATGATGCAAATGAAAACTAGCAATCAGTGTCTCTTTTCTTCCATTACTTTTTAACTATTAGAACAACTGCAATGTGGTATGATAGAAAGTACACAAAATATACCCCTAGAAATAACAAGTTCAAGTTTTAATTTTATACTTTGTGTGGTTTTGGTAAATCAAAAAATTATAGAACCAGTCAAAGTCTCAATTCTTAGATCATGGTAATATCTGTCCCAGATTCTTTGAAATGTTATAAAAATAAAATATTCTTGTAAATAATAAAAACATGATAAGCCATAAGTTTCAGCAAAAACATGTTTTATTATAAATTATTAGAATAAAATCATTTTAATGTAATTATAAAATTTAATGCATACTAGTGATATTATACAACATTTTATATAAGAAAACATGATACATTAAGAAAATAGGATAAAATATGAACTTATGTCAACTGGTAGTTAAATGCGTCTACTCATTGGCAGTGTTCATCTGGATAATCATTTATAATGTAAAATAGAAATTTATTTGGGTTACTTGGAAGATATAAATTTCAAAAGGGCAGTGAGTAATTGGATGTGCATGTCCACAGGTCACAAAAAGACAGCATGCATTTTCAAAGAACATTAAGAAGAAACATACTGAAGGAATTGTGATTTTGGTTACACTATAGTGAGGGTGCCTCAAAAAATATCAGGTGAAAAATGGCCAAATTAAGTTTACTTTAGACTGCATGTGCTGTGGGAATGGCATTTCTCCTTCAAGTTAGTGATTTTATGGTAAGGAAACCCTTAGGCCAACAAAATAAAGAGGGGATCTCACTTACAGTATTCTGCAATTCCCTGACTACCTGGAGAGAAACATCTATAAGGACATTTGTGAAAGACATATATGAGGTCATGGAGGTAAAAATCTATTAATATAGAGAGTCAACAGTAGCCCTTGTCTGGGACCTTTGACCACTGAAGATCTGTTAATTTCTGCCATAAACTCTAATCATGTCAGTATACAAAATACACCCTGCACCACATTTCCTATCCTCTTTCTTCTCTGACTGTTATGGAAGCTCACGACAGGAAAAGACAGACATTTACTTGCTATGCGTTTTGTAAATCTCAACATTGGGGCCAATCTTATTTGGACTCTTCTGTCCTCCCTGTCAGACCTCAAAAATTCCAGGTCCTCCAGCTGTAAGGAGAGGAGGAACACTATAGGAAGTCTAAGTTTTGAGTTTTGATTTGATTTGAGTTTTAAGGAATATACAACAGTTAGAATAGATGCTATCACAACAATTTCCACTTCTCCATACACCAGAGGAATATGAAGTAGGGAGATAATGGGAACTAGAATAAATAATTCTAGCATCCAAAAGATCCAAAAGTGTTTATATGTAAAACAAATGAATAATTCGTTTTTATTCTCAACCTGAAAAAATACAATAATTTAGGGAAAGCAGCAATGAGTGCTTGAGTTTCCCAACTTTAAAGTATTTATGTGCTATTTTCATTAATTCCATTTTGCTATTTCTTGGTTTCCATGCTCACAATATTATTCAGAAAGAGTGCCATTTACAGTTCTTACACCTAAAGGATGGAATTTATTTTATTTTTTTCCAAATGTAAATATTTAACATAAAACTACATTTACATTATTGCTCCAGAATAGTCTTGAAATTTATGTTTGGAGAAAAAGAAAAGCAAGCATAAAATAAAATAGTAATAGAGATATCTTCTGATTACTTACACATTACCAAACAGCATTTTATGTCTTTTTAGTGCTATTTCTTTCCTTCTATAAATAACACAGTTAAAGTTTCTTTTAGCAGAGAATATAACCCCCAAACAGGTAAAAATCTCTTATTTTTTAAAGTTTGCTGAATGTTATCAAAATAGCAAAAAAACAACAACAACAACAACAAAAAACATTGTGGTACAAATTTCTGCATTAAAAATCTATTAATTAACTCAAAATGAATCAAAGACTTAAAAATTAGACCAGAAACCAAGAAGAAACTACTCCCAAGAAGAAATGTAGGGTCAACTCTTTAACATATAGGTACAGGAAACAATTTTCTCAGTATGACTCCTAAAGCTCAGGAAATAATGGCAAGAGTTAATGTATAAATGGGATGACATTAAGTTTAAAAGCTTCTACACAGAAAAGAATTAAGAATGCAAAGAGAGTACCTACAGAACGAGAGAAAAATCTTTGTTACCTATTCTTCTGACAGAGGATTAATACCTAGAATGTATGAAGAACTCAAAGAGCTTGATAACAAAAAATCAAATAATCCAATTAATAAATGGGAAAATGATAGTAAACAGACATTTCTCAAAAGAAGAAATACAAATGGGGAACAATGTTTAATGCCCACTAGATCCATGAAAAAATGTTTGACATCATTAGCAATTAGGGAAATGCAAATCACAGCTGCACTATTTTCTCACAACAGTCAGAATGGCGTCATTATTGAATACAAATAATAACAAGTGCTGGAGAGGATGTGGAGAAAAAGGAACATGTTTACTGTTGAGGGCAACAGCCGAGTTGGGATGATGCATGGCATTTTTGCCAGAAAGGGGTGGTTGAGAGGTGATGCCAGCAAGCCATTGAGATGATAATGGTTATGTTAAGCTTTGTATTCAATTGTAATATTAGACCCCATTGGTTGGGGAAGTGCTGGAGGAGGGATTTCCAGAGGAGGGATTTTCCAGTTGGTCTGTGGTGTGTCCTGAGAGAAGGCCGCATGCATGGTGTTCATGGGAGGAGAATAAAGGAGTTCCTGTTTTGAACCTACAGGGTTGTGTGGCGGCTCAGTTATTTTGTGCCCAGCCAGACTGCGGCAGTTTACACTGTTGGTGGGACTGTAAATTAGTATGACCACTGTGGAAGTAAGTATGGAGAATCCTCAAAAGACTAGTCATGGAACCACCATATGACCAAGCTATACCATTTTTTGTTATTTACTCTGAAGAATTAAAGTCATCTTACTACAGTGATCCACGCATACCCATGTTCAGAGCAGCACAATTAACAATATTCAGACTATAGAACCATCCAGTGTGTTCATCAATGGATGAATAATATGTGGTACATATACACAATGGAGTTTTATTTAGTTGTAAAGAAAATTAAAATGATGGCATTTGCAGGAAAATGGATGGAACTAGAGATCATGTGTTATGAAAAATCAGTCAAACTCAGAAGGATAAAGGCTCTATGTTATCTCTCATTTGTGGAAGCTAGAGAGGAAAAAGATGAACAAGGTGGGTGTTCTTTTTAGGTGGACCTCCTAAAAATCAAAGGGAGGCCAGTAGAGGAAAAGGACTGAAGTGGGGGAACACATGGAAGGAGGAAGAAAATTCTAGGGAGTGATATTGATCAAATACACTATTGTATGGTGTGCCTGTGTGAATATGTAATAACCCCCCATCAATATGTACAATTATAGTGTACCAATAAAATATGAGGAGATTAAAAAAATTAAAAGTAAAAAGTAAAAAAAAATGCTTTTAAAAGAGCTAACTTTTGGATATGGTGGCATGCCTGGAGCCTCAGCTACTTGTGAGGCTCAAGCAGGAGAACTGAAAGAACTCAGGAGTCAAGGGCCAGCCTGGGGAACATAGTAAGATCCCTTCTCTGAAACACACAACAAAGAAACAAAATTCCTCACTTACCAAGTATCATAGCTTAGCAGCACAAAACCCTGAAGAGGATCAGCTGTGATCCATCCTCCTGATTACATTTTTGAATGGCAGCTGCAGCTGGCTGTCGCTGCTCAGCATTTTGAGTGTAGAGTACCATATGCCATATTGTTAAACTGAAAAGATCAAAATTCAAAATCTGTGTGTCTATCACCTGTGCATCATTGCGAAGTTGAAAGCTACTAAATTCAACCATTTTAAGTTGAGGCTTACATGAATACGGCAAATACAAGATTATATTGTGCTCTTTTTCTATTTTATGCCCAGTTCACTTGTTTTTGCAGGTAACATTTTTTGGGGGGCAGGCGGGGTTGTAGTATTGGGGATTGAACTCAGGGGCACTCAACCACTGAGACACATCCCCAGCCTTATTTCATATTTTATTTAGAGACAGGGTCTCACTGAGTTGCTTAGGGCCTTGCTTTTGCTGAGGCTGGCTTTGAACTCGTGATCCTCCTTTGTCACCCTCCCTAGCCACTGAGATTACAGGTGTGCACCATGGCACCTCTGGCTTTTTCAGTTAAATATTAAGAAACAATGTTAAAATTTTAATTTCAAGACATCAAAACAAATCTATACTTTTTTTCCTATTAAATGAATGAAATGCTGAACAGATTCCTACTTATTAGGGTCATATAATGACTTTCAGTGCCTAGAGTTGGGAATCCAATCACTGAATGGCCTGATTTTGTTTTGTCATTGTATAGAGGACTATTCATATATTCATTAATATGACAAATATTTAATTATTATCCAGGCATCATGCCACTCACCAGGTGCCAGTAGTGAGAAACAGACCAACTAAAGACATTTTCTGTTGAATTGGGGTTATATTTTGAAATGGAAAGTAGGAGATGGCCAGTTTAAAGCAGTGACATTCTGATGGATATTAGTAAATGAAAAGTTAGGTAAATTACAAAGGTTTGGGAGTGAATTTTGTGTGGAGAAAGGAACATGTGCAAAGTTCCTAAAGATTGTCTAAGTTTAAAACGAAAATAAAAATGAATGGCCCTAACACCTCAATGAATGTGGCACTGAGAATATTGATGGAAGTTTTCCTCTCAGTTTCTAAAGGTTTGATCTCAAGTTTCTTTAATATTGTATTAGTAGTTAAAGAACATGATTATGATATTATAATATAGTAAAAATACTGTTTGGTCTCTGCCACTCCCACCTCCAGTAAAACTGATGTAGTTTCCTGAGTGCTAGGTTTTCTAGGTATGCCTTTGGTTCCAATATTTAGCCTTTCACCCTCATTCCCAGCACAAAGCTCCTAATACCTTGATATTTCCTTGGAAATATAAATGTATTTTGTTCTATTGGAGTTTGTCTTGGTATTTTTCTGGATGGGAGCTGGTCACCAGAAAGCCCAAGGCATGATTAGACGTTGGACTTACAATCTCATTCCTCATCCTATGGGAAGGGGAATTGAATTGGAAATGGAGTTAAATGATCTTGCTTACTTGGTGAAGCTCCATAAAAATCCCTGAACTAAAGGATTAAAAGACTTTCTGGTTGTTGAGCATATGAAGCTGCCAGGCTGATGAGTTCATAAAAACCTGTACTCTTTCCCAAATACCTTATTCTATGCATCTGTTCATGTGGTTGTTCATTTTTAAACTTTCTGCTTATTATTAATGCAATAAGCTGGTAAATGTGTTATTCTGAGTTCTGTGAACTTATCTAACAAATTTATCAAAGTCAAGAAGACAGTTACAGGAACCCTAATGGTCAGTTGAACAACCTAAGACTTCTTGCAATTGGCTTCTAAAGTGCAATGTGTCTCCTGGGTCTGAGCTTTCAACCTGTGGAATCTGATACTATCTCTAGGTAGATGGTGTCAGAGTTAAACTGCAGATACCAAGTTAATGTCCACTGGATAATTACTTGGTGAGTAAAGAAAATACTACACATACCTGGTGTCAAATATGTCCTGTACTGAGTGGCACGAGAATAGGAAAAACAATATGGTTTTACTGTCTAATAAAATAATCCTCCACTTTTATGTGCTTTTTCTTTAGTAACTCTACATATCTAGCTAGAAATATAACTAATGATACTATAGCATTATTCTACCTTTTCAAGGTAGTAATACACCATTGGGTAGTAATTAAATATGTACTCTTTTGAGTTATTCTTGAGCTCAAATTTTAAAAATAATGGATTGAAGGAGTTCAAGATTAGGGATGACAAATACTGTTATTTTGTAGGCAACTGTGTTAGATAATCCATATTTCTATCAAATATAGAGCAATTTTTAGGTTGAATTCTGTAAGAAAAATTTTTACTTCATGAATCATTCCAAAACATCTTTCTTTTAACCATCAAATTCAGTCAATAAAAATTCTACAGAGATGACTACTATCAGAACATTTGGATTAAAATAATGATGAGACAAATTTTTTTTCCAAGAAGATCAATCCAGGAAAGGAAAAATAAAGTGTGCTGTTTTCAAGACATATTTTAACACCCTCACCATAGAGAATATGTCTTCTTTTCCCTTGCATCTGGGAGGCTGGTCATTCTTTCAAGAATGGAGTATGGAGAAGTGATACTATGGGACTTCCAAGAGAGGGTACAAAATATCAAATGGCTATATAGTATAATTATGCTTTTGTTTCAGGGACCTGAAATTTGAAAATAACAGAACTTTTAAAAATTGTTCCTTAACAAATGATTCTATTATTTGAGAGGGAAAAATAATTATGGTTTAGATTTCCGTGTGATTATGTAAACGTAGTTTGAAGAATGATGGGTTTTCTTCTTTAATAATGAGTGACAGACTGCTCTTTGAATCCGCCAGTGTCCACTTACAGGTTAGTTAAAACAGCATGCATTCTACAGCACACTTAATTATTTGTAGAGGCAGACAGCTATTGTCAGACATGTTCAGCCTTTGAGCCTCAGGATGCCTTTTTTATCAGCAGACCTGCAACTCTTGAGGCATTAAGTGTGACAGAAAAAAATGTGCCTCTTTCTTCATAATTATCTCTTCCTTAATGAAAAATAATAATGACATTCATTTGCAATGTCATATCATATTAAAATACGCACCCTATAAAACAGAATTGATGAAATATGTGGTGAAGATAGAGTTTTGTGCCACAATTAACTGTTCAATATAATATGAAACAGATGGATATCCATTGTGATTTATATTATGCAGATTTCTTAACTCATGACATAATTTCAAAATTTTAGTGCCATAAACCTGTCGTTATCTTCAATATCAAAAAGTACATAAGTAGCATATGTTCGTACTTGTAGCCCAGGCAATAAGAGATAAAATCACTGTAATTTATTCCATTTCCTGCTGGATAATTTTCTATTATCCCATTTAGATCATACCTCTAATAAAATTGAAGAGAAAGAAAATCTCTCAGGGTATTAATGGGAATCTTAGAGAAGATAGAAAACAGAGAAAGACAAAAACTATTGCAGAGAGCCCCTTTCCTATTTGGGTGGAAACCCGAAGAATATATGGACATGTAAGAAATGGTCTGAGTCCTTTCCAAGTCACGAATTTTAACCACAATTGCAATTTCACTGCATGTTAGGTAGGCATTGCAAAAGTCAAGAAGATAGAGTTCATTCATCTGGCATCCATTTGTACATTTCATAATTAATTAATTCAAATCAGACATAGAGTCCTACACATGGTAGAAAAATTTCTGTCCTTCATTTGCTTCCAAGTTTAAGTAGAAGGTGAACCAAAGAATGAGCAAGAGCCAGATTTGTAAAATCCTATTGTGCCTGATTAAAGAGATTTGATTTTATCGAGTAGATGATGCATAGTCATTGTAGGCTTTTAAGCAAGAGGTAATAAAGTTAGATTTTCCTTAGAGAAATACAGAATCTTGAACCTATTTTGTAGATGATAAACAGTTATTTAAGTTGTTTTGAGGAAGAGATTAACATAAGCAGATTTGTATTGCAATGAAATAATTTACTCAGTGGTGATTTGGTGATTGTATCAGAAGAAGATAAAAGTGAAAGTTTTAGGAAGCATTATATTCATAGATTGCTTGAGTAATATTTGAAAAAAAGTAGAATGGACTAGGGAGTTTTAAGAAAATTGAAGAAATATTTAGGAAAAAACAGGGCTTAATAAATGATCAGATCTGTAAAGTGGTGATTTTAACCTGGCATATATAGGTGAATTTGCAAGAAAGGACAATATATAAGGGGTGGGGGAAGCTAGGAAATAGGATAGCATTGTTTTATGCATGTTATCTCACATCGTAACATAGATAAAAAGTAGATATCAGTCCCACAAACTGCTACTACTTTTTCCTTCTCTCCTTCACCACAAATTTCCTGAAAAAATTCTCTATATTTTCTTTCTCTAATATCGCTTTCCCCAATCTACCTTAAAACACATAACCCAACTTTATTTAAAATATTGTCATCAAAGTCATGAATGATTTCAATGATGCCAAATTCACTGGTCAAGATTCATCTTTACCAATTGGCAGTATTTGACATAATCATTCACATTTTTTTTTTTTTTGGTACCAGAATTTGAACCCAAGGGGGCACTTAACCATGGAGCCACATCTCCAGCCTCTTTTTTTCTATTTTTATTTAGAGACAGGGTCTCAGTTGCTGAGGCTGGCCTTGAACTTGTGATCTTTCTGCCTCAGTCTCCCAAATTGCTGGGATTACAGGAGTGTGTGAGCTTGTTCACTCCTCTTTTAACACAGACATTCCTTGATTTAAAAATGAGGTTACTTTCCAAAACCTATCAGAAATTAAAAACGTCCTAAGTAAAAAACAGAGTTGATACACCTAATCCACCCAATATTTTAGCCCAGCAGCACAATACTCTTCGGGACATGGGCTGTGAGTGAAGAGAGCTGTAGCTCCCTGCTGCTGCCGAGCCTGTAAGAGGGTGTTGGAAGCCCAGGAAAAGGTCAAAATTTACACTTTGAAATAGGGTTGTTTTAGTCATCTTTTTCATTGCTATGACTATAGGAACCTAATGTGAACAATTTTAATGGAGGAAAATTTCATTTAGGGGCTCAGAGTTTTAGAGGTCTTAAGTCTATAGAAAGCTGGCTCCCTTCCTCAGGGATCTAGGCAGAAGGGTGTGACAGAGGGAAGCAGCCTACCTGAGGATCAGGAAGCAGAGAGAGGACTCCACTTGCCAGATAAGAATGCATACCCAAAGCCACACACCCAATGCCCACCTTCTCCAGCCACACCCTACCCACTTTCAGTTACCACTCAGTTAATCCCTATCAGGGGATTATTTCACTAATTGGGTTGACTCTCACAACCCAATCATTTCTCCTTTGTACCTTCTTACAGTATTTCACATGTGATCTTTTGGGAGACAGCACATCTAAACCATAACAGGTTTATACTGAATGCATATCACTTCCAAGCTATTGCAAAATTTAGAAATCATAAGACAAATCTTAATAAGTTGAGGAAATGTCTGTGAATTCTTCATTTGACATCCAGTTAATGCATGTGTGTTCTCCCGGCTTTCTTCTTTTTCCTTAATCACTTTTTCTCTTCTCCTTTATTGTTTTCTTTTCCTTTTCTCTACCCCAAAATGTTGGTATTGCTATAGGCTCAGTTCTTAGTATTCTTCTCAATTAATATTCACATTCTGATTACTTCATTATGGCTCATGGCTCTAAATGTCATTTTTTTTTCTATTTTCAATCCAAACTTCTTTTCTGAACTCCAAACACACAATTAACTGCATCCTCAACATCTTCACTTACATGTCTAGTAGCCATGTTGAATTCAACATATTCAAAATGTGCAGCTTGACCAGTCCGCTTCCCTAACTTTCCCCTACCACAGTGATCTGCTGCAGCACAGCCTTCTCCAACTAGAGAGAAGTCGATTAGCTTCTCCAGCTTCCCACACAGTTTTGTGGGAAGCTGTCAAAGTTCCTCTTGAATTTTTTTTGGCAGTCATATCTCATAATGAAGTCATCAGAAAATCCTCTTAGTCCTACCTTCAAAATGTTTCTAGAATTCCATTATTTCTTACCACATTTACTTCTATACTTATGGTAGAAACACTGCAATGTCTCAAGTACGTTTTGCAATTGCTTCTAACTAAAATCTCTTCTTTTATCCTATGTCTTCAAAATATCTTTTTTTTTAATTTAAAATTTTTTTTATTATTAGTTGTTCAAAACATTACAAAGCTCTTGACATATCATATTTCATACATTTGATTCAAGTGGATTATGAACTCCCATTTTTACTCCGTATACAGATTGCAAAATCACATCGGTTACACATCCCCTCAAAATATCTTTTTAAACAAAAGCTACAATGAACATTTTTAAAGTCAGCCATGTTGCTTTTCCTGTTAAAACTCTCAGTAGCCACTTATTTCACTCAAAGACCTTATAGATTAAAAGAAGCTTCATGTACTGTGGTAACTCTAGGATCTCCCTGCCTTCATCTTCTGCAATTCTTCCCCTCCCTATCTCAGCCCCAGCGGGCACCTTCCATATTGCAATTCCTTGAAATTATAGTCACAATTCTGTGTTAAGAGACATTGCCCTAATTGTTTTATTTTCCTGCAAACTTCTCCCTTCACATTCCAGTTTAACTAGCATCCTTACATTGCTAAACAACTTCACTCAAATTTTATTTTTCAATAAAACCTATTATGCAGAACTCGTCTTGAAAAATAGCCATTAGGAGACAAGGAAGAAAACCAGAAATAAGAGGAGCCAGGAAGACATTGGCTAGACATTACTAAAAATAATATAGTATTTTGGATAAAAATTTCATAAGATTATGTAAAATAAGAACTAAAAGGATCAGTTTGATTTAGTAGTAAACAACTTGTTTATGCTCTTGATAAGAAGAGCTGATTTAGCCAGGGGCAGTGGTGCATGCCTATAATCCCAGCAGCTCCGGAGGCTGAGGCAGGAGTATCACATGTTTCAAAGCCAGCCTCAGCAACTTAGTGAGGCCCTAAGCAACTCAGAGAGACCCTGTGTCTAAATAAAATGCAAAAAAGGACTGCAGATGTAGCTCAGGGGTTAAGTGGCCTGGGTTCAATCCCCAGTTTCCCCCCCACACCCAAAAAAAAAGAAAGAACATTTTATTGAGTTTTTAGATTATTAGGTGAGAAAGCTGGGGTATGTAGGATCTATAGGATCCTTGTCTTCATACTGTGGGAAATGTATAACTGATTGAACTTCTAAAGGTAATCCAAAGACACAGAAATTCAAGGACCATTTTATCGCCATTTACTTCTATATTTTGAAGAAAGAACAGGAGAATCATTTTTCCTCATTCATAAAATGGACATATTAATACCTGGTTGATAGCTGTAGAACTTTTCCTAGAAATGTAATTTGAAGTTACTATTCTTTTTCTATAATATTTTGCTAGTGGTTATATTCTTCAGGAGAAAACAGGATACTTTGAGCCAAATAAAATAATTTTAAAAATAAAATAATTGTGCTATGCTTTAGGAAGTATTTGAATTTATATTCTTTTGAAGCAATAATAATATAATGTCTTTGATGACCAAATTTTTATAAAACTTCATATAAATTACTAAATAGATTGTATACCAACAATGTTGTTTTTTGTATTAGAAGGTGTCATTGTTTGAGGCATTATTTCACACTCATGATAATCTTACCTTTTATATGATTGACAGTTTTTTCAAAGAGTCAGGAGCTGTAGCCTGCAGAGCTACCTTACCTCTTAGTCTTGGGTTCAGCCTCCTGTTTTCTTCAAAACAGCAGCCCATATCCAATTGCTACACCTTTGTGTGCTGCTATTGTTTTTTCTCTATTGATAATGTTATGCTTTTTGAAATAGTGCTTGAGGGTGCTCTTGTAGTATTACTTCTATATGTCTTATGGGAAAGTAATCTCAGAAAGTTTATCCATTCTTAATATCACTGCAACTTTCCATTTTATGTAATAATCTTGAAATTTTTACTTCCAAGTTTATCTATCCACTTTAAAATTTAATTTTTCCCTACTTTCAGGACCAGAAAATGTATCATGTAAAAATGGTTTGCTGAGGGAGTAATCAACATTTGCTGTTTTAAGAATAAATTTGGTTTTGCAAGGTCAATCATAGGGCATAAGGTTTGAAAGCTTGAACTATATTGTGTGAATTAAACTGAGCCCTCTGAAATTCAATCATTTATCTTTTTGTTTTTCATTAAATTTACATTAATTAAATTAATAGCACAAAATATTTAACTGCCCTCTAATTACTGAACATAAAATAAGGGGACAGACTATACAACACGGTTAAAGAAATAAAACCACCTGAGTACAAGTTAACTGCCTTCAAGTTAAAGGGCCATCTGGCTGCAACATCTGTTGCCTGTTGATTACCGTGGTTCATTTGCATGGTCTAGACTACTAGGTGAGGGTGAGAAGAATTTTTCTCCATAGATGAGGATCATACCTTGAGCAAGAGTTTACAGAGTGCTTCTTTTCATTAGACACTCATGATTTATTGCAACATTTAACTATTCTCTGTTTGGTGTAGTAATTTGTCCTTTTACTCTGATTTGATCCTGGGTTGAAGACCTGCTTAAGCCTGCCAACATTAAATTGACTAGCAAAAATTGAACAGTGTACCAATAAACAACTCCTGAACACTGCCTCTATAGTTAACACTGTGAGAGGAAACATGGACTTGAAGAAATGAATGAGACAGAGTTATTTCCTACTGTTAGGGATACAGTCGACACTGTGTCAACACAAGGGCAACTGAGGAAGTGGGAACATGCAAATGAGCTGTAATGAGATGGTGCTTGATTTTAGGCTATTGAAGGCATTTTAATCATGGGAGAATGATATAGACATAATGCAGATATAAGATTTAAAATGTTAAAGGACAGACAAAATATTGGGTAAAAGCTAAAAAATACTATTATAGTCATCTAAGAAAGATTAAGTACCTGTCACTCTGTAATTTGGATTTGGATTCTGAATCTCAGTCTCTACCAATTCTCAACAGTTTCTCAAACAGTAACTTCTTCTTCTTTTTTTTTTTTTTTTTTTTTTGTACCAGACATTGAACTCCAAGGCACTTGACCCCTGAGCCATATCCCCAGCTCTTTTTTTTTTTTTTGTATTTTATTTAGAGACAGGGTCTCACTGGGTTGCTTAGCACCTTGCTTTTGCTGAGGCTGGCTTTGAACTCCTGATCCTCCTGCTTTAGCCTCCTGAGCCACTGAGATTACAGGCATGCAACACTATGCCCGACTCAAACAGTAACTTCTTTATTTTAACAACTTTATCGAATGTGAATGCTTGGCTAGACAGTTTGCACTTTTCCCCCCCACTTTCATTGTTTTATTTTAATTTTTAATACTTGTTGTCAATAGTCAAATTCAAGTCTTTTACCCGCCCTCTCATCTTTTAAATCTTTTTTGTTAGCACCGCTGATCTTCCCTCCCCACTTATAATATATTTAATCTTAAATAAATCCCCAGCATTTTTACCTAAATTTTGTTACCTCTATTTATAAGGACTGGGGACTATAACTTAATCCCCTTGTCCCAGAAGAATTCATCTTTCTGCTATACCCCACTTGACTTCACATTCAACTGTCAAGTAGGAATATCCCACATCTTTTCCCTTCTTGTCAAGTGGATCCATAGTTACTAACAATTTTCAGAATCATATCTGATTTTGTCACTGTGTCTTAGGCTTTCTGGTCTTCCTACCTGGGGGGTCAGTCTTTGTATATCTGGTGAATTTCCCCAGGAAGTGCCCTACGAAATATGTCACTGGTCTGTTTGTATCTTGATGGAGATATCTTTAAAACTATGTCCAGCTCTCTCATCCATATTTCTATTATCTTCCTTGTCCTATGATTAATTCTTATAGAACAGAGCCTCATTTAAGTATTCAATATATTTAATGATTTTGCTCTTTCAAAGATAATACATTCAAATTGTTTTAGAAAAATTACCTATATATACGGAAAGTCTCAGTTTGTATATTGGTAAATAAAGAAGATATATAACGTCTGTATATTCAAATAAACGGCTACAAATCTACTTGCAATAATAGCACAAAAACTTTCCTTCCTGTTAGGGTCTGTAAACAAGTCAGGATGGCGCCTGGCATTTTGCCAGAGGGAGTGGTTTGTGAAGTAATGCTAGTGAGCCATTAAGTGTGGAGATTCCTTATTGGTTGACTGCTGTATCTATTTTATGTTAATTAAGATAAGCTGTGTGGAATGTATATATACCCCTCCTGTCCTACAATAAATGGCTCGAACTCCTGCTGTATCAATCAATGTACACAAGTTGTTCGCCACCCCCTGGCTATTTTGCCCAGCCAGCTAGGCTGCAACACCTTCCTTCCACTGAGAGCAACCAGAAAATCGGGAAAAATATTCTGTGGAACCCAGATTAGGAGAGAAGATACATCCAAAAGCTAAATCTGATATTCCACACAGTTTGGTGGAATTTTACTTTTGATAATGCTATAAAAGAGGATAAAAAGGACTTTGACAGTTTTACTTGGGATTTAGAGGTTGACATGGAGAGAAGAAGCCCAGCTAATAATTCAGTCTTCAAAGAGGAACCTGCAAGGCTATATCCCAGGAGTAAAGAAGCCAGACTTTGAATCTATGCAGACCCTGATTGGATAAATGTGATCCAATTTAAGAGTGTCTTTCAGGAGAAAAAGAAAAACTTTTCTGAGAAAAGTGACATTATCCAGAGATCCCCCTTTTTTTTTAGTATTTTAACTACAATGCCAATCTTGCAATTAAAAAAAAATAGTATCAAGACATACAAGGAAACATGAACTAACCAAATACTGATAAGAAAAAATAAGAGAAAAGACAGACCTACAAGAGATATTAATCATAAAATGACTTCTAAAATTATGTGATTAGTAAGACACAAGTGGCATGTAAGTAGAAAAATTAAACAAAGGAATTAAATGGAATTCCTGAAGTTAATAAATAACTATTATTAATTAAGACTTAAAGAATGTAACATGAGAACCAGGCAAAGGAATAATTGTTGAATTGTACTATATATCTGAAAAAAATCATCTGACTGAAGCAGATATAAAATTATAGAAAATACAGAAATAAGACATATTAAGAACTTGTTAATGAAAAACACAGGTGTAACTGAAGTCCAGGTAAAAAGAAAGAAGCAGAGAAGAATCAATATTTGAAATCATAAGAGCTGAGATACTTTTATAACTAGTAGTTGAAGAGACTCAATGATTCTCAAATAGTACAAATCCAAAAAGAAAAAGAAAAATACTCATGTAATAGAAAAAGTCTGAAAACCAAAGGAAAAGAGAAAATCTTGGAAGCATGTTTAAAGGGATACTCTTTTTAAAGATTGACAGCTTATTTAACACAGGCTACAGGCAGGGGTTACTTGTTGAGTCTACTTTAAACCAATATATTGAATCTATAAGGGAAAAAGCATCAGACTTCCTGTCCCATTGCAAGGTTCATGACTGAAGCACCTATACTAAAAAAAAAAAAAAAAAAAGTAAAAAAAAAAGCAAATACATTTATTTGATATGTTTCCTTTGACATATAAGCTTCAGAAATAAGCTTCAAGGAAAAGTAGAAACCAATGCTTTTTATGGTAATCTTGAAAATGAAGTGGATAGCTGTGGAGACATGATTGGACAAAAGGCTATGGTCTAGTGACAAGAAACTGGAGAGAACTTATCAGACCCTGCTTGTTAGGATTCATTGCTGGGTCCCTGTGTTATCAGACATAAAGACACTTCTTTCCTTAGAGTATGAGGATTTTTTCTCACATGATAGTCTTATGACCTTCTTTAGAAGGTCAGACAATCCTTTTATAGTCTACTTGGAGAGAGAAGGGGCCCTTTTTTTTTTCTCAAAAACAAGGTGTCATATTTTGATGTTCAGAGTCTCAATATTTACATAAAACCCGAGATCTTCAGGCTCTACAGCATGGCCTCTTGCTGCTACATAAGATTGCTGCCTTCAAATTTGTACATATGTGATTTCTCTCTGGCAAAAATATTCTTTAAACTTGAACTTTCTTTTTTGACATATTTTTAAATCCCAATGCTATTTACTAGATCATGTAAAGGAAAAATGTGATTGAGAGGATACACTGGCGATTATTAAACATTTATAGTGAAATATATAAAGTGCTAAGTATATTCTATATACCAATATGATTTAAAGTAAAAAGCTTAAGTCTTGGAGCTCAGTAGAAATGGACACCTGAGGGTTTAAGCCTAACTGAATGAATCTAGATATGTTGATATTTTATTTAGTGATTTTTAGTTTCTTTCTTTCAAATAGAAAATTTTGAGAAGATAAACTACAGCATGTATAATTTAAATTATTATTTTAACAAATATTACATCAAACAGTTGCATTTTAATAAAATTCTATTTTTCTTATTTACCTAAATTTGAGGTTTCTAGGTATGGTGTTTACTGTTTCTTTCCTTTTGTTTGTAAAAACAATATATCTTATTTTTAATATGCATAATAAATGAAGAAAATGAAGACAATGCATAATTCTACCAAACTCATTAAATTTATTCTACATAAGTTTGAGCATATGAACACACACTGACATGTATATATCCTTGAATATATATATTTATTTATCTTTAATCAATTTCATTTAAAACTCTGACACTTAACCAGATACACTTTTTATTAAATTTACCAGGTCATAATTTTCTTTCCAATTATTCTATCTATATGAATACTGGGAGGGCTGATTTCCCTGTAACATTGGTCAATTATCAGTAGCACTATTTATGCTTTACCAGTTGTAAATATTCATTATTTTTGAATTTCAGTAACCATACAATCCTGCATTATTTGTTTAGGTGGAAAATATATTTTTCATTTGCATTATTTATTTATTTTAGTTATATACAATACCAGAATACACCCTGATACCCTAGCATTAAAACATGTAACACACACAACTATTCCAATTCAGTTCTCAGTACTTCTGCCTGCACACACACCCCAACACACACACTTCATTTCCATCACTCTCCAATCCATTTATTTTACTTTTAATTCTCTTTTAAGTGAGTGCCCTGTATATACACCTGATGCCAATATTCATGGTGCCACATTCATGCACACACATTGAAAAGATTGGTCAGATTCCTTCCACTGTTTTTCCCTATTCTGGTCCCTTCTTCTTCCTCTTCAATCCCTTTCATCTGCTCTATGTAATTTTCCTCTATTTTGATGAAATTCCTTACTCCCCTTCTCTATCTCTTTTTTTGATTTTATTTTTATCCCCTCCCACCTTATTTGGTGCCAGAAGCCATTGGTGAAATATATAAGGACCTTTTCAGCATTGTTGCCAGGGAGCAGTTAGATCTGGAATTGGAACTTCTCCTGGCTGGGATAGACCATTTTATGCAAGTGAACTTCCCCTCTGCTCTGCTAGACGGTCCCAGGCAGCACTGGAGATGGGCAAGACCTGCTAGGAACTGAGCAGCCCACCTCTATTCTGCTTTATTAGAGAACTTTCCGTAGAATTTCTTTGATGTTTTCTGCTATAAATAAAGCAAAGACAGGCTCCTTTCTTTGTTAGATGCTGGATCCCTCTCCATCTCTGCCCCCTCTTTGAAACTAACTTTCTGTGTTCTTTGGTAATTTTGCTATTCTACTTTTCTTAGCTTTTATTTCTCAGCCAGCCCATTCCATGGGTGGGAAACCCATTTCTTCACTCCATGGGACTTGGATAATAATTTTGTTTCAGTTTCCATGTATCAGTGTTTGTCTTTGGGACCTGGCATATTTCACTTAGCATGGTAATCTCCAGTTGCAGCCATTTACCAGCAAATGCCATAATGTCATTTTTCTTTATGGCTGAGTAATAGTCCATTGTGTATATATACTTCATTTTCTTTACACATTCATTTGTTGAAGAGCATCCAGGTTGGTACCATAGCTTACCTATTGTATATTGTGCTGCTATAAACATTGATGCAACTGAGACTCTGTATCTGATTTTAAATCTTTTTGATATAAACCGAGGGATGGAATAACTGGGTTATGTGCTGATTCCATTTCTGTTGTTTTGTTGTTGTTGTTTTGTTTTGTTTTTTATTTTTTTGAGGAACCTCCATACTGCTTTCCATAATGGTTGCACTAATTTGCAGTCCCACCAACAATGTTTGAGTGTTCTTTATTCCCACATCCTTGTCAACATTTATTGTCATTTATATTCTCAATAATTGCCACTGTGACCAGAGAGAGATGAAATATCAATGTAGTTTTAATTTGCATTTTTAGTTGGTTGACATATTGAACAATTTTCCATATATTTGTTGGCTATTTGTATTTCTTCTTTTTTTCAGAAGTGTCTATTTAGTTAATTTGCCCATTTATTGATTGGGATATATATATATATATATATATATATATATATATATATATATATATATATATATATATATAGCATTAAGTTTTTTGAGTTCTTTGTATATTCTGAATATTAATGCCCTACATGAATTCTCCCATTCTGTTGAATCTCTCTTTATGCTTTTGTTTCCTTTTCTGTGCAAAAGCCTTTTAATTTGATGCCATCCAACTTACTGATTTTTTAATTTTAATTCTTGCACTTTAGAAGTCTTGTTAAGGAAGTCAGTTCCTATGCCAACATGTTGAAAAGTTGGGCCTGCACTTTATTCTAGCAGTTGCAGGGGTTCCTATCTGATTTCTAGATTTTTTATCTACTTTGAGTTGACTTTTGTTCAGGGCAATAGGGGTAAATTTTATTCTTCTATATATGAATTTCCAGTTTTTCCAGCACCATTTTTTTAAAAGGCTGTCTTTTCTTCAATGTATATCATCCGCACCTTTTTTCTAGTATCATATAACTGTATTTATGTGGGTTTATCTCTGAGTCTTCTTTTCTACACCATTTGTTTTCATGTATGATTTGGTACCAGTACCATGCTGTTTTTGTTATTATGGCTCTGTAGTATAATTTGAAGTTTGGTTCAATCCTGTATTTTAACCCTAATTATATATATTTCTAGCTATACTACATTGCAAGTTTTCTAACTATGCCCAAATTTAATTTCTTCATCTATAAGATTAGGATCAGTGAAACCTACCTTTCTATGATTTGTGGATAGGAAATTACCTACATAAATTACTAAAGTCTGTAGTACTTATTTATTAAATAATATATATATAGTACTATTGTTTCTTCTAAGAAATTTTCCTGATTGTGCTCACATGAAATGTATAGTGTTTGGAGAGTCAAAATATATACTTCAGTTGCTATCTCAGGGCTTAGCCAGAGCCACAGGCAGATGCCCTGCCACCAAAAGCTGTGACTGAATTATGACAGTACTTAACAGGAAGTGCTGCTATCAATGGAGGAGTTTTAGTGAATAAGGAATGATGAATTTTGATATAGGAAAAATTAAAGGTGTTTTCCTACTCTTACAAAAGAAACTGTTTATCAAAATGTGGTTATTCCAGTCACTAATTCTACTGTAGACACCAGCTGGTTGTCCATAATTCCATTTAGTTCTGACACTCTTCTTTAAGGTTTTTATGAAGACTTCATTACATTGGCATGCTTTACTATATTACTGATCCTTGGTGATGAATTTATCCTCTAGTGCCTCTCTATTACCTAGAAGTTAAAGATAGGGAGAGATGGTGGTCCAAACTCTCTGGTCAAGTCTGAGTCTTTCTGATGACTAGTTTCCCTCCTGAAGCTACCTAGGGTCTACCTGTAATCAGTTATTTTTTATTAGCATAGAAAATAAATTTTTATCACTCCAAAGATTCTAAGGATAGTAGGAAATATATTTCAGAAAGCAAGGATAAAGACCAAATACAAATCTCACAATATCACAGGAAGAATCATGGTTATTTTGAAAGTTCCCTTAGTAATTAATTTGCTTGGCTAATAAAGACATTGATAGGTTCACATATGTAAATATTCATCTCCAGTTTTTTCTATTATGTTTCAAATACTGTTTTTTTCATATTTCTGCTGTTTTTGTGACAAAATACTTGAGAAAATTATCTTAAAGGAGTTGCTTCTTTTTTGGGGGGGCGGGGGGGGTAACCAGGGATTGAACTCAGGGACTCTTAAGCACTGAGCCCAATTCCCAGCCCTATTTTGTATTTTATTTAGTGACCGGGGCTTAGCACCTCACTTTTGCTGAGGCTGGCTTTGAAATTGTGATCCTCCTGCCTCAGCTTCCCAAGAGCTGCTGGGATTACAGACATGTGCCACCACACCCAGTGAAGATGGCTTTTAATTGCAGAAGTGTCAGCCCAAGATTACTTGGCTCCATTGTTTCTGTTTTTTTGGTGAGCTAGAATATGTTAGATGGGCATTTGTCTAAAACTTTGTGTCTCCATGAAAAAAAGAGCTGCTCACTCAGGACTGTAGGGAAGTAGAAAGAGAAGTCAATTTTATAACAAATATTCTCCCCCAAAACCTTGTAAGTCATGAATACACAAATGAGGTCAGAACCCTCATGATCCAGTCACCGGCCAAAGATCCCACTGATGAATTAGGGACCTAAATTTCAACATATTACCACTTGGCTGACATTGAAGAGCCAAATCATAACAGATACTTTGTAGGTACTATTGACAGAGAAGACAAAAAAGAAGAACTTACATAATAGTAAAAGGATACAGCAAATAAAAACACAAAAAGCTAACAAAGAGTGAAAAGTAATAAGTACAGAATAAGATAGCAGAAAGGGATAAGAATTGATATAAGGATAGGTTTGATTGGATGATCAAGGAAGGTCTCTCTGAAGGGATGACCTGGATAACATAAAGAAAACTGCCTTGAAAATCACCAACCGGTTGACAATTCTAGTCAGAGAGAATGTCTAGGGTAAAGGACTCATATAGGTACAACCTTGGGTTGTGTGAGGAACTGACTAGATAAGTCAAGTGTAATACACATTATAATAAAAGCCTCTCTATATACTGAGGGCAAATGAGGTAATTAATTATTCCATCTACATGGGTGGTAGAATCAGGATCCCTCTTCATGGTGTGGGATGGCAGAGAAAAGATCACACAGACAACAGAAATAATTTTTTTCATAAAGTGGGTGAGATGGTTCTCTGACCTTAAGGGTCCTTCTTTCACACTAGAAAGCAAAAGCAGGAGAGAGCATAAATCCCTTTATTTATAGGGAAATTAATAAGAATTTTCGATAGAATGTTCCTCACCAAATAAGGTGGGCTGACCCAGCCCAGGTTCAGAGCCTTGGGGAAGCAAACTTCTTTGCTGAGCAAAGGTGAAGGTCACCTGCATCACTTACCCCAAACAGCATGCAATCCCAGACCAACACCACCTTGGCTCAAGGTGAGAGAGGAGCTCATGGTGGCCCCCCACATCCACCTTTAAACAAAAGAAATTTGGGAACAATACAAGGAAGTGGAAATGGATGGAGCCTTTAATGATTAATAAGCTCCACTAAAAGGCTGAAGGAGGAAGAGTAAAAAGGCATTTAATACTAGAGGCAGGGAGAATGCTGACATAATTTGAAAAAAAAAAAAAGAGGAAGCTTTGTAAAGTATAGGTAGTTTCATACAGTTGTGCCATTGTATGGGAGTTTGGCAGAAATAAAATAGAGAAGCTATAACTGCAGCAAAGAGTGAAACCTGGGAGTGATGGCATGTTGAGATGGGCAAAGATGCAACTGATGCAGTCAAGGGGGAGAAATGAAGAATGTCCATGCACTTCTGACCTTTTCAATGCTTTATTCACTCAAATCATTCAATACAATTTCACTCTACAGGTTCTTAATCAAGAAAATGACAATCCTTAATGCTAGGCACTACATCAATCCATAGAAAACAATTCTAGATTAATTCTAAGCACTGCAAACACATTTTATCATGAAGGGCTCATGACAGACATCCCCTCTGCATAATAAGCTCAAGTACCAGATCTAAAGTCTCAAGCCTTAGGTTTAAGGCCAGCAGATGCACACTCACTTGGACGGAAGTAGTCAGGTCAGGGATGGAGGCTTCTCCTGGGGTGGAACTGATACCTGGCTGAGGAGAAGGTCATAGAAAGAAGGTGCCATTCTCCCCAGGGTCAAGATGTGGCTGTAGAGTTTGAGAGCAGTGAGGATGATGCAGAGGATCAGGCAAAGGATGAGAAGAGCTGGGATGTCAGTCCAGGTCCTCATCAGGCTCTCCGGCATGTGAACATCAGTGTCGGCTGGCTGAACTATCTGTTTATTTGCTCCATCACATATAATAAATTTGGGGGCTTCTGACTGCACTTTCAATCTAAATCAGCTGTTACCAGAGTTTCTCAGTGGCATGACTCATCCCGAGGTTAAGGCATCTGATCTGATGATTCCAACCTGATTTTTCTCACCTCCTGTCTTTATCAGGGCTAAGGCAACATGACAGAGACTTCACTCTGAATTTTTCAGGTTTGTGAAAAGTGGCTATGCCTGATGACCATATTGGAGGGCTCCAAAGACATGCCTGGTGAAACTGCAGGTTTCAAAGTGGATTTTTAAGATGGAGTTGCTTAGGCTAAGGCCTAAGGCCATCCTTACATGATAGCAGAAAGGGCAGAGTATAAACTTCCAAAACTTTGTCTCTCCATGAGAAATATGAAAACAATTCAGAAATAGTTATAACCACTTCTTACTGAATTCTGAAAAGTAGCCAGTCTTACATCAATGCAGAAGGAAAAAAAAAAGTCTACATTTTAGAAATAGCAGTGAGTTTCATGGCATTTAACTTATCTTAATCCCACTCTATTTTTCCCCAATTCTGTAAGATTTTTGCAAAATAACAGCTTACATTCCTAGTATTTGAGGTAGCAGCATGGAACCACATTCCCAGATAACCATTCTTATTTGATCCATGTGATATTTCCCAGAAAGAGTCCACTCAAAAGACTTGTCTCTGACTTATATTTAAAGATAAAGGCCTTTTCCCAAGGAGCAATTATCAAAAGCATTTAGAAGCAAATACTTTAATGCCACAGCTTTCTGATTCAGAGGATAACAATCAGTAAAAAAATCAAAGGAACCAAAAACCCTTAAAAACAAAAGCTGAAGAAAGAGCTATCCATAGAGAATTTGAAAAGTTCAGGCATGTTTTCTGGAATAAAGAAGGCCATGCAAATGTGTCTGCTGTGTATATGCTTATAAAATACTTGAGAACACTAAGCTCTCATTTTTGTTTGAAGTTCGGATTGTGAGCAAGGAGAAAGTAAGGGCTGAGGCAGGGTTTTAAACTGCCTAAGTGAATGCTGCAGGCAAAGCCCAGCATATACACAGAGGGTCCTTTCAGTAAAGGCTGGGAGATTTAGTTAAGGAAATATTTGAGAAATTCTCTGTTCAATTTGGTAACTAAGTTAATTAAATTAATTAAACTATTTAAATGCAGTCTTCATGGCCACAAGTAAAGAAAACAAGTTTAACATAATGAGTTCAGGAAAATTACTAGGCAGATAACAAATGCAAAAAACAATGACAATAGCAAATTCTGTTGGGAAAGAATCTTGTCATTAGAGCTGCCATTTTATTCTCAAAAGTGTCCAGTTTCAATTAAAATACATGAAACATACAAAAATAAGAAAAATGTTCTGTGCATTTTGGAAAAGAAGCAATTGATAGAAACTGAAGATGTGTAGATACTACATTTATTAGAAAAAGACTTTCTATCGGGTATGTTAAACATGCTCAAAGTAAAAACCAAAAAATCTTGGGAATGAAATTAGAAGAAAGTATAAGAAAATTGTACCACCAAACACAAAAACCAATAAAGTCAAAGAAGTTATTAAAAACAGGATCAAATAGAAATTCAGGGTTGAAAATATAATAGCTGAAATGTAACTTCACTTGATTACTTAACAGGTTTGATTAGATGGAATACATAATCTTTAAACTTAAAGATTAGTCAATTGATATATCAATATTATGCAGTCTGAGTAAAATATAAAAGAAAAATGGAGAGACCTTCAGAAACCTGTGAAAAAGTCCAAAGCACATTAATATACACATAATGGAAGTCTGAGAAGTAGAAGAGAAAGAAAGGACCAGGAAAAATCTTTGAAGAAGCAATGGCTGAAAATTTTTCAACTTGTTTGAAAACATTAACTTATACCCCACCTCCAAAACAAACAACCAACCACAGCAACAACAACAACAACAACAACAATTCTAAGTAGGATAAGCTAAAAGAGATTATCACCTAGAAATGTGATCATAATCAATTTTTCAAAGTCCCCAAACAAAGAGAGAATCTTAAAAACAACAAAAGAGAGTAAATCATTAGGTAAAAAAAAAATATCCCTAGTTACAATAACAAATAATTTCTTGTTAGAAATCATAAAGGCTAGGTAGTAGTCAGATGACATATTCAAAGTGTTGAAAGAAAAAATTCAACTAATCCTCCTACATCCTGTAGAACTACACTTCATAAATAACAGAGGCCTGAGTCCTCATGGGCTCTGTGTGTGAGCTATGCACATTTGAGTGTATGGGAGAACTGGCCTGTCCTTGAGTGCTCTTTGGGTTGTGTGAGGCATGTGTGCCCTTTCTTGCTCTGCCTGTGTTTCCACAGGGCACCTGAGATGGGTGTGACTTGCCAAGATAGCAATCAATCTATTGACCACAAGACATTGGAAAGCTAGACTCAAACTCCTTGAAATCTGACACCTTTCCTTATTTGGGTGGAAAATTCTATGAATGGCTTCTCACCAGTAAATAGGAGGGGTTCAGGTGTGCTCACTCACTTGCCTGCCTCTTGCCTCTTGCCTACATTGCCTTCCTCACCCTCTAGTGTGGGAGCTTGATTCTTCAGGCTGCAGAGACATCGTGAATGCTGAAAATATGTATTTTCTGTGTTTGTGTGGTTTTCTTGTTGCCAGCCCAATCTACCCAGAATGATCCTGATTCCATCACATATTGCAACAGAGAAAAACTAACTTGCAGACAAACAGATGCCAATAGAGTTTATTGCTGGCAGATCAGCCATACAAGAAAAAAGAAAGGAAGTTTTTTAGTGTAAAACAAAAGGAGAATAGAATGTAATTCAATTGAAGCAATAAAGAGTATAAATAAAGGTGATTACAAAGAAAAAAATAGTAAATAAAATATAAATTTGGTTGTAACTAATTTTTTCACCTACCTAATATCAAAATACAAATTTATAAAGCACTAATTAAAAATCTATGTTGATGGAAATCCAGTGCTTAAACTTAGAATTTGTTGAAGTAATAGTTTAGAAAGAGTAAAGAACATATTTACAGAGCACCAAAGTAGATTCTACTATTAAAAGTATATTGATATGAATTAAATTTTTATAGATTAAGTTATTAATGATAACAGTACAATCAGTAAGAAAATACCTCTAAAACATATAGTACAGGAATGAAAAGGAATTATGATACTATGCTTAATAAATCTGCATTACATAAAAAAACAATAAGACTATAATGGAGAAACTGAGAAACAAGAAAGATGTAGGACGTAGAAAACAGAAAAATGTCAGATGTAAATAAATCTTACTGCAGTATATTGAATGCTATCTCATCAAAACATAGGTCCACAAGAAATTCAGTATGTGGTCTTATTTAAAATGAGAGTTGCAGAGGTAATTGCAGTAAAGCTCTCAATTTCATACTGAAATAAAATAGGTCCCAAATATAATGATGAGCAAAGTCTTTGTAACTGTTTTTTGTCTAAAGGAAAAGATAAAAAGAAATAAAAATAAAGAAACAACAAAGCAATCAAACAAAAACAGACTATATAAAATTGTAGGTAGAAAGTGGAATTATTCTACCATAAGCCAAGGAATATTATGGATTGTTGGCAGTCACTAGAATTTAAAAGGGAGTAAATAGATTATCCCCTGGAGATTCCTACAGAAAGCACGAAGCTTGCCAATAACTTGTTTTTGTACTTTTGGCATCTAGCACTATGAGAGAATGGATTAAGGCTGTTATAAGCCAACAAATTTGTGGTAATTTCTTACACCAGCCCTAATATATCAGCACACCTACACTATTAGCAATTTAGTAAATGGATTAAACTCTCCAGACATGAGGCAGAATTTAGAAGAATTAATAAAATAAAACAATATTCAACTATATTCTGCATATAAGAGGGCCATTTTAGATATAAATATACAAATACACTTGAATTAATGCATAAAAATTGTGTACTATGTAAACAGTAACCAAAAGAGCTGGAATGTCAATAAAAATATCAGACAAAATAGACTTCAAGAATTGTTACCAGAGACAAAGTTGGAGAGTTTAAAATGATGAAAGGGTCAATGCATCAGCAATATACAACATTTGGAAACTTATATGTGCCTCCCAACAGAGTCCCAAAATTTGAAATGCAAAAGTTGACAAAACATAATATGCAAAGGGAAGAAGTCAATAATTCAACAGTAATGCATGAAAATTCCATCCTCCTGTTTTAATAAATATAATAACTAGTCAAGGAACTAGAAGACTTAGACAACATGAAAAAAAAAAAGAAACAGCTAGTCATAGCCAGTCTCTATAGAATATTCCACCAAGTGTAGCAGAATAAACATTTTTCAATATATGAAATCTTATTAATGTTTGGTCATAAAAGAAATCTCAGCAAATGCTTAAGCACTGAAATCATACAAAATATATTCCCAGAGAAAAGTAGACTGAAATCAGGTATCTATAAGAAACTGTGGGAATTTCACAAATACGTATATAGTAAAAAATGTTTCTAAATAACTAATTGATGAGAGAAAGATAAAGATGAAAATCTAAAAAGTAGCTTTAAAATATTTGAAAAGAAAAATGTAACATATTAACATTTATGAAATTCATTGAAAGCATTGTTCACTGGAAAATTTAAAGTTATAAACATTATAAAAGAAAAAATATTTCAGATGAAGTTATGTCTTTTTCAGAAAAATGAATGGAACTTGAGAACATTATGCTAAGCAAAATAAGTCAAACTCACAAGGTCAAAGGTCAAATTTTTCTCTCATAAGTGGAATGCAGAGAAGTAAAAGGAAAATAAAAAATGTGTGTGTCAGAATACAGGGATCTCATGAAAATCAAAAGAAGATCAGTAAGGGAAAGGCACCAGGCGGTGGGGGAAGGGTGAAAGGAGGTAAGTTCTGGGAAGTGATATTGGCCAAATCATATTGCTATGTGCATGTATGGACATGTAACAACAAATCCCATCATTATGTACAAGTACAGTGCACCAATAAAATATGTAGAAAGAAAAAACAAGAAATACTTCAAAATATATAACTTAATCATTCATCTTAATAAACTATTAAAATTCAGAGAAAAGAATATTCAAAATAATTAGAAGGAAATAATAAACATTAAAGAAGAGATAAACAAGTAATTAAAATATCAGCAGAATAAAAAATCTGTTCTTTGATAAAATAAACTAAATTAGAGACCTTTAGCTAGACTTACCAAGCAAAAAATAAAGATGATATTATTTACTAATATCCAGAATGAAAGAGGGAATATTACTAGCACATTACAAAAAGTGTGGATAGTAAAATATTAAGGTGAGTTAAATACCACCAAATTAGATAACCTGGATGTAAAAAACAAATTTTTAGGAAGACATGAACTAAAACTAATCCAAGAAAAAATACAAAGTATAAATTGACCTATGTTGATGTTCAACAGAGATACGCTAAAGAACTGCACTTGTCACAGTACTTTAGACTGAAAAAGCATAGTCAAGATTTTTCTTATCCCAACCCTCCAACTCCCCAGCTTTTAGTTTCTCAGGCCTCTTTGTCCCCTGGAGTGTAGTAAAAAGCTTGCTCTGAAGTTACTTTAGTTGACAAAGGAAGTTCCTCTGGAAGGAATACAATTTACTTGGATCTCTTTCCTGAAATCATCTTAACATTGGAAAATTACTGAAGAAGCTAAGGGCAATCACCACACTCACTTGGAAAGACCTCTTATTTTTCTGTGTGCCATTTACAGAGATAGGCAGCCCCACCATGATCTTCCCATAACTTGTCATCATCCCAAAAGCTTAGAGAAACATTGTTCTGGAATATTGGGGGAACCCATTCATCCTCCTGAAAAATTATTTACTTTTCCTCTAAAATTGCCTAAAGCTTCTACTTTGTAGAAGAATGTATTTGAGCTTCAAACATCTGACTCTTTATTTGAATTTTGTACTTTGTATAACTTTTGTTCACTTGCTTCTTAATAAACTTGTATGCTGTTTCTCCTGGTTATCTGCCCTTTGTGAGTTTACTTTCTAGTCTCAAATTATCAAAACTTCATGAGGTGAAAAGAAAGTTTCATTTGCTTCCACCTATATAAATGTATAAAAAGTAAAAAAGTTCATTAGTGAATAAAAAAAAAAGTTTAGTGTGCACATGTGTGTGCACACACACACACACATTCACACACACGCACACACACACACACACACACACACACACGGTTCAAGACCAGACAGTTTTGGTAATGAATAATATCAAATATTTAATATGAAATAAACCAATGTTTTATAAATTTTATTGAAAAACAGAACACTTTCAAATTATTCTAAGAGTCTGCAGACTGCTATAACAGGGATGAAAATACTGTTCTTACTAAAGCACTGATTTTTTTACTCAAATCTGAAGACATTTTGTGGAGAATAAAAGCGTGGCATGTCTGCCTTTGTATTCCATGTGTCTCCTTTAGCTATCTTAAACTTTGGGTCAGATTCCTGCTCAATTCTGCAGGTAGACATATTAATCTTTTAAAAAGTGTTTGCATTAGCCCTAAATTTACCTAATCTCCTTCCTCCCCCTCCAAGGCTGAGGACACCACGATAAGAGGAATTAGATATATTTAAGAGACATTTAAGATTTACAAGGAGATCATAACAGATTATCAACCACCAGCTTTTACAACATCCTATTCTAGACAATTGGAGTGGTACATAGAATTCATCAATCATTGTCCTAAACCTGAAGGATGACCCATTTGTTAACCTAACTAACTCCATTTTGCCTTAATGTGTGTTTATTATGTAGAATAGTCGCCCTGGTGTCTAGGAAGAGCAGATCTGAAGGATAAGCATTCTTTGAAGAGATTCAAAACTCCCTCCATCCCCAAGCAGCAACAACTTTCTTGATGAGAAGACTGATCCTAGGACAATGATCAACCAGAAAATGGCCTGATCAAGACACCAGCTATGTAATACCCAGACCCTTGCTTTTACTCCTTCCCTGATGGAACCACAATACTCTTAACACCTTCGAGAGACAGACTTTCAGTTGCTAGCCTGTTTTTCTTCCTAGTAAAACCACAATGAGAATAAATTCTTTCTCCTTTACCATTACTTGTCTCCTGTTCAGTCAATCAAGACAAGTGGCCAACCTTGTTCTGTTGGGACTCCCAATGTCAGGCATATGGTTTAGGACTAGTAACAATTTCCCTAGATTATGGATGCAAAAGTCCTCCAGTAATTACTATCAAACTCAAACTAGCCATGTATCAAAAAGATCATACACTATGACCAAATAGATTTTTGAAAGGAAGTTAAGACTTGTTTCCAACATAAAATCAAGGTAACATATCATATTAATGGAAGGGAAAAAAGTGCATGAATATTTCAGTAACTACAGAAAAAAGCATTTGCCACAACCCCAAATTCTTTTATGATAAATTCAGTCTCTAAACAAGGAAACTAGTAAAGAAGGAAATTTCCTCAACCTCTCTGAGAGTATTTATGAAAAAGCACATAACATCATATTAATGGTAGAAGACTAAAAGTTTTACTGGAGGTCTGAGAAATTACCAAAGACAGGGACCAGACAGAACTCAGGATGTGGGGTCCTTGGCATACAAGATGGAAAACCATTTTCAGCACATTCCAGTTACAGACACAGATTTATTTATAAAAGCAGGTGCACTTTAAAGGGAGAATGTGGGCTTTCTCAGGGAAGAGACTATTTTGAGAGGTAAATTAAAAAATTCACATTTAAGGGAGAATAAAGCCATCTTGAAAGTGCAAGGAAGAATGCCATCCATCTTGAGAAAGAGAAGTTTGGGGATAAAGGAAAGGATACACCTTCAAGGCGGAATGTGGGTCATCTCCAGAGGAAGAGTCAGCAACATTTTGTCATGGGGTATTAATATTTATGGAGGGAGAGTTGCTAGGGGCTGGGCTAGAGGTGGATACAGGGTGGGGTTACACAATTTGGAGACCATTTTTCCAGACTTTGAACATTGCACTCATGTTACATTTTGCAGGCTAGGAAATGGGTCAAGGGAAAAGGCAAAGGGCATGGCTGAGTTGCTCTGGAATGTATTTTTTTTCCACAACTTAAAGGTTCTTGGGTTTCTATTCCAATGGTTTAAAGCCACTTCATTTTTGAGACTCAGTCTACCTTACTTTTCTATATTCCCCAATTCCTATCTCGAACAGTTTACTCATCTGATTAACAACAAGAAAAGGGGATTCACTCAGGAAAATAAAAAGTAAAATTCTCTATAGGTGCAGACAGTATGTTCTTATATACAGAAAAGACTGAAGAAAGTATGTATACGCATACATATATAATTAGAGCTAATAAAAGGAATGTGCAAGGATGTAAGATTGAGAGATCATGACATTAAAGTTCAATTGCATTTCTCTACATTGGCAACACAGAAAATGGAAATAAAATAAAAAGAATATCTCATGCTGAGAGTGGAGACTGGGGAGACTGTGATCCACCTCCCTTCTGTTTTTCCAATCCATGTCTCTAACATCCTTTATTTGGTATTCTAAGTCTTGTTTTTTTTAACTAGAGATTGAACCCAGGGATGCTTACCCCTAAACCACATCCCTAGCCCCTTATTATATTTTATTTAGAGAGAGGGTTTTGCTGAGTTGCTGAGGCTGGCTTTGAACTCATGACCTGCTGTCTCAGCCTCCCAAACCACTGGGATATTACAGGCATACACCACCATCCCTGGCTTGGTATTGTAAAGAGAGTTCTTTGTAATATCTTTTTCTTCTCCTTAGTTAAAAAGATAGCATGTTTCCTTAAAAGAGAAATGCAGCTGCTGACCCAAGGAAGTTCTAGCTTCTTTTCGTATGATAAGGAGGTTCCAGAGACTTAGAACTAGTTGAACACCTATTAGACTCCTTTCTGCCAAGAACAGGGAAGGAGGCAGAACCTGTGGAATTCCTCTCTTGTCCTAACATATCCCTTCCCCTCTTAAAAGTTTTCATAATCCCACAGTTTTGGAGAGATTGGACTTTTGAAACAACAAAGCATCTTTTACCTTTCCTCAAAGTTGACTTTGAAACAAACTTCTTTTCCTTCCAATTTGATTCTGAATTTTTTTGGAGTAGTAATCTTTATGGCCTAGGGTCTTTCCCTCCCTGGCCAGGTCTTTTGCTGCCCGGTAACACTTTCACAGTTATGCTGGTAGAAATAAAATTGTGAAGAATAAATCTAACAAAAGAAGTATAAAACATGTATATTAAAAGCTACAAAACAACATTTATATATATTAGAAAAGACTTATAGCATTCCTTCAAAAAATTTAGCCATGTGCTATGTATAATCACAATAAACCTACTGGCTTTTAAAATATCTGTGTTCAAATTATGTTTATGGCAGATGAAACAAATTAAGTTTACTCACTCAGGTGACTAGAGCTTTTTACTAATATTTGTGGAAAAGAGGTTTAAGATATTTTTTATTTGCCAAGTTTTTCCAACCTGTTATTATCTCTTTTTTCCTGATTATGATGATTAGTTACATTCCCTAAATTTGCATTTTAATGTGTTAGCTATCAGGTGCTAGAGAAGATAGTGTAAGAAGTGTACATTTTATAGGCATAAAGCTTCAACTTTAGGCCTAAATGTATTTTTTTATACATAATGAAAGAAGCTTGAAAGTAAAAGCCCCAAGTATTGAAAAGATGGTCAGAAAAAAAGATGGTCTTCAAACAAAGGTGAGATTCATGATCTTAATTTAAATCAATATCAACTGCATTCTTAGTGAAAAAGTACTCCCTTTCTTCCATGTTTCAAAGCTAGAGAGATACTCTTCCTTTATAGATATAAATTTCTCTTAACAAAGGGCCTTAAGATAGCAAGCTGAAAAAAAATCTTACTATTAGAAAGGAATATTTTGGAAACACTTAATGCCTTAGATTATGGAGGCAACAGTCTTCAACCAAATACCAGCAAAACCAAACCAGCCACATATCAAAATATATTATTGTTTTTAAGCCCAACTTTGGTTTTTAAGTTAGATTACAGGCATACTTCAGTTTATTATGCTTCACTCTATTTTATTTTGAGGATAATGCATTTTTTCCCAATTAAATATTTCAGCTACTCTGGATGAGAGGTGTTTTGTCGTAAATTTCCCAACAGCATGCACTCACTTGTAGGCCTCTGTGTCACACTTTGATAATTCTCACAATATTTAAAACTTTTTCATTATTATTACATCTGTTAGTGATACCTCTGGTTACCTTAATGAGCCCTGCTTCCTTGTACGCTGAAGTATAACACCAGAGAAGCACACCTAGGCAAGTAGAGAGTAGAAAGTAAGAGGCTTTATTTAAAGCATAGCAGAACAGGCTTCTACCTGGAGGAAACAGGGCACCCAAAAGGCACACAATCTGAGGTAGTTGCATCCCTTTTACATCTGAAGTTTTCTTTGTCCCTCTACATTCCTCTCCTTTATCTTGTTTATTTCCCTTTATTCTGTAGTGCTGGGGGATGCAGGTGGGAAGGTCAAAGGCAGGAAACAAGTGTGCTGATGGGCGGAGTGTGATCTGGGCAGGAAGGGGGCCCAGGTGAATTAATTAGCAATTCCCTGTTTTTTGGGAGTTGCTTCATTAACAGTTCTTTAGGATGGGCAGTATAGGCCAGGCTTTGGGGACATTTCAATCTCCCTGTTCAGTTTCTGATTTCCCATACTCAGATCCGACTCCATTTTCTCTATTAGACCAGATATTAGACCCCATTGACCTAGCTACACTAACTACTTGTCTCTAAATCTGGCATCATTAGGGTCATCTGTCTTTGATGTTCCTCTGGTAACTGCTGTGGGGTGCCATGAACTATTCCCATATAGGATGGTAAACTTGATAGATATTTCTGATGCAACATTCCCCAATCTCTCCTTTTCCTAGGGCTTCTTTATTCCTTGAACTATAACAATATAAAAATCAAGCCTGTCAATAACTCTAAATGTTTATGTAGAAGGAAGAGTAGGACATCTCTCACTTTAAATAAAAATCCAGAAATTATTAAGCTTAGTGAGGAAGGTGTGTTAAAACCAAATTAGACTTAAAGTTAAGGCTCTTGTCCTGAACAGCTAATTAGTGAGTGCAAAGGAGAGTTTTTCACGGAAATTTAAAGTGGTACTTCAGGAAACATAAAAGGATAAGAAGAGAAACACACTTACAGATGATGTTATAGATGAAGGAGAATCTATAAAGACACTCAACTTCGTCTGCTTTTAGTTGACTTTGAAAATCTTTATTTTGGGAGGTCATGAAGCAAAACAATGTATTATTAGTGTTGCCCTAGCTTTACTGTAGACAACACTTCTGACGTGTGGTTGTGATAGGAATGGTAATCTAGGATGCTTTTCAGGGACTTAGGGCTGCTTGTGCTGAAAGCACCAACTTTTCACATGGGCCTGTAGATGTCCAATAGGTGACAAAATGTATAAAGAGAATCTTGACATCTCTGCCTTCATATTGACACCAAAGAATCTAGGTGTCAGATTCCTGCACAGACATGTTAATCATTTAAGGAGTATTTGTTGATTTGCCCTTAATTTACCTAATCTCTTTCTCCCCCTTCAGTGATGAAGAGACACCAAGATAAGACTAACTCAGATATTTTCAAGGTTTACTAGGACACCATGGTCAAGAGATTACTCACCTCCAGATTTTACAGTGTCTGGTTCCAGATCACTGAAGCAATCAGTACTTAGAAATCTCCGATCACTGCCTAACTAATCCCATTTTTTTCCTCTGAGCCGTTCTCTCTTTGATTCATTTCTCCTCCTTAGCTTATTTTAAATTCCAGAAACAGTGAGCTTCCTACCCCATGACTGGAAACTAAATTGATCACAAGCAATAATGATTCCCTTGGCAGTTTCAAGATCTTGTATAAGCAGACTGGACATAATTGTCAAGCAGCCCACAGCCTGACCAGACTTGCTTAACTATATGCGCTTCCTGCCCCCTGTCTTGTCTCCCCCTATAGGATCCTGAAACTGTTATTAGTGCCTTGATGTCAAAGCACAGGACACTATTCACCCTGTGCTTCCTGGATTGGCTACACTCATACTCATTTTCTCTTTTGGGATCATTGGGAGTGGCTAAAACTCATCTTTTAGGACCCTTGGAGTTCAGGCCTCAGATAATGACATGGAGAAAGTCTTAGTGTCCTGTATTGAAGAGCAAAATAAAAATATTCCAGAGTAAAGTGAAAATAGCAAGAAGACCATATATAAAAGTTGATCCTAAAGATGTAACACAACTGATACAATCTCATGAGCAAACTTTAAGAGATGAGAAGCTCTTGAGATGGAATCTGCTTATGGTGAAGATGGTATGAACATTGTTGAATTGCCAGCAAAGGATTTAGTATTATGTAAATACAGTTGATAAAGAAATAAAGAGCTTTCAATATAATGACTTTCATTTTGAAAGAAGTTCTAGAGAATAAATGCTATTAAGCAATACTATATGCTACAGAAAATATTTTTGGAAAGGAAATCAACTGATGCGGCAAATTTCACCCTTTTCTTATTTTAATAAATTGCTATAGCTATCCAACTTTACCAACCACAATTCTGATCTATTAGCTGCCAGCAACATTGAAGAAAAACCCTCCCCTATCAAAAAATTCTGAATTGCTTAAAGCTTATTTAATTTAATAAGCATAAACATCCAAAGAATAAACACACAAGTTAAATCCATCAAAATTAAACGCATACGTTAAGCTCATTAAAATTAAGCACATTTTGTGTGTCAAACATGTTATCAAAAAAGTGAAGAAACAACACATACAATGGGAGAAATATTTGAAAATATTTTATCTTGCAAGAATACAGTGACCACAAAATCTAAAGGATTCTCAAAATTCTAACAAAAGACAAACAACTAATTGGAACACAGACCAAGGATATGAATGGAAATCTACAGCATGGCACAAATATACAATAAAAACAGGAGAAGTCAATTAACATCATTTATCACTGGGGAAAGAAGTAAAACCACAATGAAATATTAATCCTTATACACAAAATTTTTATTAATAAAACAGAAAAAAGAGTTGGCCAATATCCAAAAAAAGTTAGAAACCTCCTGCATTGCTGTTGCAAATGTAAAATGTAGCTCCTGGAGAAAAGATTTCTGAGTATTCCTCAAAAACTTAAACAGCAGTCATACTTCTAAGTAAATGCACTAGAGAAAAGACAACATGTATTTACATAAAAACTTGCACATGAATGCTCATTTACAAGTAGCGTTATTCATTAAAACTCAAAACATGAACAATTTGAAAATTTGTTAGGCTAAAAATGATTAAACTCAAAGTGGTATATCAGTGTAATGAAATATTATTAATCTATGTAAAAGAATGAAGTACTGATATATGAAACGATGTAACAAACCTTGAAAATATTATTCCAAATGAAAGAAGCTAGACAGAAAAGGGGAGGAGCAAGATTCTATAACTGTGAAATGTACAGATTATGTAAGCCTACACAAGTAGGAAATATATTATTAGTTTTCAAGAACTTGGGTGTGGGAGAAGAATTGTGATTGCTTGCTAATGAGGCGAGTAATTCATTTGTAAATGACAAAATGGTTTTGAATTAGATAAGAGTTATGGTACTACTCTCTGAATATACTAAAAATGACTGAATTGTACATTTTAAAGTGGTGAATTTTATAGTATCTCAACTATATATCAGTTTAAAAAAACAGATAAGACTGGAAAAAAGATTTTCACTTTTCATAAAATGTCTTTTAGGTCAAACAAAGGAGTAGGGATTCATTCTGTTGGCATTAGAGATTTGTTACATAATTTTGAATAAAAAAGTAGGAAGATTTCTGGATTTTAAAAATGAAAACCCGTGCCAGTTGGTAGGAGATCTGGAACAGGTAAAAAAATCAGGACAGAAAGCAACCTATGAAACATCAAGGGGAAATATTAAAAACAAAGCCAGATGGATTTGGAAATAGAATATTGATTTGATGAAAAAAAAAAACAACTATTTGACTATAGGCCCATGTTAAGTCATTAATTAACAATAAATTCTTAAAAAATAATTCAGTATTTTGAATTATGTAGAGTGATTAGGTCATACTTGATAAAATTAGTACTTGCCAAGATTGCAAAATTTTAAACATATTTTAATAGGTCTAAGTTCAAGCAAAATACCAAAAAGACCAATTCCTGTTTTCATAGATTATTAGAAGAATTGTTTTTCTAGCGTTACCAACTAAATAAGCATCACGATTTGAAGAATTACAGAGAAGTGAGTTTGTTTTAAGTTAATTTTCATAAAAGCTTAAGTGGTGTTCGACTCTGAATTCTGTGAAGGCAGGAACATCCAGTGCCCAGTCAGGTGATTGGTACATCAAAGGTGTCTTATACAAAATAGTGATTAATTTTGAAAAATTATACTAAAGGCTATGCTTGAGTTAAAAATTGTAATAACTAACATTTATCTAGCACTCTGTATGTCCTGAGTGTTATGACAAGGACTTTGAAATAATTATTTATTTCCTTCAACCATCCCATGGAGTTCAAGAAAAAATACAACTATTAATATCCATTTCACAATGGGGCAACTAAAGCATGAAGAAACTGATGAATTGTTCCGTGTCACTTACCTGGTGAATGGGGATCCTCGAAAAGACTCAGGGCCACAGAGGAGATCAGGGAAAGCTACCTGTGTGACAGTTATTTGAGTGCAGAGTGAATTCCTGCAGTTATACAAAATTTGATATTTTTCTTATAGTGAGGTATGTTTTCACATTAACTTTAATTTTGAAAATATTAATTAATATAGCATTTACTTTGATGACTGTACTTTTGGCAGTGCCTTATATTTTTGTGCCTGAGATACGTGCTTCTTTTGCCTTCCCTACACTGTCCTGCTTGGGTCTAGAATACATGTGTTCTCAGGAGTCCCTAATTAAAAAAAAATGTGGGTAGCACCTTTAGGTTAGAGTTTTAGAGAGAGACCCTGGAAATCATTTAGGAGACCATTGTAGTTTTACAGGTGTGAGGCTCAGTTGGTATAGTCCCATCCTCCCCAAGCTTTGAAACCAATCAAGGAAAACTCCTGAGGGAAAGATATTTTCTCTTAGCATATGTGTATTTGCTAAATTATCAATTTTTTTGTTAAGATAAATCATTTATCAATGTAAATCAGGACCAACATAGCATTTCAAAACATTTCTAATTTGATATTTTTAATGTAAATGTCTGTTTTCTGTAGCCCTTTACATTTATTTTGTTGAGCTTCAGATTTCTTGCCAACAGGGTTCTTACCAAATATATTATTCTATCACACTATGAATATTTATTCTTTAGTAATTTGTAGACTCTTAAAATAATCAGAATGTCATAGGCAGTCTTGATTTCTAATTTTGCCAGCACACATCTTTCCTTCTTCAACTGGGGAGAGAGTGACTGTCCCTTTGAACCAGGTAATTTTGCTTAGTAACAACAACAAAAAAAAAAAGCAGAAAAATTGTGTATATGTTTTCCAATTGTGTGAAAATACATTTACAATAACTTAATTATTCCCTTGGATGAAAAGAGCAATGTGCAAATTGTTATGAACTCACCTCTCATTCATCTTTAACAAAATGATGATATTCCAAACTCTATTTCAATTACTACGTTTAATCCATTTTCTGTTTTACAGAAAATAAATTGAGAATCAATACTTATTTTGTGCATTCATACACATTAATCAGCCTGATAACGTCTTTAAGATCTGAACTCAAGAGACAAAAGAGGCCATGTGTGTGTGTGTGTGTGTGTGTGTCTTTGTGACAAAGTGGGATACCTTTGACCTGTCCTTCCGTTAAATCATTACTACATAAAGTTCATGTTGCTGTGTGGTTGCTGTGCATGAACAGTGATGTCCTTTATCTTCCAGATCATGTGTTCTCTGCTAGCATCCATGAAACTGCTGCACACTCGTTAGCTTAGAAGTAGTGAAATCTCAGGCCCATTATAGATCTTGACTCATCCATATAAAGGGGCCTCCCACTCAAGTCTACCATCCTGAGGACATCTCATAAATGTTCTTCAACAAGTCCTCACACCTCTGCCAACTGCTAAGGGTTGTGGTTGCCTGGCGATGCTACCTGTATAACACTGACCTGCTAAATCCACGTTGATGCCTGTGTAACAGTCGAATATGTCTCTATATCAGCACTAATGTCTTTAGCACACAGAATTGGTTCCCATGGGTATCTCTGGCACCTTATTTGTGCCTATTTTCCAGGATTGATCACAAAGCAACACTGTTTTATAGAGCTGACATATCAAAAATTGTTGTGCGAAAAGATATAATACAATGTTAACTTTTAAGTGTGTGTCTCTTCAGGATTGAAATGCATGTCAACACAGGTAGGAGACAAATTAACATGACAAGCTGTCATGTCCTCGCCTACATTTTAATTATTATTATTGATTGAAGCTTGTATATGAGAATCTCTTTTACTTTGGAATTACTTCACCATAGGCACTTTAATTACCTAAGGAATTAGATATTTGCTGCCCTTCAGAAATGCTAAGCCTGCTTGCATTCTGATTTGGATCACGATTTTTGACTAATGCATCTTCCTTCTACATACAAATAATTATCTGATTAAGTAGAGGGAAAAATAATATTTATAGTGCCCCTATGTTAAACTCTTTGATCCAAAATAACCTAATATCGTCAACTTGTGCAATTGTTTTCTTAAGAATTTTGAAAATATGATGGATATTCAAAACTATTTTAGAGAAAATAATAAGAGACAAAAAATAATTTATATTATTTTTCAATTCTTTAGATCATGTACATGGGTTCTCTTTATGAGGTACATTTAAATAATTGGAACTAAGAAGAATAACCTAGGTCGTAGAAGCATGGTCAAAATAAAGTTCTACATGAAACTGACTTTCCTGGATTTTCCTTGTAAGACTCTTCTGGTTTGGGCCATGATTCTTCTTGAGATAGATGGTGTCATTAGTTCTTCTTGTGGTTTTGTTCAGGAAGTCTCATCTATTTTCATCATGTGAAAGGCATAAATTAATTCTGGATAGAGTATTGTGCTTGTTGATCATCTGCAACATGTGTTCCAGGAGTGAGCTTTGTGTTCTGAGTTAAAATCACAGTCACTCCACAACTCCATGTGCCTTTTCTTTACTCCTGTGCATAAAAATTGGAGCAGCTTATCATTGGTTCATTTTCTACATAAGGGCAAAAGCTTTTTATATTTGACTTTCTGTGCCTGGCTTATTACACTTACTATAATGTCATCCAGATTTACCCATTTGCTGCAAAGTACAGGATTTCATTTTTTTTATTGTTGAATAACTTCCCATTCTGTATCCATGTCACATTTGATTTAGTCATTCATCCATCAACAGACACCCTGGTTGATTCCATTTAACAGTTATTAGAAATAATGCTGCAATAACTGTGGAATACAAGTATCTTTTGTGTAGTGATTTTATTTCCTTTAGCTATATACTCTGTGGAGAAATAATTGGATCACGTGGTAGTTCATTTTTTTTTCATACTGTTTGAGGACCCTACCTTCTCTTTTACATAATGCTTATTCCAATTTACATCCTTACTAACAATGTACAGGAGTTCTCCCTTGTCCACATTCTTACAAGTGTTTGCTATTTTGTCTTTTTTATTAGAAATGTTCTAACTCAGTTGAGATGATTTGAATTTCCCTGATGATAAGTGATGCTGAACATTTTCCATACGCTTGTTAGACTTTTTAAATTTTATTTTGATAAATGTCCATTCTGATCATGTTCCTATTTTTTAAACAGATTTTTTCTTTTTCTTTTTCTGCTGTTGAGTTTTCTAGTTCCTTATATGTTCTGCATTGTAATCCCTTATTTGATGAATAGTTTGCAAATATTTTCTCTTATTTCATAGGTTGTGGCTTGGCTGTTGCTTGTTGTTTCCTTTGTTGTACAGAGATTGTTAGTTTGATATAATTTGTCCAATTTTGATTTATTGTTTGTGCTCTTTAAAATATCATTGACTATGCTGATGGTCCTAGATTTTGGATTTTCTTCTTTCCCAAAAGTTTGTGTATCAAAGGCTTCATCCTTAGAGAGGTAGTAGTTGGCTCTTTGAAAGATAGGGCCCAGGTAAATGGAGGTATGCCTTCTGAAAGTATTGCAGAACTCCATATTCTCTCAGGATTCCTCTTGAGATGTGATTTCTTCTTCTTAAATGAGCTCTTTTTTATTTTTTATTTTTTGTACTGTGGGTTGAATCCAGGAATACTTTATCACTGACATACATCCCCTTTCGGCTTCCCTTTTCATTTTGACACAGGCTATTGCTAAGTTACTGAGGGTCTCCCTAAATTATCCAGGCTGTCCTGAAACTTGTGAGTCTCTGTGTCAGCATCCAGAGTCACGAGCATTATAGGAATGTGCCACCAAGTCTGACTTCTCACATATACTCTTGCTCATACCACTTGCACCAACCATGAGGTTTTCATCAATGAGCAAACAAATGGGAACGCTTGATCCTGGATATTCAGCCAACAAAACTGTAAGCTAAAAATCCTCTTTTCTTTATAAAATCAGTCTGCCTCAGATATTTATAGTATTGAACAGTGGACTAATAAAAGATATATTAAAGTGTTTTCCCTATACTTTCTTCTAGTGGTTTGGTAGTTGCACACCTTATATTTAATTGTCTAGTTTAATTCATCTATATATGGATGTCCAGTTCCCCTTAATATCATTAAAGAGACTGTCATTTCTCTAACCATGTTTTTTTTATGGCTTTGTTAAAGATCTTTTGGCTTTAGTTCAGAATTTTTTTTTTTTTTGCTACTCTATTCTGTTCCATTAATCTATATGTTAAGTTTTTTATCTCATACCATGCTTCTGATGGGGCCAGGATGTAGTTCGTGGTGGTGTGCTTGTGTATCATGGGTAGGGTCCTGGTTCAATAACTAGCATCACAAACACAAAAATGCTCCTAGTTTTTATATGTTGATTTTGTACCCAGCAACCTTACTGTATGTATCTTCCATTTTTTTAATAGAGTTTTTAGGTTTGTCTAGATGTAAAGTCATTTCATCCACAAAGAAGGATAATTTTTTCTCTTTCCTAGACTCCCTTTATTGTTTTGTTTGTGCCTCATTGCTATGGCTAGAACTTTCAGTACTACCTTAAATAAATATTGTAAAAATGTACATTCTTCTTTTGTTCCAGATTTTTAAAAACACACTTTGAACTTTCCGTATTCAACATAATGTTGGCTGTGGTTTTGTTATCTATAGACTTTATTGTTCTTTGATACATTCTTTTTATACATGATTTGTTGAAGTTTTTATCATGAAAGATGCTACATTTTTATGAAATATTTTTTTTCTGACATTATTGAGATGATCATATGTTTCTCTCCATTCTGTTTTTGTTTGTTTATTTTTATGGTCCTCGAGATTGAACCCATGTGCCCTCTGAATTACATCCCCATCCCTTTTTATTTATTTTTTATTTTGAGACAGTGTCCTTGAAAATTTTCCAGATTGGCATCAAATTTAGGATCCTCCTACCTCAGCCTCCTGAGTAGCTTAGATTATGGGTATGCTCCACTCTGCCTAGCTCCATCGTTCTGTTGATGAGATGTATTGTGTTTACGGATTTGTTCTTGTTGAACTATCCTTGCTTACCTGGGATAAATTCCACTTGAACAAAGCATATGAACATCATTTTGATGCCTGATTCAACTTTTTAGTATTTTGTTGATAATTTTTGTTTATAAGAAATTTTAGTCCATAATTTTCTTTTTTCTTTTTTGGTTCTTGCCCATTTTTGGCTATTAGGATAATGGTGCTGGACTAAAAACACCAACAACCAAAAAAAAAAAAAAAAAGAAAGAAAGAAAGAAAGAGTTTATACCTTTCATTTTTAAAAAAGTAGTTTGAGAAGAATGGGCTTTACTTCTTGTTTTACTTTATTTATTTATTTATTTTTAATTCAGCAATGGGAAAATTGTGTTGTGTATGTTTATTGTGTTTCAAGAAGTTACTTTATTTTTACTTGTTATCTTTGATTTTATGGCTTGGAATCATTCTTTTTTTAAAAAAAAAATTCAGCAATGAAACCATTTTGTCCTGAACTCTTCTTTGTTTTAGTCTTTATATTGACTAATGATATGTTTAAGTTTTATGTCTTTTGGTTAAATTTTGATAGATTATATGTGTCCAGAAATTTTTTTCTAAGTCTTCCAGTTTGTTGGCATATCATAACTGTCCCCAGTAATCCTTTGTAGTTCTGTGTTATCAGTCACAATGTCTCCTTTTCCTTTTGTGACTGTACTTTTTCTTGGATAATCTAGCTAAAGTTTATCATAATTTCTAAAGTTTATCAATATTTTATTTTATTTGTGATAGTGGGCAAAGAACTCAGGGTTGCTTTAATACTGAACTATATCCCCAACCACTGCCTTTTTTGTAGTTCTTAGCGTTTTCTCCTCCTCCTCCTTCCTCTTCTTATTTTGGTAGCAGGGATTGAGCCCAGGGATATTTAACTACTGAGCCATATCCCCAACCATTTTTATTTATTTTTTTTTTATTTTGAGGCAGAGTCTCTATTAGCTGCATAGCGCCTCACTATGTTGCTCAAGCTGGCTTTGAACTTGTGATCCTCAGTCTCCCAAGCTCTAGACTGTTGAGAGCCACAGCCGAAGGGGCCCCAGCAAACTTCCAGCAGCCAGCAAACTTCCAGCTGCCAGCTGATTGGCTCCTCTGTGGTGATGCGCATTGGGTTGTTTCCCCGCCCTTTCATACCATGGAGCTGCTCATTGGGGGACTTTTTTGGCTCCACCCACATGACCCAGACAATCTGCCTCAAAAGCAGGAGGAGTGGGGGAGGTTGAGAGGCTTGTGGGAAGCCACTGGTGGCAGTTGGGCTCTGAGGGTTTTCCTGAGGAGCTGTGTGGTGCTGTGTGTGTGTTCTAAAAATAAAGTTCATTTCTTTTGACAAGTGGCTCCTGAATTGTGCCCAGCCAGACTGCGGCACTAGACTTACAGAGGTGTGTCACCATGCCTGATTTTTTTTTTTTTTTTGAGACAAGGTCTCACTAAATTTCCCAAGGTGGCCTTAACCGGAACTTGCCTTTTTTCTTTCTCAGTTTATTAAGGAGCTAGGATTACAGGCATAATCCTCTGTACATGGTTTCAATTTGTCATTTTGAAAAGACAACTTGAAGTTTTGTTCTTTGCAATTTTTTTTTTAGTTTCTATTTTGTTTATTTCTTCTCTGATCTTTATTTTTTTCTTTCTAAAAATGTGGGGTTAGTTTTTCTCTTATTTTACTAGTTTCTCAACTTGCATCACTAGGTTGTTTATGTCTTTTTTATATAGGCAAATTATCACCATAAACTTAACTATTTGTACTGCTTTTGTTTTATCTCAAAAGTTTTGGTATGTTGTGTTCTCATTTTTATTCATTTTAAGAATTTTTAAAATTTTTATTATTAAATCTTCATTGACCTACTTGTCATCCAAAAGTATATTGTTTTAATCTCTACATTTTCTTTTATTAATTACTAATTTTATCTCATTGTTGATATATATATAATTCTTTTAAAATATGTTGAGATGCCTTTTGTGATCTAACATATTGTCTATCTTGGAGAATGTTCCCAGTGATAAAGATAAGAATACATATTCTGCTATTTGATGAAAAGCTCTGTACATATATTTTAAGTCAATTTGATCAATAATATAATTTAAATTCAATGTTTCTGCTTTGACTTTGGTTTGAGTAATCCATTCATTGATTCAAGGGGGCTATTGAGGTGCCTAAATATTTATTGTATTGGTTGACTATCTCTCCTTTTATATCTTATAATGTTTGCTTTGTATAATTAGATAATACAGCATGAGATATATTTGCAATTGTTATTTCCTTATGCTGAATCCCTTTATTATTATATAATGAACATCTTTGCCTATTTTTATAATTTTTTTACTTAAAGTCTATTACATCTAATAGTATAGGTACTCCTGTTTTCTTCTAGCTTCGGTTTAGTTGAAATGTCTTTTCCCAATTTGTTTCTTTCGGTCTTTGTTTATCTTTATTGATGAAATGAGTTTCTTGCAGGAAGCATACTGTTTGTTCTTGTGTTTTTAAATTCAATCAGGACCACTAAATCTTTTAGTGAGATAGTTTAACTCATTTAAGTTCAAAATTACTACTGACTAGCAAAGAATTATGCCTGTCATTTTGTTAATTTTTTATAATTGTTTTTATAAATGTTTTTTTTCTTTCTTTCTCTGCTTATCCTCATCTTTGTGACATGTTAGTTTTCTGTAGGAGTAAGACTGAATTCTATTTTTATTCTCATTTGTGCATCTGTTTTTCTTGTGGGTTTTATACTACTGCTTGTTTTTATGATGGTAAATTATTCTTTCATTTCCAGATATAGGACTCCCTTAAACATTACCTATAAGGTCAGTCTGGTGGTGACCAATTCCATTAATTTTTGTCTTAGAATACCTTTGTTTCTCCTTTTTCCTTCCCTTAAAGTATAAATATGCTGAGAATAGTATTGTGGTTGAAAAGGTGTTTTTTTTTTTTTTTTAACTTTCAGGACTTTAAATATATCATCTTACTCCGTCTTAATGCTTACATTTCTGCTGAGATTTCTGCTATTAGCCTACTAACGCTTCCCTTCTGTGCAACTTGATGCTTTTCTCTTGTTTTTTAAATTTTTTTCTTGTCTTGGTCTTTTAACAATTTAACCATAATATGATTGGAGAGAACCTTTCTGGTTAGATATAATTAAGTTTAATTGAACTTCCTGGACTTGTATGTCAATTTTCCCCAATGTTTGGAAAGTGTATGTTTGTTATTTTGCTAAATGGATTTTTATGGAACTTTACCCTTCTCTCCTTCTTCTGGAATGCTCACAGTGAAAACATGTTTGCTTTCAGGCACCTACAAGTCTTAAAATTTTTCTTTCTTTTCATAATATTACTTATTTTAAAAGTCCTATCTTCAAGCTCAGAAATTCTTTTGTCTGTTTGATTTAGTCAATTTCTGAGGTTCTCAATTGCATTTTTTATAGTTTATTTGATTTCTTAAGGTCTGTGGTTTCTGTTGTTTTTTTCTTTTTTCTTTTTTTTTTTTTTGGAGGGGGAGTGAGGTGGGTACCAGAGATTGAACTCAGGGGCACTTGACCTCTGAGCACATACCCAGAATTATTTTGTATTTTATTTAGAGACGGTCTCACTGAGTTGCTTAGGGCCTTGGTAAATGCTGAGGTTGGCTTTGAACTTGTGATTCTCCTGCCTTTGCCTCCCCAACTGTTGGGATTATAGGCCTGTGCCACTGCACCTGCCTGTTTTTTTTTAATTGTCATCTCTGCTGAATTTCCCACTTAATTATGAATTGATTCCTAAATGATTTGTCTATGTTCTCTTGTTTCTTGTTGATTTTCCTTAAAAGTCAATTTTAGTTCTTCTTTAGGTAATTCATTAATTGTCTTTTCTTTGGCATATATTGCTTGTTATTTTATTCCTTTGGAAGAATCCATGCATTCCTTTCTTTATGATTCTACTGTACCTATTTTGATAGTTGCATGTCAGGCCATAATTTTCCTTTTCCAAGTCTAAATAGTAACTTTTGTAGTAAAACATTTTCTCCTGGATATGTAGTGAGTGTTAGTTGGTTTAACTTCAGGCGTTTTGGCTCTAGGTGGGCACAGTCATGTAGTCTGCACGTATGTTTTACAGCAGTAATCAATGTCAGCGATACCTGTGAGTTTCTCAGTGACCTTCCCTGCATGGTTTTGTGGGATTGCTCTACCAGCTGAGGTGTATGTTGGTGACTCTGGGTATAGGTGCAGGTTTGAAGTAGTGTTTCTTCTGTAAATATAGATACCACACTTGAGGGAGAAAATATAAATCATACTATCAGCTGTAGAGCAGCATGACCCTCAAACTGTGAGTCTACCTCATTTGTTATATTGCACATATGAGAATTACATATTAATCTGTATGCTATTACCAGTGATAACCTCCATAATAGGTGCCAGAAAAGGGGAGATGGCAAGTGCTTTGAATGAGCTGCAAAAAGCCTGTTAAGTGGTAAAGTATGCCTAAAATATATCTAGGGAAACATATAATCCTTTAAAAACACAGGAGTTCCTTCTAGGCAGTAAAATAAAATCCTCTGTGGCCACTTTTGCTTTATGTGATATCCTGACTGTTATGAATAAATGTGATGCTGACTGAAATAATTTCCCATCTGGTGGCTGACCGCTCTGCTTTGCCTTTTGTTGGTAACACAGCTGAGGACTACTTTGAAACCCGAATAAAGACTTACTCAGATAAACTGCAAAGGAAAGGCCTACTTACCAAACTTAGAAGAACTAAGCTAAATGTAATCTCAGTTTTATGTTTCTCCCTAATGAACTCAGGAATCTGGCTAAAAATTAATATTAGACATCATTAGGACTACCATCTGTGTGTTTCTACTCAGAGTTATATATACTGGTTTGCATATTTCATTATATGGGGAAAATGTTAATGATGAATTCTATGGTTGTGCCTTAACGAATCCCCAAAAGATAAAATAATTACTTAAATAAAACACAAAACATGATTTCTAAAATGAAATCTGTCATTGTTTTCATGTTCAGGTGCTGTTTTATAAGTTTATTTAGAAATTAAACATTTACTTAACAAATGTTATCTGCAGTGCTACACTGAGGATAACTTAAAATCAATTCAATAACGAACCCAGAAAAGTTTAAAATTTCCACCTGAAGACTGATAAATATTCTAGCTTCCAAAAGACTTTAAGGATTATAACCTTAAACATCACTTGAACATCAGGGAACACTTCATGGAGGAAAAATCATTTAAAATGGAAATTCAAGAATTACTAATACTTGGATGAGCAGATATGAGGACAAAACAATTACTATACTAGAAACTTATGTGACCAATAATCGCTACTTAATAGGTTTTAAGTAAGCCTAAATTATGGTTTCCACATAGCCTTATTGAAGAAAGGATGTTAGAGGAACACAGCTCTGAGGAGTGGTCATCAGTACAAATGCTTAGACTACAGACTTTGTGCAGGAAGAACATGAGGGATCACGTTGGTAAAGTCTGAGAAGTATTGGTGAGGAAAGCTTTAAGTATTGCTCTCAGAACTTTGTATTTTATTCAGTAATGGAAGGAAAACTTGAAGTTTTCTGGGAAAGAACAAAATAGTTACAGTTATGCATTAAGTAGATTAATCAGGCTGTAGATTAGAGAATGGATTCAGGAGTAGAAACTTGGAGCCAGTTAGGGGGGTTATGTAATGATTCTTTGGAAAGACTAGCAATTCATAACTTTGCTGCTTCTTTTCCTTTGGAGAAATAGTAAGATTCCATATTCTTGCACAGTGGAAGTTAGAGCAGTTCTATGACTTATTTTTTTTTTTAATCATCTGGACAGGAAATTTTAGAATAAGAGAATAAGGATATATTTTGCTTCTTCTTATTACCTCTGCTATTCCACAAAGTGGCTGTCTTATCAGTATTGGCCCTGTAGGAAGAATGACAATATTGTATAGCAGTAATCATGCTCTAGTTAGTGCTGAATATGTAGCATGAGACAAAAATAACACTTTAATCAAAATTAAACCATTAAGACTTGGAAGTTGGTTTGCTTATTTCCATTATCTAACTTATACTGACTGACCAAATAAAAGGTAGTTAGGGTATGGAGTAGCATTGCGTTAGAGAAAGAGAAATGTAAAGGTAAAAATGAGATTGCCATTTTATGGATATGATGTTGCTTAGTGCCGCAGTCTGGCTGGGCACAAATCACAAGCCACTGAAGCAGGAACAAACTTTATTTTTGAACTCCACCAAAACACTTCACACACACTCCCGGGGAATTCTCCCAAATGCCACATGGCTCGTCCAGGAACCAGCCACCAGAAATATATCCTCTGGAAATCCCTCCTCCTGCACTTCCCCAACCAATGGGAACTCTCCGGGAATCCCCGGGAATCCCCATGAGAACTCCAAAGTAGCAGCCCCGGTGGATAGTAATGCCTTGCCTGTCAACCAATACTATTGGCAAAATGCCAGAGGCCATTCCGACTTGGCTGTGGCTCTCAGCAGCTTAGATTACTTTCATTCTATTCTTTGGGGATTTCATAATCCTTACATTTTACAACATTGGACTGGAAGGTCCAGCCAGTTTTCCATCAGAAAATCAGTATCATTTTGGATCATACCATATCAGACTTAGAAACTTAAAACCACACAACATTTAGTAAAGAGATAAGTTAAAGGGATATTAAGCATAAAATCCAAGAAAACTTTGAAATAAACCAAGAAGCAAGATTTCAAAGAATTATATTCTTTCAAAGTTTTTTCTGATCCTCTCTTGATTTTGATAAGTGGAGTTATAGTAGCTATTCCATCTGAATCTCATAGAGTATTAATAAAAATGTAAATTCCTCACCCAAAATACAATAAGTATTATGGTCTTCGATGATGGAGCTTAGGAATTTGTACAATGCATGAAAATTTTGGAAAACTGTAAGATGCACCAGCAGTGTTAACATACTCTCCCTCCTCTAAAATTTTAAATCTATTTTAGTTTTTATTTTTTGCTTTTCTCAAGTTATTTGTGTATCATACATTTTAATAAACTGAATGCTTCTATGAAGCATGAACTATTTACATCTTTCATTCTCCACAGTATCTGGCAGAGTCACCTCACACTAACAATAGAGAAAAAAAAGTACTCATTATATGGTTTACTAATCTTAGTCACAAACCACAGAGATGTAGAGGAAAAATCTGGTTTATGACAGTAGATACATCATGGAAACCTGAGAGGGCCTTAGAGGTAGAAAATTAGCAGTAACACCCAGTCTTGTCCTCAAAGTTCCTCTGGGGAGATACTACCAGTTTGGTACTGTAATAGTTGTTGACATTTTATTGCAGGAATTATGCAACATCCACCCTTGAAAAATTGGTGCTTCCAACAGTGTTCTTGAAAAATTATAAATTCTGGCAAAATTCTGTTTGCTCACTTGCATGTTCAAGTCTTTCATGAGTAACTGAGGGTAAAGACCCTAGGTCATATGGCTGCATCTGAGGTCAAGGGGACATCTTCTTTGGCAATGCAGAACCCATAATGTGAGAACATTCCAAAAGGAAAGAAAGATGCTTAAGTAACTGTAACAGTCACATGAAAAATGTCAACTCTGTGGTTTAATATAAAATTCTATTCTACCTAAAGTGCCAATAATCTAGACAGAGTGGCCTAGGAGGACAACATAATGACAGTTTTTAGCTGTCAGGTGATTTCTTTGAACTAAGATCCAGGTTACCAATATTCTCTATCCAATACAAATCTATTAAGTTCTCTGGATGCTGGTGTTTTTGTCTGTAAAACGAAGGTGATAAAATATAGTGTCTGTAGTATCTCTTTTGCTCTATAGGTTTTACCATTCTTTAATTAATGCCTATCCAGTGGAGAAATTAATGTGATTTCAATGACAAAAAAAAAAAATCTTATGCACATGTACATTTTGAACCAGTAGGCATTAGTTAATATGCACTGCATTTTAGCATAGGTATTATAAGTGTGATGCATGGGAACATACAGGTGATGTAGAGGCCATAATAACAGGATGAGAAACAAATAAGTCACTTAGGCTTCTTCCCTAGGAAATTGAATTTTTGTTATTTAAACTGGTCACAGACCCCCTTAAATCCCACAAATTTGGAGTGTGATTGGTATTTTTAAAATAACATTTCTCTTTACTCCTATGATATTCCTTATATTCAAATTTATACATTTTTTTTTCCTGAAAGCCCTTTGTCTAGATCATCTATAAATGTGTAATGAAGCACATGATCCAAGACGGCAGTGTTCAGAAGCCTTTTCCCGTTGCTTATTGGTTGTACGTTTACCTCTTGACCTACGTAATGTTTCCTGTAAAAGCGAACCAGTCAAATGGGGAGAGGGTGAGTGACCTCACTAACAATATAAAATGGCTAAATATGTTCCCTGTAACCTCCAATGAGCAAGATAAAAAGGGGGCGAGTGCATAAAATGGCAGTATGGGAAGCTATTCTTTTAAAGAAAAGCCAGGGACATGAATAAAACCTTTTATAGGATTATAGATAATGTATTTTTATTTTAATATATAATTTTGCTACAGAATTGCTTACAAGAACAACTGTGTACTTTATATTAATGAAAATGGTGGAAGGGTACAAACCCTGGATGAAATTTTCTGTGACGATATATATTATATAGAATATCATTAAATAATTGATAATCCATCCAGTATTGGAATAGAATATCCAAGAAGAGAAGTGTCTAATGAAATAATGATACCGAATGAGATTTCAGGCTATTCATCTTCACTGTCTGGATGAAATACATTCTTTTTAAGTATCACTGCCACAATTTTCTAGCAGCTGATTCTTCATTATCTCCATGGTTATTTTCTCCCACTTACCCTGAGTAAGTGACCATTACAGTTCAGATGAATGTCAAGAGATCTTTCATTGGATGCCTGCATGTCTGAGATGTTGCCATTCCTCCCTCCGTTGTGTCACACACCAATCTGCCTATAGGGAATGAACCCAGATCCATGGGTTCATCCAAATTTGAAATTGTATCCATTTTTTTCTGATATTACTATACTATTCAAAAAGTTTATGTTTATTTTATTATCTCGCCTGTTTCTCAAAATTTAAATTTATAGGAAGTTTATGGAATATTCTTTCAATTCTCATTTCTTACACAAACATGCTATAAATGTGTGACTGAAAAATAAGTACCCAGATCATCTCCCTTCAACATTTTATTTTTATGTGAAATTTTACTCCCAAACTTTTTTTTTTGTTGTTGTTATTGTAGGGATTGAACCCATAGGCACTTTACCACTGAGTTATATCCTTAAGTTTCTTTATTTTTTGTTTTGAGATAATATCTCCCTAAGTTGCTGACACTAGCCTCAAACTTGTAATCCTTCTCCCTCAGCCTCCTGAGCCTCTGGGATCACAGGTGTGTGTCATCTCGCCTGACAACTCTCAAGAATTTTTTCGTTACATTTTAGACATCTAATTCTCTAAGAGGACTTTAATTCACAGATGCCTTATTATGGAAAAATTCGAATGGGGATTTTTAAAATTTAAATACATACATATATATATATATATATATATATATATATATATATATATATATATATATATATATTAGTTCTTTTTAGTTATGCATAAGATTATAATTCATTTTGCATAATTATAAAAGTGTGGAATATAATTTGCTCTAAATCTGTCCTCAGTTCTTTCCCTGTTCTTCCCCTCCTCCCTCACAATGCTCTCTTCCCTCTAGTTATCTTTCTGCTATTTATAGTGTTTTTTTTTTTAATTAACACCTTGTGAGTATAAATAAAAGTGAAATTCACTGTGGTGTATTTATATATGTACATAGGAAAGATAGGTCAGCTTCATTCTACTGTTCTTCCCTTATGGTATCCCTTCTCCATCCCTCTAATGAATTTATTTATTGTGGCTTCAAAAACCTGGGTACAGAGGAAAGGAACCTACAATATAGATAAGTGGTTCAGAACATAAGTGCCATTAAAATCCCTACATAGTGAGACAGTATCATTTTAAAACTTTTTGTATGGAAAGTGTTTAGTGAGTTGGCTGACATTATGAGATTCATCTTAAAATATATTTATTTCGGTTTACTTTATTTGTTTATGTGGGATGGTTTGCAAAGTGACCTGGTAAAGACCGAGCAGCTACAGTTCCTTTCAAGCAAAATCCTTGCTACAACTGCTGCTAATACATGTACTAGTGGGTTAGATATTAGTTCTGCTCCTTCCAACTTATCCATGTGGTGTATACATGGATATTAAGGATCTCCTATCTGTCAAGTGTTATCTTAGATATTGCTGATACAGAAAAAGGTGTTTTTTCTCTTTCTAAATAATCTATGGAAGTGGATTCTAGCTCTTATGTTTGGTTATTACTTTGTCTATACGTACATGGGAGATTTCCTTTACCTACAATATTTGTGGGGAATCAAATAGTCACTTCAGTCCTATTTTTCCACAATACATTTATTAGATAAAAGTACCATATTAAAATAATATGTCTGGTAAGAATCAGGCATCAGGGCTACTCCACCACAGTCAGTTGTTCTCCTCAGAAGCACTACCCTTAAGACAGGGCAGGAAATAAATCCAGGGGCCTGCAATCTGCCTCTTGGTGTGGGGCTCACAGGTGAGGAGTGAGTGGAAACATTTCCAGAAAGAAAAAATACTCCGAGTATGAGATTCTGGTAACACATCACATTTAGAGCATCAAGCAGTGTCCTAATATATCTTAGACTCAGTTTTGGGGTGACAAGTCATCCGAACCTTCCCATTTGGAGTACAGTGAACAAATTGAACATTGAACCCCTTTGGCTCAATGGATCATGGTTTGGTACCATTTTTGTTCAGGAGCTTATGTGCTAATTGTGGTCAACTCACAGATTTGGGAAAAAAAAAAACAAACCTAAAAATTTCTCAAAGGCAATTTGTGTCTTTATTGGAACCAATATTTCCCAAGATACAGCCTGGTTATTAGAGAAATCTCATTTCATTTATCCTCTAATGTTATACCAGACAAAAATAGGTATTGTGCCTTAAAAAAGTGACTTTTTAAAAATTTCTGAAATAGTTTACATATAAAAATCTTGAAATATTTTAAAGAATAAATGATGTTAGTAGAAATATGAAATGGATGCCCATTGTATTAATTATTAATTTCTGTGTAATCTATTATACCAACTTAGTGGCTCAGAAAATATATGATTATTATTTCATAGTATCTGAGGGTCAGGAGTTGAGGTGTAACTTTTCTGGGTCCACTGTGATAGGAACTTTGCCTTGGACCTTGCTAGACTGCAGAAAAGTGTCAGGCTGGGTTGCAGTGTCATCTCAAGGCTCAGCTTCATCTCAAGGCTCAGGAAAGTTCTGCTTCCAAACACAGGTGATTATTGGGAGAATTCAATTCCTGTGATTGGAATATCTGAGCATCTCATTTTCTTACTGGTGGCTGAATTGAGGCCATATTCATTTTACCTATGGAGCCTCTTCCATTGAACAAATCAAAACAGCAAACTCACCTCATCCAATTCAGGAAAAGAGAAAAAAATAACTGTAAGCAAGAGGCTCACAGTCCTAGGTAATGAAATCCACAGATATGTTACCTATGCATTATCTATGCAGTCTTCTACTAGACCTCAGTCATGAATTCTTCCTATCCTTCAGAGGAGAGGGTTTTTCAAGGTGTGAATATCAGGAAGATGTGTCGCTGGGGCCATCTCAGAGCCTGTCCCCATAATTCATATTCTGACCCCTAAGTGTGACCCTTCCATCCACAAAACAAATTCACCTCCCTGCAAGGTCCCCAGGAGTCTTGTGTCATTGGCTCAGAATCTCACCATCTAACTCAGGTCCCTGTGTGGATGAGTCTACTTTGGTGTAGTTCTCTTGATTTGCAGATCTGTAAAACTAGAGAGACAAGTTATCCACACTCAATTTCCCAAATTAATAGTAGAACAAGCCTAGGAAACCAGCCATAGAGATTTCTGTTCTAAAAAGGAGAACTCGAGAGCCATGATTGTCGACAGCAGTTCTGAGATACAGTTGGGCAAAAGTTGAATATTCCTTGATCAGGATTTTAGGCTAGGAATACTTCTTCCTTTCTCTTGGCTCTGCCAGAGTCCTTTTTCATGAAAGGTAGCAGAGTGGTTTTATTAGCCTGCTTTCTGACTATCAAATTTTAATGGTCCAACAGTCTCTTTTCATTTTGAACTCTCTGTCCTTTTCTGTCCCTTTCACTCCATGTTTTCAGAGGGTTTTTTTTTTCTTTTTTTCTTCAAAAACTGTGGATTTTCTGCCGAGTTCACTGGGGTTTGCTGCACTAGACGGAAGCCACATTTACAGAGCTCTTTGAGACAAGCCCTTTTAAACCTGGGATCCCAGCTGAGATAAGGGACAACAGGATGATTTTTCCTACAGGTCCTTCCTATTGCTAGATTGACACATTCCATGAAGTACACTTTTATCTCTTTAATGGATACTCAGTGTGACTGAATACTCTGACCTTTTGATCATTTTAAGGGTTTCACAAAATGTATACTCACTTTCTCAACTTCTCTAGAATGGGGCTTATCCCTTTTCCACTTTTTTTTTCCTCCTGTCAATGCTAGGAAGTAATTCCTCGGTTTTAGCATCTTTTGGTCTGTGGAAAAGCTGAGAATTCTTCGTAATGGTCAAGTCTTAACTCCTTTTTTGTTTAATAGTTCTCATATTTACATTTCTCTTTTTGTATTTTACTATAAGTAGAAAGAAACCAGGCAACACTATTTGGAAATCTCCTTAGATAGATAACCACGTTCATCACTTAGATAGTCTGCCTTTGGCATAATGGCAGGATGAAATTTTGCCAGGCTTTCTACCACTATGTCACAAGGACCCTTTTTTCCTCTAATTTCCAGTAATGGTTTCTCAGTACTGATGCCTTTGAAGTTCAGATTTCTTTCTTTTTTTAATTAAAAAGAAATTTTATTACTGAGTATTGAACCCAAGGGTGTTTTACCACTAAGCTCCACTCACAGCCATTTTTATTTTTAATTTTTTTTGAAAAAAATTGTGAGAGGGTCTCCCTAAGCTGTTTAGGGTCTCACAAAGTTGCTAATGCTGGCCTCAAACTTGCAATCCTCCTGCCTCAGACTTGTAAGTTGCTGGGCTGGGCTTACAGGCCTGCACCACCAAGCCTGGCCAAAGCCCAGATTTCTACTAACAGTCTGTTGAAGATGCATTAGGCTTTATCATTGATGTAACTGGAGTTAGGAACATGGTGTCCAATCTACCTGTAAAGACAACTTACTTGTGCTCTCTGTTCCTGCTCATGCTTTCTAACAGATGAAACATTTACATTCTCTAATGGATTGTTTCTGAACACAACCTACTTTACAGTTTAATATGTCCATCAGAGCCAGTTAATAATTAGGAATTTTTGCATATATTTGCATATGATGCCCCTTTCTCAAGCATTACCTGGCTATCAGGAACAAGTAACACACAGTACACATTTATCTAAAAATCCATATATGTCTGCAATGAGTCTACTCAGAAGTCTGTGCTGTGGTTCTCCCAAGTAGACTATTATACATTTCACCATAAAAATTTGCTAGCACTGACACTTCCAGTATCAATAGAATTGGGACGGTTTTATCACTCGTGTGGTAGAAATGCTTGCATTGCAAGATGGACCTGCAGCAGAAATCTCTGCTCATCCAGACACCATTTGATTCAGGAAGCCTTTCAGAAGCCACTTTGTGATGATTCAGGTCTGCTATTCCTATGTGTAATTGAGAGTGTGCTAGCACACTCTTTGTAGTATGGAATGAAATATGTAGCCATTTGTCCCTGATCTTGCAAGAAATACCCTAGAGTCCCTTTGATCCCTTGATTCTTAAAATTTTCAGTGAAGGAGTGGGTGCCTGAATCTTCATAGAAATTCCCTCCCACTTTCCAGTGCATGTGTGCCTTCCTAAGGATTCTTGAATATTAGTCACCTCATGCTTATCCTGTTTAATCAGCATGATGCCATTGATTAACATGAAATGGATTAGTATGATATTCTGTAAGATGCCCAAGCAATGAAGATTTTTTTTGACTACCTCATAACAAAGGGTAGAAGAGTTAACATATTCCTCAGGCAAAACTCTCAAGTGAATGGTTTTCATCTGATGTGGATGCAAATTCTTTTTGGTTCTGTTTTCTAATTAGGATAAGAAGAATGCATTTATCAAATGAATGACAACATATTGTCTATGTACAATTTATTAATCCACTCTAGCAGTGACAACTCATCTGTCAGCTTCACTGAAATCAAGGGAGATTATTATTTTACAGCTGTTCTCCAGAATTCCTTTGTTCTCAGTGGAAGTTAAACTAGAGGAATAACTGATAGGGGTATGAGAGATTCACCACCTCTGCATTCTTTAGAGTTTTAATGGTGACACTAACCTTCACTTTCCTTGGAACAGTGGGAATGCGACATTTTTACCTTATTCTTTTGGACAGAGATTGGGAATTTAAGACATTTCTTCTTAGATTTCTTTGTCTGTGATAGTGATACCAGTTCATTGGGATCAGGAACAGGTTCTTGTTTCCTAGAATTGAAGAATAAATACCAGAGAAATGCCAAGGCAAGCAAGTTTTATTTAGAAAAGAGATAGAGACAGATATATCCACAAAAAGGGGACCTCGAGCTGAACGCCTGTAGAGGAGGTGTGGCTTGCTTACTTATAGAACCCAGAAACCCCCTCTTTAATCATTGTTTTCTCTTTCTTCCCTATATACCTGACTAGGAGCAGGAGCACAGAGGTTAATTGTCAGAAACTCAGAGTGCCAAGGAATACAGTTGGGGAAGTTAACCATTAGCAATCTCTTGTTCTCTCTCTGGTAACCAGTTGTCACCCTCTCAACCACCACCTTTCATTTTCTACACTGACTGCCTGACCTCTACCCCTGTCTCAACAGTACTTACCCCATAGTAAAGGGATGCAGTACAGGTCCTCAGACTGTTAAGTGTATAAAATCATACTTTGGGACTAAAGAAATGATCAATAAGTGAGTCTTTGTTCATTGACTCTGAGTTAAGTTATAGAAAGCCATTTATTTTCTTTTGTCCTACGCTCCGGTGGGAAGGGGAAGCTGTGAAGACAGTTTGGGTCTGTGAGTAGTAACACAAACATTGCTTTGAAGTACTCTCTAGGTTCTCTCCTTTCTCCCATGTCCAGTCACCCGGGCAATGACTATGGGTCCTTTCAAGGAAAGAGCTGGGGAAATCATGAAAGTACGCTGCTGTGGATGTTGCAAGATCTTTCTTCTTAGGGAACGGACCACCTTTTTAGCCAATGGGTTCCTGACTTAAACACTGTCTAAGATCTGGAAATGGAGCAAGAGATCAAGATTTTGGGTTCAGCATCCCCTGTGTGAGATGCCTTGTTCTTCTCTTTTCTGGTTACTGAAGTTCAGCACTTGTAGACTGTGCTGTGTATCCCCATACTCACTGTGATTTCTTACAGGTTGAGGTGCCTTGGCTGCCACTCAATCCTTGTTTGAGTAATTGTGGACTCTGACTTCTAGAGGGTGTATCAGAACTCGGCTCCTATAATTTTGGGGACCCATAGTCCCATGGGTATTAATGTGGCTAGATCTGTGATCATTTCTACTACATGATGTGTGCCAAGGTGACCAAAGGACCTAGTTATGCTGCTGTGTCTTTCACAGCCCATTTCTGATGGCCTTGGTGGATGGCATGTCCCGGGAGTCCTCCTTTGGAGCATAATTATCTGATAGATTTGCTTATCTTGCATAATGTATCCCTTCTAGGTTTTATGATCCTAGGTGTTCTCTTTTGTCCTAAGCTCCAGTGGGAAGGGGAAGCTGTGAAGACAGTTTGGGTCTTATTAACATAACAGACTCCCTAGGCTGGAGCCTGGCAATCTGCAACTATCACTATCAGATGTGGTATGCTGCTCAGCTGCCACAGCTCGCTCTCTGGAGGATGCAACTGCTTCCTGGTAAACTGTCAAAAGGCCTCTATCTTCACCCTGTCTTTCACACCTCGGTTTCTCATTATCCCTCTGTGGGTTACCAATGGTGTTTACTAAACCATACAGCTCTGCTGTCATTGTAGGTATTACTCCTATTCAGGTATTTTGGATTTCAGAGGTCATCATTTCAGTGAGATAGTTACAATTGGATCCCCATAAAGTAGAGTCTCTAATTTAAAAATTAACAATATTTTGAATGATGAAAACTCAAGTTGCTTCTCGATTGCTCTTTAAAACATGGTGACTATTAATTAGAACACACACAACACACACACATGCATACAAACACACACCCGAGAATATTCTGAATTTTCTACAAATATCAGCCGTTTCTCTTTTTTGATAAGATTCAAAAATACAAATAGGCACTTTTTTTTCTGAAAAGTAAAGTAGAAATATATTTTGTAGTATTCAAGTTTACATAAAATCAAATTCATTTCCTGTATTAGTTTCCTATTGCCATGTAATTAACTATCTCATGACTTGGTTGCTTAAAACAATCAAAATTATTCCATGGTTTCCTGAGTCAGGAATGTGGGCTCAGCTTTTCGGGGTATCTCCATGTTAGGGTTTTTCGTTAGGTTTTATTTAAGCTGTTGTTTGATACCTTTTGTAAGCTTGTTTGTGTTGCTCATGAAAGGATTTGGTGCCTCACAGTTCCTCACTGACTGTTGGCCAGAGCCTCTCTCAGTACCTTGACAGGTAGGCCTCTATACAGAATAGTTAACAACATAGTATCTGGCTTTTAGAGTGAATAAACTAAGAGGTGATTAGGGAATGAACACTCAAGATTCTGATGTACTTTAGCCAATATAAAAGACAGACTATGCCTACCTCATCCATAGGTGGAAAAGATAGCAGAAGACATGGACTCCATGAGCCCAGGATTACTGGGGGCCATTTAGAGATTGTCTGTCATATTTCTCCTCCAAGATTTTTGTGGAATTTCTCTTATATTTTGATGAGGACACTGCATAATACAAACCACATTATAATTGCTTAGGACATTCTGGGTTTTTCTATTATTCATGCTACTTGATAGCAGGGCAAATTTTGACAAATCCTTCAATTTTGGGGAGCCTCATTTCCCAAATTTGAAAATTGAGATAATAATATAAGTCCTGGCTGACATTAGTATATATGCTAGTTCCAGAAACTTGTAAGGAATAAAGTTACTTTTTTCTCCTCTACACTTTGTAATGTAATTAAAACTTTATTAGCAAATGCAAATGAACTATTTAAAAAATTATTTGCAATCTTTTATTTCTACCATTCCAATGGGAAGAAGTATCATATGTAGTGTGAAATCAGTCCTTCCTGGATTTCAGTCTGTAATCTACTGAATTATAAAACCACTAGTACAGTGGTCAGGCAGTAGTGGCTCTCATTACTGCACTCCTATACCCATCTATCCTCTACGCAGCCTTGGAGACCCCAGACAGGAGATTGTGTGACCTCTTTACCTCTCAAGGGCTCCCAGTTTGATTTGTAAAAAATGGTGGCAGGCTGGGTGATTAGAAAGATCCCTTTGAGGTCTTTCCATTTTCCTAGAAAGCTATTAGAGGCTGCACCTATTTTCACAAAAAATGTTTCCTAAAGCCTTTTCCTGTAAAAAGAAAATTCTTAGCAATTACTCCTAATATACTGGTAAATCCACATAAAAGGTTACCTTAGTTTATTTCAGATATTACCATGTTACTTTAATGATATTTTATATTTAATTAATAATAAGAAAATGGTTTAGTTGAGTGTCCTACACATATTATCAAATTTATTTATCAAATGTTCAGATGATGCGAAATCCGAAAGAAAAGTGCCATGGCTTTTGAACATACTTTTACCAGATTTTAATATATTTTTCATATTGCTCCATATTTCATTTTTATATTCTATAATAAATTTATTTGGTGATCAAATAATAGTGTAATCAAACACAATATGACATATTAGAGGGTCACAATATATATTATCTCTTTTCTATACTTTTACAATAAGATGCTTTGTTTTATCTAAATAAAAACTATTCACTGAGACAGAAATCCAGTGTTAGGGGCCATTTTGGTTCATATTAGAAATGGTTTTGTAATAGACATAGTAGAAGTAAGACTCTTATAATGTGCTTTCCATTTATATTTCTCAGAATTTATAAAAGCTGCTTCCATTCCCTTAGATATGTGATCCTGCGGTATCTTTGGCAGTGTCCTATGGGGCATATAGAGAGAATAATATAATCTGACACTTAAATAACCATAAATGACTAAATAAATGTCCAAGTCACTAGGGAAAAGAGAAGGTCATAGAATCTGTATATCAGCTGGCAGAGCAGGAATAAATTATGCCCTAGAGAATTCACCACTGTTCAAGGAGAAAGAGCATTACCTCTGTTAACATATTGACAGAGGACAAAGAAAGGTTTAATTAACTCAGTAGTTAACTTGAAAAGTTTAAAAGAATCTACAGCTGGAGAAGTGGCATCAAATTAATTTTCTTTTTCTGATAATAAGCATTAAATTATACAACAAATATGAAACATCAATTACCATGTTATGCTTTCATGGGGTTTATAGTTTAGACAATGAAATTGAAAATAATTAAAATATTAAAGAAATAACTGTGCAATTACAGACCTGGCTATATGGTATATGCATTGAAAGTATTTATAGGTGAACTTGAATCAGTCTTAAGAAATCAAGAAAACTTAAAAGAGTGACTTGACCTGACAGCTGATGATCAAGGTCATTTACTGGCTATTTAATAAAAGGGGCAGAGAGAGAAAGGATTTGGACTGAGAGAATAATGGGGGTGTATACTTTGTGGTAAAATCTTTATGTATGAGTGCTTGATAGAGAAAGAAAACTGATGTGGTTGGCCAGGGACAGAGAAAGAACATAAAAACCGAGCCATAGATGAATTAAGACATTTGCTTCAGTTCTTCAAATATTGAAACACCCGATTGCCTCAAATATAAATATAAAATAGACTAACCCATAAATAAAATAAACATAGTTCAATTCTGTTTAGGGGATTAGTTTGGTACATTTAAGATATATGAGACACTGGAACTACCTTTTTTTTGTGCTAATGCTTTTTAATTTCTGGAGAACATGCTACATAGCAGAAATACCAACACTGGGTGGGGCCTTCACCATGTAAGTCATTGTAGGTCATATTGTAGGCCATTGTAGGTCATGTTGTTCTTTACTGTAAGCAGAAAATCAAAACACTCTGATTGTGGAAGGACAAACAATTTGGAGAGAGAAGGAATGGCTCTACGTTAATATATTTGAAGGTAACATGTTATATTGGAGAGTATAAGGAAAAAGAAGACAGAGTTAATATATTTTAGGAAGCAAAAATAAATGGAAAAATTTACAGGTTCTAATTTTTTCACTTAGATGGATTCTATTTATTGATATTCTTATCATGGGAGGAAAATTAGAAGTATTTTGAGAAGGCGGGGGGCGGGGATGTGATTGTGATCTGTGTTTAATTTTAAGTAACCTGAGAAACTTGAGTTGAAATATCTGAGAGTTAGACACAGAGCTGTGGAATCAGAAGAGATGTCTGAGCTAGGGATATTGTTTAAAGGACTGTCACCACATAAGGAAATGAGCAGAGGATGGTACCTACATGAATTATGTTCACTCTTTATGTAGCCCCAGGAGAATCTGAGGAGACTGAGAGGGATCATTAAGAAGGTTATGAGTGAACTCAATGGAGATGAAAGAGAAGTCCTAAGTAAAAGAAGGATATAAGAAAAACAAACCCAAAGTATAATTCAATCTTTAAAAAGACAAAAAGATAAACAGAGACATAGATAAGGAGGGAGACTCTGGGACACAAATCAATGCATTTAAGTGTCTGTAGATTGTGCATTTATGTTCATTGATTTGTTCAAGGAGATTTAGAAGAGACAATCCTTTTGTTAGCCTTTTTTCATTCAATAATTAATTGAATGAATTACCTACTGTGAAACAAAAGAGAAGAGAAAGGGTGGTGGAGACAGAGATACTTTTTGTCTTCATGAAGTTTGTTATCTAGTATTGGAGTAGAAGAATACAGGTAGTAAACAAACCAGTAACACATGATTTGAAAAAAATTAAAGCAGAATAAAGAAAAACAAAAAGTTAGTATTTATGAGAGAAAGGTGTTATATTGTAGGTGTTCAGGGAAAATCTTTTCAGACAGTAGTAACTGAGCAGAACTCTAAATGAAGTAAAAGACTGAGTAGCAGGATATCAGGTTGGCAGAGGAAAAAGAAGAAATATGTACCTTGAGTGACAAAGGGAAGTTGGTTTGCCTGGAAAATTGCAAATGAGACCAATAAAGAATTAGCCATAGGGATAACTGTGTTATAAATATATGCCAAATTTTTTAAGACATAAGAAATAATGGTTTGCTTTTATTTTGAGCTAGAATAAAGATCATGAGAAAACAGACTTTCTAAGACAGTATCAGGGCCACACTTGTTGCTGTGAGGAGAACATACTAAGGGAGTAGGGTCTGAAATGTAAAGACAAATTATGAGACCATAAAAACAGTCAAGAGTAACAAAATTGGCTGTTAAAATAGGCATCAGGGGGCTCGTGTTGTAGCTCAGTGGATGAATGCTTGCCTAGCACGTGTAAGACACTGGGTTTGATCTTCAGCTCCACATAAAAATAAATAAAATAAAGCTATTGCGTGTATCTACATCTAAAAAGAAAATTTAAAAAGAATAAGCACTATCACAAAAGGTATGAAAGGGATTGTAGACCATAAATGTAGATAAATCTAAGAAATTTACTGAATGGGAGAGTAGAGAAATGAGGTAAGTGATATAGAAGGATGTAAGGTCAGAAACATGTATTTTATGTAGGAGGATATTAAACTTCATATGTGAGGAGTATATGTTGTATATGGTTGGGAATGATTTAGGAACAGATAAAAAATATAAGATAAAAAATATCACTAGAGTGAGCAGTAAGCCCTTTAAAAGTATTGATTAAGTACTGTGCCAGGCACAGTTCTGGGGGATTTAAAAGTAAACAGCATACCTGCTGTTGTTCAGCCTAACACCAGTGGTTGGGGAGAGAAGGTAAATATACTAAGTGAACCAAGGTGGGGCCGTGGGAGGGAGGAAGCCAGGAGGAGGCTAGCGAAATGGCTATGATGTGAGACAGAGCTCTCAGGAAGGACACTGGGAGAGTGACCCTGAAGAAAGACGTGAAGAATATGGGTCATATTGTGGCAAGTAGGTATCAAATTAAGAAAACATTTTTTTCAATTTCCCATTCTTTTTGTTCTCAATAGGATTAAAGCTAAGCTGGTAGTTTTTAACACTGAAAAAATTCTTGCTCATCTACTGAAGAGAGGATTAAAAATAATAATTGCATAATTTTCCTTGAGCATAGCAAGATTAATCAGAAACTCATCTTCCTATTTTCAAAAGATCTTGGGCCATAAAAGCTTAATATTTTTATTAATACATGAGAATGAACATGCACAGAACTCCCATTTTACAAAATCTAGGTTTGCAATATACTATTGTGTTTATGTATAGCCATTAAGAGGACAGAAAACTTGGGCTTCCAAACTGTTAATATTATAACAGTTACAAAGACAACATTCTGTTAGAAGGCAAAACAACTCAATCATCTCTCAAGCATGTATATATGTATGTATACATATATATGTATTTTATACACAAACACACACACACACACACACACATATACACATGTATAAAATATTTTTTTCCTTTCATAGCTGCTTAACTGTACTTTAAGACTGCATCATCTCCATGGGGCATGTCCTAAGTAATGATTTGTTCTTTTCAGTAGTTGTATCATTGTTAGTGACTTCTATACTATTAATGCACCTACCAATGGATAGGTATAGCATTTGTAATTATTCAAACTTAAGGTAACCTAGTTGCTATAAAAAGTAGCTATTTAATAATTTTAGTAACATTCTTCTTTAATTGGACATTTGAAAAGATCTTGATAGCACACAGGATTTTATAATACATGCAACATTAAACCTTTCTCATTATTAATGGGATTATTTGATGTTTTTATAATATAAAAATTTTAATTTTCCAAAGTGATTATTTGAGGTAATACATTTAAATAATTAGCAAAGGATATTGCATAATGAGATAATAAGTGATGGTTACATTAATGATAATATTATCTTAGCACATAATAACAAAATTATTAGAATATAATATAGTCCTATAAAATGAAATTTTATAAATATCTGAATGATTTTAGCATGATGAGATGATTTTTCAATATGCCTTGAATTATTAAATTTACTTTCAACAGTGAAAAACCCAGTGCTTGTATAGATAGATACATAGAAACTGAAATACAAAAACAAAATAATTGAAAATCATTAATACAGTATTTGAACAAATGAAAAAATAAATGATATTCTGTGTCTCTTGAAATTACCTATGTCCTCTTTACAGAATTTTGGGCATACTATACTTAATTTTGCACCATACTTGATTTTTGACACAGAAACACTGCTGGAGTATTCACTTCCTTTGATTGGTTTACAGCTCAGGTCAATTACCTATTATAAATAATGGACTTACATGATTATTGAGAAAATTTCTCAAAATGGTATTAAATTCATACATTCTTGTAATAAAAATTTCACTCACTTTTTAATTTTGTTTTAGATTAATTTAAGAAGCCAGAAATTTATTTAGAAGGATGCAGCAGTTACATGCATTTATAGTGTGGTGTCTTTATCATTTATTTTTGGTCTATGCAAGTAGTTTCAATACCAGACTTGGCTCTTGAAGACAGAGCCAGTGCTCTGGAGGAGTGAGCTTGCGTGGATGCTCTGTACTTTCATGGTGCCCATTGAAAAAAGTGGAAGATTTTATTCCTTACCAAGTAGTCTCACAAAATATAAATGAGTTCTAGGTCACTTAACTTTGATATTCTCTTATTCATCTTGACTGTTAAAATCAGAAGTATACAACTGGTATACTTAAATAGACATTATAGAATTGCTTGTAATGAGCTTAAATTCTACATATAAATCCTAGGCAAATTTCAAAGTGAATCTGAACATTTTATGCCATATAATTATACACATCATTAACTTTCACAATACTTTTCTTGCTCAGCAATAATAAACTTTCACAACAGAAATATTTTCTTCTGTTTGTGATTTTTTTTCCTAATTGATAATTTGATAATATCATTTAATTATATATATATATATAATTATATATATAATTATATATATAATTATATATATAATTATATATATATATTTTTATATATATATATATATATATATATATATATATATATATATATATATAATTTAAACCACCACTTGATAAATGAAAGCTTTGTTTTAGAGGAAAGCAGATTGTATCATGATGGTGCAGTTAAACAAAATGTCCCAGGTGGGCCCAGGACACAGAATACCACCTGTTACAACTGAGATGAATCAGATGTTTCATGTCCAAAGAGCAAGAAGGTGAGGCCTGTTATCCTTTAAGAATAGAAATTATCATATCAATTGACAGAAATAAAGTAATGAGTATATTGAAGTACATTTGAATGAACATGAGTGTAAAGATGGGCACTGAGCCAAAATAGTGTAAGTATTGTCACTGATTATGCAGAATCAAATGACACAGGACTGTGCTATTCTCAGGAATCCAAACGGAGGTTACAAAAATTGATTCAGGTAAAAAAAAACATGGATTAGGAAAATTAATTCCCTCACTGCTTCCAGATTTCCAATAGAAATTCTCATGTGAGGTTTATTGACTTTATTAATTTTTCCAACTATGTTATTAAATTTACCATCAATATAGTTCCAACTTGCCTAAGGGACTTAGGAAAAAAATCCCCAATCCAAGACTACAGAAAATTCTGCAAGTACTCAAGTGGTTGCACTGATTCCCCTTTCAGAGATAACTACCTATAGCTGCCACATGAATGTGTACTGGGAAAAATAGGTTATTATGTTGCATATAAATTAGCTTATTATGTTTCAAAAAGTTTCTTTACATTTTCTTATTTTCTTTGATGTTATGGTTTTTGAATCATTCTTTTTTTCTTTTCTTTTCTTTTTCTTCTTTCCCTAACCAAGGAAGACTCTAGCATTGAGACACCACTCCACCACTATCCTTTTTATGTTGAGATAGTCTCATTAAACAGTTGAGGCTGGCTTGAAACACACCATTATGCTGCCTCAGCCTCCCAAGTTATTGGAATTACAGCTGTGCCTGGAATATTTTTTCTCTGACATCACATCTAAAATGATAAGAAATCTTATTGATTCTACATTCAGAAAGTAACTAACCATTTCTCACAAATTCTGCTGATTCTACCCTGGTCAAAACCACCATCTATTTGGACAACTGGAATTTCTTCTTGAAAGTTTTGTCTTGCTAGTGGTTTATTCTCAAAAGAAATGACAAAATGATGCTATTCAAAAAAATTCAAACTGCACTATACTTCTCTCAGTATAAATGCAATCTGAAAATATTTCTAAGGGGCTTACACAACAAGCCACTTTTTTTTACCTGCTCATTCCTTGCCAAATGTTCTCTTCCAGCCACCTGGTTTCCTTGCTATTCTGGGTTTCATAGGGCTTTTAGCCACATCCCTTGCCTGGTATTCACAAGATGCCAATAAGACTCACTTCTCAAGCTGCAAAAAAACAAAACGAAACAAAAAACCTCCAGACATTGTCAAATGTCCAGGGGGAAAAACTTTCACCCCCCTCTCCACTAAGAACCACTGATTTAGAAGAACCTAAAAATAATTCTAGTATGTATTTACCTTGTCTTTGACTTAATTTTCATTTCCAGGTATTCTATATAGCTATAACTGGTTGATTGCTATAAAGAACACTTGTGGAGAAAACCTGTGAAAAGATGAACAAAAGGACAAACACACGCACAGGGTACAAGCAGGCAGGCAAAGGTGGCAGACAAAGTGGGTGGCTGCTTCTCTCTGCTGTTGCGTTTATTAACCCCCCAAAAGTTACATATTACCCATCACTATGACTACAGTCTAGCTAGTATTCGTTTAACCCTGAGTGCTAACTAACTGAGATAAGGTCCAGGTTATTACAAACACATAGCCTCACTCCTCCAAGGACACTACTATGGACACCAAGTAATGCACCTGCATAGTTATCTTAATGGCCTCAGGGGGAAACTGCTGGGCCTTCCAATCATGGAAATCAGGGCACCAGTGTTGTCTCACCCCTCCCCCCATGCCCCAAGTTTGTTTGCTCACCAGGGAAATGCTTCCCTGTCTATTTCCATGGTCAGAATACCTATAGATTGCTCTCTTTCCCAACATATGTGTTGAGTTTGGGTAAACAATCGATTGGCTTTTGTAGGAAGGATCCAAAATTAAAATTTGATTACTTAACATCACACCATAGACAGATTGTGTTGCCTTTAAAAGACTGCAGAAATCATTACTGTATCTATAGGATCACATAAAATATTTTCTGAACGTTGAGTTGAAGTGTGCTTCTGAAGAGAAAGTGCAGTTATAAAAATTTGAGCTCTACTTTTTTAACATTTTTCAGATATTGTGCAACAAATCACTCCAATAAAAAAAATAAGCACTTATTTCAATGCAAAAAGCAATAATCATTTACTTGGCTTACAAGTCTACCACTTGAGGTTTTGCTTAGCACAGAGAGACAGACAAGGAACACACTTTTGCATCTGTAGTTAGCTTCCAGTCAGATATGCAGCATTACTGATCTTGGTTACACCATCTCACAAGTCATAGCTAGGATAACAGGACCAAGTTGTCTGAGCTACTCAAAGTCTGGATCAAATAGGTTAGCTTGGATTTGCTCTTACAGTGGAGGGCAAATTGTAGTAGAGAATAATTCTCAGAAAGTCTCTTGAGGCTCAAGTTCAGAAATGCCATATCATATTTTGCTATGTTCTGTTGAATGAAGCAATCCCCAGGGTCAGGTCAGATAAGGGGCTTGGCCAAAAGTACTCCACCTGGTGGTAGGAGATCAAAAATTTCCCTTGCAAAGGAATAAAAGATCATTATGGATACAATTACTATTACCAAAACCAGCACTATATATAATTATATATATACACATACATACGCACATACATATGATGTTTCGAAATTTCACCCTGCATTCTCCTTCCAAGTTCTTAGCATTTTACATAATATTTTTAAAAGCAATATTAATCTAGTGTTATTCAAACAGGTGGACATGAGACATCCTCTTTAATTTGATATTAACTGGTATACTGACTGTATAGCAGAGCCCAATGACCAAAATAAACAAAAAGAACCAGTTTTGCATGAAATCATGAATAATTTTCTGAGATGTTTATATTCATCTAAAATGCATTTTTACAAAGTAAATTAAGGTGTTAATATCTACTTTGAATAAAAATTACTTTGTCAAAAACAATTATCAATGTAACATAAGGAGAAAAAAACGAAAATCACTCCCAAGAAGATAAATTTAATGATATTTCAGAACTTAATGTTTGTCTTTTGAGGGATTATCAGTTTCCTCAAACATCTGGCATTTTATATTTATGAAAAGAATTTTTATTTGGATATTATTTAATTAGGATCAAACATTTCTGATGTCTTTCACTGGTATTTAGAAAATAACAATCTGTGCCAATTCAGTGCAAAGTCAAAACACTTTCAACATTCCTTTGTATCTATTTGAAACCATTTTAATTCTTTCTTTAATTTTCAACACTTTACTTTCCTCCCCCAATTAAATTTTCTTCATTTGAGTTTTGTATAAAATTTTAAAATTACATGTCATTAATCAGGTGAGTCCCTGATGTTCTACTGAGTTTCGTTGAATATATCTTATATATTACTGTTGTCTTGAAGAGCAAAATATTCTACATATGTGACAATTTATGTTACATAAATTTATTTTACATAAATTAAGCTTACTTAATTTAAGGATAAATGTATGCATTATGAAAAACAGATTATAAGAAAAATACAAAGATGTTAGAAAAATAATACTTTCTATTTTAATAAATTTGGAATAAAGTACTATAAAATACTAAAATGTGTGGCTATACAAAATATTTTAACATTCTTTATATGTTTTATGCATTTTAATTTTTTTACAATATAGTTGCTTTTATTTCATAACTAGAAATAAATAATCATCCAGCAGACAAAAATCAAGATTCTTTTTATTTGACATAGGATTGTTTATTTTTGACTTGAGACCTTTTCAAATATTTGATATGTATACACATTAGCTAATGTATTCTGTTTCTCCCTTAATAATAATAACAACCATAGAAGCTAATGTGTACTGACTGAATTCTGCTTCATAAGTGCTATTCTAAACATTTACATTTATCTGAGCATTTAAATTTCACAACAATACAAGGTAAAATTATTATTCCCACTTCATATGTAAAAAATATATATGCATATATATATTGAGGATATATATATGAGTATTGCTAATGTTTCTTCTACTGGCTCCTTCATTGTCATGCAGATACTTTTAGGAAAATATTTTTTAAAGACACTACTGCTACACATGTTTAGTGTATATATATATTTAGGCTTGTTTACAAAATTTTGACAGAAACATTAAATTTCTTTATTTTAATTCAGGGTGCATATAATATGAATTTCAGAAAAAAATGTCACAAATAATTTTACATGTATGAAATATTTCTACCTAATTTGTAAAAATGGTAATTGCATTATTTTTGAGAATAAGGGAATTTTAATATGATTCTGTACATGTGGCTTTTGGGAGGATAACAAAATATGTAAAAAAAATGCTCATTTATGCTCAGTATGATGCCTAGAATTAAAAAAAAATCTGACATAATAGAAAAAAAAAGAAGTCTATTATGTTATATAATTACTCATGTAATTTTTTCAATACTTTTTTGTATAGATTTATTTTTAGTTATTTAATGCAGCATAACAAATTGACCCCAAACTTAGCAGCTTAAAACTACTGATATTTATTTTCTCTCAGTTTCTATGGGTATGGAGTGTGGGCACAGTTCAGCAATGTGCCTCTGAATGGGGTTTTTCACAAAGTCATAGTAAAAGTAAAATAACAGTGGTCATCTCAAAGCTCAAATGCAAGGTGGAACTGGCCCGTAGGATAATTACCTGGCTGTTGGTAGGCCTCAGGTTGTAGCCGACTGTTGTGCAGGCATCGTATCCTACAATGAAACACACTCTGAGGCATTGCACGTGGCATATCTGGCTTTCCTAGGGGCAAGTGAGGAGCAGAGTAAGAGGGACAAGCAAGATGGAATTCAGAGTAACCTCTTCTCAGAAGGACACCCCATCACGTTTTCCATAGTCTATTCACTAGATCCAGCCGGAGGGTTTGCACTAAGGTAAAAATACCAGGAGGGAGAATCAGCAGAGGCCATTGTGGGGAATGCTTTTTATGGGGCATTTTTCACAGATGAAGAAAGTGATCCAAATTTAAACGCTTAGAAGTTTAGCTAGAATTTGTACACAAATCTTATTCTAAATTCCATCACTGCATTATAGTCTCTGATATTATTAATTACATTTAGTTAGTGAAGGTAAGATGCATATAATTTTTTTGTAATAAAACAGAATATGATCAATACTTGTAGAGTAGTGTAAGTGGAATGTGTGGAGATTTATATCATGTATACAACTTGGCAGAGTGAGTTGAAAGGGAGGTAGAGCCCAAGTTCTTTTTGGTCAGCCTATAATTTTAACCACAAAGTAGAAAATAATTAACAGCTGAATATTAGATTCCCCTGTTCTAGAAAGACAGTGCAAAGAGAGAGTCTTCTTGAAGGGCAGCTGAAGCAATGCATCTGAGAATCTGCTTTGAATGGGAGGAGCACTGGCCCACTGTGAAAATATACACGTTTTCTTGGGCAATGACCAAGTACTTGACTACCTGGATCAGGGCCTGCAAATAGGACTAGAGGATCAGAGATGAGAAGATCTGAGTAAGCATGTATATGGATATATGGAAGAGAGCACAGACATTTTTCTCCCCTAAAACCCAAGCATGTATACTACAAGTCCTAACCTTGCTACTTTGTCACAAGTCGTCCAATCATACCCAAAATATTTTACTTCTTGTGTTTTCACTGTTGGATCTACTTAAAAAATATATATGGTATCTGTTTATTAATTCCATCCATAATATTAATGTTCTCCTGGTAATAGGTGTAAGTTTTTCCAAGTAGGAGATATCCAGTATGGAATAAGACTCTGAGTAGGGTATCCCACAGCCATAGTACATGACTGTTTGTAGCAAGTCCAGTTTACCAGAGCAGTGTGGGGTTCCAGGTCTCGCAGCTCATATCAGGACATTAGTAGGCATCTTGAGTCCACTGACCTTCCACACCCTCTTACCTATGTAGGTGAAGTTTTGCTTTATCTCCCTAGCTATCCATTCTTGAATATGGATCAAGAATAGATTCATTTTTTACAAATTTCCTCTGTTTGTTACTTAATAACAAGGCCTTCAATTAGTTTAAACTCATGTAGAGATACTTGCAACACTATCTATCCAGTTTTAATTTTTTGAGCCAAAGGAAAGCATGTTTTCAGATGTCTAATAAAGCTTTTTAAATGTGTAGTCACAGATGTTATTTCTGAATTTAATTTCTGCCTGATTTGAAAACTTGTGTTTTTTATGCAAAGGCACATCAAGGGAACAAACTATGCAAATAGAAGTCAGAGATTACAGTAGATGCAAGTGATACAGAAGAAAATGTGGTTTTTCAGTAATTGAATAAGTGAAATGGCAAATGCTAAAAAAGGAAAGTATTATATAACAATTCATAAGAGGTACCAACATAGGGAGCTTGATATAGATCCTCAGATTATGATCAGTTTTGACTTCTGGTTTTCTTACACTGAAGGGCATGAATAATATAACATGGATACACATAAATACCACTGGTGACAAGCTCTAATATAACTTTAAAAATGAATTTATGATTTGGATGCTATTCAAACTGTACCTAAAATATACCTAAAAGCAAAAATTAATAAGAAATCTATGAGGAAATATGAAATATGCCAAAACAACTTAACTATACATAAAATAATTATATGTAAATAAATTCTAAATTATAGACATATCAGTGGACCATTTGGGAAATGGGAATTATTAATAAAATACATTTTACTGTGAGTAAAATTTAATTTTTTTTTCAACTTATAAATTCAATGAAATTGTGTATTTCAAATATAAGTGTGAGTACACGTAGTAAATGTTAACTGAATATTAACTTCTTTTCCTTATGGAAAAAGATCCCGAGAAAATTACATTGTTTTAAAGAAAGGTCAGTGTTCAGAAAACTGGAATTAGCATTGTTGGAAACACCGAGGATAAGAAATTAAATGTTCAAATTAGTAAAGAGGTCTGGATTTGGTGGACTTCCCTACAACCAATGTTTTTTGTTTTTTTTTTCTTTTCTATAGGTTGATCACTGTGTTGATCCCCAAATGTGGTGATTAAAGAAAACTTTTAAGACATAGGATAGGCACTGGTGTCTCTATTAATTTCATGATTTTTGCTTTTAACAATATTTTAATTGCATAATTCAAAATAAAAGAGTATATTTAACTTTTGTTTATTTTGAATAATAAATCATTTTGACATGAATTTTTGGCCTCATATATAGTCCTGTTACTCCACATCACTAATTGTTATAAAATTGTATTTTTTCATCATGACAAAGCATTAAAGCAGAGGGATTAAAACCACCAGCATTGAAATCAGGAAGAGAAGTTCAAACTATCTTAGTAAACTTGAGTGAATTTCAGATTTTTAATGAGAGTATACTTGGGCAAACTCTTAATCAATTTCAGGTTCAGTTTCTTATCAGGAAATGAAAGTAATAGCAATATTTACCATAAGAAATATTATGAGGGTTAAATGAGATGATGTATGCATACTTCTTAACAGTGTTGGCTAGAATAATGTGACCCAACTTTGTTACCTATTTTTATTACACTATAAAAATAAGTAATCGTTAATTATTCAAAATGGGTAAAGTTCATAATTTCCAATTTTTTTCTTCAGTGTTGCTTACTATAAAATGTGAGAGTATGATCCATTTTGAACATGTTTGCAAAAATTCCGTCAAATGCAACATGGCTTTGTTTGTGGCAGCAGGTCATGGCCACCTGTAGAATACATCCCTGGTGTGGTGGGGATTATGACACACCAGCAGTACACACAAGTGGGTATGACAAAGCTTATTCTTTACATAACTGTGGTCTCTAAGAGCAGGTCTTTCAAGAAGTTCCAAAAGGACTAGAGAAAAGAAGGAGAGAAGAGTGGTCTGGGTTTTATTGTGGAAAGAATGTCAAGGTCAGGTGATGCTTCTTCCATGCCTACTGAAGAAGCCCTGAGGCTTTCTTATCAGCTTGCCCAGATAATAGGACACAAGGAGGACAGTGAGAGGTGATGCTTAAGAGCCATAAGCACAGTCACATAACTTAAAAAACAAAACAAACAAACAAACAAAAAAAACCCAGGCTCCTTATTATATAGCAAAGAATGGACTGTGAAATCTTTGGTACTTTTGCTTCCTTATTTCATCTTAAAAAATTACTCTTATACAATGCTGTAATGCCATTAAATGCACTGATCATGTTCAATAGTATTCCTAGAATTCCCAGGCAAATATTTACATGGTTTAAACAAGTAAAATTGTCTTTTTTTCTCTCCTTCCTTTCTTTCCTCTTTAGGTTCCCTTCCATCTTTTCCTTCCTCCTTTTTGCTGTGCCCTTTTCTTTTCCTTTTTTTAAAAATTTATGAATAACTTCATTGCTTTTCTCAATGTTGTGGTAGAAAGGTAAGAAAGTAATACTTGTTCCATAATCCAGAGGTTTCATACTGACTTCCACAAGGAGTGGTGCAGTAAGCACTAAGGAAGCATTTTAGACTGTTGGGACTGACATCATATCTTATTTATACTGCACCTTGGTGGAATGGCGGAACATAGCTTATTGTTGATACTAAATTCTTATATGCGTTTTAAAAATAGAACAGAATTTTGAATGATATCTAGTGTCCTTCGAAATTTTATCCAATACAAACGGGTCCATTTTTAGTAACAGTCAACTTGCTCTATATCTTCCAAATTTTATTAAAATAGGTTTTTATTTTTGTTATATTAGTCTGGTTCTCATTTTTAGCTATATATCATAAAAGGACCTGTAGGCATATACTTCATAGATTATTTTTAATACATTAGAATTTCTTTGGGCTATTTTATGAGACTTTTTTCTTCTTCCCTAATAAAGCATATACATATATTATCCAAACTAATTTATATTCTGTAAGTTTGACTCAACAAGCAATTTTGGAATGTATATTTTCGGATCCTTTCTTAAAAGTAAAGTAATTTCTTAAAAGTGAAGAGATTAAGAGTAAGAGAGACAGAGAAGTTATATTCCTTTCTGTGTTGAAGTGCTCACATTAATTATTAATACATTAGGAGCTTTAAGATTTACACAGATAAATTAGAAAAAAGGTGCAATATAAACCATAAGTTAATTAACATTTTTAACAATAAAACAATGGTACTTTTATAAGTTTTTATATTCCTTGACTGAGCTATTCTTATGTATTTTACTGCATTTAATAAAACCATAGCAACATAAATGATATTCAATTTTATCTCATAGTGAATCAATGTACAATAAAGATAATAATCATGTATAGTGAGATGAAGGTTGACTTAGCAAATAAAAACCAGAGAAGATTAATAAAATAATCAGGGAAGATTTTATAAATAAACATGATCTGAAAGATTGAAATTTGAGAATAAGTTATTCCAAGTGATAATCATAACAAATAGAGTCACTAAATGTATGGATAGGCTTAGGGTTAGTAAGTGATCATGATAATTTTTCTATAACTGTCATTTTTATTTCCAGAAATAATATTAGAATATATGCAAATAGATCAGTTTGTTAAGATTCAGTGACCTGGGTGATCCTATTAAAGATGTGATTTAAAAACTCAATTAAGTCCAAGAACATATAATTCATCTATAGAAAAAATACACAAAATAATTTTGTGAAATGAGAATAGAGCTAGAGAATCTGAAGGACTTTAAGTAAATCATTGGTTTTTCTAAACATTGAAATATCCAAAGTATTAAAGAGATTAAAGTTACTGATGCCTGATTCTGTTTCTAGTAATTGTCAAAATCAGTTTAATCTGTTTTTGAAACTACATGAATACTCTGAATGTGCAGTCCTGATTGAGAATCATTTCTGTAAGCAGGCAAGGTCCTGGAAGAAGGGAATTACTTGTAAAAAATCTTTCCAGTGGCTTGGATTGCTTTATGTTATTATAAGAACCCTAGAAGTAATCTCAATGAATAACATTCCCCCAAATTAGCAAATGCAGATAATGATAAACACTTCAGGGAAAACAGAAGTTATTTGTTAAGATTTAATATAGACTACCTTAAAATACATTTCTTGAAAACCTTTTCTGAAAAGCCTAATATATTATTAACCAGAATTAATATTATTAACCAGAGATAATTGTACATGCTGATATGAATAAATGTGTAGATTGATACCTAAAGTTTTCTGGTGCTGTCTTACTTACTAGTTCAGTGCATGAAAGAAATTTTTAAAACTACTAGACTTGTAGCAAGAAGGGGATAAACTTGGCTGATTTTCCACCATGTTAGTCTTCCTGCAATATAATTTAGTATAGCCTGAACTATGCAGAAGTGGAGGTTAGCCTGGAGTTAGGGAAAAAGCAATCACTCTCTGTTATGATTATTCTTATTTAAAATTATACAGCTACCCCAGCTTCCCCACCCCTCAATTTATTCTTTCCCTTCTCTGGCTTGCTTTGTGCCTGGCCTCTGTGGAGTACATGACTAGAGCTTCCCTGCCTGATGATTTCTGGGATTTTGAAGAAACAGGATTTGCAGACTTGGTGGTAAGGAAGTCTGCCATAGTTCCATAGAGAGATCTCTTGGAATAGAAAGAGAGTGTGAATATTTGGTTTAATATGATTGCACAGTGGTGGCCATCTAATGCAAAGGCGGCTTTTAATAATCAAGTGGGTATTTTATAGAGTCAATCAGTCTCTTTTTTTAAACAATATAGTGCTTGATTAAAAGGCTTATATACAGAATGTACATGACAACAGGGATATGTAGCACTCAAAACCTTCTACTTCTACTTCCTCTCATTAAAGCTCATCCGGCTATTAGATCTGTGGAGGGTTCAAATCACTACTCTCAGAGGCCAGTGATTTGGCATGATTTCTTGGGAGGACCATAAAGCCACATGGGGTCAGAAGGATTTTCCAGGACCTCTTTCATCCAAAAAGGGATAGTGATTTGTTTGCATCATGTATTTATAAAGTGGATTTTTTTTCTGTCTGTAATGATTCTGCCAGTATCATGTGTGGACTTACAAAATGCCTTATTCACAGCTATAATCTGTATGTGGGAATTATTTCAGACCACAGGTCTCAGTTTAGTTACTCCATAATAACAGATCTTTAAAGATATAGTTTTCCAGGTAAAGAAACCTGGTTAGTAAAGTACTGGTTCAGGAGTCTAGAATGAAATGAAAGAGAGAGAGAAAGAGAGAGAGAGAGACAGAGAGAGAGAGAGAGAGAGAGAGAGAGAGAGAGAGAGAGAGAGAGATTGATTATAATTACATGTGCAATCCTCAAATAAACTGCAGAAGCCTTGATATGACAGTTGTGCATCTTTGATATTAATGAATTTTTCTTTTTTCCATTCCTTTTGTTTCTTGCCTTGTGGGGACAGAAGGGCTGGTAGTCAATACCACAATTAGGATTCCAGGTGGGAGTATAACTGGATTGGCATTATCTGTGATGATGTAATTGTTTAAGGATGTCTTCTTTATGTTTAGGAAGATACTTTATTCAGTTAAAAAGAAAGAATGATGATAATAAGTAGAAAAAGTGGTAAATTGGGCTGTGTAGTTTAGACTTACTTTCACAAGGTTTTTCTTCTTCTTCTACCCTACTCTAAGGCCAGGGAATTTGAAACCTGCTCATATTCGGTTTCTTTTGCTTGCTGGTGAACTTTACAATATATTAATCTTGACACTTCCATGATATTTCTTATATTTGAAATCTAATTTCTTAACCTAATGTACATTAATTTCCTTCTTAAAGAACTGGATCTAAAGAGCCTTCTTTGGCACTGTGTTATGATCCTGGTTGAAAACATTGTACTGACTCTGGAATTTTGAGGAAAATCCCTCAATATTTGATTAAATAAATGTTTTTAGAATAAGATCATAAGTGGGAGTGAATATAGAAGATTTAAGGCAAACATATTAGACTGAGCACAGAGACATTGCATTTTATGGTTGAATGCTCAGATTACATAAATAAATAAGCTCTGGTGAAGAATCTATTAACAGAGTAGTCAGGACTATTCAGTAATTAAACCTTACTAAAATAGAAGACATTTTTATATGATATTTATTGAGGTCTGGAGGCCCACTCTTAAAAATTGAAAACAATATCAGAATTTTAAAATTTGTTTAAAATTTAAACTTAATGCTATAAATAATGAATGAATTGTTGAAAAGGAAAATAAAAGGGTATTTGAGACACATTCATTTGAGAGCATTCTGCAGGTGAAGAGAGTAGAAATCAAAGCCAAGTAGATACAGTGGCAGGCTACTGAAATTGGAAAGATACAGATTATTAGTGAAAAGAATTCTGTACTAAAACGTAGAACTTTTAAGGTCCTCAGGGAATAGTCCGAGGAGGGCGATAGCTGGATCTAATGGTGGTTCCATTCCCAGCTTTCCCAGGAATCTCCATACTGCTTTCCTTATTGGCCGCACCAATTTGCAGTCCCACCAGCAAGGTACAAGTGTACCCTTTTCCCCACATCCTCGCCAGCACTTATTGTTGTTTGACTTCCTAATATAGGGATACTGCCACATCAATGATCATAGCAGCACAATTCACAATAGCTAGACTATGGAACCAACCTAGATGCCCTTCAATAGATGAATGGATAAAAAAAAGTGGCATCTATACACAATGGAGTATTATGCAGCACTAAAAAATGACAAAATCATTGAATTTGCAGGGAAATGGATGGCATTAGAGCAGATTATGCTAAGTGAAGCTAGCCAATCCTTAAAAAACAAATGCCAAATGTCTTCTGTGATTTAAGGAGAGCAACTAAGAACTGAACAGGGGGAAAGAGCATGAGGAAAAGATTAACATTAAACTGAGACGAGTGATGGGAGGGTAAGGGAGAGAGAAGGGAAATTGCATGGAAACGGAAGGAAACCCTCATCGTTATACGAAATCACATATATGAGGTTGTGAGGGGAAAGGGGGGGAAGGGAGAGAACGGAACAACAACAGATGAGGTAGAGAGGGAAGATGGGAGGGGAAGGGAGGGGGGATAGTAGGGGATAGGAAAGTCAGCAGAATACAACAGTCACTAATATGGTATTATGTAAACATTGTGAATGTGTAACTGATGTGATTCTGCAATTTGTATTTGGGGTAAAAATGGAAATGCATAACTCACTTGAATCAAATGTACGAAAGATGAAAAAAATAAAAATAAAAATAAAATAAAATAAAATAAAGATGTTGTGTCCACCAAAAACTAAAAAATAAATATTAAAAAATTCAAAAAAAAAATTTAGAACTTATTTTCCCACAGCTTCAGTTTCATAACTATTCCAGTGAAAATAGGCGTGTCTGTAGAATTCTTTAAATAATGGCTATTGGCAGGGATATAGCTCAGTGTAAGAGTCCTTGCCGAGTATGCACAAAGCTTTGGGGTCTTCAGAAGAAAAGATGGAGGCTGTCAGTCAAAAGAACTTATGAAAATGCTTTGAACATTGTAAAATGTTGTGTAATGTAAGTTTTTATTTGCCTCTATTAGGCTTGACATTTAGGGGGACTGGAGTAGTATAGTAGCAATCAAAGTAGACAAGAAGGTATGGATTGGAGAGCTTCCACTTAGGAATAATGGATAAACTATAGTTAAATAGAATAGGGAAATAAAAAAAATGTAGTCAATGATGATATGAAGTTCGGAACTTCATGCCTAGGGCAATAGTGCTTCTACTACAAAAAATGTAAATGGAGAAAGGGGGCCAACTGATGAACATGTTCCTTTTAGTTCAGAAATACATCAGAGAGACATGCAAAATTTTAGCTCAAGGAAGCAATTCAGACTAGAAATATGTGATTTGTAGACACTCCCATGAACATTTATTGAGACTATGATATGCAAGATATTGTGGTATGTAGTTATACAAACCATCTTTGCCACGATAATTCTATATAACACACTGCTCAAAAACTCATTAGCTTAAAAAAAATGAATTCAGCTCATGGATCTGAATGTACCTTTACTGCTGTTGGGTCTAATTTACATATTTGTAGTCAATTATGTGTCTTACTCCATTGCCCTTCACTGGGTTCCTTATATCTGGAGGTCAGCTGACTGATGTTCTAGGATGATTTCAGCTGGAGTAACTGGGGAGACACATCTCTGCTCTCGGTGATTCATTCTTAGCTTTCTTAGAAAAACTTTTATAATAAAGCTAGATTGTTCAGGAGCAATCAGATGAAAATTCTAACAGCCTTTTGAGGCTCAGGATTAGAAATGGCAATGGTCACTTCTGCCACATTCAATCAGCCAAAGAGGTAGTACTCAGTCTGAAACCAGGTTGAAGGAAATATACTTCCATGCCCCATCTCACTAATGAGAAGAATTAAAATTAACATGAAAGGGTGCAGATGGATAGAGAGGTGAAGGGTGCAGATGGATAGAGAGGTGAAGAGATGAGGCCATTAATGAAATCAGTCTGCCTCAGTAATGTTCCAAATTAATATTTATCCCGCAAATACTCTGAGTGCCTCTTCAGACACTGATATAAAACAAGGAGAGGTCTCTGCCTAAGTAAGAATTATATGTTAGAAAAATGAGTCAAAAATGTCCTTTAATGATAAATGCTATAAAAATACAAGAAAGTGATGTGATAGAATATTTCTATGTGAATGGTGTTCTAGATCTAGTGGGTTATAGAGTAGTTGAGAAAAAGAAGAGGCTCTTTGAAGATGAAAGCAAGGATCATTCAAGATATTAGGGAGAACCAATGCAAAGGCCACAAGGTGCAAAAGATATTGGTGTATTTGTAAACTGGGAAGAGAGCAGTGTTACGAGAACATACAAATCAAATGGTGGTTGATAAGAGGCAATTAGAGAGGCAACCTGGAAACAGAACATGGGAATCCTTGAAGGTGAAGATAAGAGCCTCAGATTGTATTCCAGTGAGAAAACCTGAATAGTTTGAAGCAGAGAAGTACCATCACAGGATTGTGTATTGAAAATGCATTCTGGATGTCATTCAGGTAATGGATGCAAAGTAGGCATAGATGACGAGTCTTCTTATATGTAAGTTCTAAGTCAGAGACATGTAGAGAGGAATAAATGAATAAATAAAATAAATGACAGATTAAAATAAGGAATAAACCAAACACTAGCAAAAGTTTGAGTGAAGCCAGAGGAAAGAATGATTTATTCTGACAGGGGTCTATGAAGACCTTATAGACACAACAGCACTCGAGTTGAGCATTGAAAAATGAGCAGACATGAAAGACATTCAAGGCACTGAGCAATGGTCAGGGATTGAAGTTCCCATCTTCATCTGTGCTCAGATGTGATTTAAGCACACAATTATGAAATTTTAAATTCATATAAGCATGTGATGTTGTTATTTGTGACAGGAGAGTGGATATTCAAAGCACAGTCTAAATGCTTTGTTCTTAGACTATTTTGTTACATACTTTACAATTGATTTTAAAAGTGCTAGAGATTTTTCCTTCCTAGTTACAGTTTTACAATTATTTATTCTTAGGAATTCAAGGGAATGTATAGGTAATTGCCATAGGTAACCATAATATATATCAAATCATATGTGCTAAAAATGACAAAAAATTCTGTGTACAAGAATAATATCACAATAAAAGAAGACTCTCAAAGCAAGAAATATCATTGTTTGAATTATTTTGCAGATGGAACATGAAGACAGGATATCAAAACATCTTAAAAGGAATTTGAGATTTGTGTTTTCTAATCATGCCACTGTGTTGTTAAAATCTTTAAATATTTGGGTGTTAAATTTAAATTTTCTCTCTCATTTCTTGATTTCCTCTTTTCTTCTCTAATATTTTTTCTTTTTCCCTTTCTTTCTTTGTTCCTTGCTCTTTTCTTCCTTCTCTTAACTTCCCCTCTCTCTCTCTCTCATCTCTGCTTCCTGGGGCCATGTCCCAAGCTGCTTTCCTCGATCACACACTTCTGCTATGATATTCTACCACATTTTGGGTCCAGAGGAATAAAACCATTTCCCTTCTGTCCCACCCTCTCTACTGTCTGCTCATGTGTCTTCTTTCTCCTCCTTTTTCTTTTATTACTCAGAAATATTAGTTGAATAAATACCTAGCCTTATTTACTCAACAACATTGTTTTCATTGCTATTTATTGATGATCAGAGGTTACTTTTTTCTGATTACCTTTATAGTCTTTATCATGTCTTGTTCTAATACAGTAATTCATTCACACTTTCTTTCATCTATCCATAAGTGTTAATTAATCATGAGAGTTAACATTGACTCAGTAAATTTAAGATTAAATTTGAAACACAAAAAACATGAACCTTGATCTTCATGTAAATGTGATCACAGTATGTATCTTTTTAGTGGTGAGTATCTTATGTTGTTGCATGTAGCTTCAGATTATTTTTTTACATTGAATATTGCTTTATTACATGAAAATATTTGACATTTGTAGACACTCTAGAGTCAATGGTTTGAATTACAATATCAGTGTTAGGGTATTTTTCCAGTTTGATACATTTAAAATGAAAGATGCTGATACTACACAAATTTGTGGATATGTCCTTGGTGAATTTAAATATCCAACCATTTTTGGGAACAGACACAGCAACCAAGAAGTTGCTCAGTCATATGTTGAGCTTTAAAATTATTGTACCAACTTGCATCACAAATAGAAATACACATAGTCTCTGACTTCTGATAGTTTCATTTCTGGTTTAGATTTTACAGTGGTATAAAAGCAATGCATTCAGTAGAAATTATTCTTCACATTTTGAATTTTGACCTTTTCCAGGCTAGCAATATGCAGTATGACACCCTCTCAAGATACCAGGCTCTAGCAGTGAGCCATAGCTCCTCATTGTAGTGCGTACTCCACAGTGTACTGTGTTTTTGGGCTGTGATATTCAGTAGGTCAAGTGCACTAAATGCATTTTTGACTTAAGAATTTTCAACTGAAGATGAGTTTACTATGATACAACCACATTATAAATCAAGCAGCATTAGTATTTGAGCTCTGCTGTCTCCCCATTTTGTCCAGCCTGTGATGCTGCACTCATTCTGATGTAGCCTTTATGTTGGGATCTTAGCACTTGATCATTGTGGCTCTGATATGCATTTCTTTGATGACAAATGATTTCAAATTTTGTACATGTGTACTGACCATTTAAGTATTCCTTTTGCAAACTACCTGTTAAAAATATAGATTATTTTAAAATTGAATTGTCTAATTTTTTATCAATTTGCAGAAAATGTTATATATCCTGGGTACAAAATATTTGTTAGTTAAAAGAATTTGGAAAAAAATTCTGACTTTATTTTAATAAACTATAATTATTTAGATTTGTTTTGAGGGTAGTGATTGTTCTTTCCCGGGCCTGGAGTATCATTAAATGTATAAACTGATCAGTATTCTGCTAAATATTTGATGGGAATTCTCTCATATCTTGTTTTCCCCTCCTCTCTTGCTCTCTTCTGCTGGACTTGGTGTATGGTCTAGAAACCTTGCTCAGACACATAGGTCTGTATTCTTTGTTCAGGTAGTGCACTGGACATGGACAGGATTCATACTCCTTGTGATGTGGTTGTAATGTTATATTAAGTTAGGGAGATCCTGCAGTCATGGTTTTCACCAAAACTGTTTTCTCTCTCTCTTTTTCCTAGTATTGATCTTTTTTAAAATATTTGTTCTAATTTGTTATTTATGATAGCAGAATGCATTTCAATTCATAGCATACATATAGAGCACAATTTTTCATGTCTCTGGGAATTGGTGCAACAAATATGGAAAGCAGTATGGAGATTCTGTGGAAAATTTGGAATGGAACCACTGTTTGATCCAGCTATCCTACTCCTCAGTTTATATCCAAAGGACTTAAAAACAGCATACTACATTGATGCAGCCATATCAATGTTTATAACAGCACAATTCAGCATAGCTAAATTATGGAACCAAAATAGATGCCCTTCAGTGGATGAATGGATAAAGAAATCATAGTGTGTGTGTGTGTGTGTATACACACACACAATGGGATATTACATATATATATATATATATATATATATATATATATATATATATATATATATACCATGGTATATATATGGTTTATATATCGGATATTACATATATAAACCATTGTATTATGTGTGTATATACACAAATAATGCAATGGGATATTATTCAACATTAGAAGAGAATAAAATTATGGCATTTGCAGGTAAATAGATGGATTTGGAGAATATTATGCTGAGTAAAGTAAGCCAATCCCCCCCAAAACAAATGCTGAATGTTTTCTCTGATATGAGAATGCTGATCCATAAAGGGATTGGTGGGGGTGGGGTGGGGGGCAAGTATGAGAGGAATAGAGGAACTTTAGATGGGGAAGGAGGAGGGAGGGAGCAAGGGGATAGGAAAGATGGTGGAATGAGATGGACATCATTACCCCAAGTACATGTATGAAGACATGAATGGTGTGACTCTACTTTGTGTACAACCAAAGACTGCTCCCTTGAGGAACCACTGCTTTGTTGCTTGAAGTTGAAATCATGGTTTTATGTATTTTGTCTCTGGTTTTGGTTGTTTCAATGTAGAATAAATCCAGTCTGTGTTTTTCCATCTTGCCCTAAAGTAGGAATTCCCTCTTTTCCATTCTTTCCCATTTGTTTCTGTTTTTTGATACATATACACAACTTAAACACATGCACATACATGCACACAAATGCACACATGCACGTGTGCACCCACAACTGTGAGCATTTTCCAAGGCTTTAAAGTATATTCTGTTTCTTCTTTTCTTCCCTCTCTGTGCCATCTCTGAGCATCTCCCATGTTACCTTGCTTTTAACTATTAGCCACCAGTTTCAGATACACTTTCAGCTTTACATATCCTGAAGATAAAGATGCAGATATTGAGTATTCACTTTGGTAGTAAGAATGACAGAATATAGAAACATGGTTTCACATTGGGATCTTCATTACATTTGCTTCTTTCAATGCATAAAACTATTTCAGCACTGGTGCCAAGAGTACCTGAAAGAGAAATTATTAGAGGAGTGTGGAAGGATTTTGGCTATGGAGTCCCCCAGCTATCTCAGAGACCCCTTCTGGAACATTTCTTATTTGATATCTGCATTTATAAATTAATAAATCCTATACATGAACAGAAGATAGTCAGTTTTAGTAGAGATCAATTAATAGCATCTTTTTTTCTGTCCTGCAATTTTCTACTGATTTGCTTTAATTTTTTCTCCAAATTTCAGCCTTGTATTCAGTTGTATTTCTAAGAATCCTTCCACACAAATTCTCTCCCAGATGGATTTGAGCATTTTAGCCATTGTATCTCCAGCTACTGAAATTGTACTTATTTTATGACCTTTAACTTGAGTGCATTCCACCCTATGCAACTTGCATAGTTCACTTTTGTGTGATTCCAATGACACCCTCAAGATAGTTATTTTACAAGGAAAACAGGCTTCTGTAAAATTTCAGTAAACATAAGATATAGAGAAAAGTTACTTTTTTGGAAGGTGGTGTTTATGCTTACAGAAGGAAGAGATTTTGGATCAGGGATTAAATAAACCCATTTCTAAAACAGATGAAAATGAAAATGCTAAAGTTGTTCTTCCTGAGATCACAGGAAAAAGATTTTTTTTAAGAGTAGGAAGAAAAGGAGGCTGAGACTTCATGGAAGAAGTGCTAAAAGGAAAAGAGAAGATCTGGAGAAACAGTGGCCTACCATAGAATTGAAAGGAAAACAGATACAGTTAGGAGGTTTTTGCATTGGTCATGCTGAGATGTCATGATAAATTAAAGGAGTGGGGAAGGATTTTGGCTGGAGTCCCCCAGCTATCTCTGTGAGACCTTCTGGAACATTTCTTATTTGATATCTGCATTTTACCTTAGAAATACAACTGAATACATGTTCCAAAAACATGACAAATTCCCTGTTACTATTCATATTCACCAATATAGTAAATGTGTTGGACATCCACTGTGATTCTTGTAGACCACTATGGTCTTTAATATAATTTTTTTGTGGGTATAATAAAAAAAAATCTGATTTTGGTTTGAGGAGACACAGGTTCCAGTTTTGTTCTGTCAAATACAATATTACAGATATGCCTATTAGCAGATATAAAAAATCTTTGCTATATATATTAATGATAAATTTCAGAAAATTTCCCTTTAAGATCCAGTTAATGCCATGATACCCCTAGATAACCACTTGACTGAAGATCAAGCTGGAACAAGGTATTTAAGATTTTGAACCATATAGATGTTAGGAACCACTGGAGGTGTTTTGGGTTCATTTTTGAAATGTTTTTCTTTCTTTTTTTCATGGAGATGAAAAAAATCACATTGTGTTGGAAAGGAGCTTTTTCTTTTTTGAAGCTAGTTGGTAACTATTGCGACTATTATTTAGGAATGGAGAGAACGAAGCTTAAATAAATAAATACAAATGTGAGTGTATGCAAGTGTACTACACAGACAAACACACACCTTCAGGAGTAAATAAGTTGGTTGTAAACTGCTCAAAATCAAGGACCTTTGTGAAATTCTCACAGATGAAATGCACAGTATTAGTAACACATAGCTCTTTATGGTCTAGTAAGATACAATGTAGAAATAGTAGAGATGAATTCATTCTTTGAATCCTCAGTTTCATTGAATAAATAAAATATTTTTTCTTTTTACTTCTTTTGTTCTGACTTAACATTCACAGATTTTACTTTAGATGTAGCCCTGTTTGCTATATGTTTAACTAGACATAGCCATGTTTGTTATAATTTTTACTTTTCGATTATTGCTTTTAAAAAATGTGCTTGAATGCATTTGCCTTTGGGCAGTGATTTTTTTTCTTCCTTTTTCCCTAAAGCAGCATGTTTTTCTGTGATGCATTCAAGGTCACAGTCTCTCTCTCTCCCCTTGCCTGCTGTACATAGGCAGAGCAATAAAACAGGTAATACTCTTACTCAATTGAGGTGCAGATCTCATTTCTGCTGAACATCTGTGCAGTATGAATTTCCATATTATACCCTAAGCACCAATTTTTTGGTAATATTATCGACTTTGCCTCTTTGCATTTTTATTTACATTGATACGACTCAATTGGGATATGCTGTTGTTCAGGCATGCATAATTCTTAATGATATGAAATGAGGGAAAAACCATACCACCATTAAAAAAAATGTAACTTTGAAGCAATACAATTTCTAAAAAAAAAAAAAAAAACTTAGAAAGGCATTAAATATTAGGAAATAAGCTGCTCCTCTATTTAGAGAATCATGCTTAAGGGAAAACTATTGAATCATTATATAATAGTGAAAACAAATCATTTTTTATGATAATATTAGAATTATGTCTCCTTTTCAGCCTTTACTCTCTTCTATCTAAAAAGTGTGTTTCACTGCAGTGTTGATTTCTAAAATAGACAAATTAGAATGACATGGACCAAAGGCAATGAGCATCAATAGGTACAAAAAGGAGCAAGCTAAGCAATATATATGTTATTATTTTCAAACTGATAAATATTTAAATCTTTTAAATAAAAACTAGTCTATATTCAAGCATAAACCATTCAGGCAAACAAGATTCAGTAGTGTAACACATCTAATTCATTTGTGTTTTCTTTCTTGATGTGTATGAGTAAATATATTTCTAGTGGGTTCAGGAACAAGTAAATGAATTAGTAAACTGTGTGAAATTTTTGAAATGGAGGATTATTGCATCCTTCTATTCATTTACTGTTTAGGCAACTGACTTTTTGATTACTTATTCAAGGGTACAAAAAAGTGTGCTGAAGCCTCAGTCTAAAATTATTCTTTTTATAATGCTAACTGTACAAACTGCCACTTATGTTCTCTAAAGAAAACTATAATTTACCTTGATTACTTGTCCAATATTGCCATTTTGCTTACATACACACATGAACATGTGCTCACACACGTACACACGAATAAGTAATAGAAGAATTTTGCTTTTTGAGAATTATATTCAAACAAAAATGGGATGCTTTTTAAAGTTCATTAATATTTTCTCTATAAGGTAGGCCTTACTGTTCAGTCAGTCCCTCTCACATTGTAGATAATAAGTTAATATTTGTTGTGCGAACAAATGAATTAACATTTTCTCTTAAATCTCTGCAAACACCCTCAGGGAGTTGGTCTTCTGTGTGATTCCATAATGCTCAACTCATAATGATTATTTGGCATATATTTCATTGAAAGCAAACATTTTATGTTCTCTTTTATTAACCAGTTATATACTCCTTATAGAAATGGACAGGATTCCTGGTATCTAGCAGAACTAAACATCAGAAAGTGCTTTCTAAATAAATAACCTGGATCTGTGTTATGTAATATAGAGATATGAGAACTTCATAATGGACCATAAGCTAATAACAGCACTGTGCTGTTTAATTTAGACTCTGCAGCTTGACTGAGATGTAGGAGACCTTGCCAGTGAAAAGCAATAAAGATAATTATACAATTGGAAACAGAATTCCTATGAGAAAAGCCTAATATAATTAGTCAACTGTGTGTTTTAGTGAGGATAACCACAAATGTGTATGAGGGAAAGGTATTTAATAATAATCAAATCTGTGAATGTGAAATAAGCCCCTAGGAGACAGTGCCACATGTTTATGTTGCACATTTTCTTGGGCTCTTGTGAGAAATAAATCAGTATTAAATAAAAATTATGCAGTTTAGTAATTTCTATTGATCAAATTAAGCAGTTGCTTGTCAGGTTTCCATTTAAAACCAGAGATATGATATATTTTATGCCACTAAAATGTGGGTGCATTTAAAAATACTAACTTTCACCTCTTTATTCAGCAAAGCTTGCAAGATATAAAATGATTTTTTTTCACTATAGAAGCTTCTGTTCATTGCTATTCCATGTCTGTATTTTATGGCTATGCCTTAAGAAATGACTTAAAATTTATCTAAATAAGGGCAGATCACACTAGATTTTCTTTTGCAAACACAACAATTAACACAGTAAAAAGGGATCCTTATAGACTAGTTGGTATTCTTCTGAAATTGTAGTGGTATAAATAAATAGATAAATAAATAAATAAAAACCTGAAAATAACAGTAAACTAATTTAAAAGAAACCCTATGATCTACCACAACAGCAATCAAAGAATTAGAATTAAAGGAATGTTCTCAACCGAATTTATTCCTGTCTTCACAAAAATAAAGTCAAACAGCTGTGGTCACTGACATTTTTCAATGTTACAGGCTATTTTACCAAGCTAGAGTGAGGGTTGGGATGTTCTGAGCAGAGATGTTTGCAGATTTTATGGAGTAATAAAATATTCAATGAATAGATTATAAAGCACTTGATAAAATTTTAGAGTCATATAAATACCAAGAGATGTAGACTGTTGGAGAAAGGAAACAAATGCACAAACGCATTCTCTGCTTTCAGTGGGCTGGCTGGGACTTTTGGGGAGGGACAAAGGAGAAACAGGAAGTCCAAGGAGACCAAAAGTACAAAATAGGAAGGTAAAATGCACATGGGATACTTGGAAGTAGTTTATGCCCTTTCAAAAGTACAGAAATAATTATCATTTTTAGCAAATAACTAAAACACTTTGACCTCCTGTTATAACAACTGAAACTATTTTTTTTAAGTAGAGCACTGTATTAAAGTCATAAGCCACTGGTAAAAATTCTCATTCAAACTATTATTTTAATCTATTTTACTGACATTAATTGTATCTTTGTCTCATTGTAGATCATCTTTCCCTATGGTGTTTATGCCATTTATTGGAAAAGACTAGTGTGGATTGAATGAAAATATATGGCATTTACTTGTATTTATGTAAACTAATACTAAAACATAGAAATTGCTAAAGTTTGTATGCAATTCTAAGAATACATACTTAAGATGCAGAGAAAACCACCCAGGGAGCAGAAGATTGGAAGGATCTTTGCAGAGTGTTCTGTCAGAAGGGTGGCAGACAGGTCCTTTGAAGCTAATGTACTCAAATTTCCTGGGGCTGCTGCTGTCTTCCACAGGAGCAGCCTCTGAATGAGAAATATTTCTGTCTAATCCTGCTGAAGACAGATAAGTCTGCCAATTGAAACTGTAAAGTCCTGACAGCCAACAGCATTAGTTTTGTAATAGCGAAAGACTGATGCTGAAATATCAGAAATGGAACAGCATTCTGTGACAGCAAGAAACTAACATGTTTGACAAGAAATTGGGACCATGATTATTTCTAGTCAAACAAGATGTCTGTTCATTCAAAGCATCAAATTTACGTTCATTCCCAAAGTTCAAGATTCATTTCATTACTGACACACTCTTTTCCTTCTCCCTTATCAAGTTAAAAAACTTGCAGAGTTTGATACATTTTACCAGGTAACAACCTTTGCTATTTTCCTTTTAATAAGGACCATACAAAAAAGATACAATGTTTCCTGTGTTGTGCTCAATCACTTTGCCTCACTCATTCATTCAATCTGTTCTATTAAACCATTATGTCTCCGCACATTCCTCCAATATCCATCAAATTTGAGCACCTTTCAGTCCTTCCCCTTCTCCCCACATTCTATCTCATAACCCATCTAGTTGTTATCCATTAGTCTTAAATCCTTTATGATAGATTAGACTATCTACATTGGCTTGACACAAACTACAAGAAAAAAAATGTTGCCTTTAAACTATAGTAACTGAAGAAAATGGAACTTATCAGCTATTTTCTTAATATTAAGGGTAGGTAATATTTGATTTACTGATTGGTGCAATCCTATTGTATACTTGTCTCCATCTTAGGAGACTGAATAATAATTTATCAGACCAAAGCAACACAATTCAAAGAATTTTGTTACATGGCAAAGTCTTGAAGTCTTCCCATGCATGTTAGGAGTAATTTTCAAAACAAATGCCAAATGTTCCATAAACTCTATCATCTATCTATCTATCTATCTATCTATCTATCTATCTATCTATCTACTGTGATTCTGAAGATTGAATCTAGGGGCTGTCACCTGTTGGCCAAATGCTTTACTAATGAGCTTCATCCCTAGTTTTTGTTTTGTTTTGTTTTGTTTAACCTCTTTTGATACAGGTTCTGGCTGAATTGACAAGGCAGTTGAAATTGGTGATCTTTCTGCCTCAGTCTTCCAAATACTGGAATTACAGTCATGTTTCACTGTGCCTGGCAGCAAACTTCATCTTATGTATTAGAAGCTTTGAAATATAGTATATACTTATTTTAATATTATTATAATGAATGGCACTTATCCATTCTAAATTTAAGTCAAAAATTTCTAAATCAAAATGAAAAATACTCTTAATTATGCCCTTCTCAATTTAAAAAAATAAAATCTGATCATGCATTTTATAAACAGTTACAATATTGTCATCCTACAAATAGATATACAGTAATCTATGAACAGAGTGAACATTTCTGCTATTATTTATAAATGATATCAGTTTAGAAATTTGGTAATCATGTAATTCCATGTAAGCAATAAAGAGAAAGATGAACCATTGACACAAAATTCTATCTTTTCCTAATCATGGATGTCAGCTTAATTACATTATCTTATTGGCATTTTTTTGCACAATGAGTCTCATTCACAATTATAACATTTTTAAAATGGTTAGCTATCATGAAACAAAGGTGATTTGCACTTAGTTTACTTTCTTAAATGTTTCATGCTATTTTCAAACAATAGAATTACTAGAGATATAGATGAGAACAAATTGGTCTAATATGAAACTTCTATATTTTAAGAACACAGGTTAGTCCTAAGTGCACATATTCTGTGTACATGTTGTGGACTTTGAAATCAGCAAGTATAACTAGAAATTCTTTCCAGGCTCTACAATTTACTAGTTGTCCTGTGTCCTTGCAATTAACAACTCAAATTCTCATTTTTCCCATATGTAAAGTTGATGTTTGGGAGTTTCAGATTGACCCATCACTATATTCTTTACCCGGATGGCAAAGGAATGGAGATGTGGTATGAGGGCAAGGAATAAGGCAAGTCCCAAGGAAAACTTGAAGTACACATTTAGTCCCAGTGGTTACAATAAAAAGTGATGAGTTTGATGCCTGGGTTGTTTTTATAGTGGTCTTGTTCTGTTCTCCCGATTTGGTTCTAAACAACGTAGTGAATGCGTATAAAGAAAATAAGAAAGATCTGAATCACACACAGATTGTTAGAATATGAGCACAAAATGCAACACTTTTGATAGTAAGTTTGGGGTAAAAAATATATTTCAAAACTTTATTCAATCTGTTTCAGTAATGTATAACTTCAATTAGATCATTTAAAGAAAATAGGTTGTTCATCCAACAGTGTGACTGCATGCCTATTATAAGTCAGGCAGTGTGTTTGATAAATTAGATAAAAAATTGTACTCTTTGCCTTCAATAAATTCACACAGTGGTAAAAACAACAGGCACGAGTGCATGTTACACAAACATACACCGTAGATGCTCATTGGCTTACAATAAGTTTATGTTCCAAGAATCCCTCTATAATTTGAAAATATGGTACATCAAAAATGGATTTACTATATTTAACCTACAGGACATAGTTTAGCAACATAATAAGTACACTGTGCATTAGAAGCTGTTTCCCCTTATGACTGTGGGGAGGCTGACTGGGACTGCAACTCCCTGCTGCTGCCCAGCACCTTAGAGAGGTGGGAAAGATCAAAATTCAAAAGCCTAAGCACAATTTTTTACTGAATCCCTGCCACTTTTTCACCATCAAAAAGCTGCAAATTGTTAAGTCAAATCATTTTAAATTGAGGAACATCTGCAAATGTCTAGGTATGTGATATAAGAAAACAACGGATATAAATGGGAATCACCACTCAATTATCTGTTTGCTCAGTGCCGACTTGACATGTCTAAGATAGTTTGGAAATTCTGAGGAAGGCAGTGGAGCCAGAAGGAGATGCTCATCATCTGTAGTAGCCCTTAGAATGGGAAGTTATTTTACAACAGCATGTCTCTCTGCTTCTCCTGTGAATGCTAAGGGGCTCTTGAAGAGAAAGATGAGAAAGAATGGGAAAGAAGCAGGACCCTCCCAGTTATAGCACATTGGTTAAAACATAGATTTAATTTCTGCTACATTTCTAGCAACTTTGTTACTGTAATTTGAGTAAGTTTGTCTAAGAAGTTTAGAACTTTTCCTCATTTTTCTAGAAGGACAAAATTTTCAATAAACTTATGGGACAATGACCCTTAATTTCACTCATTCTTGTAAGTTGAATTGTATTACTGTTGCTGGTATTAGCTGCCTTTTTGTACCTCGACTGTGCCACTTATACCAGTTTAATATTAAGGATTACTTAGACAAACTTTATTGCCACACTTTTCTGGGCTGTGGCTTCAAATCCCAATGCTTCACTTAGGAATTTTCTGTGGGGTCTTATGGTTTTAGTTACCACCAATGACTCTAAACATTATGTCACCTGGCTTATTCATTTTCTTCAGTTATTACAGAATCCCCACAGGGTTCTATAATTCCCTTTTGTGAACCCAGTGCGCAGGAAGGGATACTTTGATTTTCAATTTTAATCACATGCTAGATTATATCTTCCACATGCTATATTATACAAACATGTGGAAAATAATCTAGCATGTGATTAAATAATATATAATATCTACTGACTTCTGTGTAGGTTTTACCTTTTATTCCTTGAAACAGTTGGCTCCATGTGGATTCCTAACACCTCTCCTTCCCTAGTCCTTGATTTCAATTTCCTGGTTCACAATTTTTATTAGGCATTGTCCTGATAGTTCTTTGACCTTGTCTCTGAATGTCAACTGGCATTCAGTCACTAAATCCTATCCATAATGAGGTCCTAGATTTGTTATTAGAAATGGTTTTGACTCCTTTCTAATCTTAATGTGCAGCACACAGATTTTCATCCTGTCTTACAGGGTGACTTCTTATTCTCTGACTCTTCCAAGGCATATAATTCATTGTTTCATTTTTTCCTCATTCCTCAAGCTTTTTCTTTCCCTCCTTTTCCAGTTTAAATTATTATCCTTTCAAATCTATTCTTTTCCCCTCTATTTTTTCTAGCTTTACTGGCAAAAGTCCAACTGCAAGAGGAAAAAAGAAAAAAAAAAGATTCAATTTCTGCTCACTCAGAATCTGTACCAGCCCACGTAAATATAACCAGAGGAAAAAAAAGAAAATCTGCAAACCTCTGACTTTTTCTTTATATTAAGGTCACTAACCTCAAATGGGCCCAAGTTTATTCATGTTCCTGTTCTTTTAAGTGACTCATAGTTTTATAACCCCTGCTAATCTTTTGGTGCCTCTTCTCCCATTACCTTCAGCCGATTACCTAGATCTCATTTCAGATTTGTAGTACAAGCAATTTTAAAAAGGTTTTCATAAGCCCCCACCATCACATAGACTTACCTAAATCACCTCCATAAACTATCTCTGCATCTGTATAATTGCTGTCAAACCGCCTGTGTAGCCACCAAAGGCCAATGGCTTCCAAATGTGAATATGTCCTGTCTACTTGTGGCCATCTCATCATCCACTGTTATGGTGCTTTCAATTCACATTGGCATTCAAATGTTGCTAAATTTTCTCTACATGTAAAAGAAGTATCTCTCTACTCCATCCTATTCAGGAAACAACTCAATTATTTGGTTTCCTTTACAATGACAACCTTCAAAGTGGTCCAGGTCTCTAATTTCCCAACTCTCTTTATTTTTTTTTTCCTGGAAACCACTTTAATCAGATTTTACCTCCCATTACTCCTGTGAATTGACAGACAATCTCAACAACATTCTCCATGATGTTACATCCTGTGGAAAATTTCACATTCTTATTTCTTTGATTCCTTAGCAGCAATCTCTAAGCAATCCCCCAACTCTGCTTTCTGGAGTCTATATTTTCTTTTGCTGTTCCAGTTTAGTGTCTCTTTTTCAGTACTTTCCCCCCTATTTTTCCTCATTTCCTTGCCATATTCATCATGCTCTTCTGTTTTGTTCTGCACTGTCTCATGATAATTTCATCCATTTTCATTGTCATCCCAAACTTCAATATGCCATGAACTCTTGTATTACATCTACAGCCCAGGTCCCTATCCTGAACTTCACACCCACAATTCTCATTTATGAGTGTAAGGCATAAAATGCCCTTCCTATCAGTACTGATATTTTCTTCTTTCTAGTCCTAGTCCTTTTTTTTTTTTTTTTTTACATTTCACTTTTCCAAAAATTCTGGCGTCATCAAATATATCTCCTTCTTATTCACTCTCTATACAAGTCATTAATAAATCTAGTAAGTTAGACCCTTCTAGCTTGTCTTTATCTTTCTCCCTTACCTTTCACTACAGTCTGTTCTCAATGTGCTACCCCTATGATCATCTTGAAATATACATAAAGTCAAGCCACTCCTCTGCTTAAATTATCCAGTGACTTTGTGTCAAGGTCACTACCAAAATGTTTGCAATGCTCTTGACCATGTGGCTTCTACTTGCTTTTTATTTATTTCTGCCATCTCTCTGCATTTGATTCTTTCTATTCTCAGTTCTTTGTCCTCCACTTACTCTTTGCTCAATGTTACCATCTCAATGAGGCCATCCCTGATGACAGTATAACTTCAGCCTTCCTTACTACAGAAATCCATATTTCTCTTTCCTGCTTTATTTTTAGCAGTATTATATATTGCCATCTGATAAAATGTTTAGTTCTCTTTGAGTTCATTATACATTTCAACCCTACTTCTGCTGCCCACTGTCTATGTGGATTGTAAACCCAAAAGGGGTGGGGTTTTTAATTTGATTAACTGTTATCAATACAGTAAAAATAGATACTGTATATTGTTTACTGAAAAAATTGATGAAGTAAGTTAATACATAATAGGGATGAAGGAAAATGAAGTACTGTCTTAATTTGTGATTAGACAACATACATATCAGTGTGGCAAGGTGAGATTAATATAGTAGAAAATACATAAATAATTTTGAACAGAGTGTCTTGATTGTATACATATTTCAAGCACTTAACCCATTTTTTTCTCTTCCTCTCTTTGTGTCTATAATAGAGGACCAATATAATCCCTAGATTTGAGGGTGGGGAAGGACTATGCAAAGCCTTGCTTAATTGAATTAAAGAAACTCAAAGTTGAGGTTTAGAAGGCACCAACAGGACAATGTAATCGCTGCCACCTTTTTCTTGGAAGCCATCTTAAATATCAAAGTTAGCACTATATATAGAATTTTGAATTTAATTTTTTTTAGATATTTAAAAAATATTGTGACTACAGAAACTAAGTGTAGATGTTGGGTGCTTTTTAGGACCTTTTTTTTGGTTTTTTGGTCTATAGTTCACAACTATTGTTTCACTGATAGCTGATAGAAAACAGAGTCAAATTTATGTCTCATCTTCTGTAAATACCCATCTCAGAAATCCATTTTATGTATATGTAAATGAAATTAAATGAAATTGTTTTGACAATTAAAAGTAAAGCAATTAAGCTAGTACTACGTTTTACATACATGTAAATTAATATCAGAACAAAACTGGCTAATTGTTTTGCAAAATTTTTGAGATCTCACAGTAGCAGTCACTCTTCCTAGTCAATAAGCAAATATAGGAGAACACGCTAGAAAGAAATTGAACAGATAGCATCAATTCCCACTTGTTACATAATGCTCATAGTGTTCAATATAATGAAAGAAAGTACCAGCATGGGAAGACAGCAGGAGTAATATGAGGGCCACATTCAGCCAATAAGAAGTTCTTGGGAAACACGGGGGAGATTTTTGATATTGAACAAAAAGGTGAATTTATGTGGACTACTGACTCTGTTTCTAACTATCAGAGCTTGAAATTCTCAGGAGAGAGAATCTTATCAGGAGTTATGCCACTAAGGTCTATGATTTGCACTTAGCACAAAGACTCAGAAGTGTTTGGAGAATGGAAGATTGTTCAACAACATTAAGGTGTAGTTGAGTCCTGGGAAATACGACTGCTGGGACCAGAGATCTCTGGGGTAACAGATGGAGAATGGGCATGTACTTGAAATAAATATGAGGCCCTAATTTTATTATATGCAGGCAAACTTTTGCTCCTCATGGTTTTTAGGTATATACATATTAAATTCTTATTTTTCAAAAGTCATTTCTTGAGCACATGAATTTATGAAACATTGACAAAATTCGAACTCTTTTCTTGGACTAATATCAGTATCTAGCCTGTGTTTATAGATATAACCTGTGTATTTTCATGAGGATAAATACCTTTCAAATAAATATCTTAGACACAAGGAAAAAAAAACACTTTAAAACCAATGTTCATAACAAACTTTTATCTCTGCACATGGTGATCTTGGATCTGACTTTTCATCACCAATAGAAAGAATTTTTTTACTCCACTGATTCTCTCATAAACTTCTTCACGTGTTGAACTTTTAAAAAATATTTCATAATATGTTGCTAGACTTTTAGTATCTTAAGTTTTGAAATTACCATATATAACATGATAGGAATCATTTGAATTACAAATTACGATAACTTTACTTAAAAAGCAGATTTTCTCTAGAAACAAACAAATAGGTGGACATTTGTTATATTCAGTTCAACCTTTACAGTCAGTGTGAGGTCTGGACTTTTGTGGCTAGATAAGGAACATTTCTACAGACTCGGGTGTATACTTCACTGTACCTCAGTTTCTACTTCATTGGTTTTCCAGGGAGCAGACAACATTATCACTTCAGTGTTTCCAACTTGTTACCTGCCAATTTCAGACAGAATCCAGACTTGTGTTTACAAGGGCCAGGTGAGATTGCTTAGAATCCATTCCCTATATTCCAAATATTGAAAAGTTCAACCACTTTAAACTTGACAAGTAAATTTTATAATACCCAGAAGAAATTTCAGTTAAAATGCAAAATTTGACTCCTGAGTTTTCCATGGGATTGTGATATCACAGTGGGAGTCAGTTCCTGGCCCACAGTAGTCTTCTATTCCAACTCTTTCTTCATTTTATTTGTTTGTTTGTTTTTACATATTTTTATTGGCTCTTTTTAGGTATACATAGAAACAGAATTTATTTTGACAAAGTTATAAAAGTATGGACTATAATTTGTTCTCTTTCAGTCCCCAGTACCTCCCTTTCCTTCCCACCATCTGTTCCCTTCCTGCTACTCTACTGATCTTGCTGCTATTTACTTATATTTTTTTTTCCTGAAACTAGTGCCCTGTGGATATTCAGAATAGTGAGATTCTTTGTGGTATATTCATATACGTGCATAGGAATGTTAGGTAATATTTATTCCATTGTCTTTCCCTATTCCAACCTTCCTCCATTCTGTTCATTCTTCTTTGTCTGCTCCACTGATCATTCTTCTATTCTTTTTTTAATTCCTCCTAACTTTGGATTAGCTCTTACATATCAGAGAAAACATTTGTCCTTTGGCTTTTGGGGACTGGCTAATTTCACTTAAAATGATAATCTCCAGATTCATCCATTTACAGGACAATGCAATAAAGCCATTCTTCTTTATAGCTGACTAATACTCTATTATGTATATACACTACATTTTTTTTTATCCATTCATCTATTGAGAGACACTTAGTTTGACTCCTTATCTTGTCTATTGTGAATTGTGCTGCTATAAACATTGATTTGGCTGCAATACAGTAGAATACTGATTTTAAATCCTTTGGTTATCTACTGAGGAGTGAGCTATCTGGGTCAAACAGTAGTTCTATTCCTAGTACTTTCAGGAATATCTATACTTCTTTCCAGAGTGGTTGCACCAATTTGGAGTCTCACTAACAACGTATGAGTGTACCCTTTTCTCCACATCCTCACCAACATTTATTGTTACCTGTATTCTTGACTTGAGTGATAAAATCTCAGAGTAGTTTTAATTTACATTTCTCTAATTGCTAGATATGTTGAACATTTTTAAATGTATTTGTTGATCATTTGTATTCTTTTGAGAAGTGTCTGTACAATTCCTTTGCCCATTTACTGCTTGGTTTGCTCATTTGTTTGGATATTTATTTATTTATTGTTTTTAAATTTTTTGAGTTCTTTGTATATCCTGAGTATTAATACCCTATCTACTTTGAGCAAAGTGTGCTTTTCCATACCTAGATATATGACTGCCTTGTTTCTGAAGATCAAGTTCTGTCAATAATCATGCAAGTAGCTGCTCTTTGCATTTATGCTTTGTGATTTGAACATTGGAAGTGGGAAAACCATTGAAGTGAATTTGGGGTAATTTAGACCACGTATTTTGGGTCCCAAATATCTAGGACATGGTTAGAAGGGAGAGGCATGGAATTCAGGTAGATTGGTCCTTCGGTTTTTGAGATACTTTATTTTAGAGAAGAGGAACTTACAGAGGAGGGCCAGAGTGGTTACCTTGGACCTCTGCCCAAGTTTAAGATTGACATATTTAAGCCTTTGATTTTGAGTATTTTTTTTAATGTGAAATACATTTCATTATCTCATTAGCAGGAATGATGTAAGATAGTTGAGATTATATTAAATTATAAACTCAGAATTTAAATATTTCTAAATTGTAGTATTATAGCATTTATAACTACTATTAGTACTACTACTAATACTATATTACTGTTACTACTGTAATTATTAATCAATATAGTACATGGTGGTCTTATATATGTATTTATCTCAATATCTACAAAATATTTGGTAATATTTTATCTAGTCATATATAGGTAAATTAAAGATATCAGTTTTGTAGCTCTTGATTATTATTCATGTTTTATCTATCTTTTTACATATAGTATTAACATTTTCTGCTAAGTATATTGATGCTAGTAAGTTGTATTAATAGAACAATTATAAAATGGGGTATTTACCAGTGTTCAATGCAGAATAACTAAATTCATGCAATTCATTTATTCACTAAGCAAAAAGTAATGGTTTCCAGAGGGACTTATATAGAACTTTTTCTGTGGTAGAACTGGATTTGGTTGCTTCTCATATTGAATAGGTAGCACATTATACAGGGCAGCCCTAAGGAAAAAATAAATTAATTTTAATCTCATTGGTTGAGTACATCTCCAAGGTAACAGCAATAAAATATATTTTGATGACATTAGAAGTCTTCAAAATCTCTTTTAAATTATATAAGTCAAAAGTTGTGTCCACAGAATCTAAATTTAGCTTTCTTGCCATTAAGATGCACTTGTTAAAATTTTTTGACAGTAGAAGATTCGTTTTGATTTATGAAAATTACCTTAAATTATCAAAAGGTTCTAAACAATTGATTCTATATTTTTTCTCATATTTCTCCAAAGTAGGTTTAATGTGGTTTTACCCAACATATTTACATCATTACTTTAGCATTTAATCAGTCTGGGTAATTTTTTTTATATATAGACAAAACTTTATAGTAAACAAGTATGCTTTTCCACTGAGTCAATGGTGTAGGGAGAAATTGTGGAAAAATTCATATATGTCACACAATAAAGGGGGATTCAAACAAGGAATGCAAAGGGGCAAGATTACATTCATTTGTGTAAAGCAATTTAATTTATGCTTCTATGGCTAGAAGATATATTTGTAGCTACCATCATTATTAGAAAGGCAAGTTTACAAAACCCTCTCTGTGTACCATGCACATATTGAATGGTATCAAGAGAAAATATTGTATGTGAACCACATTGTACAAGTTAATGGGCAGCATCAATAAAAATGTATCAATCATATGGAAATCTCAGGTACTGAATAAGGAAGAAATGAAGTCAAACTATTCTAAAACAGAAGAAAATTCGTATTACATTTGGAAGCTCTGCTTAATAAAAACAGTAAATCAGAATGTCAGATGTTGTGGGAAATCATGCCTTTTATTAGAGTATTTCATCTATGTATTTAGATCACAGTAGTGCTTTCGCCACCATATTTTTTTTCTAAAAAAAATAAAATTCCACATATCAATTTTAAAATGTAGAAATTGGCTTACTTCCATTGCCCTTTTGATCAGGTTAACCAAACCCATAGAAAGAAAGCAACAGTCATAGCAATCTCTGTAGAGAGTAATTTCATTTTCTCAAACAATGATCAAATTACCTTTATTGCTGTTCAGGTGCTGCCCGTGCCATCTTTACATTTTCTCATTAAGCAAAGTCTGCCCTCCCTTCTTCAGTCCCTAAAACTTTCCATACTTACATTTAATGAGCAAGTGTTTGACCAGGAAGAGCTACATTACTATGTTTATGACAATTTTGAAAATGGTAGAGATGCCAAGGCAGAGAACACTGTCACAAGGATATGAATACTATGGGATATGGATTCATGAATGCCTAAGCTCAAATGTTACCTCTATCTCAAATCGTACCCACAAGAAGCATCACCCAGACAGGAGCTCTCCCTGTCCTGCTCTGCTCACTTAATTTGTTTAACAACTGTTTCCCCATCACTAAAATATGGACTCCATGAAAACAAGAACATTTTAATTCATGGATACATCCCCAATATTTAAACACCTGGCTAAAATAGACTCAGAGAAAATACTAAAAAATATTAATTAACTATAGAATTCAGAAACAGTATCCTAGTGACCCTCGACTCCCTGATCTCTTACACCATCTATAGTTTTGCTTAAGGTTACAGAAACAGCAAATTGCAGATATTGGATTTGAACACTTGGCTTATGTGACTACAAATTATATGCTGGTCTTATTGATTTCTAAAGTTGCAAGGCATGCTACTATCTCAGGGTCCTTGCACTTGCCATTCTTCAGACTGAAATGTTTCTTGAATATAACAGGATTACTTTTCCCTTAGCTCTTTACTCAAATGACAGAAAATCAGGACCAGAATGATTGAGACATTATGTGACTAGACTAGCTTTTCTTTAAGGAGAGAGAAAATTATTGAAAAGTTTTGAAAAAATAAATACTTTACCTGGTTTGTTGTTTAACAGAACTAGGAGACTAGTTCAAATGCTGGAAATGACAGAAGCAGTGTCAGGAATACTGTTTTAGTCCAGGTTAAAGAATACTGTATCTTGAGCAACAGTCCTTACCTGAGAGTTAAGAGGTTGGAGAGAGAACCCATGTTGGTTATAGAGCCAAGGGTTTTAATATAGGAATGAATATGAGATAAAGATAAAGAGAGCAATTGTGGGTTATTCCTTCTGACTTGTGGCAAATAAATAGGAAGAACACATATGTCATTTACTTGGATACAGAAAACCACACAAGAACTGATTCTGGAGCAAAGATCTGGAATCCATTTCAATTCACATTGTTTAGGTGCCTATTAACTGTCCAAGTGGGTATGATCAGTGAGCTCCAGAAAACGCATGTTTAGAGTTTATAAAACAAGCTTCAATGAGATATTTAATCAGAATGTCATCAAAACTGCAGAGTTTATCTCAAGTGTCTAGATAATAATGCCAAAGCAATTAATATGAAATGGAGAAGGAAAGAGGTATTGGGAATGAACCCAGGGAGATCATGTTGAAAACTCTTGAAGTCCTAAGCTTTCAATTCTATGAACATAATAAATACTCAAATATTATTTCAAAGATACCATAGAGGTCTACTTGTTAGTCAATTTAAGTTTGCACAGGTGTGCCACATCTGGAAGGAGGAGGAAAAGTGGGTTTGAAATATTACATAAATGAAGAAAAACCAGCAGAAAAACTTAGAAGCAAGACTGGAGCAGGGAATAAAAATAGGGATATCTGATGTCCTAAACTCCAAGAAATAAGGAGTTGGGAGAGGTGAACAGGATAATAATAGCTAATAAATATAGGGGTTAAGTAGGAATTAAGAACAATCAGAATACATTCTACTTCTTTCTATGGGTTGGCTTAGTTTTCTTGTACTGACATTCACCACATGACTGAACACAGTTTTTACAATGTTCTGTGCTTCATAACTTTTCCACCTCACAGACTGAAAAGGTTGTAAGGCTTCAATTTAAAATTTCCTGAAAAAGATGCTTACTTATGATTCTACACCTTGGCTCCTTGGATAAAAATGGAGCACAGTTTGGTATCTCTTTGTTGTCATTTGTATACCATAACTATGATAAGAGAAATACCATTTTCAAGACAAAAGTGTGTATTTCTACCATAATGGTTTATTGCCAAGGAAGAGTTGACCATGTATGTACACTTTCATTTATTTTCTCTTTTTCTCAGAAGGAGTAAGTACTTAGGATAGCTATATGTTAGTGCTTCCGTTAGACTTGTGAGATATTCAGACACTCTTCAAACTACATTTCTTTCCTTAATGTTTTTATTAGTAGTGCATGATAGTTCACACTAGATTTCTAGTGTTGCTTTAAGTATATAAGACTTTGGGCCTGTGTCTTATTTTAATGTCTAAATAACTCTTGATAACTTTACCTTTATTGAGAGAACTCCTAACTTTTCTACCTGTTCTACCTTGTTTAAATCACATTTTTAGCTTCACAAGTTCTGTGAGGTGGACAATATTGTTATTAACTAATTTACAAGTAAATACCAAAGCTGCAAAAAATAAAAAAGCAACTTTTTTGAATTTTAATATCTTACTCAAAGTTATAAATGTAATATATACTAGGCTTTAAATGTAGGCCTATTTAATTATAAAATATATGTTTTCTTCAATCGCAACACAATTAATTTGATTTTGCTTTCATAAACTGTGTATGCTGCTCTAGTGTTAATGTGTGGTACTATCCATCTTAAAATGAAGCTCCTTTATTCACTTCATATTTTTGGCATATATCAGCTGTAAAGTAAAAGTTTAATAGGAGGTCACATAATACTGAAGGAAAACATTTTCTTTTTTGTACTGGGATTAAACTCAGGGGTGCTCTCCCACTGAGCCACAATATTTTGAGACAGGGTCTCACTAAGTTGTTTAAGGTGTCTCTAAATTGCTAAGGCTAGCCTAGAACTTGTGATCTTCCTGTTCTAGTCTCCCAAGTCACTTCCAAGTCACTATAACTCCAAGAAATTATAGGCATGTGCTACTCTATGCAGTTCAAAGACAAGTTTTACAATGAAGTGGATTAGGTTCAAATCTTAACAATTATTTATAGCTGGGTGTCTAAGTCTCTTTTCTGTTCTATAACTGAATACCACAGATCAGGTACCTTATAAAGAATCAAGTTTATTTAGCCTGTGATTCTAGAGGCTGGGAAGTCTTAGAATATGGTTCTGGCATCTGCTCAGCATTTGGTGAGGGCTTCCTGCTGGATCATGGCAGGTGGATGCCTCACATGACAAAACAGAGCAAACTCAAGTCTCTCTTCTTCTTCTTATAAGGCCACTAATGCAACCACGGGAGCCCTATCATTGTGGCTTTATTTAATCCTAATTACCTCCCGAAAGCATAACCTCCCATGACCACTAACAAATGATTTGGAAGATTCAGCTTCAACATGAGTTTTGGAAAAGACAAATATCCAGACCACACCTTATTTAACCTCTAGAATCTCAGTGCTTGTTCTTTTCTGTAAATTGAGTATGCTTTTATAATGTTTCATAAAATTGTTTGTGCATTAAATTAGATGATAAATAAATAAATAAATTAGATGATAAAACCTAGAACAATTCCTGGCTTACAAGGTGTGTAAAACAGTACATGTATAATCCCCAAGCTTCCAAGGGAAGGAGGAAGAGGCTCCCACTGCATCAGGACTGGACAACTGACTGGAACTGCATGGCTTATTACCAGAGAGTACCCATCTTAGAGGACTGCAAGTTTAGGTCTTTAGAGAACTAGAATTATCATTCAGATTATCTAAGTGGACTCCAAGAAATGGGCTGTACTGGCAGGAAAAATCAGAAGTGTCAAGATTTTCAATTCAGCATAGGTTCTTAGTAACACACAGTCTGTATTCACCAATGACACTGTAAACAGCACTTAGTCCATTTATGCATTAAGCACTAATAGGAACTATGCAAAGGAACTAAGCAATAAGCAAATGTCTCTGGTGCATTCTCCAGGACTGCAATCTTCGTATCTAAACAGAGTGGGAATTGATGCTGTTTGCAGTTATTTAGTTTTGTTCCCTGTAAAAGGTTTGAAAAATCAGTTTACCACTCAGATCATGCAAGGTTGATAAGTCTATGTTCACACGTGATCATAAGACAGGAAATTATGTCTGGTTCTCACTAACCTGTAATCTGCATTGGACTTGCTTTGGCTGTTGATCCGGGATCAGCTGAGCTGGTATTTCTGGATTAATTTTCTTCATAATTGTGTAGACTGAAGGAAAGTAGGAAAGGACTAATGGTCATTCATTTTGGTTTCCATCATTTATGTGCACAGAATCATCGGAGAACATCTAGATGCATTATGGAACATGTCACATAGTGTGGGGAAAGTTAAATTTTGGAAGATGAAGTGAAATCTATTGCTATAAAACCAAATTATTTGATATAGATAATTAACTCCATTAAAGCCAAATAGCTTTTGGATTGTCTGGAAATTAAAGTCTCTGGGGTTTATATTCTTTAACAGCAGAGAGTAGATTGTCCTGGTTTTGTGCTGAGTGCAGAAGATTTGAAAGAGTGAAAGGTTGTGGCAGACATTTTCCTCCCTTCATTTCAGCTGCTGAGCACAAGTGTTAAACTCGTGAATTAATTTTGCCTATCCATGATGACTTCACCTGAAAAGAAAGTCAAATACCTCATTTCATCAATTAAAGACCATATATTAAGCCAGGAACCTTTAATAAGATTTTTCTTTGTGAATTATTCAACTGCTTATGATTTTGAATATTTTGTTACTGGAATGCCCAAGGTACTTTGTATTCACACTCCTGAAAATAAATTATAGCAGGAGTTTCTATTAACACAAAAGAATGTTGGGATGATTTTTTCAAGTCAGATAAGTAGCATTTTCTGTTAGTAGTTATATTAATAATATGTGGTTATTTTTAGCAGATATCCCCACGATGAAAATAGTAAAACTCTCAGTTTATTAAAATACATCACCGAGAGTAAAAATCATCATCAGATATTTTAATTCTGGATTAATTATTAATGGCATTGGTTCCTACAAATAATTCTGCACATCAATGAGACTTATTAAAGTAAGATTCAGCAAATGCAATTAATCCACTATAGTGCACAATTTTAAAAAGGATAAGTTCAACTACACTGAACACGGAATAATAATTTTAACAACCTCTGCAGAAAAATAACCTAATTAATAAGTGGGATAAGTACACATTCAAGTGGCACCATTGTTGAAGTATAAATAAATTATAAATTCTGTGGAGAATCAGTTCTGGTAATGGAGAAATAGTTTGTATCACACTAATTTTTTTCCATAAATAAAATTATGAGCTATGGGACAAATTCTGTTTGTAGACAACAAAAAATGATTGAAACAAGTTGATGGGAAAGGAGTTAGTTCATAAAAGAAAAAAATGTTCATTTATGGCTGAGAAATACTCCAGTGTATATATGTACCACATTTTCTTTATCAAATCATCTGTTGAAGGGAACCTAGGTTGTTTCCATAGCTTGTTTATTGTGAATTGCACAGTTATAATCATTAGTGTGACTGCATCTATAACCACTCTGGAAAGCAATAGGGAAAATCCTCAAAAAACTAAGAGTGGAACCACCATTTGACCAAACTCACACCCTTTCTCTCTCTCTCTCTCTCTCTCTCTCTCTCTCTCTCTCTCTCTCTCTCTCTCTCCTCATATATATCCCCTCCTATATATCCAAAAGACTTAAAATCAGCATACTATAGTGATATATTTTCAGTGATGTATACGTATGTACACACACACATACACACACACACAATGAAAGTATTGTATGGTGCTGGTATTTATATATTGATAGGAGATAGTCAAATAATTATTTTTTACCTAAATTTATCAATTTTTTACAGAATATTCATTTTTTTACAATTTTATTGTTTATGGGAGAAGTTTTTACTTTTCCTCACTGCTTGTAGCCTAGATGCTTAACAGGAAGGCTTTTAAGTCAAACTCATGTTTATATCCACAGGAATAATTCATTCACTATGTAACAGTGAAAGACAAAGAAATGAGAAAAAATATCTGCCTTGTCTGATAATTCGCTTTTAATAAAAAAAAAATAACAGTTTTCTCCTTTTGTCGAGTTCAGAATAATGGAAGAAAATGTTGAGAAAATGTAAAACTCAGAGCTTCAATAATTTATTGTTTATTTTATTTAAAAAAATCAAATATTTTAGTCAACATTTATTTATAGAGGATTAAATCTAGGTGAGACACTGATGGTGGCACATAAAGTAAGATTGAGATCTTAAATATTCTCCTTTTTGTTTATTTAATTATCTTGACCTCACCATTCTCCTTTTTGTTTATTTAATTATCTTGACCTCACTTAATTTACAAAGAGTATGCAGCCTCCAGAAAATTTAGCCTGAAAGACTTATTCTATAAATCATGAAGAATCCTCTGCAGGACTGAACCCTTTGATTGCCTGCTTCTCTAAGTCAGTTCTGGGATCAAAGCAGGTTTGCATTATATTTGAACAACGTGGGGCCAGATGGTTCTCTTCCTGGTTTGCATAATTGTAAGCGTGGTCATCATGGTCATCATGGTCATCATTCCAGATTGAAATAAGTCCATTTTTTTTGTTTACTTTTGTTTTTCCACCAATAATAGCATTTTCTGTAGGGTTATATTTACTTCATCAGTAAATGTTTTTTTGAGCATCTATCCTCAGGCAACTGAGCTGGGCATTAGGGATACATGGATGAAAGACAGTCTATTCCTTTACAAATTTCACATTCTGATTTTATCAGAGAATGAAGAGGGACTATGTGTCTGATAGTATAATATGTGCGTATATATGTGTATATGCACCAAATGGTATGGAGATACATAACAAATTCACATAAAAAACTGAGAAATAAAATATCATTTAAGAAATAGTTTTGATGTATTTCATTTTTCTCCATAGGATAAATGAGCTGATTATTGGAAAATATATAACTTTGTCAGGTAAAGAGGGAAAATTCACATTGAATAGACAAAAACCAGCAGGAACTCAAGAGAACACAGTTTATACTTTGCATTTGTGTGCAAATCATTTTCCAGATCTGGAACAAAATCAGCAGGTGAAGATGAGAGGTAGTCTGAGACCATGAAGTAAAACGTTTTGGATGACATTCTGAGGAGTTTACAAAGGCAAATGGAGACTAATTTCAATCAAGATGGAAAAAAAATCATTAGGAAAAGTACTCTGCACATGGTTTGTGGATGTGTCTGAAGTCGGGAGAGGTTAGAAGCAGAATGGTCTCCTTCATTATAGTTAGTTCACAAACTAAGATGGTACCTATGACAATAGAAAGGATAGATGAGATAAAATTCAGAAAGTAAAAGTTTGTGATCATTAGAAGGTGTGAGACCAGGCAGAGGGGACAATTTTCTGATGCAAGTGATTTCCATATGGAATCTCCATCTGCCAATATTGAAAATTGTGCACGAGGAACATAGATGGAAATATGATTATAATTTCAGATAACACAGCAAAAATTCAGAAATGTATGAAGTATTAATTCATGGCCAAATATTCGATAGTGGGAAAAATAGGCTACACACACAGACACACACACACACACACACACACACACACACACACTATTTATATAAAAAAATTCTTAAGGAAAATAGGTAATCATGATGTGAAAAATAGGAAATTAATGACTAAATTGAGGTAATGTATGAAGAGAGATAAGAAGCAAAGTAGAAAATGTAATGGATTTTTAAAATTGAGTTTTTCTATTGCATTTATGTGGATTTCCTTCCTATTTTTTTCAATGGGACTTGTAATGTTTGGTTCATTTATTTTGCTTTCCAATAAACCATATTTTTGTTTAAAAAATCAAGCCTATTTAAATTATTTTTCTATTTTATTAATATATGTTTTTATTAACAAATGTCTTTCTTCTATTAATTCCAGAATTATATTTGATGATATTTGTAATTTCTTTCTATTTTTATTTCTTACTCATTTGATAAGTTTTGGTTATAGTACATCCTAGGATCTAGGTCCCTGACTCTCAGTGAAACATATATTTAGAAACTAAAGGACATTACAACCCTAATATTTTGGGTAGATGTATTTTTCTGACTTCTTTTTACATATAAGACAGTAATTATTTTTTTTCAAATTAATTTATACAATTATATATTCGAAATATCTTAAGGGTCTATCATAAATATTATTTTTGGACACTGAAGATCACACTGTGGAAGAAGTGGATTTATGAGGGGATCATACTTCAGGGGTGAGTAACAGGAGTCAAAACAAGATGTTTAAGCCACAAATGAAATGTCTCACATAAAGAGTTGCACTGGGCTTGAGAGAGAAGATGAATATTTTATCAGTTGTATGTAGAATTTCAAGGTACTTCTCTCTTGATGGGGTTGGTGTCAATAGTGACTTACTTTGGAGGACAGATGATGGAGCCATTCCTCAGCAAGAAGTGGATCCCTTAATCATGGGGTCCTGAGAGAAGAGAAAGCCAAGGGAGAGGAAGGCACCCACAGAAAGCAAGAAACATTTCCTCAAGATACGTGTTGTAGCACTGAACATAGTCTTTCTCTCTCTCTCTCTCTCTCTCTCTCTCTCTCTCTCTCAGAGAGAGAAAATATCAGAATATGCATTGCCTTCCTGGAAAACTAAAAGTTAACTTTCTATACGTTGACAACCAACAGGAGGATATCAGATGATTCCCATTAAGAAAATTAGGAAATTGCTGTGAGCATTCATTGATTTCATGTTACATTAATCACTATATTCATCATTGCATTAATATTCAATCATGTACATCAGGGCTTCAGTTGCAAATATTTTTAAAAATTGCATATAATTATAAATAAACATTGGTAATCATTGCAAAAAGAGTAAGTGTATTTTCAAAAAAATCATGAAGAGTGTGCACCTAGGTACTTTTTCTCCTCCTGAACTTGAAGATAGTTCTCTATTACAGTTTAACTCCCACTATCTGAAGTCTTTTGTGAAATAAAAACACTTGGGAATTACTTATTTGTTTTAGTGCATATTTACTGAGAGCCTCCTACATTCTAAAAGGTAGTCTGACCATGTTTATAATATTACTTTTATTATCCTTATTCTGAAAAAAAGTGTTACCTAGAAGAATAATGTAAATTTTAAATCATAAATTGAATAGAATAAATGAAGTCAATCAATAAATGAAAACATTAAGTAGAAATGTGAGTGAATGACTCACTCAGTCCTCAACACTGTGCTGGGCATTCAAAATTGAATGGGTTGTACTTTCTGCATAGCTGTGTTTATAGATAGAAGGAATTATCGAAAGAAATGATCACTAAATTTATGGTGGGAGATATCACAAGAGATCTCAGAAAGAGGTTTGCTATTTAAAATTGCACAAAAGACTTGTAAGATTATTTATATAAATAATATTATTGAGATCAAAAAGTGCTATTAATGTTACTTTGGTTTATATAAAATAATATGTCTCAAGATTTGGTTTTAAAGACACATCTTCATCTTTATCTTGATATGCTTACCAAGCTATTTGATCTTTAAGAACTTTAAGCTTTCAGCCTTTAAATTAGAGATATAAACAAGGGAATAGCAAAATTCCTTTTTATATTTACTGGTATCTATAGCCTTTGAATGTTTGGGGTTTCCTACTGCAATGTGACTTTAATTATCTCTTTTAAGCATTTACATTCATTGATATTCTGCTTATTTAGTTTGGCTTTGAAAATAAATATATTAAAGCCCTAAAACCACACACTCTCTATCATTCTCTCTCCCTCTTTCCTCCATCTGTCTGTCTCTCTCTCTCTCTCGTCTGTCTTTTTTTTTCTCTCTCTCTTCTTTGCCATCAACCAGGCTTTCTTCAGATATTCAAAGTTATTAGACGTTTAAATAGTAAAAAAAATTTAATATCCTGATATTACCATAAATTCTCTGTTAATTTTTTTCTGCACTCTGATTTATATTAATATTTAATGCCTAGTTTCTATAAAGGTAAAAAAAAATCCATAAAGAATTTCTCCTGTGGTTATACCACTCTGAAATGCTCTAGAATGCTTTCAGGAAACATGATTTCAGTTCTTTCAGCCCTCTAAGCTCACCAACTCTCTTGTCAAAAATCTGAGAACCTCATCAATGATTTTTTTTCTCTTCCATACTATTACTCACCTATTCACTTTTATCTTTATAATAATTAGTGAATAAGAATGTAATAAGTTTCTTGTAGGGAGGATTTTTCAAGCTCAGTATTATCGACATTTTGAGATGGATAATTTTTTTTTTGTAGTGGGGGACTGTCTTGCTCACTGACAAATGTTTAGAAATATCCCTGAGTTCTGCCCACAAGTTATCAGTAGCATTTCCATCTCCCCAGTTGTAAAATACAAAAGGTCTTAAGACATTATCAAATATCTCCTATGGTCCATAGGATTGCCAGCTAAAATGCAGAATACCTACATAAATTCGAATTTCAAATCACTAGCACACACACATGCATATATTTAGGATAAGCATATACAAAACATTGCATAGGTTAGTTATACTACAAAAGCAGAGTTACTTGAAGTTAAAATTTAACAAGGTGTCCTGTATTTCCATTTTAAACTTGAACAATTTTAAACTTGAGTTGGTGGGCAGATAGTACAGTTGTATTATTGAATCAGTAATCTAGGATTATATTAGAAACTAAAATTAAAGTGTTTTAGACATAATTCTGACACAGCCATGTATTAAAGCATTTAGTTAAATGAGTTATTGCTAATACTATTGTAATTATTTTGGTATGTTCAAACATCTGCAACAGAGATGAAAAAAAGCAAAATATTCCACTTAGTTTCTCTATCAGGCCTCAGTTCTTGATTGATTTAGTACTTTGGTATCTCTGAAGACAAGTGGCTTCATTGACTTCAGTTTTCTGCAGTGTTCATTGGGCTGGAGGCAGGCTTTCTTCAGATATAAAAATGATGGATAGAATTCAGAATGTGAGAGCTGCTCTCATGATAGCATAGACCTCAGGAATATATACATTTGCCCTCTGAATAAAGCCTACACACTGTTGGAAATCCCGAGTGTGCAGACATTGAACCATTTAATCTGCTCTGGGCCAAAGTCGCCTAATCCTGCAGTTGATATAATCATTGGTAGACACTTACAGGTCTCCAGACGACACAGTAAAGGAAGATAAAAAGACAAGGTGAACTTGTGTTTGCCCTCTCATTAAATTTTGCAAGCTGCTATGCTTAAGTTTCTATTTTATGGACCACTTAGGCAACTATTAACCTTTAAAAATACATTAGCATTTTTATTTCAGACTTTCAAGAAGACACAGACTAAAATAGAAATAAGTGATGGTGGGGAGTTCTGACTTACAAATTGATATTCAAATGTTCAAGACATGTTTTTCCTACTACCATATTAATGCAATATTCCAAATAATCCACCTATTATATTTCTCTTTAAAAACTAGCTTTGTCTTTTGCTGGTACAAATTGTACGATGATGGAAATAAGCACAATGAGGTTTGTCGAAATGCAATGTTAGAGAAGAATTACTGATGTTCTATTACTTTTAAATTGAAAGATGATGAAGAATTAAATGAGCAAAGAGAGACTCATTTACAAGCAGTAAAACTGAATCTACTTCCCTCATAAGATGATAATTAAATACATTTTTATTAGAGATTTCATTTTTAATTTGCATTGGCCAGAAATTGTATTCTATATTGTAATTGCTTTTTGTAGATAATCATTGCATAAATATAAATTTCAAACATTTTAAATAGTTATCAAAATGTTATTGCTTGTGTGTCATATTTGAAACAATATGATGTTTTATATTAGTCATAATATTTTAAAATATGATTTTGACAATACATGAATATTATTCTCAAGGACATATTTTGGCTTAATGATTATTTGCTTTATTTTTGGACTTTGCAAGAATCTGTTTTTACCTTGGGTACTGAATAGTAAATAATGTGATTCAAAAGTCTCCATGATTTTTGAAGAATCTACAGTATACTAGGCATGCAGGTTATAAGGAGCATTAAGAACACCTTCAAATTTAAATATAAAATCCCTAAACATGTCTGATTGCCTTCAATGAACATGACTTGTTCTTTGTAATTGAGATATAAAGATCTCTGTTTGAAAAACAGAAAATTTGGAAGTCATATCTACCCTATTTCAATTAATCTGAGCTTGGAGATGAGAAGTGAAGAACTGAAGAAGTGACAGGGAGATGAAAGAGGGCTGATCTAACGTGCAGAGTGATTCATTGCAGGCTGATCCTTCCACACAAAGTTCTAAGCAGATAGAGTTGGAACCCTTTTCTCTTCAAACAAGTTCTTTGTATTATGAAAATTTTATGGCAAAACTCAAGACATTGTTCAATCTATGATCTCATCAAGAGGAGATGTAGTAAAAAGGAACTGATGAGCTGTCTAAAAGGCTGGAAATAATTAATCTTGAAGTAAAAAAAATTAAGGGCATTTGAAGTAGTTCTCTAGGTAAAGGGTCGGAGATAGAAGGAGTAGCTAAGATTGTTTTAGCTTAGCTTCAAGGGAGTTTACATTAAGAAAAAGCCCACTGAATGAACAGTTTTCCCAGGGGTACTGTGACAAGCAAAAGGCCAGAGATAGCCATGGACTGTGATGACTGCTAGAGAATATACTCCTCTTCACCAACCTCCTTTTCAGCCACTCTAGCTTAAAGGTTGCAGGGGATTGACTGGAACGTGGCTTCAGCTGCTTTAGTAGGAAGCAGCAAGTGACTACTGTTGTGTCCTGGGCAATAGTTAATAAAGTTTAGAAACTTACATGTTAATTGGCAGTTATGATATAGTAGAAAGTATGGTCATAACATTTTGGCAAACATGTGAGATGATCAAATGTACCTTCTTAAGCCAGAAGTGTAAGGTAGTATTATTTAATTTATGGGACTAATAAAAATTTCTGGTTGTGCTTTTCTTATTTTTGGTATATTGTACCTATAACTAGTAATAATTTGTCGGATTATTTCATTGAATTTAAATGAAATTTAGAGATCTACTTTGCTATAATTGAAGTATATAAAATTTATCTATGCTTCTAGAGTGTTGATATAAAATTAACCCATTCAATGAATTTTAATGATAGATAAAATCACCAACTATATGTTTAAATTAAGCAAAACAAGAAAATCAAAGTTTATTTTTATTTAGAAGGTCTCTCAGAGGCTGAGTGCAGTGGTGCACAACTCTAAGCCCAGGAGCTCAGGAGGCTCAAAAGGATTGCAAGTTTGAAAGCCAGCCTCAGTAACTTAGAAAGGTCCTAAACAACATCTCAAGGCCCTTTCTGAAAAATAAATAAATAAATAAAAAGTCTGGGGACATAGCTTAGTGCCCCTGGGTTCAATATCCTGTACAAAAAAAGAAAAGAAAAGAAAGAAAAAGACAATAAAGAAAATCTTTTAGAAAAATTGGAAATTTAATTTTTAATGTTTTTATTTCTATTTGGAAATCTTGAGTGTTTTTCTTAGTGAGATATTCTTATATTAGAAATGAAAACCAGAATAGGGTGTGTGTGAGAGCTGAAGTTTCTCCTTGGAAACTTTTAAACCTTGAAAGCAAAACATTCTGAAAATTCATCATTGTTTAGTTTTAGTCCAAACCATTCAATATGGCTTTAATTAGCTTTCAAAGTCTCCAGTACAGAATAGAGTGGAAGCAGAAATAAATTTTTTAAAACAAAAGTACAGACTGTGCTGAAAAGCACAGCCTAATCTTCAAGAAATACTATATTCTAAGCACAATCTAGTGTTGTCTTATTGCCTTTGTCTCAATTTGATTTAAAAATATGTTCCTTCCCTTTTCCACAGAATATAAATAGCTTTAGAAATGTAAAGTTTACTTTGAAAACTATAAGGCAATAGTGATTTTTCTTTAAGAGTTCAAATTAGGTGCTTAAAGGGAAAGTGAGCTCTTAAAAGTTTCTTTATCATTCATCAAAGTATTTGATGTGCTGTTTATGCACAGCTTATTAAAATAGGATTCATAGATGTGAATATAAAATTGTAAAGCAGTTTTCGTCATCTCCACAAGAACTAAGAAGGTACATCCAACTCTTCACTTCTGTGTTAAAAAGGGCAATGACTCTTGGATATTAGAACATTAAATGAAGTTAAAAATGACACTGGTGCTTACAGGGCAGATTTGAAATGACTTTGGAAAATTATAGGTTTTGAATGCATTCCCCCTGAAAATATACTTTGTAATAATTCTCCCAATTTAAATTTGTATATGTATGTTATTATTTCCCAACTGATTAACAATAATGACATCGTATAATTTTTAATGCATTAATTTGATCTCAGGCCATTTTATAACCACCATCTCATTTTAATTTGTGGAACTCCTCACAAAGTTGGGCTATTGTTTTTATCCACACAAAACATAAGAAAATTTATACAAATATTAACTAACTTGTGTTGTTTCCACTAATAGATACAAAGATATTTTCCCTGTGTACTCCGTTTTGTCTTATGCATGCAAAACTTCAGTTTTATAAGTTATCACCTTTTAAAAAATATTTTAGTGATATGGTTAGGCCAAGAGAGTGTTGTTTTGTCCTGGATGTGAAGGGTTCTTTTCTATGGAAACCGCATTATTTTCTGTATCTGGGCAACAGCTGGTCTCCCTACCTCTGTAGCTTGAAGACTTCACTTCTATGGATAGAACAGGGCAGTTATTTTTATCTTCTATGTTGCCAGTTGCATTACGCAGAATATTGTGATGGCTTAACCTGAGTACCTTTCTCCCAGTCTATATAACTTTGAGCTAATTACAGTTTTTTCACCATATTCATGGGGGATTGGTTTCAGGATGTTGCAAATACCAAGATTTGCTTGTCCTCAAATACCTTATATAAAATGGCATAGTATTTGCACATAACTTAATCACACCCTTATGTATTAATGCAAATGCTGTATAAACAGTTACGATATTATGCTATTTAGGGAATAACAACAAAGAAAAGAAAGGTTGCACATGTTCAGTATAGATTCAGTTGTTTTTTTTTTTTTTTTTGTTTCTGAATACTTTTATACCACAGTTGATTAAATCAACAAATGTGGAATCCTGGGTTATAGAAAGGAGACTATACTGCTTTGTGTCGATTTTCCTATCTATAAAATAATAGTTACCTCATGAAGAGTTGCCTGTAAGATTTAAATGAATTAATATATGTAAATCTTAATATATCTTAGTTACTATTATTAGCTTTTAATTTTTTTAATACTTTTGTTTTATTTATTCATATGTGATGCTGAGGATTGAACCCAGTGACTCACAGGTGCTAGGCAAGCACTCTGCCGCTGAACCACAACCCCAGTCCTAGCTTTTAAATTTTAAGCATTATAGTATTTTTTACAAACAATCAGAATAATAATTATTGCTTTATTGTTTCACACATTTATATGAATTTTGTTATGAGATTCTCAAAACAATCCTATGATGTAAACAACACTAATCTTGAGATTATAGAGAGGTTCTATAAATGGTCTAGGATCACATAACTAGTAAATGGTGGCAGTTGCATTAAAAATCCAAGGATTCTGATTTCAGAGCCATGATCCTTAAGAGTTATAAACAGATAATTAGGTGTATATTTCAGATCAGATTCTCTCTAATCTTGACTTTCATACATGCAGTAAGATGACTCTTTCACACTTATTGTAAAAGGCTGTATGCATGAATTGAGATAAAATCTAGTTAGCAGTTTTATATGAAAATATCTTTCTGATTCTCTTGCATTATTTCTTAGTTTATGAAGACACAAGTGTGCCTACACACCCAAGGCAATCTGGGGATCTTTGTGGCTGTATGCCATTAGTCAGCCAGGTGGATGACCCAAGTTAGTGCAGGAACAGTACTCAAGTAAGATCTTCACTACTGGAACGCATAATTATTTTACTCACTTCTGAGAAAAGTCCTTTTGTGACTGTTAAGATTCAAGCTTGTCCTCAAGCTATACATCTGTACTGTGAGACAGAAAATTGCACTTCACTTTTTTTATATTCCCTATTTACTTATTAAATATTCTGAAAGTCATACTCCAGTATTATAAATCATACATTTTAATAATTTATTTAAAAATCGACATGCTGCACAGGGAGAAAGCTTGTGTACTAGCTCTGTTCAGGACCCCTAGGTCTTGATGCATATTGATAAAATAATAGTGCAGGGAGCTTACACTATTTAATAGCAAGTTGTTTGTTGTGGTGTCTATGGGAAAGTTATCATGATTAAGGAAATGAACAGCCATTTCCTCTATCATTACATCTCTTTTAATTCTAGGATAAAAATCTTACTATGTCACTGGAGAAGTACTTGATTATATGTAAGAGGACAAATCATCCTCCTTTATAACTGGGAAGCAGGAAAATAAAGTTGTTTCAGCATTACCTCCTGAATTAAGGCAGAGAGATAGCTTTAGCAATTTAACATTTTTTCCCTTTTAAGCAAAATGGGGTAATGATGCTAGATAACTATATTTAAAAATATAGTTACATAGCAAATGCTAAGAGCATATTTTGAATTCTATGAATTTGATTCATTAAGAATTTCTTGGAATTCTTATTAGACCATCAGAGTATTCAATTCCTTCCGTTCAGTTTGCTAACTGATGGGTCCCATAAATATTGAACCACATGAATTGTACTGATTATAGTCTCTGTGCTCAGAATTCTTACCTTTAATTAAGTGGTGAGGCTCATAAATTTTGCACCATGAATTGTACAGGAAGTCACAGTTTAGAATGATTACCAACCAATCAGATCTGTAAATTTTCTTTATTTTATTTTTGGAAACAAAATGAAGCTGCAATATAACTCTGAATGTGATAGATACAGAGTGTTTGTTAGTTTGGCCTTCTTTGTTTTTGTAAGCACTAATATTTTGGAAGATAAATAGCTCTTGATGCTTCATTTACTTTGATTGTTTTTAATTTCAAGATACTTTGGAAAATTTATTATACCATAAAGCTTGAGTTAGCAACAGATTTTCTATTCTCATCCAAATAAGCAACAGTCATCAAAAACTTCAGTAATTCTGAAACACTGTGTCATGGCTATACCAACAAAACTATTTCAGAATGGAGCTAATTATTGATTATCCCCAGGGCTTCTGAGATCAAGTATACTCAGAGTAGTTAATTATGCCCTCAGCCCTGCAGAGTTTTTGCAATGGCAGGTTCAATTTACTTAATAAAAATATTGCTTTGTGAGATTTGCAGATGAGTCAATTAGATAGTCATTAATTGGGTAGCCATTGGAAATGGGGTGTTACCCAGTTGGTAAATAGTCTACTCTGATGACTAATGTATATTAATGCCATCATTAATGACCTTTGAGTCTTTCCCCATGTATCTAAGGGAAAGCAAATTAACGAGCCATTCAAGAAAAAAAAAAAAAACAGATTTTGCTGAACTGCTATGTTTTACAGGAGAAAGATTAAAATTGCTCATTAAATGTACTAAAACCACTAAATTTCAAAGTAACAGCAATTTCTGTATTTAACTAAATAAAACTAAATGCTAGAGATTTCATAATAAATAGTCACAGTATCATATCTTAAATATTTTCATTAAGTAGGTGATTTTAATCCCTTTGAGTATTTTTCATTGTGACTTTTAAAATTGTAAAGAATTATTATATATCCAACTATTAAATAAATTATGTAAATAGTGTTAAGGAGCTTACTGAAAACGTTCCTTAAGTGGTAATTGGAACATTAAAGAATGTTCACTTTGTTGAGCACATGATGATTAAACTAATAGAATTATACCATGTCCTATTTATGAAACTTATCTCAAATTGCTATTATACTTTATTGAGTATATTGTAATCTCTATATTAATGCAATTAATTTAAAGTAGCATAACTGTTTTTTAAGAAAATCTTTGTAGTTTGTATATTTATACCCTAAAGAACTATATAATAAAAAAATGAATTAGAATAAGAGAAAAGAAGAGAAAAAATATGAAAGATTGAAATATTTGTAAAAATGAACTTATTTTTTCAAAATGCTATACTTTGTGTCTTGGGATTTTTTTCAATTTCTTTGTGCGATGCAAAGAAATAGGTTTTGTATATGTAATCCAGCAATCTAATATAAATCATGTGCAAGCATGGGTAAGAAATTAAGAAAGCTTAGCTCGATGTGTTATTTGGACAATATTCATATGACATAAAAATAGAATATAGAATAGAGGTCAACCTCTTTGCAGAGACCTATAGACTTGGTTCTTAATTGTCTCTAATGCCATTTATAATTGTAATGAGACTTATTTTTTTTCCCTTATACATGCCATTGATGGCTGCAGATTGATAGCAACCTTAGTAAATATAGCAGTAATATGTCCTAAAGAATGTTTCATTGAACACTAATGCCAATGGTAAACATTGGAAGAAAATGATGTGGTCAAGTAAGACTGAGAAACACCAAGTTAAACCTGAGTCAAATGTATTTATTGCAAGGATTCTTCAGACCTATGCAGATATCTATGGAGAAATTTTAACAGGAAGAAACATTGAGTCATCTACTTAAAATGATTTGGTCCTGTAATTTCTTGAGTTTCTCATAACACTATTTCTTATGCAAATGTTTCAGAGAAAACATTTAGGTAAATCAATTTAGTAAATTTTGAAAGCCTCTTACAACTGAACATTTAAAACTCAAATTATGATGTTGGATTGTCTCTAGAATCTTTAAATTTGAAATTCTGTGTAAATATATGATATCTGTTACATATGAAATACTAGAAATAAAGTATAAGACAATTAAATATAATAAAATATAATAAAATTAATTCCACCAACCAGATTTTTAATGATAATGCTGTTAATATGCTACTTCTAGGAGGATACTCCATCATCATCCCCTGCCTTGACTACATTTCTAGATAGCCACTACCTTAAATCCAGTGTCACTGTTCTTTTTCTTTTCAAAGTACTTTTAATCTATAAGCAAATGGGTCTTCAAGCAATATTAGTTTTCTATATGTTTGTTTTTGCTTCCTAGAGAATCATTGTATATGAACATTTATAACTTAATTTTTTTGTAAGTTCTTAGATACATCTTATATTGTCATTGTATATCTCTAATCCATTCATTCTTACTGCTATACAGATTTCACTATGAGAAAAATTATGCTTATTCATAAATCTTCAATCATCAATTCTTGAGTTGCTCACATACCTTTTTAAAATATTAAAGGCAGAATTATATTTGATTACTTTGTAGTTTCCTTTGTTTTATAAATGATTTATTAAAAACACAATATTAAATGTTATAACAAATACACCCTTCTTCAGGAATCCTACAGTCTTATAGAATATAAAACCATGCAGATAATTAGCATGATATAATGAGATTATATTTCTATATACATTAGCATGAAGGAAGAGTGATTATTCTGATTTAGGGAGATAATAAGTAACAGTGTGAAATGTGAGCTTGTTCTTATGGGGAATTTGCATTTACCAGGTGAAGAAACCAGAAGAAAAAAACATGAAATAGGAAGAAATGCAATCAGCTCTGTAGAACAGGTAGATAGATCAATTGTGAAAGTGAATTAGAGGGGAGATAACTCTAAAGGAAAGTTATACCCATAAGAGAAAGTATAGGTAAAACAACATAACTCTCAAAGCACCATTTAAGTAAAATTGGTTACAGTATTCATATAAAATAATTTTACTGCTTATGATGGTTTGGATATTAGGTATCCCCCACAAATCTCCTATGTTGATATAGGAGATGAATCAATCAGATAAAGAGATATGCAATATGACCAGTGGATTCATCCATTTGATGAATTCATCATTTAAAAGTTGCTGAGTGGTAACTATAGGTGGTTGGGGCATGGCTGAAGAAAGTGGGTCACTGAGGTTGTGCCCTTGTGCCCTTAGTGACCTAGGGAGTGTATCTTGTCTCCAGGGCTCCTATTTCTTTGCCTCTGCTTCTGAAATGTGATGAGCTGAGCAGCCTTCCTCTACCACACCCTTCTGTCACAATGTTCTGCCTCAGGTCAGGCCCAGAGCTAAGGATACTGCCAAACCTCTGAAACTGTGAACCCCCAACACTTTCCATCCTCGAAATTGTTCTTCTTCAGCACTTTTGTCACAGCAACGAGAGCCTGACTAGCGCATTACTCTTTAATATTAAAACCATCTTTGTTGCACCATTTTTTCAGGCCTACCACTATTAGCCATCTGGGTCAGATAATATTGTGTGTGGAGACCTCTCTTAAACATTATGGTTATCTCACAGAATCCCCTTTCTCCTGCAATTAGACATATTACTTTTGAAGCAACCAAATGTTTAAAATATCGCAAATATTCCCATCCTCTGAGAGATATAATTGCCTTACTTGATAACCAGTACTCTATTCACAAACTCTGTAAAGCTTTACAGGAATATTAGAAGAAGAAAATGATGTGATAATCAAATACTTCAGCAGTGAATAACTGAGTCAGTGCAAAAAAGAATTTCCAAAATCTGTAGGCATCACTGAAAAAAAGAGGAGGTATAGGGGGAGAGGAGGGGAAGAAGAAAACTGAACAAGTCTAGTTAAGGCACATGTGGAAACAGGAGGAACATAAGTTAAACCCATGAAAAGTTGATAGTGACTTTCAAAAAATGTTTTATGACCTTCATGGAAGTAGAATTTTGAGAACAAGGAATATTTCTTCTATTGTAGTTTCTCTATTGCTGTAATTCTCCAATTATAAACACTATAGGACATTTTAAAACATGTTTTTTCCTCTTCCCCAATTCCTTTGGTGTTTTCTGTTGTCTTGGAGACAATCTGCAAACAAGATACTGCAATAATCTTAAATCTGCCTAATTTCCTAAACTCAATTGTTGCTACATTCCCTACTTCCTATAGCAAAACCAAAGAACTTAAACTATAAAATATGCTTTGTACACTCACCCACCTTAACCCTTTTCCAATCTCTCTGGATGATAGACACTAGCCCTCAACAATCTACTATTAAATCAGAATTAAATAAATTTGGAAAATGATATTCATTTTAAAGACTCCTTTATACAATAATAAGAGATATGCAAAATGAACAAACAAAAAACAAAAGTAAGTCAGGGCAAAGAAAACCTGAAGTGCAGGAAGGAGATACAATATAAACAGAATGGTTCAGGTAGTCTCACTGAGAAGTATTTGAACATATTCTTTAAGGAACTGTGGAACTGACCCATGCGTTTAGAGTGAGGACATTTCAGGCAAAGTCAAAGCCAGTGAAAACGGTTGAAAGCTGATGTTTGTCTAACATGTGCATTGCACAGTCAGGTCTAGGCAGCAACAAAAGCATGAAAAGAGTAGTAAATGAGAAAACCAAAGTCACAACTGAGGGACATGTAGGGCTTCTTAAGCCATTTTAATGACTTTCCTTTTGCTCTGGGATGCATTTGGAAAGTTTGAACAAAGCAATTCTACAATCTCATGTTTTAATAGGACTCCAGGAGCCACTCTCTTCAGAGTGCCAGGGGATGGGTAAAGGTGGAAACAAAATATGCAAAGGTAGAGTGGTCCAGGTTAGACTTGCTGGTGAATCAAAGGTTGCAATGGGCAAAAGAAGTGTCATTAGAATCTGAATAGATTTTTTGTATGTATCAATCTATTTTACTTTTACCTGATATATTTTGCTATTTTGATTGTTTCCATGAAAGATTACAATATACATCTTTGATTTATTAATGTATACTATAAATTAGTGCTTTTATCAAGCTCTTCAATTCATTGTACACAAGTGGAGCAGAATTTTTCGCTTCTGTGGTTGTACATGAAGCAGAGTCACACCATTTGTACAATCATACATGTATCTAGGGTAATGATGTCCATCTCATTCCACCATCTTTCCTACCCTTGAAGCCCCTGCCCCCACTTTGCCCAGCCAATGTTTCTTCACTCATTCCCCTCCATTATAGAACAGCATCCACTTATCAGAGAAAACATTTGGCCCCTGACTTTTTGGGATTGGCTTATTTTGCTTAGCATGATGTTCTCTGATGCCATCCATTTACCTGCAAATGCCATGATTTTATTCTCTTTTAATGCTGAGTAATATTACATTGTGTATAAGTACCACAATTTCTTTATCCATTCATCTATTGAAAAGCATCTAGGTTGGTTCCACAGTTTACCAATTGTGAATTGTGCTGCTATAAACATTGAAGTGGCTGTGTCACTGTAGTATGCTGTTTTTAAATCCTTTGGATGTAGACCAAGGAGTGGGATAGCTGGGTCAAATGTGGTTCCATTTCAAGTTTTCTAAGGGATCTCCATACTGCTTTCGGGATTGGTTACACCAATTTTGAGTCCCTCCAGTCCCCCACATCCTCTCCAACACTTTTTTTTGCTTGTATTCTTGATAACTGCCATTCTCATTGGAATGGGATGAAATCAGAGTAGCTAAAAAGCTAAACAGACACTTCTCAGAAGATACACAATTGATCAACAAATATATATAAAAATGTTCACCATCTCTAGTAAATTTGCTTGTTTTAAACCTCTCAAAACCTTGTAATTGCTTTAGTCAATGTTACTCATTTGCTCATATATCTTCTATCTAATTCCTCCTTCCTTCTTCTTTTACTATATTTTTGTCTAGGATAATATTCCTTTTGTTTTTAAGAATTTCATTTGATATTTCTTTTGGCTTAGTCTTTTGGCAAAACATCTTTCAATTTTTAACTTACATAGTTACAATTTACAGCAGAAAAATTTTCAGGAGACCTAGAATCAAGGGTTGAATCTTTTTTCACTTATGTTGAAGCTAAAGAGAAAAGTAAAATTAAAAGGGTTCTCGGGGAAAAGAAAGGAGACCAATGGAGTCAAGGAATTGAGCAAGGGAGGAATGGGACCTCGTAAAGTGCTGGGGAATGAAATCTCCTAAATTATGTTATGTCCATATATGAGTATATAACATGAATCCCACTTGCATATATAATAATAATAATGCACTAATTAAAAAAGTAACAAAAGGGAATAGAAGGGACTCAATAGAGTAGAGCAAGAAGTAGGGAGAGGAGAGAGAGTGAGAAAGTGGAGGCACCTGGGGAGAATGGATCAAGTTAATTGCATGTGAATACATCATAATTAATCCTCCTATTATGTATAATTGAAATGCACCAAGACAAAAAAGACTAACAATCTAAGATAGCAAGCATTTTCTTTCAGAGTTCATTTGTTCTTTTTCTTTTATTTTGTTTCTGTTGCTTACATTGTAAAGTTACTCTTTGTTTTTATTCTTTACAGTATTATTCCTGGATTGGTTGTTTTTTAATTTGTTTCTCTTGCTGGTGTTGAAAAGGGATTTTCTGATATGCCAGTAGGTATTGTTATTTTCTCTTCTTGATTTTATAAAGCTTCAGTAATTCGTGGTTTATTTACTTATGCCAATTTTGATAAGTCCGTTTTTTTTATTGCTTTGTGCTTTATCTCTCACTCCTGCCAAATACTATAGTTACAGATGTTACAATTCTATGCATTCCATGCATTAGATGTTAATCATACTTCCTTTCCTTCTAGGGCTTCGTATTATAAATCTATACTGTCCTAAAAGCCAGTTTACAAATTCTGTATTCTGAGTTAAATGTGTGGATGAATCTGTTAAATTATTTATTGCAATTATTATAATTTTCAATTCCAGAACACTGCATTTTATGTTTTTGTACCTATTATATTCACTGATTATTTTCTGTATCTTGACATCTACTTTGGGAAATGTATTAGTCACAATCAATCATTTTCAAATTTATGTGTGATAAAAGCTATGCCAAAAATAACCTAAGAATTTTTTTATTAACTCAGATTCTTTTCATTTGTTTCTGTTTTTGTTAATTTCCTTTAATTTTACATGAATGTGTGTGTGTGTGTGTGTGTGTGTGTGAGAGAGAGAGAGAGAGAGAGAGAGAGAGAGAGAGAGAGAGATCTGATAAATTTTGATTATATGTCAGAAGTTGTGTCTGAAAAGTTGCAAAGATTCAGAATGATATTATTTTCCTCCAGAAAGGATATAATCTTTGTTTCTTATTTTCCAGATGACTAAAGAAAAATTGATCAACTTGATCACATCAGGGTTTGATATGACTAAAGACTAAATTTCAATCATATTTTTTTGTTTCCAATTTATATTTATTCCTAGAGTTTTTCAGGACTCTGAACTAAAAACCTATAATATTTTCAAAGAATCTAATTTTTGGTGGAATTCAAATGTATTTTTGGCCCCTCTTTTTAGATGTATGAAATTCCACCAAATTCTGAGTTGCTATTTTCTGCTCCTTATCCAAACCTTTGAAGGAGGTGTAAAGACTCTAGTCCATCAGGCAGTTGAGGCAACAAAGATTAGCAAGCAGCAAAGTGGGTGAGACTGTTCTGATCATGAGGGAAATTACAGAAATTAGAAATTGACATTTGATATTTAAAACTGGCAAATTCTTCAAGGGAAAAAATGAAATTCAGTATTTCCTTTTTATATTGAATCTCTACTTCTCTCTTGAATTCTGGCTGACTCAAATGTTCCCTGGTGCCTAAAAATCTGTGTATGTGTGTGTGTGTGTGTGTGTGTGTGTGTGTGTGTGAAAGATAAAGTATGTGTGATAAAGCACACACGTTGTACTTTATCAATTTTTAGTTGTTCTTATGGGGGACTTGTTTTCTGATGTAGACTATTGGGTCACAACTGGAAGAAGTTGGTTTGTAGTTTGGGACATATTGTTTTTCTTTTTCTTGTTGTATCAGGAATTGAACCCAGGTGTGCAGGGGTGCTTAACCACTTAGCCATATCCCCAGGCCTTTAAAAATGTTTTCTTTAGAGACAGGGTCTCCCTGAGTTGATTAGGGCCTCACTCAGCTCTGAGGCTGACTTTGAACTCACAATCCTGCCTCAGTCTCCTAAATTGCTGGGATTACAGGCATGTGCCATGGCACCCAGCCATGTGGGGACATTTTTTTAAATTAAATTCAGTAAAATATTAATGACTTTGATATAGCATGTGAAAAATAAAAAAAAATCAATGACAAAATTTAAAATATTTTTGTTCTTTTGGTTTGATTCACTTAAAAATGAATTTTTCATTAAATGCAATGAGGAAAGCTGCAGATGGCGCAGTTTTGATAAGATAATTGGTTGTATAAACTGCAGATTAATAGTGAGAAATGGATAATATGATGTGAATGAAGGAGTCATTAGCTTATACAGAGACTATAAAATATGTGACCAGAACAGCCCCTAAGGATGTGCAGATAAATTGGGAAGAAAAGAGGGACATGGACTGAGTCCTGGGACACCTCAATATTTAAGGTTAGGGAGAAATGGAGGAACCAGCAAAGATCCTGAGAGCAAGAACTAGAATGGCAAGGGCTAGACAGAGAGAATATGATGTCCAGGACACCAGATAAGAAAACTTTTCAAGGAGTAGAATATAAACATCGTTAATTATTAATCAACAGTATTTGATGCTGCTTCTAAGTCAACAATGACAGAAATTTCATTACTGATTTAGGAACATAAATATTATTGGTGACCCTACAAAAGCAATTTCAAAAAGGGAAAACCTCTGTTTGGACAGAGTTTAAGAAAGAAAGAGAAGGAGGTACTTGGAAGCAATGATCATAAAATAACTCTGCTAGGAATTTGGTTCTAAAGAGAAACAAAAGAAAGATAATAATTTCAGTAAAGACATGGAAAACAAGTAAAGAAAGCCTAGAAATAAAAACAATGGCCAAAGGGGGTTATTGGTCAAGATATTTTATTTCTAGAGCATAATAAATAAAGCATGCATTGCAGCTAATAGTAGTACAGGAAAATGACCTTGTAGAGGAGAGAGAAATGCTGACATAATATTCCCATGGAGCTGCTTACAAGTACAATATTTATTTACCTAACTCTCAAATAAGGTACTATTATTTATTAATGTGGATATCTTTTATTATTTCTCCAATTTTGTGTATGGAAGGAGAGGGGCTCAGTAATTTATCCAGATTCTGCACACACCAAAGCCTAAGGATCAAGAATGGTGCATGTACATTTCTTCTTGTGATACCAATGACAGTGAACTTGCTACTACTAATGGCCATCCCAAGGACCAACATATTCCTGACAGGCTTTTTGTCCAAGGCCCGACTAGATGGTGCTACATTACTTAATATACTTATATTTCCTAATGTTCCCAACACCTTTTTTGTAAAAGAACTTAACTTGGGAATAAAGAACTGACTTAAAAACTGAAAGGAGAAAATCAATTAATTTTCTCTGCACTAACAGGTTATTTTGTTTTACTGAACTATGAAAATGGGTATTAGAAAGAAATGTAAACTGGTAAGGTGAGTTGAAAGATCTACTTAAGGTTTTGAATTAAGGGATTTTTTTTTTAAGATCCAGAAACATGAAATTTCTGATTGCATTTCTTTGAAGATAGGATGGATGATGTGTGTACAGTTTGTGGGTGATTACAAAACAGCTTTGAGTAAATCTTCCAGGGAAGCACCAATTTTTATCCTTCAGTAATCTCAGTGGTTGGTGTGGTAGTTCATTTTTATGGCACTGTGCTTACTGTGGTCTATCCTAAAATATTCAAACCTATCTTTTCTCCTAGTGGAATTGTTCTTCATATCAGAGAGTCTTAAATACAATACTTAATTTTGTAATGAATTTTTTTCATGCTGTTTTCTCATATGGGGAAGATCTGACATTGCCAAGAATTTTATTTAACAGGTCCCCATTTTCATTTTTTTAATATGTATAACCATATTAACATTAATATTAATCATGTATAACATGACAAATGATTGGAAGAAATTTGTGCATTTTTAATATTGAGATACTTTCCTAGCAACATATTTGCTTTTTTTTTTTGGCTATGCTTTTTACTGGTCTCTTAACAGATGCAGCTGCACAAGCATGCTTGATGGATACGCATGTGCAGACACACAACTGATGAAAAAGCTTCTCACAGCACACATGCCTACACTGTGCTAGTTTCAGTTAGATAGATTTAGCTATTGATGCGATAGGTCACAATGCAATTTACAAGCAATTAAAAGGTAATGAATGTGCTGAACTGAAACCTCTGCCTAGAAGGCTTTTTCTGTGTACACCGAGAAAGCAGATAGATTTGTGTCTTTATTGCCCCCTGAAGTAATGACTTCAGGCAAAATGGCAATGTCAGTGGCTACAGACACCTGACTAACATGGGTGAAGGGCAATCTGGCCTTCTTTTCTTGCAATGTTTACACAGAAAGTTATGAATCCTTCATGGTGTAAAAGCATGAATCATCTGACAAGCAGTTATTAGGCATGGGCTATTTTAAAGTCAAATTGCCACTGTGCATTTTTAAAGGCACACTGATGACAATATATATCTTGTGATAATAAGTAATGGCCATCCTTAGTGTTTTATGAAGAAGTGCACAGGGAGTGTGGATTGTTCACCTCACCCACACATTTTTTTCACAGGCTCTTACCTGGCTATATGTAAGAGGAATACACTAAGAGTTGAGGCAGATTAGCTGGTGTGCCTCATTAACAAAAATATGTGCCAATCACTAACTGAAAAAAAAAATATGGATGCCATTTTAGGCATGAAAACATCAGATGGTTTTGTTCATGTGGCGCAGTACAGGTAAAGCAGTATACTGACACCATGCTATTTTAATAAAATGAACATATTTTTATTCTAAAAAGCATTCTGATGTACCTTGTCATTATTTGCATGTGTAGTCCTCAATTCATGTGCAGATTCTTTTGTCTGTTTTATAATTAAACAGAAATTTTGAACATAACTAATTTATAATAATGTTTCAAGTTTTAGAACAATCTAACATTAACAATCAATCTAACATCTCTTTAATCTATTCCTTATTTTTCTTTTTATTATCTTGTTTTCTATATAGATTTAAGATTAGGTATTCTGGATAATATTCTGATCAAGAAAAGCTAGTTTCTCCTTGAAGAAAATATTATGTAAGTTTTAGGTAAATTGTTTAAAATGGAAAATAAGAAAATTACATAAAATAACCACTAAAGACTAATTGCTATTTTTTAGTGGTTTACTTTTTGGATTTATTTAAGCATACTTGATAAATAAAGATTTATGCATTTAAGAGGTACTACATGATGATTTACATACATATGTATATATGATATCTATATTTAAACAAGTACCAAAATCAAGTTAATTAACCCATCCATCACCTGAAATAGATAATACTTTGCATGTATGCCCTGATGCTTAAGATTTACTCTCTTACCCAATTTCAAGTAAACAAGTTATTAACTGTAGTTATCATGCTGTACACATCCCAAACTTATTTGTTTTATATAAGTTAGTTTTCTGTTACTATAACAAAATCCCCAAAGTTGATATTTTATCAAGTGAAGAGGTTTATTTAGTTCACAGTTATGGAGGCTGAAAGTCCAAACAGCATGGTACCAACTCTAGAGAAAGCCCGATGGAATAGAGTGTCATGGCAGAAGAATGTGTGAGGGACAGATTATATCATAAATCAGGAAGTCACAATGCTACTAATTTCCCAAGGGATTATGTTAATTCCTTCTAAGGGCATGTCTCCAATTAGGTAGCAACTTACCATTTAGCTCTCCCTCTTTAAAATTCCCCTCATCTCCTAGCCTTACCACACAGGGAATGAAATTGCCAATAAATGTACCACAAATCACATTAAAACTAGTGCAAGATTTTGTTCTATAAACAAAGTATTTATTCAATGGAGATTCCCTTAAACCATATAATTAATCTGTAAGTCCTACTCTAGATTTTACCCTATGATTTTGTTATTGTTGATAGACCTACCACTGACATAAATCAATTAGTATAGCAAAAAATTAACTCATTGATTCCTTATGATGCCAGAAATAATGTCTCCTAGAACAAATAGCATTAACCATTGTATCCTAGAACAGACAATATTAATCATGTTATCTCTCACTTCAGGATCTGTATTCTTTATATATATTTTTGGCCATTCTTTTATGGATGACTCACAAGTGTTTATTTTGACTTCACAGGCATTATTTAAGCCAGAGAATTTATAGCAAACCTACTGTGTATTAATGCTGGAAGAACAAAGAAGATGTCTTTGAAAATATGAAATGCAGTAGAAAATGTGTAAGCAGTATTTTAGCTCTATCTGTATTTTTGCTTTTTCCACAAAAATATAGGTAAAATTATAATATGCTTCAGTCTCACTATTGGCTTTTTAAAGCATATTAATCAATTGGATTTATTTAGGAACATGATAGCTTATTATCAAGCAAATATACTCTAAATTTCACAGTAGGATTTTTCTTTAGTTATCTGGGTAACAAGAGTGAAGACCTGGATTTATCAGTGACAGATTTTTGTGCACTGCTGTTTATATTGACCAGGCAAATAATTCCTCAAATTTGAATTGCCTTAAGAGCATTACAGTTAGGAAGAAAGGCTTTCTGTGCCTCATTTGTTTAAAAATTAGTGACACTCATAGTCTCAAAATTTATATAGTGTCATTTGAGATTGATATTCTTGTTCCAGCTTTGCCTTCCAAGTATCATGGAATAGGTTATTGGTTGACCTCACCATGCTTTATTCAGGACAGTGACATTTCCTGTGTCTACATTTAGCATACATAGAATTTCATTGTTTTGAATACTTGCAAAGTATATTTTTCCAAAGTATATAGAAAAATAAAAATGAAGCCCAGATAGCACCCCAAAGATTGAATTGAAAAAAGAATAGAAAAAGAAGCAGAGTAAATAGGAAACTCCTAAAAGTCAACAAAAGCAGTTTTAGACATTGAAAATATATAAAGATATATAAAATAATATGTAGGTAAATAGGTGAAGAGTGACAGAATAAGTTTCTAGGGCTAAGAGACATTAGGATATTTATTCATTTACAGAGAAACCCTACCAGCTTTTCAGCTTAGAATTTTTAGCCTTGAACACATGTATTTCTAAAAAAAAAATGATATTTTTCTTAATTTTGATAAAAATGACTAGAATGAAGTAGTTAAAAGCATTAACTTCCCAAAATTAAATTTATTTATTTGAAAATAGAGGCCACATTATTTAAAACTCATAGAGTTGTTGAAGGATTAAAGGCGAAAATGTTAATAAATAGCTTGTTCCTCATAACTATTGCTGTTTCTTTGTTCTCATTATTTTCCATCTGGAAAAAAAAAGCACATGGCCATCCCTTTCCCTTTTTGATACCCCATGCTACACATTTTCTATGTAGATATTATTCTGACAGGTACTAGCTAGCCCCTTGTCAAGGGTGTATATTTAGATTCAGGGATTCAGTGAGTCAATTCCCGTATTTCTCACCTAATCACCTGTTTGGAATGTGCATATCTCAAAAACCAACCTATTCACTCATGCATAATATGAACTGGGGAGATGTCTTCATCAGGATGCTTGGTTAAAATAAAAATGCTTGTTCAACTAAATTTGCAAATACCATATAGTCTATTCTGATTTAAAGTTTCACAAGGTAAATTAGCATGTATAATTTTGAATTAAAGAAAATCTTTGAATTGAAGAAACAGTTTTTATCCTTTGTTACTATTCTTTATAACCGGAGGTGGGCCAGTTTGGAGGTTATTTATCTAGGTTGAGTTACTGAGGTGTGACCCTCTTCTCTTATCCTCAATACCAAACATTCCTCAATTGTTGTCCTTTGTTAAATATTCCAGAATTATTATTTTTGTACTTCTAAGCTATTTCTTGAGGATATCAATATAAAGGCAAATATTTATTTGAAAGGTTTCTTTGAGGAAAATTTTTATTTTTGTGGGGGGCGGTGTAGAGAGAAAAGTTATCTGAGAATAAAATACAAGCCTTAAAATATTGACACATTCAGTTTCCCAAGCTAGCAGTGGGAAATTAACATACAATTTTTCTTTTCTATCATACATTCATTCAATTTCCCCAATTTCGAACTTTCACTGATTGTCAATAACATGGCAGAAATGCGTAGAACCTGCCCAGGAGAGCTAACTGTGCACAACTCTTCCTAATTCTTCATTCAGTGGTAAACATTGCAGCTTGAAACCGATGATCATGGGGACATTTATGTAATATAGAGCACGGCAAGTGGTAGAAATCAGGTATTGTTTGCTTTGTGCTAGCTGTAAACATTCCCAAGCACACAACTGTAAATACCTCTAAGTCATCATCCTCTCTCACATTCTTAGAGCTCAGTGTTCATTCTGGCCTCCTAATTTCTTACCTGGAATATTGCAACTTTGGCCTCATAATTTAAATTTGCTGCAAAATGTTGACAATGGAAGTTAATGAGTAAATAAGTAAAAGGCTTTCATATGTTTTACCACTTAATTCTCTCTTTGTTTTCTAATACCTAAGTGTTTCATCAGGTCTTAAAAGGCCCTTTATAACTTGGTAATTTCTCCATTTTCAGTTTTACAATATCTGTCCAGTCAAAAAGTCCTTTCTTCTATTTCCCAATAGCAGGATCATTATCTTGAAGGACACTTAAAATATAAGTTCTCTGCTATTAAATATTTCCTGAATAGTCTGTGATCTTAGTTGAATTTTCCTTTTTCTTATCCACCAAAAATTCATATATAAGGTTCAACTTACCAACAGAACCAATGACCCAGAATTTTAGCTGTTAATATTGCTGTTCTTTCCATTGGAGTACGAGTGTTTCAACACTTTGAGAGGTACTGGCTCTTGGATTGATGGTACAAAAATATTCTTACTATGTCTGGCAGTAGCTGAGGTAGCACAGAGGAATGCAAAGGACAAATTAGACAGCCCTCTCTATAATTCTGTACTGTATTGAGTCTCTGTACCATAATGATGAGGCACAGAAAGTTTGGGCCATCAAAAATTCCTTCATAAAATAAGCCATCTCATTTAAGAACTTAGGCATTTAAACTGAGCTTATGAGAGATTGTGAAGTGAGAGTTATTAATGCAGAACCAAATTACTTTAGAGCAGGCAAAATAGTGGATGCTTATAATGGATTCTTCTAGTCATATGTCATCTGAAAAGCTCATGTTTTCAAGAACTGAAGGGAAAGTGGGTTGGAGAGAAGATCAGGAAAGGATTTCTCTTTTTAATCCAGGATTAATTCCATTATATGGTGGGGGTGTGTATTATAGAACAGGGTGGATGTTGATTCATAAACCCATTTAATGTTATTTGACACACATGTTTAAGAGAAATCTATTTTAGCTGCTTGCAAAAGCTGCCTGAAATCCTATTAGGAAAAGGATCTCTGAAGAAATACATCTTACTTGCTGTAAAGGGTTTACAAACATAGGTATCTCAGAGCAATCCTGTCTCTACAAGTGTTATCTTAATGCAATGCTATGCTGAACAGTCATAAGCTTCTATACTTCCAATTCTGCAGAAAAATATATTAGAAGGAAGACAGTGTATCCGTGCCTGCCTGTGATGCTTTTGACTAAATAGAAATTGTGTATGAAAAGAAGAAAGATCGTTATCTAAAGTGATGCTCATTCATCCTGCAAATGTTTACTTGATGTCGATGTTAAACCAGACACCATTTCAGGCCCTTAAGATAAAGCGGTTACTATAAAGAGACACAATTCTTACTCTCTCTGGGAGACAGATATTAAATAATAACTGTTAAGTTTCACTATAAAGGGAAGCAATGATTCTTTGAAGGCAAGAATAAATCTAGGTGTCTCAAGGCCTGAAACTACTGTAATTTGGCAACCTTTTTAAGAAAAAGGTAAGAAGTACAAACAAAAATCTAAGCTAAAGGAGATTGGTAGAATTGCTAAAAAATAAAGGCTGTCAATGCTTAAATTTCATCAACATAAGTATCCAACTCTGTTTGTAAATGACAGAGCAACTTGATTTAGAGAGTTTCACTATATAGCAACAAAGAGAGTATAAGAAAGAGTATCCGTGATACCATAGGTGACTCTTGATGTGAAAATGAAAGACAAAAATCTATGTGTTGTAGTTAACTAGATATGACAAGGGACATAGAAGGACTGAACATCTCATAAGATGCAGTGCTCAGGCGAAAGTACTATAATATTTAAATTGGGGTATTTTGTGACAAGTGATTGGACAAATTTGCACTGAGGGTAGTGAGACAGTGATACCCAAAGAGCTCAAATAGAGGCTGTTGTCAAAACAAAGTCATTCTAAGTCATACCTTCATTTCTGGTTCCCTATTCTAACCCCAATGATACTTCTTCACAGTATAAGTGGCATAGGCATAGACCAATTAGGGTATCTTCTACTGTGGAAGACCCTCTTGACTATCCCTAGCATTTAACCTATGTGTCTCTTGGCTTCTCAGTATATCCTTTAATGCAAATGCATATAGACTTGCTTGACTTGAGTTTTTCTGCTTTTACTCCTATTATTAATATAAAAATAGTGTGCATACATGTTGTTGCTGTTGTTATTGTTGTTGTTGTTCATGAATTTGGCTTGTACTGTTTGGAGAATTCTTGGGTAGATCATTGTTCAACTCTGAATTACATATGCCCCAAGAACACGGATTCTAGAGAAAGAACTTAAGAGGACTCAACAGAGTGATCTTGGCCATTTTATTACTCAGGCACTCCTTGGTGGCGGCAGGCCAGGAAACAATAGAAGGCTGCCCCATCTACACGCAAGGGAATATATACAGGACAGTTGCATGCCCACTGTGCAGATGGATGTCTTCAGATATTTTATGAGCACATTCTTTGACTGTACAACCAATGTCACTCTGCTTTGATTTTCACCTAAAGATTGGATACAGGAAGTAGCCAGCTTCCCTTTTCCCTTAACTTTGTTTGAATGTTTTAGAGAGTCCTTATCTTACTGCAAGCTTTTCTAGAAACTTGCTTAATGTTTAACACAGCAATTGATGATTCTGATGCTTACATTTTTCTAGCACTTTTTGTAGCACTTCTTTTTAACTAATTACTTTTATTGTTTTGATTGATACAATATTTTTGCCTAATATTCATGAGGCACAGCTTACTGAGATTTCTCTTATGAGTGAAATTAGGTGGTGTGTGTATTTTCTGTGTCTTATTTCACTTAACACAAAGTCCTCTGGCTCCATCTATGTTGTGACAGGATTTCATCCTTTTTTATTGCTGAATAAAATTCCACTACACCATATTTTAGTTATGGTGTTCCTCTGTTGATGGGTATTGAGACTGATTCAATATCCTGGCTCTTGTGAATAGTGCTGCAATAAACTTGGAAGTGCAGGTGTCTCTTTGACAGGTTGATTTCAGTAATTTTGGTATAAACTCATAGTGGGGATTTCTGGATTGCATATTGTTTCCATTTTTAGGAACTTGCAACATTTTTGATAATGGCAATACTAACTTAGAATTCCACCAACAGTGTGTAAGAATTGGCATTTTTCTGCATCTGTGCTAGCATTTGTTATTTTTTTCTTTTTTATTAGAGACTTTCTGACTGAGGCAAGGTTGTTACTCATTGTGGTTTTGATTTGCATTTTCCTGCTGGTTAGTAGTGTGCTTTTTTTCCATCTATTCATATATATTTCATATATTTATATTTTTAATATATTTCATATATTTATTGACAGGTTGTAAATCTTATTTTGAAAAATACATATTCAGATCTTCAGCTCATTTCCAAGTTATTATTATTTTGCTATCATTGGGTTGTTTGATTTTTATATATTCTGGATAGTAATCCATTTTTATATGTATATTGTGCAAATATTTTCCCTATTCTGTAGATTGTCTCTTTGCTCCATTGATTATTTATTTTGATGTACAAAAGCTTTAGTTTGATGTATTAATTAGTATTGATCAATTTTTAATTTTTTTTGCCTGTTTGTGTATTTGGGTCCTACCCAAAAAGTTGTTGCCCAGGCCAGTGTTCTAAAATGTGTCCTCTATGTTTTCTTTTCATAGTTGCATATATCTGTATCTTTCTTACATTTTCAGCTTTAATCCATTTTTAGTTAGTACTTGTGACTGGTGACAGAGAGTGGTCTTGTGCATGTGGATGTTCAGTTTTCCCAGCATCATTTATTGAAAAGACTTTCTTTCCCCCCTTGTGTATTCTAGGTCTTTTGTCAAAAGTGTAGTGTGGAATTATTTCTGGGATGTCAATTCTGTTCTATTGGCCCACATGTCTCTCCTTAGGCCAATACAATGCTGTGTTGATTACTTTAGCTTTATAGTATATATGGTACTCCTATAGTGTGATGCCTGCAGTAATGTTCCTTTTATTTAAGGTTGCTTTGATCTTTTGGGGTCCTTCATGGTTCCCTATCAATCTCAGGGTTGTTTTTCCTAATTCTGTGAAGCATGACATTGGTATTTTAAGGAGGATAGCATTAAATCTATAGGTCATTTGGCATAACATAAATATTTTAATATACTGATTCTTCTAATCCATGAACATGGGATATTATTCCGTCTATTTGTAGCCTCTTTGATTTATTTCATGAATACTTTATTGTTTTCTTTACTAATATTTGACCACTTGTTTAAATTTATTCCTAGGTATAATTTTGTGACTATTGTAAATGGGATTTTTCTCTTAATTTCTTTTTCATAGAGCTCAAGATAGAAATCTGATTGATTTTAGTGAGTTAACTTTGTATTCTAGTATTTTTAGAATGCAATTATTAAAGTTAACAGCATTTTTCATTGAATAATTAGAGTTTTCTGTATGTCAGACCATACATCTGCAAACAAGCATAGTTTCACTTCCTTCTTTTCAATTTGTATGTTCTTTGTATATTTCTTTTGTTATATTGCTCTGGCTAGTAGTGAAATTTGGCATTTCTGTCTTCTTTCAGATCTTAAAGGAAAAGCTTTAATTTTTCCTCATTTAATATGATATTAGCTATGTGTTTGTAATGTGTGGAGTTTATCTTGCTAAAACACTTTCCTTCTCTACATAATTTATTTACAGATTTTATCATAAAGAGAAGTTATTTATTTATTTACTTTTTTTTTGTTTCTTTGGTCTGGGAATTTAACCTGGGGAAGCTTCACCACATAGCCACATCCCCAACCCTTTTATTTTTTATTTTGAGAAGTGATCCTCATAAATTGCTTGGGGACTTGCTAAATTGCTGAGGCTGTCCTTGAACTTGAGGTCCTCCTGTCTCAGACTCCCCAGTTGCTTAGTTATAGGCATGTATCACCACACTTGGGGAATATCTAATTTTATCAAATATCTAATTTTATCAAATAATTTTTCTATATCTATTGAATAGAAATAGATTTTGCTTGAATTTATTAATGTGGTATATCACATTTTTTTTGGTTTGCATGTGTTAAATCATCCTTGTGTCCCTGAGATAAATCTTATTTGATTGTGGAGTGCTTTGGTTTGGATGTGAGGTGTTCCCCAAAACCTCATGTATGAGATAATGCAAGAACTTTCAGAGGTGAAAACAATGGGTTATGAAAGCCTTAACTCAATCAGTGAATTAATCCCCAGATGGGATTTACTGATTGGTAACTGGGTAAGGTGTGGCTGAAGGAAGTGGGTCATTGAGGGTTATGACTTTGGGGTACAGATTTTGTATTTGGCATGTGGAGTCTCTCTCTGCTTACTGATCATCATTTGAGTTTCTTCTCTGCCACGATGTTCTACCTCACTTCAAATCCTCGGGAATGGAGCTGGTCTTTATGGACAGAGACCTCTGAAATTTAAGCCTCAAAATAAACTTTTCCTTCTCTAATTCTTCTTTTCAGGTCTTTTAGCCACAGAAGAAATAAATTTGACTAAAGCATGGAAAATAGTCTTTCAAATGTGCTACTGCATTTGGTTCTGAAAAAGAGGTTTAATTTTTTATGTAAGTAAGCACCACCCCCAAAAAAAGAAAGAAAAGAAAAACACGAAAATAATTTTCAATCAAATATTATTAATCAAAAAGGAGTACAGAGGAGAAGGAAGAGGTGGAAGGAGAAAATTAAATATAATTTTAAAAAGCAACAAAATAACTTAGAAAATGAAAAAAAAACTAATAAAAAGTGACACAGAAAATTTGTGAGCCAAACATGAAATACTTTTTAATTATCTTAATTTTGGGATTAAAACTGTGAAAAAATATCAGAAATAAGCAAGGAATTCTATAAGCACACAGAAAAGATATACCTAGAGGACATACATAAAAATCTGTGACCAAAAAGTAGAGATGAATTAGTTAGACATGGTAATATTGTGAAAAGAATAGAAGAGAAAACCAAATAACTGTAAAAGTAAAGAATAAGTTTAAGGAAAAAAATGAAAAATAGATGCTAAAAATGTTCAAAGAAATACTTGAATTTTAAATGAAAACCATGACCAAAATGAATCACAAATAGATGAGAGGAATTTTTAAAGAGCAATCATTAGACAGGAGGACAAAGAAGATGCAGCACACTTATATCTGTAGTTCTTACAAAGATAAAGACACTAAAATAGAGTGAGTATCACAAATTCCAAATTTTCTATAGAAATAAATGCTTAAACAATAAATATAAATAAATACTTAAATAATAAACCCATTATATTCCAAGACATATTAACACAGAGTCACAAATATCTTGGTAAAATAATTGGTCTTTAAAGAACAAAACCCCTTTTATCATATAATTAAAGATCAAAGAGAAGAGGGGAGGGGATGGGGGAGGGGGCATAGTAGAGGATAGGAAAGGCAGCAGAATACAATAGACACCAGAATGGCAATATGTAAATCAATGGTTGTGCAACTGATGTGATTCTGCAATCTGTATATGGGGTAAAAATGGGAGTTCATATCCCACTTGAATCAAAGTGTGAAATATAATATATCAAGAACTATGTAACGTTTTGAACAACCTACAATAAAAATTAATTAAAAAAAAGATCAAGTTATAGTATGGAGAATTAATTGCACCTTCTGGTTACCCTGGGCTGTTGTTGATCTGAACTTTCTAAACTTCCCATTTTTAATTATTCTTAATTTCAAAAGAGTTCTCTTTTGGGAACAAATCTTAAACTCAAGTCTGCATTGCACTAACGACAATTTTTAATGTCTGTAGACAGTAGATCCCTCTTTTTGAGGAATGTATTTAAAGAGTAGGCCAAACCGTTTTTAGGATGAAAGTTACATACAACCCACTCTGAAGTTCCAAGAACTCACAATATATATTTTCTATGACTTTGTGATCAGTTTCCTAGATCAAAATCAGCAAAACATAGGCTGGAGGCCAATCCAAGTCCCTTGTCTATTTGTATATCTAGCTTTATTGGAGTTTGCAATTATATACTTTCTATGGCTGCTTTTGCACAACAGCAGCAGACTTGAATTCTAGAAGCAGGCATCATATGAAACAGAATGGCTACAATAAGTACTACCTCCCCTTTACAGAAAAACATTTGGGTAGTCTATGCTGGTAGATCCAAACTAGAATTTGAAGTGAAATCAAAAGCAATCATTAAAAATTTTGTTTATCAAATGATTTTATTATTGATAATTTTGAATAACCAGAATATTAACTGCCAAACCATAATTTCTACTTTATTAGTTTATATGATTGTGGAGAATACATTAATATTTTCTCTTTTTTAATTTGGTTTTATTAAGCTCCAGCACATAAGATGTTAAAATATGCATTTTACAAACAATCTGATAGAGCAGAATCGATTCCTTGAAGTATAATGTGTTAATCTTCTTTCCACAACTCTAAATTGAACAGGCAGCTGCTGTCAAATGATGAAAAGCAATTCTTCATTCCACTCCCACCGACTGCAAGACTAAGAACAAAGCTTCTGCAGCATTCTCATTGCCTGCTGGCTCAGAAGTAGACAATAGGTTTTAATAAATATCTCCCACCAAAGCTACTTCATGCCAGCATCGGCTTGCTGAGTCGGCTTCAAGAATACAAGTTTTAGCTAGCCTTTAAATTATGTCTCAGAAATGCTGTATGAGCAGTAACTTAGCTTTCTAAAATAAATACCTTGAGCATATGACAGTGGCACATTGTCTTGTTGTTTTCATTTCATGTTTATAATACAGTTACTTAAGACTGGGAGAGTATCTCCCATTGAATATCTAGTAGCCATTCCATAGTTTTCTTTTTTTTCTCATCTGTTTGTAATACATAAGACATAAAACTTCAGCATCATGCTTTAATACATGAAAGATAAAAGCAAAAAGATATAAAAGCAAAACAAAATTCCTGATCTAATAAAAGTGGAATTTTATAGAAAATGAGGTTTTCTAGCTAAAATCGTTTTTAAAAAGTTTATTTTTCCTATTTTCTGTTAGTATTAACTTTAGTTTTCTTTTAGGGTTGCCTTTTTAAAAAGTATATGTGGCCATTTATACTATGGAATCATGTATTTGATTTATTCATATTTCATGCATAAAATAATCAAAAATAGAGTTCTATAAAAGTTTCCAGGTCAGTCCTATAAACAAATTGTATTATTTCATTTAGAAATTCATTTACATTTAACTAATAGCTTTCTTTTTATAAAGTCAATTACTTATTTATATATTGTACTAAATATTTATGTAGTTGTATTATTTGTGTAAAATTAAAGCTTCCAGAATGTTTATGACATCTTGAATCGAGTACACTAAATTATAATATCATTTCCTTAAAGTTTTATTATTTTTCATACAGATTAAAAGTTTAAAAAATAAATTTGAACTGTAAGACAAGTCAGATATATTGTCACTCCCCAGAGAATTTTTAATATCCAATACGTAATATAAATACATAGCATGGATGTCCTTCTTAAAATATCTCCATAGTCAATATTTTCTTATATAAACTTTTGTTTTGTAATAGAATACATTTCATAGAATTCATCTTTCAAGATAGCACTTTAAATCAGATCAGAAAAATGTACAAATACAACTCTCAAATTCAATCTAACATAAAAAATAAATAAGTTAACAAATAAATAAATAAATGTTAAATTCAAAATGCAGCTAGTAGAAATTGGAATTGTGTGTCTTGAAATATATCTTGAATATCTGTATTCTTTCCACTTGTTGCTGCTGAGAGAGATTACATAAACGATTTCAAATGACTTATGATATTATTACTTTGAAGATTGAGGAGTAACATTTTCAGTATTTTAATCCAAATATAGTAGTTTGGAAAATTTTACATTTATAATATATATATTTCTTATGGTTTAATGGAGTTTTAGGAAATTTTCAGACAGGTTTGGGTTAGTATGTAGTATATTGTAACAGTTTCCTATTAGAAATGATGGAGAACAGATTTTTAGTTATCTTTTTTGTTGAGAACATGGGGTTTTAGGAACCTATTATTTGTGTTTAAGTTAAGAAGTGTTTATTCTTTTCATAATTTCTATACTCAGTTTCAAACAATCTTGAGGTAAAGATAACATTTTCCCCCCGCTGGGGTAAATATTATGCCTTCCAAGAGAGCTATGTTTTTTAATACCAAGCAAATTGGATTTTTTTTTTCACAGTTGATTGAGGTTCCCCATTAAAAGAAATGTCCAGGGAGTTCTTGTTATAAATGTCTAGGTCATAACAGTTCTTTTAAAAGTAAATAAATGAGCTAGTAGTGCAGTCCAAGCTTCTTGAGTTCAAGTTATGTCCTTACCTAATCCTGGGTAATTTCTTTCAAGTTCTTGTTTTACGTGAATGTGGAAAAACTGCTTTTGTCAATTAACTAAAATTACATAGTACTGTAAAACCATGTTTTCTAAAACTATGATTTTTAGATTCTTGACTGTGTAAGTTCTGTAAGAATGGAATATATTACTTTCTCAAGGAGAATCTGAGTCACCTTGAAATCTTTCACACTTTCAATTTTCAGACTAAGGTGAGTGCTTTGGAAAAGGGTTTTAAAGGCATGGTAATCCACAGCTATCTTTGTAATTACTTTGTAATTTTCTACTGAGTCTGCTTCTCAGCAGAGGATAGATGATAACCCCTTTTCACATAGCCCAATCTTGCTTTGCAACTATTGCAAAACTGATTTGTTTAAATTTTACCTGGAGACTCCATCCTCCCCTATAAAGTAATAGGTTTCTTCTTCAAGTAGGCAGTCCTTGATTCTGTGGGAGGATGTTTTAGAAGATGAAATTCTGTAATAACCTTTATTTCCTACCACTTACTTGCATTCAATTATATTTAAATTTGATTACTTTCCATATTTTTAATGTATTTTTTGGGGGGAAACCCATGGGCTTACCAAACTTAAACTTTATGCAGTGGGTTTTATAGATTTGTTAACTGGGTTCTAGAAAAGACATGTTTGTAGTTATACTAAAAGTTCTCTGTAATGAATTCAACAAATTCTTTTAGTTATGTCATTTAACTTACATTTGGACATATGGAAGGCACAACTTTGTGTACCTCATATTCATATGAAAAAGTGATTATTCATAATCTTTCACTGAGACAAAGAATTAAATTTGTGAATATAAATATAATATGATATAATAAAAATTATCAAGATAAAGTCCTATGAATAACAAATCTTAACTTTATTCTTTAAAATAATGAAATAATAGTTGTTTCAGGATTGAAGAAATGATACTTAAGTCCAAATTATTATTAAATTATTAAACTTAATTACAGGAGAAAAATACTCAGATGCACAGCATTTTCATTTATTCACCCATTTATGCTGATTATAAAAGGGCCAAGCCTAGATTCTTAGCATAAATATTTTCAGAAAAAATAGTTTTTCAGTCTTTATGTACTGCAAAAAAATAAAATTCCTGTGATAATAAATTAACATCTATATTCATTTTAGTTGACTGTTTTTAACAATTATTTATAGCTTTAAAATGACTGTTTTGGGGAAAAATATTATTACTGCCTAATAATACTGATTAGAAAATCACCAATAAGAGTACTTATTTAATTGCTTCCAATAGAGAAATAGAATCATAAAAATTGCTAAGGCATAATATTGAGATACAATTATTTCTTAAAGCACATTTTGTGTAACATTGCCTGGTACACAAATGGCTGTCATTTTATGCTGTTTTAGAAATCTGCCAAGCTACAAAGCTTCATCTATGTTATAGTCAAGAGTTAAATGGAGTTGGTACTAGAGCTAAAACCAGGTTTACTCAAGTAGGGGGTTCTAGGCTCCTCCTGCCAACTCCTTTGCTTGTTGCAGTCAGATCATGTCAGGGGATGAATGATAAAATCAAATGTCCCTCTATCCCTAGGTATAAAACTGTGCATGTGTGTTTAATATACTCTCTACAGTGCACAGTGAACTTCTGATACCTTTTATTACATGACAGGAAACTAGAAAACACTGGTGTTACTGCTGAGGTGAAGATATTTTTTTATAAAGAATTATGCTTAGTTCTGTGTGTTATAGTTTCTGCCAACCTTAGGGAAAGTAGTTAATTGTTTTTAAGCCTCTTGAGTAATTCAGTATTAGTCTTACAGCAAGATGATACTTCAAAGAGAAAGAAACACACAGCTTATGAAATACAAGCATCTGCCTTTGTTTCTAAATTTATGCTCAAAACATTTTTATTAAAACTAGGAAAAAACATTGGTAGACATAATTTTAAAATGTCATGCTATAACAAAAACCTGCAATTTTCCCCCCATTATTTTACAGAATATAATGTCATTTTTTCTTTAATTTTAACTTAAACCTTATTTAAAAATAAGTTTGAACATGACGAGGTTCTCATTCAAACCTTAGCTTGGGAAGGGTCATCGTTTCTGTTTCAACTGAATCTCAATACTGAGCACCTCTTAGGAGAGACTGTCTAGCACATCATTTCCCTAGAACAAGACAATCCTATAAAATCCCTTAACAATCAATTAGATCTGAAACAAAGGTTGATATGGTGTTAATGGCTTCACACTCTTTACTTAGATACTTTGAATGAACAAGGACTTTAAAGATTTTTCTACAAGGAATTACATTTGAAAGGCAAGGAAGATTGTTATCACTGAATACATTTTAAAAAGATATTGAGACCTATAGTAAGAAATGAAGATGACTGGAATTTCTATTGTTTGGTAATTTTTGTAAATTGGACATATCTTAGTCCATTTTATAATAAAATTTAGATCTTTAGGTGGTGTCTATGGAACAATGTACTTACCTCATTTAGTATAAACTGTAAAACAATTGAGTTTACTATTAATTTATAAATGAATAATGGAAGCTTCCAAGTTGCTGAATGCACACACAAACTGGGAGGGTGGCACACCTAACTCAATGGATAAATGGAATCCTTCCAGGTCTTTCTCTATGTAGCTCTTCATCTGTTTGTTCATTTATGTGAGTCATGGAAAAGAGAATATATTATTTTATTTTAAATTGAGTTGAAGGCAGAAAGCAATCTCAGCACTATGAAAAGGAAACATGAGGATAAGCATGAATAAATATGAATTTATTTGAATCTCTGTATATATCTTCCTATATGTGTACATTCATTATTGGCTTTTTAGAAATATCACTAAAAATGTCCATTTGAAGTGACATCATCAAGATGGCACAATAAATTCCAGCCATGCCCATAGAAACATGAATAAAATAATATCTCAAAATACCTTTATGAAACAATAAAATCCAGTTAAGAAGTTGTAACTCTTCAGGAAAGGTAAACACACACACAAATAAATAAATAAATAAATAACAAATAAATGAATGGCTTTGAAACAGCTAAGAAAAACAGATTTACTTAAGCCATGTTAGCTCCTTCCTCAAAGTGACACAGTTCAGCATCAAGAGACATTCAAGTGGTCCATGATTCCTCCTGTAGAGGAAGAGTGAGTTAAATGTTCATCCAACATCCCACAGCCTTTCAGGATATTGCCCAAGAGGGCCACTTCTGTCTCAAGGTACTCAGAATGCTAAAGCAGACAGCAACATTAGAACCCCTGGATATAGCCAAAAATATGCAAAAAAAAAAAAAAAAGTGAACAGGGACACTCAGCAGCCTTCAATGTACTGTGGAATTAAAAGAAAATACAAACTATTAAGATTTTTTTCTTCGAGAGGAAGTGAGACAAGTGGAGATCATATCTAGCTTCTCTGCATTTCTGTGTGACTGTGGGATTAAGAGAAAGTACACATTTCTGAACCTTCTTAGGAAGTGAGGGGGAGAAGTGTAGCTTGCAGGTGATGTCCTGGTGTTTCAGTGCATTGTCCTGGGGAAAAGCAATGAATGTTGCTCAGAATCTGGCAAAGCTCTGCAGGAAAGGGAAAAGAAAATCCAGAATTTTATCCTTCTGGAGGGAAAGAGAAGTAGAACTTTTACCCAAAGTTCCAAGATGAAATAAAGAAAAGGAAGGCTTATGATGGCCCATATAGATTGGCCCATATAGAAAGCATACATTCCTGAAATTTTTCCCCACAAACAAGCAAGTAGAATTGAGTATGCATACAACATCTCAGCCCTTCAGTGACTTGCCTTGGGTAAAGGGTAGAGCAGTTGAGAATGACCAGTTCTTCCTGTGTTATTGGAGAAGGCATAGGGCACCTAACTCCCACCTGCTAAGGAGGGAGAAAAGCTGAACAAAAGCTTATCTAAAGAAATAGGGGGCAAAAATTTACTAAATATGAGGTAGACAAAACACACCCAATTTCTTGAAGCCAAAGAGGATCCATACTCAAAATAACCCAAACTGAATCACATTGAGGTGCATAATAATCAGAAGTTAAAGACAAAATAAAGAACTTTGAAAACACCAAGAGAAAAATGACTCTTAATGTACTAAAAATCCCTGTTATACCATCAGTGTTTTAACAGCAAATACCTGGTGTTGAAGAATAGAGTGATATATTCAAAGTGATGAATTAAAAGCTTGCAAACCAAGACCACAGTGCTTAATAATTTGGTCCTCAAAAACTAAAGAACACATAAGTATTTTCTCAGAAAAACAAAAACTGAGAGAATATATCATTACTAGACCTGCTTTACAAGTCATGCAGAATGTGTTCTTCAAGTTGAAATAAAAGACATCAAAAAGCAAATTAAAAGTATATGAAACCATAAGGTCAAAGGAAAGAAAGTCAACCTGCTGAAGAGATGGATAAATTATCTCCCTCCTGTGTTCACTGCAGCACTATTCACAATGGACAGGATATGGAATTAAGCTGAGTGCCCATCAACATATGAATGGATAAGGAATGTGTCTGTACACCAGGGGGTATTATTCAACCATGCAAAGAATGAAATCCTACCATTTATTTCAACATGGATGTTACTGGAGGACATTGTTAGGTGAAAATAGTTAAGAAGATAAAGACAAATACTGCCTGATCTCACTTATAGGTAGAAGCTATATAAATTGATACCAGAGAAGTAGAGACTAGAATAATGGTTACCAAAGTCTGGGAAGGGTAAAGGATAAGGGCATAGAGAGAAGATGGTTAATGGGTATAAGGGTGTAAAGAAAATGAGAAATAACTTCTAATGTTCTATTAGAGTATGGTAATTAGGATTGAAAACGATTATACATTTCAAGATAGTAGAATGGGTTTTGAATGCTTCAAGCACAAGGAAATGAAAAATGTTTGAGGTGAGGAAATTACTCTGTTCTGATCATTATACATCATATGCAGATATTGAAGTACAATTAATATATGTAAATTAAAAACAAGAAATAGACTAAACAAAAATGAAAATGAAAAAGCATAAAACTTTTACAATGTAAATAAATAAACACAATTAGAACAATATAATAGTGTAACGGTGGTGTAAAAACCACTTTTAATTTTAGAATAAAAGTTAAAAGACAAAAATATTAAGAATAAGAATCAATACAAATATTAATTAACAAACTTACTACATAAAAAGATACAATTTGAGTTTAGCAAAATGATGTGAGCACCAAGTAATAGTGTGGAGTTTTTTTCATTCAATTGACGTTAACTGCCTAAAATGAACTATTATACTCTAAGCAAACAGTTGCTCAAGGTGTTCCTGCAGCAGCAACAGGCTACCTTAGATTTAGCTGCTTAGGCACAGACCTCGGACACAGTGAATATACAATGGATGCTGGTCAGAGTCTCTAAGAAAATAAAGAAATCTGCCCACAATCTGAAACAACCAGTTCAGAAAGCAAACCAAATACCTATAGCAACCAATCCAGGAAGCCAACAACAACCTCTGTAAAAATTGACCTCAAATGTCCAATTCTGGTTCAGTAAATGACAGCTTTCCTATTTTTTGTTCCTACTGACAACATAGGACCAACTGGGGAAAGCCAAATGCATTCCACTAACCAACCATGTAGGAATTTCTGCTTCTTATGAGCCTGTGTACAACTTTCCAGTGCCAAGAATCTGTAATGAGGGCACACCCAAAAGCCTTCCCTTTTTCTACACTACAGCTTTTTCATTACCCCATCTGCCTTTGAGTCTATAGGAAAGGCAAGTGATGTAGGCTAACACCAGTGCTACAGTAAGCTAGGAATAAATAATTTCTTCTGGAAACACACACACACACACACACACACACATACACACAAGATCATACAAGATAGTCAAAACTGTCCTGAAAAACAAAATCAAAGCCGGGGTGGGGGGCAATATCCTGATTCCAAAATAAACTATAAACTATCTTAAGCCACTAAGATTATAGGCGAGCACCTATAATGCCAGACTCAGTGCTGACTTCTAATTCAATTTCTAAATTGTTTCCAAGAACACCCTGCTATGCCATGCTAATGTATGCAATGACTAAGACATAGTGTGTATGGCAGCAAAAATATGATTCTTGTCTTTTGGGAATTGACAGTTCAGTGGGAGACAACGTGCAAAAGAATAATTACAATGTAATGTAAAGAAGCAATAGCAGAAATACCCATACCCTAGCATGCTTCTGTTCTGCCTCAGAAATAATCTAAAAATCTGTCACAGAAGCACTGACATTTTATTATTATTTTTAAGAGATAATCCATTAAAAGTAAAACTTACCTCATGGAAAAAAATGTCCTTTCAATTCTGTTACAGAGAAACAGACAAAATCTCTTTCTATCCCTAATCTGCCTTTCTGCCCCATTTTATGAGACAATAGTGGTATAATTTCTATCTCCCTTCGTGCTACAGCATGCCGCATGCAAAGAAGAGAGTGACAATATGATAGTTTTAAGTGTTGGCAGTGGATCTAGAAGTTGATATGTATGATGGTATAAAACCTGATAAAATACCAGTGTTTTTTATTGTACTACCAAGTTGACATGGAGACATTATTAAATCAGTCCAAAGTAATTCATGCTTTCATAACAATGCAGGGGCCACTGTATATGCTAACTACATCCTTGTGGAATTAAATGTCAAATATTCCTGTTTTGATTTAACCAAATCTGGTTCATGCCTTGTGCTATACCTTCTAAAAAGATTGTGCACACACATGTGTGCATATATGTAAATATCTAGGAGAAGAGAGGAATTAAGGATTTTCATTTAGAATCTATGAACAGAGAAAAAGGGAAATCCTGCTTCATATTTTGCCTTATATTGTTAATTATTTCACTTTCCCTTACCCATGGCAAAAATAGTATTTCCAGAGGAATTTTATATATAATAAGGAAGTAAGCCTGTTTCATTCAAAAAGGTATAAGAATATTTACTAACATGTAATTTTTCTTCATGTCTTGAATTATATACTTTTTTTAATGCTCAAATAATGTTGCCCAACAGGTTTTTGTTCCTTGATTTCTTCATGAAAATACGATGTTTTCTTAAGGGACTGTACACTGAGCAGACAATCAAAAACATAAAATAAAACAGAATAATAAATGGGCCTATGGAATTGAATAAAGCACCAGTTATTGTTCTGTGGATGGAAATGCATAATAAAAGTAAAATGCTAGGGAGGTTTTGGAGAACAGCCTCATTATTGAATGTGGAAGAAAAAATTCAAGCTTAGTAGTTTAGAATTATTTTCCAAGCTGCAGATGGCCATCATGCAGAAATATTAGTCATTTTTACTATGCTCACAACTCTCTTCATAAAGATTTATTTAAACCCAATTAATTATTCTTATGTTAAATATTTATTTTAGAATTTAATATTTTATATTCATTGACTTAAGTTTAGCCTCACAAAATATATGTAGTACATTTATATATGTATATACATTTGTATAATGATATAAAATGTATACATACACATATATTCTGATTCATTGGTTTTATTTTGCTTCTTTAGTGAAAAGAAATTTGATCAGTCTTAGCAGCATTTTTTGTTGTTGTTTTCCTCAAAGGGAGTTGATGTGCATTTTCTTGTTTGACAGAGATTGCAACTCTTATCTTCTTCATCCAGGATTCTGTGAACACAATGAAAGCCTAAAAGTTGTGATTGTTGCTATATCTCTACCTAATGTTTTGACACCTTTGCATTCATGTTATCAATCATATTATCAGTCAATTATCTAATCAAAACACATTGCTAGTATGATCATAGTTATAGATATCTAAACACTATGTACCATCAGATAGTATTATTTTCTTGAAATATTGAAAAGTATGGCATGTTTCTATATAATGCATTTTATAAATCTGAGTTTATGTGTCCAAATAAACAGTGAAGAAGCTTGAATTTTCAAAATAAAAAAAATTAAAAAGCCTTTTACATCTTGAATACCTTGTATATCAATATAAATCCTCTTTTTTGACTTTCAATGGTTCAGAATGAAACCTTACTATACTTTCTAGCATGAATTAAAAATAACTTATTTCCTTAAAGTAACTAACTATATTAAAATGAGAATATCCTAGAATATGTAATACTCATTACCATATTCTTGTCTTTGAATCTAAATCAATTACTATTTAAATATCATTACTGCTTAAATACTTACTGTTGTTGTATTGTGCATGATTTGATTTTAAGTAGAAGGTTTTGTTTATTTGTTTGTTTGTTTGGTACTGGGTATTAAGCCAGCAATTAACCAACCATCCCTTTTTAGAGACAGAATCTCACTAAATTGCTAAGGGCCTCAATAAGTAACTGAGGCTGGCTTTGAACTCCCAATTCTCTTGCCTCAGCCACCTGAGCTATTGGGATTACAGGTGTGTGCTACTACACCCATTTAAGTAAACAATAAAAAATAAAACATAAAAAAATCCTAGATGTTCCTACAATTTTTAAAATTTAGATATTTATTTTTTCACCTGCATCCAATATATATTAATCAACATTATTAAAACTCTTAGTCAATTGGTGCTATGATTCAAGAACATGATCTGTGTTTACATCAATAACTACTATGCTGTTTTGCTATTTTAAAGTAAAAAAAAATATTCTCCATGGGTAAGTAAAATAATATCCATGATTGGGAAACATCCTTGATAGACATAGTATGTACAAGTTTCTTCCTTCGTAGGTATTTCTTCATTTTTGATTTCTTCTTCTTTTCCTTTCTTATTTACTCCCACTCTCATTCTTTTGCAATTCTTCATTTGCTCAATTTTATATTTATTAATATAAAAAACCCACAAATATAGTATTAGACTCAAATTAGCCCTGCATTTCTCCTCCCCAGTGGAAACCACTCTCCCAACTTCCTGCCCCTACTTTCTTGGTTACCATCAGCATTCACAATCATCTATGAACTTTATTTAAAAAATAATTCTTCATATTTGGGTAGAATAACATAGAAACTAGCACAGAAACTGGCTCTAGAATATGTTAAGATATGCTACCTTTCATAATTTTACACTCTTTGCATAAAATTTTGGGCATTGATTTTCTAATCTATAATCAATATTATGTAGTCACATATAAAAGAGAAGTGCTAGAGTTGCTTGTCAGTTAATCAAAAATGAATGTACTACTTTCTAAAATTTGGAATCCTATAGTATTTACTAGTGTTTTAAAATTTATAATATACTTTTTACAAATTGTAATTAAATATTCACCTTTGAATGTGAGTTTTGAACTTGTAATTTTGTTAAAGAGTTTCTCAAATTGTATAAATATCTTGACTCCATAATTCTTTCTCTGAACCTCTAGAGTGTATAAGCACTTCACTGTATCTGCTAACCTGTAATCCACAGATTCATGTTTTTAACTTCTCCAAATAATCTACACTGACATTTTTGTTGGGAAGTTTTAGTCTCTCAGAGCCACAGGGCAAGAAAAGCACATGGAAATCTAACTGCTACACAGGTTTCTTGCTCACATGACTTTTGACACTATTATTAACAAAGTCTGATTATCACTGTCACTATTTTCCCTAACTCTAATGATGGACTTAATTCTCTTCCTTAATTTAACTTGATACCAAGTCCTTCAACAGAAGGAGGATGTGGAATCTAAGTATCTAACACAGGCAAATGCAGACATGAAAATCAGAAAACTTCTAGAGAAACATTAATGTCCCCAATGTGGCAAATTGTGTTAGTAATGAATACACCCTAAAACACATAATATTCACTAAGACACTTGATTTTGACATGTAATTAGGTGTTAAAAAATGTAACTTTATAAAAGTATTAACTTGGTGGCTCTCCTCATATACCTAAATTTGTTGAACCAAAGTAATTAGAAGTCTGAGATATCATTCAAAAAATAAAAAAAGTTCACAAAGTATGACAGAAGTGCCCTCTCTAAATATGTCTTCTCTAAATGATGACCCCTATACCATATGTCATTGAACCTCTAAGATCAACACCTTAGTTGGTCAGCCATGCTGTATAATCTGACTTGTTGATTTGTCATTATTGGGACTGTGAGCTCCTGCTTGAGCCAAGGACTTGTTATTTTGTACTTTCTTTTTTTAATATTTATTAAGGACCTACTGTTATTGGATACCATACACACACACACACACACACACACACACACACACATATGGATATACATATATCCTTAAATCATTACTTCAACTCTTTTATAGGCTGAATTATGTCACCAATGAAGAAATGTTGAAGATCTAACCCCACTATCTCAGAACATGTTAATTGGAAATATATTTGTTACAAGTGTAATTAGTTAAAATGAGGTCATACTGGACTAGGATGGGCTTTTAACTAAATGGGATCAGTGTCCTTATTAGAAAAGCAGATTCACAGAGATAGAGACAGAGAGGAAGAAGGCAGAGATTGGAGTAATGCAGTCTCAAACCCAGGAATGTCAATAAATGTCATTATTAGGAAACCACCAGATACTAGGAGAGAGGGAGGAAAGGGTCTTCCTGCAGGTCTCAGAGGGGAGTGTGAAACTGGAAACACCTTGATTTCCTCCTTTCAGTTTCCAGACCTGAGACAACATCTCTTATTTTAGGCTTCCTATATTGGCAATTTATTACAGCAGGCTTAGAAAACAAATACAAAGTTTGTATGATAAATTGATTTTAATTATACAAGTGACTAGCCATGGTCTTAGAAAGGTTATATGGTCCAAGTTTACTTATTGATGATGAACAGTGCTGTCTAGTGTCAAATCCAATGTTCTTTCCCCTATAAGTATTTCCAGTCACTACAAAACTCATGTGTTACCTACCTTTTCCATAATTTGGGATAAGTCAAATATTCCACAGAAGTTTCTGTGTGCAATTTTAAATGCATTTTTCACTCAAAAATAAATAGTAGCAGAGCCTTCTTTATAAAAATAAAAAAGAAAGTAGTGACATTCTCCTATGTTTCTAATTGGATGCCATATGTTGAACTCTGTCAACTCTGTTCATGCCTCTGCCCTCTGTGACACCCTTGAAATACAAGAGAATGCTAAAATTAAATCAAGATTGTATGTGCTAAGAGAATCATAAAAACTGTATAATCCAGATATTCTGGTTAATGACTGAACATAGGAGAAGCACAAGAGAACTCTATTTATAAAAATCAGTATGAGCCCTCATTTGTAGAAACAACCTTTAATGCCTTTTCTCTTGACATTGATATCAGTTTTGAGGAAATGTTTTATGTATAATTTCTGGAAACACTCCTCAACTGCAGGTTTGGAATATAATTAGAAACATAGGGTTGTTTTGCTATGTATGAATGCAGAATGAATGAATTTTAGAAACAAAAATTTCAAATCTAAAGCTTAACCTGGTGATTATTAGACATTTATAAGACATTTATATACATTTATAAGATAAGACACCGTTAAAATGAGTCTTCCTTGTAGTGCAGTGACTACAATCTGATGTCGACAGTGTTATAATAAAATGCTTTTCTAAGAAAAATGGCTAATATAATTAACAGTGACAATATTAGAGTATTACTTATTTCATTTTAATTTATTTAATCTTCACTATATTTGATGGAGTAAATTGGACACATAATTTAGCAATATTAATAATGTACATTCTGTACAGTCTACTGAATACTGAAAGTTTCCTAAAATAACTTGCACATTTAGGGTTTTGATCACATATCATCTCCTGAAAGAAAATGAAGTCCCATGGCTAATATAATAATAATTACAAGAAAATTTGAGATATATTTTAATTTTATTTCCTGCTATATCACTAAGACTTTTCAGTAAAACCTTCGAAAGATAAATCTTATCAATTTTCACTTAATAGATTCTAAAATGAAAATTGCCAAGTGATTAGACAAAACACAAACCATGTCTGCCAGTGCTGGACTCAACGAGATTTTAAGAGACAAATTGGCTTAACCATATGCAAGCTGTGAGTATTGTTCAAGTTAAATTTTCAACTTTATTTTCTTACCTACCATATTATTGGCAAAGGAGAATGGTAACATAGTTAAGTGAAAACTAGCCCAATTAATGTTAAAATTAGAGAACAAATCAAACGGATATATGGCAATTAGATGTTATAATCATATGGAATGTGCCATAATTGGCTGAAAGAAAACATTAAAAAAGTTATAATCTCATCCAGTGTGCCCTAATTATAGACCTACTTTATAGTATGCTGCTTAATGAAACAAAATTTTTTTTCTTCTAATTTTGAATGAATATATACTAACACATATCCTTATCAGGTATGTATCTTTTGCATGGCTGAGCTCCTAAACTTAATTTGAAACAATTCTTTATTATGCGTGTTTATTTTCCAATCCCTTGAACCTAGACCAGTTTTTTCCCATCTAATTTAGATTATTTTATTATATGCTCTTAATTTGAAGTTTGTTAAATGAACTCAGGCCAAGTTGAGATTTACATTGGTACAAAAAGTTTGTGCAAAATTCTTTGACCCTCTGGTTGAAAAGGATTCTAAATTTAAAGGTGTCTTTTCAATCATAATGTAGTTGAGACCTTTATGTAGTGCTGTAATATGTTAAACACTATTCCAATTCCATAAAATGTTTTTAGTTTCTACTTAGACATTTAGGGGTTGTTTTGGTAGGTCACTGCATCTATAAGGTATGCATGTAAGATAATTAAAGAAAAATAACATGGACACTAGTTCCCCTGAAAAAGGTCCAAATGTGTGGGACACTATGTCAATGATTTGGCTTAAGCTCTATGATTTGATACAGGGCCAAATGTGCTATTGCTGGGATCCTTTATCACCACATTCATTGCTGGTTAGGCTTGAAAAAGGAGAGAACAATGAACTATCACATCAGTTGACTGAACAGGGTTCCTTATTATATGGTAGGCACAATTTCCACTACAAGATAAATTTCACTAGGTTCAGTATAACTTGATCCATATCTTAATAATAAATCAGGGAAATGAAGAGAATATCTTAGAAATAGTTCAGAGATTTAATAATTTAATAATAATAATTATTAAATAATAATAATAATTTAATAATAATAATAATAGTTTAAATTAGTGTTCAGGATCTGTATTCTTTACATATTTTTGACCATTCTTTTACAGATGACTCGCAAGTATTTATTTTGTCTACACAGGCATTATTTTAGCCAGAGAATTTATAGCAAACCCACTGTGTATCAATGCTGGCAGTACAAAGGATAGCAGCCTTTATCTCTGAAAACATGAAATGCAGCAGAAAATGTGTAAGTAGTGTTTTAGCTCTATCTGTATTTTTCTTTTTCCATAGACTATCATTGCTGCAATGATAACTTTTGCTTCTTTGTCTAAAATCGGTTGCATACATGTGCATGGATCTACTTCTGGGCTCTATTTTTGTTATTGTTTAGTTCTGAAACCTTCCAAAGTCTCTTGTGTTGAAGATTTGGTCCTCAGTGCAGTATTGTTTAGAGATATCCAAGTAGGGCTTATAGGAAAAGATGGAATCATGAGGGCTTAAACTCATCAGGGGATTAATTCATTGATGGATTCATAATTTGAATGGACTATTAGAAGGTAATCAAAAGAATAGGAGGTAGGACCTAGTTGAAGAGAGTGAATTCTTAGGGGTATGCCTTTGGGAAGTAAATCTTCTCACCTTCCCTTTCCTCTTTCTCTGCTTCATGGCTGCCATAAGGTGAGCATCTTTCCTCTGCCACACCCTTCCATCATGATGTTTCTGACTCACCGTAGGCCTCAAAACTTATTCCCTCCAGCTCCTAAAGGTCACAGTTGACATGCTTGTCAGATAATGAACATGGACAGCTTGGTCCAGAAAATGAGATCATAAAATAGCTCTGCTAACATTTTTGCCTCTCAGCATCTATTTTAGAATGTGTAAACACATAAGGAAAGACATCACTTGTGCAGGCTTCTTCTCTTTCTGCAATCAGGGTACCTCACATTCTCACATGTACCTTACCTTAATCAGATGACTTTCACGTATTTTCTTCAAATACAAGTTTTCTAGTCGACCTCAGTAGAGTTGTTTTCATTTAAGCTGTACTTTCCATTGCCACAATCAGATATTTTATAGATTAATATAAACTACACGCTTAACAGTTTTATTCATTAAAAATGTATATGTACATATATAAAAATAACTTTAAATGGTTGAAAATGATTTATGAAAATGTCAAAATAATGAATGTTTTAAAAGAAAATTTATGCAATGTAAATATCTAACAAAATACAATACTTACTTAAATTATTTTCTAAGGTATTTTCTACCACTATTGTGTTATTTTTCTATCACTATTGTTGTAGCTGCAAAAGATGTCTATTGACTCTTTGGATGTGGCTTATAATATTTGTTTCACTTTTTTTTTTAACTTACACATGTTCACTTTTGTAAGACATCATAATATGATTTTCAAAGCAAATATATTTTCTTCTCATAAATTTCTCCTAGAAATAATAGTTGCAGGAAGAATTGTGAGTATCTGATTAAAGTGTTAACAAATAAGGGAAATTAGATCTCATTAAGGCAAATGTCTGCATGTAATGTATTTTCTATGTAGTGAAAACTGTATAATTTAAGCCATTAGGATTGTGACAATGCATCCTAAAGAATATAGTATTATCTCTAATTTTCTAATTTTTGTGTAATGTAAATGATAATAAATGACACAACAATTACTCTTATGATAATCTGAGTGATCTTTACTTGTGTGTGGACGGGCTTTGCCTCTTCCATTGTTCAATGATGGCTTGCATCTCTTTTTTAGTAACAAGGCTTATTTTTATTAAATAGTTTGAATATTAAACCTCAAAATGAGATCTTTTGTTAGAACTTGTTATGTTATTGTGTGATTATTTTCACTACCCATAAAAATATTGGCTATATCATTTATTTATGTCATTTCCTCTATTCACAGATTTCTCTGTTCTTTAAACCCCCTCTATTCCAACAGCCTTTTATTTGCCATTGTCCATGATAATAATTTGTGCTTTATTCTTTCATCAAAGATAGTATGGTTCAGAGTTATTCCTTTCCTTTCTCTTGAATGTCCAACTGAAATGTATTTATCTCAAATATTTAAAGTTAAAATAATATCTCAAGTTCCTTTTCATGTCATACATACTTTTTCTAATCTGTAATAATTTTAATTTCTTATGAACAATTAAATTTTTTTACTTATATTTAGGCACATGATTTCCATCTTTTTCTACTCATTTCACTTAATATATTAAACAAAAAATTCTACCTTGAATAAGATAAAATGTTTTTCTACTCCATTTATTTTCTCTTTTCTTCATGTTAAAGACATTTCACAAATAAATATAGTAAGATGAATCATATAGTTATTTTAGAAAATATGTATCACACATAATTCTCAAAGGTAATTTATGTAATTCATAAAAAACATAGATACAATAAATACAAAACTTAAATCTATATAATAAATATAAAAATGGAGAGGATCAAGGACAATAAAACAAGGAAGCTTATTTGAGAATTTATGCTGAAAAAGAATGTCTGCTAATTTATCTCTGAGTTTCCTTACAGTCAAACACAGGAATAAAATAAAATGGACAATAAAGGTTTTGTTATCTAACAAAAAAGACATACTTCTTTAATGGTGGGCTCATTTTATTTCTTGGCTCTAAATTTTGAGGGGAATGTGATAACATTTGTGTTATCACTTGTTCAACTTTGTATGTTGAAATGATTTATGCCAGCTATTTGATTTAAAAATCACATTGAAATTTTATGCATATTGTAATTCTTAAGTAAATATTCAATAAAACTTAAATATAAAGTATTATTATACCCTTTATGGGTAGTAATGTAAGTTAGAAGCTGATATATGTTACCCAGGAGTATAGCTCAATGGTGGGTTAAAATTGAAGAGTGATATTTAACCCATGTCTAAGTGCCGACATAATTATTTTTGCTAAGTTTGGCTGTGAAAATTTTGATTAATATTCACATCAGAGGTGCCAAAGGATCCTTGAGAGACAGATATTATGTTTATTAAGAGAAAGGTGATACATAGTAAATACATAGGGAGAAAGCACTATTCCTGAAATGTACATATGATAAATGTTAAATCAGCTGTCATCATACTAACAAAAGATAGCTTTCCTATAGGTATAGTTAACTTGTATTTCCTTTATCTATGCATTAGTTGATGGACACTAAAGTTGTTTCCATTTCATTTCTCTTGAATATACACCCAATACTGAAATTACTGGATCATATGGCAGTTCCATTTTCAATTTTTGGATGAACTTCCAATTTTCCCTAATCCCTGAGCTAATTTTCATTCCCACTAGTAGGGTAGGAATGAAACCACATTCTTGCTAGCATATATAATTTTTTGTCTTAGATTAATAACCATTCTTTTTGGGTTGAGGTATTATATCTTTGTGGTTTTATTTGCATATCCCTTATGACTTGTTACATTGACAGTTTTTTTTTTTTTATGTACTCGTTAGCCATTAAAATGTCTTCTTTTGAGAAATGTCTACTTTGATCTATTGACAAATTTTTATTTGGATTGGTTTTATTGTTGTGTAGTGTTTTGAGATCCTCATATAGTCTACATAGAAAATGAGAATTCCTTTTCATACACATAGTTTGCAAATATTTTCTCCCATTCCACAGGTTGCCGGCCAATTTTGCTCCTTGTTTTCTTTTCCTTTGATGTACAGAAACTGAGTAAAGAATGGGTAAAGAATAAGTGATATACATGTAGATACCATTCAATTATAAGAAGAGTGAAATCCTGCTATTTTTGACAATATGGATTGAGCTAGAGATCATTACAGAAAGGTAACTAGTCTATGATCTCATTCATTTGTGAAATCTATAAAAATGTTTGTTTCATGGACTGTTGATTTCATTGAATGGTAATTACCAGAGACTGGGGGAAGAATGCATATGGTAAATATGGGGAAAGATTGATTGATGCATATTAAATCATAGAAAATTAGGAATAAGAAGTTTTGGTGTGCTGTTGCTTGGTAGGGTGACTATGGAAATTAATTGTGTTCTGTGTATTTTAAAAAGCTGGCAGAAAGGACATTGAATGCTTTTACCATAGAAACAATAAATGTTTGAGGAAATAGATGTGTTTACCCTGATTTAAACATTACACAATATAAACATGTTTCAAAACATTGCATGATACATATAAATATGCTTTTTGTATCATCTAAAAATAAAATATAGAAAGATAATTTTCAGTTATACACACACACACACACACACACACACACACACACACATATATATATATATATATATATATATATATATAATTTATATATATATAATTTGAGTTAAATAAATTACTTTGGAGTATATTTCATAATAGCACTGATGTTCCACATTTAATTATGTGTTCTTTCAGGCTTTTGGTAAATAAGACAGCACTAATTCTTTATGATTATGCCTCCTAATTCTTGGTTTTTGAAATAAAATTAGCAGAAAACTATGAATTATGACCTATTTTAAAAGAAATTGAATCTTCTGAATTTATGCTAATAATATCTCTGTGAAATCTGAATGAAAGACTGCCTTAAATTTTAAACAATTTGAATTTTGCTTCCTGCAGCAGAAGTCTTCAGATTTGGGTTGAGAGTTCAGTTCAGGGGCAATTTCCAGAGTAGCCACAGAGAAAGAAGCATGAAGCTGTAGGAAATGTCTGGGTGTATAAATTGGTTAAATGCTGGTAAAATGTTCTGTTCCATTTAACCTTCAGGAAATGACTATGATTTAGAAGATTAAATTCTGTCAAAAAGCAGAGTGTGGTGGCTGTTCTCAATAGACTGTCAATCCTAAGGATAGTCAAATTTAGTTGTATGAGTGGAGTTAAAGTTCATGAAGAAGGAGAGAAAACTAAGCACACCAATCAAAGAAGGTCTAAACTTAACAGTTTGGCTCCTTCAGAGAAGGTTTCTTATTAAAACAAACAAGCAAACACCAAGGTGAGATCATGAGTAGAAAATAAAATTGTCCGAATGATAGGAACTCTTTTCAATCTGAGCTCACAAAAATGTCTTCACTGGGGACACAAAGCTGAAACAATGGTACAACATTTGCAGTCTGCTCTTTAGCTCTGTAATACCTTCATTGTTTTTATCTACTACCAGTAAGGAGCTCCTCAAAAGATCCCACTCTGATGATGGCCTGTCCGATTCCAGGTTTTCATCTCATCTTCTCTAAGCATTTTTAGTTATTATCTTGTATATACTAATAAGATATTCTAGAATGAGAAGTAAAATACACCTAGGGTTTGCTAGAGAACTAGTTTTTGAAAGCTTCAACCTTGTATTTTTGCTTAATTAAGATTCTATGATTTTGCAACTGATGAAGGATGAGTTCGTCTGGAATTTCTTACCAAAGCCTGATCCACTTGATCTTTTCTGATTAATTGCTTCATTTCTTTCATTTATCAAAAAACAGTCAAACCTCTTTTATTTTAAATTCATCACAACAAGGCTACTTATTTTAAAAAAATATAATCACTGTTTCATTGTTTATGTGATCTTGCCACCTCTCTAGGTTCCCAGTAGAAGGCAGTTTCCACAGATATTTTTTAGAGAGTATTATTTTCAGCATTCGCCCTGTCAATCATCCAATTTTACTGTTAAGTAGTAAAAACGTGAACTGAACCTTTCCTCTGTGTTCCCTCCCTAGGACTTGTAAGATTATGGAAATTTTTGCTTGAAGATTCAATGTAAATTGATACAATCAGATTGCAATTGATGTTCTTCAAATAAGATGATTGCTTAAAAATGAACACTTTGTGTCATTATCATTAAAAATTTAAGAAAGAAATTTAACCACACTCTATGATTCTAATTGTATTAACCTAGGTTACATTAATCTCAATTTAAAAGATAATTGAAACATATGTGACTAAAATTTTATTTTTTAGCAATCATATTTTTAAAATAAGCTAGAAATAATTAAGCTTGACTTTATTACATTATTCAGGGCTTTCAAAGAGGAGTTGAAATATTTAGTATTATCTTTATCACAAAGATTGCAATCTTGGAACTGTATCTCAAATTGGAGATGCTGAATTTTCACTTTCTAGCAGGACTGGCATGTATGATACTAAATGTGACACTATTTTCATACTGGTCATTAAGTAAAATGGATGTTATCCTCAGTCTCCACTCTGCCTTTTCTGTGTATCACTTATGCCTAGAGGACTAAGGGAACCTCACAATTGCAGGAAAAGCAGAAGGCTTTTCTTCTTGGACACTGAGACTTTTCAAAGTAAATTAAAAGTCTGAGACCACCCTAAGACTTAAAAATCTCTAGACAATCATCGTTTTACAGATTACAGATTTTAACATTCTGTGTCATTTATATCAATGATAATACTTATTTTTATTCATTAGTACTGAAAAACATGTTGACAATAGGGACACAATTATTGTAATAGTAGTGTTTTTGCATCCAAAAATATACTAATAAGATATTCTAACCCTCATTTGTTGTATTGTGTTGATAATTTACAAAAAATGCTACAACATTAGCACACTATCACTAGAATAGGGGCCTATGGCAATTTTCTCATAGATATTTATATTAATATGCATGATCTGTTTTTATCAACAATAACTATCTCATTAATAAGCTCCTGCATTTTTTAGTCATTAAAATACTTTTAATGTTAAGTGACCTTTGCCATTGATTTCAAATTCCTCTGGAACTTGTTTTTAAAATAACGGGAAGAATTAATGAATTACTAAGTGGGGTGTTACTAGTGGTATAGATCTTTTTAAGATGATTAAAATGTATTATAGTTGTAAAAGAGAAAATGAAGCAATCAAAAATGAAATAAAAGATTACCTTAAAAAACAAAAAATTCTAAGAAGTGGGCATTGGTTTTAATAATGGTCTAAGTATTTATTGTATTTCATTGATCTTACATGGAAATAATATTTTACCTAATAAACTTTGAGTTATAATGATTAGAGCTTACAATCATATATTACTTTTTTAAAAATTTAAAACAGTCTTATATATTTCTTCTAATTGTATCCTCTCTTCTGGACACCATTAACTGCCCAACACAAGAAATGAGGTTATGGCATACAATTCACATTATTTTAATTATTTGAAATAATTAAAACACCTGCAATCCCACTATCTTGGGAGGCTAAGGTAGGAGGATCTCAAGTTGAAAGCCAGCCTCAGTGAGGCACTTATCAACTCAGTGAGACCCTGTCTATAAATAAAACATAAAAATGGGCTGCGGACGTGGCTCAGTGGTTAAGTATCCATGGGTTATACACACACAAACACACACACCCACACACACACACAGTTTAAAAATACTTTTCAAAATTGCAGTGCCTTGTGGAACTACAAATATATTTAGGCCATTAACAATATTTTAAATTATTTTTGGAATTATTTACTATGTTATATCTCAATGGTTCTATCTTTATTCTAATAATCTTTTGCTGCCTTTTTCAAATAAAAAATAAGCTTTCACATTACATTTCTTACTTACACTGATTTCCTTTCTTTTTCTAAACTTTCTGCATTTTTTTTTCCAGAACTGAAAACATGTACTCTTGTTTTTTCCTATAGATTACCTCCTTATTGTGGTCTCAAAAATTTATTTCTAATTTATTTTGGTTTCTTGAAAAAACAGCTCAGGAATCTAAACCTGAATTCTTTTTAAGATATCTCTTTCCTATTATTCCTTTTTAAACCAACTCATAAAATTGCAGATTATTTTTAGTAAATTTAAAACATAGCAAATATAATATGTAAGTGTGTACTATCAAAACCAAAAAAAAAAAAAACCATACTATGTACTAATATAAAATTCGTAAGTGGGCTGTTCCATATCACAATGTCTTCTAAAATTATTTGAGAATATCTCTGTGCTTTTATCTGGTGACTGCCCATATAAGACAAGGTTCAAGATCATGAGATCAGAAATTCCCAGAAATTCTCACAAGATTCAGTAGTTATTACAAAGTAAAAGTCATATAAAAATTACTTTTGAGTTAATAACTGTCTAACTAAAATCAATATTTACCAATACAGGGATGACTGCCATTATTAACTTTGTTTTACTTTTAACTACATTAAATCAAAATATATATTTATTAATGATAACATATAAAGGTATCATAAATGACTTGAAGAATCAATAAAGTTGCAAACTGTTTTTATTATAAATAAGCTTAATTAGACACTTTTCTGTATATCAGTATATAATTCCATATTTTAAAATATTTATGAGCAGGCATAAGGACAGGTATAATATTTCATTTTTGTTCTTATAAATGGAATAGATACAAGGTACTATCAACCTTTGTTGCAATAATTGCTGTTTCTAAATGTAAATTAAATACATGTTATATAAAAGACATGAACTACCTATGCAGAAATTAGCTTAGTAAAAAGAAATAAAGACAATTTTGAAAATATGAACCATAATACTTTTCTGTATATAATTAAACTGTTCACAAGATTAAGAAAGAATATAATATTCACATAATAGTTACTTCAATTTGGTGTTGTTCTATACAGGACAGTTGATTATAACCTGACAATAAAGAGTATGCAAAGAGGTTATATTCTATTGATTTAATAGTATGTAGTTAAATGGATAAGTTGACTTGGTATGACCAAGGTTTATCAGTTTAACAATATCATAGAAATTTTCTTAATAACTCCTGATAACTGATTCTTTTCATAAATCCACACTATATTTCCTCTTTGAAGCACACTAAAAAAACACAACACTCCTTGAAAGTTAAACCCTTGTGATGCTCAGCATAGAGGTATATACTTGTTACTCAGGTACTCAGGACAATGAGTTGGGAGGATCACAACTTTGAAAATAGTGTGGCCAAGTTAATGAGACCGTATCTCAAAATAAATAGTAAAAAGGGCTGGTGATATAGCTCAGTGGTTGAACACACCTAGATTCAATCCCTAGTACAGGAGAAAGAAAAGAAAAAATGTTGCAAAATATTGACTATTATGTCTTCTATGAAATGTGTGTATTTGACCGAAAACTTTCAGGTTCATGCTTATGTATTTGTGCTATTTATTTCATTCGTTTTATGGTGACTATATAACATATATCATGTATTATATATTATATATATGATATTTTAGGTATTACCAATAAATTTTAATATGTTATTTAATATCCAGCATATGTTGTTGTTTTAATTAGGTTTTCATTGCTGTAACTGAAAAAAACTTACAAAACAACTTAGGGTAGGGAAAGTAGATTTTTGACTCATGGTTTCAGTGATTCACTTTATGGTTGACCACCTCCATAACTCCAGGCTTGAGGTGATTAAGAACATCATAGCAGAAGTGTGTGGTGGAGGAAGCAGTTTAAGACAAGGCAACCAGGAAACAGATAAAGAGGTCCACTCACCAGGGACAAAATATATATTGCAAAATATACCGCCAGTGATTTATCTCCTCCAGTCACACACTATATCTTCCTGACTTTACAAACCAATTAATCTATAGAAATGGATGAATCAACTGATGAGGTTAAAATGCTCATAATCTATTCATTTAACCTCTGAACATTCGTGCATTATTTAACACAGGAGCTTTTGGAGGACACCTCATAGCTAAACCGTAACATTCTATCCCTGATCTCCAAAATCTCATGCCCATCTCACAATGCAAATGTATGTATATTTATTCCATTTTCAAGAGTCCCCATAGTCTTTAACAATTCCAAGTTGACAAAAATTCAAGTCCAAAAACTCCTCTGAGACTGTAGATAAATTCTTAGCTATGAACCAAGATGAAAAGCAAGATATATATATATATATATATATATATATATATATATATATATATATATATATATATATATATATAATATACAATGGCACCGAGTAAATGTTTCCATTCCACCAGAGTGAAAAAAAGGATGATACTAAAGCAAGACCAAATGTGTCCATCATTTGGGACACAGAGCACCTGGTGTTCTCTTAGAAGGGCTTGTATAATTCTACTCATACAATCTTGTTGGTCTCAGTCCATATAGCCTCTCTTTCAACTTGTCTTTCCTCAATTCTTGAAGCTTTCCTGGGCAGATATTTCACATTACTAGCATCTATTAATCTTGGAGTTCTCCATTGCAGCTTGACTTCATTCCCACTTCTTCACATATCATTCTTAGAAGGGCATCCTGCAGGGACTCTGACCATACTTTGAAAACTCTGTGGAAGCCTCTATGTCTCCATATTTCCAGCATACTTCATCCCTAAAGAACGAGCACAATGTGGTTGCTTCCAAGGTCTGCCATCATCTTGAGTGTAGCCAAGTCTTCTGGAACCATGGCTGCAGCAGGCTGTGAGTGCTTGGGCAATTGAACATGGTGATAAATCCTTCCAAAGTTCCCTTCTGCATAGAGAATGCTCCCATGGTTTCTTCTCAAAGGGATTTTAACATTCACACTCTTGCACATTATTTAGATGTGTGATTTTAACAATTTCTGTGATGCCTTCAAACTCATTTTTTCTATTGTCTTTGTACAAGGTACTTAGCTTTTCTTTAGGGACTATAACCTCTTTAACAACCATAATTTTCTGAGCCTCAATTTTACTCACAGCATTATGGTCAAACTATGAGTTTTCAAAATCTTTCTGCTCTGTTTTCTCTTCCTGATTATCACAGTAAACTTGAATGAAAGCTTTCAGCAATATCCATGCCACTGTCTGAATGCTATACTGCCTTCAAATTTCTTATGCCAGATTAATAAATCCATTGCTTTAACTCAGCCTTGAAAATTTTAGGACAGGTAAAGTGTAGACAACTTATTTGCTAGAATGTAATATAAATTGCATGTAGTCCAATTTCCAACAGAGTCCTTCTTCTCCTCTGAAACCTCATGAGCCCAGTCTTTACTGTTTGTAGTCCTCTCAACATTGTGGTCTTCTGGAACCCTAACAGAATCATGCATTAAATCCCACTTAAAATATTTTAACACTTTTCCAGTGTGCATCTCTAAACTTTTCAAAATTTCTCCCATAAATTTCAAAAAGCTCCAAATTATTATGAACCACACAATCAGGCTAGTCACAGCAATAACCCCACTTCTCAATACCAATTGCTGTTTTAGTCAGCTTTGCATTACTGTGACCAAAAATATCTGAGAACAACTTAAGGAACAGAGTTTGACTCACATTTTTAGTGGTTGAATCCATAGTCACCCAATTGTAGCTCTGTGTCTAAGGTGAAGTAGAACATTATGGCAGAAGAGCATAGTAGAGAAAAGCAATTTAGGACATGTTATCCAGAAAGCAGAGACAGAGGGCCACGCATCAGAGACCAAATATAGACCATAAAAGCATACCCCAGTGACCTACCTCCTCAAGCCACACCCTGTCTGCCTACATTTACCACCCAGTTAATGTATATAAGTCCGTGAATTCACTTATTAGATTATATATCAGAAAATCTAATCTCTTAACCTTTGACCGTTCTTGCATTGTTTCACACAGAGCTTTTGGGGGACACCCCATATCTAAATCATAACAGTTATATAATAATATTTTTTCACCATATTATTAAAGTGAATATATGTTGATTTGTTTTATATATATATATATATATTTGCTGCTGTGACCAAAATGATGTCACAAGAACAATTTTAAGGAGGTTATTTGGGGGTTCACAGTATCAGAGGTCTCAGTCTATAAATGGCTGACTCTTTTTCTTGCTGCCTGAGGTAAGGTAGAACATCCTGATAAAACAGTAAAGTGGGAGAAGAAAAAAGAAATGGTAAGATGGCAGAGGAAAGTGGCTCAGGACATCTCCCAAGGAAGCAGAAAGACAGCACTCCTCTCATCAAGGAAAAATATATATCTCAAAGATGTACTAATGATTCACCACCTCCATTCACACCCTACCAGCCTATAGTTGCCACCCAGTTAATCGCTATCAGGGTATTAATGAATTGATTAGGTTAAGTCTCATAACCCAATCATTTCATCTCTAAACTCTTTTTTTTCCTTGTCTCACACACTAGCTTTTGATGGGATGCATCATATCTAAACTATAATACTTATATATAAATTTTAAAAACAAATCATGTGTATGAAAAAATAAATATGAATATTTTTACAAGTTTTTTTTATTATTTCTTAAAATGCAAACTAAAGCAAAGTCACACAATTATAATTTATGCTGAGAATATGTTTTGAATTGTTTTATTTCTAGTCCAATCTTCATCCCGCCAAATTGTTGCAATTCCCTCACTACAACTTAGAGTGGATATGAATGATCTACTTATTCATTAAATTAAATATTATAATAAACTTCCAGAACATTTATTCTTTTGGCTATTCTCACAGTTTTCTCATAATGGTTCTTGCAGAATTTTTTAAATAGCCTTTTTATTTAATACTCTTTCAGTATGTTTCTATAACATAGTATCTAGGGAAGGTTTTCCTCTGTTATCCCATGATGGAAGGGCAGAGAGAATAAGAGATCAAATCCAAAGCCTTAAGCTCTACCCTTTTTTTCACTGTTGTGTCTTCAACATATTATCAATTATTAAACAAATCCATTTATTCATCTATTAAATGTAATAAATGAGTAGTGAAACCCCTTCATATGTCAAATACTGTAATGTGTGTAAGGACACAGAATACTTCTGAAGTCATAATAAATGGTAGTACGTCCAAGTCCTTTTTTTAAAAAAATACCTTTATTTCATTCATTTATTTTTATGTGGTGCTGAGGATGGAACCCAGGGCCTCGCACGTGCTAGTCAAGTGCTCTACCACTGAGCCACAACCCCAGCCCTGTCCAATCCCTTTTTAAATGATCTAAAAAAATTCATGAGGATTAGTTCTCACCATCCAACATCTCATACTGAGCTCATGCCCCCAGTGACTTGTGAATTAAGTTTCTAAACATGTAATGTTTACAATGGGTATTGAGGAAAATAGGTGCAATTTTCTAAAGTCTCTAGAAAAGTTGCTACATTTTTAGGATGAAGGTGTTTTTTTTTTTTTTTTTTTAAATCTTAAGTCCAGAGTTAATACTTCACATGTTATTGTAAATCAATATGGAAATTTAGATAAGAATCTTGAATAATACAATCTTGAATAATAGAATATATATGTGTGTCTATATACACACATATATATTATGTACTTCCTATGAACCAAAATTTTGCTAATGCTTGTGTTATAAGAAAATGCTACAAGCCTCCTCTTTTAAAGTGCTGAGATTCTGCTGGAGAATAAAAAATTATAAAATAATAATAATGCATGCAGTATACTAAAAAATACAGTGTTATTCAACCTATTAATTTTAGCAATAGAACATGCTATGGTAAATTTATATTCAGTTGCTAGCAAGGTTTTTAAGTGTTTCCTCTTGTTTTAAACTACATATCATTTTCAACTACATTAAAATGTAAGAAATCTCTTTCTGTATACTTGTTAAAAAGGAAGACTGTTTAAAACTGTAAATTTACTGTTATAATGGATACATTTTACTATAAAGGAATACAGGTACTGTAAAATTGGGAAGTCTACAATCAGCAAATGAAACTGCTGCACTTTCTCTATAAAAATTGGTTCACTTATATGCTATTATCCCCAAAGAATGATCATTTTCTTGGAGTTTTAAATTTTTAACAGCTTTGGAAACAACTTGAGGTTTCTTGTGATGAGTTATTTTCCTAACTTATATTCAGAGTAGCATATTTACTACCATGCATCATAATTAAATAATCATACAATATCAACTTTGTTATCTAGTTAAAATATGCAATTTGACATTTTGTATAGAAAATACCAAAAAGTTTAAGAAATTCAGACTTGGTGCTTATTAGTAATATGTTCAATAAACTAACGGAGTTAATACCAGATCATATATTGTATTATGTTAATATTTTGTCCTTATTGTAAATACGTATAATTCTGGTCAAAATGGTTAATCCTAAGTAACAATAGACTGCAGTATACTTGACTTTAGCAAGGTAGCACCTTTCTTGTTACGAATTTCTTACCATATTTGGCAAACTTCCCCTTTAATGTTCTTTAAATTTTGACTTTTTCCTTGACCATTTTACATTATATGATTGTTCTATTAAGAGCTTCAGCTTACCCCCAAAATATACCTATTGAAAGAAGGAATGTTCTATTAAACTACAGAAAGATGTTACTGAAAAAAAAAACATTAGAAATTAATAGAGCAGTCCAACAAAATAATTTTGATTATAAAGTTTCATCTGTAATGGAGTCTAGAAAAAAATACTTTCTCTTTTCATGTAAAAACATTTGAAATATGTCAGTAACTTTCAGTTGTAGACAGTGACATAATATGCATTTTAATTTTGCATGGCTAACCTACTGTTTCTGAAGAATCTTTTACTCTACATCTATACCTGAAATTAAGAATGACCTAGGAAGCTTTGAAATTACTAAACAATTGTTCGTTCATTTTGTTGCTTTTTAAGAACAGATTTTAAGGGAGGCATTTTTTCTAGAATTAGACTGGATTGCAAAGTGTCTGAAATAGTGAAGAACTAAGCTTGAAAACCAGATGATGTTCCCTTTTATTTCTATTGTCATTCTTAATGAAAAGAGGAATATGTATTTAAAATTGAATGAAATATAAAATGTTGCAAAATATGGTTTTATATAACTTAACAACTGTGCAAGTAATCATAAACATATGCATATATTATATTTATCATATTTATCTTTCAAAGGGTACTCAAATATTCTATGTTCTTTGAAGTTCTTTGAAGTCTGCTCCACTGTTAACTTATTCTTATATTAATTTTCCCTTTCTCTTTCTATTGACATTTGAAACATTTTCAGCATTCACTTCTGATATCAGTGTCTTCTGCAGTTTCCATTGACCCCTGATCATTATTAATTTTTTTCATTTGATTCGATTCCTTCTGAATTTTATAAAATATCTCTAGCACGGATTTATTCTGATCTTGGTTCATTTCCCTAAATATATTTAATGTTAAAGTCAAAATATTCAAATAATGGATAATAGACACTGAACAAGTATTTTATAGAATTAAAACAAAACAATGCTCTTTTCCCCCTCCCTGCCTTTTTTCCCCCCCTGAAAAGAGCTGAATTCCAAGGCATGCAAATTGATTTGTGGCTGAAGTAGGAATAGTGATGATACTAGAAGGGGTTAGGTCAGTATTCATTGTTTGCTGTTATGCTTCTGATAAGAGATGTGTTTGGCTTACTAATAATTCAACTTGTATTTGAAACTAAGATTTCATATAAAAATACTTTATTTAAAAATTATTTAAAATTGACTTTTTTATATCCAGAGATCTTATATCTTATCGGAGCTAAAAAAATGAAGAGTGTGATCAATAAAATTAATCATTAGTCAATGAAGAATGAAATAATGAGTTATACTAAAATTGGATTAACTTGCCTCTTTAAAGGACAAAGTGATACAATCTGATCTACAGATTTTCAGAATATGACTACTATTTTCTGCTTTCAGGCAGTTCACATTTCAGTCATAACTATTTGGACCAAACAAGATAACAGAACAAAATTGGTCAGAGTATCTCTTCTGTTGTAGGTATTAGGAAAAGAGAGAGCTAAGTTGAGTTAATATCTAAGGTCAGGTTCTACAGATTCTGGAACTGAGACAAGGACTCATGTGTACCTAATTTGTTTTGAAAGTAATCCTAGGGATAATGGAGAAAGGGAAGTGTGATAGAAACTAAAGAAACATAATTTTAATTTGGAGTAAATCCAACTCCATAAGGATTCTGTGATGAACCTTACATGAAAAATGAAGAAAAGCTAGAACTCAGGAAGGTAAAGACCAGTGGAAATATGTTAGCTGAAGAAGCTTTCCAATACTGGCTCAGCTCTCCAAGGGCATCAAGGAAATCCACGAACTTGCATCCTTTTCCTTTATAAGAATTGAAAAGACACTCTTGCTCATTATACACTCAAGTGAAAACTTGAAACAAATAGTTATTACTTTAAATGTTTCTTTCAAATTGTTTTTGAATTAAAAAATTAAGCCAATATTACATTTACAGAAAATTTTAAGAAGAGGGAATAGTATAAATAATTGTGTGCCAAATATTAGGCAATGTAGATAAGTTAACAACTTTCCATAAATAAAATAATAAAGTTGATTTTAGAAGAGAGAGAGAGAGAAAATAAATTGAACCTACAAAAATTTAGATTAAATTCATTATCAACACTTCCCACAAGTAAAAACTCATGCCAAAAATAGCTTCACAGGTGAATTTTACCAGATGTTTAAAAATAATTAACACCGAGACTTCACAAAGTTTTCCCCAATGGAAGAGAAGGAATACCACTCCAATTCATTTGAGATTAATGTATTTATTACCTGACACAAGAATAAATGACCTCACAATAAAATAAATTACAAAAAAGTAGACTTTAAAAGAATAAACACTCACATAAGCATAAATGTAATATAAACAATCCTAAAGATTATGATAATAATGATAAATGCCTATTCATCAGGTAAACTTAAACATATTAAATGCATGCATTTTTAATTTTAAAATGCCCAAATTTAGAAAGCAGTTTTATAGAGCTAAGCCAACATAAATACACAATCATAATTGAAGAATTTAATACCTTTCTTTCATTAACTAATCTAAGAAGTAAATGATGACTTACAAATTATAAATATATGAACACTATCAATTGATGATATTGAATTTAAATGTAGAACATACACATAATAACTACAGAAAATACATTATTCTGTGCCCTTAAATCTTTCAATATGAAAGACCACCTACTGGTCTACAAATTCAGAAAAAAAACGTGCCCTTTGCCTTCCCAGCTGTGTTCAATCAATCTCCTCTATGTCTGGTCAAAGGAAGCTAATTCCAATGTCCCTAGAAGTAGCTTAAAAATACAAGGTGATATACTTTTGCATGACAATTAGTTGTATGAAAAATAATTCATATGTACATGTTGCTACAGGAAATTTGTTGGGTAAATTTACAAAAAATTTCTAACAAATTTACAAAAAATTTCTTGGCAGAGATAAAATCATTCCAAAGGTAAAACAGGAATTAGCATGAATCATACATGTAGAAAAGCAATTTATGTAAGGGTTATTTAAGCGAAGGTCAAAATGGGAACATCTTTAAGACCAATTGTCTAATGTATCTGAAGGGCCATATTAATTGAAATTAAACACTGGAATAGAGCCAAATGCAGAGCAGAAGTAAAGTGAATACAATCATACAAAATATTGTAGGGTCACTTAAAGGAATTTTGGACTTTGTATGTTGTGAATTGATGCAATTTGCACCTGGCCTTCTGGATTTTATCAATTAAAAATACTCCAAATTTATGCCAACCTACTGAATAGAGCAAGGGAAGAGTGAGAGAAAGATCTGGGAACCACCATGAAGATGACAAAAATAAATGAATTTAAACATGAGACTACAATTTAATTATGTATAACTGTGTGCTACCATGGTCTGACTCTATTGCCCCCAAATTCATAAGAAAAACTGAATCATCAAAGTGAGAGTATTAAGGGGTGAGGGAGGACTTCAGGAGGTGCTTAAGTCATGAGGAAAAGTCCTCACAAATAGAAGGGCTTGAGGGAGTGAGTCCATCCCTTTCTAGAGTGTCCTTCAGGTGAGGACAGCATTACTCCCCTCTGGCATCTGCAGCAACAGGGTACCATTTGGAAGAAGTTAGAAGCCCTCAACAGACAGGCAATTTTTAGGCACCTTGATCTTGGATTTCCCAGCCTCCAGAACTATGTGAAATACATTTCTATTATTTACAAATTATCCAGTTTATGATATTTGTTATAGAAAAACAATTCTCCAAAGATTTTTGCCTTCATTTTATTGATAGTATAGAAATAAACTATAATTTGAAACACTTGTCAGAACAGTCCCTTAGAGTTTTCTTACAAGCAAATTATAGGGGTCTATTTTTTGGGGGGGGGGTATCTGAATATACTGTAGCCACATATAAAATATAATATTTTAAAGAGGTAATTCAACATATTCTAATTTTAAGTTTAGAAATAGTAAACTTCAGTTTCAATGTTGGCTTTCTACCTATCTGAGGGTTAGAACTATTCAAATTCTGAGCCTTAGTCATTATGGAAAATAATAAATAGTGATGATAATCCTTGGGTTACAGACTTATTTTGAGGCTCAAGAATATTCTGTATTATACATTACTGACTACATATTAGTGTATCTTATATATGGTGCATAAAACATAAAAAGAAATGACTGTTTTGAAAAATTAAAATTTTTTTGATATGTTGTATTTTGAATCACTTTGAAATTGATATGTCATAAAGGTGCATACTTCATTTATATTAAAGAGTTCACTGGGCTTTTAAACACATAATTAATCTGTTGCTTCATTTCATACTATTCATTTAATTACTTCCTAAGCTTAACAATTTAATTTATTTTTATTATAATTTCTCCTTTACCTTTCACTAGGCAGGATTATGATACACATTTTCTATTAACTCATAAATTGACCTATTTTTTCAGTTGTTACTTTCATTTTTTTATATTTAAAAATAGAATTTATTCAAATTCTTATATATAGGGATGTTTATATATAATCTCATGAAGAAATGCATAAATGGATATTATGTAACAACTAATACATTGGTTTAAATATGACCAGAAATAATCATAATTGACTTCAACAACCACAGGCCAATCCTTCACTCTTTTTAAACATGTTTTTGGGGTACAGGGTTAGGAAAGGGCCTATCACAGGCACTTGTCTTCTCTGACTCTGACATAGCCATTATAGTCAGGGAAAAACCAGCATTTCTACAATGATCTGCATTAGTTAAAGGAGGAGACTTTTATAGCATTCAGCTTCCTGCAGAGAATATCTATTACAATAGTATTCCATTATGAAAGAAAGATTTTTGATATTGCTTGAGAAATAGAAGCAGAACTGTATAAATGTGAAAGAATAGTGAGTTCTGACAGAAAAATTGTTAATGTTGAGCAAAATGTTCACCAAAATTTATGATAAACTTGTTCTTATTAAATGATAATGAGATTTATTGAAGAAAAAGTCCATAATGCACATACACAAAACATATAACCTATAGTGTTAAGTCGTTCATGCTAAAATATACACAGTAAGTTTTGTGACACATTGTATTCTTTATCTTTAGTAAAAATAGTTTTATTTTTGTTATATTTCATGAGATTTATCATGAATATTTATGTATATGAACTTGGTGTCCATTTTATTATTTGATTTTGTATTTCTTTAAAATGATTGGTGATATTGTATCCTATGAAAATGATATAGTATATTCTATTTTGGATGTTATACAGTTTTATTTGTCCATAAAGTGATATGCAGAATTCATTTTTACTATTTTTTTTCCAATTTATTCCATTTATTTCCTCCAGAAAGATTTGAAAGAAGCAAAGTCCCTTTTTCTCAATGTACATGAACTTGAGCTCTAACTTACAAAGCCCCCTCCTGAAAAATGGACTGTAGAGTACTTTGGATTTAGACAATATTACTGGAAAGTATTTTAATATTGTAATTTTTTGTCCCTCCTCCAGTCTAGTAAAATATTCTTTACTGATTACTCTTTATATAGCCAATATTTATGTGGAATTACTTTAATCATTGTCAATCATTCTATTTGGTTATCATTCTTTCTTACATTGTGTGCTTCTCTTTGGGGATTATTTTTTCCTACTTTCCTATTTTATTTTTATTTTTTTGAAAATGTTTTCTTGGTTTTAATTCTGTTGTTGACTTTATGTTTTTGTTTTTGCTCTTATTCTTGAACTTTCAGTATGTTAATTACTCAATTCTAGTTGAAACTGTTTTGTTTTGGTATTTCTCAAACTCTGTCTCCTCCTCTGTGATTCTTTTGTAATCATTATTTTCTTTTTATCCTTGCTGGCTTTGAAAGGTGGTAATTTGCTTTGATACCCATGGAGCTTAAAGTACATTTATTTCTTTCATTCTATTTGAGATTTTTTTGGTAGTTTTATGCTTTCAATCAGTTTAGAATATCTATTAAAATATTGTATATTGTGGGGTGGATACATAGTTTTTATTACTAACCATTTGCTTGTCTGGTCATTGAATTTCTTCTATTGTCTTTTTCTTCTTGAATTTTCTATATTAATTATAGTTCTTTCATATTTAAATCCCCTCCCTTCCTCCCTTCCTCCCTTCCTCCCTTCCTCCATTTCTTTCTTTCTTTCTTGGAATAGAATCCAGAGTGCTCAACAACTGAGCTACATCCTCAGCCCTTTTAAGTTTTATTTTAAGATAGGCTCTTACTGCACCGCCCAGGCTTGCCTGGAATTTATGATCTTCCTGCCTCAGTATCAGAGTTGTTGGGCTTACAGGCAGCGGGCACTATGCCCAGTTTATCATTTTATAAACTTCTTAGATTTATAAGTTTCTCTGCTTTAATATTTTTTTAAATTTCCTAACCTTTAACCAGTTCTTCTTTATAATTATAATTTATTTAAAAAAAAAAACTCTTACATTTCCCTCCCCCGCCCACACACACTTTCTTAAGTATTCACTCAACTTACACCCAACCGCCTTTCTCCCACCCTCACTGACAAATAACTTTCCCAAAGTTCACTAGTGAACACAGCTCAAGGCCTGGGTTTGTCCTGCAGTACTCAGAGAGCTGTGTCTGGTCACTCTTTGACCTCACCTTTCAGAAACTCTGGGAGTCCAGGACTTCTTTGAGGGCGCCTTCTCCCAGGAGCTTCTTTCTTTAACCACCCACGTTTTCCTTCGCTAGTCCTCCTTCAGTCTATGGTCAGTTCTCCCATCTTGGGCACTTGTGTCCTTTACTATGGCAGTTTCAATCACATTGCAGGACAAAGGGGAGTCCCTATGCCTGCGACTGCACTCTGGATTCCAGATTGGGGCTGCCATCTAGGTACAACTGTATCTGTATGTCTCGCCAGCAGCCCACAAGTGTTGTTTCAGGGAGTTTGAATGTCAGTTAATAATCAGTTAGTTTCACTTTAATAATAGATTCCAAATGGAACATTTATGATTTTTCCCGACCTTTGTTTTTCCACGTATCAACTACCCAGACATCCTTGCTAAAGGGTGCTGAGTGATTCAAACTAAGCCAAAAGAGAAGTTTTCTCCAATATTCCAAAATTGGTCTTTGGGAGTGAGAAAATGTGTTTGTTTTTGTTTTTCTTTTATTAAAAGAAAGTTTATGAAAATTTGGGCCTAGAGCTTCCTCCCAGCTAGCTCACAGAATTAAAACTTGGGATGAAATATGGTTAGAGAAAGAATAAAGATTGATTTTCTGTTTCTAGTCTTCCCTGGGTCTACTACTGATCTCTCTCTCTCTCTCTCTCTCTCTCTCTCTCGGGAAGGGGTAGGGTGAGGTTAGGCAAATAAATATTAGCTCATTTCAATTAAGAAACTGTGAACAGGGTTTCTTTTCTTTGCAAAGAAATATTCATGTAAAGAAATAAAATGTCTTGAACAATAAAGCTTGAGAACAGTATCTCTCTTTTAAAAAAATTTTTTATGCACACATATAAATATTGTTATATAATTTTGCAGCAAGCAACTTGCAGATTAATGTCTGTAAATTAGATGCCCATCTTTTACATACAAAAATAAAGTGTGTCCCCCATCCCACTCTTACTTTGGTGGTGTCACAGAAGCTAGGTCATTTTACTAAACCAGGTTTAGAGAAACAATGCAGCAGCTTAGTAGTTGTTGCTGTACTAAGAATAATGTGATGGTGGACATGATTTCATAAATAAGTATTGTATTTTGGCTAGCATTCCTGAGGATACTATGCTTTTATTTCTTCAGATATTATTGTGACATTTCTGTTGTTGAAATATTAAGTGCTCTTTTCCAGGTGTCATTCTAAGGAGAAATTAATTCTTCCTAACAGAAATGTTCTCCTAGTCTTCTTTATGAATTTGGAACTGACTCACCAGAGATAATGCAGCCCATGTGGTAAGCTGAGAGAAAAAGAGAGCATCAGTATCTCAAAGTCATAGCTATCATGCTGCAGAGAATATTGAAGAAAGGAAAACTTCTCATATAAATTGATGTATACAGCCTTGGTGCAGACCCATGGTACTTCCAGCATATGAAAACACAAAGACTAAGACTCATTATCAAAGTCCCTTAGGAAAGCAGCAGATACCATAGTATAGAGGAAAGGTAGAAGGAATAAGGGGAAAAAAGATGCCAGTGTGATTTTGGTTAGAGCTATGATTTTATCTTTACTATGGAGATTGTCACATTATTTCTCAGTAGGGGAAAAACACATATTTCTATTAGAAAACTGCTGCAGTCTGGCTGGGCACAATTCAGGAGCCACTTGTCAAAAGAAACAAACTTTATTTTTAGAACCACACAGGCCAAACAATACAGCTCCTTAGGAAAAACCCTCAGAGCCCAACTGCCACCACAGGCTTCCCACAAACCTCTCAACCTCCCCCACTCCTCCTGCTCTTGAGGCTGATTGGCTGGGTCGCATGGGCAGAGCCAAAAAAAGTCCCCCAATGAGCAGCTCCGTAGTCTGAAAGGGCAGGGAAACAGTCCAATGAGCATCACCGCAGAGGAGCCAATCAGCTAGAAGTTGCTGGGGCCACTGTGAGCCAATCATCGGCTGGCAGCTGGAAGTTTGCTGGGATCCCTTAGGCTGTCTCTCTCAACAGAAAACAAACTCCCTGTTATCAAATATACACATGTAAATTAAGTAAGTTCTATATAAGATTTATTAGAGTCTACTTAATCATGAACAACTACTCTTTACATTTCTTGAACAAGTCCCAAGTTTAAAAATCCCACTGCATGCACTGTCATGTCTGAGCCTAGCAGATGTAGTTTATGAACTTGATAGTGCCTTAAATAAACAAAATCAGGTAAATAACTTTCAATTTCTATTTTAGCAGAGATTTTTATGTGTAATTACTGGTGCTCAGTAAGGATGAAGAAATGTAATATTTTGGAAAGTGTTCCACAACAGGGGATTTCCAATTGTTCTTACATCTGTTTTATAATGATATGTATATGCATACTAGAATAATAAAAGCATTGGATGTTAAATGTTGATGCATTTAAAATTATCTGCCAAAAAGGTGGTGGGGGGAGAAACTAAGTAGATGGCTAATTTTGGTTCATTTTCAATACAAAGGCAATAAACAAGATATGTGAGCAATAATATCACCATCGTTCCTTGTGTGGAAATGTGGGAGATGTTTTAAAAGGGGTTTGGCTTTTGAACAATTTTAATAGGCTTCTGCAAAGCTTTAATTAGCTAGAGATCCAAATAGTAGCTGACAGCTAGCAGAATTTCTTGTCTTGAGTTAAAGTCAAACTAATTAAATTCCAGAAGGAAAATATTTTCCTTCTAGCACCCATAATAAGTCATCTTGCTTAGCAGAAGAAATACAACAACAACAACAACAATAAAAAGCCAAACAAACAATATGGAGTCTTATGGACTGACAGTAATAAAAACAGACAAATTTTTGGTTGTGAAACAATGATGGACCAATTTCCAAAACTACTAAGTTATTAGGCAACCTCCCAAAAGAATATATGTTTTTGCTTTAAAAAAAAAAATTCTTTTTAGGAAAAGAATAGCTTGAGGAATTAAGCAGTGTTTTTGTTAAAATTTTAGCATAAGATTGACTTTTTAAAAGACATTTGCTGCTTATTTATATTTAAATATACATCATACATAATATAATTACTAATGCATTATAAAAATTACACAAATATTTACACAATTTTCTGAATTTATTTTAAAAAATACCAGTATCAAAGAAAATGGCTCAAATCCATATCAATTATAATATTCATAGACTATAACAAAGATTTATCAAAAAGTATATGGCTATCTTGCAAGATAGAAGAGTGAATCTTTTTAAACAATGAAATTCAAATTTTCTCAGCTAACTGCTATAAAGGGTTATTTGTTTATAAGAAAAGAAATGCTATATTATTTACTTAACATTTGGAGTTACACTAATAAAGAACCACTGTCAAAACTGGAAAACACTATTTCACTGTGAGGTATCTTTGGCAATCATTTCCTTCCTATTCTCACAGTTCCTTTTTAGAGAACTGCCTATGTCACTTGGGATTCTGTTCCTCTAAGTACTGCTAATCAGCTGGGCTGGGGGTGGGTGGAGCTGCTGATCTCCACTGCTGGTACCAAGGTTGGTCAGGAAGACTGGCTTTTTGTCAAAGTATTTATATCTCAGACAGTACTACTGATCCTGAACCTTAAATTGATGTAAGACTTGAACTATAAAAGAATCTTTGAGCAATTGCAAGGAAAATTTTTAGAAAAACAAAACAGTAACAGCAAATCATCTTTAGAAGAATAAAATAATTATATAGGTGTATGAATCAAGCATAAATTAGAAAGACAATGGTGATGAGAGGACAAAGGACAGATAAAGAAAAAATACAATGATGTTGATAATTTTTTTTCTTTGCTATTGGTTAGAACTATTACTGCCTTACCTTAATTCTTCTTCTCTTGTTTCTTGACACATATTTTGGTGTTCTGTTTAGTATCTGTCTCTACCAATCTGTCTAGTTTTTCTCTGTTCAGAAAACAGATTTAAGGACACATAGACAATGTTTTTGTTGTCATTGTTTCCACTCTGTTCAGAATAATGGCCTTTTAAATATTTTTGTCCCCGTAATAATGACTTTCACTATTTAGAAATAAGAAACACTGAAAACTACCATATATCAAGAGCTGTTATAAAAACTGAAAATACAGTGATGAAATAACACATTCTTTGCCTTATTTAGTTTGCTTGTCTTCACATTGGTGTCTGTGACGTGGATCAGGTTGGGGCAGGTTACACACTAGATTTGGATGTGAAGAGAGTGAGACAGATAATAAAAGGAAAATTTTTACAGTTGTAGTATTGAAATAATTGCTTTAAATAATTAGGATAATAGTTTTCTGGGATGTTAGAAAAGCATATAGAATCTTTTCTACTATTATATTCTCAATGACAAGAGGCTGGACCATTTATCTGCCAGTTCCTATTGCCCACCAGTTGAGGACTAGCCCCAGGGGCAATATCTTCCCTCATAAATTCTGTGTTTCTCTTGGGTCATAGATGAATGGTATGCTTTGTGTTTATAAAAGGAAACAAAATGGAAAAAGAATGGAAAAATAGACAATTTCTGAAAAAAAACATGAAGTTACAGGTCAGTTGTAACTACATCTAAAATCATGGTGAGCTGAAAAGATGTTAAAGGGACAACAAAAATACCTGCCATAATCTCTGCATTCATCAGTATGTCTTCTCTCCATGATGCAGGAAATCTTAAAGTCTAACTGAAGTAGTGTGATTAATAGAACAAATCATAGGCTCATTGGGTAACTTGTATCAAAGTACAAAATTAATACTCATCATTTTTCTTGGATTTTTGAAAGTGTTTCCAGCACTTTAAATAGCCTACTCCATAGGATCTAAGCCCTTAGTTTCTAGGTACATGCCAGATGATCACTAGGCAAAGAAGCATGATGACAGTTCTATGGACTCACTGAGTTCCATGTCTATTCATGCTAGTCCCTACTTAAAAAGCAGTAGCTCTAGCTTTGTAGCTTCAACTAACCCTGTCAGTAGGATAATACCTTTTGTTATCTTTTTGTTTATCCATGCCAGGTACAAGTTATATCTTTAAGTTCACTGAAACTTTCTCAATGAAGAATGAATTTTATAGAACCTTTAATCTAGTAAGACCTATGGTTTGGAAGATGAGATTCACAAATTAATACATAGGTCACTGGGAGTGATTATGAGAGAGGCTGATCCTAGTTTATCTCATTTTCCTCTCTTCTGTGTATTATAGGTATTAGGAACACAACATTGTATATGTGTTGTTTGTTCTACACAAAAACGGCCCTTGTCTCACAGGATGTAACATTTTATTTAGAATTTTACCTGAGACTTTAGGAGACCATTTCAATTTCTATGAGAATGTTTCTGAATGAGGATTCAACAAATCAAGAAACACTGTAGTCAGGCTCAGTTTTGCCCCTATTTTATCATAAAATGTATCACGTTAGAATCCCATGAATGTGAATCCCACATGAAATTCCAAGTGAAATTCAATGAATGTAAATCAGACCTTCACTGAGCTCTAAATCACCATTTTCCCAGATAAATTTTAGTCACAGATCCCTATCCAAAACAAGTATCAATTTCAACAAGGATGGTTTACTGAATCTCCTGGCATTGAAGCAGACAAAGTAATTAACGTACTCTAAATCACATGCTGGTCTTTTCACAAGATGTTACCATAAGGGAGAATGGGCATCATTGACTATTACTGACAGAGGAAGAATTCAACGATGACAGTAGTTAAATTAGTCTTGATTACAGCAAAGCCATTCTGCTGAACCATCACATTTGCTATCATGCTACCACATTTGTGGCCCGTTGCAAAAGCATTCCTACTCCCAAGTACAGACGTTAACTGAGGGCTTCAAAAAAATTCATCATGTCTACCCATTTGTTCAGTCATTTCTCTACAAAGGAAGCTCTCTGATAAGGTTTGATAGTGAAAGTAAAATACTAGTAATGTTTTTATTGATTTTCATAGGTTCATACACTTGTATTTTTCTCAATATCCCTTATATAGAATTTATTAGTTATTTGCCTTTCAGGTGCCTAATCCTTCACGTAATCCATTATTAGTACCATTGATGTATATATTCATTAATAAAACACACACATGTGTGTGTGTGCATATATATTTGTATACATATCAGACTACTTATTTCTCTACACAATGTAGAAGTACCACATGTACAACTTACATCTCTATCCAGTTTAATGTACTCCATTTGTTACTGTCCTTTAAGGATAACAACCAGATCAACTCTTGTATAGAAATATTTCATTTTCAGTGCACATCTACATTTCAGAAAACATATCTCTAATCCAGTCTTGTGTTTTTTCCTCTCCTGAAAGCTGGTCATATGACCAGCAGGACAAAAGAAAAAAAGAAGAAAAAAATGAGGGACAAGCACTTATACAACAGAGGTGCCCATCTCGTTTTGTGATTTCCTTATGCTATATGAAACTGATTGGGGTCAATATCAAATAAACTCTGACCACTGAATAGTGGTAGTTTTCTGCATCAAAGCTTTATAATTCACTGGTTCAGATAATAGTCAACTTATGAAGTGGAAAACTTTCAGAGTCACTTGATATTCTTTAGTCAGGTGTTCAGTTTCAAATGGGTTCACAGAACACCAGAAACTGTTATTTAAATGCATGGCAGTCTTTTGGGTGCAGAAAGTGTGTTCTGTTTCTAATATTCTGGTAGTCAGATTGTGACTTTGTCAACAGAGTTTGCCTGGAATTTCTCAAAGAACTTTTAGCTATTGTAGATTTCTCTAACAAGATCAGATCATCTCCCTAACTCAGGAAATCAACAGGGCTCTGCTTCAGTTGCTTTCTCTCTGTGTCAAGGTCTGCAAACTCTCTGGGTGCGGTAACTTTGGGCAATTGTAGGGCTTAACATATTTGTTTCCCATCTCTGGGGGATCAGTATCATTCATTGTTTGATGTTTCATTGTCTCTAAAATCATCATTTTGTGTAACTTGTTTCACTTTTGTTGTGGTTTTGCTGTTATTGTTACTGGTTCAGACATGAAGGTAAAGGCAGCAGCATCTAGATACCCCACTGCTGCCAACAGAGAAATTCTTCCTTTTCGACTTCAAAGATTTTCTCTTTGTTCTTGGGTCTCAGCTGTATTAATATGAGATATCAATAAGCGGGGTTTTTTTTTTGTATTATTTTTCTGCTTTTGTTCCTAGCTGCTAATCAAATATATTATTATTAGATATGTTTTCCAGTTTTGTGTTTTGGGAATTTTATTTTCAAACACTGCATTTCCCAATTAATTAAAATCATTTTCTCTCTCCCCCACCACCATGTACCCAATTCCCCTTTCTAGGATTTCACTTACAGCTATTAGAAAATGTTTATTGGATCTCAAGTATCTGTCATTTATGCCATTCATTTTCTATATGTACTACTTCTTAAAAATTCTCCATATTTAATTGTAAATATTTGAGTCTGACTTCAAAAACCATGTTTTAATTCTTTTCCACTCTATGTATAGTACTATTAAGCCCAACAAAATTATATTCAATTAAATTGAATATGTACTTGATACATAATTTTATTCAAATAATTACTCCATTGTAACTATGTACACTGATCCCAGGAAGCAGTGGATTCCAAGATTCTGCTGGTGAGAAACAAGAAAGCATTTACTTCTCCACCTTATGCTATGTCTGATTTATTCTGGCAGCCTTAAGAGAGTCATTCTTCCTAACAGCTTAGTTTAAATTATATGTTGGATGTAAGGATATGTTAATGGCCTGTCTGATATATTCAGCTGACTCAGTTTTATAATAGATTTAAAGTCCTATGCTATAATTTCTGCCTTATCATCTCTGGTAACTCTGCCCTATAATTCTTCCAATCTCAATGAAAAAAAAATTTCTTTTCTCAAATTAACTTCTTCCCAAATTGATAGTCTTGGTGTCCATCACTATTACCAATCAGCTTATTATTTTTTTACCTTCCCCTTATGCTTCCAATACGTTGTGTAAAGTATTTTCTCATATGTACTTCCATCAAACAATGAAGAGGCCAAAATAGCATATCCAACTTATTTTATTTCCCACAGTGTTGATAAGAGTTCTCAGCTCCAATCAATACATGTTGGATGAGTCAATTATCAAATCATCATGCTTAGATATTAAGAATGCTTGTATCAAAGCTTTGTGTAAAAATACTGTTTTTTCATGCTTAAACTAAAACCTATTATTCTTTTTGGATAATTCTGGTTTGTCATATGCATTTTGGGGGTGCTCCTTTTCATAACCTGGTATACTTTATCCACTGCCCCAATGCCTTTAATTTATCTTGTTCTTTTGTTTTCAATGACAGCTTAATTAATGAGTCCTACTTATTTAAAGGAATTCACTAGAACATGAATGATGAGATTCATTTAAGGTACCTAGCATTTCTAGTACCAGTTATATCAAGTAATAATAGTTCCCCACTCTTCCTTTAGGTCATGTTACTGCTCAAACTTTCTAATTTGGACTAAAAAAATATTACCTACTTCTTTTCTATATTCAAGTTCTATACCTATTTCAATATAATGATTAATTTTTTATATATGAAAAATTCTCTCCTTCATTAGTTTTTCCTTTTATTCTAAGGAAACTAATAATTTTTTTCTAATATATGATCTTCAAAGTTAATTGCTCAATTTACTAACTTCCAATTAGTATTCTTATTAGCTGTGTCTGCCTCCTACTTCATCAGGGACATTGCTATGGTCTCTATTTTGTTCATAGTTGAACAGCATTCTAGATTAGTGTACTGATTTCCAGAGTGAGGTGGAAACAAAGTATTTTATTGGCATACAAAAAAGAAATTGTTATAATTTCTTAATAATTATTTTTATCTAAAGTTTAAACAGATGGATATCTACCATTTCTGTTGGTTTAAATTTACTCTCAAATTCAATGGGCTACCAGTGCCCAGCCATTTGGCCAAACATTACTCTAATTGTCAGTGAGGTATTTTTTGGATAAGGTTAATATTTGAATAATAGAGTGAGTAAAGCAGATTTACTTTTCTAATTTGAGTGGTCCTCTTTAAATCAATGCAAAGACTACAAGAGAATGAGAATGCTGATTCTGAGGAAACTCCATCTCCTTGATTGATGAGGCAGGATGTTGGTCTTTCCTGACCTCCAGATTCTGACTGAGATGCCTGCTTTTTCTGGATCTCTACACTGCTGGTTTGGAACGAAAACCATTTTTTTTTTCTGATCCACACTGAGACTACTCAGCAGCTCTCCTGAGTCTCCACACTCTAACTCAGCCTGTGAGTTTTGTGATGTCTCAACTTCCATAATAACTAAGCCAATTCTTACACTTAGTCTCTTAGTTAGATAAAAAGATATGTTCTATAGAACACATGCACACATGTCTTGTTGGTTCTGATTTTCTGCAAAAACCTGTATATATACTCTAATTTAAAAAGTGATCAATACAAATAATAGTGTGAAACTTACTGATGGTTCTTGAGCTGTGCTCCTTTTCTCATTATCTTTCCTCATTCCTTTGTATGAAGCTTTTATCTTCTTCTCTCCCTCTTTCTCTATGACTATGAATCCGATGGTCTTTATGAGGTTTTCACTTTCACACTATACACTAAAAGGAGTGTCTTACAGGTATCTATCTAGGCTTGTTGGTCTTTTCATTCCCAAGCTATTTCAGTAGTTCACTTTTCTGTTTTTGTGGTTCTGGAAAAAGACAGCAGGTATCTTTGTTTACACTGTATTGAACTTAGTCTGTTTACATGTATGTTTTTCTCACAATGATAAAAATTTCAGAAGGACTTCATTTTGTTCATCTTTACATCCTGGTTACTTAGTATGTTGTTAGGTACACAGAAAAGGACAATGAACTTATTTCATCAAAGTAACATGAACTATTGGCAGTGATAATCTAGTAAGAAAAAGAGTTTAAAACTGTCTATAGGAAAATAATAATTTTTTTTTAGAAAACTTTAAAAACCTAAAAATATTTAGGGAAATAGATGAGTAACAAAGTTGGAAAAAAATCTATCCTGCACAGGCACAGAATAGTAATGGATCAACTGAAACTAGCCATATAGTTTTGATTCAAGATGGTAAAATTTACTAAAATATTTTTCTCATTGTCACTTTATGTCTTTACCTTTTTATTCCTTTCAATCACTCTAGTAAATTAGGGATAAAAAACTAAAAATGGGTAGAACTGTGATTTTGATTGTATGGAAATTTAACACAATACAATCATAGATTTTTTTATGCTTTCAGTGTTGGGGAAATAAAATATTGACTGGCACTAAAGCATACTAGCTCAAGTTGGCAGTAGAAAACGCTTTAGTGAATTTACAACAGTGAATATACCTAAATAAGACATTTTTAGGTGAAAATATGGGAAAATTGTTCCACATTCTCATTGTATGTAATAAGATATTTAATATTAATTATTCTTTTGATAAGAATATTAAAATGGTTCCTTTAGGCTAGGTTGAAGTACATGAATGAATAGCAAGTTTTCCATAAGCTCTAAGCACCTTTCTGAAATTATAGTATTTGCAGATAGAAATAAATTTAAAAGACAGGGCCTCCTAGCCTTCATTACAAAAGAACCAAGTAAATTAACTGGGAACACAGCAGGGTTTTATTATCAAGGAAGAAATTAGTTCAACGTCTTTTTAAACACAATTTTGGAACTGTGAGTTCACTGGAAGGCAAAGTAAGAAATATATTTGACTGTCAAGGAGAAGTATTCATTAGCTCCTGTCAGTACTCTAATATGTTCTTTAATTTTCTCTCTTTTCCCATCTTTCCTTTCTTCTTAATAGCCCTGCCTCCTTGTATTTTCTACTTAATGTGGAGTACAAGGATTCTAGTAGTCTTTCAAAATCATTTATAAGAATTATATTTAATTCAAAGGATAAATACTGATGTTTCCTAATTTAAATGTGTTACCCAATAAATCTGCTCTGAGTTAAAAATGCCATAAGTCAAAATGAATTTAATATATCTACCAACGGGACATCACAGGTTAGCGTTGATTTCTCACACTTGTTATCACATGGGACCTGCCTCTTGCTGTTGCTATTCTCCACCATTATGGCAGATTATCATATCATATATTGCCTTCCTAGGTAAAGATCAAATTTAAACTTTGAAGTATGATTTCTACTGAGTGAAGTTTTCTTTCACACCATCATAAAGCCAAAATGTTGTAAGTTGAATCATTTTTGTAAATCAGGTACTGTCTGTATCCAGTTTATGAACTGGCTAATTAATAGTTAATTAATAGTCCTTCACTATTCTTTTGAAAGATTTTCTTTTTTTCTTTCTTCTCTCTTTCTCTATCTTTTTTTGTTTCTATTTCTGCTACTGCTAGAAACTCTAGACAGCTAAGTAAGGCAAAATGTATTTTGCCAAAGTGCTCAAGTTGCCTAATGTAGAAGCATGTAGCTGTAAGAGTGACTTTAAGTATCATTTGTATAGTTTTAAAATATAGCCACCCAAACCCATCCATACTGAACTGAAATCTCTGGAAGTGTGGCTGAATGTTCATATTTTCTGAACTTTCACAATTAATTCCAATATTTACCAATAGATGACAAAGATAACAAGTAAAACAAGCAACTACTAGATGGAATATAAATGTATAATAGCAGTATGAAAGGGTAGTTATTATTATAAGTTTTGGATGAAAAAATCTGTGGCTTTACCAAATACTTGTAAGAAATCACAGTACTGAAAATTGGTATTATTGATATATAGATACTCATGTAGCTTTTTTCTATTGCAGATGAGATGAATTTCATCTATTGCTAAATGTGTGTGTGTGTGTGTGTGTGTGTGTGTGTGTGTGTGTATGAGAGAGAGAGAGAGAGAGAGAGAGAGAGAGAGAGAGAGAGAGAGAGATCATCATATGAAATGTACCTTATGGTAGAAAATAAGTAAAATTTTAGCAAATTCTATAAATAAATCTCTTCTTCTTTCTCTCTCTAACTGCCCAATGGTGTTTTAGTATTAGAAAATAAGTTGTGAACAAAATCAGAATAGACTAACACCTTAACTTCCATGAGCTAATATTTAATATTTTATTGAAAGGAAAGAAAAAAATATGAATTACTGAATAAAAAAAACTTTCAATCCAATAAATACTAACATGAAGATGAAGTATATCATCATAGAAAATTACTTAAGGGGGTTTCTTTAGCTAAGATTGTTGGAGATTAGATTGTATGATTGAATATGTGTGTAACTCTTTTTAATAATTGAATCCATACCTACATATTTAATGAATGAAAATACAAACCATACAACTTGAATAACTTTCCTAACATAGTTATTTGCCTATGTGATCCCAGAAGTTATCTATTTTACTTCTGGGCACTTTAAATTTGTCCTTGGTCACTCAAGTATGTGAATGTTTCAAAGTAAATAGTCATCCTAATGCATAAAGCAACTCAAGTGTATGCAGTTCCTAATGATAAAAATGATTAAAAGCATGAAAAAAATACTGCATCCTCTAGTAATAATAGGATAGCCAGGAACAGAATAGTTAGAGGACATGAACTCTGAAAAAAAATATGTGACTTATTTTTTAATACATATAAAGTGATCCAATTAAGAAACACATCAAACTTCTTTTTGTGCAGAGGTGAAAAATAGAAGTTTAAATTATGTAAATTAAAATCATTGCTTTTCTACCTGAGTAGATTATTCTCCTAGCTAACATTATATTTTATATTATATTTATGGCTTTTTTGTTGTTATTCCTCTGTCATGTTGGCAGAGATTCACATTTCTGTTAGGCCAAACATATAAATTACAGTGTAATGTTCTTTACAAAGAATTGTCTCAGGGTTGTCTTTTTTGTGCCCAAAGTAATACGATAATCATAGGGCCAAATAAGCTAAATAATCATGAATCTGACCCAAAACGTTTTTAGAAGTGATTTTAATATATTTTAGTGAGGTATACATTATTGATGACATAAAATGTTTACTAAAACATACATAGTGATTCTAAACATTTCAAATAAGTATCATCTATGCATTTTATATTATACATATCTTTGCAACTGAAAAAAAAGAACCTCCTCAAGGTCACAATTTGCCTATAATAAGCAATTGTTAACAAGTTTGTTGAGGTGTTTACCATTGTTCTAATTTCCAAGGAAGGAAAAACTTCATTAAACTAAAACCAATTAATTTTAAAATGCTTCAAATTGCAACTAATGAGCCCATAGGATTCATTACCAGTGAAGGTCACAGAACTAACCAGAATCCTGAATTTATCTTTATCTCTGGTTATATGACTGACTGAGCTGGGATTTGGGAGGTCTATCTGGCAGCAATCAATCAGACTGCCACCCAGCAATCAGGCTGGAGCAAGGTGAATCTGCAATATGTATATAGGGTAAAAATGGGAGTTCATAATCTGCTTGAATCAAATGTATGAAATATGATATGTCAAGAACTTTATAATGTTTTGAACAACTAATAATAATAATAAAAAGAAGAGTAGATTCTGTGGCCCATGTGCATCATAGAAAGCTCCATTGTTTTTTCTAATGGCAGCTCTAATTTTGATAAAAACTCAAAAGCTTACTTAAAGATTGAAGTGACTTGTGCTTCTTGTAATAAAAAACAGACAGGTTTTAGCTAACACATTTATATCATGTTAAAATCCCTGAGGGATAAAATAGATCATTTTATTAGTAAAGAAAATATCAAAGGAGAATATAGCCACATATTAGACAGCAGTGTACTACATTGAAGTAGGTAAAAAAGCACCATGTGAGCCACCTTTTGGCCACAGTGGCTGGAATTGCACCAAGAAGTGTTTACTGAGCACCTTTTAGTATTTAGTTGTTTTCTCATTGATGCCTTTACTTGTTCCATCATTCATTTTTTAAAAAGACTTTGTTAAATATCTTCAGAAAAATAAGTATTATTGTGTGCACAGTAAAGTGCCAATACCATGGGTTCTCCTCTGAAGAAATTTACACCTTTGTGAACAGAGTAAGGAGAATTTTCCAACTATAATAAAATATCATGACAACTGCCATAGAAGTTTTCTAAAACATACTGGAAACACCAGTGGATATCTGGTCAGTGTAATCAATTCTTATACAAATATGGTATTTAAAAACTATCTTCCTCTTCTAACACTATTAATTAAAGTGTTTGGTGGCTCCAATCTCCTAGGATTTACCTGGACTTGGAAGTCTATAAATTTTTGTGCACATGCTCACTGTTTTTTTTTTGTTAGCGTTTTTTAACATCTTATTTGGAAATACAAAAAACAAGATGGGGAAGACCAATTTGGAGCCTATTGAATAATCTTAACAATCTTTTATGTGTATCAGAATTAAATCAGTGTTATGACAGAAAGGGGGCTATACGTACAATGTACAATGAAGAAGAAACAGATGTTTTGGTTCATTGGATGTTGAAGTTGAACAATAAGAAGATTTTTGGATTGAATATAAACTATTTGTGGCATGTAATTTTTATAAGACTTTATAATTCTAACAGCAATCCAGATAGTCCAATGGGTACATGAGAATGAACTCCTGTAAAAATATTCATCAACATTTTTCATCTTTAATCAGAGACAATGAATTTCATTTCATAAATTTCAAATAAATTCATAATTATTTTTTTCAAAACTCAGTGTACAATGAAAATAAGTAAGCTTTCAGAATTTTTTTTTCTTTCAGTTTGTAGCATCCTTCTGAATTTCTGAAAGCTTAAATTTGGACTAAGATTTATCAGTACTCTGCTAAAAATGGTTTGAAAAATAATTATTGGATGCACAAAAGAAACAGGAAGAAAACCAGAAATCAAAGAAGAGCTTCAGCAGCAGAGTCCTTTGAAAATGATTTTTTAAAATGTAGTCAATGATTTCTAATGCTTTATATTTGTCAGATCAGAATAAGACTGAAAAATTTAATGAATTTATTCTATCAACAAGGAGACTATATAGCTTTATTTGAAGTAGAAGCAAGATTTAGAATGCCTATGGTACACAGAAGTAATGAGGTGAGCACAGATTGTAATTTCATGATAGAGAAACCAGTGGAAAAGGAATGGAGGTGGAGGAGTGGCCAGAGAGTTCATGTTTAACTAACATGTTATTTTTCATTTTGATACTGATATTTGTTATTTACAGTTTTATTTTTATTTTATTTATTTATATTAATTTAGAGTTTTAAGTTGATTTCAACATGTTTCCCAGATGGTAGCAAAGAATATGAAGAAAAGGGACAGTGGATTTGCAAATACAGAGAAACAATTGAGCAAAGTCCTGGATTTAATTAAAGTGCAGAAATCAGGTCTGAGATGAAGAACTTAAAAGTAGATTAAAAGAAAAACAGGTGATAGATAAACAAGAAGGAATCTTAAATACTGTCTGTTAAAGAAACATCTTTATAAAATCATTTTTTACTTCTTTTGAACAGAGCATTCCATGCTATTGAGAATCATCCAAGCTCAGAGTTTAGCTACTACTTACTGAGGAACATAGAGCAAACGACATTCTTGAATATTAGTTCTCTCATTTAAAAGTTGAAATAACAATTTATATCTTTAAGAGTTCCTGTGAAAATGAGATTTGCAAAATTATCTAATAGAAAATGTAATAAAATTAAAGGTGTTGGGCTGGAGATGTGGTTCAAGCAGTATTGCACTCGCCTGGCATGCGCGGGAGTGCGGGGTGGGGGGGTGGGGGGGCGGGGGGGTGGAGGGCGCGCTGGGTTCTATCCTCAGCATCACATAAAATAAAAAATAAAGATGTTGTCTCCACTGAAAACTGAAAAATAAATATTAAAAAATTCTCTCTCTCTCTCTCTCTCTCTCTCTCTCTCTCTCTGTCTTCTCTCTCTCTTAAAAAAAAATAAAGATGGTGAACAAAGGTTTGTTCTACTATGGCACACTTGTGAACAGTATGCTGGGTTTATTTATTTCTCAGTTGACCAACCTTAGATTAGTTCTTGCTATGACTCTGGTTATAAACCACTCTATTACCCAGATTAAAATGTATTTAATTTTGAAAACAAAATCCTTTCCTTTTAGCAACTCTCCTAGATAATGGAACAAGCATTTACATAAAATAATAAATGTGTTTTAATTACTTATTTATTTTTCTATATTCCATGCCTATGATGGATGTTGCAATACAAGAATGGTTTCTAAATTATACCCAAATTAATATTAACAGAAATTTTTTTTTACTGGATTAATCTTTTTCAAACATAGCTGGTTGCAATTATCTACTCTCTTCCTTTCCCTTATATTATAGCCCCATTTTAAAGCAAGACTGATTCGATGGAGGAGAACCACAGCTGTGGCTTCCTGACTGGATTTTTAAATAATGGCAACATTGAATAAAGCTTGAATTTTCTGAATATGTCTTGTTTAAATTGCATATATCCATCATTCCTGTGTGAATTTTATGAATACTCTTTTGGCTTGGTAGTTTAACTTACAACTTCTGGAAACAAATTATGCACAAAATATTAATTACCCTCTCACAGCAGCCACTTCAAAATGAGAAAAACATATTCAATAAAGAAATACATACTTTAAAATAATGAAATATTAAAAAAGAATAGAAGATCAAAGGAGTAGACAAAGGGGAATGAAAGAAAGGGAGGAAGAATGGGAAATGGAAATTCAGTGGAATAACTCTGACCTTAGTTTCCTATGCACATATATAAATATACCACAGTGAATCTCACCATCATGTGCATCCACAAGGCACTAACTAAAACAACAACAACAAACTATAAGTAAATAGCAGAAAGATCAGTAGGAGTACGGAAACAGGGATGGGAAGAAAATGGGGGATATACTGGGAACAAATTAGAATCAATTATTTTCCATGATTTTATAATTATGTCATAGTATATTGCATTCTTATGTATAACTAAAAAACCCAATAAAAATATAATCATACTTTCAAGACATATGCTCATCTTCATAAAATTACATATGCATCTCAAAACTTATCTTCTATAATTATCAATCACTCTATTTCTCCAGTCCCCTGATTAACAGAAATTATCCAAAGAACAGTTCAAAATATCCTCCTGCTTTGTTTTGCTATACGTATTGGTCAAGGTATCTCTAGTTACCTAATCATTGTATCTTGGGTTAATTTTGAAATGTATCCTTTTTCCACACCCCCATCTATGCCAATATCCATGTCCTCTAAATCACATGCTATGTTCTACTGATTTCACTTTTACACATATATTAAGGATAGTCTATCTTCTCATAGCATGGTATTATAAGCATGATATTATAATATTCTGAATATTTTTGGGGGGGTACTAGGGATTGAACTTAGAGCCACTCAACCACTGAGTCAAATCCCAGCCCTGTATTTGTATTTTATTTAGAGACAGCATCTCACTTTTGGTGAGGAAGACTTTGAACTCGAGATCCTCCTGCCTCAGCTTCCCCAGCCACTATGATTACAGGCATGCACCACTGCAGCCGGCTAAGTATTTCTTACCTGAAAAACCACATAATTTCTCTAACTAGATTAACTTCTTGCAAACTTGTCCCCTTCCAACACATTTTCTACACCATCTGTATATTATTACCTTCCTTACCTTCATCTTCAGTTTTTTCTAGTCACTTTTTTTTTTACTTCAGTGGCTACTGCCCCTCATCTACATACATTATAATTCAGCAATACATATCTACATATTATTGTCCAAATTTATTCTGCAGTCTCCTCCTACCTTTCCCTTGACACACACTTCATTATCATATAAGATGTCCTCCACAATATTGCTGCTTGTTCCCTCAACTACATCAGAGAAAACTGAAAGTTGTTTGAAAACAATATTATCTATTTTCTTATTTTCCCTTATATCAATCATTGCTTGACACATAGATAATACTTGTTTTTTTTTAAATTTTCTTTTAATGTATGAAGTAATGGAGATATGGATAAAATAAATTCATGAGTGAATAAGAAATATTAGCACTCATTGTTATAATGAGGTTTTATATTTCTCTCTCATTAAATAATGTTCATGGCTGCTCTGTCCTATTTTTGCCTAGTTAAAACTTATCCTAGAAAATGCTCTTAAATTCTCTAATATCATAACTATTTTTTACATATTCTAAAGTTGAAGCAGAAATATATGTCTAAATTTTCTTCTTCTTTATTATAAGCAGTACCTCTGCAAAACAATACAGGAAACAATTATAAAGTGTACAAGAAAAAATTACAAAATGAAATTAACAGACCAAAAAAAATTCAACTTGTGTAATAGCTATGAACCAAGAAAAACGATTTTTATAATTTTAAACCTCGATTTAATTATATATTATAATCCTCTGTTTATTTTGAGATCACAGTAATATTTACAACAAAATTTGATCTTTTGAACACAACTCTACATGAGCTCAAGTCTAGCCTATTTTGGAGCCATTCTAATATGGAATAAGGTGGGAGGCAGAGTGTTATCCTAGGTAAGGCAGGGATCTAAGCAAATAACACAATAAACATTACATCTAAAACATGTATCAAACAAAGGCTAAGAGAACTTTTAATTTTCCTTTTGTGGAAAAAAGTGGCAAAATACTTCTATGATTTACAATGTCATGTTTAAGCAGATCAGGCTCTCCTTATTACCTTCCAAAATTACATTTAAATTCCAATACCAGTGTGAAAAATAGTACACAATTGTATGTATAGCTTATTGATAACAGGTTACTTCATCTAGCTATAAAACATCAAATGACATGATTAAATACCAATCAAATTTGTTATATCTATACAAATCTGAGACTATTGCTATAGATAATTTTAGTTTGGAAAACACCAACTTGGCAAAGTGCTCTCCTAAGTCTTATATTTAACTGAGTTTAATTTTTAAACTACAATTTAGAATCCATAGTTTACAGTAACAATAATCACAGATCTCTCATACATTTAGAAAACTGTTTTAATAATCAGAAACTGACTTAGTCAAAGCAAACAGACATAAAAGGTCTTCAAATGCCTTCTATGTCAGATACAATGTATAAAAGAGAGCACTTATTGGTTACCTTGCCAGTTAATTTAGATAAATTTTCATTTTATAAACTTTTACACAACATTTAGACAAGATTTAGAGAGATATAGTTCTCAGATGCATACATATACCTAGTCACATATATTTATGGTGTAAACTATATTGTTATAACCTACATAACAATTGTTTGTTTAACCAGTTACAAAGTAATCATTTAAGACTTCATAATCAGCTTGAATCAAATGTATGAAATATGATATGTCAAGAGCTTTGTAATGTTTTGAACAACTAATAATAAAAAAAGAAAAAAAGGACTTTAAAACAGGCACAAACCCTAATTATTTTAAGACTTAGTTTCCCCAAGTAATAGATCCTAACAAATATAAGAAACTTAATTTGATAGATAAGAACAGATCAAAGTTTCAGAGTTTGCTTCATATTGTTACATTAAATTTCAAATAACTTTAGCTGTGCTAATTATAGCCAATATAATCATAGACTTTGAGGTGTACCTTCTGCAAACTTTTTGCAACTTACTTAAATATTCCCAGCTTCTTCACATTCTAGTTTTGTCCTCTTTTGTCTTGGGCTTTAGCACAAGAATATTACTTTACCAAATAAAATACATTCTCTTCCAGAAACATTTCTTTTACTTTCTAGTTTTCCATACTAAAATACTTCCATACTTATAACTTCCTTTTTTCTAGTTTCAGACCCTTTCTTAAATTCATATTCTGAAAAAAATCCTTGTTCATGTTATCTGTGCATTTGATTTATACAACAAATTTCATCCCAGGAGAGGAATTAGACAGTCTGGAATATTAAAAAACTGTCTTAATCTTTTCTCCCCCAGATGGCATTGAAGGGGTTGGAGCACAGGATATTTTTGAGCCTGACTTGTCTGCCTTATCATTATCATGATGCTATCAATTTTAAGTGAGTCTTCCACTGTCTATAGTACCCAGAGGTTCCTTGTGGACATTTTTTCTTATACTAGGCATTTTGATATTCAATGGAGGAGGCCCTTTCCATCTTATTTTTTTAAAGCTTCCTTGAGGATCCTTTTGCAGAGTTTGCCTAAAGAATGTGGGTTGGCCTTAGTTTCTTTTTCTTTTCTGGGTGCAGTTGTTTATTGTGCCAGTGTCCCCATGAGTTTAGTTTGACAGGATACTATTACAGCAATAGCTGCTTTGCCTAGTGATGTATATCAAATGGCCAAATGGGGTGTCAAATTAGATTTTTTTTTTGTGGTGCTTGTTATTGAACCCAGGGCCTTGTGCATGTGAGGCAAGTACTCTACCAACTGAACTATATCCCCATCCCTCCTGTCAGATTTTAAAAGAGGAGACGATTCCTGTCCTGAGGAATAACACTGCTTAAACCTACTGCCTCATTCTTTTTAGCCAGCAACCTCCAAACCCCAGGAGCAAAACGAGTTTGAAGGCAGGGCAGAGGCCAGATTCTCTTTGACCATTTTTTTTAATTTGCAGCTCAGGCAGCGTTTTTGGAAAATTTTCTTCCAGTTTAGGGCTAGTGTCCTTTTTTAAATTTATTTTATTATTAGTTGTTCAAAACATTACAAAGCTCTTGACATATCATATATCATAAATTTGATTCAAGCAGATTATGAACTCCCATTTTTACCCCGTATACATATTGCAGTGTCCTTGACCACAGTGAAACAACCTGCAACTGTCTGAGGCCAGGCTGAAGAACAGTGGTGAGAGTGTCAGCTTCGGGTTTAAAAGATTTATTTATTTATTACCCCTTTCTGAGGTTCACACTAGAAGAAGTGCCTTTTGACACATTCAACTTAGTTCCTGACTGTTCAGCCTCCTTATTAACTGTGTAAATGTCTGTACATACAGAATCTCTTTTTATATACTTTACCCTTGACAGGCCAACTTCAATGTCAAGATTATATAATAATTCAGATAATAACATTCAAAGTCCAGGTTGTGTGATAGTAACCATCTTTCTCTTCGACATGCTTATAATTATAGGTGTCCCATTCAGCCAAGATCTCTCTGCTCAAGAAACTATAGGTAAGGTTAAGGCAGCATGGGCCATGTCTATTTATTGTGAGAAAACCTTTTTCAAGATAAACAAGAAGCAAGAGGCTGTAGGAAATTGGCCTGATTGGAGACTTTGCACTTTTGAAGTAATTCCTCCTTCTCCAGGCAGCTGGTGCATCAAGGCTATTTGGGTGCACTGGTATCTCTTTCTACCTCCAGGGAGCTGTGGTTTGAACCAAGGCTGTCTGAACCAATAAATTATCTTTGTTAAAATTATTTTGCTAAAGCAACAGAGCAGTCTCAGATTGGCAAGATGACCCGAGAGTTCTCTGAGAGGCACACTTCTGCTTGGAGATGGCTCAGACAAGCCCACAGTTCATTCTCAGCTCGTGACAACTAATGGCTCTCAAAGACTTAAGGGTCTCACTATCTCTCAACAATATTATACTTGGAATCAAATTTCAACATGAGTTTTAAAGGGGGTAAAATATGTTGAATCTTAGCCAGAGGCCAACATAGAATCCCTGATATGGTGCCATATCCTGGGATAAGCAGCTAGATACTTTATGGCAGATTGATTGTATTGAATCACTTTTATCATGGAAGGGGCAACAGTGTCCTTATGGAATAGACACTTACTTTGGGTATGTATTTGCCTTCCTGACAATCAATACTTTTACCAAAACTATCACCCATAGAATTACAGAATCTTTTATTTGCCATAATGATATTTCACACAGCATTGCTTCCCATCAAGAAAATTTGATTCAAATGTATGATATGTCAAGATCATTGTATTGTCATGAGCAACTAATAAAAGATAAAAGAAAATCACTTCACACCCAAAGAACAGTGACAATTGGCCCATGCTTATGGGATTAACTATTCTTACCACGTTCTGCAATGCTGTAAAATACTTGAGTTGATAGAATGGAGGAATAATTTTTGAAGATTGATTTATTACATCAGTAGGTGGCAATGCCTACTACCAAGGCTGAGTCAAGATTCTCCAGAAGTTATATATGCTCTGAGTCTGCATCTAATATATTTATTTTATAGTTAAATTATAAAGTCCCAGGGATCAAAGAGTAGAAAAAGGAGTGAAGCCATTCACTATTCAATGTAGAAGCCCTTTAGCAATATGATTGTTTTCCATCTCCATGAATTCATACCCTGCTGTCCTGGAAGCATTAGTTCCAAAGGGAGGAATGCTTTCAGTTTCAGGCACAACAATTCTGTTGAACCATAGGTAAAGAGTGGCCATATAGCCACTTTAGGCTCCCAGGTTTCTGAATCTACAATGTCAATCCCTTCCCAAACCCCTGAAAAATAGTAACTCTCTGGGTGATTAGTCCTCATCACCAAGGGAACACTGGACTATTACTCCAGTAGAAAGAAAATGGAAAGAAAAATGTATGGAATATAAAAGATTCCTTAGAGTGTGTATTGTTATTGCCAAATGTTTTAGTTGGCTTTTTGTCACTGTGATCAAAGATCTAACAAGAACAACTTAGCTGAGAAAAAGCTCATTTTGGTTCACAGTTTTAGATATTCAGTCAATAGTGAGTCAGCTCCATCTCCTCAAAGACCCAGAATAGCATGTCAAAAGAGCATGGGGGTGTAGCATTGCTCCATTCATGGTGGCAGGAAAGAGGGAGAGAAAGGTAAAGGGGCCACAGGAAAGATGAACCTTTCCAAGACGTGCCTAAAGTGACATACATCCTTCAGCCTTGCTCTTCCTGCCTACACTTACCACACAAGTAGTTTATTCAAACTAAAATACACTGATTAGGTCAGAGATGAATATTTCTTTATTAACACACAAGCATGGGGAATATCTCATATCTAAACCGTAACACCATATTCTGTGATTGAGGTCAATGACCTATAAAAATACGATCTAGGCAGAACTAGCAATGACTCAGACCCTTTATGATGAAGTTTTCAGTCACAATGAAGAGCCAGGACCCATTGAACTACTTTCTAAAAGCAAAGGGACTAGAGAATTGATAGTGGAAGAAGGCAGTTATCAATGCTAGCTATGACTACATATTTGAATTTGTGTGTGTGTCTATATACCCAGTGTCTTTATTTCCCTTCTTCACTTAGTCAATTGTCATACAACAGAAGATGTATTTGGCTCTATATTGAAGTATAATATTGTTAATTTTACATTGAAGTATGGTATTTAAATTATGAAATACTACCATGATATGAATATTTGTGTCTCTCCCAAATTTGTGGGTTGAAATCTAATTTCCAGTTCTCTCTCTCTCTTTATATTCATTTTTTAGTTTTAGGTGGACACAATATCTTCATTTTATATTTATGTAGTGCTGAGATTCAAACCCAGTTCCTCACACAGTGACATGTGAGCACTCTACCACTGAGCCACAATCCCAGCACCCAGCCCCACCCCCCATTCTCTATTTTTAGAGAGCTGGGGCCTATGAAAAGTGACTCTCAGGAGAGGCTTCAGTGTCCTCATAAAATAGGCATAAAGAAGCTTGTTTGTCCCTAACACTGTGTAAAGAGCTTATAATATGCCACCATCAATGAGAAATAAGGTCTTGCTAGATGCTGAATCTTCCAGTGCTCTGATCTTGGACTTCCTAGCCATCAGAACTGTGAGAGATAAGTTTATGTTGCTCATAAACTACCCACTTTATATTATTTTTGGTATAGCAATCCAAATGTACTAAGACATGTATTAAGAAGAGGAGTAAACATCACTCAAGCATGTGACCACCTTTTTGAGTGAAAGAATTTCTTTGTTTTAGTTTATTTCCAGGAGAGTTGTATCATGATAAGCAGAATAATAACCTTATTATCATATTTATTTGGAGATTAAATATTGTTTATGGAAATACATGTGGATGCCAAGTTGACAGAGAGGTAAATTTGTGATGGTTAATTTTGTGTGGACTTGACTGTGCAATAGTATGCCCCCATATCTAGTTATTTGTGGATGCATCCATGATGGTATTTCTAAAGAAGATTATCGGTTGAAGTGGTAGACTGCGTAAAAGAATTTGCCTTCCCCAATGTGGATAATGTAATAGTTACCCAATTACCCAACTTATTTATGGGCAGAAAAGAAAAAGAAGAAAAGAAGGAGGAGGAGGAAGAGGGGTTAGAGAAGAAGATTGTCAAACTATCTCTTTCTGACTGAGCTAGATCCACCTTCTGTTTTTGGTCTCAAAATGTGACATATACCACTGGAATTCCCTTTTCTGAGGCCTAGGAAATAAAATGAAAATTTATACCACTGACTTTCCTGGTCTCCAGACTACAGATGGTTGATTGTGGCTTTTCTCACTATCTATAATTATGTGTAAATATATATATATATATATATATATATATATATACACACACACACACACACACACCCTACTTGTTTTGCTTCTCTGTAAAACATAATAGGCTGTCAGATTCTCATAGCTAGGCAAGTTTATCAGATTTTTTCAAGAAAATAGCAAATTCTAGCTGCATGTTTCCTAAAGTACCAGAGAATCCAAATTCTATTTTACATTATAGTGATTCCTTTCCTCTCCTCTTTTCTATTCATTCCAACACTTCCTTATTTATAGCCAGGGGTAACATCTAAATTCATTGGTATTTAAATGCTGAGGGGACATGTACAAGTAGAGAGACTGGCAGGCCAAGATGTTTCCACTTATTATTTTTATGTTCTCTTAAATGTGTGTTCAAATAATTCTGAACTAGGTTAGAGTCATAAAAAATAGAGCATTTTATATTATAGAAAAATATAACCTATATTTTTAATATAGATTATTATTCTATAATTTTAAAAATAAAATATTTTGATTTGTGTTTTATGATTTCATCTACATAACATGAAATTCGTAAATTAGAAACAATCTCTTTCTAAATAGTGGAAGTCAGATCCAAGATATGTATGTAGTCAGATCCAAGATAAGATTAATGTGCTAGGTGCTACATGTCTTCTAAATATCCTTTCATTGTCTTATGCCTTTCAAAAGTTATTAGCATTCCATTACTTTGCAATTCATCAGCATCTCCAAATCACCTAATACTGATCCAAAAAAATAAACTAGAAGTTGACTTGTGATTAATTTTGGAAATATAGAATATTCATGAGTTATTTCATTACTATTCTTATGTATTTAAATCTCTCTTAATAACTACTTTTGGAGAAATAATTGACTTGGTCATTCAATCTGAACATGCATTTGATGGTTATTAAACCCAAACACATCTACAGAATTCAAATATCCAATCTCCATGAAAATTAAAATTCAAAATCAACTCCTATTCATAACATAATTGCACTGTGTTTTGACAAGAACATCATCATAATATGAGCATCATATTTGAATGTGCAATTATTTTTTTACTATATAGGAACCTGTTTTTCCCTTTATCAGATATTTTGCTTATTACAAATTTGCTATGTGCTATAATAAAAATGCTTTAACATACTTAAGAAATCCTCAAATAATTTGACAATGTGATTTTAATGCCGAATATATAATATTATTTAAATGTTATTATACACCCCAGTGTACTTACTAGTATGTCAGATTAAGTGACAGCATACCAGAGGATAATGCTGATGTATTAGGATGATATTTGAATGAAGGTCTTCATCTTGAAAGTCACCAATTAGTCTGCTTTCACAAAAGTAAAATTGGGATGAGGATGTGGATGGAAGTATATCCTTTCTTTCATTAGTTATAAAAATCCCATTTTCCTGTGAAGAATGAACTTTAGATTCACTCATTCGAGTCATGTGGTGTCATACAACTTTAATTCTAGTCACTCAGGAGGCTAAGACAGAAGAATCACAAGTTCAAGATCAACCTCAGCAACTTAGCAAGGACCTAAGCAATTTGGAAAGACTCTATATCAAAATTAAAAATAATAATAATAAATAAATAGGACTGGGGATGTCGTTCATAGAAAATCGCATCTGAGTTAAAGTCCCAGTACCCCCACCCACAAAAAGCATTCACCATTTATTCTTCAAGTATTTTTGAGTATTTATCATATATAAAAAATTTCGTAGAAATGAATCAGCTAAAAATCATCCATGCCTTATAGGACTTATTCCAAAGGGGAAGGCACTTGAAAGCCTTATAATACAACTAATTGCATTGAGATATATATATATATATATATATATATATATATATATATATATATATATATATATATATATACTCTTTATAGTGTATAGATTCCAATATAACATTATACCTTAGGTGGTTGACTTGGTCTCAGGATTCTGGCATTAGGGTGTTGTGACTGTAGCAGTAATAAGATCATTCTTAGTGAGGTAAAGCTATATTATTGAGACTGTGTGTTCTCTAGCCTGCAACCCAGGTCTGTTTCTATTATATAAGAAAAAATCCTGACCTATCTCACAAAACAGATATTCATGTAATCTTTTATTATTACAAATCTTGTCTGGCTTGAGAATTTCTGAATGAATATGCTTATAAGAAACTACTAGTCTTATTATTTGATCACAAATTGGGAGGTTCATTACTATATGTCTTCCCAAACTTCTTTTTAAAATTTGTTCTAATTAGTTATACTTGACAATAGAATGCACTTTGATACATCATACATAAACCAATTTTTTAAAAATTTATGTTTTAGTATTTCTAAACATCTGTTTATCTTATAAAAGAATTAATAGATACTTCATCTTAGACCTTTTCTCCTTTGAAGTAAATATAAAATGAAGTTTGACTTTCTTCATAGTCATTTGGAATTATGTGAAAGTGTGATTTTAATGCTGTTGTAGTATATTTGGGTCACTGCAAGTAGACCATACAGGCTGTAGATCTGTACATTTTTTTTATTAAACCAGTTGTCATAGTGATTACTAATGATAGTATGTGCATGTTTTTGAGAGGAGACACAGTGGAACAGCGGGAGTTTAAGCTGATGGGTGTGAATCAACTCGACATGCAGATTGCTTATATCAGAATGTGTTTGAAAGAATCTCATATTAACTATCATTACTTCATCATAAAGTGCTACTGGGAATATCTAAGAGTGTCTGCTCTTCTCTCAAAAATAAAACAAGTGTTACTGATTTTACTAGTTTTACTGAATCCTGGGGTGGGGATTTATATTTTTAACTCATGAAATAAAAAATTGCAGCCAAGATCTGCTTCTTTATTTATTCTATGAGTCCTACACCAAATATTTTATGTATCCATTCTTTTTAAAAGAATGTTTGTGAAATAACAATAAAAAGTCATCATTTTATTAAAAACATAATAATCCACTCTTATTTTTCAGGGTCCAATCATTTTGTCCCCTAGAAATAACTAATAATTAAGTGAATGTGAATTTCCATCTAACATTATTTTCCAAAGTTTTTTATGAAGGTGAGCTCCAGTTTTATCCTACATCTTTAGTACAAAATAACCATCATATAGCAGCCTAATAATGATGCATGGAGAAGGGCATATCATTTCTGTGGCATTGTTTCCAATGTGCACATGCTAAAAATAATCATGAAAAGAAAAAAGAAGACCAATCAAATTGAGGGACATTTGAGCAAGTAACTGATCAATACTCTTCAGAATGTGTCAAAGTCAAGAAAGACCAGGAGAAAAACTGATTATCTGCCACAGAACAGATGAGACTGAGAAATTACAAACCAAACCCAATGTGGGGTCTTGATTAGATCTTTTTTTTTTTTTTTTAAAGATTCAAAGTTCCTTTATCTGTTGGGTTAGGTCATATTCACTTTCCACTTAGCTTAGTCACATTCACCCTTTGCTATTCTGTAATTGAATTATGAAATATAAGATTAATTCTACTATATTAAAATAACCACAGTGACAATGAACATATCACATACAACAATATTGATGTATCTTATAGACATAATTTTCAGTAAAAAAAAAGATGAATTCCAGGAAAATATATATGGTAAAATTTCATTACACACATTTAAAAGCACAAAACTGTGGAAGAAAGGCATAAAAGAAACCCCATGCTCTGTTTGCCAAGCAATAAGTCCTGACTTAGGGTTGTATCCAACCCAAAGAAGAGGGGGAGGCTTTTTCCTAATTTTCGCAAAGGTTCTGGGTGAGCTAACTATGACTTTGGATAGATGTACAGGTGTTGGTAATGCTCTAATTCTTACATTTAGTGATGGGTTCTTGGTTTTTATTTTAGAATTTTGCTACTTTCAACCTATCAATTGTAGTTTGATTCCCTAGAATTATCCTTTGTGAACTTGTGTATCCTTCCATATATTTGAAGACTTGTAAGTGTTGATAAATACACATTTATTCTTTTGTAAAAAACCACAATTAAAACATTCTATAATGTTAAAAAAAATAAATGTCTTTAAGTTTCAGTTTTCTCATCTGTACAGTGGAATGTAAGGCAGGCCCAAGATGGCTGCAGTTAGACTCCCTTGCAGAGGCTTCTGGTGGGCTCTTTGTTTTTTAGTATGTAGTTGAATAAATACCCTGCTTCAGCATATGAATTCAAGGTCATAAACATTCACTTGTGCCAAACATTTACATGTGCCCACTTATTTAACCTCTTGGCAATGCACCTTCTTTGTCTGGCCTGCATGTGAAAATGGCCTATGGAGCCAGGCAGTGTAATCTCAGCAACATGAGAGGCTAAGGCAGAAGGATTGCAAGTTGGAAGCCAGCCTTAGCAATTTAGTGAGGGCCTATGCAACTTAGTGAGATCCTGTCTTAAAATGAAAAATAAGAACAGGGGATGTGGCTCAGTGGTTAAGCACCCCGGAGTTCAATGCCTGGTACTAGAAAACAAAAACAAAAATGAAAGGCTTATGGAAACAGCTCAGGGGGCTATGTATGGAACTAACTGGGTCAAGGGGATGACTTGGGGCTGGAGGAGGGGGCTGGCTGGGCGCTGCTGCCACCTTCAAATAAAGCATGTCTATTATCACAACTGTGCCTTCCATTGTCTTACACCTCTCTTGTCCTAAATCTCTTTTCTGTATCTGAGCTGTCCTTCCACAGAGGACAACAATTCCTACTGTGTAGTGTTGCAAGAATGAAACTGGATGTATGTAAAGCGCTCTACTCAGTGACTGGCACCTGTTAAATGCCAAGGAATGGCACTTATTTTGTTTAATGATGTGCTCTTGTCCTGCATATAACCCCTTCATTGGAAAGTGACTGGCTAGAAAGAAACAATAAAATTATATAGATTTCTTACTTTCTTTTTTTTTATTGGTTGTTCAAAACCCTACAAAGCTCTTGACATATCATATTTCATACATTAGCATACATTAGCTTCAAGTGAGTTATGAACTCCCTTTTTTACCCCAAGTACCGACTGCAGAATCACATGGGTTACACATCCACATTTTTACATAATACCAAACTAGTACCTGTTGTATTCTGCTACCTTTCCTATCCTCTACTATCCCCCCTCCCCTCCCCTCCCATCTTCTCTCTCTACCCCTTCTACTGTAATTCATTTCTCACCTTGTTTATTTTCCCACTCCACTTACAACCTCCTATATGTAAAACAATGAGGGTCTCCCTCCGTTTCCATGCAATTCCCCTTTTCTCTCCCTTTCCCTCCCACCTCATGTCTCTGTTTAATGTTAATCTTTTCTTCCTGCTCTTCCTCCCTGCTCTATTCTTAGTTGCTCTCATTATATCAAAGAAGACATTTGGTATTTGTTTTTTAGGGATTGGCTAGCTTCACTAAGCATAATCTGCTCTAGTGCCATCCATTTCCCTGCAAATTCCAAGATTTTGTCATTTTTTAGTGCTGCGTAATACTCCATGGTGTATAGATGCCACATTTTTTAATCCATTCATCCATTGAAGGGCATCTGGGTTGGTTCCACAGTCTAGCTATTGTAAATTGTGCTGCTATGAACATCGATGTGGCAGTATCCCTGTAATACGCTCTTTTAAGGTCTTCAGGGAATAGTCCGAGAAGGGCAATAGCTGGGTCAAATGGTGGTTCCATTCCCAGCTTTCCCAGGAATCTCCATACTGCTTTCCAAATTGGCCGCACCAATTTGCAATCCCACCAGCAATGTACAAGAGAACCCTTTTCCCCACATCCTCGCCAGCACTTGTTGTTGTTTGATTTTATAATGGCTGCCAATCTTACTGGAGTGAGATGGTATGTTAGGGTGGTTTTGATTTGCATTTCTCTGACTGCTAGAGATGATGAGCATTTTTTCATGTACTTGTTGATTGATTGTATGTCCTCCTCTGAGAAGTTTCTGTTCAGGTCCTTGGCCCATTTGTTGATTGGGTTATTTGTTATCTTATTGTCTAATTTTTTGAGTTCTTTGTATATTCTGGATATTAGGGCTCTATCTGACGTGTGAGGAGTAAATATATGTTCCCATGATGTAGGCTCCCTATTTACTTCTCTTATTGTTTCTCTTGCTGTGAAAAAACTTTTTAGTTTAAGTAAGTCCCATTTGTTGATTCTTGCTATTAACTCTTGTGCTATGGGTGTCCTATTAAGGAATTTGGAGCCCGACCCCACTATATGTAGATCGTAGCCAACTTTTTCTTCTATCAGACACAGAGTCTCTGATTTGATATCAAGGTCTTTGATCCATTTTGAGTTAACTTTTGTGCATGGTGAGAGGAGGGGGTTCAGTTTCATTTTGTTGCATATGGATTTCCAGTTTTCCCAACACCATTTGTTGAAGATGCTATCCTTCCTCCATTGCATGCTTTTAGCCCCTTTATCAAATATAAGATAGTTGTAACTTTGTGGATTGGTCTCTGTGTCCTCTATTCTGTACCATTGGTCCACCCGCCTGTTTTGGTACCAGTACCATGCTGTCTTTGTTACTATTGCTCTGTAATATAGTTTGAAATCCGGTATCGCTATACCGCCTGATTCGCACTTCCTGCTTAGAATTGCTTTTGCTATTCTAGGTCTTTTATTTTTCCATATGAATTTCATGATTGCTTTATCTATTTCTACAAGCAATGCCTTTGGGATTTTGATTGGCATTGCATTAAACCTATATAGAACTTTTGGTAATATCGCCATTTTGATGATGTTAGTTCTGCCTATCCATGAACAGGGTATATTTTTCCATCTTCTAAGATCTTCTACTTCTCTCTTTAGGGTTCTGTAGTTTTCATTGTATAAATCTTTCACCTCTTTTGTTAGGTTGATTCCCAAGTATTTTATTTTTTTTGAGGATATTGTGAATGGAGTGGTTTTCCTCATTTCCATTTCAGAAGTTTTGTTGCTGATATACAGGAATGCCTTTGATTTATGTGTGTTGATTTTATATCCTGCTACTTTGCTGAATTCATTTATTACTTCTAGTAATTTTTTTGTAGACCCTTTTGGGTCTTCTAGGTATAAAATTATGTCATCCGCAAATAGTGATAATTTAAGTTCTTCTTTTCCAATTTTTATGCCTTTAATTTCTTTCGTCTGTCTAATTGCTCTGGCCAGTGTTTTGAGAACTATATTGAATAGAAGTGGTGATAGAGGGCATCCCTGTCTTGTTCCAGATTTTAGAGGGAATGCCTTCAATTTTTCTCCATTCAAAATGATGCTAGCCTGAGGCTTAGCATAGATAGCTTTTATAATGTCAAGGTAATTTCCTGTTATCCCTAGTTTTTCTAATATTTTGAACATAAAGGGATGCTGTACTTTGTCAAATGCTTTTTCTGCGTCTATCGAGATGATCATATGGTTCTTATCTTTAAGTCTATTGATGTGGTGAATAACATTTATTGATTTCTGTATATTGAACCATCCTTGCATCCCAGGGATGAATCCTACTTGATCATGGTGCACAATTTTTTTGATGTGCCTTTGTATCCGATTCGCCAGAATTTTATTGAGGATTTTTGCATCTAGGTTCATCAGGGATATTGGTCTGTAGTTTTCTTTCTTTGAGGTGTCTTTGTCTGGTTTCGGAATCAACGTGATGTTGGCCTCATAGAATGAATTTGGAAAAGCTTCCTCTTTTTCTATTTCCTGAAATAAGTTGAAAAGTATTGGTATTAATTCTTCTTTAAAGGTTTTGTAAAACTCCGCTGTATACCCATCCTGTCCCGGACTTTTCTTAGTGGGTAGTCTCTTGATTGTTTCTTCAATTTCATCCATTGATATTGGTCTGTTCAAATTGTGTGTATCCTCCTGACTCAGTCTGGGCAATGTCTTAAGAAATTTATCGATGTCTTCACTATCTTCTAATTTATTGGAATATAGGTTTTCAAAATAATTTCTAATTGTCTTCTGTATTTCTGTAGCATCTGTTGTGATATTGCCTTTTTCATCCCGTATGTTAGTAATTTGAGTTCTCTCTCTTCTTCTCTTTGTTAGCATGGCTATGGGTCTGTCAATCTTGTTTATTTTTTCGAAGAACCAACTTTTAGTTTTGTTAATTTTTTCAATAGTTTCTTTTGTTTCAATTTCGTTGATTTCCGCTCTGATTTTAATTATTTCTTGCCTTCTGCTGCATTTGCTGTTGTTTTGTTCTTCCTTTTCTAGGGCTTTGAGATGAAGTGTGAGCTCATTTATTTGTTGGTTTTTCTTTTTTTTGAGGAATGACCTCCAGGCGATGAATTTCCATCTTAAAACTGCTTTCATTGTGTCCCATAGATTCCAATAAGTTGTGTCTGTATTTTCATTTATCTCTAAGAATTTTTTGATTTCCTCCTTTATGTCTTCTGTAACCCCTTGATCATTCAGTAACATATTGTTCATTTTCCATGTGATATAGGATTTTCCCATCCTTGTTTTATCATTGATTTCCAGTTTCATTCCATTATGATCAGATAAAATGCATGGTATTATCTCCACCCCTTTATATTTACTGAGGGTTGCCCTATGGCATAATATATGGTCTATTTTTGAGAAGGATCCATGTGCTGCTGAGAAAAAAGTATATCCACTTGATGATGGTTGATATATTCTATTTATGTCAATTAAGTCTAGGTTATTGATTGTGATATTTAGATCTATAGTTTCTTTATTCAACTTTTGTTTGGAGGATCTGTCCAATGGTGAGAGAGGTGTGTTGAAGTCACCCATAATTATTGTGTTGTGGTCTATTTGATTCTTGAACTTGAGGAGAATTTGTTTTATGAACGTCGCAGCACCATTATTTGGTGCATAAATATTGATAATTGTTATGTCTTGTTGGTGAATGGTTCCTTTTAACAGTATATAATGTCCTTCCTTATCCCTTTGGATTAACTTAGTCTTGAAGTCGATTTTATTCAATATGAGGATGGCCACCCCTGCTTGTTTGCGAGGACTGTGTGCATGGTATATTTTTTCCCAACCTTTCACCTTCAGCCTGTGTATGTCTTTTCCAGTCAGATATGTCTCCTGGAGGCAGCATATTGTTGGATTTGTTTTTTTAATCCATGTTACCATTCTATGTTGCTTTATTGGAGAGTTTAAATCATTAATGTTTAGAGTTACTATTGCTATATGGTTTGTACTTCCATCCATGTTTGATTATTTGTCTCTCTTTTTTTTTTTTAATTTAGTTTGTTTCTCCATGATTAGCTTTTACCCCTCCGTCAGTCTTTACTGAGGCACTTCCCACTGTTGGCTTTGGTTATTGTTTTTCATTTCTTCCTTGTGTAGTGTTTTGCTCAAGATGATTTGCAATGCTGGTTTTCCGGCTGCAAATTCTTTTAGCTTTTGTTTATCATGAAAGATTTTTATTTCGTTGTCGTACCTGAAGCTTAATTTTGCTGGATACAAAATTCTTGGTTGCCATCCATTGTCTTTCAGTGTTTAAAATACGTTGTTCCAGGATCTTCTCACTTTCAGTGTCTGTGATGAAAAATCCATTGTTAACCTTATTGGTTTACCCCTGAATGTAATCTGCCTTCTTTCTCTTGTAGCTTTTAATATTTTCTATTTGTTCTGTATATTGGATATCTTCATAACAATGTGTCTTGGCATTGGTCTACTTTGATTTTGTATGCTCGGTGTTCTGTATGCATCTACAATTTGTATATCTATTTCCTTTTTTATTTCTGGAAAGTTTTCTGTAATTATTTCATGTAGTAGATTACACATTCCCTTTGTTTGAATCTCTGTGCCTTCCTCTATCCCGATGACTCTTAAATTTGGTTTTTTAATGTTATCACATATCTCTTGGATGCTTCTCTCGTGATTTTTAACCAGCCTATCAGAGTTGGCTAGACTCTTTTCAAGATGATATATTTTGTCTTCATTATGTGACGTTCTGGCTTCTACTTTCTCCACTCTATTAGTGATGCTCTCCTTTGAGTTTCTAATTTGGCTTATAAGTTCCTTCATTTCTAAGATTATTGTTTGATTCTTTTTTATAATCTCTATCTCCTGATAAAGATGCTTAACTTCTTCTTTTATCTGTTTTTGTAATTCGTTCTCAATGTGTTCTTTCGCTGCTTGAATTTGCTGTCTCGTATCCTCTTTAAGGTTCCATTCCATCTGTCTAAGGTATTCCTTGAGTTCTTTATATGACCATTTTTCTGATGAATCTATATCCTCCTGGATATTTAGGCCTTCCTGCATTGTTTGTACTCCTTTCCTTCCTTGCTTTTTCATATTGCTTCTTGTTCTGTTTGACTACTGAGTTGCTGTTTACTCCTATAAATTTATTTGATGCTTGGGAGTAAAGGTATTATAGGGGAAGGGAATAAGTCACCAAAGAGAATGAGAGTGAGCAGGCAGAATTCAAGGAAGAGGGAATATGAGAATTGAAAAGAAATGCAAAGACAGAAGAAAAGAAGAGAGAGAAAAAGGAAACAGAAAATTAAAAAGAATTAAAAGGAAATCATAATTGCAATAATAAAAATGAAAATTACTATTAAAAAATAAAATAAAATGAATTAAAAAAAATTGGGGGAAAACAACAACAACAAAAACAAAACAAAACCAAAAAAATAAAAATTTTTAATACATGCAGTCTTAGAGTTCGATTCACTATTCTTCCAGTAGGTGGAGCTGTGCCCACCGGGCCACGCTTCTCCTCTCAGTAGGCGGGAGCCAGTCACTGTGCAGCAGCTCTTTCTCCTGGACTGGGCAGGTCTCCAATCCTGAGTGCACCAGTGACGCTCACCACAATATTGGCTACACGCCAAGTTTGATGCTCCTGTGAGCCCTGTTTTCAAGAACGCCTGGGCACATTCTCCCTGTTGGCCATTCCCTTGGACCCTAAGTTTGTAGAGCTTGGGGCTGAGAACCCCCAGCGAATTTGCTTGCCCTCTGGTAGCCACGCCCCTGGAAGCTGGTGCAAGAGACCTCAGTTGTCAGCACTGGTGATAGCGGTAAGCGGGAATTCCGCGCCACGGGTCCCGCGCCACTCCTGATTCCCCCGTGCAAGAGCCGGGCAGGCAGGGTCTTTAGCAGCGCCCGGCAGGCGGGGGCTGTCCACACGAGCGCGGGGTTGGGGGTTGGGGTGTTTGTTTGCAGTGCCAAACCACCAAAGGCGGCTCACAGAGCTGGGAAGGCAGGTCCCAGCCTTCCGTATGCTCACTGCAATGTGTGAGCAGCGGTTTTTCAGCTGGGCTGGCGGGACTGCGTCCCTGCGGGAGCTGTTCACATGAGCGCGGGGGTGGGTGTCATCGTTCACAGCGCCGAGCCAGCAGGGGGGGGAGGGGGTGGTCCTTTGCAGCGCCGAACCGCCTCTGTGCTAGGCCGGCCGGGGCCCAAGCAGGCTGTGGCCATTTGTAAGTACGCTGCAAAGTGTGGGCAGCGGGAGTTCGGCGTTGGCCGTGAGTTCGGCTTTGGCCGGCGGGATCCACGTTGCCAATATTTACTCGCTGAGATTCACTCGTCTGGGACAAAGTGACCCCTCTAATAGACTTACTAATTCCCGGCAGGTCTCCTTTCAGCGGAATTTTGCAAGAAGTCCCTCAGCAGGCCGCATGCAGGTGAATTAATGGGCCTCTCTGCTCCCGTTACTGCGGAGGCATTGAAAGTGCTGCCTCCTTGCCGGCCGCTATGTTGGGTCCCCCTTTATTAGATCTTGAAACATAAAAGAGAGTTTGATACCAAAAATTGATGGAATTGAAATAAAGTATGTGAATAATAGATACTACCATATCAACATTAACTTAGTTATAATCATACTATGGATGTAATTGATGTGAACAATGGAGAAACTGGATAGAGAATATATAGATCTTTATATTATTTAATTAAAATGTTATTGAGATAGCTTTAGATTCACATGCAGATGTAAAAACAAAATAATACCACGCTCCCTTGTACACTCTTAATTTCCCCAACAGTAACATTTTGAAAAATTTATATTCTAGTATCATGACAAGGGAATTTAGTGATAAAATGTGCTCATCAAACCTGTTTTACTTGAATTCATTTGTATGTTTGGTATTTATACTTTTGGCAACACTTGTGTGAGTTTACTTGTTTAAAAATTAAAATTAGAAAAGTGGAATGTGAAAGTAAAATTTATCTTTGGTTTAAAACTTTTGGTTGAATAAATGAAAAAATCATCTTGATTTCTTGAAAATTGTATTATTCAGTTTCATTAATAAAATAATATTATTACTGTGATCAGACATTTTTATAAGTATTCCATAAAATAAGTAGTAATTCTATGAAATGGATACTATTATAATATTCAAATACATAGGAAGAAATTAAGTTCAAAATAACTAAGATATTTATTTAAGGTCACATGTGGGTTTTTCTCATTTTTTAGTGCATTTTGGTTGGTGCATATTGATGGGATTTATTGTTACATACTCCTTCTTGCACATTATATAATGACATAATTTGATCAATCATGCCTCAGCATTTCCTTCTTCTTTCCCTGCCTCCCACTCCTGCTCCCTTTCCTCTATTGCTGTCTTTGATTTTTAGGAGTTACACCCCCACATTTATTTGCCTTTTTGCCCTCTGGCTTCCGACTATGAGAGAAAACATAGGATTTGTTATGTTTTGGATGTGAGGTGTTCCCCAAAAAGCTCACATGGGAGACAATGCAAGAAGGCTCAGAGGAGAAATGATTGGCTTATAAGAGTCTTAACCGGATCAGTGAATCATCCCCTGATAGGGAGGGATTAACTGAATGGGTAATTGAAGTGGTAGGTTGTGGCTGAATGAGGTGGAAATTTGGGCGTGGCTTTGGGGGATATATTTGCATCTGGTAAGTGGAGACTCTGTTCCTGATTACCCTGTGAGTTGTGTCCCTCTGTCATAGTCTTTGGCCATGAGGGAGCTGGCTGTATGTGGACTGAGACCTCTAAAACTGTGAGCCCTGAAATAAACCTTTTATCTTCCACAGTAGTGCTGGTCAAGTCTTGTAGTCATAGCAGTGAAAAAGCTGACTAAAACAGTATTCTTAACCAGAGTTTGACTTATTTCACTTAACATGATCATCTCGAGTTCCATCCATTTTCCTGAAAATGGCATCATTTCATTTTTCTTTATGGATGAATAAAACTCCATGTGTGTACACACCACATTTTCTTTATCCATTCATCCACTGATTGATACCTAGGCTGGTTCCATAGTTTGGCTATTGTGAATTGTGCTTCCATAAACATGGGTATTCACAAATCACTGTAGTAAGATGAGTTTAATATGCATTTAAATTTTAGAATTTTAATATGTGAAGTATAATTCCATATTCTATGTTCTTATCTATTGCTAATTTGGAAAAAAAGAGATGCTTGTAGGAGCTTCCATTTGCTATTTCTCATGCAGACCTGCCTCTAGATTCAAATGACAAATATGAGAATTACTGTATTTATTTCTCAATTACAAATCTAATAAGCTGTACTAGAATAACCAACTCATTTTAGGATCAAATTAGTCTTTTTTTTTTTTGGTGAACATCATTTGCTTCATTTATTACTTGATCCTTGAGCCTCAACTGTGACTAAGGGAAGAAGATTACATTTAAATTTCCAGATCAATGAAACAGAACGACTATCAACAAATATGCAAAAGACCCAAGTGTTATATTTTCTGGATTTTATGGTCATTGTTTTCCCTTTGGAGAAGACTGCAAAGTAGAACAAAAAAAAAAAAAGTCTCCATGTACACATGTGGAGAAAGGGGAAGTTAGAGTGGATTTATAATCTGTAACTACCCATTTTGTATCTATAGCCATTTATTGAGCCTGAAAGCCATTGACTTTACCAAAGCATTGAGAAGTTCACTGGTAAATAATGTGTTAGCACCTTTGAAAAGCATTTTAATAGCTTTGGAAGGCACTTATTTTTTTTGTGGGTGAGGAGGGCAGGCAGCATAGCGATTAAAAGGACAAATTCTAAACCCTAATGGCCTATTTAATACTCATCAGCTACTAGCTAGGCAAATTGAGTAAACACTCTATGTCTGTTTATTCTGACTTGTAATACACGTAAAGGGTTGCTATAAGTGTTACATGAATTATAGAGCAATCCTGCACCTTCTGCAATCTGAAACCCTTACTTGATTTCCTAAAGTAAAAGCCACTCTCACTGCTAATCAAAGCAAGTGCTTGACTTCATTCTTCCTACTTTTGAGATTTCATTTCTAATGCTACATTCAAAATTTTTGAGTTTTGGTTTTAGTTGTTTATTTGCATCTGGTTAGCTCTATCTAGGTCATCAGATAAATATCTAATATATATATTTTTTTTCAATAGTGAAGAGTTTGGCTTCCTATCAAGTTTTAAAGTTGCACATTCATTGTAAGGTTTAACTGTTTTCAAGACAAGTAAATGGCACATAACTTCTTTAAAGCAGGCTCATACAGCAAACAGTACTATTATAGTAAACTTCTGTATTTTATCTTCTTTGGTTCATCTGTTTACAAAAAGAATTGGTTACTTAACTCAAAATAAGTTTGCAAATCCACATAGCAGTTTAAGATCATTGTAATTGGCTAATATAACTCCATTACAGACTGAAAATTTCTAGACTCTGGTGAAATGTCAGTGTAAATGTTTTTATAATGAGGTGAGTTTCAATTTCTTTGGTATATTTATGAATTCAACAGGCAGTGTCCTATTCAATCTGCTCTAGGATCTAATAGTTATCCATAATTATTTATAGGCAGAGCGAACACCAGTCAAACCCAGAACAGTGTATTCCAAGTAATATCTCAACAAATATGTAATAGAAATGTTGTGGAATTTTGATGTTACCTTATGGGCTACAAATATATTGCTATTTTCTAGCTTAAGAATTATTATTTCTCAATTTTTAATAGTACAGGCATTTATCTAGAAGTAAAATTCAAAATGTTATTTGTCCAAGTATATTTTCAAATATGCATTGTTATGAAATAGATGTGTGTTTTGAAAAGTGTTAAATGTAATTCTAAGGACATTTAACTATCAAGTAAATGGTCTACAGGGAATCATATGTTTGAATTAAAAAATGGTTATATACATAATACAAACATTTTTTAACATATTTGTTAAAGAAATTGTAGTTTTATAATTTCTTGAAGAGTTGAGCCTGTCTTTCTTTTGTATGTCATCTCACCAGACAACATCAGAAGAAAATATCTGTGACACACAAAAATCTCCTATCTGGAATGGAGCACAGTTAACTAAATGCTACTCCATTTCTACTAATTCAATACAATCCTTCTTCAGTGAGTGAGTGCCCCTGAGTGAAATCCCCAGTAACCACTACCCCCTCAAAAAGCAGAGATTTTATATATGTATAAAATTTTATATATATACATATAAAAATCTCTGCTCATATATATATGTACACGTGCATATGCTATATACATACATATATACACATATTCATATATATGCATATTAATGTATACCTATATAAACATGCATATATACATATATATATATATATATTTGTGGATAGTGTTGGAGATATGTCCTGAAGCACATTTTTTTTTATTCACAGCATCAATTTACCAGTGTAAAGCTTGTCACAAAACAAACATAATAACATATGTGTACACAGTGTGTGGGGGGAAATTCCATTTGAAACATTTTTTCCTTTTTGTCTATACTAAGTGAGAGAATAATACATGTAAAATAGCACTAACATTATAATATTAAAAATACAAAAATCAAGTGGTAGTTTTTTTGATTATATTTTAAAAATTGATTTCTTTTCTATTTTATACATGTTGCATGTTAAACACTAAAATGGAACAGATTATCACTCCTAGTTTAAATGTGAGGAAAAGTAAGCAGAGTTTACTATAAATCTTTGAAAATATGATTATCAGTTCAAATATCATTCTTTGTTATTATTTTTAGAAAGTCACTCAAAAGTAACTAAAACTACATCTTTTTAAAAACAGTAAAAAATTGGTCTAAAATGATTTTATAAAGAACAAATGAGTAAATAGCCTGCTTGATTCAAGTTTCAATAAAAAACCTGCAACATATGAAGAAACATAATTTACCTTGACACAACATCATTATTTGTTAAGATAAATTAATAAACAGCACCTTTGGGTGCAACCAATCTATTCAATTGCTGTCACTGTTGATTAGAATATCTGTCTAAACTGTAATAAACTGTGGATGTATTAATATATGATAGTGTCTTTTGTTTGTTTAATGTGAAGCAATTACCACTTATTCATTCCACCAATCATGATTTTCCATGAGTGATTCTGCTTCTTTCTTACAGTGTTTAAATGAGCAAGGCCATTAGTCACATTTTATTGTTGCCAAAAGCTATTATTTACTCTGAGATAGAGATACAGTGGTGATTTAAATAGGTATCATGCAACCCTACTAATCAGGTTTGTTCAAGAGATGTATGATTATTAATATCAGAAAGGGAAAAGTATCAGAAAGGAAGAGAACATTAATTGAATCTCAGTGTATTATATTGGCTAATTACAACATTCAATTCAAATCCTCTATGGATGTTTTCTCTACTAAATGTTAAAATGCTCCTTATGTATTAATATTTTGTTTTATGAAAACTCCTCTTCCACAAATAAGATAGTCAACTAAATATTAAATGTTTCAATAAGCCTATCACCATAATTATTAAAATATTGTTTTTATTTTCTGTTATGATATTTTTATTATTCATTTTATCTCATTTCTTGTTTTACTATTTTCTATTTCCTGAAAACTAGGTAATTAAATTTCCATAAAAATTTTATGTCTACCATATGACTTCCCATTTCATGGATAGGTTTATTTTTTATTTTTTATTTTTTTTAAAGAATGAGAGAGAGTGAGAAAGTGGGAGAGAGAGAGAGAGAGAATTTCAATATTTATCCTTTAGTATCCGGTGGACACAACATCCCTTTCTGTATGTGGCGCCGAGGATCGAATCTGGGCCGCACACATGCCATGCGATTGCGCCACCGCTTGAGTCACATCCCCAGCCCCATGGATAGATTTAAATTTTAAAATCATCTGGCTCTTTTAAATTTGTATACCATCTTTGTTTCATAAATGCCATCCCATTTCTGTTTCTGCATAATTATAAATAATTTCATATATTCTATGTTATATGTCAGTTATTGATATAGGATAAACATTATATTGGGCTGTTAAAACTTTACTCACTTAGAGTAATAGTCACAATTTCTTAAATTATATTTCCCAATACATTAAAAAAAGCAGCTTCTCATCAAAGTCCTTTTAACATTTTAGATCAAAGGTATCGAGTCAAGCCATGATTTTAGCAGTGCTGATTTATTTTATGTTTATGCCTACCAATCATATATCACAACAAAAAGTATATAGGTTAAGAAATAGACTATAGTGTATACAAATATAATAATAAAAATCTATCTGCTTTTTGCCTAGCATTATTAGAAGAAAATATAAAGACAACAGTACTGCTACTTAAGCAAGCCTAAAATTACCTACAAAGCACAAACTAATAAGTTATATAAAAATATATTAACCAAATACATTTTGTGTATTTTTTCTCTGAAAGTTATAATTATATGACACAATTGTATGATTTCAACATGCTCCTCATATAAATGAGAATTTGGTGGTATACTTCATTCTTATTAAAATTTTATATGTCATTATTGCTCATTTTCTAAGAACTTTTAGCATTGGTTTGAAAAAAATTCATATAACAAAAGACTATATAAGCATATAAATCTGTTGATTGTAGATGGGAACTGTCCAAAGGACTGATTTCTATCTTGCTTCTATCCAAAAACTGATAAAAAATGGGTGCCATGTTGAAGATGCGTGAGAATAATGATAACAGTTTTATACCAGAGTGTAAGGTACCACAAATAGATGCTAGGGAATAGTCCTGGATCATTCTATAATACAGCATCAGAGACATTATGATATTGTAGTCATACACCAAGGAGGAAATCCTGAGTAGAAGCCAGTAAACCTCTTCAAAAATATTACACACAGTCCTAAAAATGACACACACCCAGATAGAGCTTGGGGGTTCTATAGAATCTCTATCCAGGCTGTGTGTGGAAAGATATTTTTGTATGAAACCTGACCTATATGTCTGTGAGAGTTGCCTAAGTTTTCAATTACTGAAATCTCAAATAACAAACAAACAAAAACTTCACAGTGATAGACAACCATGATACATGTTAAGGAACCAGATAAATTTACAGAAATTAAACCAAAATTTATAGAAGCAAACTGATGTGAACTGATTGACAGATAATTCAAAATTATTGTCATAAAGATGCTCAATGAATTAAAAGGACATGGACAGAAAACTTAGTGGGATCTGCAGAATGTGAGGACAAAATGAGAATATCAACGAAGAAATAGAAAGCATAAAGAAGAACCAAAAGAAAAACTGGAAATTAAGAATGCAATTTCTGAAATAAAAAATTTAACTGGATTGATTTGACAGCATATTTGACCAAGCAGAAGAAAATATCTGTGAACTACATGAGAAGAATTTTGATATAACTAAGGCGAGAAAAAAAAAAAGAAATAAAGAAACATTAAAATAGTGTAAGGGATTTTTGTGACACCATTAAGCAGATCATAATACACATCATGGGAATTCCAAAAAAGAAGAAAGCGAAAGGGGCAAAGACTCTATTTGAAGAAATGGTCAGAAATTTCCCAAATATGAAGAAGGAAACAGATACATAAATTCAGAAAGCTCAGAGAACTCCAAGAACAGTAAATCTAAAATGAACTATACTGAGACACATCATTAGGAAATTGTCACATTACAAAAGAGATAATCTTGCAAATAACAAAAGAATAATGACTTTCCTCATAGATGTCATCTCTCTTAGATCATCATCAGATTTCTCAGAAGAAACCTCAAGACCCGAATATAATGGATGATATATTCAAAGTACTGAAACAAAAAAAATATCCTGCCAACCAAGAATTTGATGTCAGATAAAAGTCACCTTTAAAAATAAATTAAAATATGAAAAAAGTTCATAAACACTAGACATTCTAAAAGAAGTTCTACAACTTGACATGAGAAGACAAAAAATAGCAACATAAAACCACTTGGTAATTTAAAAATACCTGATAAAATAAACATAGAGACAAACATAGCATCCTGCAATATTATAATATTTGTGAGTTAATCACCTATAAAAACTGGTATCAAATCATTTTAAAATAGAATATCAAAGAGCTGGTGTTGTGGCTCAGTGGCAGAGCACATGCCTAGCATGTGTGAAGTACTGGGTTTGATTCTTAGCAACACAACAAATAAACATATATATATAAATATATAAATAAAGGTCCATCAACAACTAAAAAATAATTAAAAATATAGCATATGAAGGCAATTGAAATATGATAATAGGTCCTCAATCTAAGATGTATTTGTGTCATAAACAATATAAATCAGAAGGGGTTACAGATATAGAAGAATAGAATTTTTAAATGAGTATGAAGTTGTCATCAGTTTAAAATCGATTGTTATAACTTTAAGATGCTTTCTGCAATTGCAATGCTAACCACAAAGAAAATATCAACATAATATACACAAGAGAAAATGAGAAGAGAAGAAAACGTCACTACAAAATAGATCAATGAAACACAAGGTAAGCCAACAGGAGAGGAAAAGGGAAATTAAAATATACAAGACAGAAAAGGAAAAAATAACAATATTAATTCCTTTCCTTTCTGTAATTACTTTAAATGTAAATATGTTTTTAAAAAAAACAACCAAAAGATGGGTTTCTGAATTAATTCAAGAAAAATCAAGATTCAATTATATGTTGCCTACCATCAGCTCATTTTAGATCTAAGGACACACATAATCTAAAAGTTAAAGAGTAGAAAAGGATATTCCATGCAAATGCAAACTTAAAAGAAGACAATGTTGGCAAAATATATCAGAGAAGATAAACTTAGAACAAAAATTGTCACAATACACAGAGAATAAACATGTTATAAAATGATAAAAGTCAATTTTCCAGGAAGATATAATAATTATAAATATATATGCACAAAATATCACACAACCTAAGTACATGAAATAAATATGTGCAAAAGTCAGGTATAAATATACAGAAGGCCCCACATTGTATGATGTGGTGATATTCCACTTTAAATTATAGATAGAACAATCACACAGAATATCAATCAGAGAACAGAGGACACTAACAAGGCTAAGGACCAACTTCACCTTACAGAATATAGAACACTGACTCACCCATTCATGCTGAAAACCCATTCTTCAAAAGGGCAAATAGTCCTCCAAATAGAAAGTCTGTTAGGTCACAAGTCTTAACATAGTTAGGAACAATGCAATTATATAAATTATTTTCTCTGGCCATAATGAGGTAAAAATTAAAAGTAATAGCCAAAGGAAATGAAAATCCATAAATATATGAAAATGAAACACTTAAAAAACTGATATACCAAAGAAGAAATTACAGTGAATTTTAAAAAGAAACAAATGGAAATGAAAACAATATCATCAAATTTGATGAGATACAGCAATGACAGTAGTAAATGGGAATTATACAGTGGAACATTTTTATGGAAGGAAGGGAGAGAGGGAAGAAGGATGGAGAAAAGAAAGTTAAAGAGAGAAAAGAAAGGAAAAGAGAAGGTGGCACAGGGAGGGAAAGAGAAAGGAAGAATAAAGAATTAGAAATCTAGCTTTATACATTAAAACACTAAAAAAGAAAAACAAACTAAGCCCTAAGTTAGAAGAAAGGAATTAACAATAAAGATTGGACCAGAGATACTGAAATAGAGAATAGAATAACAGTAGTAAATATCACAAAACCAAGAATTGCATTTGTGCAAAAAAAAAAAAAAAAAAAAGAGATCCTTCAATGGACTAAGAAAAAGAAGATTCAAATAAAATAGTAATTAGAAGTGTAGATATTTAAGCGATATCACAAAATTTTAAAAAAAGCCTACATGACGCAACTATGAATTGTATATACAAATTATATACCAACACGTTGCATAGTCTGGAAGAAATAGATGAATTCTTTGATATATAAACTATTCCATCACACACATACACATACACATAAAATATAAAACTGAAGTAACAATCCAAGACCAGAGACTGGAGACTTCATATTTCTACCAAACTTAAAAAAAAAAAAGAATACTCCAATGAACTTCTATTCTCTTTTCACCCTTTATTGTGTGTTAGTATCCACCCGAGAGAACATTCATCCTTTGAGTTTTGGGGACTGGCTTATCTCACTTAGCATGATAGTCTCCAGTTCCATCTATTTACTGCCAAATGCCAAAACTTCATTCTTCTTTATAGCTGAGTAATATTCCATTGTTTATATGTACTTATTTTCTTTATCATTCATATGTTGAAGGGTATCTATTTTTGTTTCATAGCTCACTAATGAGAATTGAGATGCTATAAACATTGATGTGGCTGCAACAGTGTAGTATTCTGATTTTAAGTCCTTTGAGTATAGACTGAGGAGTGCAATATTTGGATCTTAAGAGTATTTAACTTAATTTTTTATCAAAAACTCAGAGCAAATATGTGCATTCTTAATTACCATTTTATTAAGATGCAAAACAAAAATAAATCACAGAGCAAAAGCTTTGATAAATATTTGTACAATACTGAATTAAATAGCATATTAAAAGGATTGTATATCATGATCAGGTGGAATTCATAGCTGGAGTGGAAGGAAGGTTTTATATGAAAATTAATGAATATAATACATACCATTAACAAAATGAAAGAAGACAATCACATGTCATCTCAAGTGATACATAAAAAGCAGTTAACAGAACACAATATCCTTTCATAATAAATACATTCAAGTAAGGTAAAAAAAAATAAGACAAATATGTAAACACAATTACAGCCATACATGACTATCTCACTGCTAGCAAAATGCTCAATTCAAAAAGACTGAAATATTTTTCTTTAAGGTCAGCAAGAAGGTAATGATGACTATTCTTACTGTTTTTATGGAACATTGTACTGGAATTTTTACCCAGGATAACCAGACAAGGAAAAGAAGTAACAGGCATCAAAATAAAAGACTCAGAAGTTTAGGGAGACCCAAGTAACTAAGGGAGACACTGCCTCAAAATTAAAAAAATAAATAAATAAATAAAAAGGGCTGGGGATGCACCTCTAAGAGAGTGCAAAGCAAGACTTCAAAGAGAAGTTGGCAAATATATGTCTATTTTAGTATTATTTTCAATAGCCAAGAGACAGAAGTAATGTAGATATCCATTACCAGATAAATGAATAAAGGAAGTGTGGTGTGTGGGTATACGTGTGTGTGTGTGTGTGTGTGTGTGTGTGTGTAATTATGTGCACTTTAGAAGGAAGTTCTGTCATATGCTGAAACATTAATGGACCAAAAATATTATGCTAAGTAAAACAAACCTTCCACAAAAGAATAAATGCTCTATGGTTTTACTAATCAAGGAATAGTTACATTATAGTAAAAAAGCAAGATGTTCAACAATGGCTGTGGAGAGTAGAGAGAAGAAATTTGTTTAACTGATATATAAAGCTTAAGTGTGACCAGATGAAAAAGTTTAAGAGATTATTTGCACACAACAATATGAATAAACACTGCTGAACTGTACACTTAAGCTATTTAAAATGATAAATTTAATATTATGCATGCTTTCACCATAATAAAAATAAAAAACATACACATAGAGCACTATTTATCATTATGTGCATCCAAAAATAAGATTTTTTTTAACGTGTCTGTCTGTTTACTATTACTGCTTTCACCTGTATTTCAAACGGAGACATTCCTGAGTTCAACAGAATCTATAGTCAGTGTCTTTGCTAGTTTTGTAATTTAAGAAGATGTAGTAATACTCATGAGTTGCAAGTTTGTGGTACGTAAAATAGGACAGCTTAGGACATTTTCTTCTTTAATTTAAAATGTGAACATTTGAATATACATGGTCACTCCTGTTGGTTTGTATTCCTTAGATAAAACTATCAAAAGAGAAGCTTGTTTGTATCACTGAAATTTCCATTTGAAGAGGAATAAAAATAATAACAGTAGCAATTATAATACATAATTTAAAAGCATTCATGATACACTTATTCTTTTACCAAATGAATAAAACACTGGCATAGACACATTCATATAGCTTTTTGGCATGTTTACCTAAATCTGAAAACTGTGAAAGAGTTAGCCACATGAGTTCATAGTTAATAGACAATAACTTTTACTGAGAAAATGCCTTTATCCCAAGGTCAGAGAATACTTCCAATTTAATAAATACTTATAACCTAATTTCTGATCATATAACTTAAAATATATCAATATGTATATATTGATGAATTAAAGAATAATCCTACACAATGAGGTATTTTTAAAACAAACATTTAAAAATGAATTTGGTTAGTATAAGGCATTAAAGTAAAGATGTTTGCTTTGTTAATGATACATTTTGAAAATGTATCAATTTCAATTATTTTTTTATTTGTGAAAAATTTTATCCTACAATTTTTAATTGATTTTATTATTTTTTTAAATACACAAAAACAGTGGAATACATTGCAATTCTTATTACATATATAGAACACAATTTTTCTTACCTCTGTATTTAAAGTATGTTCACACCAATTTATGCCATTATACATGTACTTTTTTTTTTCCATTACAATTCTTAATACACAGAACACAGACAAAAATAAAGAAACTTATTTGAATATAGACTTAAAAATAAGTCAGACTGGCTTAATTTCAATCAATCAAGCTTTATCGTTTAAAATGTTCCATATATGACTTGTATATACACAATCATGAAGTAATTCATTTTCTTTAAAATATTTTCAGATGATCATGTAGTTTTCTTTTAATATAAACTTAATTTCATTAGTACTAAAGGAATAAACAGCAAATGAAATTTAAAAAATAAAAAAAAATGATACATTTTGTTATAACATCTTCCATTTAGCTTTTTGGATATTAGGCTCTTAATTTTTGTTAGATAAGGCATCCCTTTTAAAGTTGTGTAAAGCATTTGATCCAAAAATTCAGTTTTGTTTTCCCATAAAGTTTCATTAGTTCATTGAATTTGTTGTTTTTACATCAAACTATGGTTGAATAACCCCTATTTTTTATATATTTAGGAAGTCTTTTCTGTTAAATTTATTTACCAAAACTCAATTTATTTTGCATTTTTAATATTGTTTGAGAAAAATATGATAAAAAGCTACCATGAACTTAATAAATTTAAAAGCAGTTTTTATTTTAAGATAGAATGGTTCAGACACATTGGAAAAATTACTGAATATGCACAAAGTTGTATTTCTGAATAGAATGTAAAATGCACTAATCTTGATGAAATGTGGACTTCCATAATTTCATTGACAAACATCAGCATGTTCAGCATCTTTTATTATATATACAGGGAAAAATAATAAAATGAATAACCTTAATTACATTAAGAGTCTACTAACAAATATCTCATTTCTTAGGTGTAAAAATGAGACTGAATTATTTATAGAATATGAAAGTTTGTAGGATAAATTTATATGTGCTGGAATTCTAATAATAGCATTCATGATACTCTTATTCTTTTACCAAATATAAGATGCTAGTAAAAATCAATTGAATAATGTATTTTATGGTCAACTCTATAGAAAGTAGAAATGTTAAAAGTCAATATGCTATTCTTTTAAATTAAATCCTTGGCCCTCATTTAGTATATTGATGTTTAATTTGTAAACTGATCTGTAAACAGTAAATTTATAACTTTCAAGGCAATATTTAAATATAGTTAATGTGTCGTTAGCTATAGATCACAAGACAATCTACTTTTTAATGCCTTTTACATAATTTCCAGGATTTGTTTTCCATCAGTTGTTTCAATAGACTTTATTTACTTATTTGTTTATTTTTGGTACAAGTGATTGAACCCAGAGGCACTTAACCACTGAGCCACACCCCTAACCCTATATACTTTTTATTTTAAGACAGGGTCTGGTTAAGTTGCTGAGACTGTCTTTGAACTTGTGATCCTCCTGCCTCAGCCACAGAAGTCACTGTGATTACAGGTGTGCACCACCACACCCCAACTGTAATATACATTTTCCAGTTGGAATATTCTTATTTATTATTAAGCAGAAGAAAAATTATTGTGGATTGTTCACTTTATGTTTTACTATATTACTTTGCTGCATTATCCTGGCTAATATTGCTCATTTCATCTATCAAATACTAAATTCAAATCTTATCTTCTAAGAAAAAAAAAACGCTTACATAATCCAGTCAAAAACACTTAACATATTGGTTTTTTGTATGTGTGTTAAATCCACAGTCTTATGTGCATATGTTCATTTGTCCCTTTTCTTATAAATTGCTCCTATGAAGTACTTATGCTTAAAAATTTATAAAATGTTGTGTATCCTTATTGGGAAGTGTGTGTGTGTGTGTGTGTGTGTGTGTGTGTGTGTTTGTATGTATGTATGTATGTGTATATATATAAAGTTGCAGATACAGTAATTTATTTTTTGAAATTTTTTATTTGTTTTAATTAAGTATACATGAAAGTAGAATGAATTCATGTAATTTGATATGTCATACATAGATGGGATATAATTTCTCATTTTTTCTGAGTGTACATGTTGAAGACATATTGATCATGTAGTCACATATGTACATACAGTAATAATGTCTGTTTCATGCTACTATATTTGCTATCCTCACATTCCCTCCCTTCTACTCCCATTACTTCCCTTTACCTAATCTAAGGTAATAGTATGCTTCCCTACTTCCCCTACATTATTGCAAATTAGCTTCCGCATATTAGAAAAAAACATCTGGTCTTTGGTTTTGTGGGATTGGCTTATTTTGCTTAGCATGATATCCTCCAACTCCAACTTGTTTACTGTCAATTACCATAATTTCACTCTTTCTTAAACCTGAGTTATATTCCATTGAGAATATATGCCACATTTTCTTTATAGTTCATCTATTGAGGTACATCTAGGTTGGTTCCATGGTCTGGCTATTGTGAATTGAGCTGCTATGAACATTCATGTGGCTGTTTCACTATAGCATCCTGATTTTAAGTCATTTGGTTATAAACCAAGGAGTGGGATAGCTGGTTCAAATGATGGTTCTATTCCCAATTTTCTGAGGAATCTCCATATTACTTTCAATAGTGGTTGCACCAATTTGCAGTCCCACCAACAATGTATACTCATGTTTTTCACCATAACCTTGCCAACATTTATTGTTGCCTGTATTCATGATGATTGCCATTCTGACATGAAGTGAGATGAAATCATAGAGTAGTTTTGATTTGCATTTCTCCAATTGTTAGAGATGTTGAACTTCTTTTTCATGTATTTGTTGATCAATTGTATTTCTTCTTCTGTGAAGTGTCTGTTCAGTTCCTTAGCCCACTTATTGATTGGGTTACTTGGTTTTTTGGTGTTAAGTTTTTTGTGTTCTTTATATATCCTATAGATTAATGCTTTATTGTGGTGCATGTGGTGAAGGTTTTCTCCAAATCTGTAGGCTCTCTCCTCACATTATTGTTTCCTTTGCTGAGAAGAAGATTTTTAACTTGAATCTATCCCAGTTTTGGTTCTTAACTTTACTTCTTGCGCTTAGGAGTCTTATTAAGGAAGTGAGATCCTAGGCTGACATGGTGAAGATTTGGGTATATTTTAGCCACAGGGTTTCTGTTGTAGCGCCTAAGTATTTGATACACTTTGAGTTGATTTTTGTGCAGGGTGAGAGAGAGAGATTTTTTTTTACTTTGCTACATATAGATTTCCAGTTTTGCCAGCACCATTTGTTGAATAGGCTATTTTTTCTCCAGTGAATGTTTTTGGCACCCTTGTCTAGTATGAGATAACCACATTTGTTTGGGTTTGTCTCTGTGTCCTATATTCTGTACCATTGTTCTACAAGTCTGTTTTGATGCCAATACAATGCCATTTTTGTTACTATAGCTCTGAAGTTTACTTTAAGGTCTGGTATTGTTATGCCTCCTGCTTCTAAGAATCTAAGCTAAGAATTGCTTTAGCTATTCTGGGTCTCTTATTTTTCCAAATAAATTTTATGATTGCTTTTTAAAATTATTTCTATGAAGAATGTCAGTGGGTTTTAATAGGAATTGCATTAAATCTGTATAACGCTTTGGGGAGTATGGCCCTTTTGACAATATTAATTCTGTCTATCCAGGACCATGGGAGGTTTTTCCATCTTCTGATGTTTTCTTCAATTTCATTCTTTAGTGTTCTGCAGTTTTCATTGTAGAAATCTTTCACCTCTTTTGTTAGATTGATTTCCAGATTATCTATAATCTATCCATCTATCTATCTATCTATCTATCTATCTATCTATATCTATCTATCATCATCTATCTATTTATTTTGAGGCTATTGTGAATGGAATCATTTTTCTAATTTCTCTTTCAGTGGATTCATAACTGATGCATAGAAAAGCATTTGGTTCATGGGTGTTGATTTTATATTCTGCTACTTTGCCGAATCCATTTATTAGTTTGAGAAGTTTTCTGATGGAATTGTTTGGATCTTCTAGATATAGAATTATATGTCATCAGTAAATAGTGATAGTTGGAGTTCTTCTTTATGCTCATAGAATGAGTTTGGAAGTGTTTCCTCTTTTTATATTTCCTGGACTACTTTGAGGAGTATTGGTGATATTTCTTCTTTGAAAACCTTGTAGAACGTGGATGAGAATACATCTGGTCCTGGGCATTTCTTGGTTGGTAGGCCTTGACAGCATTTTCTATTTCATTACTTGAAATTGATCTGTCAAAATCATGTATTACCTCCTCATTCAGTTTGGGTAGGTCATATGTCTCTAGAAATTTGTCAATGCTTTCGATATTTTCTATTTTATTAGATTATAATTTTTCAAAATAGTTTCTAACTATCTTCTGTATTTCAAACATGTTTGTTGTGATATTTCCTTTTTCATCTTGTATTTTAGTAATTTGAGTTTTCTCCCTTCTCTTTGTTAGCATGACCAGGGGTTTATCTATTTTATTTATTTTTTCAGAGAACAAACTGTTCATTTTGTAAATTTTTTCAATTGTTTCTTTTGTTTCAATTTCATTAATTTCAACTCTGTTTTAAATTATTTCCTATATTCTACTGCTTTTGGTGTTGATTTGTTCTTTTTCTAGAGCTTTGAGATGTAGTATTAGGCCATTTATTTGTTGACTTTTTATTCTTTTAATGAATCAACTCAATGCACTAAACTTTCCTCTTAGTATTGCCTTCATAGTGTCCCAGAGATTTTGATATGTTGTATCAGTGTTCTCATCTACCTCTAAGAATTTTTTTTATTACAGCCTTGATTTCTTCTACTATCCATTCATCATTCAATAGTGTATATTTAGTCTCCATTTCTTACAGTAGCTTGTATTTTTTATTTTATCATTCATTTAAATTTTATTCGATTGTGGTCTGATAGAATGCAAGATATTGTCTCTGTTTTTTTTTTTTTTTGTATTTACCAAGAGTTGCTTTGTGGCATAAGATATGGTTTATTTTAGCAAAGGAGTGATGTGGTGCTGAGAAGAAAGTATATTTCTTCGCTGATGGATGAAATAATCTATATATGTCCGTTGAATCTAAATTATTGATTGTATTATTTAGCTCTATACTTTCCTTATTAGTTTTTATTTACAAGATCTGTCCAGTAGTGAGAAAGATGAGTTAAAGTCATCCAGTATTATTGTATTGTGGTCTATTTGATTCTTGAAATTGAGAAGGGTTTTTTTGATGTACATAGATGATCCATTTTTTAGGGCATAAATCAAATTATAAATTCAATCAAAAGCATCACATAATTATGGAATAACATGAAAAGACAATTTTTAAGAGTTATCAAAATAGATGGAATAGAGATACAAACCAAAGGAATGCATAATCTTTTCAATGATATAATAGCAGAAAATTTTCCAAACCTAAAGAATAGAATAGCAAATCAAGCACAAGAAGCTTACAGAACCCCAAAGGTACAAAATTACAACAGATCCACATCAAGAGACATTAAAATGAGAATGACTAACACAGAGAATCTTAAAGGCCTGTCAGAGAAAAAAAATAACAAGTTACATATAGGAGAAAACCAATTCAGATCTCAATTTGATTCCTCAACCCAGACCCTCAAATCTAGGAGGTTGTGGAATAATATATTTCAGGTTCTGAAAAGAAATCCATAATTCTCAAATTCTTCATGGTTTCTTACCATCTTCTCCTCATGTTCAACTCTGCTTTCAAGATTATATATTTTTTCTTCATTGTCTGAGATTCTTTCTTCCTAGTGGTCTAGTCTGTGATGCTTTTGATTGAATTTATAATTTGATTTACTGACTTTTTAATTTCAATGATTTCTGCTTGGTTTTCTTTCACAATCTCTAACTCTTTGTTGAAGTGGTCTTTTACTTCCTGTATTTTTCTTTGATTTTACTCTTTGTACTATCCTTACTTCACATATCAGTTTAACTATATACAATCTGAACTCCTTCTTTACATTTCTTGTACTGTGTTATCAGTGGCTTCTGTTGTTGAAGAATCTTGGTTTGTTTGGGGCACTTTATTCCCTTTTTTTCATGTTGTTAGTGTATTTTCCCATCTAATAGTATGGATCTAAGGCACGATCAATTCTACCCTGTACACTTTTAGTGTCCCTGAAGGTTTCTAGCACTTTGCCTTTACTGGTGAGACCAATATCAACAGCACCCATTGTACATATTATATAGCCTTAAACCTAATAGCTCCCACTTAGGCGTCTACTGCTTTCTCTCATTAAACCAAAATGATGAGTTCAATAATTACCTATAGTACAAACAGAATATTTGTTAAAATGATTTACAATTTCAAATGGTGTATGAGAGAACAGAGGTAGTGTAGTCCGCAATATTTGCAAGGGAGAAAGAGAGAAGCTAGAAGTAAAAATTTACAGGAAGAGTGAAAGAGGAGACAACAGACATTGGCTAGTGGTTGGAGAAAAGTTGGAAAGAAAATCCAAGAAAATACACAAGAGATAAAAAATACAAACAAAGAGAAAAAAAGTAAGACATAAGAATACAACAAAAATGCAAAACACCATTCATATATCGTTGTCCTCCACACTCTGATGCATAAAAAAGATCCTATTCCAAATATGGTACAGAGATTAGTGAACCAAAAAATAAAATAAAATAAATCTTGCTGTAAATTTGAACTATCTCTTCAGTGTTCAACAGTTTCTTAGCCCTGTCTCTGATGTCTCTTGGGATCACAAACCCAAATCAGCCCTCGCAAACCAAGCCTCTTTCCCACCTATCTGGGCTTCAGATACATCAGGCTCAGCTACGCTGCAGTCCTAATATCTCAATGCTGCTCCTACTTGCAGGGTATACACCTGCTCCTACCAGGGATACACTCATGCAAAGGAGCAACCCTGAGATGCAGCAGCAAGACAAGGGTCACTAAGACTCTCAGCAGGAAGACCACAGGCTCCTCCAAACCTGCAGGCATCCCACACTGAACCTGCAGGTCCCAGTTGGAGTCCCCAGACAAAGGCTCTTGTGGTAAAACTACTGGCACCCAAGTCCCAGGCCCTGGCTGGTATCCCAAATGGGTGCAACCACATGCAACCAAACCTGGAGTCTCCCCTGAAGCAGTCCTCTAGGCTGTGGGAGAAGCAGTAGTGGTGGTTGTTGGCAGCAGGTAGAGGGTTTATTTAATAGCAGTGGCCTCAGTAGCAGCTGCAACTACAGCTGTGAGGTAGTGTCACCCAGCAATCTCTAGGGCTCAGCAGCAGTGTAGGATTCAGTTGCCTCTGTGACAACAGCACCCTGAATGAGGACCTCCAGGCAACCTGAGGAATGGAATCAGAGGCAGGAGAAATGGCGATAGCAGTGTAGGTGGCAGTTGATTGACAAAAGACTTCCACTTTAGTTGCAGCGACCCGGAGGTTACATTGGAATTCAATTCTGCAGTAACTTAGGCAGTACCCAGAGAAGAGACCTCAAGCATGGCAGTGGCTTCTGGGGCAGTGGTTTCTGTGGCAGCCAGGAATATATATTTTAAATGACTAGTTTTTAGTTTGTTGATGAATAAATTTTATCTAATAAAACAATACAAGTAGAGGATCTCATGAAAATAATGGGTTTTTTTTTGAATGTTGTAAATTCTATTTCAATAACAATATGTTATGTAATCACAAAGTTACTAGGAATAAGTATTGTTACCAATGTCAATAAATTCAGGTTTTTTATTTTATTTTATAGACATTTATGTTCTTAACATTTAATGATAGTTTTATAATAATAACATGTACCTATTAAATTTAAAATTATATAGATAGATAGATAGATAGATAGATAGATAGATAGATAGATAGATTTTAAAGACAACATTGAGCTCTTTGGGATGTTTTATTGAAAGGTCACATTTTTACATACGATATTGAGGGAACTTTCCATTTTTTAGTATGATTAATCATAGAACAGTATTATTAAATGAAAATAAAAAGCTACCATTTTTTTTCTGTTTTCATTCTGTTCAAAATTAATGAGAATTAATCACTGAACTAGATTTTTTTTAATCTAGTAGCCACCATATTCACGTTGTTATGGATGAAAAGAGGACATGTTTGGAGTTAAGAATTCAAATAATATGTGCCTTAACATTCACTCTTTCTATTTAAACAAATATACATTTACATATGGAGAATATATTAATGTTGCTTATTCATATACCATATTTTGCAAAACTTCTCATGATATCCTATAAGAATATACTATTAAAAGAAACAAGCCTAATACTTCAATTCTTAACAAAATACATCTTATTTTTGAGGTTACTTGATTGATTCTTTCACATTTTATCCAATGCTAACTAGATGTCACTGAATGAGTATCTCCCTCTGTATTTTGGTCAGTTTCTTATTCCTCTTGCTTTGGTGAGTGTATAATTTTCAATATTTTAGAATATTCTATCTCCATATATCTATCAATAGATATAAACTCATATTTATGTTTAGACAGATAAGCTTGTGTTATATATATATATGTGTGTGTGTGTGTGTATATATATATATGATTGAGGATTTATCAATATTGCTAAAATGAATATTCTATATCCCTATTTATGCATATTGGAGACTCTGTTGACCCAAACCTGTGAATTGACAAATGACAAGTACGGCACAGAATTACTTGATACCAGAAATTTGGGGAGAGGAAAGGGAGATTTTAATTGGTAAGCAAAATGGATGTTTTTGTACAGACTAATCCATTGAACAGTCAGATCATGGACTTTGGCCCTGTATATTTCCTTATTTATTTATAAATCCTTATTTATTTATTTAGGAAAATATATTTCAATAGGGAAATACACACACACACACACACACACATACAAACTGTTAAGGTAACATTTAGTATTTCCCATTTTGTGTTATTTTGTTAGAGTCTAATTACATTTTTTTAATTCAGAAAAGATAAACTATGTATTCTGGAATGCACTTTCTCCATTACCTACTATTTAACAATAAAAAAATACCCACGTATGTGTTCTGTTAGGAATAACATGTTTATTTGCATATATATGTTAGCCTGTGTTTATGTGTTCACACTTTTCTCAACATATGTTCAAATCTTACAGCTTCTTATTCACATGTTTACATTCCTTCTTTTTGTTCAATGTGGCTATTTTATAATCCTCATGGCACTCTGTGAGATAGGGATAATCATCATCTTCATTTTAGAGATGAGGAAACTGAACCCCATGTACATCTGGAGCCAGATAGATGAATGAGAGTGTTTTGCTGCCAGAGTTAGTGTGAGAAAATGAATCCCTTCCCAGAATACTGCTTGCTGGATCTTACTATTTATAATCCCCTTTCCCTTCCTAACATGATCTGGGTTTGTACCAAATGCCAGTACACTTGGTATTGGAGATCAACTTCCAACAGTCTTCTATAGCTCAGTGTGGCCATGATTGAGGATTTATCAATATTACTAAAATTAATGTTCTATATCCCTATTTATGCATATTGGAGTCTCTGTTGACCCACAGCTGTGAACTGACAAATAAGGCACAGAATTACTTGATACCAGAAATTTGGGGAGAGGATAGGGAGATTTTAATAGGTAAGTAAAATGGATGTTTTTGTACAGACTAATCCATTGAACAGCGAGATCATGGACTTTGGATCTGTATATTTCCCCAAACTCACAGATCATTAAAGTACAAAAAGAGAACCTTAATGCATAAAAACTAGAAAAATTAAGCATTCATTATCTAAGTGAAATTCCAGTGTAAATACAGATTGTGATAAAACAATTGGATACAGCCATGTGCTACTTAATGAGAGGAATATATTCTAATGAATGTGTCATTAGATGATTTCATTTTCTTACATCCCTCAGAGGGTATACTTCTACAATCCGAGATGGTCTAGCTTAATGAGAGGAATATATTCTAATGAATGTGTCATTAGATGATTTCATTGTCTTACATCCCTCAGAGGGTATACTTCCACAATCCGAGATGGTCTAGGTAGGTTCAACATGTATGATGCTTCAGCTTCCAGAACCTGGCATACTGTTCAACAGAAGCTTATTTTTATAAGTAGAAATTTACTCTGACAAAATTATTATATAGCAAATAATAAATTAATTTAATTTATTATCATTACTAAGTATTATGTGCCACAGTTCGGCTGCAGCAAAATAACTGGGGGGTGATGAACAATTTGTGTAGATCGATACAGCAAGAGTAGGAGCTGTTTATTGTAGAATAAGAGCGGTATTTATACATTCCACACAGCTTATCTAATTAACATAAACTAGATACAGCAGTCAACCAATCAGGAATCTCCACACTTAATGGCTCACTGGAGGCGTCACTTCACAAACCACTCCCTCTGGCATTTTGCCAGGCACCATCCAGACTTGTTTACAGACTCTAATATTTCTCTGGCAAAATGCCAGGCGCCATCCTAACTTGTTTACAGACTCTAACATTTCCCCCTTTTGTTTAATTTAAACAACAACCATAGTGGTTTTTACAGAAACACCATAAATAACCTGCTACAAACGGAAAGGGAGGATACAAAATGTCACAATACCAAGCCAATTGATGGCTCCATGCAAGAAGCCCTTGGAAAAATTATACCAGCAATGACACCATTTGTAAAGATATCAAGTTACAATTTGTTGTAGATTACAGTTTGTTGTCTCAGTCCAGGTAAAGCAGTGTCTCAATAGATTAACTCACAGTCCAGGTAAATCACAGTCCAGGTAACTTCTCCAGGGGGCTAGCTTAAATCACAGTCCAGGTAAGTTCTGCAAGCAGTTCAAAGCAGAGGAATCTATCAATATGTCCATTTCCTCCCAAAGTAAATAGACTCCTTGATTGAGCATTACTTGTTGAGTTATTATTCATTGATGCATCAGTTTTATACAGTTTGTTGTGATAAATATCGAAGAAGCTGTAGTTTGGTATTATCTTTGTCTTCACCGGCACTGAGATGAAGATAGGAATTCTGGCAATGATGCTAAAAAAAAATTATGAAACATTCCAACAGGTACTAAGAAAACAATTTTCTTAACAATTTACATTATTCTGAACAGAATTATTAAATATAATGAGAAGGAAAGTTTAAAGTAAACAAACAGATCTGTTAACCTCCTTATTTGTTCACATATTAAAACAATTTTCTACAGCTGTTTACCCAATCTAAATTAAACCATTAAAATCACGTGAATAAAAAAATTTGGATCCATTTATTCATGAGCGTTCCTCATATATGATATATGGACATACACACATACAGGCATACAACACAAAACAGAAGTGTGCACACATAACATACAACAAATAAAAAAAAATAGTAAAGGCCTTGTAGCTTTACCTAGGGGAAATCTCCATTGCAATGTTTAAAAACTCCACAGTCAAAAAATAAAACTGATAAGAAAAACATTAACCTAGGTCTGTATGAGCTCAAAAATAAAATAGAACTTTATGATGTGGGAAAAGGCAATAATAAAATAAATATTGAAAAAAGCATCCTGGTTAATCACTGTCACAGATGTAAGAATAGCCAAACTGGAGTTCTGGATATCAGCTGTTGTGGATTTGAGTCAAATCACCTTTTTTTTTTTTTTTTGGTCAGTAGAATTCACTTTTGTTAGTTTCTCTGGAATCCAAATCGGCTGTTGTTCTCCCTGTGGAAACACACAAACAGAACCCCGACTCCAGACAATCACTGGGTCAGGACCTTAGTTAGTCTCTCTGGAATCCAAATCGGCTGCTGTTTTCCCTGTGGAAACACACAAACAGACCCCCTATTCCAGACAATCACGGGGTCAGGACCTTTCCATTGTCCTGTTAGAATATCCTTCCAAAGCACCTTAGGCTTATCTATATTTCTTGGACACATATGCCTTTCCGCAGCACTAAGCCCTGATGAATCCAAATTTAAAAAAGTTTAGAGTAAAAAGGGTTATTTTAAGTTTATCTTTCCAATTCCCTCTTTTTGATTTAATAAGTACATTTTAATATTTTGATGAGCTCTTTGAACTATGCCTTGTCCCTGAGGATTGTATGGGATTCCTGTTATATGAGTAATGCCAAATGATGAGTAAAATTGTTTAAAAGAGGTAGAAGTATAACCAGGACCATTATCTGTTTTTAACTGTTTTGGAACGCCCACAGTGGCAAAATTTTGTAAGCAATGAGCTATAACATCTTTACTTTTTTTTCCGGCATAAAGGGAGCCCATCAAAAATCCAGAAGAAGTATCAACTGTAACATGCAAATATTTTAATTTTCCAAATTCTGGCAAGTGTGTGACGTCCATCTGCCAAATATGGTTAGGTATCAGTCCTCTAGGACTGACTCCAAGATTAACTTGTGGTAAAAAGGTCACACAATTTTGACATTGTTTTATTATTTGTCTAGCTTGTTCCTTAGTTATTTTAAAACGCTTTTGTAAAGTATTAGCATTGACATGGAACCTTTTATGAAAATTTGTAGCTTCTTCTAGTGTAGAGAAAATATGTATGTCATGTGTAGTGTTATCTGCTAAATCGTTGCCCAAATTAAGGGCTCCAGGCAATCCTGTATGTGCTCTGATATGTCCTATAAAGAATGGATCTTTCCTGTCCCCTATTAAACTTTGTATAGTGAAAAACAAAGAGAAAACAGTAGAGGAAGGGGAAATCCTACCAGCATCTTCAAGGGATACTATAGCATTAACTATATACTGACTATCAGAAAATAAATTAAATACAGAATCTTTAACATCACAAAAGCTTGTAAAAATGCATTAAGCTCTACCATTTGAGCTGATTGTTTGGGTACTGAAAATGTAAAAGTTTGATCAGGGGTAACTACCGCTGCTGTACCATTACTTGACCCATCAGTGAATACATTTGGAGCATTCATGATAGGGGTTTTTCTTATCATTTTTGGAAAAACTACAGGATGCTTAGACCAAAAAGACAACAAAGAATTAGATGGTAAGTGATTATCAAATGAAACATTAGATTTACACATGATTATTGCCCAAGTATTTAACTCATTAGCTAACTCATCAGTTTGATCCATAGCATATGGAGTAATAATTTTATTGGGAGAAATTTCAAACACTCCCTTCTCTGCTTTTATTCCTTTGAGTATTAATTGTCCTACAGCCTCAGGATACCTAGTAAGAACAGTGTTAGGAGAATAAGATAAATGTATCCACAATAATGGACCTTATTGCCAAAATACTGCTGTAGGAATGTTTTTGTTGGTATTACAATAAATAATAAAGGTAAACTAATATCAATTATATCCAAATGCATATTTTCCATATATGTTTCAATAATTTTTAATGCCTTTCTTGCTTCAGGTGTTAATGTGCGGGGTGAATTTGGATCTGATGGACCTTTTAGGATATCAAATAAAGGTCCCAACTCTCCTGTTGGTATGCCTAGATAAGGCCTTATCCAATTTATGTCTTCTAATAACTTTTGAAAGTCGTTAAGTGATTTGAGTTGATCTACTTGTATTTGAATTTTTGGTGGACGGACCATGGTTGAGGATAATAGAACTCCTAAATAATTAATTGGAAAATTTAATTGTACTTTATCTATTGCTATCTCTAGATTATAATTTTTTAATAAATTTGTAAGTGTGACATAACATTCTAGCAATGTGTTTTTATCTTTGTGTGCTGACAATACATCATCCATATAGTAAAATATTTGTAGTTCAGGATTTTGATTTCTTAGTGGCTGGATTGCTTTGTTAACATAAATTTGACACATAGTTGGGCTGTTAGCCATCCCTTGAGGGAGTACTTTCCATTCATATCTCTGATCAGGACCTTCATGATTCAGTGCAGGGATAGTAAATGCAAAACGTGGACTATCCTCAGGATGAATTGGAATTGAAAAAAAAAAAATCTTTAATATCTATAACTAAAACATACCAGGTTTTTGGCAAAGCAGACAATTGAGGAATCCCCGATTGAGCAGGTCCCATAATAACCATCTCATTATTAATGGCTCTTAAATCTTGCAATAATCTCCATTTACCAGATTTCTTTTTAATGACAAAAATGGGAGTATTATAGGGAGATACAGAAGGTTGTATATGTCCCTACACTAATTGTTGTTTGACTAGGTCATGGGGTGCTTGTATCTTTTCTTTAGTCAGGGGCCACTGAGGAACCCATACTGGTCTATCTGATTTCCAAGTAATTTTTATTGCCTCAGTGACCCCTTCTGAAAACCCAGTCCATGTCTATTTATTCCTTGACCTATTTGAATTGGTGCTGCTATACCTTGTTCTCCTAATCTTTTTTCTTTCCTGAAAACTTATCTAGCCCTAATAGTGGGCACATTTGGATTGATGTTATTTGTTAATGTCAAACCTAATTGATCTAGGACATCTCGTCCCCATAAATTTTATAGGAAGATGATCCAATACATATGGCTGTATAGTTCCTTCACATCCTTCAGGATCCTTCCAATCTAATACCTTTGCACTTCTATGGGGATTAGTTGCCACTCCTAGCCCTTGAAGTGTTTGAGTGGCTTGTTGTAATGGCCACAAAACTGTTAATCCATATTTAGTGCTATATTACCTTGTCAACAAAAGAATTGCATAGAAGAATTGAAAATTATGTAAAAATGTGTTTGAAGGGAAAGTTTTGACATATGGATTGGGAATTTATGGATAGTCAAGGAAGTAAGCTAGAATGATCCATGTTATAATGAATTAGATTTGGAGACATGAGCATGAACTCATGTTGATCTTAATGTACATACACAGGCATCTCTAGAGGGTTGTTTATGCAAAGGTCAGTACTCACTTATTATTTTCCTTAGTCTGTTAGTTGAGGTCACTTAAAAGCAATGTCAATCCAAGCACAATGGACACATCTAGCAATCATATTTTGGATTCTAATACCATTTGTTATACATTGACAGGAATATGGGATACATGTTGAAATGGATGGTGCTATGAATCACGAACCATGTATAAGAAACTATGAAAGATGAGTCTGCAGAATCCTTTGATGCCAGAATATAAAAAAAATTATTAAGAAAAAAAGCAATATCACAGTGACAGAGTATGTCCAAGAGACACAGAAGCCATCATAAAGAGCTCCATTGACTAAAGCTAGAAGAGTTGAGCAAAATTTGAGTAATAACTTGGTCAATTGGTGGTTCTATTCCAGGTATTCTGAGGAATCTCCACAATGATTTCTATAGTGGTTGCAACAATTTGCAGTACCACCAGCAATACATGAGTGAACCTTTTTTTCCCCACATCCTCAACAACTTTTACTTGTATTCTTGATACTTGTATTTAAGATAATTGCCATTCTGACTGGAGTGAGATGGAATCTTCGTGTAGTTTTGATTTTTATTTCTCTAATTGCTAGAGGTGTGGAGTATTTTGTTCACATATGTTTTGACCATTTGTATTTCTATCTCTGTATAGTGCCCATTCAGTTAATTTGCCAATTTATTTATTTTATATATATATTTTAGTTCTCTTACAAGCCTTGAAATTAATGCTCTATCTTAGGTGCAGGTAGCAGAGATTTTCTCATTCTGTAAGCTTTCTCTTCATATTCTTAATAGTTTCCTTTGCTGTAAAGAAGCTTTAGTTTGATACTATCCCATTTATTGATTCTTGATTTTATGACTTGCATTTTAGGAGTGTTCTTTAGGAAGTTGATTCAAAAGACAACATGATGAAGAGTTGAGCCTACATTTTCTTCTAGTGAGTACAAAGTCTAATGCCTAGGTCCTTGACCCACTTTGAGTGGTGCTTTGTGCAGGGTGAGAGTTAGCAGTTCAATTTCATTCTACTACATATGGGACTTACAGTTTTCCCTGCATCATTTGTTGAATCTCACTCCTTGGTTTATACCAGAAGGGTTTAAAATCAGCATTCTATAATGATGCATCCACATCAATATTTACAGCAAGTCATTTCACAAAAACCAATCTGTGGAACTAATCTATGTATAAAGGTTCTGACTGTGGAAAGGTACAAGACAGTGAGTTTCTCTGGTGAGCAAACTCCTGGAGAATAACAGGTGTCTTGTTTTCTGCAGCTGGAACATTCTGTAGTTTTCCCCAGGAACTAACTATTAAGATACACGTTTGACCAGAAAACATATCTAATCATAAGCCAGAACACTTTACACTATAACCTAATGTACCCTGCTTAATAATATAACAAATAATAATGTACTAATGGTGCCAGTGACCTAATATAACCTAATGGTATAAATAAATATGGCAGCTTAGACAAGCACCTATTTTCTGCCTCTACATCTTGCTTCTGTCCCATTTTGTTTGTTTACACCTAGGTGTCTTTCAACAAATGAATGAATAAAGACAATGTGAATAAAGACAATATATATCTTATATATACACAGACACATATTATATAATATATATGTATATATATAATAGATTATATATATTATAATATATATATATTTATATATATATATATATATATATATATATATATATATATATATATATATATATATAATGATTTGGTCAATTGGTGGTTCTATTCCAAGTTTTGGTCAATTGGTGGTTCTATTCCTACTTTTACTTGTATTCTAGATACTTGTATTTCTATTTCTGAAAGTGCCCATTCAGTTCCTTTGCCAATTTCTTTTGTATCATATATCTGTCTCATATATATATATATATATATATATATATATATATATATATATATGTGTGTGTGTGTGTGTGTGTGTGTGTGTGTGCGCGCGCATATTACTTTGCCATAAAGAAGAATGAAATAATGGCATTTGCTGATGAATGAAGGGAAGTGGAGACTATTATGCTAAGTGAAATAAGTCAGTCCCCAAATATCAGAGGCCAAATGTTTTCTCTGATATGTGGATGTTAACCTACAACAAAGGAGGGTAAGGAGAGAGAGAATAGAAGTTCGTTGGATTAAACAAAGGAATGTGAAGGGAAGGGAGAGGGGAGGGGAATATGAAAGAGAATAGAAATAATCAGACCTAACTTTCCTATCCTTGTATCCAAATACATGACTTGGTTAACTCCACATCATGCACAACCACAAGAGTGGGATACTATTAGAATAAGTTACACTCCATATATGTATCATATGTCAAAATATACTTACTGTGATGTGTATCTAAAAAGAACCAATAAAAATATACTAAAAAATTTAAGAATATTTTATTACAATCCAAATATTCAACATATATCTGTGAGTTCATATTGATGTATCTAAATGCTTGAATATAACAAATGGGGATAAGGAGACATAATTCATGAAAAAAGATCTCTCTTACATTGAGAAGCATAATACTAGTTTTTAAGTGTGGGTTGCTCATAGTGATTCCTTTCCAAAAAGGGCAGCATGGACAAGGAAAGAAATAAGTAACTTTACAATGGACTAATTTGTCAGACACTTCCTCACCTGGTTGAACAAGGTCAACATCAAATATGGTAAGTCCTGTTGATGGTATGTATCCTTGATGGAATGTAATGAAAACATTACTTCATTTCTGTGTTTTTCTTTTTTCAAAACACAGGTTTGAAAAATCTATGATGATTGTGAGAAAAATATCAGACAAATCCCAATAGAGAAATATTCTATAAAATTTCTGAGCATTATTCCTCAAAAACCTCTAAGTCATTAGAAAAAAAAATAGAAATGTTTGACACTGTCACAGTCAAAAATTACCTAAAACATGAAATTTTCATTATAAATAAGATATAATTTCATTATAAATAAAATATTACCTGGGATGGGATCCTAAACTTTAAAAAAGGATACTAGGTAAAAACTTAGGAACTGTGAATAAAACAAGAATTTTAGCTAAAAATTATGCAGGATATTGGTTCATTTATTATAAGAAGTGTATAAACTTAATTCATGATATTAATACTAGGAGAAGCTAGGTTCAGGATATATAAAAATTCTGTATATCTCTAATCTTTCTATAAGTCTAAAACTGTCTTGATAAAGTAAAGTTGGTCTTTATGTAATTGCCCAATCTCTGTTAAACTATCAGCATCAATGGAAAAGAGGAATAAATTTACCTATAATGTCATAGATTCACCTAACAGTTCCAAGCAAACTGTGTTTTCAGCCTTTATTTAATGTCTGTATCATTTTATACTATAAGGAAAGCAAAAGGAGACAGAAGCAAGGTGCAGAGGCAAAGCAAAAACTGCTCGCCTAAGCTGCTAGCTTTATTTATATTAACAGGTTATTTTAGGTCATTGGCATCATTAGTACATATTCTTCATTTTTTTTATTAGGAAGGTTACAGACTTAGCAACATTATACAGCTTATTCCTCAGTTACATACTAAATTGCAATGTGCAATGTTAGGAGCTTTGTGTAGCTCTCAAGAAAGTCCACTGTTATGTGAATGGGTTTAGGCTTAGTGAAACCTTGTATTTGTCTAACAATATAGTTCATTATTTACCAAGATCTGTGTGTCTTAGATCAAGGTTGATAAGACTCTAACACAAAGCTTCCTCATGAAGGTCATTACCATAGTAGCTAAGGCATTGAACATGAATTAGTTACTTTACTAGGTCCAGGGAGAAATTCCAGAATATTCCAAGTGTGGAAAACAGGGCACCTGTTACCCCCAGTTAGTTTGCTCACCAGAGGAATGCTATCCTATACATTCCGCAACCAGAATCCTTACATTTTATAAATATTTTTAGTAATAGAAAAGGCAATAGTGATACCTATTCTCAGACTTTATATTCACTTTAGTTGATGGTGAACTTATAATTCTAACAAGTTGTCACAATTGACTAGAAAACTATTTCCGAATGTGAAGGTAAGTTGACTGATTGTGCACGTGGATGTCATGTGAATGGTTTTCAATCCTTATTCTCAATTACTATACTTGTACCTACATAATCAGCAATAGCATTTTGCTGCTTGTACCCAGCATGAAACAGACTTGGAGTAGCACTGTACTAGATGATGAAAATTTACCACAACATCTAAATGGGCATAACATCTTTACCTAGAAGAGATTTTCACTGCCTCATTGAGTGCCAACATTTCAGTTAAGTAATCAATCATTGACATAGTTTCTGCTCAGGAGAGATAAGCAGAAGAATCAATATAATGACATATGTTCAATGATAAGACAAAAGAAAGTTTTCAAGTAAGAAAGTGTTCCTAATTATTCATTTGTGTACCTATCATATTAAAGTCTTTCTACTAAAACCTATTCATAAGTGATATGTAAACAGATGAACCAGCATATATTTTACATGGGGATGATACATTGAAGATATGTTTCAAAATAATTTCCTATTATTTCTGGTAAAAGAAAACCTACCTTGCCATCATCTACAGAGATTTTAAAATAACATTCAATAACATACCATAAGAGAGCTTTCCATTGACTTCAAGATTTTGGGTTTATTATGTTTATTTTAATGACACAAATCATCTTATTCACTAATGATTTTTTGCCTCTATGAATATTTCATTTAAAAAATGCAATATTAAAAATTTATGTATTTCTTTATTCTTAGTGCTTATTGAATTTACAGTGCTATCATAATCCTTACCTAGTCATATTGTGGCATCATATTTCCATTAAAAAATCAATTAATGTGTACAATAAATGAGAATAGGGGCCATGTTTTCACAAATTAGGACAATGTCCAGTATAGGACATTTGCTCAATGAATATTTGTTGAGTGACTAATAAATGGATGTATCTGAATACTGGTTCTGTGGCTAAGTAGTAATACTCATGTCTGTCTTATCAAAATGTTTTGGAAAGCTCTTGCATATGTGACTCAATCCACCATATTTCCTTGAGTATTCATTTAGATAATTGTTCTATAAACTTGCATGTTCTGCCTGTGACTGCCTCTTTTGCCTTCAATTATCATTTTTTTTATGTTATAAACCATTGTCTGGGTCTGTGGACTGCATGTATTTAGATTGATTTTACTATCTGCAAGATCCTTCAAAGAAGTCTCTTTGCACTTGGTAGTTAATTAATCCAAGGCAATTTTGTGCCTTTTAGAATTCCATCTCTTAAAAGGTGTGTGTCTGTCTGTCTGTCTGTCTCTGTGTATGTATTACTATACCCATTTTTATCTTTATATATAACTACCTCACCTATAGCAATACATAGATATAGATATAGACATAAGAAAATAAATATTGATTGAGGAAAAATGTAGGTTTTTTTTAAATGCAAGGTATAGAATTAAACCTAATCTTGAATTACACTATAGTTATGTGGAGACATGGAATTCAAGAACAGCCAACTCTTTCAAGACCATGTTAGTAAGAAGAACAGAGAACTAGAATAGAGCTAAAAAACAAAATGGGGTTACCTCGTGGGAAATATCCATGCAATATTTTCATGCTGGTGCAAAGTTCCTTTTGAGATGAAACAATGATGATAGCAAAGATTCATGGGACAGATTCAGAATGCTACTTTGGTCACAACATTTTAGTATTAGTATTTTTAAATCATGTAAAAATTATTAATAATAATTTAATTATTAATAATAATTTTTACATGATTTAAAAATACTAATTGTAAATTATAGTTAAATAGTTAAATACTAACTATCAATTATAGTGTAAACTACTCTTTTGGGTTAAAAAAGTAGGAGGAATGAGAGAAAGAAATGAAGTATATATGTATCTCTTAAACATATGCACTGCTATGGTTCAAGATGAATCTACTGTGCTTCTAGAGAAAGGACATAAATGTTAACATAAGAAATTATTGGTTATGGTATCTGTCCCTTACTAGACATCTTGTAATCATGCCATGTCATAATATCATTTGTTTCTGCAGTCTTAATTTTCAAGTATTCAAAAATAAGGATCTTTTAAGTGTGTTTCACACTGGAACTTTTGAAGATATATACCCAATATGTGAAGCAAATAGTAAAGATTTATGTTGTGCAGTGGCATTGCAAGAGTCAAGTTGACATCTTGATCAATTAAAGGTTTTACAACAGCTCAGTTTTCAGTTTTAATGAACTTTGTATCCAGGAGACTCATGTAATTCATACCTACTTGGATTACCTGTCAGGGGGGTAAAGATGACATTGAGACCATCACAATTCAGATTGCAAGGTTTTGTTTAGTTTTTATCAATTTTACCTTGGTAGAAATTAAATAATATTTGCAGAGCTTTCATTATATGCTCAGATCCCATGCTAAGAGATTTACATACATCTTCTCATTTAAGAAAGTTAAAATTCCATAGATAAAAGTGTTTAAGGAAACTAAGATTATATTTGTAACTTGTACTATATTTGAAGCTTGAACTCCAGAATATTTAAAAACAAAGTCTCCAGAAACTGTCTCTAAAACTACAATCTGTTTTTCATTAAGTAATTTTAAAAATGGGGAAAATTTTAAACTATATAGAAAGGAAACAAAATTTTCCCCTTTAAAATCAGTTTTGGAAATGAATTAAAAGAGATTGATAGACTGGCTTATTTAATGATCTTAGACTTCATTTTTTCTGCTCACATAAGATGCTGATCCTTGAAAAAGAATGAGTGGGAAGATTGTAGAAATGTATAATAATAGATAAATACAAAGAAACAACTTAGGGAAACAACCAGGAAAACAAATGATGATGAATTAGCTAAGAATTTAACTGAAATCTGTACTGAGCATAAGATTTAACACATACTCAATCTGCCCATTTCACTAGCAAGTACTTCATTTTGGATTCTTTCCTATGTGGGCTCTCCTGTGCTGCGAGGAGGTCCACAGAAGAGGGTAGAGGAGAGTGTGGCTGTGGAGTCATGAATCAAGACCCCCGGAGACCAAACTGGAAGCAGGTCTGATTTTATTGTGCAGTTACCATGTATATATACTCAGGCAGTAACTAAGCCAATTATAGGCAGCCGCCAATACAATTTCTGGCCAACTGTCCTTGTGGAGACCAATGGAGGAGCAGATTGAGAAGCAAGCGCTGGGACCTCAATATGTGGCCTCATGCCCATGGCTGTGCCTATGGTGTAAGCAGTTTGCTGCTTGCATGCCTAGCACAATGGGAATGGTTTGTCACTCATGTGACCTTAATGTATGCCATGTATGCAGTACTCCATGCACTTGTCCCCACACTTTCCTGCTCAGGCATCTCTCCTAATTTTTAGTGCCACATCTCCAAAGGCATTGTTTTAATAAATAACTAATGAGAACTTCTTATTTGCCAGGCCCTCTTCTAGACACTGGGGATACAGTTGTGAGTAACACAGAGTCTTTGTTCTCAAAAATACATAGATTGCACTGAAGAAGATCTAACAACATAAAAAATCCATCATCAATAAAGACATAAGGATTCAAGTACAATGGTAAAGAAATTCAGATGATTAAATGATGGCCATTTAAATGATGGCAAATGAAATGAACCAGCATGAAGAAGGACTTCAATTTAAAAATGAGAAAAATATAAGACATGAAGCAAATAAAACACAAACTTATGATAACATAAAATTAACTCTGTTCAGTGAAGAATGTCTTGGACAGAGTGCATAATATAGTAGAATATAATGGATGCACATAAATCAGTAACACTCATTTCCTAAAATTAAACAAATTAACAAAACAAAACATATATAAACTATTATGTAGAGCATGTGATGAAACAGTATCCAGAGAGCAAATGGAATCCTAGCAAGTATTTAATCTTTGATCTAGTTGTAAAATGACAGAAATTTTAAAAAGAGCAAAATTAAATATCACTTTATATGAACAAGAAAGACAAAATTAGAAAGCTACATAATGCAAATATTAGTGTAGGTTATAGGTGTGGAGGAATCCTCACACTTCGGCACACATTATTCATGTGAGGGTGTATGATATAACCTTTCTGGGTAACAAATTGTCGCCATGGATAGTTAGACAAATCAGGTACAAGACAATTATACTATACAGCAATTTTGCTCCTGCATGATCATTTCAAAGAATTCTCACATGTGGGGGATCATTCATGATGATGCTCTTTTCATAATTATTTCAGGAAATAAGAATTTTTTTAGATAAATGTGATGCTTATTGCCTAAAGAGTAAACAGTTGTTATATGTTAGATAAACACCAGAGAGGTACTATGAAACATCAGAAGCAACATAAAAATTGTAAACATAAAAATGCAAATACAACTTAAAATACACTATTTGAAAAAATAACATGATGACACATGTAATCACAGGGCATGCATATGTTAAGAGAAATATTCAAGATACTGTCATCATTACCTGTGGTGGAGAAATGAATCAGAGTGAGAAATTGGGATGAAGTGTAGTAAATAAATAATTCAGAATGGTATTGATGTTCCTTGAGTAAAGGGTATGATTGCTACAATCCACTGCTTCTAACGTTCTTTTAAAGAGAGAGAAAACAAATTAAATGATGTGATTTGATGTAGCAGGTATACTTTGAGTTACATAATGCTAAATAATGCAATCAATGAGAGAGAACGTCTACTCAGCTTACAGTCATACAAAACAACTGAAGTGAATGAGCTCCAGGAAATGGTCCTCAGACACTGATACACTGTACAATCAATTTTCAGGAGTACAGAATTATATATTCCATTTTTGTTATTTTCTGTCACGTTTCCAGAAATTGTATCATATGAAATTTGGGGTACTGGCATGTACTTTCTTAGAATACATACCAGTATTCAAGGATATGAATACTGCATCAAAATTTGAGTTAGGGCCAGTTCAAAGAAATAAGAATAAGGTCAGGTTTTCTGCTTCACACAGGAATGCCTGTTGAATTGTAATAAGTTAATAATTTTAGGAAATCTGTTTTAAATGCAAAATTGCAAGTTATACCATACATGAAAATCCATTTTGGTGACATGGTAAAGTTCTTGATGATTTTGACCTGAGATTGTCAAGCAGGGTAAGGGCACATTAATACAATGTTTTCTAATATAATAGTAGAAATAAAATATTACAGCTAGAATATTCCCAAGGCTTATATATAATGTAGGCATAACAGAACAATGATTATAAACCTCTTTCTAGACATATTAAAACCTGACTGAACAAATCTGCCTTTACATTAGGTATCAGAGGGGTTAAGGATACGATAAAAAAATTCAGAAATTACTTCTCAATGTCTTGATAAATGATACCATCTATCACCACTAATGTGGACTAACTGAATAGAATTAATTATTGTGCAATCATGATCTGGTTCAAGGATCAAGGTCATGGTATTACATCAGTAGCACATTGACCAATGGTAAATTATTCTTGATGAGACATTCAATTCTTAAATCTTGAGCAAGAAGTCACTGGTGTCCTATAAACAAGTATCGATTATGAGGCATTTCAGCTTTTCCAGTTATTCACAGCTCTTACATGTTGCCTCTGTGAACTATAGGAATACATGTGGATTTGGAAACTAATCTGTAAGGAATATTAAGTAACTGAGTTGCATGTTAAAAGAAATTATCTTATGAATATATGCCTGAGTATTCAGTATTTACAATGTTTTTGATGATACTTCTTCATATCTTGAGATATATATTACAAGTACAAATGAACTTCAATTAATATAAACATTAGACAAAATTAGAGCAATTTCTTATAAATTTCTCATTTATACATTTAAAGGCACCTGGAGCTGTCATTTTCCTCCAGGATCCAGTTATGAGACTTTGAGCAATCAGAAAATGTGACAAATTGAAAAAGTAATCTCCAAGGTGAACAGGATTTCAATAAACTATGTAGGTACTGAAATTTGAAAAAATATATTTTTCTAATTCTTATATATGTGTATATATATATATATATATATATATATATATATATATATATATTTATGAAATAAATACATGATTTCATAAATAAATATAGTTACTATCATTTTAGTACTTAAACTGAATAATTTTCAAAGACTATATATGCACATTTTTTCAGACATGGGATTACTGGCATGCATAGTTATATCTAGTATTATATTAGGTATATCTAGTGTAATTTAGTCATAGAAAATAAATAAATAAATCAGGACACATACTTTTCAAGACCTCTTGTATTTAACACTGAGGAGGAGATTTCCCTTGCTTTACTGGAACAAATTTACTTTATTTTTTTCAAAAATATTATACCACAGAACTCTTGTTGAATAAATTATTAGAGCAAACATTTTTATAACTTGTAAACTGTGGATCTTTAAGTTTGTGCCATATTATAAAAATATTCCAAATTTAAAAATTTTTGTTAGACATATTTGTATATATTTATGAGGTAGACCATGATGTTTCCATTCATATATATATGTATATATGTTGGGTAGTAACCAACAGGAAAATTAGCATATCTACCAGATTTTATAATTTATTTATTGTGAGTACATTTAACATCTTTACTTTTGAGATTTACAATACATTATTGTTAATTATATTCACTCTACTGTGCCATAGGACACCAGAATTTCAACCTCTCCCCTTTCTTCCCTTCTCCTACTCACTCCAGTATCTGGTAATCCCTATTTTTCTCTCAACTTTTACAAGATGAACATTGTGTTTTGGATTCCACTTAGAAATAATATGACACAGTGTTCTATTTCTATTATTTAAAATGATGGACTAAAGATCGAAAGAGACATTTCTCAAAAGAAGACATATAAATGACCAACAGATATATGAAAAAATGCTCAGTACAGTTAACCATTAAGGAAATGTACATCAAATTAGAAGGAAATGCTATCTCTTCCCAGTTAGAAAGGCTGTTATCAATACGACAAAAAAATAACAGCTGGTGAGACTATGGAAAGAGAGCATCTTACATATTTTTGGTGGGAAATGATATGGAGATGGAGATTCCTCAAAAAACTAACCAGAAAACTACCTTATGATCCAGTGATCCTGTCATTGAGTGTGAACCCAAAGGAATAAAATTAACATGCCTAAAAGGACACCTGCATTCCCATGTTTATTACAGCACCATTCTTAATAGCCAGGATATGGATGAATGGATAAAGGAAATATGGCAAATATGCACAATGGAATAAGATTCAACCAGAAAAAAGGCATGAATCTTGTCATTTGTAACAACATGGAGGAATCTGGAAAGCATTCCAAAATGTTATACATATTTTTAGTAAACTAATAAATCCTATATGCCTGAATTATGGAGTATGCTTACAGATGTATGCCTATATTGCTAAACTCATTTTAAATGTCTACTTTAAGACAGAGGAAAAAAATGAACAAGATCAAAAATATATGTTAAAATTTGTTAACATTAGAAAGAGAGGCAGAAATAGTTTAACAATGCATGCTCTGAGCAGATAGTTATTAAAAACTACTCTACTAATGTAAATAAAATGTAAAATGTTTTTCAAATCCTTAAACTCTTGTAAAAGCTAAATACATAGTGATGAATTAAAGGTTATAGTAAAAGTTGAAAAAACCCAACAGCTTGTGATATTTGGAAAATTTGTCATTTGGTTTTGAGGGACTATCAAAGAAAAATCAATACAATATAGTTCCAGACTTGATTTACCTAAACTCATGATGGGATCAAAGTAATCTGCTCATACTCATTGGCCAGATGGAAAACCAAATCACTTTTTGGTGTTGTGTTTTTTTTTTTTTTTTTTTTTTTTTTTTTTATTGAACTGCATCTTTACAGCCATAGACAACAACCAGCATGTGATAAAATAGTCAGCAATAACACATGCCAAGAAACAGGATAATAGGATCAAAAATAAGGAGACAAAACAGAGTGCTTAATGTCATTTAGATATTGAAATTATAGATTATAATTGATATGTCTTTCCTAAAAAAGACAACACTTGAAAAGATATCTTTAAAAATGGTGAAATAAAAACAATAGAAATAAAATTGAAACAAGGAGTAAACAAATGTGTAACAGCCTTTTAGGCATATCAGTGCAGAGGGCTGTTGCACGGATGATAATTTAAGAATATACAATAAAAATTTGGCCAAGATAAAGAAAGCATTACAAAAAAAAACAACAAAAAAACATTTAAAGGGAATATTCCATACCAATCTAAGGTCTCAGTAATGTAGATTGTATCCCTGCAACCAGAGGGGAAACAAGTGTGAGTCAGAAATGATAACTGAAAGAAATGGAGGCTGAAAATTCTTTTTAAAACTGATGAGAAACGTAAACACCGAATCCCAAACTGGAGGACTCATGATATTCAAGCAGTGTTAATACAAATAAAATCACACATATGCAGTAATAATAAGCATTTATAATTTTAATACAGAACAAAATCCTCAAATTAGCTGTCTGAAAAAAGAGAGACACTGCCTATGCTATACTTATCATGTGGGTTTGCAAACCTGATGAAATTTCACTTTTTACTAAATACCCCACTGCAACTCAGAAATATATGCACTATAATGCCTTCATGAACAATAGTTATAGAAGACGATGGTTCCCTTATCTGAATTAACTCAGTGTTCATTGACAGTAACATTGATATATCATGAAATGATGTCAAATTGGAGTACAACACACAATGAAAATTCACAAAGTATGATGTGTTTTACAACATATGTGTCACAACAAAATTATCTTAGGTAAATTCTGTTAAGATGAAATTGAAAAACAGACTAAGTACTAAGAACCAATCTAACAAAAGCCTGGAAATTTATTATCTCACACTGTAAGAAACAAGGAGGGAAATGTGACGAAGGAGGCATGAAAAAGGAGGCTTTCAGCATTGGTTTCTTGATCTGAGTACTGGTAACACTCTCTTTATGATTAATTACTAATTGTGTGTACATATTTCAAGTATTGCATTTATGTGTATGTGAAAGTTCAAAATCAAAATGATTCTTTAGAAATAATTAATCTATGTTCATAACAGCCTTACATTACTTTTGAAACAAAATATCCCAAAATCACTGGCTTAAAACAGCAGAAATTTATAATCTTAAAGTTCTGCATGTTCAGAGTTTGACTCATCTTGGCCTTATTGAGTTAAAATCAGGCGTCAGCAGGGCTGTCTTTTCTTATGGAGTTTCTCCTACATAAACATACACAAAATCCATTTTCTTGACTTTTCTGGCTTCTGGAGGCCACCCACAGTTCTTGGGTTGAGGAGTCCTGGATTTTCAAAGGGAGCAGGGATGTTGCTCTTGGACCCTTCTTTGGTATTCACATCTCCCTGTGAACCTCTGGGCTGCTACCCTCTTGTGCTTTTAAGAGTACTTGTGATTGCATAATCTCACTAGGATAATTTGGGACAATCTTCTTACATTAAAGTGACCAATCATTATTCCCCCTCACCATATCACCTAACATTCCCAGTTCCAGGGAATTAAAATGCAGACATATTTGGGGAGCCACGATTCTGCCTGTAACAACTCTGAACATTTTCCTCCAGTATGTGAAGATTCGCTGGTATTCTTAGCATATGATGACGTTGCCAAGGCCCCTGGATGATGAGTGGACCTTCTTAATTCTACTTTTAGTTCTCATGAGTTTCTCTCAGGAACCATTTCATTACACGCTAAATGAGATTAGTTATGTTTCCCATCTTTCCTCTTGACATCTTTTAGGTAACCAATAGACATTTAACCAATTTTAAATCTTAAAAAATAATAAAGTTTAATACAGACTTTTTAAAAAAATCATAGTATTTGACCTATATGTCTCCAAACTCTTTCCAAGATATAATACATTCTTAATATGGTTCTTTTTGTTCTGTATATCAGATTAAAAAGTTTCCTAGGATTTTTTTTTGCAAATATGCTTTTTTTTTATGCCAAGACCTACTTCCTTTTTTTATTAATCACTCAAGACAATACAATGATCTTGACAACATATGTTTTTACAATATGTATTACTTTTTTGTGAGGACTGATAAATTGGAATTCCAGTTAAGTGATCTTATTAACTTAAAGCTTCAAGAGACTATTTTAATGAATCTGGAATAACAATATCACTCAAAGATTTTTATTTTATTTTAGTTGTATTAAATGAGAACGTTGTTTCTAATTAATTTTTGATTTACAAGAAAAAGCACATTGTGAAAACTCAATTGATTATATTCCAATTATCATTACACATACAAATGAAGAATATTTAAAAAAATAATTTTGGGGAGTCTACCTATAAATACAAATTGCCTATTATTTATTTCACATATTAGAAACTTACATTGTATTTGCAAAATTATCCTATATTGGGTAAACTTCACTAATTAATACAGAATTATTTCTGAGTAAAATTTAACTTTACATATTTTGTTTTATTTTCCTGTTGTCAACATACTTATTTCTCAAAAAATTTCTCCCTACAATTATTTTCCTTTACATGTTGTTTGTCTTTTAATGTTTATATCAACCTTTCATTTATTTTTTCATAGCCCTGTATTTTTTTTAAAAAAGTATCATATAGTTTTGTACTTCTTCTCAATTCTTAATTTTTTTTTATAATCCACACAAGTTTATTCTCATTCCTAGAGTCCCTTGAAGCTCATCATAGTAAAATTGTGCAAATGACCTCAACTGGCTTATTTAAGATAAGCATCTAAAATTTCCTGTTTCTGCAAATTTTATCCTAATTATTCAAAAGTTTTTAGAACAATGACCCCAGGAGTATGACCCTTTTCCATAAACATCTTCCAATACTAATAGGCTCCAGGAAGCCCTCTTTCTTCTTTACTCTCATGTAAATGAAAAATGCTAAACTTATGTGCACTTTAATGTTATTAAAAATCAGAACCAGCAGGGAGTCTTAGCTAAAGCTTATGCAATGTTTCTGAACTGTTGAATAAGAAAAATATCTAGGACATGATCACCTCCATGTTGTACTTACTAGATGATTTCCAAGAGATGCAATTACTGCATACCAAACCCTTTGAGTTTCTATGTTTCCTTTTCCTTACCCTAAACAGTCACAGAATTAGAGTGAGTTTTTAGCAACATTTCAGAGAATTTGGTCTTCTGTAATTTGCCTTTGTATCTCAAAAAATAGTTACTTATACAATACTTTAGACATTATAGTATTAAATATGCACATAACTAGGAAATTTGTGTTTACAGCTCAAAACTCATTCATTTGAAAATATCAAGTATTTCCATTTTTCAAACAAATCAATTACAAATAACTATGTTAATGGAGATTCCAAAATTATTGATGCAAAAGTATCTTTGTGATTCATGTATCTCTTTGTGAAGTTGAGATTTAAAAGAGAGATATCACTAAAAACCTGCAAGTACAAACTAGAAATAATTTTCCCAAAGGGATTTTCACTTTTAATATTATATTTGCACTGAACATATTTTATCAAATTGTGAATATGATTATACATATTTATATTTTTTTAATTTCAGCACTAGGCAAATCCTACTAAAGTTTATTTGGCATTTTATGAACAAAAATCTGAGGAATGAATGTGTTTATCAAAATGAATAATTGCTGTTAGTTTACTGTTGAGTTGGACTATAAAGTAAGGAAAGAAAAAATAAGTTTAATTATCAAAATTAAAAAAACTTTGTCAAAGTTTTGTCTTGGATGACACATTTAACTTACAGTTAAGTGGTCACTACCAAAGCTAATTCTCTTATTCACTGAATTTGGGAAGTACATATATCACAAAGCATATATATCACATATATACCATTTATTGCTGAAAGTATTCTTTGCAAAAATACAACAACTTATCATTTGATTTTATTTCCATGAATCCAAACTTCACAAATTTGCATAAAACTTTGTTAGTTCCATAAAGTTATTTCTTTAAGAATAGAAATTTAAAAACCCTCTGTGGAAGTATAAGTTGGAAATTGCCTGTTCAAAGAAATTTATGATTTTATTACATCTGCATATTGACTATTCCTCTAACCTGCAGGCAGAAAGTAACAGTTTATTTATTCAAACTGCAAATGAAATTGGGCAAGAAAAGTAATTAGCAAACAACAAAAAAAAATGAAAAAAACTCCATAAAAACAGTTTGGGATTTATGCGGGTTGTCAGATCATTAGAAAAATAGCACTTTGGTTTTAAGAAGCAGGGAAGTATTTATTCATTTACACACACACACACACAAACATGCACACAAACTACCTAAATATAGGTGTAGATTTTTAAAATTCAATACTAAGTTACATTGTACAGTTTTTGCATTTTAATTATTCTTAACAATATGTTAGCTTTCTGATTAAAATAGAAAATTTATAGTGAGAAAAGTACACTCTTCAAATTAAATAGAGAGGGCATATTTGATAATCCTATATTTTGAAATATCACTGACAGATTATTTTATAAGTGAAAGATCCTCACTAATTTTGCACACATACACACACACACACACACACACACACAAAGTTAATACTTCTTTAGTTAAAACACACACACATGCATCAATGAATACACTGATAGTTGTGCCATTTATAGAATGATGATAGCACTATTATCTGTGATACAGCATTTTGACATGAAAAAGTTTACTGAATCTAGCTGGAAAAATTACATATTATATCATATACAAAGCTTTATTATAAAGTAATGAGTATATTAGTCACTGAATTATCAACATTAAAACAAAGATTGTTTACTTAAACACACTACTTAGTACATGATCTACTAGGCAAGTTACATCACAGACTAAAATAAAATAAAACAAATATTTATTTTTTTTAAAAAAACATAACACTGTGTTACATCCTTATAAGAAAAACAACGTTTGTGAGGCAGTATATACCTCATACATTGGCATCTTAGTTCTTGGTATTTTCTTTCCTAAAAGGTCTTCTACATATTTATTATCAACATCAGATGATAGTTGGCTTAGATTTCATTCATTTGTGAAGTAGTTTGCTTGTGCTATGGTTTGGAAAAATCTTTATTAATTCAATAAATATTTAAATAAATAGAATGAGAGGTTCACCTCTCCATGTGCACACCTTGGTAGAAATTAGTAGAGGGGGAGAGTTGGGCACGTAATACAATCAAAATGTGTTATTGCAAGTAATATAGTAGGAGAATGAACAAGACTTTCAAGGAAATAATAACTGCATGTGGATGAAATAAAGAACTTTATTTCTAAGAGGAGATACAGAAAATGCCCCAAATTCATACTCATTTACTGTAACCCCTTAAAGTATCTACTGCTCACCAAACTCGGTTGAAAACATTACATAGTGCTTAAAATGTTTGTTGGATGAATAAAAATCATAGTCCATAATTAATTACAAGACAATTCCCATACTCTCACCAACAATTCAAAACTGTCGAAATGTTTCTGTATTTCTGAAATTTTCTGCTTTTTTCCTTTGATCCCATCCCTTTTGAAATAAGAACAAATTTCCAAGTGAAAAATAGCAGAGTGTGAGAATAAATACACTGTTTCTGTTCTTTCACTGCAATTTAGCTTAGGCAGCATCTTGCATGGATGCTCAATTTCTTGACATAAAATGCAGAAAAAGTAATGGCCATTTTTGGTTGTCTTCTCTGAGTTTCCTTCTCCTTCTATAAGATTTGTTCTCTTGTCAATTCTCCAGTGTCATTTGGGTTGTCTCTTCCTTTCTTACTTTTCACAACTATTTCATTTTTAATTTAGTTTTAAGTTCATTTTATTTTATTTTTATGTTTTTACTTCTTCATGTAGATGCATCAGTCTGATTTTAACTACTCCATCAGAGATGGTAGAGAAAGTCTAAAAAGAGTCTTGGATTTGCATCAGACAACCTGAATTCACATTCCTTTATATGTTATACTGGAAAAGTAACTTCTGTTTTTGATAAAAATCCTTTGTTTATGATGTACAAAATGTTGTTTAGATAAAATATTTTTTTCATATATGTGCAAAATGCTTAGCTGCAGTCCAGTAAAAAAAAAAACTAAGAAAAAGTTTCCTTTTAGTGTGAAATATAAGTAAAATACAGTGTTTTCTATAATATATGTAATTATGGTTCAAAATGATATATTTAAAAAATAAACAAATTTCAAGTAGAGGAAATGGGTCAATTCATTCTATGCCCTATTTCCAAAATTATGGATAAAAGTTTTTCTTTAAAAATTCTTTATACATCAAGTAGCTATAAATATTAAATATTTGAACTAAAGTTGTTGATGTAGAATTAATTTTCCTAATATCATCCTGGTATTTTCTGGGTGACAGAAAATAATGAAAATTTTGTCATAGTGCATGAATTAAGTTAAACTAATTCATATCTATCAAGCTTTCACTTCTTTGGGAATGATATACACTGTCACCATTTTTAATATTTTATTAAAATAGTATTCATTTGTTTCTCAAAATATGTAATGATTATGCTTGACTTTTGTGTTATTTGGGGAGTAAATGAATATTAATTATGTTATATCATAGTGGGAGAATCCTCTAACATGTGCATGCATCTGCCTTGCACTTTACCTAAACTAATTTCACAAAAGCATCATTGGATAAGTCATGATTCAATCTATTTCTGGTCAAGTGATAATGTCACCACTCACTTAACAAATACAAACATTCATGTACAGCTGACAATGGGCAAATGTGAGATGTTTATTTTCACTTTTGTTTAAATTTGGGAGAAATGGACATACCCTGAATCATTGCTACTTTGAGTGAACATTGTAAAATCAGTTTGACATTCTTTCATAATGCAGGTACAGGAAATACAGAGTTTAAGTAATCATGCAATAAGTAAGTAAATTTGAGAAAACTCACTGACTAGTTAATAATTTCCTTGAATACCTATTGGTATTAAAGTTTAAGAAAAAATTTAACATTGGGACATAAATTTTATAACATATGACATATTTAATTAATGTGAATCATAAAGACTTTTTTCTAATCTAGATATATATCTATGCAACACTACATCCCTCATTTTTGGGGAGTGGGGACAGAACTGGAGATTGAACTCAGGGTCACTCAAGCACTGAGCAATATCCCCAGCCCTATTTTGTATTTTATTTAGAGACAGGGTCTCATTGAGTTGCTTAGCACCTCACCATTGCTGAGGCTGGCTTTGAACTCACAATCCTCCTGTCTCAGCTTCCAAGCCACTGGGATTACAGGTGTGCACCACTGCCTGGCTCCATCCCTCATTTAAATATTTTAAATGACATGATTTTAATATGGCCATATTCAATAGTTAATAAATTCATATATAATGGTCACAAGAAATAATCATTCTAAAAGGAAAGTAGATGCCATTCTGTACCATTGGATTATCTCTGTACTCAAACTTGAATCATTTCCATTTAGTATGTTTTTGGCAAGCCATCTCTCCATTCCATTTCTGAGTTAACGAAATTGATTTTCTTGCCTTCACTCTCAGTGACATTTCGCTATTGAAGTTTTTTGTTGCTACATTTGGAGAGGTACAAAAAGTAATTTGGGAGCTAGTTATATACATAGAAACACATAAATATTTAAAAGAATAATAAAGTTATATAGATGCAGTATTGAGAACAGTATGCAGAACAATGAAAATCTGAAAGGTGCCATCACATCAATAATCACCTATTACTCAGTTCCCATTTTATTAACATACATTTATCTATCTATCTATCTATCTATCTATCTATCTATCTATCTATCTATCTATTTATCCATCCTGTCATCCAGAGAGAGTTTGCAAGAATTCCTTGTCTTTATCATAACATGAATTACAATATTGTAATCTCTGTCATATTAGTTTATTGTGCTTTATTACCTCTTTCACTGGTTCATAAAAAGTAAAAATTCCATATGATATAATGCTCTCTGAAGTTTTTGTTTCTTTCATTCTGGGTATGATACATCAATTTTTGATCATCTTCGATGTTCTAGGGCAATGTATAACTTAGCATGACCCAAATATTTCTGCCCAGACTTGGAAGAGAACTACAATCTTACGTTATAGAATTTTTAGTACTTTATAGTTATGTCTTTCAAATTTACATTTTACTTTTTATTGCAATTTAATCAATAATGCTTCTATAATTCTATATGTTCCTGGTCCTTAATATAATAAACACTATGCAGTTGCAGTAAACCTACCTGCAGGAGATTCTTGTCAGCATATACACTGATATTTTTATTCTACTATGTTTTTGCAGAGGTTCATAAACTTCACTGGTTTGTGATAGCCAGGATAAAATCTTTTAGTATATATAGTACCCACGGCTTCTCTCTGACACTACTTCTGCTACTTTTTCATTAGCATTAATTAATGATACTCTCCTGAAAATGTCACCTTGTATTTGTGAATATAAGCTCTGTCAAAGCTCTGAACCCATGTTCCCAGGGCCACATCTCCAGGATTTAGGAGAGGTCCTATTGTGGAACAAAAATTTAGAGCACTTGCAATGTAAATCAACAGAGAAACAAATAATTATTGCATATGTAAATTAAGAATGAATTCCTTGAAACACATTTTCTGGTGATGAGTTAAGGTAAGAGATTGTGATCAACACTTCAAATTACATGAGAGATCACTTATTTACTTTCTCCACAGCTGAAATACCACATAGTGAAAAAGGGATTACAAATGTCACCAAAATCAACTTCAACACACAATAGTGCGTGGCTTCCTGTATTTCGTTGTAGAGAACCAGAGAGACACACTTGGAAATTTCTAGTACTGAACTATATTCACTCTGATCATTGTAATGGGTCATTTAATTTAGTTCATTACACAAAAAAATTGAGCCTATGGAGTTTTTCAATTAGTTCAAGATTCTGTCTTCAATGTGTGGGTCTGAAAACATCAAACAATATCAGTTGGAAAGTTTTCTTCACATTCTTTTAGTCTTTTAGAATTCCAAGGTCACCGTTTTAAACAGCACTAAGACAGCAAGTGGGGAAACACAAAGAAGGGCAATTTCAGTGTTTCTTTTGATTTTTGTGGTTTTGAGAAAGAAAAAGGGAATGGGTCAAAGGAAAGAAGAAATGTCATCATGAGGTGACTCTAGTTTTTAACATGAGATAAAACTAGCTATTCCCCAAATGACATGATTTTTTTTTACTCTAAAATAAAATCTAAGCAGCTGAGGTTACAATAGAGTTTAAAATGCCAACAGATATAAGATTTTTCTGATACTGAGAGTACTACTAGATTCGGTTAGGTCAGAGCAGCTGGATTTTCAGAAAACAATTTAATGTAAAATTAAAAATAAATGTTTATCTGCATACTTGTGAATGTGTGTTTAATGTCTTTGGCACAATATTCCAGTCTACGCAATGCTGCAGAAGAATGTCCTTGCTTTTAAAATGGCTAACCTTATTAGTCATGCTAATATATTTTCTAAACTCCATAGAAACAATCTGTGTTCCGCTAGCCAGAAAAGTATGTACTTAACTAAATCTATCGCTTTGCTTCCTAGTACCAGATTTCCTTGTTTCCTTTTATATAATGTGTTTTATTTTCTCATGCCTTTTCTCTTATGTTTTATAAATTTATTACTCATACCCATGTCCTCATTATATTCTTTTTTAAAAGATATTTATTTTTTGGTTGTAGTTGCATACAATACCTTTATTTTTTTGTGGTGCTGAGGATCACACCCAGGGCCTCGCCCATGCTAGGCAAGTGCTGTACTGCTGAGCCACAACCCCAGCTATATTCTTTACTTTTCTCTTTCTTCACTTTTTTCCCATCAGTTTTCTTTTTATTCTTTACAAATATTTTTAGTTATTTTTAAGATTTTATCATATTCATTAAAAAAATCTATTCCGTTATTTTTGTCTCATCTTTCTAAGACTTTGAGAAGTGCCAGTTAAAGACACATTGCATGTATTCTCTAGGACAAAAGCAAACTCTTGAACATTCAATTCAGTAATGAACCTATGAGGGAAGGAAACTTACAGGTAGCTGTAGTGTCTAATTTTATATGTTAACTTGAGAGCACTCAGGAATGCTTAGAGAACTTAGAAAATATTCCGGCTGGATGTGTCCTTAAGGGTTTCCAGAAGTTAGCATTTGTATTAGTAGATGAGTTAAGCAGTTGCACCCTCATAAATGTGGTCAGAATTCATTCAATCACAAAGCATGAATAGAACAAAAAGGTGGATAAAGGGCAATTATTTTCTCTTTCTTTTAACTGGGGCATTCATTTCCTCCTGCCCTCAAATCTCAGGACTCCTGGTTCTCAGACTTTCAGATTCACTCTGAATTCCCTTGAGGCTTTTCCTAGATGTTTCTAGACAGTTTATCATTATATTTCTACTTGAACAACCAAAATTCTAAAGTCAAAGAACAAATGCATAATATGGTGAAGACATTACCAAATGCTACCTGGGAACAGAAGAAACAAACAAAAGTTGGCAAGACAATGAGCAGGACATTTTGTTTTTCTTTTCTGTTGCCGATTTTTCAGTTTTCTCTAATTCATTGTTGTGGAGTGTTTTCAATTCTAAAACACACAAAAACATAGATGATAACTCAATAAAACACGGTTTACACTTTTATCGTTTTGGAAAGATATGGTAATAGTCAATGGTAAGAATTTTAGAGTAAGACAGGACAGAGTAAAGTGGAAATTTCAGATCTGTGTTTTATCCTTGGTTGCAAACAAATCATCTTAAATGTCCTTACGAGGGATATTAGGGGGATAAAGCACACAACTTTATGTAGTATACAAAGATTGATAAAAGTATTTGTTGAGAAAACAAACTTATTTTACTTGCCAATTTTATTGACTCCTTAATGGAAACCAAGAGTTTGATTTTATTTTTAATTCTCTGTGAACACATAGGGATGATTTCCTCCTGTCTTTTTGGCTCCTCCAGTTGGTTTTATTCTGTACCCCCTACCCATTTTGTTTTCTAAATGTTGGAGCTGTTCAAGTTTGAGTGATAGGCATTCTTTTTTTTTTTTTTTAGTCTCTTCTCTCTCCTTAAGTCTTTATATATAACTTTCTTGGATTTATATGCACTTTTAACATGCTGTCCAAATTTAGATGTGTAGCCCATAACTTCTGAGTTTTATGAGTCCAGCTACTTGTTTCCATAGCATGCATTCACATGTTGTCTAACAATGGGGACACATTTTAAGAAATGCATCTTCAGATGATCCTAACAGTGTATCAACCTAGTGTACACCAAACTGGATGTTATAACCCACTACAAACCTAGACTATATGCAATATATACATGTATGGTCAAATCCACTGCTCCTAGAGTCATAATAAACAAAACAATAGGAGATCAAAACAAGCAGAAGAAAATGATGCAAACAAGGACTTGAGATAGGAGAGGCTGCTACCAATTAACACGACATACTATTTTACAATCAACCTTTTTTAAGTGAGTAGTAGTACACCCTAAAAGAGCATTCAACTGTGTAGTATTGTAAAGCAATAAAATAGTAGTTTTGTTATCATTACCAAGTATCATGTAGGCTATCTAAATAAATGTGCTATAGAATTATATGACTGGCACTGAAATAGGTTGTCTACTCCAGCATCACTATAAGCACATAATTAATGCTTTGTGTTACATTACAATGGCTACAGTATCACTAGATGATGAGCATTTTTAGCTCCATTGTAATATTATGGGACTACCCTCATATGTGTCATTTGTCCTCCACTGAAATGCTGTTTTGCAGCACATGACTATATTTATTAAAATGTTTCTGAGTCATCTTAAATGTACCTGATACAGAATTTTCTTGTCTCTTCCTCCAAAGAGTTTTTCTGCCACCATAGCCAGTATTGGTACAGAGTACCTGTATCTACACTATGGTTCATGCTAGAGACCTGGGTGTTAGCTTTGCCACATCCATCTCATCCTCTATATTCATTATGACCTCATTAATTCTGCTTAAGAAGATACTTGTATCAACTCACTGAAGTATCCATGCCTTGCTTTCTCCATACCGTTACTACATGTATACCTGCCTATCCGATAGATTCATCCTTTAGCACCTTTTAATTCATTATCACATGCTAGCAAGGAACATCTGTTTAAAATATAAATTAGAGTGTGTGCTTTTGTTACATACACTCTCTCAAGGCTCCCTAGTGGACCTACGGCAAATCACACAAGCTTTACCCAGGCATATGAGACCGTACAATCTGGCCCTTGCCTACTTTTCCAGTCTCAAATAATATGCCTTTGACTCACTCATTTTGTCTTTTCCCTCAAGGGTTTTAATATTTAACATTTTCCAAGCTCTTTTCTTTCTTGTTCTGTCTTTGGAGACATTCTTCTTGACCTTCAACCAAATAAAAATTTTTCATATTACTGTATATTACTTACCACTTATAAAGTTTATCTTTACAAAAGTATAAACTTCAGATAAACAGAATATATATATATATATATATATATATATATATATATATATATATATATATATACATATATATATACACACACATACATCTCACACATAGCTTAGCGTATCTTAGATGCTGATAAATATTCAATGGATATCATGGATTCCCCACAATTCATTTGTTAAATCTATAATCCTCAATGTAACTATATTAATAGACCAAAACTTTAACAAAATGCTTAGGCTAAATAAAGTCATAAGAGAGCCTGATAGCACAGGGTGAACATGTGGGCATACTTAGAAAAAGAAAAGGAGACACAAGAGCCTTTGTTGTATCTTTTCATGATCACAGGGAAATAGCATAAAAATACAATGTGAAGTTTGAAATCTACAAATTTGGAGTATGCCTGAAACTTGTTCTGAGATTTTAGCCTTGAGAATTGTAAGAAAATGAATGTCTATTGTTTAAGACACCCTGTCTGTGACATAATGTTAGGGCAGTTTGAGCAAACATAGTGGATGAAAAGAATAAATTATGAAAGAATCCATCAATAAATCGTAGTTACTATTATATTCTATAGATAATTCAAGCACAAAGATTAATAATAATATCTTCAAATAGTAGTTATGAACCTGACAGACTTCAGTAATTTTTTCAAGAATTATCTCTTTAGTACATTTGCCAAAATAAAATGTCATTCTATACTGCATTACCTATATATTAAAATTCAGTCCCAGTGTCTCTATATTATTCAAGAATTATTCAAAATTAATGTAATAAATGCCTTTTATTCTGATACATTATAATAGAGAGATATCCCCATTAAAATAAATATCCATCTGTCAAAATTATATCCACTTTTCTCAGCAATTCAGCAATCTTCCTCTCCCAAAGCAGAAAAATTACATTTATTTTTGAGAAAAGCATTATTTTGACATCTGAAGATAAAACCCTCTTTGTAAATAATTTCTCCTAATCCTGAAAATTCTGTTTATTTAAATTTACTTTTAAAATTACAACACACTAAATATTTAAAATCAGCTTGTAGGGTTTTAAATTTGTTTATTTTCACTAAGTGTATGAACGCAGAAAATTTCTTAATCTATGAGCTTTAGTTTCCCACTACTCATGTCAGAATAACAATACCTACATTGCAGAATTGAGAAAAAGACATAAGATAATATTTATGAGAACAATTAGCATGGAATTAGACTTATATATGAAGACTAATATTAAATTCTTTTTTCAAAGTTATATATATATATATATATATATATATATTTATATATATATATATATTTTTTTTTTTTGAGGGAGTTTTCTATACATTTATGAATGAGTTCTGGAAAGATATGAAACATATTGCTGAACATTTTATCATTTTATAGAATTTTCAAAGCCTATTATATTTGTAATTTTTTAATAAAATGTTTTTACCTCATGAGCAAATACTGCAATATCTGGCTTCTATTCATGGTTAAATGTTGCCAAACAAACTAAAAACAATGAATAATTCAATATTGAGGGAAAGAAAATCAAGACAATTGGTAGGGCAATATGTAAACACTAAACTTAAAGCATACAAAACTGTTGGATTGTTTTAAATTTGAAAATCTCACTTTGATCCAAAGTACCCCATATAGGCTATCCAGGCTGATTGGATCAATCATGCTTTTACTTTTGATTAAATTTTACTTTTCTACATAGATGCCATTGAAGGCAATCAATTCAGGTAAGAGTAGACAATTAACACATAGGTATCCCAAGTTTCACATATGTATATATTTATATATATATATATATATATATATATATATATATATATATATGTGTGTGTGTGTGTGTGTGTGTGTGTGTGTGTGTGTGTATAATATATTTTACCTCAATAATATTTATTATTTATATATAATATATTATATATATTATTTACCCCAGTAATTCATTTAAGTCTATAGCTTGAATTTATATTTTGCATGCTCTACATACTGAATGGAGCATTCATAGAAGACATAAATTTTAGCAGCAAAAATTCTTCATAGAAATAAGCTTGAAGTCTCAAATTCACTTTGGCATACAGATAGGATTAGCTGCACCACATCCATTTTTAAGGTCTTCTTCTCTTGTTCAGATAATTACTATGTTTTCTCTGTGTTAATGTGACTTCATATGGCACTATCTTCTGGGGGATGGAAATTGAGGGGACATTCTCTGACTCATGCTAAATCCCTCAGTGTACTTTCCTTGAATTTTTTACTAAGAAGCAGAGTTTGGTCCTTTGCTCTATATTGGCTGAATGTGTTTTTTTTTTTTATTATTTTTATTTGTTCTTTTTAGTTATAATTGCCGTGGAGTCTATATTGACATATAGACTATTTATATATTGTATATATATGATATCTATATGATATATAGACTATATTAATATATATATATTGTGTGTGTGTGTGTATATATATATATATATATATATATATATATATATATATATATATATATATAAACATGGAGTATATCTTATTCTAATCAGAATCTCCAGTTTTGTGTATGTACACTATGGTGAGATTCACTGTGGTGTATTCATATATGATGGATTAGTCATGTTAGGCCACATTTTGAGAAGTAGCAAACAGAACCCAAAATCTTATGTAACAACATAAACACTTGCTTTTCATTCAGGAGTCATTTCTTTTTAGGTGGTTGTGGCTCAAATAGTAGGCAGCTTTCATACTGCCACATAGAGTGCCACATAGATACATAGTCTTTACTTTTAAGGCTACCTTGCTGACATCCCAGGTAAAAGCTGAGTAAAAAGTGAGACATAGTTTGAAGAGACCTTTCTCATGTTCAATTAAGTCTTGACAATAGGTAATAGTTCGGGTCGTGAGCTTGGAGAAGTTCCGAGTCGGCGGTGGCGCCGGTGGCGACTTCGACAGCAGGAGCGGGCTGCGGGCTTGTGGCTCACCATGCGGACGGTGGAGGAGCTTTACCGCAACTATGGCATTCTAGCTGATGCCACGGAGCAAGTGGGCCAGCATAAAGATGCCAATCAAGTGATATTGGATGGCGTGAAAGGTGGTACAAAGGAAAAACGATTAGCAGCTCAGTTTATTCCTAAATTCTTAAAGCATTTTCCAGAATTGGCTGATTCTGCTATCAATGCACAGTTAGACCTCTGTGAGGATGAAGATCTATCAATTCGACGCCAAGCAATTAAAGAGCTGCCTCAATTTGCCACTGGAGAAAATCTTCCCCGAGTGGCAGATATACTAACCCAACTTTTGCAGACAGATGACTCTGCAGAATTTAACTTAGTAAACAATGCCCTGTTAAGTATATTTAAGATGGATGCAAAAGGAACTTTAGGTGGCTTATTTAGCCAGATACTTCAAGGAGAGGACATTGTTAGAGAACGAGCTATTAAATTCCTATCTACAAAACTCAAGACTTTACCAGATGAAGTCCTAACAAAGGAAGTAGAGGAGCTTATCCTAACTGAATCCAAAAAGGTCTTGGAAGATGTGACTGGTGAAGAATTTGTTCTGTTCATGAAAATACTATCTGGGTTAAAAAGCTTACAGACAGTGAGTGGAAGACAGCAACTAGTAGAGCTTGTAGCAGAACAGGCCGACCTAGAACAGACCTTCAACCCCTCAGATCCTGACTGTGTGGACAGGCTCTTACAGTGCACGCGGCAAGCAGTACCCCTCTTCTCTAAAATTGTTCATTCCACAAGATTTGTGACTTATTTCTGTGAGCAAGTTCTCCCTAACCTCAGTACCTTGACTACCCCTGTGGAGGGTCTCGATATACAGTTAGAGGTATTAAAATTGTTGGCGGAAATTAGTTCATTTTGTGGTGACATGGAGAAGCTAGAAACAAATTTAAGAAAACTATTTGATAAGTTATTGGAATATATGCCTCTTCCTCCAGAAGAAGCAGAAAATGGGGAGAATGCTGGTAATGAAGAACCCAAGCTGCAGTTCAGTTATGTGGAATGTTTGTTGTACAGTTTCCATCAGTTGGGCCGAAAACTTCCAGATTTCTTAACAGCCAAACTGAATGCAGAAAAGCTCAAAGATTTCAAAATCAGGCTGCAATACTTTGCACGGGGCTTACAGGTTTATATTAGACAACTTCGCTTGGCTCTTCAGGGTAAAACAGGCGAGGCCTTAAAAACAGAAGAGAAAAAGATTAAAGTTGTTGCGTTGAAAATAACGAACAATATCAATGTTTTAATCAAGGATCTCTTCCACATTCCTCCTTCATATAAGAGCACAGTAACATTATCCTGGAAACCTGTACAGAAGGTTGAGATAGGGCAAAAGAGAGCTAACGAAGATACAACTTCAGGTTCACCACCCAAGAAATCTCCAGCAGGACCAAAAAGGGATGCCAGGCAGATTTATAACCCCCCCAGTGGGAAATATAGCAGCAATTTGGGCAACTTTAATTATGAGCAGAGAGGAGCCTTCAGGGGAAATAGAGGTGGCCGAGGTTGGGGAACCCGAGGAAATCGTAGTCGAGGAAGACTCTACTGAGTAAGACATCACATTCTTCAGCATTGTCATGAGCTTAATATACTTAAATTCTACTACTCATTGGATTGCCTGGGATGTCCCTTTAAGGACTGCTGCCTTCAGCTAAAAACTTAATGTTCTTTATACCTTTGTATGTATGATCTACTTTTGTAATAGACCATGGTTATGTCCAAGGTAAAACCTCAATAATATTTTTGGATGCTTTGTCCACAATCTTGACTTGTTTTTCCAATATCATCATTATTCGGAATTCATATTGTGAATCTTTTTGCTTTTAAACATCTTGATAACTTGTTATTGAGAACTTTTGAGTCTAAAATGTAATGAAATTCAATTTTATTCTGATATATGGTAAAGATCATCCGTTTTGAAAGGTTACTGATTTTCCTCTACCCTCTTAGTTTTTTGCCCAATATATGGAGAAGAGTAATGGTCAATTTTAACATTTTTTCATTGTTTTTTTAATAAAGCTGCTAGGCAATGGTGCAGCATTTCCACCTACTACTGTCACAAACACAAAATACTTACCAGCTTTCTTAAAATGTAGAAATGATAATGCATTTTTAGGAGGAAGTAAGTTGCTTTGCACTGCTTACACTGTGCTCTTCTCCATATATTGGGATATAGCTTTTGAAAATGGGATCTTACTATTTGAATAGAAATGTGTATGTATGATATACATACACACGTACATAAGCATATGTATGTGTATGTGTGTGTATATATATATGCATGCCGTGAAACTTGAGTACACAAAAATCAATATTTTAAATTCCAGGAATGGGTAGTCTTTGGCACGGTGATTATCCTTTCGAGGCTAAATCCACTATTCACTTGTTATCTAGGGTTTTACTTCCAGTAGAGAGGAATTTTGAGTCAGTTGCACTTACATGATTATTGTTATTTAAAACTAAAAATAAAGGCTGTATATTCAAAGATAAAATGTGGAGATCTCTGTTGGGGAAATACAGCCAAATGTGATGTACATATAGATTTTCACAGGATGACATAGTATAATTTAGGATTTGGAGATTTAATAACCAGGGCTACCAAGGAAAAAATGAATTGATAACATAGTACCAATAAGTAAGGGATGCTCTCTTGGTTTGCTTTTGCCACTTTCAAGATTTTAGCTTCTCAGGTTATTAACCAAATTATTGTGTAAGTTAGGTAATAGAGAATCTTTAGGTTAAACAACAGATGGGAGGTTTGTGGAGTGTCTAATGTCATGGGCATTTTTAATAGCATAGACCCTTTGCTCTGCATTTGAATGTTTCATATATTTTTGTTCCACAGTTAATCTTCCCTTCCCAAGTTTGCTATTCAAATCAAATGCCACAATGACATTTCTAGTAGTTTAATGTATTTTTTGAGGAATAGTTTGTGATTCCAATGCAGGTGTCTTTGTTACCATTATTCTACACTGGGAAGAAAGCAAAACCTCTATGTTAGAATTACTGTACATGTTTATGAGGAAAGTTATTTTTTAAAAGGCTAGAATGATACAAGTGAGCATTAAGAAGCTGGTCAGCTTAACTGTGGAATGGTGGCAATAATCTAAACATTCCAAAGACTGGGCTGAACCTAAGCTCCCTTGGTATCTGAACAGACATAGGAACATGGAATTGCCATTTGAAAATTAACCAGCTAGTCTGGACCTCAGAGACAGATCAGCCAGTGGCCTAAAGCCATTTCAAGGACAAACTCTATTGGAAATACAGCTATATAAATTTGAACATTAAATGTACTTTTTCCTTCTCTTTTTTAAAGCATATTTGTAAACTCAAAGCTGAGCAGAAGTGACTTGACTTCGAGTTTTGATACTGAGTTGACTATGTTCCTTCCTTCACCACCTCATCGTTCTACTTTCCATTCCTAAGGCAATAGATCACAACTTAGGGTTGTTTTGTTGTTGTTGTTGTGTTGTTTTTCTTCATAACTTGAAAAACTTCATCCCATGGATAGTTTTTCTTTTGCAAGACACCTGTTTATCACCTTGTTTAAATGTAAATGTTCCCTTATGCTTTTGAAATAAATTTCCTTTTGTAAAAAAAAAAAAAAGACTTGACAATATGTAGGACTTCCATTAGAGTTAAGTGGTAAAAACCAACCACATAAATATTTTCCATTTTTCAGGTAGAATAGGTAAATGTTTACTACTAAGTCATGGAAAGGAATGAGTCTGTTGTGTATCCAGCCAATTTTTACCATAAAACTCAAATGTTTTTTGTTGTCTATGTTTCTCACTATGTGTTAAAAATATAAAACATTTTGAAAATCCAGGGAACTATGTAAAGACTATTCTCACTTCTGACACCATTTGCAAATTTGGGTGAATCTTCAGCTTACTTTGGGGTTTAATAATTCACTCTAAGGACTAGCAAAGCTCACTGAAAGCTGTTATACTCTTGGATAAATTTTATTATGAGATAAGATTAATCAAGTTAATCAAGGACAGAGGCATTTTCTGCAAAGTCTAAGACATTTTCAAATGCCAACTTTCTGCTTGTTTTCCCTCTGTGGAGTAATAACAGCACCATGTTACCAGCATTGATGTTTGATGATATATACTCACATTGAGGGTCCACCAGAATGGCTTATCTGAGGCTTCAGTCTCAAGTCTTTACTGGGACTCCATTGCATATATGTGATAGATTCTCAGATGACAGTCCTCAGCGTTAAGTCACCCTTAGGTTGAGATGATCTCCTGTGACCCAAAACCTCCATTTTAAATGACATTATTGATCATCTGTGTGGCCAGATATATCTTAAATCACCTTGTTAGACTAAGTGATGCAAGCCCCCAGGCAACAAAATATATCACAATATGTATGACATCAAATTTTTAAAAAATCATAGATATTACAAGCCAGAACCTTACTATAAAGACCACACTCTCGTTGATCAATGTTATATTATTTATTACACAAAATTAGACATAGCTATAATATAGGAAGAGAGGTTAATGAAAGCATTTAACTTCAATTTAAAATATTCCCCAAATAAAAATACTTCCAATTATTTCAAACTTCCATTTAAATCCATAATGCCCATTAGTTTACTCACTTTTGACACTCAAACTACTTATTTCATTTGTTTTACCTAAGCACTTGTATATTCCATTATATTTTATATTAATTAACAAAATATAAGTGGTTTCTATAATACTGTCTCTAACGATTTATATATATTTTTGATATATATATACATATGTATATATATATATATATATATATATATATATATATATATATATATATATATCAAAAATAACAAAGAAAAAAGTCATGGTAGTAAAGAGTGTTCATTTCATGAAATTAACTGAAGGAAGTCAAAATATTTTTGATTACTATAAAGTTTTTAACATTCCAAGTAAGAAATAAAGAAAAAAATAAATAATCTTTATAAAGGATGTTTTTCTATAGTAGTGATCTTTTAATAAAATTATTTTATGAAAAATTCAGAACAACCACAAATTTCTAAGACTATTATTTAACAAGAAAACATTGATACTGTTCAAGATATTGGTAAATTTCATAAGCCACAGAATGAATTAGTAAGTAATGATATAAATTTTAATGGTGATCTTATTGACTAATAAATCCATGTATATTAATGTGCTACCTTGTTTTGTTAAGACACAAGTATGGCTCAGCTTCTGACTTCATTTGACACATTAATTTTCAAATTATGAAAAAGGAAAAATATAGAAAGTCATGTTTTTTAACCCCAGGTACAATAAACAGAATAATTCAACCTAAAACTAGCTAAATATATGATGAATTCATACACAAACACACATACACACACATACATAAAACAAAAGGGTAGTATTTATTTCTCTGGATCACCTGTGGGAATTGAACCCCAGGGTCTTGTACACGATAGGCAAGAGTCCTATCACTACACTACCTCCCAGCCATTAAATTTTTATTAGGATTATTTCTTATGTTAATAGGATATGAAGTATTTGTGCATGTGTATTTATATTTGTGTAATGGGGACATAATTTATAGTGTAATTTTAAGACTAAATAAATGGAAATGTATAAAGTTCTTATAAAATTTCTCAATTTCTGCTGAACATTATGTTGATAATTATATTCTTATCATTACAATATTAACTTTTCCTTAATACAAGCTTTACTGTCTTGTAAAGCTTCTAGAGTAACTGAAAGTTTTCTCTTTTTGTTTTCACAGACACATTATTTTTTACCTTCAAATGTATAAAAGATGATTATTTTTTCAGATAGCTATTGATCTCAAAGTTGCCAACTCACAAGTAATAATATTTTGATCACAGTACTGACAAAATATCATAAATTTTAAATAACCATGTTTTAAATATTTATTTAAATTTACTATGACATAATATTGGCATAAAACCAGAAATAAAGACCAATGGAACAGAATAGAAGACAAAAATACAAATCTATGTAGATACCATCACCTGCTGCTGGGAAAAAGTTGCTAGATATATACATTGGATAAAAGACAGTTTTTTTTAAAGAGAGATAGAGAGAGAGAGAGAGAACTTTTTAATATTTATTTTTTAGTTTTCAGTGAACACAACATCTTTATTTTTTTAATGTGGTGCTAAGGATAAGACCCAGTGCCCCTTGCATGCCAGGTGAGCACGTTACCGCTTGAGCCACATCCCCAGCCCAAAGACAGCTTTTTTAAACAAATGGTATGATGAAATTTGATATCTATATGAAGAAGAATGAAGATAGATTTTTATCTTTCACCCTCAATAACTCAACTCAAAGTAAATCAAAATAGGAATTTCTTCCCTTAGTGTTCTTACTTTAGAAATTGAAGAAGACCTAAGAAAATGGAAAGATGTCTCATCTTCCTGGAGAGGAAGAATTTATACTATCAAAAATGCCATACTATCAAAAGAATATATAGATTTAATTCAATTCTTATTAAGTTCCCAATATTTTGTTTACTATAGCTCTGCAGTATGATTTATGATCTAGCTGATGATGATGGTGCATGCCTGTAATCCCAGTGTCTTGAGAAGCTGAGGGAGGAGGATCATGAGTTCAAAGCCAGCCTTAGCAAAAGTGAAGTGCTAAGCAACTCAGTGATTTCCTGTCTCTAGGTAAAATACAAAATAGGACTGAGGATTTGGCTCAGTGGTTAAGTGATCCTGAGTTCAAACCTGGTAACAAAACAAAACAAAACAAAACAAAAATGGGTATTGTTATGCCTCCTGCATCATGTTTTGCACTAAAGATTGCTTTGGCTATTCTGGGCCTCTTATTTTTCCAAATGAAATTTATGATTGCCTTTTCTATTTCAAGAACATCATTAAGAAACAAATGGCACCAAAATACACATGAAGACCAATGGTACAGAATAGAAGACACAAAGACACACCATATAAATACAGTTATCTCATCTTAGACAAAAGTGCCATAAACATGCATTGGAGAAAGATAGCCTCCTCAACAAATGGTGCTGTGAAAAATGAATCCAAATGTGATAGAATAAAATTGAACCCCTAACTCTCACCTTGCACAAAACTCAACTCTGAGTGGATCAAGGACCTAGGCATTAGACTGGAGAAACTGTGCTTACCAGAAGAAAAAAGTCAGCCCAATTCTCCATCATGTCAGCTTAGGCACATATTTCCTCAATAAGACTCCTAAAGCACAAGAAATAAAATAAAGAATAAAATAAACTAGTTGGTATCAAACCAAAAAACTTTAATAGCAAAAGAAATAATCAAGAACTTGAACAGAGATCCTACAGAATTAGAGAAAATCTTTACCTCCTGTAACTCAGAAAAAGCATTAATTTCCAGGACATAAAAAGAACTCAAAAAACTAATATCAGATTAACAAATAAAAAATATTGTAAAAAGCAATAAAAATTAAAAAATAAAATCAATAAATTGGCAAAGGGCCTAAACAAACAATTCACAGAAGAAATATGAATGGTCAAAAATATTATTAAAAAGTGTTCAAAGTTTCCAAAAATTAGATAAACGCAAATTAAAACTATGCTGTGACTCTATCCACTCTAGCCAGAATGGAAATTTTCAAGAATACAAGTAGCAATAAATGTTGACAAGAATGGGTGGGAAAAGGTACCCTCATACATTGCTGTTAGGACTGCAAATTGGTGCAACCACTCTGGAACACAGTATGGAGATTTCTCAGAAAGCTTGGAAAAGAACTACAATTTGACCCAGTAGTGCCACTCCTTGGCATATAGCCAGAGGACTTCAAATCAGTATACTACAATGATGAAGCCACATCAATATTTATAGCAGCTCAACTCACAATAGCCAAGTTATGAAACAACCTAGGTGTCCTTCAGTTGATGAATATAAAAAAAGTGTGGCATATATACACAATGGAATTTTATTCAGCATTTAAAAAAGAACAAAATCATGGCATTTGCAGGTAAATGGATGGCTTTGGAGAAGATAATGCTAAGTGAAGCTAGCCAGTCCCCCAAAACAAATGCCAAATGTTTTCTCTGATATAAGGGGGGTGACTCATAGTGGGGTAGGAAGGGAGAGCATGGGAGGATTAAATTAATTCTAGATAGGGCAGAGGGGTGGGAAGGAAAAGGAAGGGGCAGGGGATTAGCAAGAATGGTGGAATGTGATGGTGATCATCATACAAAGTACATGTATGAAGACTTGAATTAGGTGTCAACATACCTTATATACAAACAGAGTTATGAAAAATTGTGGTATATATGTGTACTAAGAATTGTGATGCAAAAAAAAAACCCAAGAAATGAAACCAAAGTACATGTATAAAGGCAGAGATTGGCGTGAACATACTTTATATATGGAGATACCAAAAATTGTTCTCTATGTGTGTAATAAGTATTGTAATGCATTCCACTGTTGTTGTGTATTTAAAAATAATAATAATAAAATAAATAATAAAAAAGAAAACCCAACCCCTATAACATTTTTTTCATGACTTTACTTATTTGCATTCCTATAATCAGTATTATTTTTGTCTTTTTTATAACAGTCATTTTTACTGAAGTGAGGTATTATCTCATTGTGATTTTGATATGCACTTCCCAGATGATTAGTAATGTTGAAAATTTTCTCAAATATCCTTTGGTTATTTGGAAGTCTTCTCCTTGAGAAATATCAGCTTAGCACATTGTCTGTTTTTAAATTAGACTATTCTTTTTTCTTATTGGATTTTGGAATCCCTTATATCTTATGGATATTAGCACCTTGTCAGATCTATAGTTGACAAATATTCTCTTCCCTTCTGTAGGTTATCTCTTCACTCTATGATGACTTTTCTGTGCAAAAGCTTTTTACTTTGATATAAAAGCATATAGACTAATGAAATAGAAAAAAAAAATGCCTGGAAGGAAACCCTTGGTCTGCAGTCAACTGATTTTCAACAAAGGTTCTGATAAAATGACTGGAAAAAGGACAGGGTTTTTTGTTGTCATTTTTTTGTTTTAATAAATGATGTTGGGAAAAATAAGAAAGCGTGTGCTGAAGAATGAAACCTAGTCCCCATATCTCTCACCACTTGGAAAAACCAACTCAAAATGATGTCAAGACAAAATATAATCCATAAAAAGATGAATATAATAGAAAAAAGTGCTTTAGGACATTGCAATAGATAGAATGATTTGAATAAGAGGCCAAAAGGATAGGAAAAAGAAGCAACCATAGGCAAATGGACACTCCCAATCATAATGAAATTGACGAGATCCTGGGAAGAGAAGTACATTCAAAAGGAGTAGAAATTATAAATAAAAATAAAATAATAACAATATCATATCTAAATTCCCTGTAAAGAGAGAGACTGGGAGCCTATAATCAGCAAAATATCCTTATATAGCTAGAAAAAACAAAGCAGTTTAAATTAACAGGTTTCTTTTGTCAGATTTATAGATTCTTATGTCTTTCAAAATATCCTATTAAATGGTCTCATTTCATTTGTGGTTATTTTCCCTCTCTCTGTTACTTTTTTCTTGCTTTTAGGATGTCTGTCCCAACAATTTTTCTTTTCTCATGACTTGTTTTTCTTCTCGCTCTTTTCTATTAGTGTTCCATTCTAAGTTAGTCTCTCCCTGATATCAGGTTCTGTTAGGCAAGTAACTATCATCTATTCCTTTTGATTAAATGATGACCTGTTAATTGTTTTACTTAGAAAGGTTATTATTAAAGCCTTTATACAAGTAAGAAGAAAATCAAATATGTTGAGATAACCTTAAAAAGATAAAGCATTAAAGACAACAGTAAAAACAACTGAACTAACATCTTTCCTTTTCCTATACCCTGTCCCTTCCCTACATTCCCCGTTGTCCAATCCAATGGACTTTTTTTTCTTTTTCTTTTTCTTTTTTTTCCTTTGGCTCCTGGGGATTGAACTCAGGGGCACTCAACTGCTAAGCCACATCCCCAGCCCTGTTTTGTATTTTATGTAGAGAAAGGTTTCACTGAGTTGCTTAGCACCTCACTTTTGCTGAGGCAGGCTTTGAACTCATGATTCTCCTGCCTCAGCCTCCTGAGCTGCTGGCTTTATAGGTGTGCCACCATGCCTGGCACTACTAAATTTATATTTTTCCCTCATCCCCCCTTGTTGTGTGTTAGCATCTGTATATCAAAGAGAACATTTGGCCTTTGGTTTTATGAGATTAACAAATTTCATTTAGTATTGTTGAGAGCCACAGCTGAAGGGGCCCCAGCAAATTTCCAGCTGCCAGCAAACTTTCAGACTACCAGCTGATGGTTGGCTCACAGCGGCCCCAGCAACATTTAGCAACATCTAGCTGATTGGCCCCTCTGTGGTGATGCTCATTGGGCTGTTTCCCTGCCCTTTCAGACCACGGAGCTGCTCATTGGGGGAATTTTTTGGTTCCGCCCATGCTAGCCCATTTATTGATTCTTGATTTTACTTCTTGCACTTTAAGAATCTTGTTAAGGAGGTCAGTTCCTGAGCTGATATATTGGAGTGTTGGGCTTACATTTTCCTCTAGTATGTGCAGGGCTTCTGGTCTAATACATAGGCCATTGATTCACTTTGAGCTGAGTTATGTGCAGGGTGAGAGATGTGGATTATATTTCATTCTACTAAAAATGAATTTCCAGTTTTGTTGAAAAGGCTATCTTTTCTCCAATGTATGTTTTTGGTATCTTTGTCTAGCATAAAGTAAGTAATTTTGTGGGTTTGGCTCTGTGTCTTCTATTCTGTTCCATTGGTCTTCTGGCCAATTTTGATGCCAATATCATGCTGGTTTTGTTATGAGAGCTTTGTAGTGTACCCAAATTGAACCAGGAGGAGATAGAAAATTTACACAAAGCAACTCCAAATAATGAAATTGAAGAAGGCATTAAAAGCCTACCAACTAAGAAAAGACTAGGACCAGATGGATATTTGCCAAGTTCTACCAAACCTTTAAAAAAGAACTAATAACAATCCTTTACAAATTATTCCATAGAAAAGGAGGGAACTCTTTCAAACTCATTGTATAAAGTCAATATCACTGTGATAGCAAAACCGGACAAAGACACATTAAAGAAAAGAAATTTGAGACCATATGATAAGCTTGATGAACATAGATACAAAATTCTCAATAAAATACTGGCAAATCATATACAAAAACATTCAAAAGATAGTGCACCATGATCAAATGGGGTTCATTCCAGGGATTTGAGGTTGATTCAACATATGGAAATTAATAAATGTCTCTGAAATCAAAAGACTTAAAAGCAAGAATCACATGAATAGATGCAGATAAGGCATTTGACAAAACACAGCATCCATTCATGATTAAGACAGCAGAAAAAAAAAACAAGGGTAAAAAAATTATATCTCAACCTTGTAAAAACTCTATATGACAAACCATAGGCCAAAATAATTCTAAACAGAGAAAAACTGAAAGCACTTTTTCTAAAAATAGTAACAAGACTAGGATCCACACTTTCACCACTTCTATTGAACATAGTCTTCCAAACTCTATCTACAACAATTAGGCAAAATAAATAAATAAAAGAAAGAAAGAAAGAAAAAAAGAAAAATAAATCACCTTTTTTCCGCACAAGCTTGCCAACACTTATTGTTGTTTGTCTTCATAATAGCTGCCATTCTGAATGGAATTAGAAGAAATATTTGAGTAGTTTTGATTTGCATTTCTCTAATTGGTAGGGATGATGAACATTTTTTCTTATATTTGTTGACTGATTATATATTGTCTTCTGAGAAGTGTCTGTTCAGGTCCTTGGCCCATTTATTGATTGGGTTATTTATTTATTTATTTTGTGTGTGTGTTTAGTTTTTTGAGTTCTTTATATACCCTAGAGATTAGTGCTCTATCTGATGTGTGAGAGATAAAAGATTTGCTCCCAAAATGTAGACTCTCTATTTACCTCACAGATTGTTTCTTGTGCTGAGAAGAAGCTTGTTAGTTTGAATCCATCCCATTTATTGATTCTTTATTTTAATTTTTGTGCCAAAGAAATCTTATTAAGGAAGTTGGCGCCTCATACACATGAGGGAGATTAGGGCCTACTTTTTTTCTCTTCTAGACTTGGAGTCTCTGGTTTTATTCCTAGGACCTTGATCCATTTTGAGTTGAGTTTTGTGCATGGTGAGAGATAGGAGGTTAATTTCATTTTGTTGCATATGGAAATTGGTGCAGCCAATATGGAGAGCAGTATGGAAATTCCTCGGAAAATTGGGAATGGAACCACCATTTGACCAAGCTATCCCCCTCCTCGGTCTATACTTATAGGACTTAAAGACTATAATTTTTACTACAGGAACACAGCCACATCAATGTTTAGATAAGCACACTTCATGATAGCTGAACTGTGAAACCAAAATAGATGCCCTTCAATAGATGAATGGATAAAAAAATGTGGCATATATACACAATGGAATATTACCCAGCAATAAAAGAGAATGCAATCATGGCATTTGCAGGTAAATGGATGGAGTTACAGAAGATAATGTTAAGTGAAGTTAGCCAATCCCCCCAAAATAAATGCTGAATGTTTTCTCTGATATAAGGAGGCTGATTTATAGTGGTGTAGGGAAGGGGAGCATGGGAGGAATAGACAGAGTCTAGAGAGGGCAGAGGGGTGGGAGGGGAAAGAAGGAGGTATAGGGTTAGAAATGATGGTGGAATGTGATGATCATTACTATCTAAAGTTCATGTATAAAGACAGGAATTGGTGGGAATATACTTTGTATACAAATAGATATGAAAAAATGTGCTCTGTATGTGTAATAAGAGTTGTAATGCATTCCACTGTCATATAAATTTAAAAAAATTAAAAATGCAGATAAAAAAGAAATTAAATGGTAATTAATAGGGCAAACGAGCTAAAATTTACTCGGTTTACTGACAACATGACCAATATTTAGAAGACTCAAAAATTCTACCAGAAAACTTCTAGAAATCATAAATGTATTCAACAAATTAGGAGGATACAAAATTATCATTCATAAATCAATTTAATTCTTATTCTCCAATGATGAATCAGCTGAAAATGAAATTAGAAAAATCATCCAATTTACAATACCTTAAAAAAATACTTGGGAATCTATTTAACAAAAGAGGTGAAAGACTTCTATGATGAAAACTACAGAACACTTAATAAAGAAACTGAGGAAAATTTTAGAAGATAGAAAGACTTCCCATGTTCTTTAATAGGCAGAATTAATATTATCAAAATGGCCATACTACCAAAAGAACTAAACAAATTCAATGCAATTCCCATCAAAATTCCATTGACATGTTTTATGGAAGTAGAAAAAGCAGTCATGAAGTTTATTTGGATAAATAAGAAATTCAGATTAGCTAAAACAATCCTTAAAGAGAAAAGCAAAGCAGGAGGCATCACAATACCAGACCTAAAATTATAAAGAACACAGGTTTTTTAAGGGCTGTCATCTCCTTCATGATATGAGATCATATTCTGTGATGAAGTTTTTAGTGAAATGTCTTTACTAGCAAATAGTACCTTAAAAATGCTAGGCAAAAAATATTTTAAGCATTAAAGTGATTTTAATATATACTGCCATTTAGCCAAAACTTTGTTTTAAGCATGTATCAGTAATAAATTAAACACTAGCTATATACCTATATTTTACCATTCAAAATCAAAGATAGAAACTTAAGCATTTGCAGCACATATTTGCACATGGATTAAATGAGATTTATATTTTTAATGTACATTAGTATTGTGGTAACATAGATTATATTTAATATTAGATAGACACAGTTAAATGTGTTAATGAGTATGTCAACCCTAATTTCTGAACCTTTATCATGTTACATATAAATATCACCTTTGAATATGTTCTAAATATTCAATACACTCAACTTAGGAATGGTTGGTAGAAATGATGTAATAGAATATGAAATAATCTTCTGAATGTACAAAGAGAAACAAAAAGGACATACACCAGATGTGCTATTGTTATTTTCCTTTTTTATAATAAAAAGAACTTATATATGAATATTTGAGAAAGAACAAACATCAAATAAAATTAAAATTTTAAATCATTCTGTGCATTTCCTCATCTGTGTTCATAACATATTAGTAGAGTGATGTATTTAATAATATGTAGAATATTTTATAAACAAAATTTTAAATCCTCTCCATTAAATTTTAGTTCTTGAATTTATATACTGAAGATTGTGTGAAATATTTTTAAAACTCTATTGTGCATCAGTAATAGACTCAGTGAGAATTCCAAAGACTACATTTTTACTTATTGAGCAGTGAGAGAGGGGAACATCTTACATGTCCATGTCTCTCCAGACCTCTCTCAAAGGTAACAGACTCTTTCTGTTATTGGAGTTTTGTGGAGATAAATACCCATGCTCCTTTCAAAGATCTGGAAAGACAAGTATGACTGTCAATTCTAGTCAGAGTCTGATAGAATAAAGCATAACACACTTTTTCAATTCATGGCCTCTATTTTTTCTTTCTTTCTTTCTTCTTATTTTTTTTAACTTTAGTATTTCTTGTGTGAAATCTGACTGTACACATTGTAGATATTCTGAACTGCAATGACAGCGGTATGGTCAGTAACAGAACAATACAACTGTTTCACACTCTAATATTTGCATATAGTCAGTAAGCAAATCTGTTATTCCATAATCTTTTTATTCTAAAATAGTGGTTCTCAAATTAATGTCTGGGATTTTTTTTTTAAATCAATATCAACTGAATTTTAGATTAAAAATATAACTATTGCCCCATTAGACTTCCAAGAAATCTTAAGGGTTGGGCTCAACTATTAGTAATTATCTGTAAAGAGCCCTGTGTTGGTTTTTGTGTATTTTTTTTAAAGTGCATTTATGGGGGCTGGGTATGTAACTCAGTGGTAGAGCACCTGCCTAGCATAAATAAAGCTGTGGGTTCTGTCCCAAGTGCTGTTGTATGTACATATTTTATGTATATAAATATACTTACTATTTTATGTGCATATATGTATTTTAAATATATTTTTATACTTAGAATTTTCAGTACTCTTCATTGTTATATGGCTTTTAATGTTTGTATTAAGAGTTGATTTGTTTCAGCTGTTGAATTTGTATATTAGAGAGTCTGTGAGATATTTTTAAAGCTCTATATTTTTAAAAAATTAAAAATGAATTATTTATTATATTTTAATTTCTTGATCTGAGAGTTTTTCAAAAATCTATTATGGGGCTGGGGATGTGGCTCAAGTGGTAGCGTGCTCGCCCGGAATACGTGTGGCCCAGGTTCGATCCTCAGCACCACATACAAACAAAGATGTTGTGCCCGCCGATAACTAAAAAATAAATATTAAAACTCTCTCTCTCTCTCTGCCTCTCTCTCTTTAAAAAAAATCTATTATGTACAATGACTAAAATACTGATTGATAATATTTGTTGAATGAAGCTAGTTTGTTCTATATATATGCACACAGAGATAAAGTATTTTTTTTTCTTTTCTTTAACTGTTCTTATTTAAAGAGCATAAGTTGTGGGCTGGGGATAAAGCTCAGTTAGTAGAATACTTGCCTTGCATGCATAAAGCTCTGGGTTCTATCCCCAGCATCAAAAACTAACGAACAAAATAAATAATTTTAAAAAGAGGATAAGTTTTGTGCCGGGATTGTGGCTCAGTAGTAGAGTGCTTGCCTAGCATTTGAGGCACTGGGTTCAATCCCTGGCACCATATAAAAATAAATAAACAAATAAAGGTATAACATCTATATACAAATATATATATATATATATATATATATATATATATATATATATATATATATATATATATTAAAAAGAACATAAATTTTAAAATCCAGTTAAAGAAAAAAAGTAATTAAATATCATCCTGATGTCTTATAAATTCCAGCTTAGGCAATCCTCTAACCATCTAAACATCAATAGAAGTGGAAATTATATAATATAATTAGACTGTTAATAAAATATCTGAATGAATAGCAGAGAATATAATATATAAAATCCACATATTAATAACTCACCAAATTTATTTACTGAGAAATGAAATTGTCTGCTTTCTTAAATTTCATGATTTGTGGTAGAATTAAAAGATGTAGCTGGTTACTAGTTGATCTATATTACACACACGCAATGTTCTTCTGACATTGTAAGTGCTATTATAGGTGCATAAAGTGAAAGCAGAGTGATAAAATATATTTTCTGAAATGCATCACATATGAACTCGCAATTAAAGCTGATGTTTGAATCAAGTATTAAGAGCTTGAAAGATATAAATAATGGGAAGAAGAATGATGATAAAAGACAAGCTGAAAAACAAGGTTTGAACAAATGCAGAGTGCCTAAGTGAAAATCCAAGTGGTTAACTCTAATTGCCACACAAACAAACAAACAAACAAACAATAGCAGCCCCTGATAGGAAGTCACAGAAACCACTAAAAATTGTGTAACATTATGGGAACTTTTTGATTAACAATATAGGAAAAATTTTGGATGACAATCTTAGCAGTATTTCTGAATTACAACTATGATTCTAGTGGGAAAGATGGTTAACAATGAGAAAGACTAAAGGTAGACATGTAGTTCAAAACTAAATTCTGGCCAGGAATTTTGGTGCAGGCCTGTAATCACAACATCTCTGTAGGCTGAGGCAGGAGGATTGCTAGTTCAAAGCCAGGTAAAGCAATTTAGCGAGATACTGTCTCCTAATAAAATATAGAAAAGGGTTGGGGATGTGGCTTAGTGGTTAAGTGTTTCTGTATTCAATCCCTGATACCATAAAAAAACACATAAACAACAACAACAAAAAAACTAAATTCTGATACCTCCCATAATATTACCTATACATCCATATTCTGCTGATTTTAACATTTAAACAAACTCATAAATTTTCAAACTTTCCTTCTTCCCATGCCCTGCCAAGCTAATCTAAGTTAGGATAAATCACTTGAACATAAGCCAATTTGATTTACCAATTAAAAAGTGTTTTTTATGCATTAGCCTCTTCCACTCTTTACTCTTATTTTGCAAATGTAATTGTTTATCTGTTATGAAAAATTAATCATGTCTCATACACTCACACACATCTAGACCTACATATACACAGTAAATACATATTTGAAAAGCTTTCATGGATTCTTATTGTTAATTTGGTCTATACAAATCTGAATATATTGATCTCTTATTCTTATATTCAGTGATCTAAAGAATTCGTCTCTTGTACAAGAGACGTCAAGCTTCCTCTTAGGGCGTGCTATCTTCTCCCTGATCTAGTTTTTCTGACTTTTTAGCTTCCCAAATACCACATCCTTCTTTGAAAAGGTAATTATACACATCATATTCCTTTGTTAAAGAATATTTATCATCCTGTAGTCACTTGGTTAACTCTAATGCTCCACTAAATTTTTACTTTCTTAGGAAAGACCTTTTTGCCCCCTTGCTAAGTCAAATAGTACATTATAAACTTTGATATTAATTAATATGTGTCCATTTTTTGTAGTATGCCCTCTATAGTATAGTATGCTCTCCATTAATATATGTAGTATCCCACATACTAATGTATAAACTATATGAATGCTGTATTAAGCCACTATGGCAACACTAACATAGTGTCTGTTATGCAAAGGAATCAATAAATAATTGTTAAACTGTGAATGACAGTGCAATTAAAAAGTAAGTTAGAAATTCAATTCATATTTTAGGGGAGAAAAAATATATCTGAACAGGATCTTTATTGTAATCGTGGAAAACATGGATAAATGGACCAATAGGTGATAGTCATTGCTCAGATGCCATCTCTTGTAAGGTGGCAGCTGCTTCTTGATGTCTTTCTTGAGTTCAGAACACCACTTGTTTCATGGCTATTGTCTTATCTTGATCATTTGATTACAAATTTAAATTGATGTGGCCATTTATTTTCTTTAATTTTTCCTTTGATTTGCCTAAAGTTATTGAAGAAGTATAACATGAACCTGCTATGATACATTTCTAATATTAAATCATGATTATGTTTAAGTAATAACCTACAATGGTTGCTATCTTCCTAGTTCTATTTCACTAGTAAATTTGTTGAACTTTCACATTTCTTCTCAAACTCAATTCTCTATTCTTCCACTTAAAAAGATCATTTTTTTACATTTCTATTTACCATTTTTAATAATCTTAACTGCTCTCCATTTTTATTACTGTCCTTTTTTACTGGAAAAGGCTAGTCTCCTCTTGTCTAAGTCCTTTCTGTTTAATATATCATATTGTTGGTAATATCTCACTGACAATTTTTCCTGATATAAATGCTATTACTCTGTTTTTATAACACCATGTAACTACTACTGCAATAATACTTATCATATTATATTCTAATAATTTTCAGGTTTCTCTGTTAATTTCTTGGGGAAAAAATAGTTATCTCTTATTGTTTTGCTTAAATTTTGCCAAAAAAAATAGTCCAATGTTTGGCCTACTGCAGACACCTAATGAATGATTATGAAATGATTTGAATAATCTTAAAACAATACAATGAATATATTTGAGACTAAATGTACACAATGACATATAATATGAGTTAGAAATTGCTTAAGTGTTGCTAAGTGACCAACTAATGAGCCAATGGAAGTTTAGCATTCTTTAATGGACTATTCCACTAAAGCAAGCAAAAATAATATTTACTTCAGAAAGTGAGTCTAATCTCTGGGAACAGATTTTTTTGTAGTAGATATAAGTGTTAAATATAATGCATTAATTAATATGGTCATTAATAGTATTTGTTATATGTTTGTCATTTTTGGGTAATGAGCACGATAATGGTAAACATAACTAAATTTATTCCTTCTTTCAGGATACATTCATCTTAGTCAATATTTGGACATAAAAATAGAAGTACACAATATCAAGGATTATGAAGAAAGTGTACATAGTGTTATGAGACTGTCACAAGATAGCATCAATGAGGATCCTTTGTCCATTATTCATAAAATGTAAGGACATTTCTGGAAAGCAACATTCAGTTAAAATTTTTAAAACAAAAAGTTATGTTTATCCAATCAAAAGAGAAGACTGAAGTGAGATAATGTTAAAAAAATGAATTTATTTACTGATCTCCAAGTTGGACCTTGGTTCCTTGTAATTATAATAATATAAAGAAAAATAGTAGTTTGGTTTCCTTAATCATTTTCTTTTCTCTTCTTTTAATTATTTGGAAAAAACTTTGATCAAATATAATATCTTTGATCAAATTATCTTACTACTCCAAAATCAGGTCCCAAGTCAATTGTCAGAAAATATTCAAAATGTAAATACTACTGTAACTTAAAACACCAAATGAAATCCATTCTGTATAATTTCTTATAATACTATTCCTTAAATGAAAGGTAGACATTTTGTTCCTGAATAATATTTTATATAACTTACATATTATAATGAAGGTGAAAAATATTATTTCGGGTTTCTCAAAAACATGCACAATTATAAAATTAATTAGTATCAGCAGCTTTTAAACATATTCAATATCTTGCTATGTGGCATTCATAGGTCTCAAAAATAATATTGAATGCTAGGTTTGACATTTTACAAGCAACCACAAAACTAGAAAAAAACCTAATAATAAATTGTATGTAAGAGAAAAGGGAAGGACACAATGAAATTCTACTTATTTTAGTTTATTGTCAAAAAGCAATAAAATTTTAAAATTTTATTTATAAAATATCACAGTAGTCCAATGATGTACTTTTTCATTGTGTATTGGATTTGATAGCATCAGGCTTCTAAAAAGAAGTAAAAGGGCAATTCTTGCAGCTGAAGGTGACCTTTATTCCATCTTTTTCTAAGTCCCTCTTCCAAGATTGCCAAGCAAAAGGGAAAAAATAAAATTTAGAAGGCAGTAACTAGCAGAACTGATTTCTTTTTCTTTGTGTTTCTACATTAAATAATATTGATCACTTTGCATTCATCTAATTGATTTTTTTAAATGATATGCAAAGAAAGTAATTCACAAGTGTTCATTCTGTCATGGTGACTAATCAGTTTTCTGTGTTCTGTATTTTACAGCTCTCAGAAAATGCTGTGTCAGTGATAACTTTCATTAACACGTTGAGACCATGTCAAATGTTCCACATTAACGGTCCCTTATAAATGGGAATAGTTCCACTGAGTTGCTTAATAAGAAACAATAATCAATAAGAAAAGCAGTACATAAAATGCATTCACTTTTACAAAATGAGTTTCTCTGAGCAGGATATACAAGTGTAAACTTCTGGATTTATGTAACACCAGCTTACTGGTAAGCACATATTTTTGATCATTTGAGTTCATTTACACCAGTCACTGTAATGTGCTTAAGATACAATTGTAAATTCCAGCTCATGGAGTAATTTCATTTTCACTGGGAAAGGGTAATAAAGATTTTTGTATCATGTAATGTACAAGTGAGTAAGGAAGTGACTGGGTAATAAAAATATCCAGAGTCAATGTGAGATGTGTGACACATCTTTACATGGATCATTACTGAGGTGGGTGGAATTTCAGAAATTAAGTGCACTACTTCAGGTATCATCAATGATTTTAGTAAAAAGGTTTCCAAGAAGTCTATTAGTCATGGCTTACATATGGTACATTCTACCCTATAAAACTTAACTAAAGCAATAGAGAAAGAGGAAAAATGGACAAGTGACTGATGAATATATTATACATGTTGGATATGAATTCAGTATTATTTCAGAGATTCACCATACTTGTGAGTTACAAAGATTTGCTTTCTGCTTTATAGATCTGATCCACAGACACCCATCTAACAGTGTTCTTCACAAACACAAAATGTATAATGAACTATACACCTCAGTCAAGAGAATTGTGGAAGTTAGCTTTTTGCTACCTCCAGTTATCCACATGCAGATCAGTAATTGATAAAATGTGGGGGGAAATAGCCTTATTTATAGCTCAAAATACCCCTATTTATGTGAACCAGAAATGCAAATCCAATGCAAATTCAATCATAGATTTTTATGAGATCAAATCCTAAATAAGACAGAGGTAATGAATAGAAATTAAAATTCATCTATTAACACAAGAGAAGCAGTGTATCTTTTGCTTAATCTGATTAATGGAAAGAACTTCTAAAGAAGCCTCATTACTGTATTTTAATTAGTTTAATTCTTTTAGTAAAATAAAAAATGTTGTAGACACAATTTGAGGAAATACAATTTTAAACTAAAATCTAAAACTAAAACATACAAGTCTAATAATTAGATACCCAGTATCACTATATCAGAGTAGTTCCAAAACACCTTTATATAACTTGCCTCTTTATAATAGTTCTGAGGTCCTAGCAGAAGTAATTGTGTAAATGTCAGCACATATTTTTTAGAGAAATTAAAATAAAGGAAAAAAGGAGTAGAGAAGTATTATGAAAACATATAAACAATTGATGAAGATCTAGCTGGAAATAACATAATTATGAAAATTTAAAAAATTCAGAAGGAAATATGACATTGTTTACAGATTATAAAATTTACTTCAAAATCAAATTTATATAGAGTATATTGTTAAAAAATATTGATAAAAATTTACATGTCGAATTAGGCCCCCACTTCCTTAATAATTAAATCAAATGTATGAAATACGATATGTCAAGAGCTTTGTAATGTTTTGAACAACTAATAATAAAAAATAAAAAAATTTTAAAAAATTTTTAAAAAGACTCCTATAGCGCAAGAATTAAAACCAAGAATCAATAAATGGGATGGATTCAAACTAAAAAGCTTCTTCTCAGCAAAACAAATAATCAGTGAGATGAAGAGAGAGCCTATGGAATGGGAGCAAATCTTTACTAGAAGCATATCAGAGCACTAATCTCTAGGATATATAAAGCACTTAAAAACCTTAACATCAAAATAATAATAATAATAATAACCCAATCAACAAATGGCTAAGGAAATGAACAGACCCTTCTCAGAAGAGGATATGAAATCAGTCAATAAACATATGAAAAATGATCAACAGCTCTAGCAACTAGAGAAATGCAAATCAACTACTGTAAGATTTCATCTCACTCCAGTCAGAATGACAGCTATCAAGAATACAAACAAAGGCTGGGGATGCGCCTGACATGTGTGTGGCCTGGTTGGATCCTCAGCACCACATACAAACAAAGATGTTGTGTCTGCAAAAAAAATAAATAAATAAAAAATAAATATTAAAGAAATTCTCTCTCTCTCTCTCTCTCTCTCTCTCTCTGTCTGTCTCTCTCTCTCTCAAAAAAAAAAGAATACAAACAACAATAAGTGTTGGTGAGGATGTGGGGAAAAAGGTAGACACATACATTGCTGGTGAGACTGCAAATTGGTGCAGTCAATATAGAAAGCAGTATGGAAATTCCTTGGAAAACTTGAAATGGAACTACCATTTGACTCAGCTATCCCACTCCCTGGTTTATACCCAAGGGACTTAAAAACAGCATACTACAAGGACACAGTCATATCAATGTCTATGACAGCACAATTCTTAATAGCTAAATTGTAGAACCAACCCAGATGTCCTTCAGTAGATGAGTAGATAGGGAAACATTGGTATATATACACAATGGGACATTACTCAGCATTATGGGAGAATAAAATCATGGAATTTGCAGGTAAATGGATGGAGTTGGAGAATATAATGCTAAGTGAAATAAGCCAATCTCAGAAAACAAAAGGCCAAATGTTTTCTTTGATATGAGGATGCTGACTTATAATGTCAATGGGGGGAGCATGGGAGGAATGGAGGGACTTTAGATGGAGCAAAAGCAAGGGAGGGAAAAGGAGGGAAAAAGGCGGTAGGAATGATGGTGGAATCAGTTAGACATCATTACCCTAAGATCACGTATGAAGACACGAATGGTTTGAAAATAGTTTGTGTACAACCAGTGACTTGAAAAATTTTGCTCTAGGTGTGTAATATGAAATGAATTGTATTCTGCCATCATGTGTAACAAATTAGAATGAATAAATAATTTAATAAAAAATTTACAAAGTTAGGGGTTGAGATAATACCTGAGTGGCAGAGCACTAGGCCCTCAGTTTAATATTTAACAACAACAACTACAAGAAAAATTACAAATCCGCTAATAAGCTAATAAATTTGGTCTCATAAGGGCAATTGTTTTCTCTGATATGTGGAAGCTAACCACAATAACTGGCTGGGGAAAAAAATCAGTTGATTATATAAAGGGGAATGAAGGGAATAGAGAGGAGATAGGAAAGACTGGAATGAATATGTCATAACTTCCCTATGTTTTCCTATGAATATACCTCAGTGAATTTCACCATCAAGTGCATCCACAAGACTAGGGTCCTAATTAAAGTAAGATATATTTCATGGTATAATTTTATCAAAATGGAACTCTACTGTCATGTATCAGTAAAACACAAAACAAAACAAAACAAAAACAACATTTTTTGAAAAAGTTATAGTTTTTTAAAAGAGTTTAGTAGTTTCGTAAACATTGGCATGAAAAGTAGCTATATAATAAGCATTCGGGGATTTTTATTAAGTGAAAAAAGCATTTTGTAGACCAACATGTTTGATAATATGTTTAGAATAATCTGATCTATGATAATTGATTTATATGTATGTGAATATATATATATAATTATAAAGAAAACACTTAGTAATGATTAATACTAATTAAAATAATACAAATATATGTGTGTGTGTATATATATATATATATACACACACATACACAGACAATATACCATTTGTAACAAAAAAATAAAAGAAAAATAAAACTAATAATGTCTTTAAAATTCATGAAACATGTGGATAGAGAAACTTTTAAAATATAATAAGGCTATGAAAAATGGAGAAAAAAGTCATGCATATAATCTGGACCAGGGTGGAATAACAAGAATAACACATGTCCTCTTGCATAAAATAACTGAGAAAATATTCGAAGTACTGGTGTTCAAGGGCACAGGGCAGCAAAAGGCAAGGAAAGTGAAAGTGGAAATCCAGTGAGGGAAACCCAAAATTTCCCTAGCTTATTTTCTCCAGTGCCACCGGCTGCAAGGGCACCTGATTTAAGGTCACTCATGTGAATTTCCAGGGACACCAAATAAAACAAACACACACTTTACCTTTAAACAAGCTTCAGGATGGCTCCTCCACTCTTGTCCTCAAGATCCCCAAATGGGAGAGTGAGGGATAGGCGAGACAGAGAGAGAGAGAGAGAGAGAGAGAGAGAGAGAGAGAGAGAGAGAGAGAACTTACCAAGAGTGTGAGCACATTTGGAAGTGGGCTTTTATTGGGAGGACCCTCATTCTTAGAAAGTTCTATCCAAAAAAGGTAAGAAGGGTCGGAGTTACAAGGGACATGTGAGTGTAATTCAACCCAATTGCTGTAGAGCAACGCCTATGTCTGAAAACACATCCTCAAACTTTCAGGACCAGGCCAATGTCCAAATCACTACTAAATGTAGTGAGGGTCAAAGCCTTTCGGCTCCAGGACGGAAGACACCAATCATTCAAAGTGGCTCCCCACACTCCAGAGAAGTCAGTTCACACTGCAGAGTACAGAATGTCCATACCAAGCTCAATGGACTATTTCACTTTTGGAGAGGGGCCTGAGAGACAAGGTAGGTCAAGGCAGGTATAGGTTGGAAGATGGATTGTGAGGGAGAGATGATCTACACAGAGATAAATCTCTGTAGATCAACAAAGGGCTGACTTGATTTTTATGGTAAGTAGTAACCAGTAAATGCTTGTAAGAAAACTACCTGAAGCTGAGGAAAGAACATTTATAAGGATTAGAAGTTACTATTCTCAAAATTCACAGAAGACTTGGTATTTCCACCTCCCATTGACAAAAGAAAAGAATAGGAGGGGGGTGTGTGGCAGAGGTGCAAGTTCAGGTAGAATACTCATAATAGTGTTGTCTCAGAAGTGGAAAGCTTTATACTAAATGTTACTCTGGCTTTGCCTAATGATGCTTAAAAGCAAAATCCAAAAGTATCTTTCCCAAATATATTAACTTTATATTAGATTATAGTAAAAAAATAAATTTAAGAATAAAAAGTAGTCAGCACTCAGGTTGCAAAAAAAATTTTACAATATCTGAATCTTAACTGAAAATTACCATGGCTAAGATGAAGTACAAAAATATAAAAAGAAGGGAAAATAAAATCAACACTAATAACTATTGAGGAATGAAAAAGATGGTAGATTAATTGGAAAAGGTAATTTTAAAAGTTATTATAACTATATACAAATAGCCAAGGAGATTGAAGAAAGACTAATCATATTTAAGAAGAGACACTGAAGATAAAAAAATATCTAATACAAACATTTAAAAATAAAGGCTTATGTCTTTAGATGGGAACTTTCTGGGATGAAACCAACAGCCAAGAGATACTGCTAAAGAAAGACCGGTGAGTTTGGAGACACGGCAGTAGATACTATCTAAAAAATGTATTGAGAAAATAAATCTGAAGGTAAAAAGAGCATTAGTGAGATTTGGTACAATGTTTAGTGAACTAGTATACAAATTATTGGAGCTTCTGAGAGAGACTGAAGTGTGTGAAGCAGAAAAAATACACTTATAAATAATAGTTGGCATTAGCCAACTTGATACAACTCTAAACCAACATTGACATTAAGCAAGGAAAACTGCATCTATGCATATCATGATTAAATGGCTTCAAATTTGTATTAAACAAAAACCTTAAAAGCTGGCCACAATTTAAAAAAAAAAGAAAGTCACATTAAATACAAAGGAGCAAAGAAAACAGATTCCTCCATTGGCACCAAAAAATAAACCAGTTTTTACACATACAAAAACAGAAAGAATTGATAACAGAAAAACTTTATTAGAGGAAATGTTACAGGAAGTCCTTCAGGTAAAAACAAATGACAGACTAAGGAAATTTAAATCCATACAAAGGGATATGCTATTTCATTTATTGTATGAAATATAAATGACTGTTTACAAGAAAATGTAGGAACACATCCAACCCTCACCAATATTCTTACCTTGTTTTCATCTCCATCCACTCCCAAGCAATTTCTATTACCCATATTAGCAGCAGCAAAATTCACAAGTCTTCCTATTTTGAGTATATAAGGCACAACATTTAGAGAAGTTTTCCAGTGTTGATGCATTTTTATAGCAAAGAAACAAATGATGTCTGGGAAAATCTGAGTGCTGAATATTTAATCACAGAAATGTGCACATATTTTTAAATACATATGCATATTTTCATGTGTTTGCAAAATGTGTGGCCTTATTGGGACTCACACCACAGCCTATCTTGTCTGTTCTAAGGACACTGCTATTCTGCCATCAAAGTATGCATTGGTCTTAATGTAAACTCTCTTCTGAACATAGGATAATCCAATATAGCTCCTACAAAGATTATACCTGTAAGAAGAGTATTTAACATACTAATTGTTTATAGACTATTTATCATTAGAACTAACATAAATACATCTCTGTGTTTTGATTCCTTATAATGTTCCTGAACTTCAGAAAGTTAATAATTTTATAAATTCTTTACTTAGATAATCTCTTACCTGCATTGTTTTTCTCCTTTTTCTTTTACCCCACTGTATTCTTGGCTTTTATTGTTATCTTGGTATCTGCTACATAACTCTCAATTGATCTTTACATTTATCATAATATGTAGGCCATGATGTAACGTGGGGCATGTTGCATGAGAAAAGAGGAAACCTAACTTGCTGGCTGCTACTCACTTCCCAGTCCTGGGGCCACAGGTGGCTAAGAGAGCACCTAGCGATTAGCCAGAAGGCATTGCAATGGGTTGTGATGAAGAATCCAATGACCTCTAGGATAGGCTCAGAACCCTTCTGCCTTCAAGGACAGCTCATGTCTCCCATTACTGCCTGTAGGATGGGTGTAGATGTAAATTCTCCCCACCCTTCTGACCTTTACCCTGATTGGCTCCTGTACATTATATTAGCTGTGTATGTTTTCTCATTAAAGGAGATTGTGCTTTGACTGTTCTCCCTGGCCCACCTGATTGTCCTCAGGGAGGGAGGGCTGGGTGTGGGCCGCCAGTCGACCTTTACCTTTCTCAGCCTGTCCTGGCAGGGCGTGCTCCCCCAATCTCTCCCACAGGTCTGGAGTGATCAGGGGGGGTGGGAGGGGGCTAAAAACCCCTACAATAATAGAACTTTCATATTGGAGCTTCTGAGAGATACAGAAGTGTGTGAAATAGAAAAAAATACACATATTACTAATATACTAGGATGCTTGGAAATTTTTAATGATCACTTTTGTGAAAAGAAAAGGCCAGGGCTGGGAATGTGGCTCAAGTGGTATCATGCGTGCGGCTCGGGTTCGATTCTCAGTACCACATACAAACAAAGATATTGTGTCCGCCGATAACTAAAAAATAAATATTAAAAAAATTCTCTCTCTCTCTCTCTCTCTCTCTCTCTCTCTCTCCCCTCTCTCACTCTCTCTTAAAAAAAAGGCCACCTTTCCCAGTATCTGCTTTGTGAATAATGTATAGTAAATAGGTTATAGTAAACCTATTTCAAGATACCCTCGAAATGCCAATAAATGGCAACTTGGGAAGAGATGTTAAAAAATGGTTCTCCACAGCTGATGTAAGTCAGCTCCAGCACACCACCAATTATCCATTCTGCCTAATTTACCAGATAAATCTATCATGTGTCTAACTTGTGTGTACAGTATTTTTTATTCTAATAACATTAGTACTTTAGATCACCTGAATAATAACTGTTCTAAATAAAAAATAGAAAACCTCACAGACAAAAGCACTATATTCTTCCACTGAGATGAGTGAAGTTCTGAGATGTGGCAAAGAGGAGATTCACCTGTAGCTTCAAGGAAGAGTCCGAGTGAAATGAATCCAGATTATAGAAACATAAATATTTAAATTATTTTTGTCTTGTGGGAATCTGTTTCTTCATTTTATTTTGAGTCTGTAAAATAAAAATACTAATTCTTAACTTATTTTACTGTAAAAATTAAAATTGTTCAAGGAAAATTTAATTTCACCTTATATGTTGTATGTATTCAGGTTCTGTTATCAGCAGGTAAAACTGCTTTTCTTGTCTGAAGTTAGTAGTATTAATTGATATGGTAAAATATAATAGACAATGAAGTAGTGTTTGTGCCTATACAATATGACAGGCAGGCAAAACCAAGTGATTTGAAAAGGAACAATTAAATGACTCTTGAATAGTTCCATTATATAATCCAGCATTTGAGAGCATCAATAGCAGGTAGACCTGTAGTTACCAGGAAAAGTTTCCAGTCATGAACTCCAGTTGTGACGATGTATATGGAGAAGAACAAGACAAGTAAAGTATCTATGGAGCATAGATAATTAGATGACATACAGACAAAAATAATTTAAACATATTATTCAGCAGTTTCATTGCCAAACATAGAGACAATATGAAAATGTTCTAATAACGAGGGGAGGGGGGTGGCAGGGAGCCCTAGTATAGACTGTCTTATCAGCAAAGCCTCAAATTGCAACCCCAGGAAATGTTAAATTAGAACTGTGAACTCAAGCTGAGCCCCCAAACATTGAAATGAATGGGTATAGAAGGAAGAGAAGAAGATTCTATCATAAACCTTAGTTTGTAGTTTTCTGACAGTTGTTTCTCCATTCCAACTACTCTCATGCATTTCTACCCCTATTATTACTCCAGAGATATGTTTTTTTTAAATTTTCATTTGCCTATTTCTTTTATATTATTTGTGTTTTTAGATATAGATAAAAGTAAAGTATATTTTGACATACAAACACGTATATCTTATGCTAATTGGGATCCCAGTCTTGTGGTCATTTTCCTATTTTTCACTATCTTAACAATACAACGTAAACATCACCTCCTCTGTGATGTACATGGGTCTGTCTTCTCTCAAGATTTCTATTGCATGTCACATTTCACAGAACTGGAGTAATATATTATATTTTTCATATATGGTGATAACTGTTATCTTTCACCTTATAATTCCATTTCCAGCAATAAATATGTCCATTATCTTAATTTATAAAATACAGGGAGAAATAAATGATAAATATAAATAGTGAATCTTGATTAATCCCTTTCCTCTAATCCTATTTATTCTAGAAGATAGATTGGCTTATAATTCAAATTATTTCTGTCTAGAGGATGCTTCTGAAAATATATTATAAAAGCTACTATATATTCACACTCCTTTAAAATCTGAAACACACACACTTATACATGGGGTGATTTTTGTATAGTAAATTTATTCATATGAACACGGTATGATAAATGTATGAATTTAAAAGTTAGATTAGATTATAGGTTCAAATCACATACTGTGTATTAATAGCTCATTGATCTAAACTTATTTGTTTCTCTTTGAATTAGGTGTACTTGTTTTGTGTAAGAGTTAATTTCTGCATCATATATATACATATATATATATATATATATATATATATATATATATATATATATATATTTATATATATATAAAATTAAACACACTAATAAAAACAGTGAGTAGCCATGAAGTATATTTCCTTTACATCAATTTTATCCCTTTTTTTTCTCTTCTTTCTTGCCACTTTTCTACTCAAAACATGTAGTAAATTGTAGATTCCATTCTTGATATAGTTGAAAAATCAAGTGGTGTGACACTGAATATAGTGTTCATTAAACAAAAATAGATTGGATTTGATCAACCCTGCTTCAGCAGAAACTGCTGTGTCTGTAACCTCCTTAATGGCCAATTAATTTCAAAGAGCATAAAAATGGTTCTTTGCCCTGAAATTTAAAACTCTAGTCATGGACTATATAAATAAAAGACAGAATATGGCCTAGACAGCATTGTTATATGGTTAGCCTGCTGAATATTCAATATTTTGTTCCTAGTGTTATTTGACTGGTCTTAACATTTTTACTTGGGGAAAAAATGCTATTTTTAGGTCCATTAATATTCATGGTCAAATGTAATGTAAGAGGGACCAATTCTGTTTAAATTAAATGCTTAGTTGTGTATTTAGAATGGTGGTACTGTTGATCACTTAGCTGACTCCAAGACACCAGACCCAATACCAGCTCTGGATTGTCTGCCATGAAGAAGATTTGTGCCTGGAGGGTGTTTGCTTCTGGATGATAGGCAGAGAATAGTGAGTGAAATGCTGATGATATTCAATATATCCTGGCTTAGTAGAAGTAGTCTCTCATGATGAAGAATTTGGTTAGCAGTATTACAAAATAACTGAATACTCCCTACTACCCATTAAGATCTAAGATTTCTGATATAAAACAAAATGCTATTATTATCTGTATCTGTCCACTTCTCTTTTCAACTGTTGCAGTAGTTGATGTGACTTTCAAAATGATTTTTGCAAAATATCTATTATTCCTTTTATGAAAATCTTTCATACTTTCATAGTACTCTAAGGATACCCTAAGTAGAATTTGTTCCCTCCACTATCCTCTTCATACTACTAACTACATTGATTTTTTTAGAATTAAATTTATTTTAATTGATATATACTTAATATTAAACTTGCTAATTACATTTATTTTACCCATCTTGCATTACTACTTCCAAGCTATTTTGTGTGATATTCCCACTGTTTGGTACATTCTGTTGCTCCCTATTGTACCTGACCAACTCTATGACTTTAGTTCTTGCTTTAAGGTTATTTATTCTATAATGTCTGGACTTATTTAAAATTTAGCATATTAGGTGTTTGAGTTCTGAAAATCTGTCTCAGAAAGTATCAAACCTTAATATAACCACATTTGTTGTTTTTATTTACTACTAGATTGTAATGTTTGGCATAAAATATAGGCTCAAAAATGGAGACTTCTGATCCATATAATCTGTCATAAACTTATATCTCCCCACTTCTCCTTTTGAAGTACGCCCATAAACTTGGTAAATGAACAAGAAAATACAAACATGAAAATAGTAGACAGTAAGATGCAGATCATTCCAGATCTGGAAAAATGCAACAGCGTGGGTTTCTTACAACTCCCACCCAACAGAAAAATCACACGGGATTGGATGTTCCCATACTCATCTAACAAACATCTACCAAAGGAAAATATTTAGTTTCTTCCTGTGTCCATTACTACCACTCAGGATCAAATAAGAGTCCATTTGACAATACCAAATAGGCCAGGAAGAATTGAAAAGATGAATCAGAAAATATACTAAAATAGGGTCACTTGGAGGGTCATTCTCCTTTCTTATGAGGTCTCATATTTCCCTTCATAATTCAGAGACACAAGGCTCAGTAATACCCATGAGGGGGTTTCTACTACAATGATTCCATACATATGAAGTATTCCCTGTCCCCAAGGGTGGAGATTTCATTCTTCCACCAAGGATTATTAGCAGCACAGCCTCGTGAAATGTTTTTCATTTCCTCCAGCAATACTGCAAGGAAAATCAAAAGTCTTATGGCCTGAAATACACAAAGCAGAAAATAATATCTAAAAAGCTTAGTGCCAGGTGTAGTGCAATCCCAGTGGCTCAGGAGACTCCGGTAGGAAGATCATGAGTTCAAAGTCAAGCTCAGTAAAAACTAGGCACTCAGCAGCTCAGTGAGACCCTGTTTCTAAATAAAATACAAAATAGGGCTGAGGCTGTGGCTCAGTGGTTCAGTGCCCCTAAGTTCAGTCCCAATACCTGCCCAAACACACACACACACACACACACACACACACACACAAACACACACACACACACACACACACACACACACAACTTAGTGATATTATGATTGGAACAATAGCCAACAAGATGGCCACGGCCTAAAAATTGTACTGTCTGGCTCAAGAAATGCTTTATATAAACATAAAATCTACTAGCATAATAGATAAAAATATTTAGGATCTAGAATACAAATAAAAATATCACCTATATTAATGATCAGAAGAATCAAAATTTAAATAAGAAAGAGCAATCAACTTATGCCAACAACAGGATAAATTAATGTTGGAATTATCTGACAAAGATTTTAAATTAGCCATCATAAACATGATTCAATAGACTATTATAAGTTGAAAAATTCACCAGAGATAAATTATATAACTGAAATCATATAACTAAAAATAAGATTATATAACTGAAAACAACATTAACAGAAATTTGAAAAAACTTGATGGATTGTATCAAGAATGGTGTGGAGAAAATAGAATCACTGAATTAAAAGATAGAATCACTGAACTAAAGAAAAACAAATGTTTACCCAGTCTGAATAACAAATAAAATAAACTGAAAAAAGAAATAAAAGCAACACAGTCTCAAGGACCTGGGAACAATGAAAGAAAATCAGACATTCGTTTTAGAGTCCATAAAAACCAATGGAACAGTGGAATTGAAAGAATATTTTAAGAAGCAATTGCTTAAAACCTCTCAAATATTGCAAAAAATATGAAGTACCAGAATACAGATACTGAGTAAATCTTAATAAGGGCCAAAAGAAATAGCATATAAGATACATCATAATCTATAAATTATATCATAATTTAATGTCCTAGGGCTGCAAGCAAAGTCAAAACCTTAAAAGTAACCAGAGAGAAATAATCTACATTTACAGATAAATAATTTGAATGTGAGTGACTTTCTCATTTGAAACCAAAGAAAGTTGAATATTTTTTCAAGTGTAGAAAGAAAAAAAATCTACCATAAATTTATATTTTCAGCAGAACTATTTTTTTTCAATAATGATAAGAAAATAAATTATCACATGGATGTAGCTCAGTGGTAGAGTACTTGCCAAGCATTTATGAGGCACTGGGTTCGAACCACAGGACCACATAAAAATAAATAAGTAAGAGAACTGAGCATGGTGTTGCACACCTGTAATCCCAGCAGCTTGGGAAGCTGAGGTAGGAGAATTCAAAGAATTCAAAATCAAGTCACTAAGCAACTCAGTGAGACCCTGTCTCTAAAAAAATACAAAATAGGGCTGGGGATATGGCTCAGTGGTCAAGTGCCTCTTAGTTTGATCCCCCCCAAAACAAATGAAAAAAAAAAAACAAATCAGGTATTATGCCCATCTACAAACACAAGTCACAAATTAAAAAAAAAAATTAAAAAAAAAACTATACAAAACTAAACTACTATTTTCATGTTTGTATTTTCTTGTTCATTTACCAAGTTTATGGGTGTACTTCAAATACCTAAATACCTTATAAATAAAGTAAGGCAAAGTCCTAGTTTGAAAAAAAAAGACAAATGATATACAAGAAGATAAGGTAAGGGAAACAAAATAAATGAAAAAATAATATATAATGAAAAATTAATCCCTGATACAGCAATAATTACCTTTAATGAAAATGGTTTAAAAGCACCAATTAGAAATTATTGAGAGTGGATGAAAATAGGATCCTGCTGTTTATAAGAAGTCCACTTAAAATTAAATGTTATTAGTAGATGGAAAATGAAGACTAGAAAACAGATATAACAAATAAGAAGTTATATTTAATTATTAAAGAGGTGGCAATGAAAATATTTTAATAAACTTCAAAGCAAAGGTTACTGAAGATAAAGGGGATATAACTTAGTGATGAATAATCAATTAAAGAAAAATAAAATACTAAATGTGGGGATAGTCAGCATCAGAAACTCAACATACATAAAGCAAATGTTGATAGAATTAAAAACATAAAGACACCATTAGCAACCGCAGTTGGAGTCTTCAACACTTCATCACAAATCTCTTGATGGTCTGATGCAGCTAATACATAGAAAACGAGAAAGGAAACAGAAGCTCTGAGGAATACAGTAAACTAAAATGATCTATGTAATGTATATAGACCACTCTATCAAACAACAGAATAAACATTTTTCAAGTACTCATGAACATTCAAATGGATGGATGACATCCCATGGTAGGTTATAAGAAAAATCTCAACAGGCTTAAAAGAATTTAAACCATAGCATATATGTTTTCTTATTCTAATGAAACCAAACTATATATCAATAATACAAAGATAACAGGCAATGCTTGCATCATTTGGTAATTAAATAACAGACTGCTTAATAATTCATTGGTCAAGGAAGACAAATATAAAGTGCCAAGATCAGATTCTAATGAAACATTACATATCAAACTTTTGGGAGTGAAGCTAGAGCAATGGCAAGAGGGTCATTTTTGGCAGTAAATACTTACATTAGAAAATAGGTAGCTATCAAATCAATTAGATGAAAACCTAATTTTCATCCTTTAAGAAACTATAAAAAGAAGGTCAACATAAGTCCAATGCAAATACAAACAAATGGATAAAAACACAAAACTTGCAACATAAGTCCAATGCAAATACAAACAAATGGATAAAAGCACAAAACTTGAAACGAAAAAAACAGATTCTTAATAAAGCACAATTAATGAATTTAGAGTGCTTAATACGACTGAAAAATGGAAAAAAAGACACAAATCTTCTAGATGAGAAATAAAATAGGAGAACCTATATACATGTTAAAAATAAACAAAAGGGAAGTCTGATTTTTGATTGTCTGTTTATTAAAACTCAGAATAAATGGACCAATTCCTCAAGTACCATAAATTACCAAAACTCAACCAAGATGATTACTTGAATATTACCATAATCATTGAGAATATTTTGTTTCTAACTTATAATTTGAAACTTATCGAAATAAATCTTCATACCCACATGCTTCTACTGGAGAATTGTACAAAATATTTAAACAAATATTAACATCAACATTACATAATCTATTCCAGAAAATGGAATCGCTCTAAAACCAAACTCCCCCACTAAAATTCTATACCCAGAAAAATTATCCTATAGGAACAAAAACACAATAAAGATATTTTCTACCAGAAAAAAATTTGACAATCATCATTTTTAGAAGATACACAATATAAGAACAGACAATAGTAATTTGGTTAAGGGAAACATTCCAGATCAAAGCAAGGTCTAAAAGAAGGAGAAAAGAGCATAATAAAAGTCCAAGTATTTGAGTCAGTATATTTTATTGTCTTTTTAACATATTATAATGTGTATACACATTAAACACACATTTTGCCTTAGAGATTAATTATTTAAAATACAAAATAATAATGTAAATTTGGGTTTGGGTACAGGTATTTTTTTAAAAAAATAAGGATGTAAGCTATGGAAGAGATTAAAAAGAATTGTATTATTATTATTTTATTATTTTTTGTGGTGCTGTGAATTGAACCCAGGGACTTAAGCATGTGAGGCAAGTACTCTACCAACTGAGCTATGTCCCCAGCCCAAGAATTAAATTATCACATTTTTTTACATTGTAGAGTAGAATAGTATTTAAAGATAAATTGTGATACCTTAAGCTTGTATGTTATAACCTCTTAAACAGGTAGTAAAAAGTGATAGAGAAAAATTTAATAGTTAAAATGAAATAGAATACAAAATCTGTAAGTTACTGTACCCAAAGCTACACAGAAAAAAAGGAGGAAAAGATAAATAAAGATGAACTCTATGGAGAACAGGTAACAAGATGATACAGTTAATGTGGCTGTCTCAATACTACTTAATGCAACTGGACTAAATATTCCATGTAAAAGTTAGAGATTGTCATAAAGTATGAAAATCAAGATTATTCTGTGTTATTTATGCCAAGCACACTTTAAATATATAAGCAAAGTGAGGTTGAAAGTAAAATTTCAAAAAAAAAATCACTAAGCATATGAAATAAAGTGCTAGTATGGAATTATAGGAAAATAGAAACATGAAGGTGAAATTATTGAACTTATGTACTGTGATGATAATTTAAGAAAAAGATGAACATGAAAAGAAAATTTAGAATGAACATGTTGCAAAGTATCTGTAGAAAATTATACAACCAAGAGAAATAAATGAATTTCTTAAAGTTGTATTCTTGTATTTGTTTTAAAATTAGTTAAGGAAAACATTGCATCATGATTTTTTTACATGAACTCACAAAATATTTCCACAGATTTTTGATCCAATTTATTACAATGTTTTTCCAACTGAGGTAACTTCAAATTAATTGTTAATTATCACACTATGAATAAAGCCCTCTTTCTCATCTTGTATCTCTCATATATCAATGTTTTTCCTATAGAAATGAACTTACTTTTATTTTATGTTTGGGTGCAATTCATAAAAAGAGACCTCACAGTTCTGTCTAAAATAGTGGTTGGCTTATATTAGGAATTTTATAAATAGAATTTCAATTATCTTTCTCTTGATATTTTTAAAAATCTTATTTATTTTTACTTTTTTATTAGAGCATTAAAGTTATACATAGAGAGTAGTTGGGTTCATTTTGACAAAGTCATACATTCATGGAATTTGATTTTCTCCATTTCAGTCCTAGTCTTTCCCTGCTCCCCTCCATTCCTCTGTACTCCTCCCTCAAATCTACTGATCTTCCTTTTACTCATTTATTTATTTATTTTTAATTGTTCTTTCTTCTCATACATAAAGATGGAATTCTCTGTGGTATATTTATATATGCACATGACATCATTTGGTTAAATTCATTCCATATTTCCTCCCCTTTCCTTCCCACTACCTCTTGATCTCCTTATTCTACTCCACTGATCTTCCCTGTATCTTTATGAAATTTGATTTCCCACCCCTTTTTCTTCTTATTTTTCACTAGCTTCCATATTTGGGAGAAAACATCTGACCCTTGATTTTCTGTGTCAGGCTTACTTCACTTAGCATGATATTTTCCATTTCTATGTAAATCTTATTTAATAATCACCTTGATACCAGGATCACTCTTTATTTAAAGGTGTCTAGTATATTTTTAATTTTATAAAAGAAACTCAATTAAATGTCATTAAGCAAATGATGTGATAGATAGATGTGCAATAAACACTATATTGAAGTTTAAAAAATGCTAAAATAATCTCTGTGATGATAAAAACCATGCTAGGAATAGTACCTGGAACAGTATGCGGTAATGGCAGAATAAGTCTTGAACATTTTAAATTGTTTTCTAGTAAACAAATTAAGATATATTGAAGACTACTTCTGTATCTGCCAATTATTATTTCTATGTATAAACTGCTGGGTAGCAGAAAGTAGTATTTGTGTAACTCCCCAAATGGGATCATTTTTATATTTTGCTATATTATTTCTTTTAAACTTGCAATAGTTAAAAAGGCAAAGTCAAAAATATAATATGGATGATAAGAAAGATGAAATACTTTATACTTTTTGTTCCCTTCAGTTTGTATCCCCAAACAGCCCCACCAGTTTCTGATCATTTCATCAGGATATGAAGGTTCATATGTTTTCTGTTAATCTTATTTCATTAGACAACAATAAATATCAAAAATATTATTTCACAGTACTATGTTGTTTCTTTAATAAAAAAATTAAAGTACTGTTTAACACAGTGCATGCCAACTAAGTTTCCAAACTTTCAGCAACTCAGATTCTCTCAAAATCACTTGCTCCAAAAAACACCTGACAGTAGAGATTTGCTAATTTTTTTTCAGTGAAATTAAGCAACTCAAAATTATTTATTAATTATCATCACAGAATGAGCAAAACCATTTTTTGGTGGTACCAGGGATTGAAGCCAGGGGCACTAAACCCTGAAGCCACTTCCCCAGCCGTTTTTAATATTTTATTTTGAGTCAGGGTCTCTCTGAGTTACTTAGGGCCTTGCTAAATTGCTGAGGCTGGCTTTGAACTTGCGATCCTCCTACCTCAGGCTCCTGAGCTGCAGAGATTATAGGCATGCGATGCCATGCACAGCCACAAAAACTTCTTTTAACTGCTGTCCTCTCAACTTTATCATTTTACATCAGTGTTCTATTTTTAATAAACAAAATATGAAATAATTGTCATTGAAAATGAAAAAAATGGATAAAGAATAATGGAAATCCTAAGAATAGCTGCTATTTAGGTGGGAAATATAGTAATTTTTCTCAAAACTTTCTTGACTCTCAAGATCAGTGATTATGATCTCATTATATTTGTTATATTTCACAACACTATTGAACAGTTAATTAATTGTAAGCACCATTAAGAGTAATAATAATATTAGCTAATAATAATAAATACTAATAAGAGATAAGCTTGTTATTTTTCTGAAAACTGAAGAATTCTATATAGCATATGGTATTGTGTGTATGTTTTCTGTAATTTAAAAAAAACACAAATATACATTATTTTACAGATAACTTCTTGAAGTCATAATGTCATTCTACCCCAATGTCTTCATTTGGAAAATGTAAGTAGAGATCATATTTGTCTATTTTAAATGAGTGTCATGTAAATCAAAGTACAAAAAACTGAAGAACTACAAGTAGTAGCTCATAATAACATCTTTACTGATGATGTTTTATCATTCATTTTAGAATTTTAGCATGCTTATTTGTTTTACTTTCCATTTTAACAGACGGCATTTGCTATTCTATTATTTGTTCATATAAACTTCCTATCAGATACTAAAGTGATATAGTTTTAGAAATTCAATGTACTTAAATTCTATCACTTTTCTAGAGTAGACCATGCAAAACAGGAGCTAATGAATGAAAATATGTTAATTATAACCTTATGAACACATTGAGAAATAAGTTACACACATAATATTGGCCCTCTGCTTTCTGCCCCTAAGGTTTGTCTTATCTACATATTTTATTTTACATGGCATCAAGCTATAGGTGATCTTTTGTAGCTGACTTTTTTCACCTAAAACCATGAAGATAAGATTATCTACTTTGACATTTACTAGAAATTTCTTCTATTTTATTTTCAGGTATTAATCCATTGTATTGGTAGATCTCATGATTTTCATTCAAATATTTGGCTCTTATAAATAAAGCTGCTATAGATGTTCACATTTCAAACTTTGAGGTACATATGTTGTTGTTATTGTTTTTTTCCCCATTTTTCTTCTCTCTATCTCCTTGTCTTGGTTAGGTACATAGGAGGAAATTTTTAATAAACTACCTAGGATTAAACTTCTAATGCCTTATTTAAGACATTTAAAACAAACTGTTCAAATATTTTACAGTGGCTGCACAAATTCAGACTCCCTCAATCAATATTTTAAGTTTCCAGTTTCTTCTCCTCAGAAACACTTGTTATTGTCTGTCTGGTCTATTATACCTATTCTAGCAGGTACAAAATGACTCTGACAGTGTAATCAGTGTAGATAAAGTCAAAAGGCATTATTGTCATTGGGCTCTATTTTATACCTTGCATTTACTTTTGAGTAGGAAAAGGAAGGAAAAATGTTGTTCAAGAGCTTTCCGCTCTTAACTTCTCTATCTATACAAGATACTCAAAGAACAATGTCAAAAATATGCTTTGCTCAAAACATTTTGGCTATTTGATAACTACACATCAAGCCACTGTCTATTTCTTTTGCTATTATAAAAACACACAGGTTGCGTTCTGATCATGTTGCAGGTATGACAGTACATTAGGGCCAAATGGATATCAATTGAGGGGTCAAATGCTTTTCATAGAAGACTCCGGTAATTGTGATTTTAGTGAAGTATTTTTACACAGCTGGAGTTAAGTCTCTGCTGTGTTTATCCAGACTTGGAGCCTAAAATTTCATATAACTAAACCTTAACCTTTAAAAGTTTCCTAGCAACTCTATAAAAAATTGGTTTTCCTAAAACAATTGAGCAATGTCTATATTCATTAACTGCTGGCAATGGCCATCTTTTCGTACTTAGAATATTTACTGTGTACAGAAAGTTGTTTATTAGTATGACCTGAACTCTTTATGGGTACTTGATGAGTAAATCTATATCATTTACCTTTTATTTGTCTTTCAGTTCTTACATTTAAGACTATTGTTTATATCAAAAAAGAGTTGGGAGACAATTCACTAACACAATTAGACTATTCCAACATCATCCATGTTTCTTAGTATTTTCTAGAAAAAGTCAAAAGAAGTTTCAAATATCTTTCAATTTTATCTATTTTTTTTTATTTTTATGTGAAAGCGGAATGCATTACAATTCTCATTATACATATAGAGCACAATTTTTCATATTTCTGGTTGTATACAAAGTATATTCACACAAGTCTGTGTCTTCATAAATGTACTTTGGATAGTAATGATCATCACATTCCACCCCCGTGCTTCCTCCCTTCCCCTCCATCCCCCTCTGCCCTATCTAGGGTTCCTCTATTCCTCCCATGCTCCCTCTCCCTACTCCACTATAAATCAGCCTCTTTATATCAGAGAAAACATTCAGAAATTGATTTTCTGGGATTGGCTGAATTCACTTAGCATTATCTTCTGTAATTCCATCCATTTACCTGCAAATGCCATAATTTTATTATCTTTTATTGCTGAGTAATATTCTATTGTGTACATATGCCACATTTTTTTACACATTCATCTACTGAAGGACATCTAGATTGGTTCCACAATTTAGCAATTGTGAATTGTGCTGCTCTAAACATTGATGTGACTGTGTCCCTGTAGTATGTTGTTTTTAAGTCCTTTGGGTATAGACTAAGGAGAGGAATATCTAGGTCAAATGGTGGTTACATTCCCAATTTTTCAAGGAATTTCCATACTGCTTTCCATATTGGCTGCAATTTGCAGTCCCACCAGCAATGTATAAATCTACCTTTTTCCCCACATCCTTGCCAACACTTATTGTTGTTTGTATGCATAATAGCTGCCATTCTGACTGGAGTGAGATGATATTTTAGAGTAGTTTCGATTTGCATTTCTCTAATTGCTATTGATGATGAACATTTTTTCATATATTTGTTGATTGTTTGTATATCATCTTCTGAGAAGTGTCTTTTCAGATCCTTGGCCCATTTATTGATTGGGTTATTTGTGGGGTTTTTTGTTTGTTTGTTTTGTTTTATTTTGGTGTTCAGCTTTTTGAGCTCTTTATATACACTAGAGATTAGTACTCTATCTGATGTGTGAGGGGTGAAGATTTGCTCCCAAGATGTAGGTGCTCTATTCACCTCATAAATTGTTTCTTTTGCTGAGAAGAAACTTTCAAGTTTGAGTCCATCCCATTTATTGCAGGTAGACCAATGGTACACAATAGAGGACACAGAGACTAACCCATAAAATTACAATTATCTTATATTAGACAAAATTGCCAAAAACATGCATTGGAGAAAAGAGAGCTGGAAAAACTGGAAATCCATATGCAACAAAACAAAATTAAACTCCAATCTCACATCATGCAAAAAACTCAACTCAAAATGGATCAAGTACTTAGGGAATAAAACTAGAGACCCTGCATCTAATAGGGATTAGGCTTCAACTTCCTTCACAAGACTCCTTTGGTGCAAGAATTTATTTGATATTTAGTGCTCTAAAACTATGTCACACATAGAATTGCAGAGTGATGTTTTCTTATAATTTTACTTTCTCAAAGTACTTGAATGTCTACTATGTGCTAGTTACTATCCTAGATACTTAGGCAAAAGCACTGTGTGCACATTTCCTACATAGCAACGTTTTTGTGAAGTTATTGTGGTATTTCAGGCATAAGATATTTTGACTGATATGAGGGTGGTAAAAATGGGTATGTTAATGATGTCCAGATCTAGAGTTAGATTCATAGTGATAAAATGTCCTGTAATTACTGAATCTGAAACTTGAGGAAAAGGAAGCCTAATGTATAGAAAATTAACACACACTTATGATTTATGTGCTAGAGATATAAAGGTATTTATCTAGTTGGAGAGACTAGGGAATAGTACTGAGTTATATAAAGGGAGACAAGTTTGAAAAAATGATATGAAAGAGACAATTTTGTAATAAATGTAGGATTCCTACAAATGAAGGTTTTTCTTAGAAAATCCAAAAATTCTTGAAAACTTTTAAGTACTAATGTATAAATATGATTGACTTTGTAAGTCATGGGTCATATTTGTAAAGTAAAAACCATCATAATGAAATTCTTATCATTTGCTTATCTTAGAAGTCAGTTTATGGTGCAGATACTTCAGAAGTTGAGCATTGCATTTCATTTATGAAAACTAGAAGTGGTCTGTTTTTGTATAATACATGCCAACTGTTATCAAAAAGAGATAAAGGTCCTCTTCCATTAAGCTTTTATGAGTTAGAGGGTACAAAATACTTTTTTCACATATGAATCTAAAATTTGTTGTGATATTTTTAAAATTTAGTGAGAATTTATTAGTTAAGTGAAATATTAAACTTCTGGTTTGTTTTAAATTTTTTCATGATTCCTTTGCTTTTGACCACCTTTTGTACTATCATTGTAATGTCAAGAGGAAGCCAAAATGATCCAACATATGTAGATCATCTACAAATACCTTTTCAATGAGTCCCCATGAGGTATCTGTTTATATACACTTTTAATTATTATTATTATTTGTACGGGGATTGAGCTCAGGGGCACTCAAACACTGAGCCATATCCCCAGCCCTGTTTTGTATTTTATTTAGAGACATGTTTCACTGAGTTGCTTAAGCACCTCACTTTTGCTGAGGCTGGCTTTGAACTCACAATTCTCCTGATTCAGTCTCCCAAGCCACTGGGATTACAGGCATGCATCACCAAGCCCTGTTTACGGGCTTACACTTTTAATTTATATTACTGCTTTAAGCTGCATCATTTCACAGTATTTTATTTTATTGTATTTTATTGTTCTGCAGCCTACATTTTTGTAATTTTCAATAAACAAAGTAGTTAACAAAGAAAATATATTATTAGGCAGATACTAGATTCTCAAGCACAAAAATGTGCCTTATTTTAAAGAAAATTGATGAAGATCATACTGTAAGGCACTTTATTTCTGACAAGAAAAACAACATACACATCTCAAAGAAGAAGCAGATGTCAGACATTAATGATAACCAGTGTGCATTTTCATGGTCCAGTAGTTGGTGGTACTTAATTTCAACAAAATCACGTTCATCCTACAACCTTTTCAGTGTACCTGTGTAAACTTGACAGTAACTTTAAATCTTGTTGACAACTACTTCCCTTATCTTTCAGCAGGCAGTCAGTTGCAGTTCAAATAGTATCACACAGAGAAGTAATTCTCAATTTTTCTCCCATTCTCTAAACTCAAATGTAGTCATTTGGGACAAAGCCAAATGTTGGGTCAGAATGCTAAAGCATCCCAGAGGATATTAATTCAGGTGAACAATTAGAAATTCGATAGAAAACACTGAGTCAGTTTCATTTTTAACACAAGGATCACCTTGATTTCTAAACTGTTCCAGACATTGTTGTTTGATGGTTGGAAAGAAGGAATTGCTTCTCAAATAGGAGAAAAAAATGAGATTATATAATCAGAGGCCAAATGAAGACAAATGGAACAAGTTAGAAAGAGCTTTACTCAAAGAATGGGTGTGACATGTGATTATTAATATTCAGAGAATTGCTTTTTGCAAAGAACTCCAAAGGCCAAAAATGCAAATGGGCAGTATAAATGCTTAGTGAAGTAAATAGTGTGTGTGTGTGTGTGTGTGTGTGTGTGTGTGTGTGTGATTGCAGCAAAATAAATAAAATCCCAGTATATCACTATATTCATGATAAATTTACATACTAATTTTTAATCTGGGTATATAAATCAATGTTAATCTTGGAAAACTATGAAAGTAGGTGTTATAGTTTAATGTGTTTGTTTAAAAAAAAGAGACAGCTTTGAGTCCTAGGTTTCCAATTCATTAGATACATAATTTTGGTTAATTCTCATAAATGTTTTAAACTTGAAAATTAAAATGGGCATAAGTACTCCCCAGGCTTTAATTGTGTCAATCACACATAAAAAATGAAGAAGAGTCCAGACAGAAACTTAATGATACCATAGTACTAATAGGTTTTCATGCTAATAGTATATATTGCCATTCCAAATATTTCACATTTGCTCATGCTGTTTTCATGATCTGCATTGTGTTTCTTTTCCTCTCATTCTTTAAAAATTCTCCTAAAACCATTTCATTATGTGGCACTGGGAAATTTTCACCTCTTTTAAGTTACTATAGCACCCCATGGAAATCTATTATGATTCCACTTACCAGTTCATATGAATATCACCCATTAACGTGTCACTCCTCAGATGAAACTGGAATATCTTAAAGTCACCCTTATCATGTCTCATTCACATCTTTTCTCTAGAATTCAACACTAAAATCTAGTATTCTGAAGTACTCTCTTAATGCTGATAAATCAAAATTCTAAGAGTGAGAGTATAAAGTGAAAGAAACAAGCAATTGTTGAATTACATTTCTGTTTTTATATATTTTTCTCTTTCTCTTCAGGAATTAAGTTTTTCAATGATTTGACCTTAATTTTATTGCTAATCTAAGAAAGAGAATTTTTCACATTAACACAAAGATTAAGTCTATCTATATTCAGGAACATAATAAATAATGCCATAATATTTAATTTTATTTTCTTTGGGATCTTTAGACAACTCAAACACAGCCATTCAACTTATTCAAAGAGAAAACACAAGTTATTACAAACTGTTGTGACAGCAAGTTTGAAATGCATTTGTTATTTTTAAATTTGATATTATAACATAACATAGATACAACTAACATGAGCTCTTATAATTATGGCATTTAAAAATGAAATATTTATCAGCTTTTAAGAAGTTTTTTAGCTTGCAAATTAAAATAAATTATTTAGTTGAAAAATATTAATATCTTACTCACTTGATTCTTACATCTTGTAAAATGACATAACCCTCCACAGACATAACCCTCCACACCCTTCCAAAAAATCCCAGATATAGCCTATATATTTTTCCCAACCAAGAGATTTTATTGGGGAGATTCCCAAAGGGGAAGAAAAGGAGAGGCAGAGAGCAGAGAGCAGAGAGAGGAGAGAAAGAAGAGGAAAAGGGCAGAGCTGCTACCTTGAACCAGCTGAATTTTAATGTTTGGACCCATTGAATCAAGTTTAGGCTATAACAGAGTAAATACCTATATGCTTCTTTAGAGAGGACAGTTTGTTGAAAAACTGGCACATTCCTAATTGCATTGCATGTCCTGGCAAAAGGTTTCACTTCATGTGAGAAATTTTGGCATCATTCACTGGAATGTCTTAAACTAAATCAAGAAATCAGCACTGGCAATTAGGTTACTGGAACAGTTTGGTTTTTTCTAAATATGACAGTGTGTAAACCACAGACCACAAAACAAATAGATGAAGCAGGTGTGAGACAGACTCCGAGCTGGAAGACTGCCAATTATCAGCTCCACCAAGGTTCTATTATCTAACCAGAAACAAATTTTGTTGATATTTAGACATTTCCCCCCTAGATTAACTTTTGCCAACTGGGTACAGATCAGTGAGCATAATGGCCACAACCATTACGGATTCAGGTAACTGATTGGCACTACAATCTAGTCTGTACCTGAGGTTTTCTCTGCTTGCATACATAGATATTGATATAACTATACAACGTCAATTATTTTTCAAGCTGGACACACAGAACAATCTACAAATATATGCCTGCATTTCATTCACATCAGAACTTATTTATACAAACAACTGAGATGATTAACAGATGTATAAAATGTGATCATTAAATTGTTTATCCTGAAGTACTGAGTGCAAAGTGATAAGTTGATAGAGTTATGTGTATGAAAAGTCATGGATTATAAGAGGTGATAGATGTGTAAAGGACAATAATTATACAAGAAAACATTCAACTCTATTGACTGTGCTCATTTATAACTCTGAATTGAATGTGATAAAAATAAGTTTTTATAGCTTTTTATATCATTATATATTCAACAATTATATTCAAATATTCATATTCATGCCTCTATTCTAAGTCAGAACAAGACTTATACTATCATTCATTATACAGGTTACTTGATTCATTCATAAAGCTTAAGCATTTTACAATTGTTACTTTCCCCCTTACTTAAAAATGGAGAAAACTTTATGCAAGTTTGTTTTTGAATAAAAATGAATGACAAAATGGGATGCAAAAATAATTGTTGATCAAGGAATATTAACAAATTAGAAATATTTTCCTTATATATTGGCAAATATCGGGTTGGCCTTCCAATAGTCATTTTAAAAACAAAGAAACTACATTGAATAGAAATGAAATTAAACATAATGCACCTGCTAAAAGCATATAGATTTTTAATTGATTTTATTTTTTAAATACATGACAGTGGAATGCATTACAATTCTTATTACACATATAGAGCACAGTTTTTCATATCTCTGTTTGTATATAAACTATGTTCACACCAATTCATGTCTTTATACATGTACTTTGGATAATGATGTCCATCACGTTCCAGCATCCTTACTAACCACCTGGCCTCTCCCTACACCTCCCACCTCTCTGCCCTATCTAGAATTCATTGATTTTTGACAAATATACAGAATCATGAAAACCTCATCTAAGCTATGCATTTTGAAAAGTTCCATTTCATTACTCTATAGAAATTGCCTTTTAACAATCTCTAGTTTAGGTATCCACTGATCTGATGTTTGACAATAAACTTTAGATTTACAATTATAGTATTTCTTTTCTATATATAGAATCATAGAGAATGTACTGTTTTTAGGTCAATCTTCTTTCACATATCATAATGCTTTTCAAACTCATTATTTTTGTATTTATCAGTGATTTTTTCATTTCTTTTGCTGATAATTATTCCATTTTCTCAATATTTTTTCTTTTTTATTGATTTTATTTTTTTAAATACATGACAGTGGAATGTATTACAATTCTTGTTACACATTTAGAGCACAATTTTTTATATCTTTGTATAAAATATGTTCACACCAATTTATGTCTTTATTCATGTACTTGTTTTTTTGCATTACAATTCTTATTACACATATATACCATAATTTTTCATATCTGTTTGTATATAAAGTAGGACACCTAATTTGTGTCTTTCTACATGTACTTTGGATAATCTCCATCACATTCTACCTTCCTTGCTAATCCCCTGCCTTCTCCCTTTCCCTCCCTCCCTTCTTCCCTATCTAGAATTCATCTATTTCTCCCATGTTTCCCATTCCCTACCCATTATGAGTCAACATCCTTATATCATAGAAAACATTTGTTTTGGGGGGATTGTCTAACTTCACTTAGCATTATCTTCTCCAATGCCATCCATTTACTTGCAAATGCCATGATTTAATTCTCTTTTATTGCTGAGTAAAATTCCATTGTGTATATATGCCACATTTTTTTAGTCCATTCATCCACTGAAGGGCATCTAGGTTGGCTCCACAGTTTAGCTATTGTAAATTGTGCTGCTATAAACATCAATGTTGCTGTGTTCCTGTAGTATGCTGTTTTTAAGTCCTTTGGGTATAGTTCAAAGAGAGGGATAGCTGGGTCAAATGGTGGTTCCATTCCCAGATTTCCAAGGAATTTCCATACTGCTTTCCATATTGTATGCACCAATTTGTTTAGACATTCACAAATATTGATGAATATTTATTTATATTTATATTATAAGTGACATTCATCAGAATATTTATTTACAAGTATTTGTTTTGGTGTATATTTGCATGTCTCCTCAGTTTTCTTTGGGGAGATTAATGGCTAAGTTATAATAAATATATGTTTTAAGATATTATCAAATGCTTTTCCAAGTGGTTATAACATTTCACACTCTCACTGGTGATAGTCATGATTATTTTGATTTAAATCTTCATTAACTTTTGGTATTGTAAGGCATTTTAGTTTTGGTCATTTTACTGTATGTAACATGGTGTCTCACTATAAATTTAGTTTGAAGTTCTCTGATGACTAGAGATATTGAGCATTTATTTGTGTATATTGGATAATCACATATAATTATCTGTGTGTTCAATGTTTTCCCTTTCTGTTGAGGTATATGTATTATTAATTTTTAGGAAGAATATATATTTTATTTAGCTTTTTAAAAATTTATCTGATATATAATAACTAAAAAAAGGACATATGAATGGGATACCATTTCCTGTTTTAATATATTTATATGATGTATAAAGTTTAAATCACATTAAACATACCGAACACCTCAAGAATTTATCATCTCTTATAGTAAACTCATCCAAAATTCCTCTACCATTTTTAAATATACACTGCATCCTAGTTAATAACATCTTCCTTCTACCTAAATATAACTTTAAATATTTGAAAGTATTCTGACCAAACTTTCTCCATCCTCCCTCTACAGTACTCTGCAGTCTCTAATAACAACAATTATACTCTCAACTCTCAAGAGATTCTTTTTTTAGATTCCACAATAGTGGTATCATGTAGTACCTGTTTTTCTGTGCCTGACTTATTTAATTTAACCTATTGACCTCCAGTTTCATCCATGTTTTCAGGAATGACTGCATTTCATTCTTCTTAAATCTAAATAGAATCCCATTGTTTATATGTTTCACTTTTTTTTATTCATCAACTGATGATAGTTAGGTTGATTTTAACTCTTGGATATGGAAATAGTATTGCAATATACATGTAAATACAGATGTCTGTCCATCATGCTGATTTTATTCCTTTTGGATAAATAACCAGATGTGGGATACAATTTTTGATAAATTTTGAGGTGGTTTTTGTATCTCATGAGAGATAGGGGTCCAGTTTTATTTTTATTTATGTAAATTCTCATTTAGCCAGCATCATTTATTAAAAAGTTGTCAAAACAAACATGAGAAGAAAAAGAAAATCTGACGAGATTTCTTCAATCCCCCAGCACATGTTCTTCATACCTTTCTCAAAGTTTTTCATTGCTTTTTATTTTATCTATAGTTCAACTTGGAAGAACAGTCACCTTAGCAACATTGAGACTTCTAATCCTTAAATTATAATATATCAAATTTTAAAGGATATTTAATAATCCTTTTAATAATGCTTTATAACATTTAGTATGCATGTGTTAAATTATTTTGTTAAATTTAAATTTGTTCATATGTATATTATATTCTGATGCTATTGTAAATGGAAATCATTAAAATTTTATTCAATTATTTAGTTCAATACTAGAGCCTGAAAATATTGTCAATTTTTTTATCTTGACTTCAATTTTAAAATATGCTAAATTAATTTATTAATTACAGATTTTCATGGAATGTTTATTATTTTATTTAAATGGTTACATGTCCAAAATTACAAAAAAGGAAAATAGATCTCATTTTGTTGCAAACTTTAATTTCTTTTTCTTAACCTTTTGTACTCAAACTTCCATTATATATGGAAGTAATAAGAGCAGATATCCTTGCCTTGTTTGTCATTTAAGGAGTAAATCAGTCTTTCACTTTCAAGTTATTGTATTAACTGCAGGTTGTTTAGAGACACTCTTCAGATTGTCAAGGAAATCTCTTCCATTACATTCTTGAAAGTTCTATCAAGCATGAATGTCAAGGTTTTTTTTTTTAATTTTATATTCATCTACTGAGATTAGCATATAATGTGCCTTTTTTCAGTCTATTACTAAGGTGAATTATACTTTTGAGTAGTAAAAGAACCATACAATAAACCCATTCCAATTATAATAATTTATCATTTTTACTAAATACAATTCCTGGATTCAATTGGTTAAATTTTTGTTTGAAATATTTGCATTTATATTCATGAAATACATCAGTGTGAAGTTTCCTTTTCTTATAAATACTTTGTTTAATATGTTTTTTATAATCTTGATCTTATAAAATCAATTAGAAAATGTGCACTCTTTTTTTCTGCAAGAATTTATATGACACTCATATTATTTATTCTTTAAATATTTGAAAGTATTCTCCAGTAATGCCATTTGTGCTAGATTTTTGAGGATGAGTTTTAATGTACAATTAATTGTACTGATTCTCATAAATATATTCAGATTTTCTTTTTCTTTTCATCTCTCTTGTATTTTTTAAGTTTCTTAAACTTGTCTATTTTCTCCAACTTTAGACTATATATGAATAAAATTTGTTCATTATTTTATTCTTTTGAATTCCTAATACTAGCAAATTGAGCACCTTTAATTTTTATGACTGAAGAAACTAGACTTTTATAAATTTCATTGATATTTCATAAAGGTCAGTTTCATTTTTGCTTATTTTGTTTTACTGTATTATCTATTCTTGGCAAATATATAATATATGAAATGAACACATTTCCCTGTCACATGGAAATACACATGGTCCTAAAAAGATCTTTTGTGCCTTTAGGGACATACATTCCTAACAGAATGTTTTGTCAAATTATCCCTAGATGGTGGAATGTGCACACATGGTTGTAACCTTATCAGATTTTCTGAATAAATTTCCTGTGGAGATTTGTGAAACTCTGTTCTTCATCGCTCCTCCCATTTAATAGAATTCTTTGATCAGATATACATATATGAAAGCTGTATCACCAGGGCATTACAGAGAAATAGAACCATACAATATATTAATATGGATGGACACAGACATTTATTATTAAGAACTGCCTCGCATATTTACAGAAGCTGCCAATTTTAAATTTTCGTAATCAAAGTCCCAGAATACAAAGGCCAGAAGCTCCCATAAAACCAGGTAGAATGTATACCCTACAGGCTGTCAAACAACAGGAATTCTCATATTTGGAAGATAAACCTTTTGTTGTACACTGGCCATAAACTGATTGGATGAGGCTTAAATTAATTAGGAACTCCAAAGAAATCTACTTTACTCAATCTACTAATTTAAAAGTAAATAATCCTTACAACACACCCAGAATAATTTTTCATTCAAATATCTGAGTACTTCATTGCCCATTAAAGTCAACACATATAAAATTTACATCACAGAGCCAAAGTGGGTAAAAGAAAAGAAAATCTAGTTCTTAATTAGACATTCTATTTTATTCAACAAGTTGAAGATATTTGTCTTTGTATTCTCTACAACTTGTACTCAACCAGGTAAATCCATCTGTGAGCATTTGGTGATTAAGTCTTAACAAAATCTGAAGGAGTGGTGCTCTAGTAATGAGGAGGGTGGAGAAACCTGTAATTTGGAGGCAGATTCAACCAAGATTCAATTGTATCCCAAAATATGATTTCTTTGACATAGTGCACACTGTGTAACTTCTCCCACGTGTGCATAAACTTCCTTAATAATAGCTAACAAAAATGTTGGAAGACTTTGATGTGCATGGTACAACCACCTTTTACCATGTTGCACAAAATTGTGGCAGAGTGTAGGCCACTTGATGATCACAGTGGTGTCCACATCAATTCATGTCCCTCAACATTCTCAAAGCTCGACAGCAGCAGTCTTAAGACACTCACCACATCATTGAATTCTTCTGCTTTCTACAATGACTTTCAATCTAAGAAAATCACATACCTTGCCTACATTCTAAAATCTCATGTTACCTGATCCTGTCCACTAAAGACTTTTGAAGTAGCTGACATTTCTTCTGATCACGTTCTTTCTCCGTATCTGTCTGACTACCTTTTTCTGATCATTCAGGTCTCACCTCAGAAACCATCTTCTCACAATTTTCTTTCGTCGTGATTCTACAGAAGCAGGTATCACCGCCCAGTGTTTTCCTTAATTTCTCAGTCTAGTTCTCCAGTATATTTCCTCTTCATTAAAACAGTGCCTTGCATAAGGAGTCACAATACATATTTTTGAATGAAAGAATAAATGATTTCAGATCACCTCAAACTCTACCTTTCATCCAAGCTTTCCTTCCCCCGGTCTGTTAAAATTCACAGATATAAAATCACAAAGTTCTGTTGATTCACGATGCTAAAGAAAACTAAGCTTTTTATTTTTTAAAGTTAAAAATCTCCAAGCTTTAAGAATAAGTTGTAGAGCTATAGAATCGCTTTAATCTTAAGAGAACGCAACTGCATTTGCCAGCATTATACTTTCAAATTATTGGTTTAACTACCTGTGGCCATTTTGTTGAATTACAATGTTTTCTTTTCTATAGATTTTTTTTCTCTTTGTTCAGATGAATGGTTGAACCCATATTAATTTAGAACTCCAATCTTTGGCCACTGTAATCAATCAACTGCCATGCACAGTTCCCTAAATATTTCTTTTTCTTGCCTCAGTAGGTATTTAAATTTCCCATTAGAAATCACTAGGGTAAAATGTTAACAAGTACTTTAGCAATTTCAGTCGGTTACATGAATAATATTTTAATATTTTAAAATATATGATAAAAATAGGATATTTAACCAAAAAAAAGTTACTTTTTATGGTTTAAAAGTTGGAACTTTGATGTTGGAAATGGAAAGTATATTTTAAGCCAGGATTCCTATTTTTCTTGCCTCCAGGAGAAAAGAGCTCAGTCTATTTTAAATTAATTCTGTGATACAATTTCCCATTAGTATTTTTAACTTTGACTTTTTCTTAGATTTCCTCTAAGCTCTGGTAATTATGTTTTCTTAATTACAAAGGGAAATAAAAATATATATATTTACGGAAGGTATATTAATACATTTGAGGTCATTATCTGAGAGCACCTTTTTACATGAGTCACAAATACTATATCTGATTACCAAGTAGTAGAACAGTAACATCAATTCCTTTTCTGTGTTTAATTCAGAACTTTGCTGCCTCTGAACATCTATTCTGCCTGTCCACAAATGTGTGTATAGGAGATCTCTCTAGAGTCCCCAGAAAGACTGCTCTGAATATCATCTGGCAAAGTAAAATTTACTTATTTTAAAAGAGAGAGAGAGAAAATGTTTTATATCACTTATTTTGTGCCATTCAACCATACACTCTACTTAAAATTTACTTTTTTCCCCCTAAATTTCTCCGGGACATTGGATCCAGAAGATTCAAGGGTCAGAGATATTAATCATGTAACATCATGTTGGTGAGAGCAACAGCAATCCTTACCCTTTCCCTTATACATTAGAAATTCCTCATCAGTATAGTATTTCTTAAAGTATCATCTGCAGAAGATGACCTAGTTGAGATATTAATTTAAATTATATTTTTTAATGCTGAGATACACCTGGCTAACTTGTTTTGCATTTTGTAATGGTGAAAATTTCAAAGCGTTGAATAAGTAAATGTGCGCTATAAATCTTTAAGAGGAAACTATAGCATTCAGAACTCGGAAAAATAGTTTATTAATACAGCATATAAAATTTACTATGTAGAAACTTTATTCAAATATTTTGTAAGACTTGAGATTCATGAAACTTGCCCTGGGGAACTCTGCTTTTCTGATTATCTAACTGTAGGTTAGATGATCTGTGCACATGATCTGCTATGTAAAAGAAAATGCCTGATAATTTTGCCAACTATTTATCCCCTACATTTTTCCACTGGACCACATTCTATCTAGACTGTTATATCTGCATTCTCATTACCAATTACCTAATCACAAAACAATTTTCACATATTTTTGTTATGCTAAAATGTATTACCCTATTAACCAGCATATGCTAAATTAGGCTGTAGTAACAAATACTACAGTAACAGTGATCAAAATCTTAGTGATTTAACCAAATACAATTTATTTTCTCATTTATAACAAAGTTCTATTTGAATCAGGCTGCTCTTGTTTGGCAGCTGCTATCCAAGATTTTCTTATCTAGAATGATCTCTAATTTCATTCTGTAGCCTGTAGTAAACATAGGCTATTCTATGTAAAATTACAACATTTGAATTTGCTGCTCAAATTGAGAATCCCCCTTTTTTAAAATTTTGGTGTTTTCCACTCTAAATTATAAAAATACTAAATACTCATTTTTCTAGGCTACCTTGGCACATTTACCCAGGACCCACTAATACTCATCTGACTTACCCTTACATGATCATGGAATCAAAGAATGGAAAATATAAGTAGCTTGTCCGGTAAAACTGGGAGTTAAGTCAAGATGGAGTCCAAAGGCAGTGAAGGCAAGTGCCCAAGCTAGCTGCAGTATTCAGGCTTACCTACAAACAGTGTCAAAGGGGTTCACAGGAGTGGTTAGTACTTACAAGGCCACTAGACATTACCACATGGAACAGTTCTGGGTGTTAATCTCTCCATCCTTTCTTGTTTTTATGATTCCTTTAAAGTCCTTCACCATTCAATAAACTGTAAAGTCCCATCAGCTGTCTAATGCCCACCCACTTTTTTAGGTACCAAGGATTGAACTCATAGGCACTTGACCACTAAACCACATCCCCAACCGTACTTTGTATTTTATTTAGAGAAAGGGTCTCTCTGAGTTGCTCAGTGCCTTGCCATGGCTGAGATTGCCTTTAAACTCTCAATCCTCCTGCCTCGGCCTCCAGAGCCACTGGGATTACAGGGCTGTGCCACTGCACCCAGTTCCAATGTCCTTTTAATGAACTTCTTGTCTACCATAATCAATCAGAGATAATTTGTTTTCCTTATAAATGAATTCTGATACATGCTTGTAACATGCATGAGAAAAACAATTTTTAAATATTTCTCTTTTCAAATGTGAATAGGTGAGCATCAGAAAATCATATAGTTTGGAGGTTAAATTGTGTTATAATGGGACTAATGAGTTACTATGATGGCATTATATGAACCACTTCTGAAAATAAAGAATTATGTATGCAAAGTTCTCCGACTTTGGGACCAAGCCCAGAAGTTTAAGTTATTGTTACCAGGAAGGGCTACATCACATATATTCAGCATCTGTTCTACTATAAATGGTCTTCTATTTAAGAGCACAGATCTCATAAATTAATAATTTAATAGATGTCATGAAGGTTAAGAATGACATTAAAGTTTTGACATATATCAGTAAATTAACCAAATCTGAGACCATTCCAGAATAAAATATTGTTTTCTTTTCTGATGTGCAAGTAAATACATTATTGATCATATATTCAATGAATTAAAAGGAAAAAATATTAATAAAATAGTTTCTAAGACTTTGAATGAATGCGGCAGAGTTCCAGCTATGGATTTGTCTCAATAAAAATATGGAAAGCAAGACCTAAACTGTTTGGTCAGTATAAGATTGAAAATATATTTAAAGTAGAATCCCTTTTTATGTGTAAAAGATAGCAAACATATGTTACTAACCAGATTTACAACAAATGTAGGAAGAAGCAATAAGAAAAGATGTTAATAGAAAATCGTGCAAAAGCTTCAAAAAGAATGGTTTAAAATTTAGATTAAATAAAGTCTTTGAAGAAGGTTGCATCCTTATACCTTCACTTGAATGAGCCTGATCAAGCTGAGCATGTCCCAGACAATTATCTACAGAAGTTGTAAGAAAAAAGAGTTATGGTAGTGTCATGAATTTTCTTATTTTAAAAAATTTCAAAAATTTCCAGTCAATATGCCACCTTATGTTTTAAATCTGAATATCAATATATACCACAATGGTTAGGGTTAAACTATGACCACATTAGTTTTAAAATTTTGGGTTGAAATGCATACAGAGTATTGCCTCAGTTATTTTAATTGGAAGGGAAATAAATCAAGCACTTTATTAATTTGTTTACTTTCTGCAATACTGAGGATTGAATGCAGAGCCTTGAGCACACTAGGCAAGCACTCTATCACTGAAATACTTCCCTAGCCCATAAATTAGGTATTTTATAATGAGGAAAATTATAATAAGTTAAAGAAATGTATGAAGCTGACCATTTTCATGCCTTTCACACAAATATGATGGTCTTTATTCCCCCTGTAAATGAAGGACAGGTTGAATAAATTCTCCCTGGTGATATAACCTGAAGGAAATGACAGTCATTTTTTTTTACCCCCAACTAACACAAAATTAATTTGAATTGTTCTCAAAGAACTAAAATCTCATTGTTAATTGTAGCTCCTTTACTTTTAGACATTTTTCCACTTAATTACCTAGAGAAAAAAGAAATTTAACTACAGCTGGTGTGACAAGTCTGAATCATATTATCTGTTTCTATTATGATATTTGTTTTTAATATGAAAGTTAATGGCTTTCTTTAATTCTTGAATTTTTAATTCAAGCTAATGTTTGCTTATAGATAAATGTCCTGTAATTGCTGGAGGTTAGTTTCATTTATTTTATTTTTTTAAATTATTTTTTAAGAGAGAGAGAGAGAGAGAGAGAGAGAGAGAGAGAGAGAGAGAGAGAATTTTTCAATTTTTATTTTTTAGTTTTCGGTGGACACAACATCTTTATTTTATTTTTATGTGGTGCTGAGGATTGAACCCAGCGCCCTGCACATGCCAGGCGATCGCGCTACCTCTTGAGCCACATCCCCAGCACTAGGTTAGTTTCATTTAAAAAAAAAACAAGTAATTAGTCACTCTATGATGATATTAAGTATATTTTAAAATATGGACTCCTATGAGGTGATGATTTTTTTCTGATGTTGAATACAATATTTATTTTATTGAAGAATAATTTTTCAAAAGTCATTTGATTGACTTTTTGTTCTATTTACATATATTTGATTAAGCTTATATTAAAAACCAAGTTTCCCACATGATTTTTTAGCTTTAGAGACAGAATTACTTGGGTTTGACTTTATAATTCTCTCATTATGCTGTTTAATCTGAATATATCATGTAGCCAAACATGATATACTTTGATTTTTTATAGCTGTATTTACTCACCTTACAATGTTATTTTGGAGGATAAATGAGAAAATGTATGAAGATATGAAATTGATTAATGACTATCAACATCTAAACATATTTGTAGGGTGCAAAACATGTTTTCTTATAAAAATTTAGACTTGCATGAAATTTAGACTTGAGTAACATATATAAAAAATTTAACAGATAATAAAATGGAGAATGAAACATTATCTCAAATAATAATACAAATTTTTCAATTATATTTCAACAATATTGTTGTGTAACAGAAAAAGAATATTGATGCTTATTCATCTGACTAAAATGTGGATGAAAATTAATTGCAGAATCTTATGTGTCTATCATTATCATATAAGTTCCCCCAAATCTACAATATATTTTGGATAAAAACCTTTTTAATAAATGGTGCTAGGAAAACTGGATATTCATTTGTAGAAGAATGAAACTACATCCATAATGCCAAACCAGCACCAAATCAAACTGGATCAAAGTCATAAGAATTAGACCAGCAACCTTTCAATTGCTGGAAGCAAACAGGGGCAGCACTTTTTCACATTGTCTCAGACACCAGTTTCCTTAATATGAACCCTAATGCTCAAGAAATAAAATCAAGCCAGGTGCTCTGGCACACACCTGTAATCCCATCTGCTGGGGAGGCTGAGGCAGGAGGATTAGGAGTTCAAAGGCAGCCTCAGCAAAAGTAAGGTGCTAAGCAATTCAGTGAGACCCTGTCTCTAAATAAAATACAAAATAGGGCTGGGATGTAGCTCAGTGGTTGAGTGCCCCTGAGTTCAATCCCTGGTAACCCCCTTACACACCAAAAAAATAATAAATAAATAAATAATAAAACCAAAAATCAATATGGGTTGCATAAAATTAAAAGGCCTTAAATATACAAAAATGAATATGTTCAGCATCTCTAGCTATCAGGGAAATGCATTTCATTTCAACCCAGTCAGAATGGCAATTATCAAGAATACAAATAATAATATATGCTGATGAGGACATAGGGAAAAAGTACACTCTGGAAAGCAGTATGTAGGTTTCTCAAAAACCTAGGTATGGAAACGCCATATAACCCAACTATCCCACTCTTTGGTATTTATCCAAAAGAACTATAATTACCATACTATAGTGATACAGGCCCATCAATGTTTGTAGCAGTACGATTTACAATATCCAAGTTATGGGACCAGCCCAAATGCCCGTCAATATAAGAATGGATTAAGAAATTGTGGTATTATATATGCAATGGAGTTTTATTCTGCCGTAAAGAATGATATCATGGCATTTGCTGGGATATGGACAGAAAAAGACATCATCATGCTAAGAGACTCCAGAAAATCAAGGATCAAATGTTGTTGTTTTTTTCTCATATGTGGAAGCTAGACAGAGTAAGGGATAAAAATTGGGGATCAGCTATCAGAAATATATACGAAATATTAGTGTAATAGAAAGAAGAGATCATAGGGAAGAAGGAGGAAAAGGAAAGAGAAGGAAATGCAAAATGATTAAACAAAATCACATTTTGAGAATACATAAATATATCACAGGGAATTCCATTTATATGTAGAAAGCAGCAATCATAAATAAATACATACTGGGGATATAGTTCAGCTGATAGAGTGCTAGTCTCTCATACACGAGACTGTGGTTTCAATCCCCAGCACCACAAAAATAAGTAAATAAACAAAGAAGGGAAAGGAAGATCAGTAAAGGAAGGAAAATAGGGAGAAGGAGGAGAGGAAGTAAACGTGAAGGAAATGGTGACTAAAATGGAGCATATCAAATTCCTTGCATGTGTGATTTTCTCAAAATGAACCAACTATTATGTACAACTATAATGCTCTAAGAAAAAAATATTTGCTTCATAATTTTACGTAAGAACACATGTTAAATTATTTACCCCAAGATATAAACAATACTAATTTTTATTTTTAATATAGCTAATATTTTTTCTTATTAAGTACATACTTGTATATTCTTCTCATAAGATGATTTTACATCTATAAATTTAAAAGATTTTTGTTAATTAATAATATAATTCTACAATAATCACTGTAAGTGTAAAAAGTATGTCCATAAAGATTCATTGTTTTAACGAGATATCATTTAGTCCTAATTACCCACAAAAAGCTACCACTTATAGAGGTACAAAGTATATAAGTGTTCAAAACACAAGGCACTGTATTTACATTCTGACTCAGCTGAGATGAAATACTGATTCAAGTGACATGAAAATAATCTCTTTTGGTCTCTCTCATCCATGTACAAGCATGCAGATACACACACACAAATGTGTGCATGCACACACAGGATAAATGGAACATCTATCCAAGAGTACAATGCACAATTGTTCTTTTGGTATGGTGATTGAAATTATAATGCACAACAAATAAACATGAGTGATGTTTGTGCTTTTTAATATTTTTATTCAATTTGAATAGTCTTGGAATATCACAATCAACTGCTAAAATTAAAATTTTATAAACTTGGTAAACCATAAGGAACCTGTGTTCAAAAACAAGATAGAATCTAGCATTTCTAGGGCAAAACACATTAAGAAATTGCAAATAAAATGTCACAACAAAAAGCAAAGAAATGTAGTCATTTTGTTTTAACTAGAAACTGAAAATCAGTGAATAAGAACTCTCTAATGCTAAATATTGTCCTTTGCAATTATAAACTCATCTGATTTTGCCATCTGCAGAAATAAAGCTAGGCTATTGCAAAAGATTATATAAATATGAATTACTCTAACTGCATATGTGGGCCAGCAGATGTCACTCTTGTTAAAACACTGCCAGTAATCATTTATGAAGGGTAATTGTCTGCTATGGTTATGGGCAGAATTTCAACATCTGAAGGATTTAGCCTTAACCCTCTTTTCACCTTACCACCTACTTTACACTAATGATAACAGGATCAGTAAATTAAAAGCATCAGCTGCATCGACATCAGATTCAAAGCTGTTGGTCTAACTATAATTTATGGTCAATGGTTATATAAGCAGCATTGCCAGATCTGTGTAATTATTAAAGATGTAACCAGACACAGAGAATAAATATTGCTGCAGCTAAACCAAGCCCTAACATTACTATAATGAGGCTGATGATTCACAGCATTTCTTCCTCTTAGAAGATATCTAGAGTAGCTAGAAAGTTACACTTCAATTTCTGAAATTACAGATTTTTTTTCTTTTATAAAACTAGACTTTGGTCATTTCAGAATGGAGGAAATGATCATCACTCGTAACTGGTCAAAGTGTTCATAATCCAAGAATGCAACCTTTTGAAAAACGCAAGGTATAAGATATGTTTAAGATGTAAATTATTTAAATATATATATATTCAGCAATAAGGCATATTATCTGGACTATACATGTGCTTAATGTATATCATATATGTATACTTAATGTTTCCAAAAATAAAATAAATGATCTGTGGTGAGCCTACATGTGTACTCACATGTAAGTGTAACCTACTTTATATGAATATAAATATATATATGTGTGTTATATATAATATATACATATTAGATTTTTTATTTCTTTGCCTATATTAGTTGCCACATAAGAACTAAAATTCTATCAGGACTTTTCTTTACATAAAGTCATTTTTGTGATTAAGTGATTTATTATATTAATGGGATTGTGCACAGCTTCTTTGGCCACAACTATGAGTAAGACTAAAATTACTTGAAAAATCCTGTACTCAAATAACAGTTCTATAGTTTTATGGACTTCTATAAATTGCTTCAGTTTTTTTATCTGAAAATCAGATAATATCAATAACTTAGATTCTTTGTATTAGTTAGATACAATAATATAAAAAATAGAATATCTGAAGTACTTGGTTGCTTCTTGTAGGTTTTCAAGGGGCTTAGCTCTCATAATGAGTAACTTTAAGTTCCCAGTGTGACCAATGACATGAATGAATGTGTCATTGTCTGGTCATTCAAAACAAATACTAAATAATATTACATTACTCAATTAGAATATGTCCTCATTCTATTTCTCCAACTCATATAAAATCATTTGCTAGTTTACATGCTTTAATATTTTAATAAAAAGGAATTCAGACAATGAATATTTCCACAGCACTGCCTCACAAGATAGCTTTGTTGTTTTTGACAAAAAATCTGTTTGATATCTATCTCAGTGACTTAAAATATGCTTTTCAATTGCTACATCATTTTGGCTCTAGCCATGAACTCAGTAGATCTAAAAATATATATCCACTGTAGAATATATGGGTTGTCATTTTAAAACAGCAATAATTTTATAGCAATGGATTTCCATTTTTTCAATATTTCTGTATATTAATATTGTAATAATTTTAATACTACCTACATTATAATTTCATTTTTGAGAGTTTACTAAGCTATTCCTTGTAAAAAAAATCCCAGTGCCTCACATATAATAAGCATAACATAAACTAATATTTTTGCCAGACCTCTCATTTAAAGTGCTTGCGCATAAAGATGAAACACATTTAATTACCTTATATCTTAGCATATTTGTTACTAAATCAGGGTATCATTTCTCAGATTCCTCATATTCTATTAACTTTATATTTTGTTATTGTTTTAAAAGATGCATCATAACATTAACTCAGTCTGACTTGCCATAAATCAAAATTCTTACATAATTTAGAATTACTTTAATCATAATTAACAGAAAACATAATGACTTTAAGAACACTAATTTTGACTCATTTAACTGAAATTTAAAGTACTAGATCTTAATAATTCATATTCAGAATGACTGAGAAGTACAAATGAGGTTACCAAGACCTAGTCCCCTTTTCCTTTCTCATTCTACACGATCCAGTTATATGAGAGATTTCTTCCTTTTCATCCTTAAGGCAAAATCGACATTCAGTGTGACTAAATTGAAAAATTAGTGTGTGTGCATGAGTCTCTGTGTGTGTGTGTGTGTTTATGTGTATGTATGTGTGTGTGTGTGTGTGTGTGTGTGTGTGTGTGTGTGTGTGAGAGAGAGAGAGAGAGAGAGAGAGAGAGAGATAGAAAGAGAGAGAGAGAATTATCTACTTTTTTGTGTACTTTAAGGTACTTTTTAGATTTCTGTAGCTGTCCTGATTACTGATCTCTTGTGAGAAACTAATCTTTTCCATTTTCTGTAATTTATTAAGGCCTTATCTTTGGCTCTAAACATATTTTGTTTTGTAATTTAATGTATTATTAATCTATCTTCATAAATTTTGAAGTATCTAAGTAGGCCCTCCCAATTTGAAAACTCATATACTTCATTTGTTAAAAAAAAAAATTTATTTCATTGCCTTCATTTTCTATTATTCTTATGTTAATCCCTCTGAAGTGGTTCCCTAATTCTTTTTTTAAACTCTCTTATTTTTTCCTATTTTATGTTTTATTGGCTCTACTATTGTAGTGAGGTAGTCATCAACTGTATTTTCTCATCCTTCCAGGAATGGAAAGCACAAATGCTTCAAATGGGGTGCTATGTTTAGCAGTAAGAAGAGACTGGGTAAATAAATTGTGCCTGTGGGGTCAGGGAGCATTGAGCTACGGATCAGGAATGTGCCTAATTTGGGAAAGCATCCGATATTACAGAACATTATCTGTATTTAATAATGTAAATAGGCTTCAATAAACTATTTCACCAATCCACCACAGGGGCTAGCTACTTAATTATTTATAATAAAGTATATGATAAACCAATAATTTTATTGGGCTAAACCATAAACTACATTTCATTTTATGTGATTTTAGTTCTTTTACAAAATCGACATATTGCCTTCTACCAGAATACTATCAATGGCTGAAAATGCAGAGCGAGCAAATCCATATCCAGCAAAAGTGTATCTTTCAATGATAACAAATCATGGATTTCTCCAGGATAAAATGGATCTATTGTAATCAACCTGCTATCAGGTAAATGTCTAATCTTCCCAGAAGAGAAAGTCATATTTAAATTAACATTGATCTATGCTATTGACAGCTTTGACATCAGCAATAATGGCAGCCAGGTCAATCACAGTGAAGCGAAGTTCATGTAGTTGAGCTCAGGTGTAGTCTTTATCACTTTCTACACATGGCCAGGAAGTATGCACCATTCCTTTTCTCCTTACTTTGGGCCACATATCTAGCAAAAGAGTCACTTCTGTGGCTAAACTGCTCAGGAGACAGCCCTTTTCTTTATAGATTCAGCTTTCTCCAACCAGCAACTTGTTATATCTATAGCTCCAACTGAGTGACTTAAAATCTATACAAGCATTCAACAATTAGAAAGTGAAGCTTAAAGTTTAAAAAGGTGATACATTTTATGATAGACTAAATTCTTAGAAAGGTAAAAATACTATAAGAATCTTGCTTTGAGAAGTGCACAGCATTGTCAAAGAAATTTTAAAAGACTCAGTTAAATATACTAAATAAATATACACTTTCCTATATGTTGGTTCTTAAATACACCACAAAGATGTTGAAAGTTTTGTCCCCAGCCTGTGACACTATTGAGAAGTGGAGGAAATTATTTAGGAGGTTGATTAGGCTCTAGTAGAAGGCGGTTAGATCACTGGGAGTGGGTCCTTTGGACTCCTGTTATTTATGATGTATTTAAGTTTATGTTCATATCATGCCGTATTGTTTACTCAATTTTTTGTAATAATATATTTGAAATTACATGCCTTATGGGTTACGCTCTATGATTTCAAGACATAGTGCTACTCTAGAAAAATAAAGATCCAGTATAAGACCACATGTATAAATTTAATTGATTTTTAAAATAACAATGTACAAAAATTCATGGAGAAAGACAAATGGTATTTTAGCAACTGAAGATATTATGTATAGTAATATTTGTTTCAAGAACAGTCAAAATATTAACTTGAAATATACCATAAGTGAAAACTCTAGAAGAAAACAAAAGTGGAATCCTTAGCTAAATTAAAGAAAGCAGAATATTTTTATATAGAACTTAAAACTACCAACCATACAAAAATATTTTTATTACTCTATATCAAGATTAAAACCCTGCTTTTTACTATTTGGAAAATGACATGATAAGATAGACATCTGCAGAATATATGAAAAATCTTGCAACTCATTAGAATAAAAATAATCTCACAAATAAACAACAGATTGGAAGTATAAAAGAAAATAAATAACCAATAAACCCCACAAAAGAAGCTCAACTTCTCTAGTCAATTACATAGAATTAAAATTGAGATTGAAACATTGTATTCTAAGAGAATGCTATATTAGCTCATTAGTTCAAGTACCTTTTTGGATGTTTCAATTATTCTATAAATTTGATCATCTTATCTGTGAAGAAAATTTTACCTTTTATTTCCAACTTGTTAGACTTTTATTTCTTTTTCAGTCATGTTACATTGCTTAGATATCTGCTACACTGTTGAATGGGAATATGCATGGACTTTGGGAAAAATAATTTTTCATTCAGCCTTCCATTTAATGTAATGTCGCCAGGTTTTCCATAGATAATATTTTATGAATTAAGAAAATATTTGCTTTTCATAATTTTCTTATTGTTTAACTTTGAATAATTATTGAATTATATCAAATGGTGAGAAAGGGTATTTTGTTTTTATTCTCCTAATGTTAATTTACTGGCTTCTTAATTTGAAATAAATGTTGTATTACTGTAATGATGATGATGATGATGATGGTGATTTTCATTCTTTTTCATTTTGTGAATATATTCCATTTGCATTTTTAATTTTTTTCACATAAGTAATATTCTTGAACATTTCTATTGCAGGTTTGCTAGAAATACATTTTCTCAGCTTTTGTCTTTGAAAAATAGAACTTAGTGCTTTATATTGAAAGATATTTTCACTTAGTATAGAATTCTTGATTGGTAATTTTTCTTTGCCATTATTTTCAGGATGTCATTTTGTTGTCTTCTACCTGTTAGAGTTTAAGATACGAAGTCTGCATCCACTTATCTTTAAGTAATATGTCCTTTAAATCTGGTTTAATTTTATTCTTATATTACTGGTTTTCATACACCTAGCTATAATGTGAATTGGTATAATTTGGTTCTGCTTGAATTTTTCCTATTTATAATCCATTTTTATTCATAGGGTTTTTAACTATAATATTGGGGAAATTTTCATTATCTTTTCAAAGTTTTACTGTTGTCCCTAAGATTGCTTAAACAATGAAATACTGAATAGAAACATATATGGCCTCTTTTTTATGTGTCTCTTACTCTTTTAAAAATTTTTTCTGTCTTTCTTCAGATTTATGATTGATTTTTTTTTCAGGCCATATTGTTGTTATCTTACAAAAAATTTCCTCTGAGATAGTTTATTTTGTGTCTCTAGTAATTTCATTAAGCAAGATTTTAAATTTCTCATTTCATTATATATTATATCTAGCTTTCCTTAAGCTACTGAGCATCTTGTCTTTTTCTTTTTTTATTGAATTTTTTAAAAAAATAAATGACACCGGAATGAATTACAATTCTTGGTCTTTTTCATTAATATTTTCCTTTCTGAGTCTATTTTCACTTATTTGTTTTCCCTCTGATGACTGGTCACTTATTTTACTTTTTCTCATATCTACCTCTTTGGGAATCTTTGGCATTGTGAATTGTATAGTTTTGGGTGATAGGCTTCTAAATTTGTTCTTTATAAAGTATTGAGGGTTTTTTTTCCAATACAGTGAATCTCTTGAAGAGCACCTTGATCATTTTATGGCTTGGAAGTAGAGTATGAATCCAGAGTAGCCTTGAGTAGAGTGTTTATTTAGCCCAACTAATAAGTTATAAGCCTTTGAAGAAATTTACTTAATAATTGTTATATTGAATATGCTCTCCTCACTCTGGTTCATGAAATTCAAATGATCCTCATTCCTATGTAACATCCCAAAATTTTGTGCTTACAGCTGCCCAATGATTTTTTTCTCCTATTTGCTCTTTTATTTCTGGTCTCATGGAATTTCATGTTGCCCATCTTCATATTTGTACTCAAACAAAAAGTAAAAATTACCCCTTTGCAGGTTTCTATAGATTTTTCTCTGTGTCATTTCTTTCTTTCTGTTACACTGTTTCAAAAAAATTTAGCCACTTAGACAGGTTAGAAAATTATTATGATGATAATTAATAATAATAAGTAATAAATATAAGCTCTAAAGTATTAATTTAATCTCAAAAACATTTGAAGTGTGGTTTTAAATATTTTTGCAGGACGTAAATGATGTACATTTCATAAGGCATTTTGTTTTCTGCCTTGAAAGCTAATATTAAAAACGACAGAAATAGTTACTCATTGAATAGAGGGTTTTGTTTGGTTTGGTTTGATTACCTTTAGTTTTCTAAGTTTCCATCTTTATGTATATTTAAAAATATATAGAAAAAGAAGAAGAGTAGAGTAGAGAAAGCCAAATACCATAAGGGAGAAGATGAGGGAAAGAGATGGTACTTGGGACTGAAATGGAACAAATTAATTCTATGTTAGTATGATTATGTTAAAATAAAATAAACTATTACATACAACTATAATAAAATAATAAAAGCATTAAATTCGATGAAAAAACTGAAAGTAGGAGGAAAAAATAGAACCATTTGTAAAGTCATCTGGTATTTGGCTTTTTGTTTAGTGACATTTTAAAAAATTTGTTCTAATTAGTTATACATGACAGTAGAATGCATTTTTGACACATCTTACATAAATAGAATATAACTTCTCATTCATCTGGCTGTACGTGACGTAGGATCACAATAGTTATGTGTATACACACACACACACACACACATAGGATATTAATATCCAATTCATTCTACTATCCTTCCTACCCCCATATTCCCCTCTCCTCTCTTCACTCCCCTCTGTCTATTCCACAATGCCTAATATAAATATGGCTATATCCACTGTCATATACTTATATTATTATTATATTCATTTTGTTCATCTGATTTTAAAAAAAAGTTAATATAAAAACATTACCAGCAGCCCCCAAAATACTGTGGGCTCTAGGAACCATGCTACCTGAGCCTGACAGTTAAGTCAGTCCTGATGGAGAAACTGTTTCTCATGTAGTATGAAACCATGATTACTTTTTTTTAAAGAGTACATATTGACATAATTATACAAACATGTAGTACATCTTCTTCTAATTAGGATCCCAGCCAAGTAGTTGTGCATGATGTGGAAATTCACTGTCATGTATTTAAATATGTACATAGGAAAGTTAAGTTGGATTCATCTCACTGCCTTTCCTATTCCTGTCCCCCATCCCTTTGATTCATTCCCCTTTTTCTAATCTACTGAATGTTGAACATTTTTTTTTCATATATTTGTCAACCATTTGTATTCCTTCTTCTGTGAAGTGTCTATTCAGTTACTTTGACCAATTATTTATTAGGAAGAATAGAGGTATTTTGGACTATACATAGGGGACTGAAGGAAGGATTGGGGGCATGGGAGTAGGAATGATAGTAGAATGAATTAGACATCATTGCCCTATGTGCACATGATTGCATGACCTGTGTAACTCTACATCATGTACAACCATGGATGAAAAATTACATTCCATTTATGTATGATGTGTCAAAATGCATTCTACTGTCATGTATAACTAATTAGAACAAATAAAAGTATATTTTAAAAAAAGACTTCCTATTCCCATCCCTCCTCCCAGAAAGGTAGCAGAATGAGTCTGACATAACTTTCCTGTGTTCATATATGAATACATGACCAGTGTAACTCCACATCGTGTTCAACCACGAAAATGGGATCAGAATCATAATGTGGTTGCACTCCATGTATGTATAATTTGTCAAAATACACTCTATTACCATGTACATCTAAAGCCAACAACAACAAAAACAGGTAGTGCAAAATTACCCCTCACTGGATACATACCAGTTATATTGCCACCAATACTGTGTTATATCTCTTAGTTAATTTTCTAATTTTAAATTTTATTTCAAAGTAGATGACAGTGAATTGGCATTCTTTAATTGTTTCTATTTTGCCTTCCTTCACTGTTGGTCTTGTTGATCCCTTTTTTTGTGCCATTGGCAATTAGGAGTTTTTCTATTATAATTTTCCTCTCCTGTAACTTAGAATTCTTCTTATTATCTTTATATCTCAGAACTATTTATTTTTAATATATTCCTTTGCTAAAAATATTGCGAATATTTTCTTCCAAAGTTTATGAATGCTTTGCCATGAAGAACTTTGGCAGGGTTGCATTTTAATGTGGCTGAGTTCTATATCACTGTCCCAAATGATCAATGCCTTTTGATGCTTCATAACCCACTTGAATCAAATGTATGAAATATGATATGTCAAGAGCATTGTAATGTTTTGAACAATAATAATAAAAAAAATGAATGCTTTCTCTTCTCGATACTGCTTTCCAGATTGGCTGCACCAATTGCAGATTTACCAGCAATGTATGAGTGTGCCTTTTCCCCCACATCCTCGTCAACCCTTATTGTTGCTTGTCTTCTTGATTACTGCCATTCAGACTGGTGTGAGATGAAGTCTTAAGTAGTTTTGATTTGCATTTCTCTAATTGCTAGAGATGTTGAACATTTTTTTATATATTTGTTGATCGAATGTATATCTTCTTTTGAGAAGTGACTCTTCAGTTTCTTATCCCATTTATTGAGTGGGATGTTTGCTTTTTTGTTGTAAATTTTTTTGAGTTTTGTTTTTCTTTAATGTATCCTGGAGATTAGTACTCAATCTGATGTGAGTGTGGCAAAAATTTGCTCCTAAAATGTAGGCTCTCTCTTTACTCATTGTTTCTTTTCCTGAGAAGAAGCTTTTTAGTTTGAGTCCATCCCATTTATTGATTCTTGATTTTATTTCTTGTGCTTTAGGAGACTTGTTAAGGAAGTGGGGGCCTAATCTAATGTGATGAAGATTTGGACCTACTTTTTCCTCTATTAGGCACAGGGTCTCTGGTCTAGTTCCTAAGTCCTTGATCCACTTTGACTTGAGTTTTGTGCATGGTGAGAGATAGGGGTTTAGTTTCATTTTGCTACATATGGATTTCCAGTTTTTCCAGAACCATTTGTCAAAGAGGCTACCTTTTCTCCAATGTATGTTTTTGGTGCCTTTGTCTAGTATGAGACAACTGTATTTATGTGGTTTTTGTCTCTGTGTCTTCTATTCTGTACCATTGGTCTGCGTGTCTATTTTGGTGCTGATATCATGCTGTTTTTGTTACAAAGTCATAATCAAATCTTTGTGTTGTTCTTTTTTAATACATTTTTGTATTCTTGAGTTTCAATAAAAAAGCAAGTTGCAGAAAGAAATAAAAAAAGAAAAAAAGCTAAGAAAGAAGAAATATATGAAAAGTATTTAACATCAAGTAGAAAAAAGAAAAAGATGGATGGGGGGCATTTGAAGTAGCTGCAGATAAAGCAAGAAGAAGAATATGGGATAAGAGGAGCCTGTATAAATAAACTAGAACTAAAAAACAAATATAGGAATATGGATTCTAATTAATGCTTTAAACCATTAGGTAAAAAATTCAAATTGGTTGAAGATGCAGTGTTGGCTAATGGGGTAACAATTCTCATTCCAGTTAAATAATTATTTGTATGATCAAAGTTGACATTAGAGTTACTAATATTAAGCCACCTCTAGGTGAAAAAAGATTCTTTTTAAATCTTGGTTTGGATTTGGTGGGATTTGGACATTTGGCAGATGTCCATAATTCTTTGGCTGTGTATTTCTTCATAGTTGTAGGGAAATAGGAGCCAATTCACTAGTTGTTATGAATTTCCCACCATCTGGTTCTGGTTTGTTACCTAAAGATCCTGCAGATGACAGCTTCAAACAGACAGACTGTTGTGGGTTTGTTTCAATTTTGTGCAGTAGTTCAGGATGTAGGCTTTGGAGTGGCCCTTTGATTGTTGTGGGTCACCGTGTAACTGCTCCCTTCTACTGAATCCTTTTTGTGGTAGTGAATACTCCGGCGGCCATCTGTGAGTTCAGTAAGTCTGGTTGTGGGATTTTCCATGGGTGTTCTATGGTGCAGAAATATTTCCCTTGCAGACACCATTTTCTGGTGTCTAAATTCTCTGGTGTTTAGATGTACTTAAGTTAACGATTACCATAAAATAGTACTGGGGTACTGTAGTGAAAAGACCCAGGTGGTTCACTTGGGCTCTAGTTTCCACTGCCCCAGGTTGTGAATGGTGGTCAATGATTTCCTCTATTAACTATGACCAATGCAGATCCTGCAGTATCCAAACAATGCCCTTTTACTCACCAGTAGTGATCATGGGTCGGGCTGGGCCCCAGTTAAGGCTGGGAGCAGCATTTCCTATTGCCTGGGCTCTGGTAATTTTCTGCCTTAACTGACAGATCTATATATGTTATACTTGAATTAAATTTGCTTTCTCAAATCAATTCTATACTTTCAACAGAAAGTATGAGCCCAAGAATAAGAAGTAAGAAATTAAATCTTGGATTATTAATATTACTTTTCAAAAGGTATTTAAAATTCTTTACTATTTGTGTTCAAATTAGAAAACATCCCTCATAAATATCAGTGAGGATGCCTTCCAAAGTCATCTACTTTAGCAGTATTATTAATAGTTCTAGTCTTATTTTAAAACATAGTCAAGATATTTTATATTTAATATAAATATTCTAGGCAAATCAGAATATACTAAATCATATACGTGGATTAAGAACATTAGAAATTTTGAGCCATATAGCTATATTGAGATATGTCAGCTACCAAAAGTAGCAAGTAATAATTTATGCTAACTAAATTTTACTCATATGCTTTTAAAATTATTGTGAAGATAAATGATTATGAACATCTATAATAAACTGATCTCTTTAACTATTGCAATCTCAGATTGTTTAAAATTTTGAGAATCTTGTTTAAAATTATGTTTAGAGACCTCTCTCTCTCTCTGTCTATATATATATATATATATATATATATATATATATATATATATATATACATATATATGCATTAGACATTTCAATCACATTGTCAGAGTAAAATACCAAAAAACCATTAAGTGAGACTATTTTAATTAATATTAAGTTTTCATGATAAAAGATGTACTAAAGTTAACAAATACCATAAAATAGCCCATCCTTTTTTAGAAACTACAGACATTTTTATGATTTTGTCAGTTTTTCCTAGGTTGTAAAAGAGTATTTTTTTAATTTTAAAGATATTTTATTTATTTTTTATTTGTTCTAATTATTTATACATGATAGTAGAATGCACTTTGATACATAATATATAGATGGAGTATGATTTCTTGTTCTTCTGGTTGTACATAATGTAGAATGTCACCAGTCATATAGTAAATATTAACTATGTAGTAATAAATTAATGTAATTAATATATATATCCATAATACTATGTAATATATACCTATATTACTATGTACTTTAAAATATACAATTTATATTTTATTTGTAGAACATTTTTAATCTTTGTAATATATTTATAAAAGGGGTAGGAGGAAATGTCATAAAGTTATTTATTTTTTACAGCTAAGTAATATGTATATATATATTATAATTTTCTTTATCCATTCATCTATTGAAGGGCACTTAGGTTGGTTCCATATTTTAGGTCTTGTGAGTTGAGCTGCTATAAAACAGTGATGTGGCTGCATCACTGTAGTATGCTGAATTTAAATCCTGAAAAAAGAGTTTTGTACCAACTAATATTGTTTGGCCCTTTCTGTCAACTCCCTTGGATAAGGAATGCATATAAATGTTAAATTTCATATAAAACCACTAATTAAATTCTATTTAAGATGCATAATATGAGGCTGGAGTTGTGGCTCAGTGGTAGAGTGCTCGCCTAGTGTATATAAGGCACTGGGTTCGATCCTCAGCACAACATCAATATAAAATAAAAATATGTGTCAACCTAAAACTAAAAAATAAATATAAAAATGCATAATATATCAAAGTTGGATTTGTATTCACAATCCTTCCAGGAAATATTTCAGGCATTAAAATCTATGTAAGTATACTATGGCAAAATACACTTCTACTGTCATGTATATCTAAATAGAGCAAATTTCTAAAACAATATCTAAAATCTGAATACCAAAAAAAAGAGTATATACCTTTGAGAAAGCAAATTTGAAAAATAATTTTGGAAGATATAACTTTGAGGCAGAAATTATGGTAGAACAATTTCCTTGACATTAAACAACAACAACAACAAAAACAAACAAACAAACAAAAAAACAGTATTGTCTGGAGGCTGAGGCAGGAGAATTTCAAGTTCAAAACCAGCCTCAGCAACATTGAGCCACTAAGCAGCTCAGTGAGACTTTTTTCCAAATAAAATACAAAATAGGGCTGGGGATGTGGCTCAATGGTTTAGTGCTCCTGAGTTCAATTCCTGGTACCCCAAACCAAAACAAAACAAAAGAAAAAAAAAACAGTATTGGAAGGCTAACCTTCATGGTATGGTTGAAATATCTCAGGCCATAGTTTTCAAAACTACTACAAATCTCAAATTCCTTGTTTGGACACACAGAGCAAATAAAATGAAAGGAACAGAAATAATGAAGTGAAGGAAGTAATTTATCATATAACTGGCAAATATACCTTGTATGAAGACATCCCTAAGTATTGAGAATTATTACTATGAGATCAGTAGTTAAGAACAAGTAATAAACCACCTAATTTTTTGTCTATCAGGACCCCAAAAGTATTATTATAGATTTGTGTACATTTATGTATATAGGTATATATACTACTAAATATTACTAAGTTTCAATGAATTACACCTAGTCAAGATATTTTATATTTTGGAAATATAAAATATAAAATATGGAAAATTGTCTACAAATTCCTAAACTTCAGCAAAAGTTTTGCTTATTATTCTTTAATGTATTTTTGAAACTAATCACAGTAAATGATTTGATTTATAATTGGATGGTTAATTAATTATAACTAATTGTCAGTTATATAGAAATCTCATTTTAATAAGATTACATTATTTTGTATAGCTATGGTATATGAATATGAAAGCATATTAAACTAAATATTCAAACACAAAAAGGTGGAAGCAGAAATAATCATGGTCTTGGCTTTGTAGGCTAATATTTAATATTGCTTTAGGGATGAAAGGTACACTTGGTAAATTAGAAGTGCATGCAATAATTTAGTTGTTTTTTTTTTTAATAAAAAGGACAGAAAATCAAGCTAAGACACACAAGAATCCCACTCATAGAGAGCTATCACTATCATATGCTTATTATTAGATGGATATGTTCCTATGCATTTTTTGCAGCCTGTTGATATATGAGTATGAACAACTTTACATTTATAGAAATGTTGCAAGAATTACATAATCCTAATACTTATTCAGATTAGCCAATTATTAGTGTTGTCTGCCTTGTTTTCTTTCTTTCCCTAAATCTCTAAAAGTCATTATTACTCCTCTGGCAATCCTTTTTTCCCTCCCTCCTCTGTGCTTTCTACTGAATATCTATATGTAACTAGATTTTTCATACTTAAATGTTTATTACCAGAGACAAGATATTCTCTTACATGACCACACTATACAGCTCAAAATTGGAAAATTTATAGTTGGTCTAATACTATCTAATACTACCCTATCTAATATTATCTAAGAGTAATTGTATTAGCATAGTACAGTGTTCAATAATATATCTTTTATCATCTTTCCTCAAAATTGCACATTTAATTATTATGTCTCCTTAGTCTCCTTTACAGTGAAATGATATCTTATTCATGTTTTTTAACTTTGATGTTTAGATAAAATTTAAAAAAGATTTATAGTATAATATATTTTCTTCTCCAAACAACCAGAGACAAATCGTACAATTTAAAATTTTTTTTCTAAGACAATTTACCTCCAAAACATTTTTGAGTGTAATTCATATTTATCATAACTTTTTTGTATAATCCACCATATAAATGCTACATCCTCATTGGTCTATAGCTTTTTTAATGCCTGAATTCAAAGTTTAACCTTTTTATTGAAGATACTAATAAATCTTGGACAGTAGTATAAAAGTTTTTAACTCTGTTCACAGATCTAGGCTCATATAATAGATGCTAAATTCATACTATTCAGAAAAATCTCTAAAAGTCATTATTACCCCTCTGGAAATCCTGGGGAGAAATTTTTCAAAATATCAGGTAAATCTTCGTCATAAAGAAGCTGTAAGCAGCTCATCCATTTTAAGGCATCTTTGTCCCAAATAAAGGGAAAAAATGGTCATAAAATTTCTACCCTGGAGGCATGTGTGGGTAAATAGGGAAGAAGAAATTAGAGGTTTCCTACTTCTTGATTCTAATAGTCAAGCAGCTTTTCCTCTCAGTTTAGTGTATTTGCAATGTTTAATTCAGCTGATACATGTAGAGGGTTCTTCTTTCACTAATTCTTTCAGTCAATAGTTATTTATATATGTAAAGTACTACACGATGATGGAGATGTACAATGATGAACAGAAATGACATGATCCTAAATTCTTCTGAATATGACAAGTATCAGAAATAGCCACCATTATGCAATTGTCAACTGTAACAAGCATTGTGTAGAAAAATGTAAAGTGTCATAATTTTATATCTGTACAAAAGATTATGAGGAACTACTGTTTGCACTGAAATATGAAAGAAGAAATGCAGTTTGCTACTTACAGAGAATGAGAACAGCATTTTGAAGGGGCAGGAGCAAGAAGAATCACCCCTTGGTCCCTCAGGAACCTGTGTGTAAAGAGTAATATCAAAAGTGGCATGAAGGGAAACTTCCAGAGGACACAGAACAGGTGTTTATGGGTCATGCAATGAACTTTGTTTTTGTTCTAGAAAATTGATTAAGTTCTGAAGGTTTGTATTTAGGGAATTATCATAATCATGTTTGTGTCTTTAAATTACAGTTGTCTCAGTAATGATAATAGATTGCAGGAAAACAAAGATATTTAAAACACTGCAGAAGTCTATGTAGGGTAAAGATGATTTTGTTAAAACCAGAGTAGCATATAGACTTGAGATTTATTCATGAGACAAACAAAATATGCTGTGGCAATAGACTGAACAGTACTCTCTCTCCTATGCAAGCTTGTTCAGAATCCATTCAGCGGCATATTATTGAATATTTACTTTGTCAAGTTGAATTGCAGTAGTGAATGAGTTGATTGTTTTCTTTTCAAAGACCTAACAGTCTAGGAGACTAGAGAGAAAGAGCTAGCATATTTTAAAGGCAGCTTAATCAGCTTTTCTCTTAAATAGTTTTAGATACTTCCAAATTAGCAATTAATTAATTCTGCTAACTTCTAGGATGTAGGTATTTATGAAGACTAATTAGAAACAAACCCATATGCATTGAATTTAATAGCTTAGCTGTTAGGTGCCTTATTTCCAACAACACTCTTCTCTGGAACATTTGCTATTATTTTCATTTAGCTAAGGTGATAAAACTTCCCTGAATCCTGCAGGGCCAAATGCTTGTAACCCCCAGAGATTACTCTGCTGTTTGTAAAAATATCTTATCACTCTCACTATGAACTCTTCCCAATAAGTAGATAAATAAGATTTCGGCAAGCAATCTAGACCCATTATCTCCTCTCCTTCTGTTTCATCAAACCTGTTTTTTGTAGCTTGGGCACCTAGCCAGAACTCTATAAGATATCTATTACGGATTGTGTTTACACCCTTTATGATGCTGTAAATCAGGCCTTTAAAGTGAGGCACGTCATTGTCATAACATTTCAAGTTGCTGCTGAGACCAAGCAGAATCTAACACTTTAGGGGTATTGATTACAAGAAATAGAAAATGGCTCAGGCTAACTTAAGAAGTGAATTTATTAGACGGGCTTTGGATGTCACCATTCTAAGATCTACTTGCAGCAGGAATCCCAGGAGCAGGAAGTAGGGAATCCACCCTTTGTCTATTGAAAAGCACAGCTTCAGGAACATGGTAATGCTGGCAGAGAGAAAAAGAGCTTGGTAACCATGCTTCTGTTAGGTCTACTCTTTTGGCAAGACAAACTAAAGCTGATTCAATGTCTACCACATGATACAGACTGCTGTTTGTCAGGCCATTTTGAGAAGAGTATATCAAATCTCAATACTTAGATATATTTAGTGAAATTTCAGCATTTGGCTTTTGAAGTGACTTGAATTTTAGACATTCATGGAAATATGAGTAGGTTCAGAGGAACAGTGCTCACAAAGCTGATCAGGTGAGTATGCACTGGCATTCTAGGGAGGCTATGCCAATGATTAGAGAACTTTCTCCCATACTGCAAGAGAAATGTATTCCAGGATGCAATGTACAGAAAAGCAATATAAAATAGAACACAGCAGCAGTGTCTTATAAATAATTTCTACTTAGCTAACTTTTTAAAAAATTGCGTGTAATAATATCTTTTAATGTTGATGATGACAGCTATATTTTAAAGGTCATTTTTCAAGTGAAAGAGAAACTTTTTTTCATGAGAAAGCATGGTTGCAAAGAATACAATTAGTATCAGTATCTGTACTAACACGGCTTGCTGTCACTGCTTGCACTCGTGTAATGGCACTAGCAATCTTCATTGCTTTTGAACCATCAGTTCTGGTATCAAATAAGTGAAAAGTGAAATAGCAGCTCATTTTTATTAAGACAACTGTTTTCAGTTTGCAGACTCCTGGAAAGTACCTCAGGGACCATTGAAAGTCCAGAGGCACATTTCGAGAATCACTGGCCCAATGTGGGATCTATTCCAAATACAAATTTTCTAAATTTGTCAATGGAAGAGATTGGATAGATAAGGAGCCGTAATTGCTAAAAATATTCAAGGTGAAGGACCAAACATAAGACAATAAACAGAAGCCATGAGTGAGTGGAATTCATGACATTGATAGAAAAATAGAATGAATTAAATGGATGGAAGTATGCATGAGGGCAGAGAGATAGAAAGGAAAACTGATTCAGTATAATGATAGGTTACTATAGTTGGTGGGGATGCTGGTGCTCCTTTAGTCATGATGTCAATTTTCATAAGCCAGAAGTATTCTACCACTTACATAAATATTTAGTCCCCTAACAATGCCTGCTTCAAGCAATCTTACAGTCCATATTTATCACCTACAGTAACATGTACATGTTTTGATTTTGGGAAGAAAGCACTTTTTAATAGAAAAAAAATAGGACATATCAGATTATAATCATTACTTGTATGTTATGGCTCAGAAGGTAAATCTACTAGATCAGAGGGGAATTTTGTAGGTTTTGAAAGCAAACATGTTAAATCCACAAGTTCTGAAAAATAAGTATATATATTAGCAAGAGAAAGAAAAAGAACTTTGAGATTGTTCATAGACATAATGATACACATGATATTTCATTTCTTCTAATTAAAACAGAATGAGATCAAGTAAAAATACTTTTGGTACATTTTTTGTACATTTTTTTTGTACATTCAGCTGCCTCCACCTCCTCCCCGCCCCCCCACCCCCCACTGTTTGTAATCTTTATTATGTGGACATCAGAGGCATGATCAAATTTCTAAGAATAGGATTAAAATTTTTTTGAAATGTTTGTAATAGCAGTGTCTATTATAAAAATGTCTGAGAAAACTTAAATCTACCTGAAGGTATATGCTAAGGCAGTGGAGAATGCAATTGCAGAATGCTTCTACATGGCAACTCCTTACTCAGACGTGATAGACAACATTGAATATCAGAAAGATGGAAATTATTTCTGGTTTTCTCATGTTAATTTGAAAATGTGATGTAACAATTTCTTGGAAATAAAAATAATTAATTTAAACTTTAACTAGAAGAAGAATAAAGTGATAAAAGCTAACATAATTTTGGAAAAGAGTAATGGTAGTTTATTGCCTTCAGTGTATTAAAATATGAAATAATGTCTGTGCTCCATATTTAATTTATGATATATTTTCCTCCTCTGTTCTAGATAAAACAGTTTATAAAAAGAGTATTACCATTAAACATGTAGACAACTCAATTCTATAGAACGGTTGGGATCCAGGTATGTATAAAAATATTCAGTCTGTGGTAAAGTTGGTATCATAATGATAAGTAAAGATAGTATTACTTAATACTCTGCACTAACACAATTGACTAAATGTAAACAGAAATTTACATTATATTATTGTACATTTATAAAGTTTTGATCTTTACTTCACTCTTAATTTCCAAAAGGATTTTATGAAAGTTCTCAAGTTTTCTATTATTGTATTGACATTTCTAAACCTAAATGAAAATATACTTTCACATGATAACACAACAAATTTTATTTTGTAAAAATGGAATGATAAAATAAAGATGAATATACAAACAATAGAAGCCCACCTAAATATGCTTTTCAGAAGTTACAGAATAATTAAATATACCAAAATATCTCATACAAATTTATCATAAATGCACACTCAGTAAAATGAGGAAAAAAACACAAAAGTATAAAGATCACAAATCATTAACAAATATATTAATACATTTTATCAAACTGTGAATTAAAAAGAATTAAATTATAATAATAAACTTCAATGTGTTTCTCAAATAAACTTGTTAAAAATTTATTATCATAATATTGAGTATTGTATGATAACCCTAATATTATTTTAAGAGAATATTAATAGATGACAAGTTTTCCGAAAATATTATGTTTTAGATGAATTTTTGTTTAAAAAATTGTTTTATCTTTCAATTCTATTTCCACCTTGTGAAACACAAATTAATGGAGAATTCACCAAAGATAGATAGATCTAAAACTGGACTCCAATATCCTGGAGAACTGTAATAATCTTCTACTTTCTAAGTATGACTTATGAATTTTCTTTTCACTATAAAATGATCATTTTGGGGACTTTTCAATAATGAATTTGACATGTTATAGTAAAAATGGAATACTACTCCAAATGGGGAGTTTCTAAATGGAAAATACATTTTTTATGACTAATAATGTAAGTTGTTGTAGGTAAACAAATATCTCAAGTAAATTATGCATACCAGGAAAATGGCCTTTAACATTGAGAAAGAAATACAAACTCTCAGTGAGCTTGAAAACAGTGGAGTGGGTATTAGATTTTAAGAGGTTGAAGCCTGGCTCATGGTGCACACCTGGAATCCCAACAGCATGGGAGGCTAAGGCAGGAGGATTGCAAGCTCAAAGCCATCCTCAACAGTTTAGCCAGGTGCCAAGCAACTCAGTGAGATTCTGTCTCAAAATTTTTTAAAAAAAGGAAAAAAATAGGTTGGAAAAAAAGACACCTGAGAGAAGAAAGTCTTTAATAAGAAGTATCATACAGAAGGTTAAGTCATGGATGCAGGAAATAGTCATAAATAATTGTGGCTCAAATTTTACTTCTGTGTTTTGTCATGGTATTGTTATAATCAAATCTCAAAAATTATTATTTCAAACTTTATTATATCAATTATATTTGGAGGATTAAGACAAGCCTATGTCCTAAATTAGGATGAAGTCTGTAGAAATAGGTAGTATTGATCTGGGGTCTGATGGAAGTAACAAAATAAGGAATATTTTTTTTCCAAAAAGAAACTATGGCAGCTTCCTGCAAAAAGATTTAGTGTTGAGGGAATGACTAAACTACATCCTCTTAATAACTGGAATAAAAGACCTGCCAGGTTAGGTACCACTTCAAAAACAGGATCAGTATTCACCTTAATACATTTGTCAAATTCTAAGTTTCCCTGAGAACTACTGGTTAAGGGCAGAAGGAAGTCTCTTAGAATCTAAGCAAGAGCCTCGGGGCAAACAAACCCTGGAATCCAGGTTTCAATGAGAGAAACAGAAATGTGTTAATACTGCAGCCATCCCTGAGGCAACTGAATCCTTTTCAAGATTTTTCATTCAAGACTCCTTGAATCATGTCCAATATTCCTTTGTGTCCACACTACCATTCAGTCTGAGAACAAGAAAAATTCTGTTAGAACAAATTATTGCCTAGGTCATGGACATGTGTTAGCATATAATAAAGCACACTTTTTATATGTTACCTAAAATTAAACTTACTTTACATACAAAGAGAACAGATTTTGTAACCATACTCTAGAAAAAAAAATCTGGCAAAACAAGTAATTTTAATATTTTTTTGTTCTCTTCATTATTATTACACTTTTTGTTTTAGGGCAGCAGGGATTGAACTCAGGCACACTTGACCACTGAGCCACATCCCCTACCCTCTTTTGTATTTTATTTAGGAACAGGGTCACTGAATTGCTTAGTCCCTTGCTTTTGCTGAGGTTGGCTTTGAGGTCATGATTCTCCTGCCTTCTCCTTTTGAGGGAGCCTCTGGCACTATAGGTGTACACCACCAAGACCAGCTATTATTACAATTTCATAGTTATGCATAGTGGTTGGGGTCATCCTGACAAACTCATACATGCATGGAATTTGATTTCTTTTACCTACCCCCTTTCCAGCCTTTCCTCCCTCTCCTTTCCCATTCTCCTTACTCTGCTCTACTAGACTTCCTTTCCCTTGTCCATCAATTTGTATTTGATTGGTTTTTTTATGTACCTTATCTTTCCCTCCTCCTTTTCTTTATAATACTCTAGCTTCTGCATATGAAAGAAAACGTTTGACTTTGAGATTGTGAGTATGGCTAATTTCACTAGTCATGATGTTCTCCATCTCCATCCATTTATTGGCAAATGCCATAATTTGATTCATTTTTATGGCTGAAAACTGGAATTACCAAACAAGGACTATAAGATTATTATGGTCTGTGTGCTCAAGACAGTAGAAAAGACAGCAGCAAAATAAAGGAAAGGAATAGGTGGTTCACCCTTACTCTATACTATAAAAAAGAACCAAAGATCATTCTAGATATTAAGGAAAATCTGAAAGTAGTGTCATGGAAGATAGAACAATTTTTAAAAGTCCAATGGAAACCAAAAAGAAAAAAAAGTTGGAAATAGATGTAGATGATAGAAATAATGCAGGGCAGATGCAATATATGCAGTTCTCACAGTATATATTCTCACAATATATTTAAGTGAAATATGTTTAGAATTAAAAGTTTTTTCCTGACTGGTTTTTACATTTTTATTGTACCTCATATTCTTTTAAGCCATTTGTAAGAAAATCTCTCATGCTTTTTAAATTAAATCAATTAAGTTTGTAAATTAATTTATAGAGAATTGTCATTTTTACAAGTTCCATTCTGGCACTTGCTGCATTATTATACTATTTGTTCAATTTAAAAATATTCCTAGTTAACATTAACATTTTTATTATTGTGTTCCTGGAGCATTCTTACTCTTTAATTTTGAATGTATTTTAATAATTTTTGATTGTTTTATATATATTTTGTATTGTTTTTCTCAAAGGCTTTTCATGATAGGAGCTAATTGTTTGCTATTTATTTGTTTTCTCATTACTTTTCTCCAGGAACAAAAGTCAGGTAATATGAACATCTTAATAATAGTATTCTTCATTTTAAAATAGGTCTATTTTCTACTTTAAGTTTTTTAATATTTTAACATTTGATGGGAAATTAAATTGTATATTTGGTATTTGACTTACTTCCAGTTTATAACTAGTGTCTAATATAATGTTTTTCCCAAAAATGTGTTCATAGTATATCTAATAGTATTCTTCCCAGGAATAAACACAATCAGGGCCCAATGATTGACATGTAAGAAATGTTCAGTAAACAGTTTAAATAGAAGAATGGATAAACAAAAATTTTCTCTTAGCCTATAGCACTTTCACTTTTTTTGCATTTTAGAATCTCCTTTTCCTAAGCTTAAAAAGATTATCTTCAGTTTTTCTTATATATCCTCTTTGTCCTAGTTTCTACATCATAGTATATACATATCACACAAAAGGACATATTTAAACACAATGCCCAAGACTTTGGAAATGTCAACATTTGAAAGTTCACACATAGTTTGCTTCTCCTATTTCATTAGATGAAGCTGAGGTCATACAGAATAGAATCAATTCTTATTTTAAAAATATGGAAAGCTTCTATATAAAATTTCTCTATACTGTTCATATAATCTGTTGTGAAAGTAGCATTTCACTCAGCAATATGTGAATCCATCTATAAATAAATAGATTTAGATTATATGACTAGAAAGCAATGATTTTGCCCAAAGGCTAACATATTTTTAATTTATATATATATATATACATATGTATATATATATATATATATATATATATATATATATATATATATATATATATAATTTTTAGAAAGAGACATATAATTTCTTTGTCAAAGGATGCTATGACAATGCTATTAATACATTGTTCTGAAATATGAAATTTAGGCATTAGGCTATTTTGCTAATATCCATATGCATTTTCCTATTCAGGTTTTAAGAAATTAATCATTTCACCTTTTCTTCTAAAGTCAGATCATATATGGATAATGACCCCAAAATCAGCTCTAGTTAGCAGTATTATGATGTGAAATGAAATAAAACAAATACAGTATTTAAGAATATTGAATGTGAGTGTACAGCATTGTGAATATTATATTCTAAGCTTTTGTGATTGTGTCAAAAAGTATCCTAATATTATGCATAACTAAAAAAAAATCAAGAAATGAAAAAGAAAAATTGGATAAAGTAGCAAATTTAATATTTTACATGTTCCACTACAATTAAATGCAAATAAATTTACTTGTAAGCTGGATTTTAAAATTAATTGTTTTCTTCTTAGAAGACTAAGGAAGCATTTAAAATATTTATAAGCCCCTGACCTTTTTTTTCCCTTACTTTATCCTAACATCTGCATTTGAAACATTTCACCATTGATTTTCTGAATGTGTTATTCATTTATTTCACTTAGCATGATGTTTTCCAGTTTCATCCACTTTTGAGCAATCATTATATTTTCATTCTTCTTTATGGTTAAATACAACTCCATTGTGCATGTACCACATTATCTTTCTTTTTTTTTTTGATTTATAAATAGAGGTTTATTTAGCTTATGGTTCTGGAGAAGGGAAGATCAGGCATATAGTGAGGATCTTGTATTCTTCCACAACGTGGTGAAAAAGCTAAAGAGCAAGTGAGCACATTTGGAAGAAGAAAAAAAAGCAAGAGGTTCTGGGTTCCCTTTATAAAAACCCATTCTTGTGATAAAGGCATTAATCCCTTTTAACAACCTAACCACGTCTTTAAGGTCCCCCTCCCAACACCAGCACAATAGCAAAAAAATTCAACATGTTTTTCAGAAGGGACAAGCCCTATTCAAAACAGAGCACCTCCTAACTAGATCTCTAGTTCTGCCTTTGTCTCTTATAGTCTATTGGGAACCCTGCTGCCAGAGTGATTTCTGTTAAAACCAAAGCTAAATCATATCACATGTTTGCTCAATACCATCGACCAACATCATGTCTCACCAGAGAATGAAAAACCAAGTCCTTACAGTGGCCCATAATGTCCTTCATGATTTATTAGTGCCTTTCCATTTCTCTGATTTTCTAAAGCTACTTGCCTTCTACCCACAATAACCTCCTTCTAATTCCTTGAATATACCAAACACTAAACTGCCTCAGGGTCTTTGCACTTACTGTTCCCCCATGCTTAAAATGATGTAACCCAGAAATTGCCAAGGCTTACATTTTTGTTTCATTCATTCATGCATAAATGTCATCTTGTTAGGGAGCAAAAACCCACTCTGTTTAAATGTGCAACACTTCCCTATGCTTCCCACATTCAGAAACCCTTTTTCTCTGCTTAATTTTCACCTTTAGGGTATATCACTGTCTGACATACCTAGATTTCCTTTTTAATATTTATTTATTATCCCATCCCGCAAAAAGCTTACTGAGGGCACAGACTTTGTTCACAATTGTATCCCCAACACTTAGAACATTGGCTGGTACCTGGTAAGATCTAAATAAATATTTATTGAGTGGATAGTACCACATTTTCTTAATCCATTCGTCTATTGAAGGGAATTTGACTGGTCCCATAACTGGGTTATTATAAGTTGCGCTCCTACAAACATTAATGTGGCTGTATCACTATAGTATATTGATTTTATTTCTTTGGAATAAATATACAGGAGTGGAATAGGTGGGTCATATGGTGATTCCACTCTTTCTGCTTTTGAGGAAGCTTTAAACTGCTTTCCAAAGTGTTAGTATTAATATGCAATTTCACCAACATTTTATGAGTCTTTTTTCCCCACACCCTCACCAGCATTTATTATTATTTGTATTCTTAGTAATTGCCAGTCTGAAAAGATTGAGATAAAATCTCAGTGTAATCAAAACTAAGGGGATTCCTAAGGATGACTAGTGGAGGAGAAAAAAGGGGATACAGGGGGAGAGAGGAGGGATAGAAAAGTAGAACAGATACATAATTAATTTGACAAAATTCTGCTATGTGCATGTATTAAATATGCCACAATTAATTCTAATTCTATGTATGTCTATAAAGCACTAATTAAAAATGAATAAATGAGTGGAATATAAACCAGTAGAGTAGATAAAGGGGAAAAGGGGTAGGAGGAAGAGGAGGTAAAAGAAGTCACCAGGGACTGAAATGGTAATTGAATTTCATGCATGTAAGATTATGTCAAGATGAATCCAGCTATTTATCTACAACTATAATACACTAATAAAAGCAAAAAAGGAAAGTCATTTAAATATAAAAATTTAAAATAAAATAACTTGAGTAGAGAATTAAGTATATTTAATTATAGTCCTCTTAGAAATAATATTTTCATTGCATTTTTAATGTGCAAATTAAACAAATTCTAAAAAAAAAATATCAGAGTCACATAATAACCTAAAGTTTTAATATTTTGTGATATACTAAAAGATTTGAAAATATGACTGTAACTAGAAGACTAGGTCAGGTAACACTGCAATAACAATTGTGAAGCCTCAATGGCTTAAAGCAACAAAGATGTGTTTGTCATGTGATGTGTTTATCACAGGATGTGTAATTGGAGTTGGAAGAAAGCCTCTGTCAAGTTGTTTTTTGTTTATTTGTTATTTATTTATTTATTTATTTATTTATTTATTTATTTATTTGCATTACTGGAGATTGAGTCCAGGAGAATTTCAGCTTTGAGCTACCTCCCGAGCTCTTTTTAAAACTTTTTAAAATTTGATTCAGGGTCTTCCTAAGATGCTCCTGAGTAGCTGGATTCAGGTGTGCACCACAACTCTTGACTTGTCAAATGCTTTTTTTGCCAAGGAGCCTAGTTTGAGGGAGATTCATCATATGGTCTGTGTCCTCCAAAATTCAAATTGAAAATTGTTAACATGATGGTATTAAGAAAGGAGTTCTTCAGGAGGTGATTAAGTTATATGTGTGGAGCCCTCCTAAATTGCTTGTGAGGACACAGTGTTCAATGTGCCATATTAGAAGCAGAGAAAATGCTTTCACTTGCCACCATACCTGACATTACCTTGATGTTGAACCTCTCAGCCTTCAGAACTTTTAGAAATAAATTTCTATTATTTATAATTTAAATAAAAATGTATAATCAATCACAGTAGTGTCTGGGATGATATAAAACAAAAGAAACACTTATTTACTATTAATAGGAAGCATGTATCTACTACCTGTGCTAGGGCATCTTTAAAACAAACACACATGCACATGCATACACACTCAGATGCACATATACAAGCATGATATATTTAGTTTTATGATGTGTCTATTTTACTATCCATATGTTAGAGATGATAAAACTGAAATACAGAAAAGGTAATCAAGGTTGTACAGTATTTTGACAAATTGTCACACAGTAGTTATAGAAATGGAGCTGTGATATAAATCCACACAGCTTATTCTCACAATGTATAATCTTACCCAATATGTTGTATTATCTTTTCTGTATTACTTCTTAACTAGAAATGGATCTATATCTCTACTTCATAATTTTTATAACACACAGCACAATGCCTAGCATACTCACTCAATTAATGTTCTCTTTCCCTTTATCTGTGTGTACTATATGCAAGACACAGATATTAAACTAATTGTGCTAAGTACTCTAGGCAGTCAAGCTTAAATTTCAGTTAAAAGTATTAACTTAAAAATATGATTTCTGTCCTTATGCACAGTGGAATAACTTAGGAAAGAATGATCTCAGCTCTTTGTCTGAGAAAATTTACAACAGTTTCCTCTGTGATTATCAATAGCACACATTTCTTGCTCAAAAAATATTCTAATTTGGAGGATATATTTATAGAAGCCTTACATATGAGCTATACACATATTGGTATAGACTGAATTGTGTCCCCTCAAAATTTTGTTGAAGTCTTCTAGTGTGAAGATATTTGGAAATGATGCCTTTGGTAGGTAATTGGGTTTAGATGAAGTCAGGAGGGGGGGCTTCATGATGACATTACTGACTTTATGAAAAGAGACACCCAAAAGATTGATATTGCAAACTCTTTTTTTTCTCTCTTAGTGATGAGATGTGGAGAGAAAGGAGTCATCTGTGATCCAGAAAGAAACCTCTCAGAAATTGACATTGATGAGAACCTGACCTTTTTTTCCATTTTCCACAACTATGAGAAGATAAATATGCATTATTTAAGTAATCCGTTCTATGTCATTTCATCATGGCAGTCTATGCTAATACACAGAATATCACAATACTGATGTATACACTGTACTAACTAGTTAATAATTGCATGCTGATTAAATCATATGAAAACAACAGCTAAGTTGCTTTATTTGATCAACTAGGAACAAGTGGGTTGGCTCTAAGTCATCTTTATTAAATGTTTTAAGTTTGATATAAATTAAAATTTTTAAACTTAAGAATAATGTAAGATAAATTTGTAGTACTGATTTTTTTATCCTTGATTTTTGTTCTTTCATTAAGGTAAAAAGTTTTACTACATAACTATCAATAGATGAATTCTAAACACATTTGAAGATAATATATGAATGATTTGTCAGTTATTAGTCAAAGGACTAAATAAGATTAAATCAGTTTTATGTTAGCACATATATTTAATTTATACTGTATATCACTCTCAACTCTACTAGTCTCATAAAATATTTATTTCTATGGCAAAGAGGATAGGAATTGTCTATCTACTGTAAATTGAAAGATTAGCTCATATATATTTATCAAATAAATATATAGTCACACACCACATAATAATGTTTCAGTCAGTGCTCCACCATATATATGAAGGTGGTCTGATAAAATGGCATTGCTTAGTGATGCCAGTATCACCCTGATGCCCAAACCAGATAAAGACGCAACAAGGAAAGAAAATTGCAGAGTAATATCCTTGATAAATATACATGTAAAATTCCTTAAATTTGTAAACCAAATTCAGAAGCAGATGGAAAAGATGGCACATTCTGTATTTTTTTGCTACTTTTTAATTGAGGGAACAAAATTTCACATTCAACATAATTATTAACAAATGTTTAAGCATGTAGTCAGTATTGCCAGATATAGGTGCAGTGCTGTACACTACACCTATGTTTGTTGAGCAGCAATTCCTCCTCTCCCAGGCACTAGAATCTATCATTCCTTTCTCTGCTTCTAAAGATTTCATGATTTTCTATACTTCATGTAATTAGAATCATGCAATATTTGTTCATTTTTGACTGGCATTTTTTCCTCAGCATAAGAGCCTCAAGATTCATTCACTTTGTTGCAAATGGTTAGATATATTCTTTAAGGCTGTAAATATCCCATTGTATTTATTTACCACATTTTCTTTATCTGTCAATGAACATCTATGTTCTTTCCAAATCTTAGTTATTGTGAAAAATGCTGCAATGAACATGAGACTATAAATTTCCTTTGAGATCCTGACTTCCACTCTTTAACATGTGTACTAGGATTTGGGGATATTTGAGGATTTCTGAATTATATTGTTGTTCTCTTTTTAACTGTTTTAGAAACCTTCTTGTATTTTTCATGGTAGCTACAGCACTTTACCCCAGCAAGAGTGTACAAGGGTTCCATTTGTTCCACATCCTCATCAATATTTATTTAGTTTTATTATTATTTTATATATAATGGCCATCTTAAAATGTGTGAGAGGACATTTCGCTGTGATTTTAATTAGCATTAACCTCATCATTATTGACACTGAGTACCTTTTCATGCTCTTATGGTCTATGTACATCTTTTTTAAGAGGAATGTCTATTCAGGTATTTTGCTTATTTGAATTGTTTTATTATTTTATGTTAATTTTTTGCCAAGCTGTGTAAATTTCTTATTTATTTTGGGTATTGACCCTCTTCATCAAACCTGTGACATGCTAATATTTTCTCTCATTCTGTAGGTTGCCTTCTCAGTCTGTCCATTATTTCCTTTGGAATGCAGAATTTTTATTTTGTTATACATCCATTGTATTCATGCTTTTTATATTTATGTTTTTGGTATCATATCCAATAAAAATTTGGTGATAGCAAAGTATTGTACAACATTTCAGATGTTTATCTTTAATATATTTTCTGTTGAATTTTTTTGTGTGATTTATAAAAGTCAATTTTTTTTCTTGAAATGTTATTAGTGATATGCCATGTTAATGTAATGTAGGATTATAGAATTCATTTTGGGGCACTGTGCATATGAGGTATGCTTTGCCTTTGTTTCTGCTCCTGGTTGTGTTTAAACCACACTCTCCCTTCTCTAGAGGACCCATAACCTTGAGTTCACGGAAGAATTTCCTCATTGCCAGGTCAATCCTTGCTCTGTCCTGCATCATCGTTTTTACCTTTCTAACTGGCTTATTTCACCAGCATTAAAATATACTTTAATGTAACTGCAAACAGGCAAACAAAACATGTGGCACTGCTCTCTACCTGTACTGCATTTTTCTGTTTATTTTATAGGAAAAACATTTTACCCTCATGTAAATTGCATATATCCATTATTTCCACTCCCCCTCCTAACTTCAACTTATTTCAATGAGGATTTTATGACCCATCATGAACTAACCTACTCCATATCTTCTCTTTCTCTATCTCTCTTATGTCTTCTCTCTCTCTGTCTCTCTTAATTTCCTAAGTGCTTACTCTCTTACTCTCCCTCTCTAGCCCTGGCCTTCTCCCATCCTCTCATTCTTCTCCTTTCAATCCCTTTGAGGTTTTTTGCTTGTTTACTTATTTGTTTGTTTATCCTTCCAATTTTAGAGGCCAGACAGAGCCATTGAAGTTGAAGCATGTCTCTTATCTCACTTTCTTCCCAAGTTATCTCAAGAAGTCCTACACCTATATACCTCAATTTTAAACACATATACAAACACATGCACACACACACACACACACACACACACACACACACACAAATGCACACAGAAAACAGACAGCAAAAGATGGGGGGGGCAGTATGTTCTTCAGGAGTGATGTGTTTTGTTTACCACATACCTTAGCACTTAGAGGAGTTCTTAGTTGTAGTCAGGGCTTAACTTATTCTTATTAGTTAGAAAATAAAAGTGAAAATACCTGCTTTTTGTTGAATGTTGGAACTACTCGGATATTTTCTCAAACATTATATTTTCCTTTCCTCATCAGAATCACTGCCTGCTTCTCAACTCTTGTTAATTAAGAAATCAGCTGACCACCATCTTTTCTCACCTGTACCATATCCAGGTTTCTGATTTGGGCCAGAACCTTGTGATGGCTAGGCATTTTTAAAGACTATAATGATGTGTGTATGATTCAAGATTTTCAAGTGTGTATTTGATTTTATAACCATTCATAGCTTTCTGGGAATTAATTCTATATCAAAACTGTTTTAATGCATATATATATAATATCTCTGTTGTCAGACTTCTAAAGACACCTTCTGATAGTCTTTATTTCTAGTATTTCTTTTCAGACCACATAAGATTTTCATGAGATCACACTTCAGATCACTAATCTCATGTTTGACAGGATTTATTCTCTTTCTTGAATCTAAGTGTACTTGTAATATATTTGTTTCTTTATACTCTTGTCTTTGACAGTTTTATTTAATTTTGTAGCGACTGATGAAAAAGAAAACTGATTTTTTCCATTCGTTCTCCATAAAACCTACCTAACATATCCCAACAGAAACACTTAGTATATTTATTCATTTTCTTAAAGGAATTTTTGTAACAATTACTTTAAAAGTTTGACTATCTCTGACTCTCTTATTTTCTAATTCTTTATTAAGATATGGGCATGAAAAAGGATTTCTCTTATATAAGAATCAGAACAGTGAAAAAGCAGTAACATTCAATAACATATGAGCATGAGAATCCCTCCCCATGTCAGGGAAGCAAGTTTATAAATAACAAACAGAATGAGTGATCAGTAGAGGGATGCAAACCTGATCTTCCTTTTTAAAGGAAGAAAGAAATGTTCATCCTAATTTCCTTATTCAGTATTCTGCACAATCTCTTCAACAACAAAAATCTCTCAGCTTAACATTTGTTCATTGCATCACAAATTTTTGAGCTTTCCATTAAAAATTAATAAAAATGTCTTTCCTTTTATCTTACGGTTTCTATAGGAAGGACCAGGAGTAATACCTTTAAGAGATTACAATTTAAGAACTTTATTTTTCTCATGTATAAACATGAGTTCTCCACTTTAAAAGCAAATATGGCTTTTTAATTTTTTTAATTGTTTGAACATTGTGCATTAGTAAGTAGATCTAAAATTTTTTTAAAAAATCATTAAAAATTATTTGGATCCAACTTAGCAATACTGATCTGCTCTGTAGCCTAGAATGTTGGTGTACTTACCCATAAACTTTTGGGGACAGGAGTTCTACACAACCATTCTATGTGCTTCTGTTGCATAGGATTATGAATCTAAAAATGTGGGCACCTACTAGAAAACACAATCTATAAATATATAAGTACCATTTTGACTAATTAGAACTTGTTGCCATGGTAGCTTTTTAGGAAATATAATATTTGTCTCCAAAGAATATTGCTTACTGGGGTGTTTTTAATGTAGGTCATGTAAAATTGATGTTGTCAGGCCTCATTATGTCTACTTGTTTTTGCATAAGATTTATGGATGCATAGAATACATACTGGTATGGTAGCTACTTTTGTATATTAAATCTTAAAATCTCAAGTGAGGCTTTTACTCTTAAAACCTAAACTGTAAAACATATGTTGTGTCAGGCTGATCATTCTAGTATGTAGATTTATAATAAAGGTAATAAATGACCACTCTGACTAGCTTTTTAAATGACATAGGCCATACACTAATCATTAGATACGAGGTGGAGAAGTGGTAATTTTCTAAATTTTGATATAATTTTAGTGAGTATGTGCATAATATTTTTTCCATATACCTGCCAGAGATTCAATAGAATTGTCATGGTTTTCTCTTTTAAAAGAAAAATCAGGTCTTCTATAGTAAAGCATAGCTAGTAGGGATCACATACCTGCAGTTTTTCAAATGATCGCTCTTCTACAATCAATAATGTGCGTCCTTATATGGTATTTGTCATCTGTCTTCAAAGGTAGGAAGGAAATGAAACATTATTATTTAAAAATCTTATAAGCAACAAAACTGTTGCCTGTTAGACCATTTTTACTTAGGGAAAAAAAAATGTTGCTCAGTACGTATGTGATAGGCACCTTGCTGGGTACTAGGGATATGATGTAATAACAGTTTAGATTAAGAGTACACAGCTGATTGGATAAAAATAGTTGAGACAAAACAACTATTATCCTTCCAGTATTATTGGTGTTTTAATTAGCATTTTCACCAGTATTATCAAAAGACTTGAAAAGAACAATTAAAGGAAGAAATTTTTATTTGGGGACTCATGGTTTCAAAAGTCTCAACCCATAGATGGCCAGATTTATTGCTCTGAGATAGAGGTGAGGCAGAACATTGTGTTTGGAAGAGTGTGGTAGAAGAAAGTAGCTCAAGACATGGCAGCAGGAAGCAGAGAGAGACAGACTCCCCTCACCATGGAGAAAACATATACCCCAAAGGCATGCTTCCAATGACCCTCCTCCAGCCTTACTCTATCTGCCCACATTTACCACCCAATTAATCCCTATCAGGGATTAAAGCACTGATTAGGTTAAGACACATATAACCCAATCATTTTATTTCTAAACTTTGTTGCATTGTCTCACTCAGGAGCTTTTGTGGGACACCTCATATCTAAACAATAACAATTGGTATGAATATTGGGAGTTTTTAAAGTAACATAGGAATATCACATAATAGAACACAAGATATGGAAGAAGTCTGGGAATGCTTAACTGATGAAATATATAATTTACCCAATTGAAGGTTTAGAGATTTCATTTACCTGAGTTTGGAATAGAAGAAGCAGGGAGACATTGAAGGAAGGAATGGTCATTCCAGGAAGAAGGAAAAATACGTAAAAAGCTAGTCACTATGTGTGTGTATGTGTATGTGTATGTGTATGTGTATGGGTATGGGTATGGGTATGGGTATGGGTATGGGTATGGGTATGGGTATGATTCACTTTAACTGGTAGGAGAGTGCTCACTTTTGGAAAACAGTTCAGATGTCAAACTGTTGATATTGAACTTTTCTTTTCTTGGCAGATTCTCGAGTTGAAACATTTTTTATCATTTCCATGAATTTTTCCATTTTACGTCTGTTGTTTCTAAATTATATTTTCTGATCATAAACATGATTTCTTTTTTTCTACTTATTCAACTCCAGTTTAATCAAATTGCCACATATGCTAATGGTGCTCTCAGGCCTAACCCAAAACACTGCCTTCATCATTCCATGTATAATTTTCCTCCAAGAATCTAAAGAAGACTCATTTCCTACAACAGGATGTAAGAGAAGGCATTCTTATTTTAGTCATCATTTGAATGTGTGTGTGTGTATGTGTGTGTATGTGTGTGTGTGTGTGTGTGTGTGTGTTTTCTTCCTTTATTGAAAGAGAAAATACCTATTTGGATTATAAAGAAAATAACAGATTTAAAGCAATTGTGCCAGAAAGCAATGCCAAACCAATTAGGGGCAGGGATATTCAATTCCTTACTCCAAACTGAGAACGAGCAGAAACATATGTAGAGAGTTCAAGAAAATTAATGGCTGCCTATAAGAATGTAAAATATTAATAGGTCCACAATAAAATCCTGGAACTGAAAAAGCTATTACTTGCATTTAAGTAATTAAATTGCATTTAATAAATGTTTAATAATTAGGTCCTGAAGTACATGCACTCAGATCAGTTTTATACTTTTTTATGAAGAGAGAACTGTTATGCAAGCAAGATTATTATTTATTGAAGGAGTGTGTTAATTTTAAAGATTAAATGCTATATGATCTTTTTCATTCCTTTGCTTAAACACTGTGACGACGACTACTACCTATTTCAATGCTATTATGACTTTTTGTTACATTATTAACTTGTTTAAAAGTAAAATGGGACACTACTATTGACTACAGAACACAGAACAGGTCTAACATGTATTTGAACAATTTGTTATTCTTTAAATTTGGCTACTGTTCCATATAATTATGCTGTTACCTTTGAACAACAATTATTTCCTAATAAAAGGAATTTATGAATATGACAAAAATATTTTAACTGTTTTACCAAGAGGCTTTTGAATACTAAACAACGGAGTGTATGTGCTCACAAATTTTATATGAAAGTTTTTATATACAAGCATAATTTATATACACATGAACTGTATGAAATAATATTTGCAACCACAAAATAAGCAGTTTCTAACCATGAAATATTGCCAGATAGCCAACTGGGATTAAGAACCGTATTGGAACAAAAATAGTCCAGAGCTACACTTTCAAAGCTGAGCACCTGCTGTAAAATAACCATCTGTGATTAACTATAATTTAATTATAGATTCATTCCTTTTGTGTACACTGGAAGGATCTCATAGGTCTTCCCCAGTTGGTCCGCAATCAACTTCTGGCATTTTGTAAAGAAAACTTGCATATTCTCTTAATAGCACCTGCTAACTCTAGCTCATTGCAAATTTTGTAAAAAACCTTCTGGGATTTTATAGTGGCATTGATAGGCAAATAAATTATTAAGCTAGAATCAAAGCAGCATTAATTAATCATGTGCCTTAGAAAACTGATGTCTTCAACTTAAGGATAATTTTGTGTTTACCTGTAAAACTGTGATATGATAACTTTAGATATTTAATGGAATAATTCAAGGAGCCAAACATTTGTGATCATCTAAATATTTTATGAAGAGGATTTTATCATTTTTTCCACAGTTATTTAATTGTTATATGACCTTCCTAGAATCTTATTGTGTTGTTTTTCTTCATATTGATGATTATCTGATTACTTTTAATTATTTTTAAAAATCTTGAATTCTTATATTTTAATTTTTTAAATAAAAATTTCTATCTTTCAACAGCCGTTAATCAGAAATTATTTCCCCTGACTCAGATTGATTTTCAGAACTAAATAATGAGACAATACCAAGCTTCATCTAAAATAAAATTTATGGCAAAACACCTACAATTCAGTGCAAAAGTCAAACAATAGCCAAAGCCCAAGAATAAAAATTAAAAAATGCATATGAGGAACTAATGAACCTAATTAAGGCAACAGAATCTATGACTCCTTAACTTGGGGCTATTGAAATACACACTATCTCCATCTTCATAGTCAAGTATACTATTCAAGTATTGTAACCAGTGGGAATGTTACCAAAAGCTCCATCCTTGTCCCTGATGCCAACCCAGTAATGAGTACACATTTTTGAGAAAAAGAAGAAGAATTTGTATTTCTTTGCTTGCAAAGGAAAACACAGGAGACTCCTCCTGTCCCAGAGCCTGTAATTCTGCCCATTAAGGGGAACAGGGGCTTTTAAAGAGGGGATTAAAGCTATAGTCCTCATGTTCTTTCTAAATTTATGGTTCACTTGTTAATTTGGAAAATAATCACCTCTGAGATCTCTGGTGCCATCCCAATATCTGAATTACTTAATTCATGGGTGAGTGTGTACTCAAGGAGACATCACAGTTTAGGATAAGAAAGAAATCTTCAATTTCCCAGAGACTAGAGAGAAGAGAATAGGGAGGACGGGGAAGAGAGGAAGAGAAAGAAACACGTCCACTTTAAAAATAAGTTGCAGAGGCAGAGCAGCCAGGCTAGATTCAAAGCATAAAGCTGACTACTGTTACAGAAAGATCTAACCACTTGAAAAGCATTGTTCCCAGAACACAGTCATACTTAACCCAACCTGTGGTTTCCTCCTTAGAAAATCTGTGTCTTCAAGAGAGTTATGGCTGTATTATTTCACCTAAACCTGAGCTCAGCCTAGAAAAGGAAAAGTGTAGAGGTGGGTACACTATACTCATAGAATAAATTACAAAACTGACCTTACAGAAATAAGAAGGATTATATAGTGTACCATAGGAGGAGATAATGTATGGGGGGAATAAAATTCAATGAGATAAATTAGAAAAAAAATGAACAACTTCTAAGAGAGGACACAACTTCTGAAATAGACTCAGAAAAAGAAAAATAGCTAATGAGAACAAACCTATGATAAGAAATGTAGTTTAATTAGTAAATGAGAGGAAGAGAGAAAAACATAGAGAAATAGAAGGAGGGATCCAGGTCCAAAGAATTCACTGATTAATTTTACCAAATATTTGGGGTGATAATAGCAGTTTCTTAAACGATTCCAAAATATTAAAGAGGAAGAAAACCTTCCAAACTCAATTGATGATATATTACTTTGATAGAATTAACTTTGATGCCAAAGCCAGATAAGGACATTACAAGAAAATAAAATTAGAGTCCCATATTCTTGATAAATCTAGATGCAAAAAATCCTCTACCAAGCTCTAGTCAACTGAATTAAACTGAGTGTTAAAAGGATCTGTACCATTACCCAGTAAAACTTATCCCTGGGGTGTAGGGCTGGTTCAACACATACAGATCAATAAATGTGATACAGCACATTAACGGAACAAAGGGGAAAATGTTATAATCTCAAAAGACAGAAAATGAATTCAACAAAGTCCAACCTGTTATGATAAAAACACTTTACAAATTGGATAAAGGATGTATGTATCTCGACACAATTAAAGCCATATATAACGAGTCCATACTTAAAATTGTATTCAACTGTAAGACATTGAAAGCATTTTTTCTAAGACCAGGAAGAGAATGAGAATTTTCACTATCACTGTTGCATAAAGTCCAGTCTTTGTCTTGGTGCCAATCCAATAACAAGAACATAGTATTGAGAAAAAGAATAAAAGAAGTTTATTGCTTTGCTGGTAATGGAGAAACACAGGAACTCCTATCCCAAAGGCTATGATTCTGCTTTTTAAACATATGATTATGTTTTTAAAGAGTTGACTCAAAGGCTACATATATCCTAGGTATTCTATGTTGAAGTTAATTTGGGAAGTACTCAATTCTAAGATCTTCTGGTACCATCCCCAGAGTCTGATTGTGTGCTCAAGGACAAATAAACCTGCCTAAAAAGGGGAAGAAGGGTAATTCTGTTTCCCCTGAGATTAGGAAAGGGGAGAGATTAGGGAGGAACAGGGAGAAAGAAAGAGAAAAAAAAACATGTCCATTTAAAAAATAAATTGCAGTAGCAGAGCAGAAAGGACTATATTCAAAGCATAAAGTAGACCACTGTGGTTCACCATTTTTATTCAAGAGATTATTGGAAGGTCGAGCTAGAACAATTAGGCGAGAGAAAGAAATGAAAGTCATCCAAACTGGAAAGTCAGAAATAATATTGGTTTGAATATGAAAAGATCTCAGATATTCAAAACATTAAATATTCCACCAAAACAATTATTAAATGAATAACTCAATTTAGTGAAGCTATACAATAAAAAAGTTAACAAATAAGAATAAATAACATTTGTATTTAATGAAAATGGAGTAGTAGAAAATTAAATTAAGAAGACACTCTGACTTATGATAGCGTGAAAAAAATAAGATAGCAAAGAAATTAAGTAAAAGGTAAAATTCTGTAGATTGAAACCTGCAAAACATTAATGGAATAGACTGAAAAATTTATAAATAAAAGGAAATAAATTTCACATTAGCATTTTGGAATAATAAATATTGTTATAATTCCTATGCAACCCCAATTAGTCTATAGACAGAATGCAATTCATATCAAAATTCTATTGACAGCAACAGCAATATCAACAATAAAAAAATCTTTCCAACAAAATCCAGGGCCAGATGACTTTGCTGAAAAAAATTACTAAATAATGTTAAAAAAAAAACCCAAAACCTTAATACCTGCAAGAAATAGAAAGTATGGTGATTCATCTTCAAAACCCAGTATTCAGCCTTAATTGAATCAATTGAAACCCTTCTCTTTGCCTGCCTTAATTCTAAAATTAGCCAATTGTGTAGATTGTAACCCAGATATAGGTTCCAGATATAGGCAGGTGAACTGCCCACACAGATGTGCTTGTAATCAGGTTCCCCAGCATGCCTCTTGCTCCAAGTAAAGGTTTGCCCTGCCCACTCACTTTTGAGCATATGTTTGACTTCTTATGACTCCCCATTATTTCTAACATACCAACCTTTCAAAATCAATAAAAGAGGAGAGACAATACTCAAATTCATTCTAGGAGGCTACAATTATCCTGGTGGCAAAAGCTAAGACATCAGTAGACAACCACTGAGCAATATTCCTCATAATTGGAGATGCAAAATCTCTTTATAAAATCAAACTGAATCCAGACACAATAAAAGTGATTAATTATTGTGACTGAAGGGAAAGTAAGGAACGAAGAGATGGGTAAGTGAGAAATGAAAGAAGGAGAGATACACATGAGAGTTTATTTGTCAGATATGACAAATAAAGGCCATCTCTCTTTAACAGAGAAAGGCAAAACAGTCTTGGGTTCTGAGACTTTTATGAGGAAGTCTCAGGAATCAGAGCTGGGCAGGTCCTAATGCTGGTGGTTAGGATGCGGTTAGGGGTTGGGTTGGTATGAGGTAGTGGTGAGCCTTTCACAGAAACTGGGCTAGAAAGGGATAACTTTTTCCTTAAAATAGCAGCTATCAATTAAGATAGCCGTGCAGATGCTAAGCAAGAACTTTATAGTGACCAAGTGGGAAATTTTCCAGGAATGAAAGATTAATTTAATATATAAAAATTAATCAGTGTTATACATTACATTAAAAATTAAGAAAAACGAAAGCAATCAGGTGTCTTAGTAGATACATAAAAAGCATTTGACAAAATTACAACTTTTCATTTTAAAAGCATTCAACAAAGTTATAATAGTAGGATCTTCCTCAATTTAATACAGGACAGTTGAAAAAATATAACTAATATTTTTCTTTTTAAAATTTTATGTTACTTATTACATTTTTCATTGAATCATCTACTAAGCAAGATTTGTTTTCCCTATTTTTATTGCTGTATTATAGTTGTACATAATGATGGGACTCCTTGTTACATATTCATATATGCACAGAATTAACAACATCATTCAGCCGATATCACTCCCCAATAATTCCTCTCTCCCTCTTCACTTCCAACCCCTTTGACCCTATTCCCCCTAAGATCCAACCCCATTTCTTTTTCTTTTTCGTTCTAGCTTCTGCCTATGAGAGAAAGCATAAAATCCTTGACCTTCTCAGTTAGATTTATTTCACTGAAGCTAATCGGCTCTACTTCCATCCATTTCCCTGCAAATAACATCATTTTATTTTCTTTATGACTGGGGAAGACTCCATTGTGACTATATGCCATATAGTCTTTATCCCTTTATCTATTGATGGATTCCTAGGTTGGCTCCATAGTCTGACTATTGGGAATTATACTGCTATAAACATGGTTATGCATGCATCACTGTAGTATGATGAGTTCAATTCTTTAGGATAAATACAAAGAGTGGTATAGCTGAGTGTTATGGTGATTCCACGCCTAGTCTTTTGAGGAAACTCCATACTAAATTCCATAGTGATTGTAGTAAGTTAAAATCCCATCAACAGTGTAAAAGTGTTATTTCAACTCCACATTTTCTCTAGCATTGATTATTCTCTCTATGCTTTATGCCTGCCATTCTGACTGGTGTGAGGTGAAATCTTAGTGTATTTTTTATTTGCTGAGATCAGGTAGGGAGAGATTAAGGAGAGAGAAAGAAAAAGAAACATTGTAACTGAAAGCCCTGTCCTCCTCTTCAGTACACATATAATAATGAAGACAAGGTCTTGAGAAAAAGGAAAAAGAAGGGTTATTGCTTTGCTAGAAAAGGAGAAACATAGGGGACTCCTGTCTCAAAGACTGTGAATTGATTGTGATTTGTTCCTCAGGAACAGTGGGCTTTTCTAAAAGTGATTCAGAGAAAATGAGATTGGGGAGGAGAGACCAGGAAGGAGAAGAGTAGGGAAAAGAAGATCATGGAGGAGAAATTTAGGGAAAAGAAGATCCAAGAGGAGTTTAGTGAAAAGAAGATTTGGAAAAAGAAAAAGAAAAAGTAAGTTTCAAAACCATAAGGCATATAGTCAAGCATCAAGTGAACCCCTGTTACATGTCCTTTTAGAAATAAGTCACAGTGACAAAGCAGCAAGGGCTATATTCAAAGCATAAAGTGAACCTCTGTGACACTATGATAGACCCTATGATTTCTACTAGGAGTTGCATAGTTTCTGGTCTAATTCTCAGGTCTTTGAACTCTTTTTGTGACGGTTATCTACTGTATGCTGTGAACCAGTTATCCCTGGTTACTCTGGCACTGCAACTTATTTTTAAAATGGACATGTTTCTTTCTCTTCCTCTCTTTCATCTCCTTCCTAATCTCTCCCCCTCCCTAATCTCAAGGGAAACAGGATTAACTTTCTTTCCCATTTTAAGCAGATTTATCTTTCCTTGAGTACATACCCACCATGGCAAACAAGTAATCCATACTTTAGGGATGGTAGCAGAAGAGCTCAGAAATGACTATCCCCCAAATTAGAAACTGAATTACAACTCCAAACACAAGGACACATAGAATGTATGTGTCTTTGAATCACTTCTTTAAAATCCCCCGTTTCTGCTGAAGAACATAACCACAGCCGTTGAGACAAGAGTACCTTGTGTTTCTCCTTTGCTAACAAAGCAATAATTTTTTTTTCCTGTTTTTCAAAATTTTTTTTTCTGTTTTTTTCCTGTTACTGGATTAGCAATGGGGACAAGGATTGAGTTTTTGGTAACATTTTGAGTTAATTTTTGTGCAGGATGTGAGATAAGTGTCTAGTCTAACATTATTATTAATCATAAAATATTGATTTTTTTTCTTTTAGAGTTGAAGCACTATAAAGGTGTTTTGTTTCATTGTATTTTGTTGTTTTCCTCAATATTTCTATTCAACATTGTTTTGGAGGATTGGCTATGGCAATTAGAGAAGAAGAAATGAAAATGTATAAGAATTAGAAAGGAGAACTAAGGTATCTTTATTCAGAGACAGTATCATTCTCTGTATAGAAATCCTAATTTATTCATTAGGATATAAGCATTACAGAACCAATTGTATGTTTATAGAATTATAAGGAACAATGTGAGAATGAAATTAATAAAAATATTCAATTTCTATGGTATTGGGACATATAATCAAAAAGTAGTTCTAATAAAAGAAGTATAAGATGTGTATACTGTAATGACAAAACACTGCTAAAACAAATGTAAAAACATATTTAAACAAATGGGAAGACATCCAGGTTTCACAGACTAAAAAATTTAACATTGCTAAGATGCAAATACTCCCTGAATTGAGCCATAATTTAAAATCAGTCACTATCCAGTTCCAGCTTCAGTTTTTGCAGAAAACAAAAACTGCTTTTCTACTTAAAAAAATAGAGCTTGGGGAAAAGAGAAGATATGGGAAATAATTACTAGTTAACATAATTTGGGGGGAGTGGTTAGAAATTATTTTATACTTAGATGGTGGTTAGTCAGCTTTTTCATAGCTGTGACTAAAAGATCCCACAAGATCAATTGTGGAGGAGAAAACAGTTTCAGACAGCTCATGGCTTCAGAGATTGCAGTCCATATGGAGCTGGCTCCATTTCTCAGGGCTCAATGTGAGGCAGGCCATAATGGAAGAAGAGTGTGGTATAGGGAAGCTGTCAGTGTGTTTCACATAGAGATGTGAGCTGGCTGAGAAATTGAAATTCTAAAATAATATTTAGAAATAAAGACAAAAGTTCACAGCTAGGGCCTGGTGGGTGGACAGGACCTGATGGGTCCAATCTCTAACAAAGGAAAAAGGCCCATGAAGGCTTTATTTATAATGAAACACATAATGGGGAATTTATTGTGAGAAAAACTTTTTCAAGATAAACAAGAAGTGAGAAGCAGTAGGAAACTGGCCTGATTGGAGACATCACTTGTGCAGTAATTCTTCCTCCTCCAGGCATCTGGCATCTCAAGGCATCTTGGGCGCACTGGTATCTCTTTCCATCCAGGGAGTTTCATTTGAACCTAGGGCTGTCTGAACCCATAAATTCCGTGGCATCAAAGAATTATCTTTTAGCAGGAGGTTGCTAAGGCAATGGAGTAGTCTCAGATCAGGGAGATGACATGGAGAGTTCTCCCAGGGGCACACCTCCTCTTAGAGATGGCTTAGCCTCACCCACAGTTCCTTTGGGGCTTCCAACAGGAAGTAGCTCACAAGATGATCAGTAAGCAGACAGAGATCTCCACTTGCCAAATAACAATGTATACCAAAAGCTGTCTCCAATGCCCCACTTCCTCCAGCCACATCCCACTTGCCTCAATTGTTTTTAAATCAATCCCATCAAGTGATTAATTCACTGATTTGGTTACGGTTATCATAACCCAATCATGTGCCCTCTGAATCCTTTCATGTTGTCTCACACGTGAGCTTTTGTGGTACACTTCATGTTCAAAATATATCAATGGCAGTAATGATTATATTATTCCATGAATACACACCACAAAAAAAGAACTCACTTATTACTTGGGTGACTTCTGTAGTATATGAATTTCATCTCAATAATATTGATTAAAATGTTTCCATAATTCATACATAAATATAAAGAGACTCAGAATAGCCCTAACTATCTTAAAAGGGGAACTGTGGTCAAGGATCACACTTCCCATTTAGATACTTACTATATAGCAAATTTAATCTAGAGATTGTGGTAGTGACATAAGGTCAGACCCAAACATCAGTGTCTCAGAACTGAGTCTAGAGGTAAAAACCTTAAATTCATGGTAAGGTAATTTTTAACATGAGTACCAAGATCATTCATCAAGGAAAGATTATTTTTTAACCACTGGCAATTCATATCCCAAACAATGAATTTGTCTATCAACCACACACAGAAGTAAACTCATAATAGATCCTAGGCTTATACATAAGAATTAATCTATACAACTTTGAGTGGAAACATAGAAGCAAACCTTCATGTATTTAAATTAGGAAGCATTTCTTCATTCCTAACACTAAAAATAAAAGAAAACAAGGAAGAAAGAAAAGAAAAATGTACGGGAAAAAAAAAACCCAAAACATTTGTGTTCTCAAGGATACAATTAATAAAATGAAAAGACTACCGAAAGAATGAAAGAAGATGTTTGCAGAGAATATATCTGACAAGAGTCTTATATTTAAAATATATAAGAACTTTTATAATTTAATAAGTAAATGAATAAAGTATGTATATATGAATTAACATTTCCTCAAATAAGATAAATAAGTGAAGTGTCCAGTAAACACACACACACACACACACACACACACACACACACACAAAATACATTAAGAATCATTAGTCAATAAGAAAATGCAAATAAAACTAAAATCATAATGAGATGTCACTTCATTCCTATGAACAGGGATAACAAGATAAAAACAATAACAAATATTGGTGAAAAATGGAAGATACTCCATTCATTGCTGTTGGAAATATAAAACAATGGGGTCATTTTGGAAACAGATTTGCAGTTTCTTAAAATGTTAAGTATTAACGACCTTAATAATGTTTAAGCATTTCACTCCTGAGTATATACCCAAGAGAAATGAAATTGTATGCCCTCATGTGTTACCATTGTATTATTTACAATAACCCCAAGTATACTTTAACTGATGAATGGATGAACTAAATGTGTCATAGCTACTCAACTGAATACTTTTCAACCTTAAAACGAATGAAGCATGAATATGTGCTACAACACGGGTGAACATTTCAATGAGAAATGTTTTCTCATTGAAAGAAGCCAATTAGAAAGACCCTCTATTTTGATAATGTTTATACTCAATTTCCAGAATGGGGAAGGAGAAAGCAATGAGAAATGATTTGTGGGATTTCCTTGAGGGCAAATAAAATGTTTTAAATCAATATTGTGATGATTGTAAAATTCTGTGAATATACTGAAAAAAATAAATTCACATTAATTTGGTGAGTTTTATGATACATGAATTTCATCTCAATAAAGTTTACTATTAAAAAAGTAATATCTAAGCAATCTTGGGAAAACTGGATAATGAAAAAGAAAAGTTCAGTGATACTGGGACACTGCACCATATCAGTCAAGAGTAAAGAAAAAAAGACTAAAAGGAACAGCTGAAAAGATGAGAAATTATGGCATTCAGTGCCCAAGAAGTAGAATAAAGTGATTCTGAGATGTGAGAATGCCTAAATGTGTCTATTGTTGCTGATAATACAAGCAAAGAGAAAAGAGAAATTTCCATTGATTAGTAACATGGAGAAAACTCATGTTGGTGGAGTAGTTATTTTCAAAACCAGAATACTGAATTCAAGAGAGAATGCAAGGAAGATATCTAACATAGAGAATATCAACAATGATTTCAGACATTTATCTAACACAAAGAGAAAAGAAAAACAGTGAATGGAGAGCAAAGTATAAGCCAACAAGAATTATGCAGTGGAGTAGAGAGTAGTATTATGCAGGACAGGCAGGAAGAACATTTGTGTGATCTGGAAACATGTTCTTGTCGTCCATTGTAAAGTACACATATACAGTTGACAAGGTGGTTTTAATGTGTGTCCATTATTTACAACAATGTCCCCATTCTAATTCTAATTGTGGGATCCCACTCCTTTTCTAGGGGGGCCTTCAATTTCTCCACACTTTAATTTGATCACAAAAATCATTTTGTGAACTGGGAAGCAAGATGTTCAGCTGAGAATGGAGACAGAGTAGGAAGTGTTTGACATTTGAGGAAACAAGTGAAAGTATGATATATTCATCTAGGAATGTAAGAAAATAGCAACCATATAAAGAGGAAGCCCTATATAATCTGTGACTCAAATACTATATTTTACTTTTACTTATAAGGACTTTATAATTCTGCATCTTAAAAACTGTGTTAATTCTATAATCTTCATTTCCTTTGTAAATATGACAAAGAAATATTTACCATTGAAATACGTTATTGGTGTTTTGGGTCCTTTCCCCTCTTTGACAAATACATTATTTTTTGAAAATAAAATGCTCAAAATGCTCTCCTTTATACTCCATTTGTGTATTATATGTCAAGATGCATTCTACTCTCGTTTATAATTAATTAGAACAAATAAAAATGATCTCCTTTTGAGGACTTATGTGATGATGTCACTCCTATTTATTTGATATTTCATATGCTCCTTTTTATACTCCATATTTTTCAAAATTGTAATTCTGGTTTTCGCATTAACTTCTTCTTTCCAAAGATGTATAGGTTCTCTGTCATCCTCCTCTCCTTTCCTTCTATGCCCTTAATAAAAATTCTACATTTCAAAATATTATTTTCTTTAATCTCGGTCACTTTCAGTTTGGAAGATCAGTGGAAACACTTGGGAATTCCTCATTTCTTTTTTTTTTTTTTTTGGAGTGAGTGTATGGGGCACTCAATCATTGAGCCACATCCCAAGCCCCATTTTGTATTTCATCTGGAGACAGGGTCTCACTGAGTTGTTCAGTACCTTGTTTTTGCTGAGGCTGGTTTTGAATTCACAATCCTTCTGCCTCAGCCTCCAGATGTGCTGGGATTACAGATATGTGCCAAGGCTCCCTACAACTCCTCATTCTTCCGAGCTTCACCACCAGTTTCAGTTTTCTTTCTTAGTGAAGCATGTCACTCTTCACTACACACTGATGGAGTTTGTTCTAAGCTTACATGCGCACATTTTGTTATGTGAAAATAAGTCAGTATGGTTATAAATGACATAAATTCAGAGAAAATACGAAATTTGTGCTAAAAGAAAATTTTAAAATAATCTGTGCAATTGCCTCATTTTATAGATGAACATACAATCATGTCTTTTCCAAAGAAAAAAGTTAATGATGACTGTGTTGTCTATTCAACCATCCTTTTGTGATAGAGGTAAGTGCAAGACAAACATCTCAGTAGTTCATTATAATAATGCTTTATGTCATATTCATGTGTCTGCATTTAGGGTGTTGTTTGATCCTCTTGAATGGACTTTTTTGGTTGCCTACTTCAAACCTAGGCTATGAGGGCAATAGTCTCTTGGGATATGCTAGTAACCTGTCAGAGGTAAAAATTCCAAGCACTGATGAAACTTTGTCATATTAGAGTAAAACTGGTATATTACAAATCTGCCCACATATTATGTTAGATTAGTAGTTCACAATGCTGACACCAAATACACTAGAACTAAGAGTATAAGATGTCAACATAAAGAAGTGTAGAGGAAAGGAAGAATGAAGGTCAAACATTCCTATATACAACAAATGGTATATTGGTGTTATCCAAAAATTTGTCATGCTGACTTATGTCTGATATTGTTTCTTTCAGTGTATGTTTTGTAAGTCGAAACTCAAGATTTATTGTTTCTAAATTGAACTAAATTCTAAATTATCACTCTTTGGAAGGGACATTATATAAAAGCATATAGCAGGCATTCAATAAAATGAAGTTATTTTATAATTGTTATTAATAAGGAAATAATAGAGAAAGAAGGTGTCAAATCCCTCTTGCTTTCAAATAACTGGTATAAACCGGTGGTTTTCAACCATGAGTAAAAAAACATTTGGAAATACACGGACATAGTCATGACTATTAAATGTGGGTGGACTGGAGTGATAGTGGGTAGAGGTCAACACTGTTACAATGCATGCTTCCATGCAAGGGAAGAGCTCAGATAAAGAATTTTCTAGTCTCAAATGTCAGTAGTGCCAAGAATTAGGAATACTGTCATAGTATTCCCATATAAATGAGAAAATGATTTAAATTGCACAATGTTCTTTTCAATGAATATCCTGACCTCACTTATCCCAATATTCATTTTTTTTTTTTTTTGGAAACAATTTCTAGCAACTTTTGTCAGCAAATTCTCCCACTCTCATAGTGAATAGAAAGCAAGCTAGAATAAAGCATAAACATACCAAATAACTCATGCCTAATTTTTGTGAAAATATTAAGATAAATTTATCATTTGTTCATAACATCATGGAATAGTTGAGATAAATTTGAATAAATCTCTAAATTCACATTATGTTAAAAATTCTGTTTTCAGAGATATTGTCTATGGACACACTTATGTAGATTTATTTTCTCATAGATTGCCATACTTTTTGATCAAATGCCATGTTAATAATGACTATAGAGTATAACACTAGTAAGGAATTTTCTTAAATATGAATCCAATTATGTGGAAAAGGAACTACATAGAAATTATAACAGAATACTAAATAATAGTTTTTTAGATATTAATGTCCCCAAAGTGCAATAACTTTCAGAGGTGGGCTGGTTGGATGTGGATTGTGAGAGTTCTAACCTATTCAGTGGATTAACCTGGTGGTATCTTTAGGCAGGTGGTGAGTGGATGGAGGATGTGGGTCACTGCATTCATACCTTTAGGTTTTATATTTTGTCACTGATCAGCACAGTTCTCTCTGCTTCCTGGTTGCCAGGTTTGGAGCTGGTTTTCTCCATCACATCTTTTCACATGTTCTGCCTCATCTCAGCCCCAAATCTATGGAGTTGGTCAGCCATAGACTAAATCTCTGAAACCATGAGTCAAAATAATTTATTCCTCAATTATGTTGTTCTTGTCATGTCTTTTGGTCACAATGATGAAAAATCTAACTAAAACAAAAGTGGTCAGAAAACTTCCAGTGATTTAGAAATTATATACAACATAATGTATACATAAAAGCAAAGTGAATGTGGTCAACTCAATGACAACCAGTAATGGCTTTGGTATTGATTTCTTATGCAAATGTATCTGCATCATAATAAATAATATATTAAATAAAAGACACAAAAGTATCTTTTGGATATTTAATTCACAGTGGGCATTTTGAATTTTACAATTTTGTGGAAACCACCAATTTATGATAAACTAATATTTCATTTCTGAAAAAGATATCTTCACCTTTTTTTAATGGGCCTTGATAGAGACTGGATACATGAGCAGGTAACTTGCTATATGTTCAGTGCTTCCTTACGAGTTGCTTAGAATGAAATAGATGCTATGTGAACAACTAAGACATCAAAGCAAGTGTATGCAGCATAGAACTTTCCCTAACCCATATCTATGGGCTCGTAGCCAGTTGATCATGAGAAAAAAAGACATTTATTTGACCAAGGAAAAAGTATTTGAACCTATTGCTGTGCATTATATTGACATCTATCAAGAGTGGTGTTTTGTTTTGTTTTGTTTTTGATATAATTACATCTCCATGCAAGGAAATAGAATCTTCCTACTGAAGTTGTTGGGTTTTTAGTGGTACATTTAGAAACCCAACTAGATAGGAAAGAGAGATGATCTGAGAGGACTAATGCTTGGGGGTGGGGGTTATGGTGCTCAGATGGTAAAGTACTCAGAAATAATCATATTGGAGCAGTAATAACAAATAGAACTGTCAAACAATTTATAAGGATTAGTGTCTCAAAATGTGTCCTGACTTTATGGAATTTTAAATCCAAAGAAAGAAAGAAGGGGAGGAGGAAAAAAAGGAAACAAAACAATATCCAATTTCAACTTTGAATGTTCTTATTATTTAGTTAGAAAAGCTGACAGTTGTATACATGCCTGTTAAATCTATTGCAGCTAAAGTGGTGAGGACAAAAAGAATTTGAAAAGGGTCATGGAAAAAATGACACATCAGCAGTGATTCTGTGATATTTACCCATTTTTTCTTACATATCTCTATTTATGCCAATTTCTTTTACCCATCTCTGTTTCAGCTATTACTTTAAATACTTTATGATTGATGTTGGTCATACTTCATAACTTTGGCTTGAAGTTTCAGCGGATCAAAAAGGAACTGGAAGAGTAGTGAAATTCACCCCCTAAAAAGAAATGATTAATTGATATCTCATACATGCTTCTATATTGGAAAAGGTGATAACCCCCCCTTTTTTTTTCCTAAGAGATATTTTTGCTGATGCTAGTTGAACGCATGCTGTTGTCTGGAAGTTGATGAATTCTAAGTATCAGAACAGATGGAATATTTTGGGTATAATCATCTGGCATTTAACATCGATTATCTTCTCCTCTAGTAATCTCTAGTGAACTTTTCTTTAGACAGCACACTGGAAAATTTAGAATTATTTTTCAATTCCTTTGTCATTTTGGTTAATGATGAGAATTGTGTGCTGTCAAGCTAGATGTCAGCTGGTTCTGCTGTTTCAGGTAAGTGGTAGTGAAAGTCAGGATGCTTTTATTGTGAGAGTAAGCAAGGGCCAGGGTATTTCCCTGTCTTCTCCATGGTCCTGCTTCAACCTGGCAAGCACACCATGCTTCCTGTTTCTACTGGTAACCATGAAGTCTGTTAACATTTTCTCTTTTCTTTATCACTCCTTAATAGCAGAGTACTTGCTTCTTATCCTTAATAATCTTGGGAATTGGAGAGGCTGTCACTGTGGCTTCTGAAATATCAAATTTCATTCATTAAATTCCTGCTTTCTTGTATTCTTATATTTCCACTTGTGTTCCTAGATACCCAGACTGAAACATGCTGCTGTTTTTTTGATGTTTGTGCTATCAAATAAGGCCTTTGAATTGTGGATAGAACTTGCTAGACTGGACTCAGTGTTTCCTCTAAACAGAAGTTTATTTTTATTATGAATCAGGTTAACTAGGTCAACCTAGCATCCCAGACTTGTCACTGCCAGGCTGATGGTGGACTGTGGATGTGATTATGCCTTCCCTGTCTGGGTTTATGTATATGCAGGGAGCATTGCAGACAATCTATTTTCAAACTCAGTATTTCCAGAGCAATCTCAAATTTTTTTTTAGTATTTATTATTTAGTTGTAGTTGGACACAATAACTTTATTAATCTCAAATTTTTTAAGCACATTTCTTTAAAAGCAGAGCAAAACTCAAGAGAAAACTCTTCTCCTGTATTGAACTCTAATCAAAATGACTGTTTCAAAAGAAAAATTAAGCTTAGATTAAGATTTGACATTTTAAATATTTTAAAACATTTTATAGTTGAACTTGATACACTTTGGCTTATAATTTATAAGAACTGTTTTTTTTTACGTTTTACCAAATTGTGAAAAGCAATTTATTAGGCTATTAAATATTTTTTTTCTTTTTTTTTTTAAAGTTTCTAGCTTCATGTAACCCTCAAAAAGTCTCATAAACCTGGGATTGATTAAACAAATAAAACTAAACCCTTACTTGAAAAGCAATTTCAAGTAGTTATGTTGTCATGAATTTAAAATTATATTTTTAAAAACTAACTTTTCTCAAGGGTATCTGATAACCTCTAGTTTCTAACATGAAAGGTTTAAAGAAAAAAATCCTATTTCCCTTAGAAAGATTTTTTTTGTTGACTTTGGGATTCCAGAATTAAGTTGATAGTATATATTACTATATTTTCATTTTTATTTAAATGCAGCAAATATTGCTTTTAATCACAATGGTGTTACCAGTAGTACTTTGTGAACTGGAAACTGAGATGTCTTGTTGATCTGGTTTAATGCATTTTTGTAAGGCTGATTATTACTCTATTCCAGCAGATTGCTCACACAAACCACAAGGTTGTATATTACCAATCAGAAAATGTTGAGAGACAAGGTAAAAATGTCTATAAAATAAAAATGAGAATAGCAGCTTGGTAAGAAATGGGTTTAGATTCTAAGATATCTATATATTAATGTACATGTATACAGTTAAGCCAGAGATAAGATATTTGGGATTCTTGAAATGTATACTTTATGTAAATTTAATAATGCAAAACATATATTCACTTCATATATTCAAGTCAGCTGGCATTTCCACAAATATTGGTAAATTTTAATTACTATGGCAATTAAGAGGATCTTAGAAAATACTTATAATGAGCTGAAGTCATATGTTTTTGTTGTCACCCTGGAGCTTTAAGTCACCTGCCATATGTTGTCTTTAGTAATTGCAACAGTTGTCTTTTCCATGCAACATAAGTACTTATTAAATTATAGTGTTTTACAGGATATACTCATTTAAACTAAAAATTTTTTCGAAAAAAAAAATGCCTCAGGGTTTTTCCTTTCTCATTCTATTTAAAGATAACCAACAAAGATCAATGAAATAGTCAAAGAAAATCATATGGGAAATACTCTGAGCAAATAAAAACAACTATAGTGAAGAAAGGATCAGAAAACTTGAATATTAAGAACATTTTGCCTCTTTGGTTTGAGAATTGGGAAATAACTTTTAACCTGCTTCATACTGTTTTTTTCTTTTATTTCAAGTAGATTAATAAAAATGAATTCTTTTTATGTATATCAAAAACACACATTGCAGTGAAAAAGTGAAGATAAGAGTATAAACTTAAAAACTGTCTCATATAAACTGAAATACAAATTTAAATAATTTCATTACTCTTGTTTCAGGGTAGTTTGAAAAATAAAGAGACATGAGCAAAGTGCATGATGCTCTCATGACAAGGAGACACCCCAAGAAATTCTGGTAGCTGAACCTCAGAAGCTTTTGAAAAAAACAAAAATTTTATGTCTCATTTTTCCCCTTTAAATTCTTCTTCCTGAGATTCTGTTTCTGACTTCTTCATCCCAGGGCCTAGACATACAAACCATGGGAAAAGACAATGGTAGAGTTCATTGACAGCACCCTTGGTCGGAATGAGCCCAGTTGTCTGTATGAAGGATCCTTATATCTCTAGACATTCTTTGCTCAAGATTTCATTTTCTAAGATTCTCTCAGTTCTATGGATGTAGAATCTCCTTTTAATACCACACTGGAAGGGACTAAAATTTTGTGGGATTTTTTGGAATTAGGATTGAACCCTGGGATACTTAAACACTAAGCCACATCCCCAGCCCTTTTCTACTTCTTTATTTTGAGATTAAGTTCTAAGTTGCTGAGGCTGGCTTTGAACTACAGTCCTTTTGCCTCAGTTTCTCAAGCACCTGGGTTTACTAGCATGTGCCACTATGCACAACTGGGACTAAAGTTTAGAAAGAGTAAAAATGTGGAATAATGTTTAAGTCAAGTCTTATTTTATCCTCTATGCAACACTCTCCCTATTCTTACCACCAAGATTTTCTCCTGAAAATTATATACAATTAACATCTAGTTTTAAAACCTGTGAGAATTCCATCTTGATATATTTTATTTTTCTTTCCTTAAGTCTCTTATATATTAGAAATATCTTTCTACTGTTCAGGGTAGATTTTGGTTTGCTAGTTATATAGCATTTCTGTTGCATTGCAAATGAGCTAGGAGATAATATATAAACTATGAAATTGTACATTTTCGATTAAATGACCAATTCATTATTGAGTAAAATAAAAGTCACCGAGAACAAAGGGAGATGCCACATTCTTTATTATAGACTCCATAATATCCAATAACATTATTCCTTCAGTGACCAAATTAAGGTCCAGATATAAGAAGTAAGTCTGTTTACATGAGTACGAGCAGCAAAGCAGCAAAATACATATTTACTAGGTGCTTAAAATAATCAGAAAGAAAAAAAAAACTGTCAAATTCTGAGTTCACACCAAAACTCATAGTCAGGCTGTGCTTAAAATATTCTAAATTTTCTCCAAACTACATCTCCAAACTTTCCCAAACTCCTTCCACAATCTAGCACTTAAGACTTCTGAATGACATGGTCAGGTTAGTCAGAGTAATTACCTTTTTCTCAGTATAAATTACTGTGTTAGCTTTTGTTTCTATGACCAAAATATCCAATAAGAACAACTTAGAAGAGGAAATGTTTATTATGAGCTTACAGTTTCTGAGTTTCATTCCATTGTTGGTCGACTCTGTTCCTCTGGGTCTTAAGTAAGGCAGAACATCATGGCTGAAAAGGTATTGGCTTATAGTGGCCAGGAAGCACAGAGCAATTGTGGAGCCAGGACCAAAAAATATTTTCAAGAGCATGACCCCAGGAGCCTATTTTCTCCAGACACACCTCAGGTGTCTACAGTTATCAGCCAGTAATCCATTCAAATATTACATTATAACTGGATTAATATGCTGATTAGATAATAGCTGTCATAATCTAATAATTTCTCCTCTGAACATTTTTGCAATGTATAAAATGAGCTTTATAATCTGTTCTAATGCCATCCATTTCCTTGAAAATTCCATTATTTTGTCATTTTTAGTGCTGCGTAATACTCCATTGTGTATAAATGCCACTTTTTTTAATCCATTCATCTATTGAAGGACATCTAGATTGGTTCCACAGTCTAACTATTGTGAATTGTGCTGCTATGAACATAGATGTGGCAGTATCCCTATAGTACACTCTTTTAAGGTCTTCAGGGAATAATCCAAGAAGGGCAATAGCTGAGTCAAATGGTGGTTCCATTCCCAGCTTTCCCAGGAATCTCCATACTGCTTTCCAAATCGGCCACACCAATTTGCAGTCCCACCAGCAATGTACAAGTGTACCCTTTTCCCCACATCCTCGCCAGCACTTGTTGTTGTTTGACTTCATAATGGCTGCCAATCTTACTGGAGTGAGATGGTATCTTAGGGTGGTTTTGATTTGGATTTCTCTGACTGCTAGAGATGGTGAGCATTTTTTCATGTGTTTGTTGATTGATTGTATGTTCTCCTCTGAGAAGTGTCTGTTCAGGTCCTTGGCCCATTTGTTGATTGGGTTATTTGTTATCTTATTGTTAAGTTTTTCAGTTCTTTGTATACTCTGGATATTAGGGCTCTAACTGAAGTGTGAGGAGTAAAAATTTGTTCCCAGGATATAGGCTCCCTATTTACCTCTCTTATTGTTTCTCTTGCTAGAGCAGATTATGCTAAGTGAAGCTAGCCAATCCCTAAAAAACAAATGCCAAATGTCTTCTTTGATATAAGGAGAGCAACTAAGAACAGAGCAGGGAGGAAGAGCATGAGGAAAAGATTAACATTAAACAGAGACAAGAGGTGAGAGGGAAAGGGAGAGAGAAGGGAAATTGCATGGAAATGGAAGGAGACCCTCATTGTTATACAAAATCACATATAAGAGGTTGTGAAGGGAAAGGGAAAAAAAACAAGGAGAGAAATAAATTACAGTAGATGGGGTAGAGAGAGAAGATGGGAGGGGAGGGGAGGGGGGATAGTAGAGGATAGGAAAGGTAGCAGAATACAAGGGTCACTAGTATGGCATTATGTAAAAACGTGGATGTGTAACTGAGGTGATTCTGCAATCTGTATTTGCGGTAAAAACGGGAGTTCATAACCCACTTGAATCAAATGTATGAAATATGATATGTCAAGAGATTGTAATGTAAAAAAAAATAAAATGAGCTTTATGGGGAAACTCTTCATTTGTAAACCATCACAGAATGGTATTTATCAAAGAAAATAAATTGAAAAAAATAAATCCTATGTTTTGGTAACTTCATTCATTGAATTTAAAACAGACTTCCAAACATGGCACATCATTTAAAGAAAAGTGAGCAAGTCAAATATTGCTTGGGCACTCTGCTTTTATATGATTGGTTTCACAATTAGTAATCTACTCTTCATTGGCAGAAAAAAATCACGATATTTTTTCGCCACTCGTATCTTATTAAATAATTTAACTGCTGTAGTTTATCTGTTTAGGGATCTGAAAATTCTTAAAACAAAACAAAACAAATATCAAACCAAACAAAAACACTTTGAAATTATCACTGTGTTAAGGCAGAATAATTGTCCCTCAAGATTCTCATGAGAAAATTCCTGCTTTCTTACCCCAGGCCACTCTCTGGATTAAATGGCAGGATGTTCCATTGATAAGTATGAGAGTGTCAATATTTTTACATAAGCATGGCAGTGGAGGTAATTTGTGACTTTTAGCTACCAGTTGCCAAAATCTGTGTGGATGAGTTTCATTTTGGAGGCATGGAATTACTACCAGTCCATACCTAATCTCTCTTTCTCTATTCTATGAATGTTGTCTAGGAGGCAGAGAAGGATAATTCTTCATCTGAGTTTTTTCATTTAATTCTTCATTCTTTCTGGTAGTTCCCTTTATCTCTGCTAGGTCATTTTCTTTATGAATTTTCAATGATATATTTTTCCACTATAAAATAATTGATTCTCTGTTCATTTTCAGATTTCCTTTGCCTTCATTATATTTTTAATCTTCTATAGATTTTCCTGCATTTGATTCTACTATAGAAGGAAGCGTCCAACAACTCCACAGTAACATAAAAGCATGATCTCAAAACTAGGTTTTAAAACTTATAAAAAAAACTGGTGGGGGAGAAGGAAGAAATAATTATTTGTAACCTTTGAGAAATCCAGGAACATGGCAGCTTTTGGTCCAATCTTAAGCTCATTATTTTAATTAAAGTTATCATTTTTAAACTCAGAGTTTAATTATTTAGCTTTTAAGCTTAATCACCACATATTATTTGAAAAAGAAATATTTGTTGAACAACTTGCTTAATCCTTGAAATAACGAAATGCAGCTAATTCTAATTCATTATATCTCTAGCCCTATTGTATCTGCTTCAAACAGAAGTTTCATGAAGAAGTTCCTTACTATTTGCTATAGTCCCAGTGTGTCCATTCCAAAATTATGTTTTAAACCTAACTCCCATTCTAGTGGTATCAAGAGGTGGGTCTTTTAGAAACTGATTAAGTGGAGAAGGCTCATAAGTGGAATTACTACCTTTATAAAAGAAGTTGAAAGAAACTGATTTGCTCTTCCGCCATGTGAAGACACAGTCTCAGAAGATTTCTAATATTAAATTATATGCTTGTCAAGATTATAAATCGGACTTGTAATGACATCTGTAGGGTTTCCCTTCTTATTTGTGGTGCCAGATGTGATTCCCAGCATGTAACAACATATTTGAATCAGAAGATACCCCATAGGCATAAGTGTATATGTAGATCAAGTATAATTTAATTAGCCAATGATAAAATATTATGTTGCAAGTAAAATGGGCCTGCAAAGTAGGAGAAGATGTAGATTTGTTAGCCAAATTTTCTTGATCTCAAAAGTCTACAGTAGACAGAGATAGAAGATAGCAAAGGGAGGTTATTTTATTGCCAGAGCCACTGTGCAAATGAGGTTGTATATTTCTGGATCTGCAAATCTCCATTTGCAAGTGTCACTGTTCTTTTATATTTTGAACTGCTATCATCATCCTATAAGAATAAAATGAGATACTTATGCATGTGTGTGTATATGTGTGTGTGTGTGTGTATATATATATATATATATATATATATATATATATATATATATATATATTTCTGTTTTTCTTTTTTTTTGTCTTCATTTTCACAAGAAAGTCAAGTTGTTCTTTTTACCTATGCTCACTTTTATACAGGCACTTCATGTCCACATGACCAGCTAAATATTCTGAAAATTAATTGCAATAGCTCCCTAAGAAACTGTTCTCTAGATATTGATTTTGCTTACTTAAAATTCTTACAAACTGAAATAATATTCACCAGAATGTCTTTAGAAATGTAATTTATTGAAATAATATAGATTAAAACAACAACAAGTAGTCAATCTTTTTACATAACATATTATAATTTAAAAGAGTTTATCTTAATAATACAAGTGATCCCAGAAAAAAAAATTAACAGTGAATATTTCAAGATAAGTAACACATTTGTGAAGAAGAAGCATCACTGATTTTCACTTTCAGCACTCTCCAAATGTGGCAATTGTAGGTTGCCAATTATACCTACAAAGAGCATTGAACCCAAAATTAATTTAGGAAACTACTGATTTAAAAAAAAATAAAAACACAGATAACAATAATCATGAAAGTGCAAAACTTGAAAAAAAACACACAGTTCATATAAATATTAGTAACTGCATCTCTTGCTAAATTATTTTTTTAAAATTATGTCATGTTTTAGGTAGTGACAAAACTAATCTGTGACAAAACTAATTCAAATATAAAAGGACAGTGACACAAGTGGAGATTAGCAGATCCATTTAATATTGTAAGAAAATTAATAAGTTTACATGCCAAGTGAAAACCACATATCAATATCCATTCTATTTGTGTCAAGATTTTAATACAAATAAAGCCATAAAATAATTATATGAATGCATTAATATTTATTAATAATTCTTAGAAATTAATTTTGTAAGAATGATACAAAGGGTAAATATTTACATGGATTAATATTTGTTAGTACATAGAAATTGGAAAAATCTAATCTTTTGCAAGACTAAAAACACTAAATAAGTTAAAGTCCTCCTACATAGTTAAGACACATTCACTGTTAGAAACAGAATCTTTATATCTTAATATGTAAATATAGGAGGATTATACATTAGAAAATAAAAATACTTTTGATTCAAAACAAAAATATAGCATTGTTAGGCAATGTACAAAATAAGGAACATAAAATGTCATTATTATATAAAGAATGTACTCAACTCTGGCATTAATTAAACAATTGCAAATCAAAACAAATTTAGCAAACAGTTTTTTATTTTGCTGATTTTGATAATAAAAAGCAAAACAAACTATCAACACTGATGAATACATGTGGAAATATGCACTTTTGCATACATTTATTGCATACAATTCTTACAAAGAAGTAAATAAATACAGTCCTGTCTTCAAAAGTTCTCATTTTTATATATTAAAAATTACCTTGTCAGAAAATATATTAATCTTTATTAAACAATTGAAAAGCATGAAATCATCAGCATTATGCTAACAGCTGGAAGGTATTAAAAATAAGATTCTTCTTCCAGAATTGTAAGGTCAATAAAAAGCATGTATCAGGCATGATTAATATGCTAAGTCTTAATTTAATTTATATTCTATACATAAAAAGATAAATATATTTTGTTTATGAATTGAGGAGCCTTAAAACTTGGGGTGTGTGTGTGTGTGTGTGTGTGTGTGTGTGTGTGTGTCTGTGTGAAAAAGAGAAAGTGATAGAGGAGAATAAAAAATATTAGTCAAGTTTACTCTAATAAATGTCAGCTGTAAAGATGGATTTCTGCCTTGTAAATGCAGTAGGAGAGTGTTAATATATAAAAATATTAATGATGTCTCTCTCAGCCCTTCTGAACCTTAAGTTTGTTTATTTTTGCTATTTTTTTACTTTTACTATTATAATTCTTTTACTAAATTTTCCATTGCCATGTGTAAAATTCATTCCATTGCCATGTGTAAAAGGTCCTTAATAACCTCGACTTCCCTTTAGTCAGAGTAGATAATAAAATAACTTGCAGCTTCCACCTTTCCCTCTCTCCTACTATTTATTCTTATAGTACTTTTATGACATTATGAGGATATTCAAGGAATTCTAAGGAGTGCTCACTTGTGAAAGAACTGAATCTTCTTGCCAGTAACCATACCCAGCTTGTCAGATGTACTGTCAAATGAATATCCATTTATGTATTTAAGCCTTCCAGTGATCATAGCTCAAGCTCAATACCTTCCTTGCAAACTCAATAGACAAAAAATGTAAGCCAATCATCTATTCTTGACAATACAAAAATCTGAGGACAACACAGTTAGTCATCATTTTGTAGGGTTCCAATATACACAAATATTAGTTAATTGCAGTTTAGTTAAATAAAAGTAATTCCCCAAGAACACTCTTCTACCACATAGACTTTACTGCCAGTTCATGTGTCCATAAGTATCTCTGAAAATAAAAAAAATATAACATAGTCAGTATTAATTTTGTAATTTTTATCAAAGTCTGTCACTGATTGATATCTGCCCCTCACTTATTCAGTTCATTCAATAGCAAAGCATGGAGTTGTGTTGCAAATAGGCATACACTCTACATCTGAGATATATCCTGCACGCTTAACATCACTTTCATTTTTTGAAATTCACTTTACATTTATCACCAAAATAAAAGACTTTATTGTTTAGACAAAAATTTAAAGGTCACTGAGAAATTATTATTTCTCCATTGAATATTCAAGTTATCTTGTTATATCTCTATAGTATGCTGAATTCAAATCTTTTGAATATATACCAAGGAGTGGGATAGCTAGGTCATGGGCTTTTTTCTAGTCCTAGTTTTTTAAGAAATTTCCATACTGCTTTCTCGAGTGGTTGCATTAATTTGCAGTTCCACTAACAATAATGATTATAACTTTTTCTCCACATCCTATCCAACAGTTATTATAATTTGTGTCCTAGATAATTGTCATTCTGATTGGAGTGAGATGAAATCTGTGTAGGTTTGATTTGCATTTCCCCAATTGCTACAGATGTTGAAAATTTCTTCATATATTTTATTGGCCATTTATATTCATTCTTAAGGACAAATATATAAAGAAAATGTGGTATACATATACAATGGAATTTTACTTAGGAATAAAGATGAATGAAATTATGGCATTTGCTGGTGGGAGTGGAACTATTGAACATCATGCTAAGTGAAATAACCCAGACGCAGAAAGTCAAGTGTTGATTTTTTTTCTCTCATATGACCAAGCTAGACCAAAATAAAGGGGAAAAATAAAATGGAGGGTGGAGAATCTATGAAAATAGTAGAGAAATCAGTGAATTAGAGGAAAGGGATTGAGGAGGAGTGAGGTGGGATAGGAAAAGAAAGAAATTGTGGAATTACTAGGACCAAATTTTCCTGTGTATGTATATGAATAAAGCATTGTACATTCACTTTTATGTATATCCCTAATGCAATAATTTTGTTTTAAAAAAACTATAAATAAGTAGAAGAAAGATTAGTAGAATAGAGGAAAGGCAACAGGGAAAGAGAGGAAGAGAGGGAAATGGGGAAGTAAGAAGGACTGAATTAGAGCAAATTGTACTCTATGCTTGTAAAATTATGTCAAATTAACCCCAATGTTATGTAAAACTATAATTAACTAATAAAAAGGAAAGATTATTGCATGGTGCCAGTTAGCATGGCCATTTTTACAGCCATACAGTGTTTCCCAAAATGATAACTACCTTAATTTTTTTCAAATTATAGAGTTTGAGGATAAATTCTTACATAATTATATGGCTAAACAACTCTGTCACAGACTACTCATTATATGTCTTAGGGCTGAATTTTGAGTCCATTTACTTCAGCTTTTCAAATTCTTGAACAAAATACTATAGCTTTCTGTTAGTCTTTGTAAGCCTGCCTCCATAGCTAATTTTCCCTTTAGTATAATAGTTGGTAACCAGGATCTTTATCTCTTTCTTTACTTCATCTCCTGTAGCTGCTGCCTGTAATGAACAAAAACTATCCTGGAGATAAAATCATGCCTGCTAGAAAATCAGTGTTTATGATTCATGAAGAATATCTGTTAGAACCAAAAGCTTTTGTGCATCAAGAAGAAAGTAACAATTTTTGAAAAGTATTCAGCCTCAAATTAATACCATTCTTGATTTTTTTATACTGGTAATGTCTTTATAGCCCAGAGGATTATATCCTGCCACTCCTCTTATCACAGTATTCAATCATTTTGAATGAATTATTCACATTAAAAACGTGAATAATGGAGTTTTTACTCTGATGACTAACAAATCTTTCTCATCATCTGAAATGTTTCTTCTCATTTCCAGATGTGTACAGCCCAAGGGTACCTGGACTTTTTGTATGGATGTTCCATAGTCACTTTGAAAGAAATATATTACAAACTTATTTTATCTGCCACGTTGCTTCCCCATCTTCTTACATTGTGACTACATCCAGACAAGAATTTTGGTTCTGGTAACTTAGGCACAGAATAAACTACAAGCAAAGAGAAGAGAAGCATGTGTTTTTGAGAAAAATTTGGGAAATAGCTATAAGAGTTTTCTGAAAAATTCTGTAATTTCCAGTAAACAATCTTGGAATCAGAATTTCATCCTCAGGCAGAAGACTGAAAAGCTCTTAAGCTCCCAAAGGGACTTATGCTAAAAGGCTCACTTTCCATGTAGACAAAAGAAAAGGGAACTCGTCCTAGAAGTCAGGTTCTAAAAGAAAACAGAAAGGGGAGTTCCTGCCAGAAGTCAGGATCAGATGCCTGCCGTGTTGTCTTTAAAATCCTTGTCTGTGATGATTTCAAATCTGCTATGGCTCAATGTCTGACATACATTTCTCATTTTTTTTCCTATTATGCATAAGAGTCTTTATTGTAGAAATTTTGTTTTTAATCCAGCATTTTACCCTGTACTTTGTGTGCAAGCGGTTATATTACTTGATTTACTTTGTGATTTGCCACATGCTAGAAGCAAAGTTTTGACTGCTTTTTGTCATTTGCTGGGTTATTTTTCATTGTGTGCTAATCACCATGTATAAAACATAATCTATAAATAAATTTAATTGTCCTTAGCAAGGATTAGAGCCCAAGTTTGATTAATATAATCACAGATTGAAATGTTTTCTTTGCCAAGCCTCTCTGCCAGTTAAAAGAAAGAAAGAAAGAATGAATGAACGAATGAATGAATACTCGTAGGAGTAAAGAGACATGACCACAGCCTATGAGATAGAAACACAACCAAAGGGATTCTAGATATTTCATTTTTTGACATTCAGACTCAAAATTTTAAGGAAAGAAGGGATTGGATTGGGTGGCATATATATGATCATCCAATTCATGTAGAGAGAGAGGTCTAAAGTAGAGATTGACATTGCTTCTCATGAGGTTGTCTCATGGGATGGCCAAATGATGAAAACTTGGATAAACCAAAGTAAGAAAATCCAATAGCAATGATATATAAGGGAGAGTCATAAAACAACTCCTCTGAATGGTCAAAATTTTGAAGATACGCTATCTCTTCCCACATCAAGGCTATCAGAGGATTTTAATTGTAAAGTAGACTATCTCCACAGTCATCCAGATGTTAATTTAATGAGACCAATCATAAAATAATAATGGTCACAGGAATGACAAGTATATCCTCAAAAATGTGGCTTTCCCTCTGCATGGCTTTCATTATCTCCACCAATGCTGACTACTCACTCTGCCCATAGCAGATTTCAATGATGAATTTGTGAATGTGATTCAATGCCTAGGGGACTTGGGTCACTGCAACAAAGTAAGGGGAAGGGGGGAAATCTATGTTATTTATCTGCAGTCTGCTTAACAGTTACTTGCCTTACATTCTTGGTCAGTGGAAAACTTAAAAACCCAATAAAGACTTGACCACCATACTTGCATTAATGTCCTATTAGAATAAATTAATGGATCACTCATAAAGTTAAGAATCAGGATCATCTGAATGCCTGGTAGAAGAAGAAATGTGTAAAAATAATTAAGCAATGATTATCTATTTGGGCTACAGAAACTGCTACAAAACTAGGGACCATAATTGTGGTATATTATGAAGCCTTCTCCCCCACCCCCAACCTCATACCTTTTCTCCAGTAAGTAACACTAGTGATGGTTAGCATTTTAAGTTTCTCTTAAAGAATGCTAGCACACTGATCAAATTGATAACATGCTATGACAATAAAATAGTTTGAAAAACATGTGTTTCCTTATTTATGGAAATTATGCTTGACAGAAGATAGATAATATTGGTATTGAAAACCAAAGTGTAGAATATGATAAATATCTGTTATGGCTTAGATGTGGTGTTCCCCAAAAACTCAACATGTGAGACAATGCAAGATGGTTTGGAGGAGAAATGATTGAATTATAGCCCTAACCTAATTAGTGAATTAATCCCTAATGGGATTAGCTGAGTGGTAACTGAAGGCAGAGGGGTGTGGATGAAGGAAGTTGTTCAATCCAAGTGTGGCTATCGGATATGTATTTTGCATCTGGAGAGTGGAGTCTCTCTGTCTCTGCTTGCTGATCATCATGTGAGCTGCTTCCCTTGGCACACATTCCAGCATGTTTTTCAGCCTCATCTTGAGCCCCAAGGAATGGAGCCTGCTGTTCATGAACTGAGACCTCTTAAACTGTAAGCCCCCAAACAAATTTTTCCTTCCCTAAAATTATTCTGGTAAGATCTTTTACTCACAGGAGCAAAAAAGCTAACTAAAACAATATCTTTCTTCATTTTCCTTTCATATTTGCCTTTCACTATATTATGGTTAATGTACATTGCATCATATGTTCCCTTGCTTTGGGTTTTTAAGTGTGTTCAGTCACTAGGAGTCCTGGCAGGTGATTGGGAAAAGGAAATAGAATGTAGCCAATGATTTGCCCTTGGTTTCTTCTCAGTGGAGGCACCTTGGGCCAGTTAGGTTGCTCAACTAAAGATTACAGGCTCTTTTAAGGTTTTTCTCCATCTACTACTCTACTTCTCCTTGATCATCAGATCAAGTGTGCTAATCTAGATGCTAGTAGCCCTACCTAGTATGTTAAATATTTCTTAAGATTTTCCTACAACTTCCTTAAACTAATGTAGGCTGTCTATTCCTAAAACCTATGTAAATCAGGATTTCCATCTCATAAAGTGCCCTAGGATAGACAATCTATGCTGGCAGGCAACTCTGTTGTTCATGAGCATTCTAGTATTGAAACCAGTACTCATTTCTTATTTTTCATTCATTTAGCTTTATCCTCATCTGTAATATAAAGTGCCATGTTTACCTAATTTTTATGGTAAAGATTGTCATGAAAGTATGGCTAATGTCAAACATCTCAGGTATGTCTAATGACACATGGCATTACCCCTCACATTCTTTTAAAGAAGACTGAAGCAATTCCATAGGTGTGTGACATGTGAGGTCACAAAGTACCACATGCTGAGAAGTCCCATGTGTTTGGTTCAGTGCTCTTCTTAACACTTTACTCACATTGGACTTTGCTAATGAAGTTTCATGAAAAAATTGACAGTGCTAATGTGAAGAAGAAATGATTACAATATGAGTATATCATTACTTGCTGAACTGTTCACATATAGCCTTTGCAATGTTCCAGAAACACTCAATTACAGTGGACCTTGATTTGTGGAGTTTAGCAAGTCTCAAGACAAATTTAAATAAGGGAAGCATGTATTTCTTATACTGAGAAAGTGGGGTCGCTAAATTTCCTGAGATGCCAAGATTTTCACTTGAACCACGACTTCAGTTGAATGCAGAATGAAGGCAATGGTATTTCAAGAAACAGACCAAACAAGGAAACTTATCTTATTCTTTCTTACTCGTGTGACTTCTTTGTATTAGCCTAGGCTAAAAATTACAACATAGCAGCAAAGGGAAGCAAAGAGCAATCCATAGTTTCATTTCAGCCCTCCCTTATCATTAGTAAGGCAAATACAGACAATACTGGCATGTCAAAATTGAAATAAAAACAATTGAATTAACTGTGTATTTCATGAATTGTGTATCTGATATTCCTCATAGCATTTAGCATTCTTATATTTTTTTTGAAGTCTGCAAACAGTAAAATTTATACTAATAATCAAAATTTTGATTGTTTTTATTTAGAATAACATTAACTAGCATATACAAAAACACTATAAATTGAGAAAGAGAAACAGGAATTTTTATCTTCAATGGAGTTTCTTTCCTGCACATTTAACATAATATTTCCTCCATCCCCATCCCCTCAACTTTTCAAGTTATTCTGGGCTCCCAAAAGGATATAGCCAGACTTGAAGGAGAGTATAGTCACATCACTAAAAATGCAGCGGAGTCTAAGAAATATATACATTAATGTATAAACACACACACACACACACGCACGCACACACACACACACACACACACACACACACACCATTTACATGCTTATGCTCCAGAAAATTGGAGCATATGATTTTAGTTAAGGAACAGTGATCACTTTTAAAATATGCTTGTTAAATTGAATCTAAAATTTCACTTCTTCATAAAATTCTTTATTTTGTTTCTGAAAATTTATGTGGCTAAAAATTCCATGATTAGGTAGATTAGGTACTGATTCATTTATAGAATGTTTATCACAATACTACCAAACTAATAATTCCTATTTCCTTTTCCAAAGGATAATAGGCTGTTGTAAATTCATAGGCAAGTGAAATGCCTCGGGGACAAATGGAGTTCTGTACCTTATGCCCTTCGTACAGTTTTGTGAATCAGTTGTATAATGAAGAATCTTAGTAGCTGCATCATTCCTCCTATGTGCTAAAGACTGTTTTCTAATCCACACTCGCATATTCTCGCCAGGAAAGTACCAAAGTCCTCTTAAATCAAGTGCCATGTTTTTCTCTTTTTCTATTTTTCTTAATAATAATAATAATAAAAGAGATCAACTTTCACATGTAAAATGTCCCCTAAATTTACTTGGGTGTTTACTATCTGCATGCTATTTCCTAGGAATCTTAGTTTTCTAAAAAAAATCAGTATCAATTTCAAAACAAGAAAAAAAAAAGAAAAAAAACCCCACAAAACAACCAGAATAAATGTTCAGATATACAGATGTGTATTAGGTTCAAAAATTTCACATTTTATTAAAGAATGCAGAATTTTTATCTTCTTCGTACTATGATGAATTTAAATTATTGTTTTAATCTGATACCAGGAGAGACATTCCAATTCCCAAAGCTTTGACACCTGTGCTCTTTGCTCAATGTTTTTATTAACTCAATTTAATGGAACCTTTTTTATGGTGACCTTAAGAATTTAATAACTCCTCCATGCAAGGACAATACCACCTGCAGGCTCCACTGGGATTAAACTGTGGTAGTTCAATATGTCTGCTGGAACACATTAAAGAAAAGAAGGGGCGGAGGGAGAAGCAGCTACACAAATCAGTCACTTTCCTCTGACTGACAAGTACTGCTACTGTTTATGATGGTCAATCCCAGGCGTGTGTAGAAAATTTTGATATTTGCGAAGGTAATATGCAGCTCGCTCACAGCTTCTTAACAATATTAATCTAATTTTGATCATTCAGATATGCTAGCAATCTCCAATTCCAAAGTGTCTCTCCTCCTGACAGACATTCTGCATATTTTATAGATACGATCAATATGTTATTAGTCAACAACCTGATGCTAGCCAATGAATTAATCCTTTTCTGTCAACGTAGCAGTTTCTAGTCTTTTGTAACCTCATTCCCTCAGTATAGATGGGTCCTGGCTTAATCCAATTAAGATAAAATTAACTTTTTTTTTTCTTGTGGTACTCTCCATCTATGTTAATTCAAATCTCGGAGGACAGCTGCTCCAAGCAAATAATTTTATGCTTGACCTTTTATGTACAAGATTAAAGTGGTATGGATATATGCATGGGAAGTCAATGAGCTGTCTATTTTTGCCCTCCTTTCACTTCCTAGTGGTACTGGAAAAAATTCAACTGTACACAGAGGATTGCTAAATGACAGTGATATATTTATTTGGGTTGCAAAAAGGACTCTGTCACTTTAGCTTTGTGTTTAGTATATGTGGTATCTTTGTCTTTTTGAAAGGTAAATTAATAATACAAGGTGGCATTACTATGGGAATTATTGTAGATTTGACAAGCAAAAGATGCTTTAACCATCTATAATATGCAAACTAATCACTTATCATCCTGATACTCATGCAATAGAATGACACTACCTGCTAAGAAAAATAGAAAAACTACAATTGAAAAGATTATTTCTCTTTGCATACAGGCATTAAATCTAGGCTTTCTCTGTCATTTGACCAATACAATGATTATGTCAGGATAATATAAAGCTTTATTCCTAAGCTTTATTCCTAAACAGGTAGGATGCACAGCTTTAAGGTTCAGTGACTGCCATGTTTTAAAGATTACAGAACTAGTAAGCTACAGGAAGACATTTAAAAGTTTGTCTCCTGAGTAAAATTTCTTCCATTTTTCTATCTTTTCCTTCTTTTTCTTCTAGCCCAGCCCTACCCCTACCCCTAAGGAGTCTTTGGTCTCTAACTTCCTTTGAGGTATTTAGGGAGATCTTACTTTTCTTCTCCAAATAAAGCTTGTTCTGAAGAAAAGATAAATGACAAGTCATTTCCACTTCTATGTGCATTTAAAGAAATATACTGTCTCCTCATAGATTTATGAGAATGAAAGTCTTTTGAACCTGCAGCAGAGACGTGAAATATCGATAAGAAAGCAGTGGAATAATTTTATTTCAGCAAGCAGATACCATGAGACACATAAGAATTCCATGGCATTTGATCATAGAAAGCAAAGCTTCTACCAGTAGAGAACAGGAAAGATGCTCAGCTAAGACTAAAGAAGTAGATTATTTTATGTTTTTGATATAGTGCCACAATCCTGTGTACATAATCTGCATGTTACAATAAGGAGTAAACATTTATACCTACCCTCACCATCTAGACCTCATTAGTGGAACGATGGTACCTATGAAATTCCCTGTACTTACCAATCTAACTGCTAAGTTTCCTCAAGTTAAATATACTGTAATTAGACATTCTAGTTTGATCTGTTTTTAACATAAAATTTGATAAACATATTTGGAAAGTCAATATTTTGAATGGCCAGCATATTTATTATTATATTCACTAATTACTGTTTCTTTGGATTTCAACCATTTCATCTGAGACTTTCTGTGTTTTTTTTTTTTTGTTTTTTGTTTTTTGAAGTTGGAAACAATACCTTATTTGTTTATTTTTATATGGTGTTCAGGATCGAACCCAGGGCCTCGCACTTGCTAGGTGAGCACTCTACCACTGAGCCACATCCCCAGCCCATCTTTCTGGTTTTTATCTTCTCTAAAATCTATTATTTGGAATTTTTATGTAGAGTATCTAGTGATAAAAGTGTTTGTTCACTTTTTACTTATTTAAGTGTTAACACATCAGTCTTTTTCCTGAAAGACTTTTTCTGGTATATAAATCTAGATTAGTCATATTCTTGAGAAATACTCCTATCAGCAATATTTTTAGTCCAGAAACTAAGTCAAGAGGATTGTGAGTTCAAAGCCAAACTCAACAACTTAAAAATAAATTATAAAAAGTGTTGGGGATATGGCTTGTGATTAAATGACCCTGGGTTCAATTGCTGGTGTCTGTGTGTATGTGTATGTGTTTGTGTATATATCTACCTACCTCTATATACATATACCAGTATTATATTATATTGTATTGTTAGTTTCGTTTTCCTTATTGACATTGAAAAGTCAGGTAATTGGTGTCTTTTCTTCTCCTTCTACCAAACCAATCCTTTCTCTTTAAGTTTTTATATTTTTTTTTCTTTTCTATCTACATTGCATAAGGAATATTTGCCTTCCTTTATTCTACTTGGAGTTCATTAGAATGCCCCACATAGACATTTTCTCATTTGTTCTAGAATATATTTTTTCTCTTCAAATACAAATTCAATTCCATAGGGCCCTCAATATTTGTAATTTCTGAAAGTATTGTATTAATTTCAGTTAATCTGTTTCAATCCTGTGCTTAGTTTCAGAGGCATCAGGAACCTTGTGGGACACTTGACCAAGACAGAGTAAACTGCAATAATGAATGACAAATGAAGTCCTGGGCCAGGATTTTAGACTGACCAGAAAACAGCTGCCCTAGCTTTTCAGCATCGCCTACAGAAAACAAACGGCCTGAATTTGCACTTGGTTGCTCTTTGATTCTCATGATTTATGCCAATGCAGGCTAGTTTTGGTTACATTAATAGAGGAGTATGAAGGATTCTTCCCCTTGGTGAGACAAAGGCTCTCCTGAGAACTAGATCATTCCTTGTGTGATTATTAATCTAAAAACAAAATGTTTAAGTCCTTTAGCTAAGAAAGGAGTCCAAGTTGCCTTCATGCCTTGCCCCTTTCTGATGTTAGCTTGTGCTTTCTTCCTCCTTCTGGACCATACATTTTGCCTTTATTGAAGCCTTAAGTGAGTGTACCCTGTGGAATGGTGTGAGCCTTTTAATTACCTGACCCTGTATAACTGCTGCACAAGCATTTGTGAGATACCCTCAGGGCAAAATCCACCTTGACAGCAGGCTTGCCTCCTGCTCACCATCCAAGATTCCTACCTTCTTTGTTTTTAACCTTTTAGAATTTCCTGTTTTCATGCCAGATCAATTTTTCAGTTAAAGAATTTTAAAAGATTTTATTGAGCAGTTCTAGGTGCTTTCAATGGGAAGATAAATTTAGGATATTTAATATATCATACGGCCTGAGAAGAAAGACAATGAGAATTAATATAGAAAGACATAAGGAAATTACCTAATGGAGACACCATTTTTATTTTGTCTTCAATGTATTAAGAATTAATTTTACCAAAAGAAATTTCCAATTACTCATCTTACAAACACCACCACCACCAGTATCAGATGCATGCAGGCTTACATTAACACACACAGGCACCCACCCACCCTCCTAGTACTATGTATTTCTATGTGGTTTATAGAGAAATCAATAACTCTTAAATGTTAAAAAATATTCAGAATTCACAATGTTTCCATACTATTGTCTTCATTTTTGCTGCCATTGGGAGATAGCCCATCATTTAAATGTGCTTCAGACTTTATTCCATACAAAATGGCAAATGACCATGAAAAAGGTAAGTCTTATCCACACTTTTTTATTTTATTTTATTTTATTTTAGTTGTTGATGGGATTTTTATTTTCTTTATTTTTATGTGGTGCTGAGGCTTTAACCCAGTGCCTCACACATGGTAGGCAAAAGCTCTACCACTAAGCCACAACCCCAGCCCTCTTGTCAACACTAAAGTGAATGAATGAATACATCATTTTTTAATAATTTAATCAATTTTTTTCTTCCTTTCTCATTATAACCTGTTATAGTGCTTTGATAAGCTGGAAGAAGTCTTAAAGGAAGATATACATACCACACAGAAAGGGCAAAATAAGAATTCAGGGTAGCCAAGTATCACAGGCAAAGCTGACCATGTGTGTTTAGTTCTGGCCCTGTGTCCTCTGATAGCCTGTGAAAACAAGCATCAGAGTTACCTCTGATGTGCCTCCTTGGCAGGCTGTGTCTATTTGGCAGAGAAAAGGGAAAGGTCCCTCATTGCTTACCTGCATACTACCTGCTTGGCTTCTTTTTAATTGGCACCTGCCCCTTGTTCAAGTGGTGGGTGGCAGAGCCTCAGTGTGCGCCCGGCAGCTGAGCAGCTATGACCAGCCAGCCTCCTTCAAAATGATTCTAAGCTTCATTTCTGAACTTAGGAGGTTTCAGTTGGTTTCATTTGTAGAAAATCTACAAGCAAACCTTTCACATGAAAAAAGATAAAAGAAAATTTCATATAGAGAAATCATCCGGGGGCCCAAACAATGAGACAGTTGGAGATAGACTATTTTAAAATCTGTTCTGCTGGTTCTGATAACTTAAAAGAAAAAAAAAATTCTATGTGGAGCTCAGAGGGTTGAAATAAGGCACACTCTGGTGACTTCTTTCCTTTGGACCTGTATGTGCCCTTCTCGTTAGCTGAAGAGGTTATTTTTTTCCTATAAGGAACACATTGTTACTGTGAACTAAAAATATGAAAATTCAAAATTAAAATTCAATGGAAGAAAAAATGGGATGTGCCTTAATTAAATCTTTGTTAAAATAGAAAGTCTGTCAAAATATGTTGAGGATTTGGATAAAACTCACATATTATTTTTATTTAAAACAGAACTCAGTTGATATGCTTTTGTTTATAGTTTGATTTCAGTGGTAAATGATCAAGTGATATCTTTCAATCCAGATTCACAAGTACCACCTATTTCTGTACAATTCTTTCATTCTTTGTAAACAAATGTCATCAGATACTACAGAGAGTAGCTCACCTTTAGACACAGAACCATTTGATAAAATGTCACAAAAAGATGATTCTATTACTTTACCTGACCTAGTACATTCCTTTAAGTTTATAATTGGGCTGTTTAATGACTTAAAATATTGTCTCTTTTCCTTATATTTTGTACATGATATAAAACACTAAATATCTAGTACATTTTGTTTAAAAGGAATCTGAAATTATTGCAGTGAGTTGTGGATACTAAAATGTTAATCAATTATATCAAACACATGATTCATGGCTTGTGTTTCCTATGTAGGGATAAACTGTTGAAAACTCCTAACTTCTTTCTTAGATTTTTTGGTAATCATAGACAAAGGATCATCAATACATGGTCAGTCCAAACATACTCCCATACCCTCTGACAATTCTCCATCACAAAAAGTGTTCAAGATCTGGAGTCCATATACAAGATTACCTGCCAACTCCCTCAACAGTGAGAACTGAAGCAAAGATTTTAACTTATAAGTTTCAAGACTTTTTTTTTCTGAAAAAAAATGAAGGTGGTGGTTATATATAATTCACAGTGTTCTTGTGAAGCATTAACTGCATGAGTTTATACAAAACAAATCATGAGAATGGTTGGCATTAGTTAACACAAAGTTATTTAGATTTAGTTATTATTAAAAAGCAAAAATAGGAAGCCCTCTGTTAGTCAACTAACTGAAAAAGAAGGTAAGAAAGAACACAGGAAATCTGGTCTCCAAAGCCTATCTATGCCTTTTGAGGATTTTTTTTTTAATTTACTGTGACTATAAACAATTTTTTAAAAATTCTAAAAATTCTAGGGAAAAAGTCATATCATACTTTGTTTCCACATTTATTTTATTATTTACTTTATTTTATAATATTTATTTTATTATTTACTCAGATTAAGAGATATTGGGAAAAACAATCTTAAAGTACAACTTAGAAAGCTAATACTTGGTGACTATATTTTAAGAAAATAATTATGTAATAATAAAAATTTTAAATGGTCACTGCTTGTTTTTTGTTTTATAGGGTTTTTTAATTTTATTGTATAAGTAAAACATACTTGTATTAATTTAAAAGGGATCATGAATTACAATTTTACAATTAAGTGATAATATACATAAATATCTTAGTGCAGTGTTTATTACATTTTAAACATCCCATAAAAGACAATGTTATTATCATTGCTATTCTCATCTTTATCATTACCTTTTTCATTAGTTAAAGCATTATTGCTAATTATTAGTAAAAACAAATTACTTCTTCAGAAACAAGTATTTGAATATTCAATTCCTATTTAATTTTTAAAATACTACTTAAACAAGAGTAAAAATAAGAAACAAAGACTGTGTGTTCATATAATATCCACTGATGAAATGATAACCTGAAATAGCATTTTTTTGCAGGCTTCTAATTTCTAGGTGTGTGAAATACACTAAAAGCTCTTGTTCATAAAATAAGGATTGGGGCTTCTATTTTTACTTTATTGTCCATGTAAAAAAAAAAATCTTTGTGGAGTGTTCCCCAACATTTTGTTTTCAAATGTCATCCTCAGCAATAAGAATAAATCTCTTTCAGTTAAGCTTGTTTCTTATCCTGTATATGTATGCTACCTTACCATATTTACTATGAATTACTGAGAAATCATAGGGATATTGCTAGAAAATGTTGCAATACACACCATATCTCATTACATTTAATATAAATACAAAATTCAAGATTCAGATTTGAAGCAAAAAGCTATCAAGAGTATAAAGGCATGTTTATACCAAGAGGCCCCTAGTTCCCCTAAAATTAAAAACTTTGAACTATATTTAGCTTGAGTAAGGGTCAGCTAATAAGCAAGATGTTTGCAAATGTCTCCAATAAGTTTATGCCACTTGTTCAGGTGACATTAAATATCAAGTATTTTTTTACAAATTTTATGATGAATATATAATAACTGTATGTGTGATGATATAGTGTGATGTTTCATTGTATAATGAGAGATTTTATAATGTATACAGAATGTAATAATCAAATTAGGATAATTAGCATATCTATTATTTTGAACACATCTTTTTCTTTTTTTGTGTGATGATAACATTAAAATCCTCCCTTCTACCTATTTTGAAATATAGACTACATTATTACAAAGTATAGTCACCCCCTATGCAATGGAACATGAAAACTTAGTTCCCCTATCTAACAGCAACATTGCACTCATTCACCAACTGCCCCCATTCCTTCCCCCCATATTGTCTTCAGCTGCTAGGAAACACTACTGTACTCTCAATTTCTATGAGATCAACATTTATAGATTCCACATGTGAGTGAGAATATGTATGCCTTGATCACATCATTTAACAAATTTCTTCAGGATCATTCATATGGTTGCAAATGAAGGATTAATTCTTTTTATTGTTGAATAGTATTTGTGTGAGTGTGTGTTTGTGTGTGCGCATGCACGTTTGTGTGTTCTGTATTTATCCAGTGATGGACACTTTCATGGGCATTTTATTCCATAGAATTCCATATCATTACAATTGTAAATATGGTGCAATGAACAGGGCAGTGTGATGTCTCTTTGACATATTGACTTCAGATTCATCCAAGTGTTTTAGGTTACTTTTTCATCAATGTGACCAAAAGACCAGATTAAAAAAAATATAGAGGAGGGAAGGTTTATTTTGGCTCATGGTTTCAGAGTTCAGTCCATGGGTGGCTGACTATATAGCTCTGGGTCTGAGATGAGGTAGAACATCAAGGTGAAGTGGTATGGCAAAAGAAAGCAGCTCAGAACATGATGGTCAGGAAGCACAGTGACAGCTCCACTCTCCAGAGACAAAGTATAAACTCCAAAGTCACAGCCCCAGTGACCTATTTCATGCAGCCACATAGTACCTGTCTACAGTTACCTCTCAGTTAATCCGTATCTGTGGAGTAATGTACTGGTTAGGTGACACCTTCCATAATCTAATCAGTTCACCTCTGAAAGTCCTTGTATTGTCTCACACATGAGCTTTTGGGGGACACCTTATATCTAAACTAAAACAGTGGGATAATTTGATTATATGGTATTTCTCCCAACTTCATGCTTATATTTGTTCTGGCACTATTCATAATAAATAAGACATGGAATCAACCTAAACATTCAACAAAAATGAGCAAACAAAGAAAAGGTGGTATATATACACAATGAAATAAAATATTAACATATTTCATCTTTTGAAAAATCTCCATACCCTTTTTTTAAAGGTTATTTCCTACATGACTAACATGATGGACTAAAACACTATTTCTGACCTATTATGTTCTAATGATAATGAGGTGAACTACAACTTTTATTGTAAATATTCTTGTAAAGCATTAATATAATTATCCTACTTGAAAATAATGCTTTGATCTTGTCAATGTTTTTGATAATCTCATTCTATTCATACTATGCACACTTTTTTCTATTCCTCTCATACCAAACAGATCAAATCTAGTAGAGGGCAGTTATCAGCTAAGCATGTTGTCAAAAAATGGAATGGGTCTTTTTGCAAGTACCATATTTGATTCCCCTTATATCAAAAATCCACTAAGGTCCTAGAGCAGCACCTTCCATGATCCTCCAGGCCATTTTCATTCCACATGTACTCTGTTAAATCACCTTGGTATAATAGGTTGTGACAAATTTAACTTGGCAATGAACTTTGAATGAGAAGGCTTCATAAAAGTTCCCAAGAATAGAAACTTTGATATAATCTTTATTTTATCTGATTGTAACTGAATAAACAGAATGGTTTTCAAAGCCACAATGAATAATTATCTGATCCCTCTAGTTTCAGTTAATTACATTCAAATTTTTTTTTGAGTGAGAGAGGGGAGAGAGAGAGAGAGAGAGAGAGAGAGAGAGAGAGAGAGAGAGAATTTTTAATATTTATTTTTTAGTTCTTGGCGGACACAACATCTTTGTTTGTATGTGGTGCTGAGGATGGAACCCAGGCCGCACGCATGCCAGGTGAGCGGGCTACCGCTTGAGCCACATCCCCAGCCCTGTTTTTTAATACTCTTCAATGTCTATGGGAAATGCCATCCCCCCAAATAAGTAAAATTTTGGCAACCATTTCTAAAAATATTAATTGCATGCATGGCATAAATGAAGAAATCATCATATGAAAAAATTTGATTCTAAAATAATAAAAGTATATTATAAAAAATCATGAAAAAGTTTCATTACTGTTTCTAGCAGGAATTCATTATACATCTCATTGAAAGTTAAATCCATTATCACAACCATCACAAAGACAGACCAAACATATACACAATTGATATCTTATTGTTATCTTTATCTTACATGGATTGTGTTTGTGTGTGCATTTTTTGAAAGCAAATAATAGCTAGATATTGCTAATGTTAAAAATCTTTTAAAAAGTTGGTCTTTAGATAAACAATGAAAGGAACATCTTCCTGCCCTTTCCTCTTATGAATTGCTGAAAGAGGTGGTTATTATGGTGATAAGAAATATGTACTGATATGTGTCATTTATATAATCTGTTTGCTTCCTTCTTAGTATTCTTTGTGTATAAAGTTCCAGATTGTATAATTGAGACTGGTTTGTATAATAAGGTTCATCCATTGGTTTCCATTATTGCATGATATAGACATAAAATAGGCTTCAGTTTTGAGTCAGTTCCATGGCTCACTAATGAACCAGTACTTTCTTGCCTATCAGCTCTACTGCAGTGGCCTCATTGTCAAAGAAATTCACTCTGTACAGCACACCATTTAGATGGACAGAAGCTGCCTTCCCATAGCTACTAGAAAGGAAGAAGATCCTCTTAATTGAATAATTCCAGTTGGCCAAAAGAATTCCATGCCATAGTTAGCTCAAGTTTTATTTCCCAGATCATTAACTTGTCAAGGAATGTAAAATATAGATTTCCACCTTAGATATTATCCTGTGATAGTAAGTGAAGTAAAAGAATATGAGAGTGAACGATATTTTTGAGAATTCACATTCTTAAATATTTACCTATCATCTCTCATTTCTAAGCTTTGGGAGGGCATGAACTCCCCAGATGAGAGCATCACTCCAAAAATAGAAGACATGGGATCTAGAAAAACAGTGACCCAGAATAGCAGAAAGATGCTGTACATTCCCAGAATGATTATAAGGGTGATTTTTTTGGATAATAATATTCAAAATATATAAAGCATTCTTTTTTTAAAAAAAAAATTAAGAATTAAAGTAGAACAAGTAGAAAACAAATATAAACTATTACATTACAAGTGAATAAAAACTAGTGACTAATTTACATATGAAATGATGCTCAAATTTATTTGATACTAGATAATGATTTTAATCTGCACTGTAATTTTACTCTCTGCATTTTCTGTAATTGTGAATTTTCCAAGAATTAAACAATTTCTAAATTTGTTTTTTTGATCAAACATTCAATGAATCACTTATTCTCATTCATTTATTTAGTATACAATCTCTGGATCATAAATGATTGCTTTGGGATGCCAATGTCTGTTATTTTCATCAGATTTTTCCTAGCACCTATTTGTAAAAAGTGCCTAAATATATATGCCATTTGCTTAATATGTCACTTTTGAAAAAGTGAATTTCAGTTGTCACATTTGTAAAACTGCAGTTGTAAAATACAATATTACATTTTACCAAATCTCCTGTGGTGCAATCTAAAATGTTAAGTTGACAGGTCCTATCACTGAAAGCGGACCTTTGTGTTTTGTTTACTAATTTACATTATGCCAAATAAAACTGCCAAGTAAAGTTCATCTTGTTGCCAGCAGGAATACTGATTCTTTTCTTTTCAACGTAATTTTATTATAAATTCAATGCAGATAAAACAACCAAACAATACAACACTATTTGTAGGGCATGTCTAAGATGTAAAGACTAAAGACGGAATATGCAATAAATACCTATCAGCCACTGTGTGAAGCGCAGCATAGCCCGCGAAACCCCATGTGAGCTCCTTTTCCTGATTCCATGCTGCTTCCTCAAACTTCAAGATACTGTTCTACAAAACCTTAAATTTGTTATTTGTTTATGGATGAAAACCTCAGCTCACTACTCTCAGGTCACTGATCTTCAGCAAGATCTTTTCTCTTTTTCTATATAGTGTCATATGTTTCTTTGTGTGTAGGTGTGAGAAAATGTGAGAAAGACATTAATATAGAAATTGTGTTTATATGAATGTAACCAACTGCACACTATTTGGTGCACATGTGCTAACTAGTAATAATGGCAGTAATAGTAATAACATTAGAATTACACCATGAAGAGAAAAAGCGAATTAGTCACATATTATCATTTCCTAGGATATTTCAGGAATAATTCTTGATTTATTTTTTTTAGTGTCTCAAGTCCCTATTTTCTTTGCCTTCTGTTTGTTGAATCACACAATCAAAGATTTAAGCAAGATTCCCATTGCCTTCACAGATTTTCAGAAAAGGCATATTGTTCCTTAAATACCAATAGATTAAGAAAGGAATTGAGATTATGCTGATTGAGATTCTCCCTATACATGTGCATGTGCTTGCGCGCGTGTGTGCACACACACACACATATACACACTGAGAGAGAGAGAGAGAGAGAGAGAGAGAGAGAGAGAGAGAGAGAGAATAAGTAAGTATTATTTGAATGTGGACATGTGATAACAGAGGATATGAATAGGCCATACTCAGGCTGTGCAGGAAAAATAGCATGTGTACAACAGAAGGCCCAGAAAATATTAAATTAGAAATAGAGGCATAAATATTTTAAAAGTAAACATCCTAGTAAATGTGTAGAGCAGGATGTTATATTGTTATAAGAGCAAAATTGTCAAAAAAAATGTTCAGATTCAAAGAATGCTAGGTCCATGTCACTGTGACCAAGCGGAAGAGGAAGGGTTGAAAACTGAGTGTACACTGAGAGGGAATTAACCCAGGTGAGTGCCAGATCTCTGAAAATTAGCTGAAGTCCAAATTTCTATGTGTGACAAAGCACTGAAATTTTGAGTTTCTGGAAGCCTAAATTTCAGTTTAAATAGAAGGTATCCTGATATTGGAGTCTGATGTGTAACATCACAATGTCTATTCTTCAATTTTTAAAAGCCGATGTGATGTCACGTCAAAAAAAGTATAGGATTTAGGTTGTATATTTAACCTAATTTATTTATCCCTTAATTCACTTAAGAAATAATATGGACGCTTCGTATTTACAATACTTACCTTGTGCACCAGGAATATAGCTGCAAATAAGATTGTGTAGGACTCATACCATATATCACTTAAGGGCTAACATCAAAGACTGGTGATTAAGAAAGAAATTATATTGCAGTCTTGATAAGCCAGGTAATTTGGAAGTGAATAGCAGGGTGCCTAATATCATACATTTTAGTTTTTAAACTGCTGAGTATAAACTCATGGCAGAATCTTATTTTTAAACACTAGACAATGAGTTGATTTGGGGTTATATGAAGATTCAAGGACACTCAGATATCCAGAGCTTTCTCCAAGTATGTGGACACAGGCTTCTACTATTAGGCTAATTTCGGATTCTACTGAAAGTCTAATGATCTTATTGGTTTGTTCATGTCACACAAAAATTCATTGATGTTAACCTTTCTGGCAATAACCATTAGTAAGTAAAAATTGATAGAATTATAAAACAAAGGTAGTAGCTCATTCATAGTTCAGTGGGATGGCTCAACACAATTGCAGATTTTGGAGGAAAACAGTACAAGACATTAGGGCCCTAGTGGCAAGATAAGCATGAGCTGTGAGGCTTTTGATTTTTAAAATAACCTAAATTCACAGTTCAGTCTAATTGCAATGGTTATAGCAAGCAAGAATCAGAAGGGGGCAGCAAAGAGCTGTCTGGGCCAGAAAAATCCTCTAATTTGAAAAGTGGAGAAAGAGGAAGGATTACTATGGACTAAGTTAATGGAAAATGCTATTCCAAATAGATGTCAAACCTCATCAGAGTCATGGATCCTAGATCACCTCTGCTTCCTAGAAATTATCTGGTCCTGGTTTACTTCCTATCTCTAAACATTTCTTGCCTGAATGTTTTATCCGTATCCATCCTTACACATTGGTTTTCCATGGTTCTAGACTTGGTCTCTGTATTCTTACTTTCTGCATTCTATTTAATTTTAATTTATATTCTCTTATCTGTTCTCATAGTAGTAATTACCATCAATATGTCAACAGTCTCAGCACATACAACTGCCTTGGTGTCAATTAGAAAATTATATTACCTTTTGTAAATAGATTTCCAATAGCTACCTCTGTCTTCATTTAAAACATATCCTTTTTCTGCAGGTTATTGGAACCCCATCTGGAGTTAATTACCAATTACTAATTCTAGTCTTATTACTTATCCCCTTGGCAAAGCTAAATAGTGCAAATCATAAAAAAATATTTTATATGATAGGAATTCACATGTAGTCACCATTGATCACTCTTTCAATAACCCACCTCCATCACTACCTTCCAGCCAGATATTTCCACCTGCATATATAGCAGACATGTCAAAAACCAAACTCATTGCTTTCATTAAATATATATGCCTCCTATTTTTGCTTTCCTAGATAGTCATGATTCTTAATACCCATTGGCTAAAGTAGAATGCTTTTATTATTCATATTAATTTTTGATCATAAAGGTTATCTCAATTTAAAAATCTAATAGTTTCAAATTTTTATTCATTTCTCAAGGTTTCACTGATGTTGACCTTGCAGAAATAACCATTGGTAACTAAAAATGTCTACCATCAGAAAAAGTTGTGCTTTCCATCCTGCTAACCTTTCCAAAAGCTAGTTTACACTGTCTCTGCCCACTTCCACTTCTTCACACATGATTTTGTCTTCAAGTCATCAAAAACTGATATTTAGTCCCACTGATCCAAGGAAACAGCACTTACCATGACACTGCTTCCTTTTGTTTATTGTTCTATCCAGTGAACACTTTCTGGGGTAGTTTGTCACTGCAGTATTTGAGAATACTCACCCCATCTTTCTCAGATTGCTGTCTTATATAGCCTTTGAGGGAGTGGTCTTTCCTCTTTTCTTTTATTCTTTTACTTTCTATAGCTTTGTGTGTGCATGTGTGCTATCACATGTGTATGTGCATGCAAGCACACGTGTGTGGTTTCATTTTTCTTTGACTACTGTAAGAAAATAATGGTATTCAGGAGAGGCAGTTGTTCATCTTCCTAGTACTTTCCATGTAACCCATCTCTGTACATGCTGTGGCCACATCCCTGTCTTCAACCACTATCTACATGCTGAAGATTAACAGAATGTGTGTCTGTATCTGTATATCTGATACTTCACTTAGAAGACGTATGGGTACATCAAAATAATGTAGCATCTTTTCCCCTAACCATTATATCTCTCGGTCTCTATACTCCTCCTCTTGTACAAGTGTGTTTTATGAAAAAATCACTAAGGATTTCTTGATTTACCTTTCCTTTCATTTCTCACAAAAAGTTAATCCATCCTTTGATTTATTTTTAAAAATGATGATACTCTTCTCTCCATCGTCTCTTTTTTAGATTGCTACAATAAAACTTTCATAATCTGTTTTACACTTCTATTTTCTATTCTAAAAATCTTCTACAATTGTATATCTAATCAATTCACTACCCATATATGTCTCTTTAGTTGTTCCACAAAATCTGTAAAAAATGTGCACAATTTTCAAAGTCCATTATTAGCTCCCTTCAATTATTCTTCTAGTCAGAGCTCTCTACCTCTCTCTCACAAGTTACTCTTCAGCTATAGTAACAAAACTATTTTAATAAAAATTAAATAAGAATAATGATGACATGTATTTAGTAAATATTTACTGTGTCAAGTGTTCAGTTTCTTCAATCTGTTAGACTCATACTTTCCTCTTATCTTTGTACTGGTTAATTCTTCTCTCAGAAATTTGTTCTCATAGTGTTTATTTACTAACTCATTCCATCAATCAGGTACCAACGCCACTCAGATTTGGTTCATATTATGGTTTAGATGTGAGGTGTCCCCCAAGAGCTCATATGTAAGCCAACGCAAGAAAGTTTAGAGGTTAAATTATTGGGATATGAGAGCCTTAACCTAATTAGTGCATTAATCAATGAATATGGATTAACTGGGTGGGAACTGTAGGTAGGTAAGATGTAGCTGAAGCAAATAGGTACCTGGGGGTTGGGTAGCCTTTGTAGTTCATATTTCAACCATGCTGAGTAGAGCTCTGTCTGCGTCCTAGTAGCCATGTTCTAAGCTGTGTTCCTCTGTTATGCCCTTCATACATGATTTTCTGCCTCACCTTGGGTCCAGAACAATGGAGTTGGTCATACATGGATTAAGACCTCTGAAACTATGAGCACCAAATAATTTTTTTCTCCTCTTAAATTTTTTTTGAGTAGAGGATCAGGATTTTTGGTTTCAGCAGCAAAAAAGCTGATTAAAACAATGCCCCTTATTTGTACTCTAAGATATGTTATGCACTTCTTTGAGAAATACCAAAAAGGTCCTAAATAGACAAAATTCTAAAATGGAAGCAAATTCAAGGCTTAGCCAACCTACCAATTTGTTGTAACTGGAGTATTGGCTACACAACATACATCACAGATGTTAGACACACGCTTGTTATAATTTAAGGATATTTTAATAGAATTGAGACCCACATGTCTAGAAAAAAAATTGAGATTATAGCTATTAGAGTTCCATTTTTTAAATTATCTTCATGGTTCTTTTAGAAATATAGTGATAAATCCACCATTTGACCTTAGAGTAAAATTAGATTTCTACTCAGTGTGTATATTATATTTGAGCAATTTATTGGCACCTTGTGATCAGGTATTAAATGAATCAAGATAACAGTTTTGCAGCTTTATGTTTACCTGACTACATACTGTCACTAAAGATTTTTATATGAAGAAAATTCTAGCATTGTTCTCAGGTTAGTTCAAGTTCAAATACCAAATTATATATAGAATAATAGCCCAATAAGCAAAGCATGTGATTCTGGCATCAGGTTGGCGTGAAATTCCATGGGTGTATTTTTTTTCAACTTTTTGCAGAAAGAAGAGAAGTGGAATCCTTTTTCTTTGCATTTGTTACAGCATGGCAACACAGGAACCAAAGCAAAGGTTAGGTGTTATTAATTATGTATATCTTGAGGCAATATTTTCTTTGAATATGGAAAGTTTCTCTCTCTCTCTCTCTAATATATATATATATATATATATATATATATATATATATATATATATATATATAACTTTTAATACTGTGGAACTCATTTCCTAGCAGATGCAAGCCACTCTGGAAGCTTTTCAAAGTTTAATTCTCTTTTTTGGCTATATCTAAATATCTGCCTATAGAAAACAAGATGACCATCCTTTTCTCTACCAATGGTATTTAAGCTCCTACTTCTCAAATCCTGATTTTAGATATATGTCTTTTTACTAAATCGTGTTTGGTATTTTTTCCACGACTCTCTAGCAGTTATTTGCCAGATCTTTCCTCCTTGTTTTAGTTCTACTTCTGGGTACCATCTTTAACCTTCAGTTTGTATTAAATTTAGAAAGTGTTATTTTACTTACAATTCATAAATTTCAGATCACACTTTCCTGAACAAATAATAAAGACATAAATTTTGTTAATAAAATTCTTTGGAAATATATCTGCATTTAATTTGTAAGAAATAATATTGAATATGAAAATCATACTAAAAGTATGAGTAGATTGAATCTACTAATTTCTATGGCAATATAGGTCTTGAAAAGATATATTTAAATTACTTCTCCTTTAACAAGTATATTAGAATATTGAAGAGAAGAAAGGCCATCAGTGAGCATCTCTAAAAACTCAGTGCTCATACACAGAGGAGCTGAACTCAGCAATGCAGGCATATAGGCACATTGATGATAATGCCCAAAGCAAAAGTGTGTTTGATCCACACACTGAGCTGTTATATAATATGAGGAGCCAGTATGTTGAAGCAAGCCTAATCTGGTTCAGAAAAAAAATCAAGATTTTTTAATAAACCTTTCCTTATCTTTATATCCAAAACATATTATGCCTTTCATTTTCGTGAGCCAGCCCATAGTTTATGAGTTGTCATGCAGTACGTTTTAAAGACAGGTGAAAGAATGAGTGGTGGAGGAGATGCATGGGGATCATTGAATGAGCTTATGTAAGATTGGCCAGCAGCCTTAAACAGAATATATGTGAGCCTGGTAACTGGTTGAGGAAATATTTTGAGCATGAGGTTATGTGACATTTAATAATAAGAGTACTGATTTAATCCGACATTAACCTATATAAAAGGTAACAAAGACAGATGACTCACATTATTTTTATGCACCTTTAAATAATTTTATTTGGTTTGTACTACATAAAAAAAATTTACTATGTCATATCCCTAAATATATAAATACGTTTTTAAAAATTCAATTCCACAATTCTTTTTATAATATTTAATATAAATAAGACTTCCTTAAAATAAATGAACAAGCAACTGGTTTTATAAGTACCTAATTGATAATATTAATAAAATTCCCCATAAGCTTCATTGAATCCACTTCATTTGTGCATGAGTTATCTGTACAAAATAGTTGGCACAATTTTTTTCACTTATTTACTTATTATTTTACTTATTCAAGAAAAAAAAATTTTAATGGTTACTTATATGTCATGTGAAGAATTATTTAATGTCTACTTTGAGTTAGATTACTGAAGAATTAATATAACTACGTAAGGTCTACTCAAATGAAGCTGTAATGGAGGTAATCTACACAAAAGAACAGACAGGTAAACGTCAAGGAGATCCCAGACATCAAAACAGGCAAATATCTTCAAGGTCTTCTCTCATTCTATCATGACATGCTTCATTCTCAGTCTCCCAAACCACCATATATCTTTGTGTAAGGAGATCTGAGCCTGAGGTTCATGAGGGCATTTGTTTAGTTTTAAATACCCCATTAGTCACATAGCCAGAACCAAATTGGATAATCTATTAAACTAAGTGCAAATCTTCAAACCGTACATTTTCTATACATGATGTTCTCATACTTCCAGGGGAAATTCAAAACTTTATGTTTGCCAAAATAGATCACTAATATATCATTTCATCCTATTTTTTTGCCAAGAGTTAATAAAATGGAACTGTGGAACCATAGAGCCACCATAGGTCAGCTGCAAGTCAACTTTATTTTGCATATCCTTCTTTCTTTGAATATTGAAAGTCAAATTGTACTTTTTATTTTTTCAGGTTTAAGTGCTAGAGGACTGGAAAGGGTACAGGAATTAACTCCTACTGAGGGTAAACAGAGTCTCAGTAGACTGAGGGTAAACTGTTGGATGAATGTTACTTCATGTTGAAAATATGATTTTGACCCTTCTGTGGCTACTATTCACCATTGTCCAATGTGTTCTATGTGTTGAAAGTCTCATTTCTACAGATTGCAGAAGCAGAGTCCCAAGCCATCTGACTCAAATAGAGGTTTATCAGTAAGATTCACCATATGAGAAAGGAGATTAGAGAGAAAGACAACAAGGAACTTAGTCTCTTGTCCCATTTCTGAGATGTGGTAAGTGGGTTGATTGTACCATTAAACACATTGTTCCTTTATGCCATACAGTTTTGTCTGTAGGATACAGCAATTTCCTCCTTTTTCCAATTTAGTCAATGGTTAGAGGATGGTTGCCTACTGCAGTTACCAACTCTAGGGAATTTTACCATCCTTGCTGCTTAAATTCTGCTATCACAGAAGAATATTAGAAAAGATTCTTGAGCCAAAGTGCTAATTACTAATTTTTGTTTTTTAAAACAAAAACAGACCCTTTCGTTTTTTGTTTCTTTTGTTTAAGATAGTTTTCCTCACCATACTGCCTTTTTTCAGAATTTCCTCAAACTGAACAAATTTATGTTTTGGCTTTAGAAGTTAATTTCTCTAGGAAAGTATCCTATTTGAAGAACTAGATGGTCCTCTCTGCCTCTGTGATTTCCCAGCATATTATACAACTCATCATGATATTTGAAACACTGTTCATTTTTGGTCTGAATCCCCCCATTTAACTGTGGGATTAATGAGAAATAATGTTTATCATATATGTATTATTTTTAAGAATTATTTTTAAAGCATGGTAGACACTTAAGTAAATATTTACTGAATTTAATAGGCAAATAAAAAAATAAAATTGTAGAATGTATTAATTTGAGTTATTTGCCTAGTGGTGTAAACATACTGATAATGTCTTAAGGGAATAGAAGTGTATTCTCATAGGCACTGGAGATACACAAATCTGAGGTTCTCAAACTTTCTGAAGGCTCTTAATTAGTCCATGCTAAGTTCTTGTCCATTGTAATAATATGATACTCTTACACTGAGGTTATGGCCCCCCCTTCTTATTTGACTTTCTCTCTGTATCTGGAATTTCCATACTGCGAATTACCATCAACAACCCCATTTTTACTAATAAGAGTTTAATACATATATTTCACACTTGTTAGCTACTTCTATTTGGGGAAAGCTATTATATTAAAACAATATTTTGGTCTCTTTTTTGCCCAATATAGAAAGAAGAAACTTATACGACTGATGATTTGAAGAAGCCAACTGAATTTGCATTGACCTCGTCCTTTGAAGATCTGCTTACCCAGAGAAGGAATATATTCTCACTTTTTTCCCATTCCTATTACAGATTCTTTAGGAACTTTATTTTATATTTATTTTTTGTTCTAATTAATTACATATGACATTAGAATGCATTTTTGATACATCATACATAAATGGAGTATAACTTCTCATTCATTTGGTTGTACATGATGTAGATTTGCACAGGCAATGTAATCATATATGCATATAGGATAATAATGTTTGATTCATTCTATCATTCCAACCCCATGCCACCCTTCGCTCCCCTCTGTGCAGTCCAAAATATCACTATTCTTCCTGCCTTCCCCCATTGTGAATTAGCATCCAGTATCAGAAAAAAAAATTTGTCTTTGGTTCTTTGGGATTGGCTTATTTGGTTAGCACAACATTCTTCAGTTCCATCCATTTACTGGCTAATGTAATAATTTCATTCTAATTTAAGGCTGAGTAATATTCCTTTATATATATATATATATATATATATATATATATATATATATATATATATATATATATATAAATAACATGGTTACTTTATCAATTCATCTGTTGAAGGGCATCTAGGTTGGTTGCATAATTTAGCTATTGTGAATTGAGCTGCTGTAAATATTGATGTGGTTGTGTCACTTTTGTATGCTGATTGTAAGTGTTTTGAGTATAGACCAAGGAGTAAGATAACTGGGTCAAATGGTGGTTGCATTCCAAGTTTTCTGAGGAATTTACTTACTGCTTTCCATTATGATTTTACCAATTTACAATTCCACCAACAAAGTATGAGTGTACTTCTTCCCCCACATCCTCACCAATATTTATTGTTACTTGTGTTCTTTATGATTGCCATTCTGACTGGAGTGAGGTGGAATCTCATTGTAGTTTTGATTTACATTTTTCTAATTGCTAAAGATGTTGAACATGTTTCATACATTTGTTGATTGTATGTCATCTGTGATGCGTCTGTTCCTTTGCCCATTTATTGATTGGATTATTTGGGTTTTGGTGTTAAGTATTTTGAGTTCTTTATATACCCTGGAGATTAATGCTCTATCTGAGATGTGTATCGTAAAGATGTTTACCCATTCTGTAGGCCTTCTCTTCATGTTATCGATTATTTCCTTTGCTGTGAAGAAGCTTTTTCGTGTGATGCCATCCCATATATTGATTCTTGATTTTACTCCTTCCTCTTTAGGAACCTTAATAAGGAAGTCAGTTCTTAAGCCAATATGGTGGAGAGTGCCTAAATTTTTGATCTACTTTTAGTTGATTTTTGTGCAGGGTAAGAGATAGGGTTTTATTTTCATTTTGCCGCATATGGATTTCCGGTTTTTCTAGCCCCATTTGTTGAATAGGCTATCCTTTCTCCAATGTATGTTTTTGGAGCCTTCATCTAATATGAGATATCTTTATTTTTGTGGATTTGTCTCTGTATCTTCTTCTATTCTGTACTATTTGTCTACATATCTGTTTTGGTGGCAATACCATAATTTTTTTTTTTTTTTTTTTTTTTTTTTTTTACTATGGCTCTGTAGTATAATTTAAGATCAGGTATTGTGATGCCTCCTGCTTCACTATTTTTGCTAAGGATTGCCTTGGCTATTTTGGGCCTTTTATTTTTTGAAATGGATTTTATTATTGCTTTTTTTATTTCTTTGAAGAATGACATTGGGTTTTTACTAAAATTGCATTAAATCTGTATAACACTTTTGATAATATGGTCATTTTGACAATGTTGATTCTGACTATCCAAGAGCATAGAGAAGGATCTATGTAGCTGCTGAGAAAAAGACCATCTGAGAATACCATCTTCTAAGGTCTTTTAAAATTTCTGTCTTTATTATTCTGTAGTTTTCATTGTAATCGTCTTTCACCTCTTTTGTTATATTGATTTCCAAGTATTTTTTTTTAGGCTATTGTGAATGGGGTAGTTTTCTTAATTACTCTATCAGTGGACTCTTTACTGATGTATATGAATGGGTTTGATTATATGTGTTAACTTTATATCCTGCTACTTTGCTGAATTGATTTATTGGTTCTAAAATATTTCTGGTGAAAATTTTTGGATCATAAATATAGAATCATGTCATCATCAAATAGTGAGACTTTGAGTTCTTCATTTCCTATTTGTAATGAGGGAATACACTTTTTTCTCAGCAGCTACATAGATCCTTCTCTAAAATAGACCACGTCTTGTGCCATAAAGTAAATACAAAAAAAAAAAATACAGATAATAGCCTGTGTACCTTCAGCTCATAAGGAAATAAAATTATAAATCAATGAAAGAATAAAAATAGAAGCTACTCTGACACCTGGAGACTAAATAATATGCTATTGAATGATGAATGGATAACAGAAGAAATCAAGGATGAAATTAAAAAAGTACTTAGTGGTAAATGAGATTAGTGATACATCATATTAAAATCTCTGGGACATCATGAATGCAGTGATTACAGAAAAGTTAATTGCATTGAGCTCATTCATTAAAAGAATAAAGAGTCAATGAATAAAAGACCCACCATTACATCTCAAAGCTCTAGGGGAAAAATGATAAACTAATCAACACTAAAATTAGTAGATGAGAGGAAATAATTAAAAATCAGATCTGAAATCAATGAAATTGAAACAAAAGAAACAATTCCTAAAATACACAAAACAAAAAGTTGGTTCTTTGAAAAAATAAATAAAATTGATAAAACCTTAGCCACAGGGAGGAAATTTCAAATTACTAAAATTCATGATTAAAAAGGAAATATCATAACAGACACTTCTGAAATACAGAAGATAATTAGAGACTATTTTGAAATTTTATACTCATATAAAATAGAAAATCTTCAAGATATTGACAAATTTCTACAAACATATGACCTACACAAACTGAATCAGGAGGATATAAACAATTGAACAAATCTATCTTAAACAATGAAATAGAAGATGCCATCAAAAGTCTACCAACTAAGAAAAGCCCAGGGCCAGACAGCATTATATATAAAAGTATACATATTATATGTAACAAGTATATCATTATATATACTTATATATTATTATATAAATATTATATATACATACTTGTTTTGTATATATAACAAGCATTAAAAAGACATTATTTCGATGAATATTTAAGGTTGATGGAAATAACCCAATAGCTAATGATTAGCTCAATTGTGTGTTCTTTTTCTTCCATTTTATCCCCTTTTTAGGAAACTGACCTGTCCTGAATTCTAGGTGGCAAAGTGAACACAATAGCTCTGATTGCACCTTCAATTTTTGGTGATCTTAAAAAGAGTTTTAAAAAATTAAAAGCAAACAACCTTTGATGATTTAAAACATCCTTTGCAATATCCCTTGCAAAATGATTCTCCTTTTCTCTCCCTCCATATTTCTTACCTTCCCACTTTGTGTCTACATTGTAAACACGCAATTTTTTGTTTGTTTATTTCTGTCGGAACCATGAAATAGTTCATCTATGTGAATTTGCATCTGATATTCCCTGTGCTTGGGATTCTCTTCCCATTTCTAGGCCTATTTAACTCCTATTCACCCTTTAATTAGTACATTAATTATCTTAATATTTACTGTATTCCTACTTGAATTTTTCTTTATATCTGAGTTGTGGGTAAGAATCTTCCCCCAAGAATATATACTTCCACTAGATTCTTATTAAATTTCTTGATGCATTAACTTTACTAAAATGGAATTTTCAAATTTCTTAATCTGTGTCCCTCTTCAATATTACTGACAGAATCTATGTCTTCTTCAATATTTCATTCTTAAAATATAAGATCTATCATGTATGGGAGTGTCTAGTGAGTAAACAGTGGCTAAATAACAATAATAATTATTATAATACCTCTTTTAAAATCTGAATTAAATCTAACTAATAACTTCTAGACATTGAGACGAAGAAAACTGAATTTTATTCTCCCTCTAACTGCTTTCATTTTTCTTTTGGTAATTCTGTTAGTGATCTTAAAAGTAAAAGTTATTAAACAGGACTTAAGAAAGGATTATTTGGCAAGCAAAATAAATATCCACACACTGATGTTATTTTAGGAGTGATTTAAAGAGCATAGTAATATTAAGATTAAGTAGAGGAGTCTAAGTATATTTCCCCCAATTGTTGAAAACAATATTTAAAACTTTAGTAACTCAGTCTTATGATGACTTTATAGAAAGGTGATCAAGTTATATTATAATTGGGGAAGAAAAGACACAGTGCATTGTAAAATTGTATTCTAGAGAAAGTGTCAACTGATAGAAAATTTTATTCTTATTGATAGGTAAAGATAAATGCTTAATAAAATAATTTATTAGATATTAAGATGTGTAGATATAGATATTAAATAGATATTAAGATGTGTAGAAATAAATTGTCCTATTCAATATTTTCTCCCCAAATAGGAACAAAATACTATGATCTATATTTGCAAATATTTAAAATCTGTAGGATTGCCAGTTCCTTTGCATCAGTCTCATGCTCACTGAATCTTTTGTATTACTAATTGATTTCTCAAACTACTAAATAATAAAGCAAATATCATCCACCTTGAATTTATGAAAAGCAATATATCTAACAAAATTAATCTTAAAATCTCCAAATATATTTCTGGTTTACAGATCAACCTGATTTTAGCTAGGTGTCAGAGTCAATGATTTCTTCATTTCCCCCAAATCTGCTTGGGCAGCCCACAACTTGCTTTTGCTTGTCAGTATTTTAACAATACTACAAATTAACAGAAAGAAAAATGTTTACTTGAAATGAATCTCATTATGTAAGGTAATTGTCTAACTCACATTTTAATTCCTCACCATTAAAAGGTAAAAATGTGAAATTCAACAAAAATAATCTGCATTTTTATGTATAAAGTAAAAATGAAACAAGATGGAGGAAATACATTTTGAAGACACAATGTATCAATTCCTACAAAGTACAAATAATACATATATTACAATGGAAATTCATTAGGCCATTTATGTATTTTAGAGTAGAGTTATATTCTTGAAAAGCACTTATTTTCTTCCTGGCTTTCGTTGATGTAAAATATACAACATTGCTTATAGTAAAATCGTTTTTGAATTTGTAGTTTTATGACTGAAATAATTTCTCTGAGTTAAATTAAACTATATGACAGCTGTGAGGTGGAATATATAGTAGAAATTAATTATAATTACTTCAGAAATTAAATATATTGCAGATGTTCATATGAAATAAGTTTGGTACTGACACCTTACAGAATATTAAACAAAATGTAATGTTATGACAAGAAAAAAATCAGTATGAATCAAATTTTAAAAATAAAGCATTTTATAATTTCTTTTTATATTTTAAATGTTTTAATTTAAAAATTTAGTGAGACCATGTCTCTGTTCATTCAAGTCACATTTTCCCCACATTTCCTATAATTTTTAATTAGATTTCTCCTCACTTTTTTATGTCCATGAGGAATATCATTCATTTTTTAAATTTGTTCTTTTTGGATATACATGACAGTAGAGTATTGACATATTATATGTACATGGGATATCACTTATTTCAATTAGTATCCCATTCTTGTATCACTGGAGGTGTACTCATATATAAACATAGGAAAGTTATATTTGATTCATTCTACTATCTTTCCCATTTTCATCTCCCCTCCCTTCCTTTCTTTCCTCTTTGTCTAAACCAATGAACTTCTATTCTCTATTGTGTGTTAGCATCTGCATAGCAGAGAGAACATTCAGCTTTTGTTTTTTGGTCCTTGTTTATTTCTCTCCTTGGTGTATAACCCAAGGACTTAAAATCAGCTTACTACAGTAACATAGCCACATCAATGTTTATTAACCATGGTTTTCTAAGATACACGAAAGCGTGGTATCTCTGCCAAGAGATTACGATCAATGAAGAAATCACTTTTTGAAGTGAGAAGCACATACAGTTCTGCAGGCATCTCAGTGGGGACCCTGCAAGGCTCAACATGGTCCAGAAAGGGATGCTTCCTGCAGATGAAACACATCTGCTGTGGGTTGAATGTATCCACCAAAGTTCATGTGTTGGAGATTAATCTCCCAAAGTCTTGAAGAGGTGATTAAGTTCTGAGGATTCTGCCTCATAAGTGCATTAATGTTATTATTGCAAAAGTGGATTGATAATAAGTATGGGTTTATTATAAAAGCAAATTTGGTGCACTTCTATGCCCTCTCTCTGTCTCTTATTCATGCTCTCTAAACTTTCTTTCTTTTTTCAGGGAATGATGCAATAAGAAAGCCCCCTTTAGATGCAGACCCCTCAATCTTGGACATCCCAGCCTCCAGAAATGTAAGAAATATACATCTGTTTTTCAAAAATCACCCAATATGGATCATTCTGTAATTGCAACAAAAAACAACTAAGGTGGTCCCTTTCTGCCTTCTTTCCTAGAAGTCACAGTACTGAGACAGTGGGACAAGATATTATCTATTCTAAGAGAAATGCAAATTCTTTTTATTTTTTCAATACTATGTTTAAGTTATATAATTGTAACCTCATGATGCAGATGCTATGAATATGTGATCTCATGTAATATCTGTAGGATTTTAGAGAAATTTTTACTTTGAATTATTCTACTCACATATCTGATAGATTTATTTTGTTCCGATTTATGTTCATAAAGGTGTGATAAGAATGATGACATACTTTTTAAAGTTCCTATGACATATGAGGATGCAAAAAGTAAGAGGAAAGGTATTAATGTGTTCCACATAGGACACAAAGCTGAAAAAAAATCAAAGTTGTTGATCTTCAAGAAGAAAATTAGACAACTCTTATTTCTGAAATATTGAATATGAGAATGCTTCATTTTCTGTCACGAAGAGATTATCATTAATTAAATGGATAATTCACACACATACATACACACACACACACACACACACACACACACACACACACAATTCCTTCAGACTACAGGGCAATAACCAAGAGAAGGTTGTCATTTGAAGAAAAAACTCATTTTCACTTTTACATGGATCACCTTAGCTGGAAAAATGTAACATTTCAGGATGAATATTACTTAGGTGTCTGCTCTTTAAGGAAATTATAAGGCCAGAAAATAGAAAAATAGACTTCCTTTTTTTCTTTGGAAATCACATAAATGTTATTTTTTAAATAATAGAGGTTGTTTGTAACATGATGCTCATACACTTTCTAAACATTTTTTTAAATTCCTTCCTCCAGTTTCCACATCTTCTCCACTTTTCCGATCATATATGAATAGGTTCCACACCATTAATTATGCCAAACTTTTGTGAAACACATCTTCTGCATTGACCCTAGACATTTTGGAATCTTCAGCTTTATCTGTATATCATAGGTTTGTTTTAACTGTAGAAATAGAATCTTATCCATTCCATTGTTTCTTGAACTTTTTCCTGACCAGACATGGGAATTTTGATTCTCCTAACCTGTGCAACTATGGCATCTGAATATAGTATTTTGCACTTTTAATTCTTTTCTTATCCCTTTCTATCCACAGATTATAAATTATATGACAGCAAAACATGAATTAATTTGATTTTTTCAGAAATTAAAAGAGTGTCTGGTGTGTATTATATGTTCAAAGATTATTAACTGGTGAATGAAATGCATTTTCTCCCATCTCCTCAGCTAAATCTTATCTGTGTTACAAGAATCACACAACCATCTATGTAAATCCATTGACACGACAGAGCCTCATACACCTGCTTTCACCTTGTTTAATTTCCGAATATATAAGAACACCTAAATTTGAAATCATGCTGATATAAATAGAAAAATATCCTGAAAGTGACAATAGTACTAACACTAATATGTTTTGACATGTATCAAAATACTGAATATGTGCTAAATAATGAATACATACTAAATAGTGTACAATAGCCACAAGTGCCTCATGGGCTTCATCAAGTTTATTCTCAGAAATAATGTATGGTATAGTTGCTAAAGCCACACCTATTTAATATATGAGGAAGTAAACATAAAATAAGTGACTTGCCCGATGTAGTACAGTTTGGCCCATATGGATCAGAGTTAATCTGAAGTTGGTTTGACTTAAAAAATCAATATAATTTCAAATACTTCATTATACAGTCTCTATAAGCCATTTATGTTTGAACAGTAAAATTATGCTGATCAATATCTTTAATTATTTTCAATTTGATCTTGTATCAATATCTTCTTAGTTTATTCAGTCATTATTTTGATCTCAAGTCCATGAAGCAGAGCATACACTCTCTCTCATTATTTTTACATAGCTAACCATAGTAAGTGGTTGAATGAGGCTACTTACTCTCATCACATATGTACAGAGTAGACCCTTCCCTAAAAGCATCAATGCAACATACAGCAATCTAGGTCAAAACTTTTGGGAGCCATATAACACTTAACACAGATTATTAATTATATTGTTTTAAGATCATAAAGAGCCCTATTTAATAGTAAAATATTTAAAACATAAATCTACCTTGAATTTAAGCAGATACAAAATAATATATATTCTGTAATGTGTAATATGCTGTAACAATTTTAGATTCAGCCCCGAATCTAAAATTTAAAAAGAAATCCCTATTTTTTTTTGTTTAAATATCATTATATTTCTTGCCTGAAACAGAGACTATAGGGTTTGAATATTTCCTGTGGGTCAATTGTATTTATAAAATAAAATTAGTAACATATTTCTTCATTGAAACTAAAAAATATGGTAATTTTATAAGTTTTCATCTCAATTTAGAGCTACATTTCTATCATTCTTCAAATGTTTAGAAATTTTGACATTGTCTTACCTATTTGTCATTGACTATTAAGACTTCACTTTTCCCTGACATGACTTTAAATGTCAAGAAGTTTATGTCTTTAACCTCAAATTTAACCAAAATATTAGAAAAAATCAAATATTTCTAGTTGATGTAAATTGGAGTTTAAATTGCAGGAAATTAAACCTGTGGAAGGTTCTATATAATAAACAGATGCTAACACATAATAAATAGGAGCGATAGATGTTCAGTGAATTAGACAAAGTGTAATAAAGGGAAGGGTGGGGAATAGGAAAAATAAAGACAGTAGAATGAATCAGACATATCTTTTCTATGTTTATATATGAATACACCACAGTGGATCTCAAAATCATGTACATCTACAAGACTAGCATCATAATTAAAATAAGATATACTCCATATATGTAAAACATGTCAAAATATATCTATTCTCATGTATGTCTAAAATGAACAAATAAAAATTTTGGTTAAAAAATTAAACTTATGACCAATAAAGGTGTGAAAATTAATGAAATTTCAGAGTCCCTAGATTGGTGGTATTTGCAATACCAATATATCAGATTATCCATTAAGCTGCATGCCTCTCTTCTGGGAGTATAGTTTGCATATATCACTGGAGCATATCACAAGGATAATGTGGTCTTTTGTGGGTCATTCACAAGAAGAATCTATCATCTTATACTTTAATCTGCAGCATAGAGAATGACTATGAAAAATAGTGCTTATACTTTGGGAACTTCTTTAAAATTAATTTTCCATACCTTTGAACATGGTTTTATATCCTCTTAAAAATATACTATTTGTAATACCTAAAATTAAAATCAAAATTCACTAGGGATTAGAGGATTATAGCAGGTTAAGACCATTGTATCAAAACTTAACCCAAAGTATACTTCTGTTTAATTTGTAAGTAATATCTGTTTCATAATATACTCTATCTTACAGAAAAAAGTACAAGATTATATTGAACCTTACATAGGAAAAAGAACAAATGCAATAAAAAATTAACATAAGTACTAATTAGCCACTTGTTATTTATGAAAAAAAAGTAAAAATACAATCTTACTGTAAAGGTTCAAATACGAAAAGAAATCTCACAACAAATAATTAAAAAATAGTACCTACACTATATATTTCATAAAAAATTTTAAGAAAATATAGTAATTACATGCAAATGCTGCAAGAATACAAAAAAAATAAATATCAGAGAAAGATACCATGGGTATGTGTGGAGAGAAGAGCAGTCACACGAAGAGGTAGCAAGAAGGCAGGCATCTGCAAGACAAGGACAGAGATTTCAGAAAGAACAGAACTTAAAAACACCTTGATTTTGGACTTTTAACCTAAGGAACAATGGGAAAAAATTCATGTTTAAGCAACCTGGTCTGTGATCCTTTATTATGGCTATTCTAGAGAACTGATAAAGGCAGTTTTCATGGGCTACAATTTATCAAAGTTGGTCTAACACAGTACCTGGTCCAACTTCTCTAGAAATATTTCCTAGTTAATTGATTAAAAGTTGATTACATTAGATCTCTTCTACCCTTAAAGGCACAATGTTTCATCTTGACTAGAACTGACATATATTTCAATAATGGTATTGTGGTTTAGATATGAGGTGTTCCCCCAAAACTCATGTGTAGGACAATGCAAGAAAGTTTAGATGTGAAATGGTTAGCTTTAACATAATTAGTGCGTTTCCATGGATGGATTAAGTAGGCAGTAACTATAGGCATGTAGTCTGTGGTCAAAGGAGAAGAGTCACTTGGGGCATGCCTTTGGGTTTTATATGTTGACCCTGGTTAGCAGTCCTCCCTCTGCTAACTGATCAACATGTCCTGAGCTGTTTCCTCTGCCATGATGTTCTGCCTCTTGTAGAACCACAGCAATGAAATCAGTGATCTATGGACTGAAACCTCTGAAACCTTGAATGATGCCAAATAAACTTTTTCTCCTCTGAAATTGTTCTTGTCAGATCTTTGGTCACAGAGGTGAAAAAGCTGACTAAAACAAATGGCTTTTCTTTTTCACTCACAGGACCTTAGCCAAAACCAATAACAAAAGTCTATAGAAAGTTGAATCCACTGACATAAAATCCCTCATAACATTTCACAATACATAAAATTCCTCATAATATATATATAAAAAGGAACCAAGGAATCTATTTTTTTTTCCATTTGGTACCAGTAATTGAACCCAGAGGCCCTAAATGACTAAGCCACTTCCCAAGCACTTTTTATTTTTTATTTTGAGATAGGGTCTCGCTGAGTTGCTCAGGGCCTTGCTTAGTTGCTGAGGTTGGCTTTTAACTTGTGATCCTACTGCTTCAGCCTCTCAAGCTACTGGGATTAGAAGCATGCATCACTGCACCTGGCCCAAGGGACCTACTCTACAGCTCTAGAGCGATGTAAGTACAGCAGTATAAATATTAGTTCTACTGGCCTAAGCATATTCAGTATCATCAAAAACATTGACCTTTACAGAATGAGAAAATGATCTATGAAAAATGCAATTGAGCTACTCTCTTGAAGATGATGCTATGTAAAGATGGAGTCATATATTTTAGGACACAGGATACATCTTAAACCATGCAACATGATATAATTCTGTTTCACAAGAAGAATCAAGAAATGGAGTAAGGATGTTCACACTTTTCATCATATTCCATGGTTAATTTCAGAAAATTTATATTATATATCACCATAGCACTGAGAACTGTAAATTTAGAAATTCCAGTCCCAGACAAAAGAATGTTTCCATTGGGCACAAGTGTCCCAACAAACATTAACCTGTCATTTGATTACTTCAATCAAGGGGAAAAACCAATATTTGTATTAGTGATGTTTCTTCAAAGTCAAAACCAGTAAGATAAATGAGAGATCGATAGGTAGAAAGATAGAAAACTTACAATGGAAATTGGCTAACATAATTATGGAGATTGAGAAGGTCCATAATATGCTGTCTGTGAAGCTGGATACCCACAAAGGCTTGTGTTGGTAATTTAGTCTAAGAACAAAACCTTGTCATTTTCAGCACAAGGTCAATGGCCTGAGAATTGGGTTGCAGACAGGAAAATGGTGGGAGCACTGGTATAAGTCCGAGAATCTGAAGATCTGAGAACCTAAAGTTTCTATGCTCAGTGGAAAAAGATGGTATCCCAGCTCCAGATGAAAGAACAAATTCACCTTTTCTCTACCTTTTGATTCTCAATAAATTGCATGATGTCTGCTCACATTAGTGCAAATAGATATTCTCCACTAGGGGTACTCATTCAAATGTTAATCTCTTTCTGAAACACCATCATGAACACACTCAGAAATAATGTTTTCCAGTTATCTGGATTTTCCTTAACCTATTTAAACTGACAGATAACCATCACAATTGTCTTAGTAGATAGGTCATTTTTAAAAATACGGGCAAGGGGAATGTTGGCATCCAGGTGATATAGTTGTGTATCTCTGGCAATTCTTTTGCCTATTTTTCATAGTAAGTTTGCAGATACCTCAGTGGTGGGCTAAGAAGAGAGTATATCCCTGGGTTCAAAGTACTCAGATATGAGGTTCTTGGTCAAACAATCAGAAATGTAACCTAACCCAGCAAAATTGCTAGCTGAGGGTGAAGAAATTTTTAGAATATCAGCAATATGCCATTAAGATCATGTTCCAGGATTTGGATTATAATTGGTCTCCTTAACTGTTTTTTTTTTCTCTTAGAGGTTTATTAAGGATAAAATGAAAAGAACACTGAAGATGTTTCTGGTACACAGAAAATGAAATCATAAATACAAAATGTGGCTTGAAGTCCATGCGTTGGTATACTACCCAGATGTTCTAATTGGAACTGACGTACATGCTTCTCCTGTTGTTGTAAGAGCTGCTACTGTCTCCCAGCTGAACCCCTTTTTGGACATTGCCTTCAGCAGAAATGATCTGCTTTACTCAAAATCACATTCCCACTTCAGAAGCCTCCTACATTCAAAGATTGGTCTGTACATCCAGAATATGCAGACCTAGAATTATTTCTTCAGGGAAGGATAACTATGAAAAGCCATACCAGATCTGGAACTCCCTGATGTGTCTCTCATAGGGCTTCACAGTTCTTCTCCTTTCTTTGCTCAAGCCTCCTGTTTTGTTATCTACATATATGTTGATAATAGTAGTACTTCTCAATAATTTTTTAAATGCAAGTCTCCACTTCTGAACATTCTTCAAGGGAAGAATGAAAAACAAATAATATCCATGGCATATTTGATCAAAATAGTAAACCATATCAACAACCCTGGTATGTGTCCTCTGTTTCACTTAATCCTTATGATAACCTATATCAGATACTTTTATTTTGAAGCTATTAATGTTTTCTCAATTAAACATTGGTATGGCAAGTACTGCCAGACTCCTCCATTTCTCTGAGAAAATTACCTGTCCTTTTATAGCAGTAGCCCAAAGAATTGAAGTGTAATACTGACACACCAATTTTTCAAACGAATTTGCAGAGACTTCAGCCAAAAGTAAGACAGAGAAAAAAGGATATGGTTCTCACAAGAGAGAAATAGATTTTCTGCTTTGACTGTTTATAAGAACTCAAGGTGATAAGTGAGCTGATAGCAACAGTATATTCAAGGAAATGTCTCAATGTTTCATTTATCTTTTTATCAAAATATTTAGGATATTTGAATAGTATTTAAGAATCTTATTACAAAATCATTGACGATATTTTCTCTTTTATCTATATTACACAAGAAGTTATGATATAGATTCTCAGATACACTTTTAGTTTTTAATTATAGTCATTATTTTAGTTAACATTCTAAATACATTTTTTTTTGTTAAACATTTTTAACATTTTAATGTTAAAAGGTTAAATGTTAAAATATTAAACATTTGTTAAACATTTTCCTTCTAGGTTTACCAATTATTCATTTTACTTCTTAATTTCATTTTTCTTCACTTTATTTACCTTGCATATATTTAATTGTAATTAATTTTTAAGTTAGTATTATAAATATAAAAAACTTCTTATTTTCATTGTTTTTGTGAGAATATATTTACCATTATATAATTTTTGTGGTTTTTCATTAAAGATACAACAAAATAAATTTAAAAAATTGCAAGATATATGTGTAAAATGTTTATGTATTCCTTTATAATGTCTACTTGTAGTTTTCAAAACCTCATTCAAATATTTGAGAACTGTGGCAATTAATTTAATTCTATTTTTCTGTTTGTTTTTAAATATAATCTAAATTGCAATTGTAATACTTTTTGTTAAATACTGAGAAAATTTTTTAACTATTTTTTTCAATTTTTAACCAGTATTAACAAAATTATTTAATAAGTATTATCTTTTATATGCATAAATTGAGATTTTTCTTTTTTGATATTTTATATTTTAATATTGGTTTTAGTGAATTTAATGGTTCATTTTGTTCTGTTTTGTCCATATTTTCAAAGCTTTTTAATAAAATTATGGTTTTAAATACATTAATGTAAGTTTTCTCTTTATGCTTAAATATTACAGTAAGCATGAAATATAAGTGAGACAGTGTTCATCACTAGAATGAGAGTAATCATAACTTATTGCTTCTCCATTCATGCATTCTTTTCAAGAGATCAGTATATTTTAAAAGAGCAGACAAATAATTCCATTCCTGCTAAATACATTCAAAAAAAGATGTAAATTCATTTGTTAAGGTAAAGAAAATGAATCCAAATATCGCAGTTTGTGGATTTCCAGTATAACAGAAACCCGAGTTGAGAGGTGTATATTTTGACTGTGTATTACACTGTTATGTGAGAGGGCCTAATTAATTCTAAGGCACCTTGTCAACACTGATAGTAAATTCTAAGATCTTAGTGTGAAAAATGTTTGTGAGATTATTTCTGCAAACACCTTGTTTTTTTATTTTTACTTTTACTCTTATACCTCACAATTTTTCTTAGATTTATTAATTGACAGTGGTCTTCTTTAGTGCCACTGGTTAGTTTTCTAGATCACTATTTCTACTATTTCATTAGATGGCATCTATTTGTGGCCATTGCATTGAATATATTAGCTAGATACAGCACTCATAGCCCGTGTCTTGCCAGGTGTTGACAGTTTGACAGGAAGAGTAAGAATGATTTTTCACAAATGTTTTTATCATATACCTGTATTGTGTTTTTTATTTGTATTCATTAAAAGTGTTTCAAGATAAAATTAATATTAAGCACAGAGTTTTACTGGAATTCCATTAATATCTACATGATCTAGCAAGAAGTCATAACTTTCTAGTGCTCCATGTTCTTATTCTAGAATTCTGTTTATTTCACGTTTTCCTGAAGATGACTTCAGTAAAGTCAATAAAGATTTATGGGTTGATTATGAGTATCATATATTTTATATTATAATCTTTTCCAAATGTTTATGATTCTTATTATTGCTGTAGATAAGAACTGTTTCGTTATAATCTGCTTGGTGATGACTGCTGCTCAGTATTGCAGGAGGCTAAATTATCAGAGCAGATCTTAACCAAAGCAAACTTTATTACTGATTAGTGAAGGACACAAACAAAAAGAAAGCACAGATATTAAATATCTATCTCTGGAAAATTGAATTGTCCGATGGCAGCTTCCAATGCACCTCTTCTTTAGATCTGGGAAACATTTTATTTTTGAAGTTAATAATAAATAAGAAGCCATTAAGCTGAAGCTATATAAGTACACGAATTTCTGTGTAGCATGCTCCAACCTAATGTAGTAGATAGATAAGCTGAAAACTAATTTAGGAATATATATTTTAGAAGAAACAACTGAGTTTGAGCCAATTACAAAGAATGGAGCCTCAGCCAATTACAAAGAATGGAGCCTCAGCCAGTCACAGGTGGGGAACTGATCATGCCCAAACAAGGAAAATGCCTAGGGGTGTTAATCAGATTGTTGCTCTATTTTCCATGGGTTTTAGGCCTTTAAAATGTCACTGCTCTTTTTGCTAAGCAGAGCTAGCATTCCTTAGAAATCTGAGTAGCATGATTTGAATGAACTACTCTTTCCTTCTGTAGAAAGGAACCAGAAATTCCATGCTGTAATTGGCCCATGAGTGTGATGAAAAGAACACCCTTCACTGAAAATGCCTGCAGAATTGAAGTGTGAATCCAGCCTTATTCTGTTCTTTTGCTCTTTTCTTCTTTCTTCATTGATTCTAATTGCTTTCTTCTTTTGGCCATTTATATGTAAAACAAATGTTTTAGTTCCTGTAAGATTTTTAAAAATTATTTATTCTTAAAACAGATACTTTCAATTTTAATATAAATAACTTAGTCATCATAGATCAACACTGATAGCATACACTGCTAAAAAAAAAATCTCACCTTTAACAACTCACATTTCCACTAAGATGTTAAGTGAAGAGTGATGTAATTGATTTCATCATTGCTTCTGCCTTCTAATGCCAGCAACTTAACTTGCTTCAACCCAAGTGCATCTTAATCTTTATATTCAAAGACAATTGCTTGACTCCCCCACCCCCAAAGCATTCTTGACATCTCTTTGTTTTGTTTCTGTAATACTGATGGATTTTTTTTTAGACCCTCTTGGGTCAAAAACTGTAGTTAATATGCAAACCATCTAGCTTTGTAATCAGTGTTTCTGAAAGGTTGTTACCAGCGTTCTCTAAGGAACCTACAAATCCTGAATCAGGAGAAAACACCATGCCAATCTAATTATTCTTTGCCCTCAGCCTCAGATCAATGACAAAATCATATACCTTCATTATCTGTGCAATCAGTGAGAGTTCAGTAATTTATTATTTTGTTTATTATCATAGCACATACACATACCCATAGATATGCTTGTATTCAAACATATTGATATACTTAAAAAATTTTATGCTGTATTTAATCTCACTAACTTGCTTAGTGTTACATGTTCCTCAAGGAGATACTGTATTTCATTAAGAAGCCCTTCTGGGGCAGTCTATCCTCATAGTTTTCCTCTAAATAATTGCAAGCTGATAGCTCTGTAATACGTACAAGATGCTTCATATCACTTATAATATTATCATAGGGAAGAACAACCTGTGTAAAATCCTCTGTGTCCTGTATATGCCAGTAATTAGCTTCTTTTTTTAAAAAAAAAAACATTAAAACTAGAAAGGAAGGGTAGAAATATATTGACAGAGGATATTTCAAAATTCCTATTAGGTATTTAGAATTCCTTGTATTTATAATAAGTTTCTAAGAATGTTATAAAAGCGTAGTGATCTTGCAAATTGTGTTTGTTGACAGAAATTTAAGGTTGAAAAACTATAAAAGAATAAAAAATGCAGAAGTTATTCATGACATAAATTTGATCTCAATGCATACATATTGTTATGTAGGCTAAATCTTAAGGAGGGAAACTAGTTCAAAATATTTTAGATTGTATTTTGTGTTTCTTACTGTGAAGTTAGGTTTAATCTGTGTTACAAAGCCTTGTAGTGTTTTGTGCTATTATTTATTCTATGTGATAATGTCTTTACAAATTTTCTTATATAAGCTGATGGAATCTTCATGCTATCTTCTGAATTTTCTAAAAACAAGAACATAAATAAATAAGCACCATGATAAATCCTAAGTACTTTATGCAGAGGAAAAATTCACCTGAGAGGCAAAAAAACAAATTATTAGTTAGAAAAGGCCAAGAAGCTAACTCAGTTCATAACAGAAATAGTGCAAATAACCAGTCACAACACCATAGTTAAAGAAAACAAAGCAGATCATCAAGCTACAAGGGAAAAGGGACTCAAAAACCAATCATACTTGGCATTAATGGTTTCCATGCTCTCAACAAGTATAAATCTTGCAAACTGAAAGCAAAAGCTGAAGTTTTAAGAAAATAAATATTTAGGTGTAAAGTGGGGCTCCTTTTCTTCTATTCTTTAGTCTTTCATTTTTTTTAATTTAACCAAAAAAATATGTGTTCCAAAACATTGAATGGAACTCTTATGTCATTAAAATTATTTTATAAGCTAATGTTATTTCAATTGACCACGTGGAAGTTTACTTGGGATGTAATAAGTCCCTCAGTTATAGTGAATGTTTATGAATTATTTATTTATGAATTGAAACCCAAGGGAAAATGAATTTGCTGAAGATTTAGTACTTGCTTATTTATGGAAACAACATTCTAGATAGTCTATGCATTAGTGTGTGCTTTTCAAAAGTGGGTATAATGATTTTAATATGTATAATTTGGGGTTTATAAAAAAATTACTAAAAAGACTGGAAAATATTACAAGTCAAATTGTATTATTTATTTTCTATTAGAAATACAGACAAAAATATTCTAAGTCATCATTTGATTATGTTGATATTTTAATTTAAAAATCAGTATGTATACACTGTACAAACAAAAGTGAACTATGCACTTATAAAAATTCATTTATATCATATGTACATTCATATATATCATAGGCCTTATTATCCAGCAGCCGTTATTTTTAAAAAGGCAATGTGGAACAGGAACAATAAGGGGCTCCATCTTACAGATAGGAAAAATACTGAGACTCTCAGTTTGATAGGAAAAAAAAATGGGACTTTGTTTTAAGTTACTCTGAGTCTTTCTTTTTATGCAGCAATAAATAACAAATATACCCTCACTCAGACCCTAACAATGAGCACAAAGAGAAAAGCTAAATCCTGAAAAAGAATGGATATTTCAGAAAGAGGAGACAAGAAAACCATGGTGGTATGCATTTCTCATAGAGCAGTGAGAGGCAGAGTCTAAGTGTAGATTGGTTTTCCTTTGTCCCTCCTGGCTTCCCCTTTTCCTTCTTTCATTTCTGTTTTTCTTTATTTCATTCTGGCCCCCTTCCTTATACACTCTAGAGTTTCTACATCAATAACTAATTTACTTTCACAATGTTAATGATTATATCACCAAATCACTCTCTCAAACCCTTCATTCTCTTGTAATTTTCAACATGGAGAGGTAAATGTGGGAAAATATTTTTCAAAAACTGTTAGTTTTGAAAGGAAAGTTTAAAAAATTAAAGCTAGGGTGAAATCAAAACCTATTAAACTCAGATACCACATTCATTCAGGCTAATATGTTAAAATTGAAGATTCTTATATTTTGAGAAGTGCAGATTGGAACGGGTTGGCTCATTTTTGGTGGAGGGGAGAAGTACCAGGGTTTGAATTCAGGGGCACTCGAATACTCAGCCACATCCCCAACCCTATTTTGTATTTTTTTTAGAGACACGGTCTCACTGAGTTGCCTAGCACTTTGATGAGGTTGGCTTTAAATTCAGGATGCTCCTATCTTAGCCTTCGGAGCCACTGGGATTACCGGTGTGCACCACCACGCCCAGCATAAGTTTGTTCACTTTTTATTCAGCTTTTTTGCTGCTGTGACTACATGACCTGACAAGAACAATTTTAGGGAATGAAAAGTTTATTTATGGGCTTACAGTTTCAGAGTTTCAATCCATAGCATGCTGGTTCCTTTCCTCAGGGCTCCATGTGAGGCAGAATATCATGATGGAAAGAGTGTGGTGGAGGGAAACAGCTCACATGATAATCAGAAAGCAGAGAGTACAACAACATGTACACCCCAAAGTCACTCCCCCAATGATCTATCTTCTCCATCCACACCCTGCCTTCCCTTCAGTTACCACTAAGTTAATCTTCTCAGGAAAATTAATTCACTTATTGGGTTAAGGCTCTCATAACCCAATAATTTCTCCTTTAAACCTACTTGAATAGTCTCACACATGAGTTTTTTAGGGGACACCTCACATGCAAATCACAGCACTCCTTCAACTGAAAATACATGCTCCTCTTCTGACAATAGATGCTATTGGAATAAAACTTAATGGTTTTAGATATATCAGTATAGTTGTTATATTTCCAAAATTTAATTTTATTACAAAATTCAATATTTCTGTTTTCCCAGTCCCAGATATTTAGGATGTTGATACAGAACATCATTTAAACACAGTTATTACAATGAGTTATCTCAAAAAGTGGGAAAAAAACTCCTTGTATGTTCAAAACAAAAAATACATTTACTTAATAGTTATATTGATGTGCTAATCAAGTTGTTTTAAAAAATCAGAGGTCTTCTCTGAATAAGAGTTCTTTTTAATCTACCACTAGAAACATTTTCTTCTTACTTTCTTTCCTTCTTTATTCCTCCCTCCCTTCCTTCATTTCTTTTGAGATGCTGAGGATTGAATGTAAAGCCTCTTGCATCCTAGATAAGCACTCTACTACTGAGATACATCCCCAGCTCTGAAACATTCACTTTGATTAATTTGATTTATATAGTGAAGAATGTGGACGACAGATAATACAGTTCTCAAACCTTGCAACTTTTATTTTGATATATTGTATTGAAAGAAAGCTAATCTACTTTATTTACTAAAAAGTAGAAATTAGAATTATCATGTATGATAACAAAAGTAATTTTGAATACATCCTAATGAAATGACCACAACTTTATCATCTGTCTCCATGTTAAACTAAAAGGTGTTGTGGAAAATTTTCGGTATTTGTTATTATAAAAGTAGTTAGAACAAAAGTGAAACCGAGGCTCAGAGGTGGTAAGATATCATTTCTGAGTTATAAAATGAACTGACAGAGGTCTGCCATTAAGGAATACAGATTCAGTAAAGCCAACATTTATCTTGTCAACAGATAAAAAGGATAGAAGCTTCATATAAGGTCAACAGTATTCTATAATTCTTTTAAAGACTGCATTGCTATGAAAGTAGGAATAAGAAAATGAATCAAGTGAAGAAAAGATCTGCTTCACAAAGGTGGGAAATGTGGGATATATTGTCACTATGTGACTCTGATCCTGGTTAAGTTCCCATTTTCAATGCTTGTTCGTAACATATTTCAGCTAAAGGTTTTACCTATTTATTCAGTCTTTACAATATTCTTGTCATACATCTATGTCTGAGATGCTCCTACTGATGATTATTTCATGAAGCATTCATTAGTACCTATTCAACTTTCCTGCTCTGAACTGAGTATTGATATAAACAACAATTGGCATTTTATATTATATATTATAATTTTGTTCCATTGTTTTGTTTTGCAATTTTGCTATGTTTCAAATAGAGGAAATATCAATTCAACATAGACATAGATGTTTTGAATACAAATGCCTTTTTTTATCATTGAAACACTTCAGATCCTACCACGCTGTATTATATAATCAGAATAAAATATATAAATTAATCAATGGTTAGGGTTTACATAATGATTGCCTCATTCAGATCTCTTAATAAAGAATATAACTTCTTTCTAAATTCATATTCAGTGCAAAGATTGTGGAATTTAATTCCAGATTTCTATTGCACTGCTGAAATATAAGCAATGGCTATAAGAGACAATTAATAATTTTAAAAGAGGACTAGACTTGGTTTCAGGTAATCTAAGTTCACTTCCTAGCTCTGCTTATACCAGTTTATTCATTCATAGAATGGAAATTGTAATGAAATAGGCTGGATGTAAACTAAGATAGGCAATCTGTGTTAAAATACCTTGAATATTACAGAATATAACATGGTTTAAGTCTTATGCCTGAGTGATGTAATATAGAATAATATTATCCCAGGAATATTGAGATCTTAGTCAAGGCAAGGAGAAATATGTGTTTTCACAGTATAACTGTGAAACAGAATACCAGTGTCTTCAAAGTTCTACAGGAAGATGAAAATCCTAATCTTGACAACAAAAGTATTCTCAAAATTGGAGCAATTGAGAATAAATAGAATTCTGTGATTCTGAATCTTTCTGGCCTAAGAGACTATTAATGAGGTTTCAATTATTTTTGTCTTATAGCCCTGAAGGGGAATTATAAGAGGTGATATTATAAAATAATGAATACACTATCAATATGTTTAAAAAGAGAAGATGACATATTAGAGGAAGGGGCGCTTCCCACAAATTTCTTACTTCCAGATTTAAAATGTAGAAAGAATACTCCTTAAAGAAATGGTCTTAAAAGAACTCACTGTAATTTAATTCCCTAAAGTCAAGAAGCAAAACCAAGAATCAATAAGTGGAATAATATCAAATTATTAAGTTTCTGCACAGCAAAGGAAACAAGCGTATAAAGAGAAAACCTACAGAATGGAAGAAATCTTCACCATCTGCTTCTCTGACAGGGGATTAATATCCAGAATATATAAAGAACTCAAAAAGTTTAACAACAACAACAAAATAAATCAATCACTGGGCAAAAGAACTAAACAGACACTTCTCAAAAGAAAAATCACAAATGTCCAAAAATATATAAAAAGTAAACATGTTTAGCAATCATTGAAATACAAATAAAGTCACTGAGATTTCACCTCACTCTAGTCAGAATGGCAAATATCAAGAATATAAATAATAGTAAAACTTGGCTAGAAAATGAAAAAAAAGGTACACTCATACATTGTTAATGGCACTGCAAATTAATGCAACCTCTCTAAAAAGTAGTATAAATTCTTCAAAAAAAAACTATAAATAAAACCTCCATTTGACCCAGCTCTCCCTCTTCTTGGTATTTATTCAAAATATCTAAAATAAGCATTATATAGTGATATAGCTACATCAATGTTTATAGCAGCACAAGTAATAATAACCAAATTATGGAACAGAACACATTGCTCATCAATAGATGAATGGATTAATAAAATGTGATGTGACATATATTTACAATAAAGTTTTATTCAGTCCTAAGAAGAATGAATGAAATTATGGCATTTGCTGTTAAATGGATGGAAATTGAGAACATAATGCTAAGTGAAATAAATCAGATCCAGAAAATTAAGGGTCAGATTTTTTTCATTCATATGCTGAAGTTTGACCAAAATAAGGGGAAAAGAAGAGAGGTCAGATAACATAAAGATATAAAGTAGGACTATGGAGTGGAAAGAGGTTGAGAGGGAGGTGTGAGGCACAGGAAAGGAAAAAAAATGGGGACTGAATTTAAGAAACCCCACTATATTCCTACAACATTGTTAATTCTAGCTTTATACACACACACACACACACACACACACACACACACACACACACACATATTTATAAATAAGTAAATGAGTGAAAGGAAGACCAATACAGTAGAGGAAGGAGAATAAGGGGAGGGAGAATGGAAATGAAAGGCGGAGACACTGGGGACTGAAATGGAGTAAATCAAATTCTTGCATGTATGATTTTGTCAAAATGAACCTAACTGGGAGCTGGGGCTGTAGCTTGGTGGTATAGGACTTGCCTAGCATGTGTGAGGCACTGTGAGTTTGATTCTCAGCACCATGTATACATAGTAAATAAAGGTCCATCAACAAATTTTAAAAGATAATTTTTTTTTAATTTTTAAAAATGCACCTAACTACTATGTATCATTCTAATGTTCTATTAAGAAATAATACTAAGACCTAATTTATAGTTCAAGTAAATAACAAAATTGACTATTATATATATTTTATATTTTAATGGTTCATATGTAGGTGATATTTGAATTTGCAGCAGATACACTGAAAATTTTGAAGGACAAATATTCAAGCAGGTGCTAAATTTAATTATGTTGTAGGGAATGCTTTTGGAAGAAGTATACCTATGTTCTAAAAATTTATGATTCTACTTTCAGAGAATAACACAGAAAAAAGTATTTAATTGTTCAGCTTTGCAAAACACAAATTCAACTTTTATATCAATTTTGAAGAATGCATTGTAAATTCACCCTGTATCTTGCTATATTATTTTAAATTATTTTAAGGTGTTTTACAGCAGTATGTAATGCAGTACAATTGCATTCATACCAATTAACTAAGATTTCTAGTTGACAAAATATCAGTTGATATACAGTTCTTTAAATCTGTATTTGAAAATATGGGGCCAGCAATTTCTATACAATGGAAATATTTAGATCTATGAATTTTTACACTGACAGATTTCAGAAATTATATCAATGATAATGGAACAGATTTTACCCAGACCATCTGTTATTATTCAAAAATTTTAATTTCACAAATGAAAAACTACTTTATAAAAAACATCAATGATAAGAGTGCTGAGATATTTTTCCTCTAAACATCATAGTTTAGCTGTTTTCTCAACAAAATATATTTCACAAGCAATATAGCTTGATTTTCTCAGTTATAGAGTAATACACAATGTATTTTACTGCTACTTCCTTATTGAACCTAATTTACCATTTGTCATCACTTAGCAAAAGGGTATAACCAGCAAATCAATCTAATTGCTCACTAAGGAAATTTGCATCATGACAACAGAAAGAAATGTCTTTCATTCAAATGACACAATAACAAAGATAATTGTCACAAAATATATCAAATGCAATAAAAATGTACTCTACATATGATTGGAAAAGGCCCAGTTTGTATCTCTGAGTTGCTGCCAAATTGAATTTTTGCTATTTAATAACATTTGTCTGTCATAATAACCCTTTTTTATTATTATCAATGTTATAAACTCCTCAATTGATTTGATTTAATCCCTATGCCATGAAAAGCAATTGATGGTTTATTTTACAGTCAGTTTATTTTATTTTTCAATGTGGCTTTGATTGTCCAAACTTCATTTTTAGATGTTTAGGCAGAATTAAAACTCAGAGATAGGATAGTAAATTTTTGATGAAAATTCTGAATACTACAGAGTATTTTGTAAATGTACATTATATTGTGAGACACAAACATCATTTTTTTAAAATATTAGATTATGGGTTAAAACAAATTTTGGTTCTATCACTTGTAAGTAGCCTTCCAAAGCTTGGTGTGTTGACCTGTAAGAAGAAGATAATTTAGAAGTATTGTTATGATAATGTAAAATTATATTTCACATAACTTTTGGTAGTTTTTGGTTAAAGGGTTACTCCACTAACCTGCTGATTCAAAACCTTTGCACCATTGCCAAATAGACTCCACTGTGTCACAAACTGTTGTGCCTTTGCCAAATCACTCATATGTAAAATGGAAATTTTTCCTTCAAAATTTACTAAGTACCTCCAGTGCCTTCATGAAATTTATAATCTCCTAGGAAATTAACAACACTAACATATAAGATTATTTTGCTTCTGAAAAGAAAAATTGCATATAGAAGAGCAGTTATTAATAATTGTTTTGTACAATTGCTAGTTATTATTATTCTCATTATCATTATTACATGAGGGAAAATTTAAACATGTAAAATTTAAAGAGATAAAAGTATTGGGATAGGGCTTAATATGAGATGGTAACGTGGTGAAGGAGAAAAACAGAAAATAAAGGAAAAAGGGATGCATGATGCTATTATAATCATTAATGTCTCTAATCAGTATGCAGAGAGCAAAGTCTGCTAAGAAATTAATGGGAAAAAATCTTGAAATGAAATTTGATGTCATTTTATGGAATGTGTTTAGAAATCTGTGCTTTAAAATCTGCACAACAGAGCCTTTTGGGCACCATCTGAGTTGGTAATATTACGTGTAAAAATATGATGAGTGATCAATTTGATTATATTTCACCTGTTTATAGCAATGGGAAATTTTTTAGATCTTTCCCTGTCAAATAATTGTAAGATATGCATATTTTTAAAGAATATGAATTAGTCCTAGCACCTGATTATGTATTATAGATTCATGGTCTTCTGGTATACCTCTCAGAAGAATATAGCATGCAGCAAAGTTAGATCCTTTCTGCATAGTAAACTCTTGTTTACTTCTTCCTGGCTCTATTTTATCTTATCCGAAAAAATAAAGCTGCAACTTCAAAGTCATTAGGAATAGAAAGTCTGTCCTACACTTGAATATCCTTCATATGAAGTGCACTCCAGAGGAAGAATTTAATGATTATAGTACCAGACTGATGTTCTCAACATCCCTGAAATTCTGGCATGAAGGTCATTCTACAAGGAGTTACTGGTAGCAGAGGCACACAGCTCTGCTCAAAACCCAGAATAAGCGCTTCAATAGGTTGCTTCTGGAGGTGAATCTGATTCTTAGTCTTGTTTCCTTGTCAGGCAAACATCTCTCATTTTATTTTAAATTTAGTACTGCTGCAGACATCAAACGGGAGAAGTTCAGATAGAAACAGCCCATGCATCCAAGAAGAAATCTACCAAGGTTGCAGTTTTGAGCTGGAAACTAGATTTCTAATTTCAGCCTAGTAAACTAATTTGTAAAATTGAACACTTTCACTTCAACATGTCTCTTCCTTTCTCTATAGAGAAAACAAATGAAGTATTCAAAGTGCTTTTATGCAGGTTTGCATAGGGATATGAGAATTAGTGCCTCAGTTGTAAACAAACTGTGTTCTGCTGAGTCTCGCTGAAGATTTAGTTATTAAACTATTGTATTTGATGCTTTCTCCTCATTATACACAGAAGCATAAGTTGCCTTATGGTATATTTTGAATATACCTAACTCATCATCTAACTCAGTTAAGTAGGAGAATTCACTTAATGAAAATAGGCTAAAGAGAAATAGAAAAATACTAGAAGAATAGCAGACACAATTAATTAGGAGAGAAGATGTTTCTTGAAAGATTAGAACACTAGTCTAAGAAAACCTGAAAATAGAAGAGTAGACACATGCACAAAAATTTATTCTTGCTGAACTGCCAATGTCAGAAATCCTAGACTAACAACTTCAAGTAAATTTGCAATTTTACTATATAGTTTTGACTTGAAATATTAGGATTCATAAGAGTACCATTCTCAAGCCTATTATAGCACTACTGATAGATACCAGATATAAAATGCCTTAAAACTACAATCTTTATTCCCTCTCTAATGAATGACTATCATGTAACTCTATTCCTCAGACTTATATTTTGCCAGACTCAATGAATTCAGTCTTAACCAAGACAGGAAAATAGTGATACTGATCCTAACTCTTAAAAACTTGTGTGTGTGTGTGTGTGTGTGTGTGTGTGTGTGTGTGTGTAAGAGAGAGAGAGAGAGAGAGAGAGAGAGAGAGATGATCTGACAGAATCCCTGAGCAGTAGGTTGTATGCAGGTGATTGAGATCTGTAATTGAATACTGATCCCAGAAACACTAGGTGCATTTGCAGTTGTTTTATTTATATGTCTATCTAACCATTTTAATATTTTTAAATAGCTCTATACCAATTATCACCGAAAATCACTAATATGAACATAGTTTGTGAATAGTTTACCATTTTACCACATGTATTTTTCTGTGATTCTATTCTTCCTAGTCTACCTATTATTTATTTTATTTTTTTAAAGTTGTAGATGGACAGCATGCCTTTATTTATTTTTATGTGGTGCTAAGGGTTGAACCCAGTGCCTCACACATGCTAGGCAAGTGCTTTGTCATTGAGCCACAACCCCAGCCCCTAGTCTACCTATTATTAATATTACAGAGGTTATCACCAAATTTTTCTACCTCAACTTGACCAAAAAGGACATATGATTAATAAGTAAAGATATGCTCAAACATGTTTTGTCAAATCCATAATCTGCTGGTCTTTAAAACCATAAATAGCTCCTTCAGCCCTTGACCACTGCTTGTTAACATTGTTGACATGAGCTTTTTTCAAGTTCGATACCATTTATTAACTAAATATGTAATCAATCAATTTAAATCAGATGAAGTAATATCTGTGTTATGTTTACTATATTATCTTAATCAGCAAGAAAAGTAGTTTCATTATCTACAACATAGATAACATAATAATGATATTACCAATCATATTATAGATTGGTATTACCAAACACTTAAATAAGTGTTTTAAAATCTATCATGCTGTCTGACAAATAGTATGTATTATTAAATGTGTTTAAGAAAGAAAGTATAGTGTGATGATCAGATTCCTTTATCAATTGTATACTGGAAGGCATTTCTAGTCTTGATGAACTGTGTCAATATATGCTTTTTGATTCAATTTTATCTTTTGATATGTTTTATAAAACATTGTAGAGGATTATGTAAAAATAGGTTATATTTTATTATAAAATATAAATTTGTCTATCAATACTGTATTAAAGTAGAAACAAATGTTCATCATATCTACTCTAGTCAAAAATTTTTATTAACCAGTCATGGTGGCAAATGCCTGTAATCTCAGCAACTTGGGAGACTGAGGCAGGAGGATTGGTAGTTCAAAGCCAGCCTCATCAACATTGAGGTGCTAAGCCATTCAGTGAGAAAGTGTGTCTAAATAAAATAAAAATAGGGCTAGGGATGTGACTCAGTGGTCAAGTGCCCCTGAGTTCAATCCTTGGTACCCTCCCCAAATTATTAAATGAAATCTATTTATTTATTTATTTTTTACACACATGACAAAAATCAATAAGAGAAATCTATTTTTACTCAAACTAGAATACAATCTAAACTCTTATTTTTAGTATTCCTACCAATTAGCATTATTGGTAAAAGGGCTCTATGATTTCAGCAGATAATGCTTTGTTCAAAACTCATATTGCAAGTTTCCTTATACAAACCCAAAACAAACAGAAGCCAGAAGCAAAAATAAAGTTTTAAAAAATTATAAAATTTTCATTGATTATTTTGTCTAATAATTTTCCTTAGGAGACAGTGGCATAGAGACTAAAATTATGACTTCGTGATCCAGAATTCCTGGTTTCAATACTTGCATAACCAATAATTATTTTATGCCCTTGAGTAGTTCCCTTGGCTCTAATTTCCTTAATATTATTTATGTCAAATAAGAACATTTAAAAATTTTTGTCACAAAATTACTTGAAAATTGAATGGGTTAAAATGTATCATTTTAGTAAATAAAATAAGTACTAGGTAAGATATTATCATTATATTCCTTGATATCCAAAAGTGGAATCTAAACCTTTCTAAGAAAGTTCTAGTTTCATGTAAATTTAGTCTTATCACTTTGTACCTCCAATTAGGACAAATTTTACATATTCAAAGAAACTGGTACTTTTAAAAATGCAACTAAACAGAAATAGGTATTACTTAAAAGACTGTTGAAGGGCAAATTTTTAAATATAAATCGAATGATTTTGATTTAATGCACACGATTCTACATTTAGAGTTTTGTCAACTGTGATGACCAATGGCTACTTTGAATGGCTTTGCATTGCAAGGCTTCTGGTGGTACAAGGCTTCGTGGTACAAGGCTTCTGCTTTCCATGTCAGACTAAAACAAAACAAAACAAACTGGGAAACATCACATCTACTCTAGTAGCTAGAATAGCCAAATGACATACCAAATCATGAATCTAGTGAGCTGAATTTTCAGTATAAGGATCTAAAGTTAAAGGAAAAAAAATGGTTTCAAAGCTTAAATGCAATATGAGTATAAGCTGGCCTATAGCAGTAGGAGGAAGATGAGGTTTGTATAAATGTGGATCAGAAACATGTCTTCAGCATTTAAAAAAATGTATTACTGGGCTGGGGATGTGGCTCAAGTGGTAACGTGCTCGCCTGACATGCACAGGGCGCTGGGTTTGATTCTCAGCAGCTCATAAAATAAAATAAAGATGTTGTGTCCACCCAAAACTGAAAAATAAATATTTAAAAATTCTCTCTCTCTCTCTCTCTCTCTCTCTCTCTCTCTCTCTCTTTCTCTCTCTCTCTCCCTCCCTCCCTCCCTCTCTCTCTCTTTTTCTCTCACTCTCTCTCTTCTAAAAAAAATGGATTACTAAACACCAAGGATGGAGTAACTTGAGAATACAGAATCTCTAAGTGCTAGAGACAAAAGGGGAGTCTGTATGAATCCATGGGTTCTTCTCTTTAGAAAATCCATTGGGTTTTACCAAAAAAGATGGGGAAAGACAGGATAGAACACAAGTTTCTTTAGTATTCAGTGTTGGATGAGGAATGTACCACTGCTACCCCACCTACTATCTCTTCCACTAAAGAACAAAGCTTTAAGTTGATAATAAAACAGACGGCACCAAATGCTTTAAGTAAAAGCACATGTGAAGACCCATATTGGAAGAGAGAGAAGACCCTCTATCTTTTGGGTCCAGACCACTGGGAATCCATTGCTTTTGTCCTGGTTGTTGAAGTGGGATCAATTACACAAATTCTTATTCCATTGTATCCTCTGCTTGTATATGAAAAGAATCCAGAAATATTAAGTCTCTGAAAAATGTCTTTTTCTAACATTAAGCAACTGAGAAAATGTAGAGGGATACTGTGCCTTTTTATCATAATCTGATCTCTATTGTAATAAGTGATTTACTGGTATAACAGTCTAAGTAATATTTACTGTGATCAAACCCTTTGAATTTAGAGAAAATTAGAAACAGGACCAATTACAAGCCTGAAACTTAGAAAGAGAGCTGATAGCTGTACCTTTCAATTATAGCCATGCTTCTCTTTTACATTTGCAATACTACTTCTACTTAATATTTACTATTGTTTTGGAATAATTTAATTCTCTCAAATAACTTTCTCTTGAGAAAGCAACTTTCTACTTATCATCATTAAGGCCATTAGCTATATATGAATATATTACATTAACAGCTAATTCACTAGGTTTTGGTGTTCAAACAAGATGAAATTTTTAATGTCATTATGAATTAGAATATTATCACAAGAAATAATTTTGACTAATTATTTTAAATTAAGGATTTGGAAGTTTTAGGGATAAAAACGATACCAAAAAATGGATTCATAGGACTAGTAATAGTAAATTGGTTCTTTCATTGTTCATCATTGCTTTCATATTTCTTTTCTTTGCTTATAAGTATTAGATTATATAATATAACACTCTCTTACAAGTGTTATTAATGCTTTGGACCTTTATTACTTACTTATATCCAATTCACAAAATCCAAGCTTTGGTTCAGCCCACTACTGTCCTCTCAAAAAACTACATATAAGCTAGGACTATCTTATAACTCGGTTAACTAATATCCTTAATTTCATTACCATCTGGCTCACATTGGACTTTAGTACTCATCACTTGCAAAATTTAATAGAGTTGTTTTCACATTTTACATTACTCAAGTCATGTCTGAATATAGTCTTCATTTCTGATGATAATATCTCAGTTATAGACAAGTCTAGATGGTTTACAGGCTCATCTCTTTCCTCTTTTGTCAGTTCACCTCAAATGTATTTCTTTGCATGTCAGATGCTAGTGATGCTTTATCTAGAGCCCTTAGTATGTAGAACCTAGACCTGACCATTCACACTCTCAAGCATTCAAGTTACCTTAAAATATTTCTCATTGTTTAGAGAAAACAGAAGTGCAACATTCCATCATAGGCTAACCTATATATATGTAACACAATGTGGCCCAGACTTGGTTGTTCACTTAGATACTCTTTTCATAGGTTCACCTACCTGCTTTCTACACAAGCTCCTTTCAGCTAGAAGCTTTACCACGTTGTGTATTAGAGTACTTTGTCCATTCTGTGTGGTGGAAAATCGAGAGGACCAGGTATAATATACATTCTAACATATTTCTGCTTATATTATCTAATAAATATTATATTGTATCTCCTCCATTGAGCAGTGTATTCATGATGCCCTTAGATGACAACTTTTTTATTGATAATTTTTTTAAAAATTTTCATTTGGAAATTTACTTTTCTTTTCTTCAACATATCTGAGACAGTAGATTTAGTCTAGTGCTTACAAGCATGTTTCTGGAGCCCACTTACTAGGGTGGAGCCCTAGTAATATTTTACGCAAGCATTATACTGGAACTCTGGTTTGTAACTGAAGTCACTATTCTATGCATTAGGCCTTAAATTTCTATTAGAGTGGAATCCCAACTCTGCCAGTAGTCAGCTATGTGATCTTTAACAATTTATTTTTGTTGTCGGTTTCTCAGTTTCCCATAAAGAAAACAGGAATGCCTTTACTAAGGTTATTGTGAGGGTTCAGTTAACACACATGTACCATTTAAAACGTAGTCTCATGTATCATAAACTAATATCAGTGTTCAGTGAATGAATAAAGAATATCTGTAACTATACCCATACTCACTCCATTTCCTAGTATTACAATGAAAAATGAAAAGTCACCTTTTCAAATGTCAGATTCTCCCTTTGGCTTTGGATCATCTTGTTTGGTTTATAAGAGCTTCATTTTTATATTTATTTAATTTCTGCTATCATATTTTTCTCATTCTTCTGGATCATTGTAACTATCATAAAAATTCTCTATTGTCTCTCAAGCTAATAAAATTGTGTTTCCTAGTTCTTTAATTCCTTTCACCTACCATCTTGATTATTTTGTCTTCTTTAAAACAAAATCATAAAAGGCATTAATTGTGGTAGATTATATTTTCCAAAAAAATCTACAGTGATGCTTCTTATTCTACTTGAAGCTTCATTTTACTTGTCCCATCAAGAGATGGTTTATTTCATCTTTCCTTGATCCCAGTGGAATTTTGTTATGGATTTCATGAAGAGAATTAGAGAATGATTTTGTATACCTTCTCAAAGTAGGTAATAATATATGATGTAGTTTACCTCACTCAGTCTTTTCTGGGATACTTACCACTATGGTTTGGCCATCACACATTAATTAATCCCAAAATATACAGAGATAAAAAAAATAACATTCACAATCCAGTTGTGCTAGGGAAATGAGAAAGGTTGCCAATAGACCAAAGAAAAGACCCAAATATAGGGTATGTAATAATGGGTTAATAGAGAAAAAAATCCAGAGAGGAAAAATCTGAGAGAAAAAATCTTAAAAAAAAATCAAGAGATGCTTACAGGCTGAATAGGTGTTTCACCCAAAAGTCCAGTGGTGATGGGCTGTAAAGATGCACCTCTGTTTCACACAGACCCCCCAATACTTCATGAGAAATAGTGCACCCTATTCTCATGATGTTTAGGGGTGGCCTCCTGGACAAAATCTTCTCCATGGTGCTCTGATATTCAGAAGTTACCTGAGGGTGGGGGTTTTGAGGTTAAGTTACAGGAGCAATTAACCATGGTTGCATTGGTCCATTAAATGACTAGTACCCTAAGGAACTTGCCATGCATGCAAAAGAGCTCTTACTAATAATGCTAATTGACCCAAATTCCTAATGTGAGGGGGAGAAAAGTATCCTTCAACATAATATGTATTCAGAGAATCCAGTTCACATAGTTCACACATTCATATCGCACTCTCATTGTTACCTTTACATAGGCAAGGCTTTTTTTTTTTTTTAAACAGAAAGGTGCATATTCAGTGACGTAGTATTTTACTATCCTTATTTTCTTTAAGGAGGAGGACACATCAAGTATATGGATTTTGATGAATAACCCCAATTGTCATCAATTTCCAGGCAGTTTCATCCACCAGACAATAGTTATCAAGCCTTTCAATAATCCCACCTCCAAACCTTCAGTTTGGATCTTTCAGTTTGAGTTTCTACAGATCATACAGCAGTCAAGTTGGCCCTTGATCTGTTCAAATTCCTGACCCCCAAAATCCTTGATGAAGAAATGCTTTGTGCTGCTGAACTGTAGGGCAACTTTTTATTCAGACATTGTACTGGAACTCTTGTTCAAAATTACTAAACTTATAGCACTTTATTTTAGGACTCAATTTTTTATTGGGAAATATCAAATTAATGGATGTAACAAAATTATTAAATAGAAGTTAAAATAAATGATGAAGTCATCCATAAGTCCTGAAAGCAACCTAACTGAATTTCTAGGAATATATAATAAAAAATTAAATGAAAAAAATAAAATAAAAATTCCTTAAAAGTGAGGAATGACAGTTTAATTGGGATTAATGTTTACTTATTGTTATTTTCCCCAAATTATTCAATTTACATAATCAGACAATATATTAGTGATAATCTTTTGATTCCTACCTTTCTGTTTTGAAGTTGTTTTAAGCTTGCTCAATAATCAGGACACAGTAAATATAATTTAATTAAATTGAAAATTAAAATCAATATGTCAATTGCTAAAAACTTTATATGAAAGATTTCTATATAAAATTTTATTTTTGTTGAAACATTCATTTAGTTATAAACATATTGATGTGAATTTAAAAGAGATGCAATAAATGTAAATATAATTCCCTTTAGATACATGAAATTTTCTGTATTTATTATTGATAATATAAAATTTTTTGCTTTCAAAAAGTAAAATATTAGCTATTTATGACTTATAAATATACTGCAAATTAAGTTTCAAACACTTATCAGCCACAGCTACAAAATAAATTATTTGTGTCTATATAATTTACTATATTATTTGAATAATCTTGCACACTAACATTTCACCAAGCACTGTTGATGGAATGCTGGAAATTATACATTCAATTTTGCTAGTGGCAGATATGTGTTTCTCTTAACTACATAATTCGTTGTATCTCCAGAATTCTAAATTTATTATATTTATAATGAAGTAAAAAAAATGCAAATATCATTCTATTTTGAAATAAGGGTCATTTCAAGATTTTAATATCATGCTTATCCATTATTATCAATAACAATGTTATATATATATTTGTCGTGTTTAGTATCCCTAATTGTACACAACTACTTTTTTTTCAGTGCCTTTTTATTAGTAAATACAAAGCAAAAGTTTTTTGACCTCCTTAGAAATATCTTTTATTCTTCCATCCCATCATGGTTTTTCTTCTCTCTCTTATGATTTTATTTTACTTTGCATCTCTATTATTATTTTCTTGGACTTTCATGTCTTTATTGTATGCTTTATCACTGTGGCCTCTTTATTCTTCCATCAAACACACAAAGAAACTCTCTTTCAACTCTTTACACAGGAAGAACAGATCAATATGGTGGGGGTGAAGGGAAAAAGATGGTGGATGATCTTATTTTAAAATTTAACCAAGTATCTCATGTAGGTCTATAAAAGTTTCAAGCTGTTTTTCTTTATTCCCTAAGAAAATTTACCATCAAATACCATCATATGACTTTATCACATCCTTTCCTTCAGTCAGACTTTCATGTTTCTTCTCTCCTCCTCATCGTGTTTGACTGAAAAATAAAAATAAAGAAGTTTCACATTTTCACAATTTGAGATATAATAACTACTTTATGCAGACTCTGTTTTGCTGCAAACTGTCTAATCTTTTTTAGAGGCTGATTTTTCTCATGACATACTGAATGGATATTCCCTTTCCCCTCACTCATGACTTTTAGTTTTACAATTATTCTTTCTTTTCCCCATTGACTCTTTCTCCTTGATTCTTTTCAAAGAAACATGAAAATATTTCTTACATTAAAAATATCTTATTTTCCCTTATATTTAATCCCAGTATTCAAATGATTTTTCAGCCATTAGATTATAACTCCAGAAATATTTGCTAAATTTACTCTCTTTACTTCCTCACTTTCTATTCATTTTTCAACATATCTTCACAAAGGAGCCACAAAACCACACCTCATCAAGATTTTCAATAATAACTATGTTTTCTCTCTGGTGAATTCTTAGCATTCAACTAAAACAATGTCTTTAACAGCTTTTGATGAGTTGATAAAATCTTTATTCTAAATACATTTCTTTCAGTTGATTTCTAATACAGAAATATCTCCTCTACTTTATATATATTAACTAATATGTGTTGACTTAAAGATAAATTCAATCAAAATTGTTTCCATTAATTTCAAACCATTGTTTGTATTTTATCTTGGACCTGTAAAGTTTAAAAAAAAAGGCCTCCTAAATTATGGATTTAATTAATTTTCTGCAGAATTCTATTCAAGAATACAAAATTTAACTGTGCTCAACTGTGACTATTTTCAGTTTGTTATTTGTTAAATTTCTCCAGGCATTTACTCTGACTTTTGTAGTAAAGAACAATGTGTCAAATAGTTTATTTTGTTGTTGGCACTGCTCTTGTTTGTACTTATTTAGTCTTTGAAAGATTATTGCATTTCGCCAAAAGTCATAACAATGTATTATATTGACAAAAAAGAATTGACTGTCTTTTTCAACATGAAAAAAACTTTTTCTATAATTTAAACAACCATGGAGAGCTAGCATGATAAGTTCCCATTTATGTTACATTCTACTTCTGCTTGCATTGTCCTACAAAGACATAAAGATGAAAAAGGAAATGGATCACTGGGGACATGCCATAGAAGAGCTCATCTTCCCTGTAATCCCTTTAGAATCCCCTTTTCTGCTTCCTGGCCATCATTCCTGGTAATCATTAATGAAGCAGCATTCATTCAATATGTCCTATGCCATAATGTTCTGCCTTACTTTGGACCCAGAGCTACTGAGTTCACTGACTATGAACTAAATCTCTGAAACCATGAGCTCAAAATAAATTTTTCTTTATCAAATTTGTTCTTGTTCAGCATTATGGTCACTGCAACACAAAGCTGATTAAGACAGAAATTGTTACCAAGAGTGGGGTCATTGCTGTGACTAACCTTATTATGAGGTTTAGAAACATTTGGAAATGGTTTGAGGAAAGAATTCTAAAAAGTTCTGAGATGTAAGCAGGAGAAGCCTTAAAGTTTTTATAAGCAGAGTTAATGGGTAATTCTTGTGGGAGCTCAGATGATAATGTGGATAATACAACTGTGCTCATTAGGTTTCACAGGGAAGTAAGGATGATTTGGGGAGTTGGACTAGATGCCCTTCATGTCACATCTGGAAAAGACCTTGTCTATATTTTGTACATGTCCTGAGATTTTGTGTAAGTCTCAATTTAAAAACAATGTAGTAAATAACATACTGGAGAACATTTCAAGACAGCACAACATTCGGCCATTGGAATGGATTTTGCTGCCAGCTTTTAGTGTGGTTTACTGTGAAAACTGGGAGCAAAAAGCAAAGCTGAACTTTTCTTTTTTATTTTAATTGCATTTTGGCAAAAAAAAAAAAAAAAAACCAAAAACCTGCATGTAAAACTGAGGCAAAGGAAGGTGTAGATGTTAAAGAGATTATAGACCCTAAAGAGATATTAAGTATATTGTACAGAGACAATAGGAAAGAGGGCTTGAAAGTATCTCAAGAATTTTCAATACCACACCTATTGCAGGGACAAGGGTGCCTAAAAAATATATTTGAAAAGAGATCCTGGGGTACCTTGCTTGCACAGAAGGACCTAGAAAGTTGTTTAACCATGTTCAACCATGCATGCTTCAGCAATTATTTTAGAGAATCCATATACTGCATAAGCTGGCAGTAGATCTTTGCATCTTGCATGTGGTCCTGCGTCTGTAGAAATGTAGGATGCTGTAGTTAAAGGAAATATGGAGAATTTCACTCAGATTACAAAGGAAAGCCTGGAAGGCTAGTTAATATGCACATACCAGCTTCAGAATCTATGTAGGCTTCCCCTGTGAGGTCAGTGCATGAGGTATTAACATGAAGCTGAAGATAAAATGGAGACCCCAGGAATTAAGTGATAATTGTAATATGGACTCTTTGCTAAGAAATGTTGCTGGTTGTGGAGAAAGCCAGGCTAAAAGGGAGTCCATGTGGTCTGCAATTGACAAGGCCAAAGGAGTTGGACATCCAAAACCCTTTAGAAAGCACCTATCAGTGCCATGTGTTGTATATTCTGTTCATAGAGTGGTGTGACCTATTTTCCCTGCTGGGTTTCAATCTTCTCTTGGCTTCCTCTCTTTTTTCTATGCCCCTATACCTTCTCTTTGGAATGGGTATATTTATTCTATGTCATTGAAATTTGGCTACTTGTAACTTACTTATGATATTTACAGGAGCTCACAGCCGAGAGTTTGCACTGAGTTTCATGTAAAACTTTGGAATTGGAGTTTTGGGCAATTCTGATACTTTTAAGACTATGAGGACTCTTGGAGAAGGATGAAATGCATATGACATAATGAGGTGGGCACAAGCTTTTGGAATCTGGGGGCAGAGTGTCATGGTTTAGGTATCAGAGGTTCTCCCCCCCAAAAAAAAATTCCTGAGTTAAAATAGAAGGGGAAATGAATAGATTAGAAATTGTGAGAGCCCTCAGCATGAATAGAACAGTTCTCCTACATCATGTTCTTGTGTCATGATGCTCTCCCTCATATTTTGTCCAGAGAAATGGAATTGAGAGCTTAAAATTAACTCTGAAATTGTGAGCTTAAAATTAACTTTTTTTTTCCTCTATGTTTTTCTTGTCAGCTATTTTGGTCATCATGATGAAAAACTGACTAACACAGTCTAGTATCAGGTCTTTTGTTTGTTTGTTTGTTTTTCTTTTTTCAATTCCTACCATGGCAGATTCTGCCAAATAATCTGATAGATTGACAGTCTGCTTTCTTTGTACAAAATCCTCATTTTTCCTCAGTGAAAATAGGGTAGTAAGTAGACAATTAAAATTTTGTAACCTCTATTATTAGTATTATTATGAATGTCAGTATTAGTTGATTCATGAAATTACCTTGTGGATGTACATGTGTCTACATAATTCAAACAGTACTTCTTGACAAAATAACAACTATGAGTAGGTCTTAAGAGTAAGAATACTTTATTAGGGAAATTTAAGCAGATTTTCTCCTCAACCCACATAGTAAAGATGTTTTAACAATAATATTATTAAATTTTATTATTTTTTTCTTTTTCACAATAAACTCCATGTTAGGCTGACCCCATTAGTATTTCTAGAAAATATAGACCACAAAAGTCGTTCCAGTAAGATTAATATTAAAAAAGTTCTATATGAACCCTTGTTTAAACATTTGACTTTTTAAATAATAGATGTTCATTTTTAAAATATTTACATATAAAATCCTTTTATATTTGCAGAAAAGTTGGAAGGATACTGCAAAAAAAATTTTTCTTTTATGCCCTTACCCAGGCATCTTTATTATTTAGATATATTTTAATGTTGTATATTTCTTATAATTAATGAACTAATATTGATTCATTATGAGCATTTAAATTGTATGCTTTAATCATATTTCCTTTGTTCTAAGACATGTCTTTTTGTTGTTGCTGTTCTAATATCCAACCCAGAGAATCACATTATACTTAGTTGTCTTGTCTTCTGAAGGTCATCTGGGTTGTGACAATTTCAAAATCTTTGATGAGTCTTTCAAGAGTACTAATGAGGTATTTTGCAGGATGCACCTTATTGTAATTTTTCTAATTTTTTATCCTGAATAGACTATGCTTGTGGGTTTGTTGGAGGAACACCACAGAGGTAAAGTGCCATCTTTATCTCATATCAGAGGTACATATTATGTATAAATAATTATGCTATGAACCTAATTTATCACTTTGATATTGATTTTCATCACGAAGCTTTAAGTATTGTTTGTTTTCTCCTCTGTAAAATTTCTTGATTTTTCCCCTCTATTTTCCTATTGTACACTTTCAAAAGAAATAACAATGTACTAGATATATTGCAGTCACAGGAACTTTTGAGCCCCATTATTGAGGTTTGACTATCTGGAAAAAGTAGTAGAATACTTTGCTTTATAGACTTATTATGGCAAGAAGGATTATATCCAAATAAAGAGGGGAAAATAGTGTATAAGACCTGAGGTAGAGTTGTACCTTGAATGTCACAGAGTAATAAGGAGTTCAAGTTTGGCAAATCAGACACAACAGAAGCTTAATAGGAAATGCAAGGAGAGAAGAGAAAGAAACAGAAAAAAATGTTAGAAATATGTCTTTTAGTCATATTAATTAATTGTTATTGTTTCTTTTTATTACAGGAATTTTGAAAAATTATTTTCAATAATTTTCATTGTAGTTGGACAAAAAATGATTACTTTATTTATTTTTATGTGGTGCTAATGCTAGAACCCAGTGCCTTACATGTGGTAGGTGAGCACTCTATTGCTGAGCCACAACCTCAGGTCCTGAAAAATTAAATTTTACGTGACCATAAAGAAAATCATAACAAAGTGTTTCTAGATCACTATTTCTGATGGCAATATAAAAATCTGTAAAATTTTGAAAACATATTAAGAACATTTAACTGTGTAAACTAAGAAACATTTTATATTTAGCCACTAGAAAAAGAAAAATTACTATTTGATTTAAATTATCTGGAAAGTAATGTAAAGAAGAATTGTACATAAAAACACATATGATTCACAGCTCAAGCTAAATTCAGAAAATAAAAGCTTTAATGATATATTTATTTACAAATAATATGGATTATGTTTTAATAAGTTATTTTTTGAAGTAAGAGTCTTTAAAAACTCATGTGTTAAACATTTAATTTAGAAAAAAGTGAAAATGTCAAACTAAGTTTATAAATCAAGAATTGATAATAAAATTTTTACAATTTCTTTCCTAACACTAGAACATACATAAGTCTGGAACATATGAATAAGGAGAAAAGGTAAAACATTTTACCTAAACTTCTAAGGAAACTCAGATACTGAACATATTTAAAGACAAGAGTATCATTAATGTCTCAGTTTGAACACTTTAAAATCTAGGAAAATTAAATAATTTTCCATCAAAGTATAAAATGTCAAAGTTGATTCTATTAGAAATATTATGTCTGCATAATAGAATAGCTTAAAGTCACGGAAAAATAAAGAATGTACTAGACTTACGCATAAGTCAGATTTTTTTGCTGCTGTAAAAGACCTGACAAGAACAATTTTAGGGGAGGAAAATTTTATTTGGGAGTTTACAGTTTCAGAGGTCTCCATCCATACACAGCAGGATTTATTCCTTGGGACTTGAGGTAATGATGGACATCATGGTGGAAGAGTGTGGCACAGTGAAGCAGCTCACGTTATGATCAGAGGCAAAGAGAGAGAGACTTTACTTGCCAGATATAAAATATATACTCCAAAGCTATACCCCAATTTCTCACCTCTTCCAACCACACTTCACCTCCCTTCGGTCACCACCCAATTAATCCCATCAGGTGATTAATTCACTGATTTGGTTAAGGCTTTTGTAACCCCATCATTTCTTCTCTGTAATGTCTTCCATTTTCCCAAAAATGAACTTTTGGGGTACACCTCATCCGCAAATCATAACATTCTGCCCGTGGCCCCCAAAAGATCACATACATCTGACAATGCAAATGCATTTATTCTATTCTCAACAGTCTCCATAGTCTCAAAAGTTCTTAGATTTCTCAATGTTCAAATCCAAAGTCTTCTCTGAGGCTCAAGACAATCTTGCATTGTGAGTGCCTGTAAAATTAAAAGCAATTTACAAATATATAATGTATAAAGGTACAGAGTAAACATTTCCCTTCACAAAATTAGGGGCACACAAAGAAGGGATAGAATCAAGCAAGTCTGAAATTCAGCTGGGCAAACATGTCCTGTAGCTCCACATTCAGAAGCTTGAATGCATGCCATTGTGAAAGGTCTCACTAAAGGGCTCCACCCGAAGGCCATGTTGGTTGTGACCCAAGTGGCCTTTCTGTTGGCTTGTCTCTGCTCAATTCCTGCAGCTTTCCTGGGACTATGTCCCACATTACTTGAATTTCTTAATCTCAAGGCTCTCCACCGCAGCTTTGGATTCTTTAGGGAGTCACCTTGAGTTACCATGGCTTCCAGTCCTGATGTACCAAGGGGATCAGAAAGATCATTGTAGTCTGGTGTGGTAGTGCAGTAACTCATGACTTGGTTAGCACCCCCCCATCCCTGGGATAGCAAGGCCAATCTTCTGACTTGGCATACCCCTGGGGTTGAGCTATACTTGTAATCCTATCCCTTAGCCCTGATTGGGATAGAATATTCTATGGAAACTCCCTTTGTGTGTCCTGTTCTCTTGCTCTGCCTTTGAATGCAGCCTTCTTTCAGCCGATATCATGAAGCAACCCCCACCTCCCCACCCACAGAAACCTGACCGCTTGCCTCATTTGAATGGCTTCTTCCCAGTAAAAGGGTTCAGTATGCTCTCTCTCTCTCTCTCTCTCTCTCTCTCTCTCTCTCTCTCTCTCTATCTCTCTCTATCTCTCTGTATTTCCATAGACTCCTAAGGTTAGAGGATCCATCACAGGACCCAAAGAGAAAGGAATCTCTGTCTCTGTGTGATTATTTTGCACAAACCATTTTACCTGGAGTCACCTTGAGTGTTTTAGTCATGTAATGCTACAGGCTTTCTCCTCAAATCTCCACATATAACCCTTTCACAGTGTGCCCATAGGAATTCTGACCCTGATGCACTTTACCTGGTCTCCCAGGCCTCCCTTTGAAATCTTGGTGAAAACCTCCAGGACTCTCCTAATTCCAGCATCCTGCATGCCTGCAGAACCAGCACTCATGGTTGATTCCAAGGTCTGGTGCCATCTTGAGCATTAGCATAGACTCTAGGAACCCTGGCTGCATTGGTGCTTTGAGGGCTGAGTACATTGCAAAAACTTCCTAGCCCCCCTTGGGTAAGAAGGGTGTCCCACTGGTTTCACCTCAACAGAATTTTCAATTTTTCTCCCTTGAGCCTGAGATCAGTGTGGTCTTGCTAGCTCCTGAGATACCCTCAATCCATCTTTCTTATTGCCTCTAGGCAAAGCCTTTAGCATTTCTTTAGTGGCTGTAATGACTTTTAAAACTCTAAATTTCTTTGCCCCAGTATTACTCCCATCTTTCAAGTCCAAGTTTTTCACATCTTTTTGCTCTGCTTTCTGCTCCTGAATATCAAAATAAACATGGTTAAAAATCGCCAGCAATACCATGCCACTTCCTGAATGGTAAACCGCCTGAACATTTCTTACAGCAGATTAAGAAGTCCATCACTTTTAAAATCAGCCTCAGTAAAAGTCTCAGGATTTGCACAAAACGCAGACAACTTCTCAGCCAGAGCATAACAGGAATAGCCTCTAGTCCAAATTCCAATAGAGTCCTCTTCTGAACTTTCTTGAGCCTATTGGCATTCTAGTCTTTTAAGCTCCCACATGAATCAACCATTATGCTCTACTTACAAAAATTGAATTATTGCTAAACATCTCAAAATTCCTCCCATCAATTCCATAAATCTCCAGAAAATTTGTAACCATATGGTCAGATTATGAAATGACCTATAGAAATGACCTCATAGAAATGACCCTATTTCTTGGTATCATTTTCAACTTATTTTCTAATTTTTAATTTACTTCTATTTTCTATGTTTTAAAACATAAATATTGACTAAAAAATATGCAAAATTTCTAGTATTTTCATTAGGATCATTGTAAGCACTGACAAGGATCAAGACTACAAAATAAGTTAAAACTATAGACTAATTTTATTTGTTTATGTAGAAATAATAATTCTAAGTAAAAATAATAAGTCATTGATTTCAGTACTTTACTCACAGGATAATATATGAAGGGCCAAGGAAATTATTTACCAATAGTATAATTTTTTAAAAATTTAAATATCACTAAACATAATTTACTTAGAAGAATAAGTAGAAACAAAAGCTTTTAAGAAATAACAATTTAAACTATAAGTCTAATTAAATATTTCTGGAAATGTTATACAGTTTCTATGAATAATATAGAACAAATTCAGACGTTGGTTAAAAAAATCAACTTAGTAAAATAAAACACACATAATTTTTATCCAATTATTGAATAAATTCTTTAACTTAGACAAATGAATATATATAACATCTAAGAGCTGATGGTTGAATTCTGAGAACTGTGCAGAGTAAACCATATTAAATTAATCTCTGTGTGGAGAATGCTGTCAGTAGTAAGACTTAGTCTTCACAAACATATTCTTGTGATACAGCATGGAAAAAGTGGCTTTTCAAAAAAAGATGTGTGTTGCTTAAAAGCAGAAGAACAAAAAATTGATGACAAATAAGTAATTACAAATGTTTAACTATATGTGATAATATTTTATGGGTTAAATATTAAATACAAATGTAAAATGGTATCCAATATCAGGTGTAGATTTCCAAAAATATAGTAAACTTGTAATGCAAGTTAACTTCTTTTTTTTTACAATTATTTTCTTCATTTGTCAGATAACAAATGTATTTTTACTAGTAATTATTGATTTTGCATTTAAATATATCAATTATATTATTATTATTCTTTTCATGAAACTACTGTAAATTTAATTTGGTCTTTCATTTAATCTGATACACATAAGCTATGTTAATAGTGTTAATTGTGGATGTTTGTATATTTGGCTAGACATTTTGCTTCCTGACAAACAAGATTGTTTCTTCTGAATTTAAAACAATGAAAAAGTAAAAAGATAGCTCCCAAATTGCAAAAATACATCGTGTTTATCAAAAGAAAACATTTCTGATTTCAAAATTCTAACATTTTTGAAATCAGGAAGAATTTTAAATCAATGGGATGTAATAATTCACTTGGGAGAAATGGTCTTTCTCATAGTAGTTTCAAAGATGGGCTAAAAATTCCTGATAGTACATATCTTTATTTCCATATAGGTAAAACTATTCAGTGATACATATAATTTGATTATTTTATAAAACATCTGGAAGACTACTGAAAATTAAATTAAATGATATCTAGATTTTAAAAATTAACATCTGTGCAGGAATTAATTAAGACAAAATTGGACTAATCTTTTAAGGCTTTAAATTTCTCTTTAGTATTGTTTTCATGATAGACTACAATTTTTATTTTGTTTTCATTTCTGTTCTATTTTTTTCTTTCATATCCATTAATTCTTCTTCAGTCATAGCTTAATTTAATCATATTTAATTCTTCAAAAATATGGAATTTTATTTTTGTTATTAATTTTAATTTTTTTGCATAAATAATGGATAATATGAAATGCCAATTATCTAAATTTATTGGGATTTACTTTATGTCTAAGAGTATAATTATTATATGTTATATTTGTGAATTTCTTTATGAATGCATTAGCTGAAGCTTATGATTGCATTTATGATTTTTCTGTATATTTTCTTATTTTGGGTGGTACCCAGGATTGAACTCAGAGGTACTTGACCACTGAGTCACATCAGAGCCCTATATTTTATTTTATTTACAGACAGTGTCTTACTGAGTTGCTTAGTACCTCATTGTTGCTGAGGCTGGCTTTGAACTTGTGATCCTTCTGCCTCAGCATCTTGAGCTACTGTTTTTAAAGGCGTGTGCCACCATGCCCAGTCTCTATGTACTTTTCAATTAATCTTTCAGTAAATAAAAATTCTATTGGCATCTCACACTTTGATGCTGGATTTTACTATTCCATAGAAAAATTATATATTATATAGCTCTTTTTTTGTTATTTGCATAGTTTTGTGCCTATTTTTTAGAATCATTAGAGGTCTTAGACATATCTATAATTTTCACAAAACATTTTTGCCATAGTCCCAATGATGTTTTTTATTTAAAATTATTAGTCTAAAAGTAATACAACTCGATGTGTATGTATTTCTTAAACATAGGCTAAATTACTGTGATAATAATTAGAAACAGGATAGTTTTAAAAGGATGATTAGACATTCATTATTTATATTTACAGATGAAATTTATTTACTTGGTACCAGGGTTTGAACCCAGAGGCCCTACATCACTAAGCCATATCCCCAATCCTTTTGGTTTTGAGACAGGATCTCTCAAATTTTGGGGGGCCTTGCTAAATTGCTGAGGCTGGCTTTTAACTTCCAATCCTCCACCTCAGCCTCCTGATCTAGTGGGATAACAGGCAGGAGCCATTGCACCTAGCTAACATACTGATTTTTATGAGATTTTTAAACTCTTAGTACAAGTTAACCACCTTTCAATATTTCATAAAATTATTGCTCAGCATTGAAATACTTAGCCATTAATGATTAGTCTAAAAACAGTATTTCAACTTGACAATTTGCAATTTTAGGCACTATTATAAAGACTTAGATGTTGACTCCTTGCTTAAGTACCAAGTTTCTTCCGCCTGCCATTCATGATAGCTATCTTTGGATGTTAATGTCATATATTTAAATGTTCCACTGAAGAGCACCATGTACTAAATTTGGCTCCTTATTTAACTCAATTCTTTGCATTATTTCTTTTCTTTTTAAAAAAATTATTTGTTTTAATTAGTTACTCATGACATTACAATGATCTTGACATATCATACATTTGAATCAGATGGGATATAATTTCTCATTTTTCTGAGTGTACAGGTTGCAGAATCACATTGGTCATGTAGTCATGTATATACACACAGCAATAATAATGTCTATTTTATTCTGCTGCCCTTCCTTTACCCCCTTCCCCTCCTCTCCCCTGCCATCCCTCCCATCACTTCTCTCTACCCAATCTAATGTGACACCCTTTTTTTCCCTCACATCATCATACATGCATTTTGCATAACTATGAGGGTCTCCTTCCATCTTCTGTGCAATTCCCCTTCTCCCTTCTTTTCCTTCCCACCTCTCTTTCCTATCTAGAGGTAATCTTCTTCTTATGCTCTTCCTCCCTAACCCATTTTTAGTCACCCCCTGATATCAGAGAAGACATTTTGTGGGATTGGCTAACTTCACTGAGCATAATCTGCTCTAATGCCATCCATTTCCCTGCAAATGCCATGATTTTGTTATTTTTTAGTGCTGAGTAATATTCCATTGTGTATAAATGTCATTTTTTTTAAATCCATTCATCCATTGAAGGGCATCTAGGTTGACTCCACAGTCTAGCTATTGTGAAATCCACATGCAACAAAATGAAATTGAATCCCTATCCCTCACCATGCACAAAAGTTAACTCAAAATGGATCATGCATCTAGGAATCAAACCAGAGACTCTGCGCCTAATAGAAGAAAAATTTGGCCCTAATTTCCATCACTTGGGGTTAGGCCCCAAGTTCCTTAATAAGACACCTATAGCACAAGAATTAAAACCAAGAATCAACAAATGGGATGAATTCAAACTAAAAAGTCTTTTCTCAGCAAGAGAAATAATATGTGAGGTGAATAGGGAGCATACATCCTGGGAACAAATTTTTACCCCTCACATATCAGATAGAGATCTAATCTCTAGGGTGTACAAAGAACTCAAAAAGTTAAACAAAAATAAATAAATAAATAAATAAATAACCCAATCAACAAATGGGGCAAGGACCTGAACAGACACTTCTCAGAAGAGGATATACAAACCACCGTCAAATACACAAAAAAATGCTCACCATCACTAGCAATCATAGAAATGCAAATTAAAACTACTCTAAGATACCATCTCACTTCAGTCAGAATGGCAGCCATTATGAAGACAAACAACAATAAGTGTTGGTGAAGATGTGGAAAAAGGTACATTCATACATTGCTGGTGGGATTGCAAATTGGTGCAGCCAATTTGGAAAGCAGTATGGAGATTCCTTGGAAAGCTGGGAATGGAACCACCATTTGACCCAGTTATTCCTCTTCTCAGACTATACCCAAAAGACCTAAAAACAGCATACTACAGGGACACAGCCACATCAATGTTTACAGCAGCACAATTCACAATAGCACTCTTTCTTTTCTATTCTTGAAAAGACTATTTTGTTGAGAAATTCACATATAGAGAGAATATTTGGCCTTGGTCTTCTCTTGAGTTTCTGGTCATTAAAATTGGTATTAGCTTAAGTAACTTTTTTGCTAGCAACAGTTCACTGATTCAGAATTAAGAGCTTAAAGTGGGACACTGTAAAATAAAAAATAGCATGGAAGCAACAGACTTCACTAGTAGTAATATTATGTTTGAAAGTTAAATTGTTTTTCAACATATTGAAAAGATTATGCATTAATTCTATATTAAGCACAATTAAAATAAAATATTAAAATCATAAACCACACTTTCCAAATTGTTTTGGTGAATAAAATGTAATGCATTACTGATGATATAGATATATGTTCCTCATATTTAGCAAAACCCAAGCATATTTAGATATGGTACATTTTATTTAAAAAAATCATTAAATTACTATTCAATTTATGTGAACTCAGCTTTTAGCCTGTGAAATAACAGTCTTGAGACTACTGAGTTCACAAAATGTTCAGAGATCATTTATTAAGTGAGTTGTATTCATGTATAGTTTATTTGTACTCATTTATAGTTTATAGATTGTACACATTTAAGTATATTGTCTGAAATTTGTATAAAGTGAATATCTGTGAAGCAATTTTAGGGTAAGAAGTTTCATTAAGTAAATAATATATTTATTAAAATTAAAATCATAAGAAAATTTTGACCTTTGCATACACTGACTACATAATCATTTTTAAAAACAACACAGCTGCTGGGGAAGGTGCTGTCTTTGCTTATTGCTTATGACTATGAATTAAGGATAATGTGGAAAGGTTATAAAAAAGAAAATCTCATATTCAGCAGACTCCAAACATTCCACAATAAGAAATAATAAGTGAAGGAGTCATTTTACTTTTAAATTAGGACCTATTTCAGTAACTTTTGAAATATAATAACATGAATTAACTCATGAAGTAACACTTGCACTACCCAATTTAGGTTTAAAAGCAATATGATCTTGGTACAGGGTTGTTTAGGTCAGTGGTTTCTAAATTCCATTCTCCATAAGTTGCAAAGAGTAGTAAAAGTATACCAGATCAGAAAAGCTTTAGTATCTATATCTGATTCAATGCAGACGAGGAACTAGTGTTTTATATTAAAACACTCCAAGGGAATACAGACTCAGGTGATTCTAGAACTACTCTTAAGAAAGAGGGGTTAGATAATGTTTTTCTAAGCACATAACATCAGCAATCACATGTTACAGGTATGTAAATTAAGTAATACCTTACAATTTAAATAACAAAAATAATGAAATGTATACATACAGCAAGAGACTTGAAATAAATGGTAATGGAAAAATTTGAGCTTGGTTTCTTAATATTTTCAGATAATAATTGTGAACTTCTCTGGGTTTTTCATCTTTTGCTTTGCAGAAAAATGAGCTTTGGACAATACTAGCTGACCCTCAACTCACAGAACTACTTCATTTGAAAAAAATCGTTTTAAATAATTTTTGCATGAAGAATATAGCTAGCTAATCAGCACCAGAATGAGAATGCAAATAATTTGAAATACTCTTGTAAATATAAGTGTCACTGAAGTTCACAATCATCGTAGTTATACTTGCCTGTGAGAAAATATTTTGCTTATTTCTAGTGCATGGCTAATAAGAAGAGGGAAGTTATTGAAGAGGGAAGTTATTGAATGTGTGTTTAACAGGATGGAGAGCTAGTATTAGAGAGAAAGTATAATTGAAATGTAAGTAATTGAAGCATTACAAAAATCACTGGCAGAGGCTGTTATCACTCCAGTGAAGAGTTCAGTCTAGCCTTCAATTGCTTTCTGTAATTTCTGTGTATAAGCTTTCATTCATTCTGTCTCACAGGAAGCATTTGTGAGTTCAGAATTACTACCCGAGGTTATAGCACTGTGACATTTTTGAGCTCTTCAAGTCTTGTCAGGCACAGTAATTATGTCTACTAGAAGTCTCTCACCCCTCATAGTCACACAACTTAATCATATTAACACTGGAAATCTATAGCATGCAGTGCTAGAATATAAAAAGAGTGCATTTAAATGTAACCTTTAGGAACACACAGATATATCTGAGATTTTGACAATAAAGTAATCCAGTTGTTTTTAAAGCTAGCATGAAAACTATTCTATTTGACACTAGAATGTTCATACAATATTTCTAGATGGGTTGCTACAGCTAAAAAAAAATCCATTTGAAGGTTTACTGAGTTAAGCATATTCTGCTTCAGTGTTGAAAATTTTCTATGTATAATTTGAGGTATTATTCATTTTCTATAGTATACATATCAGAATAATGTTTATAGTGAGGTTATGAATAGGACATTGCTAAGAACTTCTAAGAAATTTGTCACCTCTCAGTGCAAAAAAAATGCTGTTTAGAAATATTTTGAAATTAGTATTTTTTAAATGTAACTGAATCAAGTAGGAAAAATGATAATTAATAAATTTTTTATTCATTCATGTCTTTTATAATAATACAATGTATTTTAAATGGTGTCTACAATAGAATATAAAAATTTTAATGGGAGATCCATATTCATATTTTACAAAATAAATGATCAAGCAGATACTGTTTGCTTTTTAAATTCTCTTATGCTTGTTGTTACAGCAAAGAACCCCATAGACTGCATTATACAGTTACATGATACTACAAAATATAATAGAAATATATATAAAATATGGGAAGAGATAATAAAATACTGAAGAGCTTGAAAAATATTTTAAATCACATCTTATTATGTGCTCTATTTTCAGTAAAATTCATATCACAAAAAGAAGGCAATAACAAAATTTTCATTTTTATATGTTTGAAGTATTGAATATTTGATCGACTTGCCAATAGTTAGTTATAAACTTGTGAAAAATGATCATATACAAGTGTACAGAAGATCATAGGTTATTAGAGAAATGAAAAATAAAATAATACAAAAATGATACTGCACACCAAAAAGAATGTCTGAAATTAAAAAGAATAGGACAGCATTTGCTGATAAGAATGAAAATCAACAGTAATTCTTTTTTTAAAAAATTGGAATGCAAAATTATACATCTACTTTGAAAGTGAGCTTTGCAGTTCCTTACAAAGTCTAAACCTATTTCTCACCTTACTATCCAAAAATCACACTTCTAGTTATTTACTCAGTTGATTTAAAAATGCATCCACACCAAAAAAAAAAAAAAAACTCTCTGCCTATAAATATTTATAGCTGATTTATCCATTACTGGCCAAACCAGGGAGGAAGCAAAATGTTCTTCAAAGCTGCAGAAGCCATCAGGGAACTCTGGCAACCTAAATACTATTCAATGATAAAAAGATTTTGAGCCTTAAAAAAGATATTCATGGATAAATGCATTGGTATGAGAAAGAAGACAGCAAGAATTGGCTATATACTACATGATTCAGTTTATCTGACATTCTGTAAATGATCAATCAATCTAGATGGTTGACTGGAGTTCAGGGTGGGTTGGGAGCAAGAAAAGATAAAAAATAATTTTTTTTAGAAAAGTATTCTGTATGACACTAGAATGTTCATACAATATTTCATTGCATAATCATAGCAGCTTTTATGCCAATTTTTACCAAAAATTAAGATGTAGACAATTGCATGTAGGTTTAAAAAAATGTGCCAGTAATACTTGAAAATCATTTATTACTAAACTGTTTTTTGTGTAAGATTGGGATGCATGGAATACTCATGAATATTGCATGAATACTCATATATATTAATGTGCTGGTGATGAGTTTGCGGTGAAATACAGTAAACAATAACATGCATACCAAACACATAGGGTCTTGCAACATGAAGAATAAATATTAATATATGTATTTTTTATTTTTAATCACTTCTCAGGGGCCCAAGATGTAATGAAGACTAAGACAAAATAATCTAAATACACATATGAAATTAGCAAACTTAAGAAGACAGTGGAAAATCTGTCAAAGGGTGGCTAAAATAGGATGCTGGAAAATGAAAGAATATGCACCATTTTTCCTAGTAGTCATTAATGAAGAAATAGCACCAGCATCATGCTGGTGGTGTCTTCCCGCCTTGTAAAGATATGACACAAGGTTAAGACAGATCACTAAAGCAGAGATGAAATGGAAAGAGGTCTTAAAGTAGGCATATTTTATTTTGACTATTCATGAAAGGATAAGGGATATAGAGAGAAGAACAGAGAACAATAGGAGGTTTTATATTTCCTGAAAACAGCTTTATGATGAATAAAAACTTTAAACTGAATAAAAGAATATAGCTTAGGACTATGATTTCTGGCATTGCTAAAAGACAAAGGAGAGGTCATTTTTTGTTATTGTTGTTTCACAGGTACATGACAAATATTTTCCTCTGCCCTTCAATTAATTACTTCTTGACCTGTGAAAATGCTTCAAAAATACTCATAAAAAATGATGAGCTGCTCTTAATTATTCATATACCATAATCCTAAACAAATATTTTTATAAATGATAAGTCAAATATTAAAACTAAAGTTTATTTAAGATGAAAGTGGTCTTGGAAACTTTCCCCAATCTTTTCCAAGATTATCAAGAACTTATGCAACATATTAAAAAAATACTTTGGTGCCATTATGAATAAGACCTGTAAGAACATTTTAATGCATCTATTGGATATTCATTTAATTCTCTTCAATTAATTCTGTTGAGAATATATTTCTGTGTGAAATTGTAGGCTCATAGAATAAGCACATCTTCATCTTTAGTACAAGGTCAAAAGTCCACTATTAGTACAAGGAGAAGATAGCTTTTCCATGATAATGTCTACCACGTCTTTCATTCAAATCCTATCTGCCTACAGTTACCATCTAGTAAATTCAAATTACTATTCTCTGGGTATTCTGACCATGGAAATATACGGGGAAGCTTTGGTGAGCAAACTCCCAAAGGGTAACTGGCACTCTATTTCCCACCCTTAGAATGCCCTGCAGTTTCTCCTAGGAACTAGTGACATGACTAATGCATGCGCTATATCTAGCTGCTGTGGCAATGCTCTGCTTGAGGAGGCTCTGTGCTAGAGTCTTATCAGCTTGGACCTTGATCTCAGGCACACTGTTCCTGGGACTAAAAGAACTGCCTCATTAAACAACAATAAAGTTTCACTGAGCCTAACCCTGTCCACATAACAGTAAGTTTATATAATGGAATTTATTGAGAGCCACACAAAGCTCCTGACTTTGCACATTGCAAAATAGTATGCAACTGAGAAAAAAGCTGTATAATGTTGCTAAGTCTATAACTTGCCTAGTAATACTGATGAACAATAGGTACTAATGATGCCAATGATTTAAAGTAACCTGTTTATATAAATAAAGGTGGCAGCTTGGCCATTATGCCATCTTTCCTGTCTCTGCATCTTGTCTCTGTGTCTCTTTTTATTTTCCTTACACTAACACATCAAATGGTTTAATCCACCTATTAGGCTATAAGTCTTGTAATATAATTGCTTCACTTGTGACAATTTCTGCATTGTCTATAGCATGAGTGTGTCAGAGAATACCAAATCCAAACCACAATGAATGTTGTCAGTAATTATTTTATGATTTGTATCTTGATTTATTACTCCAAACACTTTATATAAATGTTCTTTGTTTCTTTGTTTCATTTTGGTACTGGAGATTGAATCCAGAAGTATCCTATATCTGAGGTACCTACCTAACCCTTTTATTTATTTAATATTTTAGACATGACTTCACTAAATTAAGGAGGTTAGTCTCAAATTTGAAATCCTCCTGCCTCAGCCTCCCAAATTACTAGGATTACAGACATGTATCATCATGTAAACTGTATGTTTTTCTTAAATTGCAGAAAATATATTTGTATCATTTTAGTGTACTGGAATATATTTTCCAGGTATATGTGTTTTCAATGTTGTGATAAAATATCTAAGAAAACAGCTTAAAGGAAAAAAAAACATTATGGATCATGCTTTCAGATTTCAGTGCATGGTCAGTTGGTTTAATTTTTAGGGTCTATGCTGAGGCAAAATATTAAGGCAGATGGTCCTTTCAGAGCAAAGATGATCACATATCAGCCAGGAAACAGAGAAAGGGAAGTGGGGGGTGGGAGAAAAAACGTACCGCCAATGACCATTTCCTTAGCTAGGCCCCAACTCCTACAGTTTCCATGACCTCCCAATAACCAAACTATGAATCCATCAATGGATTAATTCACCAATGAGGCAAGAGCTCTCACATTGTAACCATTTCCAGAAAGTTCGACTTGTGCACATTGGAGACAATTCCTTCAACATATGTACCTCTGGAGGATATTCCAGTGAAAAACATAACAAGGTAAAATTCTAGTTGGACAGCTTTCAGTTTTCTGTGTGTGTGTTTTCAAATCCCCCCAACCACTTAAATATATAAGTCTATTGATTTCTGGTCTTCCTCATTTCCCACTTATTTCTACACAAATCTCTTTATATAGACAATATTGACCCAGTTTGATCTGTAATTTACTGGCAGAACTCCTGAAGAGATTTCCTATGAACCTTTTCATCTTAGGGGTCTCAAATAAAGGTGTGGTGTTTTTACTAGGCTTCCATTTCCACAGACCCCAACTGTCAAATCAGTAGCTTCAGAAACTTCATAGAGATAATAATTCTGTTCATAACTTTTAGCCATACCACAGTTCGTGTGTGTGTGTGTGTGTGTGTGTGTGTGTGTGTGTGTGCGTGCACATCTGTGTATGCAGATGTATATATAAATGTACAGATTTGTCTGTGTCCACATGCTTGGTTCAAATTCAGTGATTTATAATACTATTCTCTTCAAAATCTTGGCATCCTCAATTCACAGCCACTTTCAAAGTCAGAATTTCAACCATAGTATTTCCAATTTAGTTAAAATGATAGAAATCTGATGCTGCTGCTTCTCTTTTGAAGTTTCAAGTTCTATTTAATTAATCTGTGAAATGAAGAGAGACATTGTTTTTGGAGAGTTAGAGATAGTTTTTCAAACTTTAAAATTTTCTCAGAGAGTTAGTGTAGTATCTCCTTCTCTGTGTTACATCTAGAATCTAGAAATTTTTTGCAGGGATGGGGGATGGGGTACTGGGGATTGAACTCAATGGCACTCAACCACTGAGCCACATCTCCAGCAAAGGATTTTATTTAGAACAGGGTCTCAATGAATTGATAAGTGCCTCACCATTGCTGAGGCTGGCTTTAAACTTGTGAATCTCCTGTTTTAGCCTACCAAGCTGCTGGAATTACAGGCACGTGCCATGGAGCCTGTCTCAGAATCAGAAAATTTTCATAATTTTTTTCCTGTGTTTTAAATATATATTGCCCTTTAGTGCCCATCACAATATCTGGCACATACAATTCTTTACTTATTAGTTTAACAAAACATTATAGAAATCATTCTAATAATGCAACCCTTAAAAACACACAAAATGACAATTACAGAAAACTATAAATATATTATTGTTTCTAAAGCAATCTGAAATATGTAGCAGACTCTTTATAAACAAAAATAAATAAAAACCTTAACTCTTTTGAAGGCTGATTATTGTAAGGAATCTTATTATCTGGTAGATCAGAAAGTTCAAAATCATGTTATGTTAAAATAAATACATGTATAGAAGTAGCAATGAGTAATTTCTGAAGACTGAAGAATTTTCTGAACCATATTCTCCTGAAGATCAGGAGAAACTTCCTTGAAGTGAAACTTTGCCTGAGAATGAAAAGCAAATTAAAAATCTAACTGAAGAATAAGGAAAAGGTCATTACAGACAAGAGAAATAGCACATGTGAAGGCCCAAAGGTATAAAAGTAAATTTAAAACATGGCACAGGTGCATACAAAGGTAACTAAATGCTAGGAGCATAATTGATCCCATTAAATACTGGTCAAATAAAGAAATGATAGAAGTATAAACCTTTGACATTTGCTAATCCCACAGTAATCAATCCCTCCATATGAATAGCCTGAAGTTGAATCTGATAAATTATGAAAGATATGGGGATGTGGAAGAAGACAGAATTATTGAGACAAACTCTAACCCACATTAACTCGTGTGACAGAGAAGGATGATGGGACTTCTAGAACCCATGTCAGTCTTTGGGGTTGTGCACTGCATTATATGCACCATTCCTCTGATAAAACCAGAAAGTATTTTCTTGTATAAAATAGAAAATCTGAACAGAAGTCTAACATGTATTTAAGCCTTTAAGTACAGAATGTCCTCTATGTTTCTTATTATTAATAGTAGTTTAAGTGAAAAATTCCACTTATTTTGTGAAGGAGAAGTGTTAATGTGTTTTGTGCAAATGCAACACCATCATAAGTTTTCCCTGCAGAGATTTTTTTAATTTAATAATAATAATAAATTAAGGTCAACCATTGGTTCTCATTGCCTGTCAAATATTAGATAACCATTAAATTGTCGTTAAACATATGCAGTTACACCTCAAGGAAATGGTTAATATCAACATTTTTTCAATAATGTTTAGGTTTTACATTCTGCTTCTTGATTAAAGGTCCTGTTTATTCAAATACATTAACTGTAAGGTAACAATGTCTTCAGACCCTCATTAACAGTATAAGACATGAATGTACATTTTGTTTAATATTGTGTTATAACTTCATACACTTTAAAAATGAATTGGTATAATTCAAGAAATCATATGGTTTTTTCCAAGACATAACTACTTAAAGAAAGAAATGCTCTTTCAGTTTTCAAAAGCAATATGTAGGAACTTAAAAATCTGAAATAAAAAAACGGAACCTAGTAATGGTCAGATGAAATTTGTGATTTAAAAGTAGCATTAAATGATTAGAATTGCCTTATAAGTATAGCACAGGGTATCTAAGGGATAATAAAAAAGGGAATATGTTTTTTTGCCAAGATATTACAAATGGGTTTCATTTTAGAACCTTAAAGTGTTGCCCTATTTTAACATTGTTTTCTAATTAAACAGCACATTTTAAGAGCTTAATTGTTGATAGAAACTTTCCCTTTTTATTTTGAACTATTGATATGCACAGGCCTGAAAATAACATTTCTCAGTGCACATGCTGCCCCAGAAATGAATTCAGTGGTTAATTTTCTAGGAAAAGTGTTCCTGTACAGATCCATAAAAATCAAAGAAGTGAAGCACTGCACAAATTTCCACTGTCCTCAGCTATTCCAACTTACACTGTGATTCACAGAAGTGGTAAGTCTCATACACCAGAGGCTTCTTCAATGGCCCTAAGGTATTACACAATACTTATAATTACTGTAAGTTTTCTTGATTTTGCAAAGATTAAGTCTATGTTCAAAACTGTATTACCGCGGCTGTGGTTGTGGGTCAGTGGTAGAGCGCTTGCCTAGCATCTCTGAGTCACTGGGTTAAATTCTCATCAGCACATATAAATAAATGAATAAAATAAATGTTCCATCAACAAATAAAAGGAGAAATTAAAATCTTGCATTATAGAGAAAATGACAATTTGCTTTAATATATCAAATAAAAATAGGTTTATTAATAAAAACATATTTTCCTAGTGTATGATTTGACTACAATTAAAATGTAATTTGAATATTATCAAATATCTCTATATTTTACTGGTAATAATAACCATGAAATAACAACAATATTAAAAATACATTAATTTTTATTAAAGGAATATTAATGTGCTAAATGATGCCTTCATTTTTCTAAACCACTTGATATAGTACTTTTCTTCACTTGTGGTTGAGTGTAATTTCATAGCTACTTACCTTATAATAAAACCTCTATAAGCATTTTTTTACATTAATTTTAGCTAATTTAATGAATTTAAAGTATCAAAACACACCAGAGGGAAAGAAACAAGAAATTTAGAGAAGATATCTTATTTCTTAACATAAGAAATAAACCAAATTTTAAAAATATTTCTAGTCCAGAAATATCTTTTATTAAATTTCAATTTATGTTCTAAAATTCCTGAAGTCAGTATGCATCAAAATGTGCAGAGTATCCAGAAGCAGAGAACTAGTCTAATGAGTTTCGCCTAAAAATTGAGAAAAAAAACAATTTTCTCTCCTCTTGTTGCATTGAAACAATAGTAAGTCAAAACATTTGTGCTTACATGGTAAAGCTTATTAAATAACAACATAGATGTTTTAAATTAATATCTAGTAAGTTACAAGTTACAGAAAAGAATGCAAAAGAAATAAGTAGACACTTTGCATTTTCAATTGAATAAGAGTGTCGTGAACAAAAAAAATTTTTTAAAGTTCTTATAAAACTACAAAGTGTTTGATCAGGTAGTGTAATATTTTCAGAATATATCCAAATGAAAGTTGAAACTGAAAGCAATGGAAATCATCTGAAGTGTCACCTTGAGAACTCACGTGAGATAGACTTGTGCTTTTATTTTTCTACTGCTTCTAAAATAAAGTATTTAAAAAAATCTATGCTCCTTCTCTTCATTGTATAAATGAAATAAATTACCAACTCAATTTTGGAGCATGAGTTGGTTAAGATTTTATACCTATTGAAGGGTTTCCATTTTAACTGTGTAGTAGTGGGAGAGGAAGTAGTACTTAGATGTTTTATTTGTAATCCTTAATAATTTTTAGAACTAACATTTATTACATTAACTCTGATACTGTCATTATGCTAGGTATTTTATTGAATTTTCCTCCTTACAATTGCTCTTGTCAGGTCTTTTGTCACAGCAGCAAAAAAAAAATAAAATAAATAAAAAAATAAAAAAATAAATGGTCTAAAACATGGGTACTGGGCTAGGGTTGTAGCTCAGTGGTAGCGCACTTGCCTAGCACATGCAAGGCACTGGGTTGGATCCTTAGCACCATATAAACAATAAAAAATATGTTTTTTAAAAAAATGTGTACAAGTAGTAGTATTTTCATGTTTATAAAAGTTAAGCTTCAGAAAATTTCCAGGTTATTCTTGTTAATTTACGAATATGCTGTTACAGGAGATCTCGTTTTCCATTAGTTTTTTTTTTCGTATTTATTATGCTTATTGTATAGTATTTTACTTTCTTTCCCTATGTGATAAGCTTTTTTCTGCAGTTTAAAATTATGTTGGCATTTAAGAAAGTTTGTAGTCTCATGCTAATAGTTAGATCGGTTCTGATGGCTTTTGAAATGATTTTTGCCGCAGTCTTTCGGCTGGGCACAAATCACGAGTCTCCACACAGCTTGTAGATTCAAACAGCAATTCTTTATTCCCGAACTCACACCAGCCGTCTACAAACACGTTCTGGGGGAATCCACGTTCTCTTTCCAAATCCACACTCTGCCCTAATCCACTCTCTCCCAAATCCACTCCGCATGGGCTTCTGTCTCCCAAAATATACTGTTTGACCCTAAGCACTCAAGAGGAACTCAGCAGCAGGATACGCCCTATTCCAAAAGAGGAACACCCTAATCTCCTATTACTAAACCGCCCTATTCTAAAGGGGAAACACCCTACTCTCCTATTATGCTAAACTGCCCTATTCTAAAGGGGGAACACCCTAAACACGGATCCTGCCCTGGTCCTTGAGCAAGGTCACCTTTCAGAAGTCCTTCCACTAGACAGCATGGGAGTAAGCTGGCAAGGAATTTGTCATACCTACTTGGCTGATGGCTCCCAGCATCTCCCCCCTTCTGATTAATTAAACAACAAGTAATGTGGCTTAAGGACCGTGCCTGGTAGGTTGTCCAGTTCAACATATGGCTCTTACCCGTCATCGGAAAACTGACCTTTAGGTAACTGACCTTTAGGCGTCAGCCTCCTGTCTTAGGTTGATACCACTGCAACTGGATCATACCCGTCACTGACTACCGGTCCAGCATACAGCCATACTTGTGGATAGGTCTATGCACCAGTGGGGGGGTGAGGTTCTTGCCTCACCTCTGTTGGCCCCCAAATTTGGCCTTGGTGCCAGTGGGGGAGTGAGGTTAATGTGGCTTAAGGACCGCGCCTGGTAGGTTGTCCAATTCAACATATGGCTCTTACCCGTCATCGGAAAACTGACCTTTAGGTAACTGACCTTTAGGCGTCAGCCTCCTGTCTTAGGTTGATACCATTGCAATTGGATCATACCCGTCACTGACTGCCGGTCCAGCATATAGCCATTGGCCCCCAAATTTAGACCATCACTAGCAGAAGGGAGGAGGATACAGAAATGCCACGACACCAAGCCAATTGACAGTTCCTTTGGAAAAATTGCATCATTGGTGACACCATCAGCAAAGATCACTGGTGACACCATCAGCAAATATATGCCAGCATTACCACAATAGCTGCACTAAACGTAGTTACATAGTCCAGGCAAGTTCTGCAAGCGGTTCAAAGTGGAGGAATCTATCAATCTGTCCGTCTCCTCCCAAAGTCCGTTGCCTCCCAAAGTAAGTTGGCTCCTTGATTGAGCATACTTGTTGAGTTATATTCATTGGGATGAAGATAGGAATTCTGGCAATGATGCTAAAAAGACATTATCCTGAAAAGAATTATTAAATATAATGAAAAGGAAAGGTGAAAGTAAACAAACAGATCTGTTAACCTACTTAAAAAAACAATCCTTAACAGCTGTTTACCTGATTTAAATTAGTAAACAAGCAGATCTGTTAACCACCTTTAAAAACAATCTTTAACAGCTGTTTACCTAATTAAAATTAAGCCATTTAAATCACGTGAATAAAAAATAAATAATTCGGATCCATTTTTTCATGAGCGCTCCTCATATATGAAATATGGACACACAGACATAAAACACAAATGTGCAAACAAACGTACAACACATAAGATAATAATAAAGGCCTTGTAGCTTTACCTAGGTGAAATCTCCATTGCAATGTTTAAAAACTCCATAGTCAAAAAATAAAACTGATCAGAAAAACATTAACCTAGGTTTGTATGAGCTCAAAAAATAAAAATAGAACCTTATGATGTGGAAAAATGCAATAATAAGATAGATATTGAAAAAAGCATCCTTGTTAATCACTGTCGCAGATGTAAGAATGGCCAAGCTGGAGTTCTGGATATCAGCTGTTATGGGTTTGAGTCAAATCATCTTCTTTTCGATCTGTAGAAATTGCTTTAGTTAGTCTTTCTGGAATCCAAATCGGCTGCTGTTCTTCCTGTGGAAAAACAAAAAGAACCCCGACTCCAGAAAATCACTGGGTCAGGATCTTTCCATTGTCCTGTTAGAATATCTTTCCAAAGTACCTTAGGCTTATGTACATTTTTTGGATACATATGTCTTTCCACAGCATTAAGTCCTGATGAATCCAAATTTAAAAAGTTTAGAGTAAAAAGGGTTATTTTAAGTTTATCTTTGGGGGATATATACCCCTTTGCAATTCCCTCTTTTTGCTTTAATAAGCACGTTAATTCTATCTTGAATGTCTGTATCTAATAGTTGTCCTAGCTTTTTGTATTTTTTATCTGAAATACCTTTACTTTACATTTTTAATCATTTTCTATCTTAATTCTATCTTCTAGTGTTTTTTTTTTTCCTAAGGTTTGTACATTCACCCTTAGTTCCTTTTTTTTTTTTCTTCCTAGTTTTCTTTTGTTCCCTATTTTGTGGGTTTAAAATTCTTGTCTTCTTATCTTTTTTATCTTCCTGCATCTTCTCTCTTTTTTCTTACCTTTCTGTACTTCTGTCTTAAAGTTTTCCACTTAAAATTTTTAATCTTCTTTATCTAAATATCTTTTATCCTATTATCTTCCCATTATCCTGGGTTTTTTTTTTTTTCCTCTGTCATGAAGGCATCTTAACCACCTTCAAATTAACCTTTTAAAGTCTTACAATTATTATCTATACTGTACTTTTAAATGTACTTTTTCACCACCTACAGCTTCACTCTTTTAAACGAGGCTTAGATTCTGTTTAAATCGCGTAATGTTAGTTTACATGGCTGCCCTTCAACCAAAGGCCTTTTTTACTCCATTAAGAAGCTTTGTCTCAATCTGCCATGTACAAATACTTTTTTTTTTCTTACTTCCTTTCTCAAGCTTTTAAAGTAAGTCTAGTTTCCTCAAAATCTTTTTAAATGGCATTTACAACTTTTTACTTTACCACACAGAGATTATCTCATCTAGAAACATTTATTTTTCTATTAACCTTTTATATTAAAATATATTTTCACATCTTCAATCTTTTAATATCTCTTTTTTAACCATTAACCCTTTTTATAAATTTACATTCTGAAATAACCCTTATAAAATTTCTGATTTAGACAAATTACTCCACTTTAAGAAGATGAAAGTCTTTCATGTTTTTTATGATACTATAATACTGTAATTGAAACCCAGTTGAAACTTCTTATACTCTTTGTATATAAATTACACCTGATAGAATCTTAACACTTAGTAACCTTGTTTTAGCAAAGACACAGACCAAAACAATATTAAACATTTTTCCATTCACCAATTTATGAAAACACACATAATGATTAAATATATTACCTTATGGAACTTAATAAGTAAAGAGTACTTGATTTCATATTTAGTGGTTGATATTTTAACACTCTAGTTTTGTAAATTAATCAGATGTCTGTAAAAACCAAGATCTTAGACAAATGTAGTAAACAGAATTAGCCATCTATTTCTTGAAGAAAAATCCTTCTACAGGATACCATGATGGTCCCATTGATATATTTAATAACTTCTCGTTAAAAAGCCATGGGCTGCATTTTTGTATTGTATCAACATATGCCCTAACTGTTCTTGGTCTTACTGGGGTGCCTCCTTTCTCTAACAATTTCTCTTCCTCAGAGGCGAATAACTTAAAACCTTGAGTCAACCATTTTCCCCAGTTTGCCTGAGAAAGTTCTAGGAACAGGCAACTTGAAATAAAAACAAAATAAATCAAAACAAGAACGAATTGTTTTTTGAAATGGTCACCCATTCTTTCGCTCTTCCTCAGGGGCGAACAATTTTACTTACCTTGTCTTCAGATGTTCCGCGTACGAGCCACCAAATGCCGCAGTCTTTTGGCTGGGCACAAATCACGAGTCTCCACACAGCTTGTAGATTCAAACAGCAATTCTTTATTCCCGAACTCACACCAGCCGTCTACAAACACGTTCTGGGGGAATCCACGTTCTCTTTCCAAATCCACACTCTGCCCTAATCCACTCTCTCCCAAATCCACTCCGCATGGGCTTCTGTCTCCCAAAATATACTGTTTGACCCTAAGCACTCAAGAGGAACTCAGCAGCAGGATACGCCCTATTCCAAAAGAGGAACACCCTAATCTCCTATTACTAAACCGCCCTATTCTAAAGGGGAAACACCCTACTCTCCTATTATGCTAAACTGCCCTATTCTAAAGGGGGAACACCCTAAACACGGATCCTGCCCTGGTCCTTGAGCAAGGTCACCTTTCAGAAGTCCTTCCACTAGACAGCATGGGAGTAAGCTGGCAAGGAATTTGTCATACCTACTTGGCTGATGGCTCCCAGCAGATTTTTATTTAATCTTTTAATATCTGAATTTTACTATCTGATTATTCAGATTTAATGTTAGTCTTTGACAACTGCATTTTAATCAGACAATGAGCTTACTCCACTGACATTATGTTTTGTCATTTTTCTCTTTCATTACATTAATTATTCATCATGACACATAATGCCTACATATGTTCCTCTATCCATGTATATAATTTTGGTTTTTAATTTTAGGGGCACTTTTAACTTTATTAAATATTACTAGCATTTCCTCTGAAAAGTCTTCAAAATTATGCCTTCTGTGGATGGAAGTCATTCTTTTATAGATTCCAAAGGACATATGGGGCCAATTTGTCTTCTGAGTCCTACATTTAAAAAGTTGTTGCTACTGTAGTTCTGTAGTCTTCTAGATGCTTTCATGATTTTAGTAGAAATGTAATTTAACTGGTGGTAAAATCATTGTCTCTCACTGTATTTACTGGTTTGCTGTTTTCTTTCATCCTCAATAAAACATGTGTTCATGTTTACATTTTTTTATAAAGTTGCTATTGTCACTTGGATTGCTTTTTTAAATTCTCTGACATTCAGTGATGATTAGTTGTGGTTCCTTAATTTTAACTCTAATTATTAGTAAACATTCTAAAACAAAATGTATCCCTTCCCTCTCTCTGTCTCTCTCTCTTTCTCTTTTTCTCATTTCCATGCACACAGATGAATGTATTTTCATGAATTTTCCTCAGTAGTAAGAGGAGAAAATTGCAGCCAATAAATAATAATGTCATATACAATCACAAATTCTCTAGACTCCAATCATTTTTTCACATTAATACTTTTCACATCTTAATCATTTCAGAATGCCTTATGACTAGCACATTATCTGCCATTAGCTTATAGTTACTAATATGTATAGGATTCATTTAAATTCTAATAATTCTCTGCATTTAAAATGCAATTTTGAGAAGAGTGAATAATTATAGCTGATTTTAGGGTAAAGATAACATTCGAAATTTGAATTTTATTTTTCAGAAGAAAAGAATCTAAAGTAATTGAATCATGTAAATAATGTGTTAATTTATGTGCACTTACTTACATCGAAATACATAACTATTCCCAACTGTCTCCCTAACTAAAATTACCCGGGTTATAACAAACAGCTCAAGGTAAAGAACTGCTTACTTACAATCTTTGGGATTTTTACAGATAATTATGGAAGTGGATAACAAGTAAATAAAATCTGAGAAAATGTCCAGAATGAAGCAGATTTCCATTGCGTAAAAATGGATAGCACAGTTGGCCCTAATAAGCAAATTTCTGATAGTTATGTAATGATAATTATTAAACAAACTTACATTAACAATATATTTTTTATGGTCCATACAATGACTTGAGTCTATCTCTATTCCCTGTATCTAGAAGACCATAAATCACACAAGGAAAGGGTATCTAGGACAAGGCTGCAAACATTACAGAATTTATTCAGCTGGTAGAAGCATAACAGCTGAGCACACATCTCTAGGGATCTCCCGTGCCAGATAAATTTGTGCTGTTAGTGATCAGTTAAGACCTACATGTGCTAAAAGTGAATACCTAGAGAATAATTTTGATAGTGGTTTGAGATAATTGTGTAGGGGAAAATTAAGAATTAGAATTTAAAAATTCCCTAACATTTGCAACACAAATCAGAACAGTTTAGTTCTATATACCACATACAAAAGTTAATAAATGAATATAATGTGCATTTATCCAGTTTATATGTGTAACAGTTTAAACATGGTAGGCATACAATAAATGTTATTAGCTTCTTGTTGATGAAAATGTCTTGCTAAATAGGGAATATTTTCTGATATTTCTGATACAGTCAGAATTCTGAGACTCATGAAAACCTGGTCTAAATATTGGTCTCATATGTTGTTTAATTTCATCATCTTTTCTTTTTTCTACTGTCCTAGGCTTCTGCAATTATAAAAACAAGGTGAATGTACATTAAAATGTAAATACTTAGAAGAATCAAATAATGAATGTACATTAAAATGTAAATACTTAGAAGAATCAAATAAGTTTGGCATTTCTTATATCATCTATACAGCTAGTGTAAAGTTTCCCATTTTCATTCTACCCTGATCTTACAGGATCTCGGAAATGTATCTACCAGTGTTATTATGATCCATGAATTTGCAGGCTACAGCAAAACATGGAAAAGAGAAACCAACATCCAGAAATTTGACATAACAAAATCAAATGTGAAAGCTTATGTGCACATGTATTTTCTAAAGGATTGATTTGGAAGGATAAAGCAAGTAAAATGTTAGGTAGAGACACATGTAACTATCCACAAGGACCTCACAAGAGATGTTCTGCTTAATTCTATAGTGTAGGCAACCAACTAAGGTATTTCTCATTTGTTGATTAAAGGGACATAAACATCAGCTCATGTCTGAAAAATCACAGAAAGGAGAAATATTTGCACCTGAAAGTGCACTAGCTGGAATGGTTCAAAATAAAGTTTCTGTTTTTGCTATTAGCAATGTCTTCCTCCACACCTGATTTATTGCCTAAAAAATTCTTTCTTTCCTCAAACATTGTTCAAGCAATGACACTTTCAAAATTTACTCCAACCATTTGACCACTATGTCTTATATTTACTTAAACTGTATCAGAATATGATAACTATCAGTGTAATCATGACCATTAAATAATTTTAATGGGGTTCAGTTTCTTCACTGCAAAAGAAGTAGAGCAAAATGTTATACACACTTCATAAACTAGTATGGAAAGAGTGTGGAAATACAGGTATATAGTTGTTTTCTAAATATTATTTATTCATAAGTAGAGTATTTTTATTTTTCCACATAAATTCAAAGCCCACATAGTAAAAATCGAACAATTTTTCACAAAATCGATTGTATTATTTATTTTAGTTTCAATCATTAATTCTGGCAGTATTTCTCTAAGATTCATTTATGTTTTGTACCAGGGAATTTTTTGACACTGGGAAGGTTATTATGAGTGAAAACAAACACAGTTTCTTCTCTCAAAAATTTTATGAATATTAATCAAGCCAATATTAAGCCAATAATAAAGAAAATCAAAACCCCTTATCATTTATAAAGGAATATGACATGAGAAGGTATGTCCATTCCAAAAAGAAAAATGATGACTATGATAATAATGGTAATGATGGTGACTATGTGTTAGTCAGCTTTCTGCCACTGTGACAAAATACCTGAAAATATCAACTTGAACAAGGAAAAAAAAATATTTTGACTTATGGTTTCAGAGATTTCAGTCCATGATCACTTGACCCCATCACAGTGGGGTAGACTATCATGGAAGAGTATGATGGAAAAGAGCTGATCAATTTATGGTGTTCAGGATGCAGAGGGTGAGCTAGGAAGGAGCTGGGGACAATATTTTCTCTTCAAGGGCATATCGCAGTGACTTACTTCCTCCACCCAGGCCCTACCTCCTAATGTCTCCATCACCTACTAATAGGGCCACAGCTGGTAACAAAGCCTTCCATACATCCGGACTTTGGAGAATAGCTGAGATCCAAACTCACAATTAATGGTGATGATGATGGTGATGGCGGTGATGATAGTGAGAGCAGGGAGATGTTTAGTAATGAAGTGAACAAGTGTGGTTGGAGCAGAGTTGTTAAGCAAAAGCAAGATAAAGCTACAATGTATGACAAATGCCCAAATGTTTACTGTTTTGTATTAATTAATTATATTTTTATCTTTATCTTTTTAATAGTGGTACAAAAAGTAACAAGAATGAACAACACAGGAACCAGTTTTTTTTGTTGTTGTTGTTATTTGTTTATTTGTTTGTTGTTGTTGTTTGATGAGGACAAGGAAAGCATTTTAGTTGGCTAGACCACTGTAAAAAAGTACGACAAACTGGGTGACTTAGAGCATCAGAAACTTATTATCTAACATTTCTAGAGGGAGGAAGTCCTAAAATCAAAATGTTGGCAGGTCATGTTCTTTCTGAAAGTTCCAGTAAAGGATCTGTTATAAGCCTCCCCCTAGTTTCTCATGCATACTTAGTTTGTGGTAGCACAACTTCAATCTTCACCTGGAGGTAGGTGTGTGTGTGTGTGTGTGTGTGTGTGTGTGTGTGTGTGTGTGATCACATTCCCCCTTTTATAAAGACACCATTTGTTCTTGATAGCCCACCCTAACAACCTCATCTCAACTCATATCTATAACACACAATTTCTGTGTGATATCATATTTTGAGGTACTAAAGGTTGGGACTTTAGAGTAGGGATTTGGGGGAAATTAATTCATCCAGTAAGATATTCAATAGTGATAACTGATAGTATATATTAAAATAAAACACCACCTATTTGCTAATGTTCTTCATTTTTTCACCATTTTCATTTTCTTTTTAGTTATAATGACTGTAGAGTATATTTTGACATTCATACAAACATGAAGTACATCTTATTTTAAGTAGAATCTCAATCTCATGGTTGTACATGATGTGGGATTCACTGTGGTGTATTTGTGTATGTACATAGGAAACTTTAATCAAATTCATTCCACCGTCTTTCCTATTTCCTGCCCTGCCTCCTTCACTTTATTTCCCTTTGTCAAATTTATTGAAATTCGATTCCCCCCCACCTCTTTATTGTGTGTTAGCATCCATATATCAGAGAGGATATTTCACCTTTGGCTATGGGGATTAACTTCTTTTGCTTAACATAATAGTCTCCAGATCCATCCATTTTCTACAAAATGCTGTAAAGTAAATATTTTAATTCACCATTTACTTTAAAATGTCACCTTACATGTACAGCTGACCATTTATAATATTTAAGGTCCTTTAAACTATTTATTTATTTTAAAGACTAAATAACAGCACACATATTCATGTGAATCATATGAAATAATACAAAAGTAACTTGTAATATTGCATTGATTTTCAACAAATTATGCTTAACTTAATATAAATACTAGGATATAGCCTATATATATTTTCTATATAAAAGGTAAACATAGAACTTTCAGATTAAGATGTTACTCAAGCTTTGAATGTGTTCCTTTAATTTTCTTGAGAAACTAACACTTTGAAAAAAATAAAAGAAATTAAGAAAATATATAGCTTAAAATTTAGCCAGGGTCACACACACACACACACACACACACACACACACACACACACACACATACACACACACCACTTACAAGTTCTGGAAAGAGAAGACATAAGATTAGCCAGAACACAAGATTAGGGATTCGAAGCAACACCTTTAGAAGCAACAGCTTACATCATCACTGAGGTGGGCCCTTCATACACCTGGTGAGTCCCTAGGTGGGACAGATCATCACAGGGTAGGAAACATAATGTGCAGAGCTCCACCCAATGACTTTACCTAATCCTAATTACTTCTCAAAGGCCCCACCTCTAAACACCAAGTTAGATTAAGTTTTGACCATTTAATACCTAAGAATGTGGATAAAATTTCAATATGTTCAACCTTAAGGGACACCATTAAACCAGACACAAAGTATAGCAAGTTGCTAACCTACATTTTAAAAATAAATTTTTGTACAAATATTTTGACTATGAAATTCCAAGGATACAATGAAAATAAATATTATATATTAGCTAGGCATCCTATAACACTTTGCTAAGACTTAATATCATAAAATATGTTGAAGCCTTTAATAACACAAAATACAAATGGCAAAGATTTTTTTTCCACCAGCTCAACTATGCCAGGACTGCTACATGTGTATTTATAACACTAGATAAACATATCCTTATGACCTTTTGGAGATGCCAACTAGAATTTGGGGTAAGCAAATTATTTGTTAGTTTGCAGATAGATGTTGCATGCCAATAAATCTTGCTGCTGCACAGACTATATTTTTCAGTTTGTCATCTTCTCAGCATATGTCAGTTAAAATGTGTGAAGGGTGACATCAGCTGAAGTAGCTGAAATTTTCTTACATTCTTTCAGAGATTGTAAATTCTACAACTTAGGACCATAAATAATGAAGCCAAGAAAACTGAAGAAAAAATTATAGACAAAAAAATATTTTCATTCTTTAATTTAGGATATACTGAAAAGCAGCCAAGTTCAGCTTATGTTTACTTCATGGAATCAGGTTCTGGCTATGAAGTTGATTCAAAGTAAAAATTTAACTTTGGAAAAATTGTATTGGAAGTATTAGTTACAATTGTTGTAATAAAAATGGATGTTATCAAACCAAAAAAAGTAGATATTTAAAAATATAATTTTGTATGGTAGAATGATAGCATGCTGTCTAAATAAATACTCTAATTAAGCTAGTTCAGAAAATTAAAGTTCTTGGCACTCTATTCTATGAAGGAAAACATTAATCTTTATCATTTCCCTATATGCCACACTTAATGTACACTGAATTTAAATGTAAAAATATGTTCAAGGATATATAAAATGTAAAATATTGTTCAATTTATTTGAAGCTTTCTTTTGCATAATTAGGTATGATTTTATTTACTTTCTTGTTCAATAAATAAAGTTGATTACAAATGATATTTTAACAGAAGTATATTGTCAAAAAGATAAATGTTAGTCATATTATTTATGTTAGTCATCAAATTAAAGTACAGAGAAGTTGTTATGGGCCTAACTATATGTGCCTTAACCAGACAAACTTCATTTTACACTGAGACTCCATTTCACATAAGAAATTTCATATGTGAAAACCCCACATATGTAATCTACCTTCTGCTAAGCACACCTTGTTTGGCAATGCATAATGGCTAAAAAAAATATTTCTGATATTTTTATACAATGTATTATTCAGAAATGCTTTGGCTATTCTGGGTCTCTTATTTATTCAAAAGAATTTGATCATTTTTTAAATATATTTCTATAAAGAATAACATTGTGGTTTTAATTGGAATTGCATTAAATCTGTATAGCGCTTAGGGTAGTATGGCCATTTTGATAATATTAAGTTTGCCTATCCAAAAGAATGGGAGATCTTTTCATTTTCTCACGTCTTATTTAATTTCTTTCTTTTGTGGTCTATAGTTTTCATTGTAGAAGCCTCTCCTTTGCTAAGTTGATTCCAAAGTATTTTATTTTATTTTATTTTATTTAAGGCAGGAAGAGTAAAACAGGAGGCATCACAATACCAGAGTGAAGCAGGAAAATTGAAGCAGGTGGCATCACTATACTAGACTTAAACTACACTACAAAGTTATAGTAAATTACTGCAACCAAAATAGACATGTAGACCAAATCTTTAAAGGAGCTAAGGACACACTTTCTATGTTGCTATGATTATGACTTACTGGTAGCTTGTAATTTCAGGCTATAAAAGAGACACCCTACCTTGTGCAAGGGGTCAATGTGTGCATAGGCCACTTGGTCACTGCATCTTGACCACCAGCATATAAAATTTAATATCTTGCTTCAAGACTGACCCGGTGATTTATTTCAAACATGCCACAATGAAGTAAATAAGATATTTAAAATATCTTCAAATTCTTCATTTTCTCAAGATTAATTTTATGAAAAAATGCATATGTATTAGTCTTCAGAGAGACACAGCTAAGAAAACAGAAAGACAGACATGATAGTGTCAGCTGGATGTATGGACAGACAGACAAACAGGTAATTAAATAGAGATACATGAGAGGGGAGGTATTAAGGGAATTGCATAGGTAATAATGGAAGATGAGAAGTCTAAAGATAGGCTGCTAACAACTGGAGACACTGGAATGCTAGTAGCTAAGCCATCAATCCAAGTCTGAAGGCCTCAGAACCAGAAACTCTATGGTCTGATTCACGGTCCAGGTCAAGTACCTGAGAACTCAGAGAAATGAGGAGGGGCTGGTGTATGTTCTGGAGTCTGAAGGCTGAGGAACCAGGACTGTTATGTTCAAGAGTAAGAGGAAGACCTTGTCCCAACTCAATATATAAAAAGAGGTAGAGCAAAGCATGTTCTCTTTTTTATTGCTCTCCATGTTCTAAGTCCATCAAAAGGTGTCCAAACCACATTGATGGCAAAACTTCCCGACTCACTATAATTTCCTCTGGAAATGTTCTCCCAGACATATTAAAAATCCTTCACCATTCTTTAGGTAATCTTTATACAAAAAAGATTACAAATAAAATTAAGTATATCACTGCTCAAAATGATAATTATTTTTCTAAGAATTTAGTATATGTTAGAACTACTGCTTAAATCTAAGCATAATCATCCTTCTTTGCAATGTTAAGTACTGGGGAGAAAGAGTTTTTTCCTACTGAAAACATATGATTGGAAAAAAAGTGGAAAAGCCTGAGAAAAGTTGTAAATGTTGAAATTTTCACTTTTATTTGTTTAAAATGGCTCTATACATTGCAAAATATAACTGAGAAATTCGCTTAACTGGAAGTCACAGTGGATTAACAAAATTAATGGAGAATTCAAAAATAGGGGGTGAAATTGTGGCTCAGCAGTAGAGCACTGAGAGGTGCTGGGTTCCATCCATGGCACAACATAAAAATAAGTGAGTAAAATAAAAGGTATTGTGTCTAACTACAACTAAAAAAAAATTAAAAAGAGAAATACAAAATATAAATTAAGTCAGGCACGGTGGCACATGCCTGTAATCCCAGTGGCTCAGGGCATTGAGGAAGGAGGATCCCAAGTTCAAAGCCAGCCTCAGCAATGGCAAGATACCAAGCAACTCAGTGAGACCTTGTCTCTAAATAAAATACAAAATAGGGCTGGGAATATGACTCAGTGGTCAAGTATTCTAGTGTGCCTGAGTAGGTCTATTTCCAGGAACTTCTACGCCCCCCAAACACACACACACACACACACACACACACACACACACACACATATATATATATGTAAAAATAATAATTTTAATATAAAACAAGCATAAAAAATAATAATGGAAATATATTTAGAATAGGTATGAATAGTCTTCATTTAATATACATAAATTTTCAATTCTTTTTCCAGAAAAACTTTGTATGTCCAGTATAAAATATGTACAAATTGCTGATTAAATGGATTGCTTTTAAGAAGGACATGTCATACTAACCTACAAAAGTTCCTATTATACTCATTTCTTTTTTTTTTTGCAATTATCTTTACTGGTTTGAGTGCTGTTTTAATATTGCTCAACTATGTAAATAGTTTTTTGTTAAAAATATCATCATGTATTATATAAAAATTTTACTATATGTTCTTTGGTTAGTCTTTTGGAAAAGTTTGTTTTTTAACCCAAAAGAGTAGGATTACAAAGACAACTGGAGATAATTGCTTTGATTATTGATTTTGGGTCAATTGAATATAATAAAACACAGTACTTGCTAACATTTAGAAGCAATGTTTGCTGAGTAGGCAGTGGCATATTATATCTTCAACAAAGCTGAATAAAGTAGAAAATATAAATTATTGCTTTGAATAAGCCAAATATTATCACAAAGAATACTAATAAATTGAGTTTGAACTTCACACTCAGAAATTACCATTATACCTGAACATACTGAAATATTAGTCAATTCAAGTATTAGATAAAAAGATCATATAAATGCCACTGTTCCAAACACCCCTTCAGAAATGACTAAAGCAAAAACTGCATAAGTATAAAGAGTATCTTAAGGAACATGACAGAAAGGACCTTTATCATTGAATAAATTAGTTTAGCAATGTTCAAGAATATAGAGAATTATAAATATTGTTAAAATATAGACAGAACAGAAGCTACTGCAGATTGGATGTCACTGGAAGAGAACTTGATTCTAGTCTTCTAATTACATTATCAGAGAGGATTTCACAGGGATTGGATAGGAAGAATTGTTGTGCAGGATTTAATTGTAAAGATATAATGACAAATGAAGAATTAAAGTAAGAGGAACTTTTTAAAATAGGTAAATTTTCTAATGCTTCAGGAGAAAGCTAAGGTTTTTATAGTGTCTTCAGATTATCAAGGGAAAACTTTTATCCATGAAATTCCATGTGCTTGAGGGAGGAATAGTGACAACTCTTAAAATGAAATAGTTTGGTTAGCTGGTGTCTCTGTACAAATAAATAGCTGAGATATTTGCTTTTCTGTTTTTATAGAAAAATGATGTGGAATCATGCTTTATTAATATATAATAAAAAAAAACCCACTGTATTCGTAAATATCAAAAACCAAACAAAAAATAGTGGTCAATTTTTTTTTAATTACAAAATTTGGAAAAAATAATGTAAAAAATTGACCACTATTTAATACTTAAATAAAATACAAAAATACTTTCTAAAAATCTTCTGGTGTATAGAAATATGATAGCACAAGATAAAGAATAATACAAAAATGGGGATTAATACTACAATTTAAACAGTCAATGTAAAGAGTTAAATTGAAGAAAAGTTATGAATTTTAAGAAAACTAAAGATTCAAAGGAACTACATTGTATTTAAGGATGTTTTTCCTAAAATTAGAAGAAAATTAAAACAAGAAAAATAGATTAATCTTAAGAGATGAAAATCACATTAAAATATTCCATACTGTAAATAAGAAATTAATGTCAGAGAACATCAATTTTATATATATATATATATATATATATATATATATATATATATATATATACACACACACACACACACACACATATTATATATATATATATATATATATATATATATATATATATATATACACACACACACACACACACACATATTATATATATATATATATATATATATATATATATATATATATATATATATAACTTTTTTGTAAATGACAGAGCATACAAACAATTTTAATACAAATATTCTTCTAATTTTTTTAAGTACCTGAAATAAAATAACTACATTATAAAACAATGAAATCTAATCATCTGAAAAACCCATTTTCAATAACATGAATTCAAATTATTATATATACAAATAAAGTCAAACTATTTTTTTAGATTATCTGAAACAATAAACTATTTTCACTTAAACTTGTTTGCTTTTCTATTAGAGAGTCAAATACACATGTCCAAAAGGAGAACAACAGTTAAGAGACACTTTTTATTATTGTTTATTTTCAGGGCAAGTTTGTAGATATTTACAATTAAATATTAGTTCAATTTTAAAGCCTTGAACAATGGCCAAACTTTTTGCACCGAAATATTTTCCTTTTATCTTATCACTGTTAAGCTAATTAGGGGTTATAAGTTTACTTATTTGAATTCGCCATAAAAGAAGTACTCTCAATTTTAGCTTCTGACCAGTAATGCAGATCTAAGGCATTGTTACTGAGATGTATTTGGACTGACATGGGCCAACAATAATCATATTCTTGCAATTTCTAAAATTATCTATTAAAATTAACACAAAAGTAAAACGGGTAACTAGTGTAAAATGATAGCATTCAGCCTAAATGTCTGATTTGAAGTAGTGACATATTTTAATGAGCATGTAAAGGAGTCTCTTTTGGCCATTGCTTTATTTATTGAGTGGTGTGTGAATATTTGAATTTGTGCTTAAAAAAAGAATGGAGATCAGTCTATGAATGCTTGTTTTTCTTTCCAATGCTGCTTGTCTGGTAGTTTGGTCATGTATTTTGTTGTGTTTCATTTCGTTTTTTGGAGGAAAGGTCTATATTGCCAAGGCTGGCCTGGAACTCCTGGCCTCATGTAGCCTCTGGTTAGGTGGAGTTTGTGGACAAGAGCTGCTTGCTGTGCCCAGTTCAGACCACTCCTTATAAAATAGAACGGTTTCTGTTGAAGTGACTCTGTATCAACAGAGTATGAATCAGTATATAAGACTGAAACATGAAAATTACATGTTCAGTTTAATGAGTATTCCTAAAGTTCTCTGTAACTTTTGCTAATTTTCTAATCTCCTCCTTTTCAGTTAATGTAACCAAGAAAGTTTCTTTGAAAAAAATAAGTGATCTCTCCTTTATTTATGAAAACGTCTTGCTGCTTGACTAGTCAACTCTTCTCTGATGACATTCTATTTTTGTCTGATGACTTCAAGATAATGTGCATGATCTGAATTTAAAATACTTATGTTTTTCTTGTAAGTAATCATTGGTGATGAATATCCTCCAGAGAAATGGATATTTGAATGCTCCTCTGAATGCCACTTGGAAATGCTTGTGGATTAATAACTAATAATCTTGGCAAGTAATTGAGTGACTTAAGTAATTACTAATTATTTGTTGCCAAAAACATAGTTTTACTTATGTTTATGTGAGTGTGTGTGTGGCTGTGTGTGTGTGTGGTGGTGGTGTGGTGGGTGTGGAAAAAGCTGATTATTAGATCTTATTATAATCCCTGGATTTAATTGTGATTCTATGCCGATATTTTCAGTCATTACTTGTCCTCTGTATTAAATGATTTTAATAAATATAGATTGATAGTATATTTTCTTTGAACATAATCTCCCCTCTCAATGCTTTTACTTTTGAGAGCTCCTCTTGGCTATACTATTGCATGATTATAATTTTGTTTGGTTACTAAAAATAAAAAATCAGGCTCATATTTTGGTTTAAATTTTCTGGATTATGTAGATACTTTGGAATATAGTGCATACTTTATATTTTCTTATCTAAATCTTTATTTATTCTTTCAATGGATTTGTTTACATTCTTCAATTGACTTCTACACATTAGACAGTATCTAATATTTTAAGATACCTAGAAAAGATAGTGTATATGTAAGCCTCTTAGAACCTAAACATTTTGTCTCTAAATTTTTTTGAATTGTCTCACAAATGAGCTTTTAGGAGATACAGTTACCAATCAGTAGTTTATTCAAATAATTGATCCATCAAATGTATTTATTAACTAATTAGGTCACTGCACTTATAATCTAATCATTTCACCTCTCAACATTTCCTGCACTACCTAACACTTGAGATTTCCAGGGGACATTAATGATCTAAGATATATCAACTGGATTTTCTGCTTCTCATAAAGTTTAGAGTTTGAATTAAATATATGGTTTATAAATAGTTCTTATGGAAGATCAAATCTTGGACACATGATGATTATTATTAGAGGATAGTGATCCCTGTAAAAAATAAAAAAAAAAAATTCTAGACTGAGAAGACTATTGATTGGGATCTAGCAAGTCCTTGACTAAAGTGTCTTTTCTTATTTTATCTCATTTTTAAAGTTTGTTTTCTGATACATTTAACTACAACATTGCATTAGGCATGTTTCTGAACATATTTTATTCCATTGCCTCTTATGTACCTTGGCACTTTATTCTGAGAAGGAATAGCAAATAATGTAGCACTTTATTTTACTATACACTTAAAAGAAGTATAGCAGGAAAGTAAGAAATACTTTTTTCCATTTGTGAAATATCAGATTTATTAATTTTGTTTTCCATATTATAACATCAAAAATATCAAATCTAAAAGAAAATGGATTTACAAAAATTAATCCCAATTTTTTTTCATATTTGAAACTGGGGATTGAACCCAGGGATGCTTTTTCTCTGAGCTACATCTTCAGTCCATTTATGTTTTTAATTTTGAGACAAGGTTTCACTAAGTAGTTGAGACTGACCTAGAACTTGCAATTCTCCTGCCTCAGTCTCCTGAGTTTCAGGGACTATAGCAGTTACACCTATTTTTAAACCCTGAAATTTTAGGTAACTTACCACAGTATAAACAGTTCAATGTTAAAGCAGTACATCTCTTGATTATTTTAATATTCCCAATCATTAAAGATTAGATAAGTAAAAAACTAACATAGGGGAATATCATTGTTACATTTATGGTGACTGATTTAACAGTTACCTGGATAGATTAACATTTTTTAAAGGCATTTGTATCAATAGACTGAAAAAAGAAAGTTCCCTTTCCACCATGTGGACAGGCATCGTACAATCACTGAGAGCTTATGTACCTAGAATCAGAAGGCAGAGGAAGTACAACTTCTCTCTTCTCGCAACCACAACTGTTCCTGGCACACAGCTCCCTGGGCAAGTTAAGACATCCATCTTTTTCTATTTTCAGCTTTCTCAAAGATCAGTTCTCCTGGTTCTCAGGTTTTTGAACTTCAGGACTGGGACTTCCACCTTCATTTTCTCTGGTCCTCAGGCTTTTGAATACAGACTGTGCAACATCAATATCTCAGTTCTGAACTTTGAAGGAAAAAATAGATATATCTAGGTCTCCATAATTATCTGTCAATTCTCATAATAAATGCCTGCATCTGTCTATCTATCTATCTATCTATCTATCTATCTATCTATCTATCTATCATCTATCATCTATCTATCTATCATTTATTATACCTGTCTACCCATCCTATTGATTCTTTTTGGAGAATGGTAATACAGAAAATTTTTATTAAATAAGATGTTGTTAATTTACGAAATACATTTGAAAACTTATTATAGGAAGTGTCATTTGCATTAGTGTAAATGGGCTATTGATCTATGAAATCTTTCATTTGATATAGTTTTACATTATGTTTATCTCTACTCAAATCACTTGTAACATTTTTTGTTCTCTGATCTCAATGTAAGAAACAAAAATATTAGAAAGTTATAAGGAAATATCTGCTGCAAATTTCAGGTAAACAGTAATTGAGTATTTTGATATTAAAATAACTTCCAAATGTATTTTAAGGAAAACATAGCTTATCAGTTATATTGGTCAAAGGAGATGGATGTGGACTTTAGTGCTCTCATCTGTGGCATCTAATTTCCTCAGGTATGTACAGAATTGACCACATAGCACTTAGGTTAATACAATTTGATCACATCCTTTGCATTTACTTCTCACATAATTAATACTTTATTTTGTAAAAATCTATATCCTATGATTAGAAAACTTTGTAACATTTTAGTGTTATAAACAAAGCCCAAATAGTCACTTTATGTGTATTTAATCATGGTGATAACTGAAATATTTTTCTCCTTAACATGTAACAGACTTTCCTCCTGACTGTGTTGACAGTAGGGATCAGCATGCTGGCCTTGGCACATCCTCTCTTGTATGTGATATTGTCAGTGATTCTATAGCAGGTTAAGCTAGATAATAAAAAATCCTTGAATTTTCTTGCTTGCACAATAAAAAAGATCAAAATAAAATCCCAGAAGCCTTGTATATTTTAGGTTATCTATTTTATCTTGTTCTACATTCATGCTAAAAGTAAGTTGTACCAAAATTTTTGTGATATTTTAGTGATTGTGATGGTCGGTAAGATCCAAATAATAAAAATTTACTATAATGTTTCAGACAGGCTACATTTGTAAACACATATCAATAAAACCCAATAATAATATACATGTTCCCTGCAAGCCAAAACACAAGTAAACACAAAATTAGCCTGTCATGACCCAGTATCTACTAAAGTACAAACAACCGAACAAACAAAAATCATAAAATTACTAAATAAGACTTTTTAAAAAATCCATTATAGGCTAAAGCAGAATATTCTTCAGAATTTTTGTGCCTAAATTTGCTTGTACTTCCCAGAAACTATTTCGTTTAATCTTGTCTATCTAATTCCTTTTAAGCATAGCCAACAATTAGAACAAAAAAAGAAAAAAAGAAGCCAAAATGGAAAAAAAAATCTTAAAAAGTCTTTGTTTTGTAACTTTTAACTTGTTGTTTCTTATTGTTTTTACTATTATTTTTATCTATTTTTAAATTATTTTTACTATTCAAGAAAGGCAGCACAAGCAACAATAAAAAAAGTAAGCCTAAAATATATATGGTCCAACAAAATGGAACATCCGGTCAGTCCAGTTTCTATATGAAGTCTGGGTGCACGTTAGTGGGAGAAGAAATTGAATCCTTCACTAATGAGTGTTCAGTGGTGGCTGTCTGCTTCTATTTATTCTACCCGCCTTCTCGTTTTTTTTATATCCTCCTCCTATTCATTCTGCTTTTTCTATCTCCTTCTTTGTCAAGCACAGTTGAGTAGGGTAGCCAGTACATGACAGAAATAAAAGCATATATGTTTGGTTTGAAGAAGATGGTAGATGAGGCCCTATAGTCATATATCCATAGCTGGTAGAACACCAGAACACCATGTATTATGGAATAACCCACTTAATTAATGATTTTTTTTTTAGTCCTGAGTACCACTTATATTTTATACACATCACACACACACACACACACACACACACACACACACACACACACACACACACAAACACACACAACTGGTAAAACTCCATGTATTATGGAATAACACACTTAACTAATAATTTTTTTTAAATCCTGAGTACCACTCTTATTTTATACACACACACAAACATACAGACATATCTACATATGAAAACACATATACTAGAGTAGTAGGTATTTATCCCAGGGATGTTTTATCATTGAGATTCATCCGAACTAATTTTTTATTTTAGTACAGGGTCTTGCTAAGTTAATGAGAGTCTCACCAAGTTTCCCAGGGTGGCCTAGAGCTTGTGATTTTCCTACTTTTGCCTCCACAGTCACTGAGATTACAGTCTTGTGCCAATGCACCTGGCTTCCATATATTTTTTTTTATAATCAGGTGTTTAGTCTCTATTTATTTTAATATATACTGTAAATAAAATATAGGAAAACTAGTTCAAAACAATTTTATAATGAAAATTTGCCATCCAAGACAAAGATTCTGATTTGAATTGTTTCCTATAGTTATAGTTTAAGCAGACAATAGGTGTGAAAAGAACGTTTAGAATATTCCCTACTAAGTGAGACTTAAGGCATGATGATTTTTGCTTGTTGCTATTTTGTAAGATGGCTAAAAACTAATAAACCTTAGAGAAATATCTTCTTTTTGACATGTTTGGAAAACAATATCAAATCCTAAGTTTAAGAACCAAATAAAATATTTGAGGTAATGTTAAAAAGCATTCATGTTCTATTAAGTTACAAACAGAAAATGAAAGTGTTGACAGCTTAATTATTTATTTAGTAATGGTTTATACAATATTTTTTTGAACACATGAAATTTACTTTCATGAGTATTCTATAATATATTGTGTTATTTTTCGTTAGTTCTTCTCTAAGTGAACTTTTTAATCACATATTTTTTACACCAGTACTTTATATTACTGATTAGGATCTTAACTAATTACACTCATAAATTAAAAATAACTTTCAAAAGATTATATGAAAATAAAAGGTAACACCGATAAAATTCAAATGATAAGTGACAGGTTAGCATGACTTTTTAAAACATCTTCTAGCAAATGAGATGGAATCATCATTTTTCATTAATTTGGAAGTGACATAATACTGAAAATATAAATTATGCTTATTAAATTTACCTTTTATGTGGTCAAACACAAGGTAAGTTCTTTTTGATTATCTTAAAGAAAGGAATCAGTGGCAAATATTAGAAATAGATTTTGATAAAAACTAATTTTAGAATTTCGAGAAAAAATTAGATTATTTTCATATTTCCTGGTAAATATTAGGTGTGCTGAGAGAAAAACCATGTTGATAAAAGCAGCAAATTTTCACATAAAAATTGCTTAAACAAAAACTTTATAAATTTGATTTGTCAATTAATAAGTCATTTGATAGAATTAAAATATCATTGTGTGGGGTTTGTACATTCTTCCTGAACTCCTGAGGGCTTTGGATTCACAACTGAACCATTTCAACATTATCTCTTTGTGGAGAGAAAGAACCAATGAAAATTAGGCAGATTCAAGAACAGACAGTCAAAAAAAAAAAAAAAAAAACCTCTGGATTTTTCAAACAGGTGATTATTGGAGAACAGGTAAAAGAGTGAAAGGTCCCAGAAATTTCACAGTATAAGATAGGAGTAATGAAAATATCCTGAAACTCTTTGTAGGATGTGACTTTGTAATCCTTACTAATTGGATTATTTGTTTTCTTACTGTGGAGTGCAGAGTATTCTTCCTGTGTCTTAAATACCAATCATATGTATAGTATTTATTTGCAAATATTTTCTCCTATTATGTTAGTTTTATTTTTATTAAATTAGCAAGGTCTTTTGCACAGCAAAAGTTTCTATTTCTTTTAATCACTTATTTTTTTACACCAGTGCTTTGTATTACTGATTAGGATCTTAACTAATTACACTCATAAATTAAAAATAACTTTCAAAAGATTATATGATAATAAAACTAACATTGATAAAATTCAAATGATAAGTTACAAGTTAGCATGACTTTTTAAAACATGACGTTTTTAAACAAAGTTCAGCTTATGAATTTTTTGTTCATATACTTAGTTATTCTCCCAATATTGACCATGCTGTGTCTTAAAGGAAGGAATTTGGTAGAGTCACAAACTGATTTTCCAGAAACTTCTTGACTTCTGAGAGTAAACTTACCTCACTTTGATACATGGTTTGCTGATATTTTATTGTCTGAGGTTTTATATTAAATGGAAAATAAAATAAATTATTTTAATGAATGTGTCATAACAGCAATTAATTCCCAGAATTTCTATCAATCATTGGTTTAAGTAATATATCTTAAGGGCAAGGTAGAAAATTCATAACACCAAGAGCTAAAATAGTGTAACCTTGAGGTACCACCATATTTTATACATGAACTATGAAGAAAATTAAAGGCAGGATATAAACATATATGTAAAATATGTGATATTATATATTTTATATCTGTAAATATTCTATGTGTGTATGCGAGTGTGTGTCTATGTGTGTATACATACATAAAAATCCAAGGCTACCAGAAGCTTCCCTTAATCAAATTAATTCTATATTTAATTGAAAAATTATATTTTAAGGTATATATCAATATCCTTTTTATACAATTAAATCTGAAAATCTGCCTGGTAACAATTCCTAAAATTATACATTTTCAATGGAACAGGAAAATATTAAATTGCTTTTAAAACTTTTATTACATGTTCAGATATTTCAATTAATAGCTTTGTATCATTTCTCAAACTAATTCATACGAAGTCTATGAAGCACATTCTTTGTGCCTTTTTTATACATTCTAATCTTTTGTTTATATAATTCTAATTCAAATTTATTGTATTTCATAAATTTGATGACTAAAGTGGATAAATTTTATATTGTAAGAAATTCTTTTGGTACTTACATCCTATTTTATGAAAGTAAAAAAAAAACTAGGTATAAAAATAAAAAAACTGTCAATTCCATGTACATGTTTTATTGACATTAATAAAGAAAGTAGTGATCAAAAATAATAAATTAGTTGTTCATTATCCAAGAAGTATTTGCATAGTGTTTTAAATGGCATTTTTCTTCTTAATGATTAAATACGTTTTGTTCTTTTCAAATAAAAATTGTTTTATGGCTTTTGATACGGCACTTAGATGTCACTCAAGTAACTTGTTCTATGCAAAATAAGTGATGATTGGTGTTAGTTACTACTGTATCTTCAATGGGTTTTAAAAATCAATCAAACACTTGAGTATCTATATATACTTATTAATAAGTAAGAAATAATTAGAAATTTAATTATACATTTGTTATATTAGTCTATTAAGCTTGTTGTTATTATTAATAACAGGTAATATACAAAGGTTTAATTCCAGCCCCAAAATGGAAATACACTGGTGAATAAATAAAACCTTATTTTCTGACTTCTTTTTCCTATTTTTTTCTCCTTTTAAGACAAATAAGATTACAAGACAAAGAAACAGAAATGCAATTGATTTTTTGTGTTAGAAATTGGGCTGAGTGCATTTGATAATTCAATCAAATTCTTCTGTCAGTATCAATTTGTTTTAGCATTTGATATTCTAGTAGCAGAATTTTCTCATAATGATATGACCTTCCACAAGCTAGAGTCATCAACTCCCAATATACCAGTCCCAGGGAAAGACATGGTAGTCTATTGGAAAGTATTTTCCCATTCACTTATGTAATTTTGTAAGAAATAATCATGTGTTTTAAATATAGCTAGACAGGAGTCAGTAACCAGCAGTAACCATTTCTTTTTCTAAATCTTCAGTTCAACATATACTTTATAACAAGATTCTGTATGCTTCTGATTTGTGTAGTCTTCTTTTAACATTTCTGCTATCTTCTTGCAAATACATCATTTCCTAATTACTGCAAATTTTAGCCATCATTTTTTTTTTGGATTAGGAATTACCCCCAGAATTAGACTATGATAACAACAAATATTTATTATCCCACAGATTCTTTGGTTAGCAATTTAGGAATGGCTTCCTGTGAGTCTCTGTATGAGGGCCTCTCATGATAATGTATGATCTGATGTTTTAATGTCATCTGAGTACTCTACTAGGGGAATCTATATCCACAATTGGCAGGCTTTGGTCTCTTACCACCTCAACCTCTTCACAGAGCTTCCACATACCATTGCAGTTTGATTTTCACAGAAAGCAACTGAGGAAGAGGAAGAGAGGGAACACCCAAAATAAAACCAATTTTTTTCATCACATAATCTATAAAGTGGCAACTCACTATATATTATCTTTGGTTTTTATTATGTGCAAGTTAATAAATCCAAGAAATGCTCATGGGAGGGAGATGAAATAGAGTGGAATAACACAGTTGGAAAACAGGAAATAGTAATTACTGAAACCATCTTCAAGACTGCTTACCACACTGTGGATTTTTTATGATTAGAACTTCTAACTGAAGACATATGCCATTAGCATATCCTTCTTTGAATAAATCTATACTATATTTATTTCTTACTTGTCTATATAATGTTAATAAGTTTACCAAATTTCCAACACATTTTCTATTTTCATTTTTTATTTAAATTGCATTGAGCTTATAATCCCATCTAGAAAGTTTGTAATGTTGATCACTCTTATGCTTGGGTTTAAGCTTATTGATTTATATAGTCTTTAAGATATATTCATGAGGCTCAACTTTTTTTAAGTTTTACAATATTTTATGTTAGATTCATTTATTAATTGTTCATATATACATTTAACTATGTAGTCATTTACAATCTAATATTTTCCATCTTCTCTCTCAGTACTGGGGTTAAAAAATTTGAACAAAACAACCAAGAATTCTTACCTATATATAATATATATTATTTTGAAAGAGATAAATAGGATGGGCAATCATGTTAACTAAATAAAGATAACAGTGAATTAGATGTTGAAAATGTATTAAGAATAAAGTAGAAAAAAGAAACCATTAATGAGAATAAAGAACATAATTTTAAATGTAGTGGGTAGGTGTTTTTAACTGAATAGCTAGTTTTCCAAGAAAAGACTTGAAATGTTGATAAATGGCAGATGCCTGCTAAGTGAGAGAACTTTAAGGCAGATAACTGAAATGTGAAAAACCCTAGATACATATGTAGGCTGGGTTCAATTTAAAAAATCAGTGAGACCTATGCATGAGGATCAGGTGATAAGCAGAGGATAACACAGATTTGTGTCAGAAGCCAAATCCTGGTCATCACTTTTTTTTCATTTTAGCAACCACTCATTCTTCTCTGTGAGAGATATAAAATCCACAAAGAGTTTTTGACCAAAAGAGAAATATGGTGTGTCTTACTTTTATTAGCCTCCCTGTGGAGGCTATTTCAGGTAACCATATGAAATGTTAATTTAATCCCAGGTGTAACAGTCAATGTGGTGATAAATGATTAAATTTTGGACACATTCTAAAAGTCTAACAAAAAATATAGATATACTAGATACATGATATAATAGAAAGAGTTGTAAGGATGAACTTAAGAGGATTTATGTGAGTTAACAAAAGGATGGATTGGCAATAGGAAAGTGAACATATTGAGATGGTATGAAAAAATCAGTCATTCACTCTTAATATCCAAGTGGATTTCTATTTGACAACAGAAGTACAAAATGAAAGCTTTTACATTAATCTTCTAGTTCTTCTATGCAGTGTACCTCCAGGATTTCCCCCTTTTTAAAAATTTATTTTCTGGGTACCATTTTTTTTTAATTTCATTGTTATCATTTTTTTTATATATACCATTGAGTTTGTTTCGGTTTTTTCCTAATCAGGAGTGTAGTTATCTCACTGTAGGGGTTCTGTGTTTGGAATTAGGGTCCCTGATGACTTCATGACTGTGGCATGCTTGGTGCCTGGGAAAATTTCTGTGCAAAGGCATAGGATACCCTGGGTTGCTATGGTAATGCCTTCCATGCTCCAGTCTTATCAGCTTCCACCTTAATCTTAGGCATACAACTCCTGGGAATAAAGGAACTTGCTTGCTTGATAACTACAATGTTTCACCAAGCTTCAGTGCTCCTGGAGCTGCCCACCTAACAGTAACTTCAGACAATGGACCTTCTTGAGAACTCACAAAACTCCTAACATTGCATATTGTAACTATGAAATGTAACTGCAAAATAAGCAACCTTACTGATACTCTAAACTATAATGTGGATATGGTACTAATGACCTAATGGAACCTATTGTTATAAATAAACTTGGCTGCTTGGACAAAGAGCCACTTTTCACCTTCCTGCCTCTGCATCTTGTCTGTTGTTTCCTCTTTATTATTATTCTTTACACTTCACTGCTATGACTAAAAGACTTGACCAGAACAATTATAGATGAGGAAAATTTTATTTAAGGGCTCATGTTTTCACAGGTCTCAGTCCATATGTAGCCAGTTCCATCATGGAATAAGAGTATGGCAAAGGGAAGTAGCTCACATGATGATAAGAAAGCAGAGAGAAAGAACAAGAGAAATCTCACTCTCCAGATACAAAGTATATGGTCCATAACCACACACCCAATGAACCACTTCCCCCAGCCATACCTCACCTGCTTCCAGTTTTTACATGGTGAATTCCATCAGGGATTAATTTCACTGACTAGGTTAAGGCTATGACCCAAACATTTCTCCTCCAAATCTTCTTGCATTGTCTCTCGCATGTGAACTTTGCTGGGACACCTCATATCCAAACCATAACAAAGACTCAGAAATTAATTTAAAAATCAGCAAGAAAAGTGAAAATATACATTAGAAAACAAATGCTGTTCTGCAGCAAAATAAAGTAGAATCATGTGGTAATGTGATATTAAGGTGCTAGTTAAGGAAAGTCCTCTCTGCAACAAAGACACTAATGCACAGAGAGAAAAAAGTAGATACCAGCTACATAAATACCAAGGGAAAGTATATTTCAAGAATATCAACCAGCTATTGCAGAGGCCCTAATCTAGTGAATCTGGAGCACTTAAAAAGACAGTGCCATTGGAAAGTAGAATGAATGTGGGAAACTCAGTGTTTAAGAAAGATGTAGGGCTGGGGATGTGGCTCAAGCAGACGCATGCTTGCCTGGTATGCGTGCGGCCCAGGTCCCATCTGCAGCACCACATACAAACAAAGATGTTGTGTCCACCAAAAATTAAAAAATAAATATTAAAATTCTCTCTCACTCTTTAAAAAAAAGAAAGAAAGAAAGATGTAGGTGGGGGTCATCTCATATCTGTTTTGTAATTCATTTTAAAGAGTTGGGATTTTTTTTTTAATGCTTTGGGAAACTACCAAAATAATCCAATCAGGGAAACAAGGTTCATAATTTTTTGTAGAAGTTTATAGTAACTCATAAAAATTAAACATAAAGGTCTGGATTCGATGTAGAGATAATTAAGTGCATATAACAGTAGTCTAGAGGTCATCTAGAGGTATGGATGTTGGAGGTGGAGAAGGAATATATGGTAGAATTTCATATGATAGAATTTTACATACATTTTGGAGATGAAGATAAAATAAATATGATGAAACATGATAAAGGGTTTTTTAAAAAATGAAATAATAAGGAATGTGTTCTTGATTATTATCATAGGTACTGTGCTATGGTAAACAATATTAAGAAGGAATATGTGAGGACAAGAATTTTATATCCATGTTAACAAAAAGATATATTTCTTGGGCTGGGGATGTGGTTTAAGCTGTCGTGTGCTTGCTTGGCATGTGTGTAGCCCGGGTTCAATTCTCAGCACCACATACAAACAGAGATGTTGTGTCTGCCAAAAACTAAAAATAGATATTGAAATTCTCTCTCTCTCTCTCTTAAAAAAAAGATATATTTCTTCCTTTCAAATGGAAATATCAAATAATTTTTACTTGAAGACTTAAATATGTACGTAAATTATAAAATGTAAACTCAAATATTTGGGAGTCCATAATGTGTATAATATTTACAGGCATAGGGTTATTGTGATAAACAAAGAAATGTTGAAGATTGAGAGGGAAAGGAAACATGAGCCAAATTATTATTTTTTAAAAAAAATCATATAACCTTATACACTGAATTAATTGGAGGTGAAATACTGGAAAATTGCCTACTTCTTGTATCAGAGAGATAGCATCTTTACTTGTTTGTAAACTTGAACAAGTTTTCATTTCATTTACTTTTTATCTACAATCACAAAATGTTTAATATTCATATAGCTCCTACCAGATTCTCAACTTTTATTTCCCCAGTTATTTAAGCTATATTTTCTCCTACAGCCTGTCTCTAATATTGAGTGACCTTTTTCTATAACAAACTGGTCTGAAATACTAACTTGGTATAATGTCAAAGATCTTACACCGTCTGTCTTTGTACGTACTTCATATTAATCATTCACCCAAAAGGCTTTCATATATTCTTTAAAAGGCTGTAGACTTTTAGATCCATTATTGTTATTCCCAGCATCATTGAAAAGTAATAAATCATTAGAATATTTGTATATATAAGAAAAAGCATTATTGAAACCTCAAATGAAGCTACCTTACACAATTGAACCAATATTAAATATGTTTAACTTAGAACATAATTATTTATTATTAAAGACTACATTAAAGAACAGAATCAAGTTATTTATAAATGAGGGGGTATAACACATGTTTTTAGCTAACACAACACAGAGTTACATTACTTGATTATATAGTTAAAAGTAAAGATTTGGATTCTTAATCACATCAAGAAGTTCCAGTTATTTCTTATTAAATTCTTTTGAGACAATTTTAAAGGAGAATTAAAACAATTTTTTTCTTCCCCACACAGAAAGACTTTCTTAACTGTCAAACAGGTCACAATATTTCTCTTTCTTACCATTAATGGACATATTTGTCTTTTTAAGACAAGAATCCCTTTTCTATAGTTTTAATTCTCTCAAAGTAGCTTTTGATGAAAAATTGTCTCAAATTTATAATTATAGTCTTACCAATTAAATCCTTTTCATGTATAATATTTCTAATAAGTCATGCATAAAACCATCTGAAGCCAAAAACTGATATTTTTAAAACATCATTATTTAAAACACAATTAGTGTGATCTCTAAAGAAAATATATGGCAAAATGTACATGTCAAAAATAAAACATGAGTTTATTACAATGTGAAATTTAAAAAATGGGTTTTTGAAAATTAAATTTAAAGAATGTAAATAGTAATCACTGTAAATCTGTTTCTGCCACATCAACATATTGTAGCTAAAGAGTTGTGAATGAAATAAACTAGAAAGAATGAGTAAATCCTTTAACATCAATGGCTATTCCTAAAAAAGTAACTAAGTGTTCAAAGACAAGGGTACATTTGATCCTCTTACAATACTGAAGGGAACATTGCTTATTTTCTATCCCGCAAAATCTAACATACTATTCTTCCAAAAGGTATTTGGAATTAATGCCACCATAAATACTTGCCTCTCAGTACTTTTTTTAAGTGTTAAGTAAATCAAATTCTACAGCTAAAAACATTAACATACATGACAGAGTTGTCTCCATATGTATGTATGAATTATCCTTAATTTCTGAAATGTTATCATAGTTTTATTTTCAAAATTTAGCAAATACATTCTTATTTGAGAGTTGAAGTTACCTATAATTGAATTTCATCATAGTCACTATATATTTAAAAAGCAACTAATAAATCTCAACCAGTAGGGTAAGAAAGTTCTTATCAACTTATATCATCTTTATTATGTATATTGTATAAGAAATGGGAGCTAATATTTAAACTATATAGTCATAACATTTTGTGATAATATGTTTTAAATACAGTGTTTTATTATTTTATATCTTCTGACTACACATGGGTTCTGTAAAATATTGTCTCTCATCAATTGAAAAATCAATCATATGGTTGATTATCAATTGATGTGTGATCCAGAAACAGCCCAATAAAGACCTTCTCAATTGTAGCAGTTTTATATTTTAGTGGACTTGAGTATTTTCTGGTATATAGTTTATATTATTTATTTTGAAAGATCTGATGTCCAGAAAAGTGAACTTCTCACTGGTATACAAAATGATAATACAAGTTGTAAAGGAAGTTCCATGTGTTTCTTTATGTAGCTTTAATGTTTTTCAGAATTAACAGAAAATAAAAAAGTCTGAGGATAATAATTGAAGATTAAAGGTTGTTGGCTAAAATAAAGATATTTACACACTTCTAAATTCAGAAAGTATATTAGTATAAAAGTTTCATACATAGAAAAAATAATAATCAGGTTGGAGACCCTGTCAAATGTGAGAAAACAAACCAATAAACAAAAGAAAAAATATTAGAAATTGAAACGTTTAAGTATGCTAAATAATTGGCAGAAAATTCATACAGAACAGTGTCAGTAGTAATATGAATATATTTTTAGAAAAGTTATGTATTGAAATGTCATGTTAAAACATTTGAATGCTGTGATCATCCCAGAAGGCCCACTGTGAACATCCCTCCCAGCAGGATCAGGCAGTTAGACATGAACTAGAGAATATGGATCACAGCAGTATTTGTTCACAATAAGACTAAGGAAAGTGTTTTGTTTCATTTATTTGTTGTGTTTTTATTTTTGCTTTTGTTTGTTTTAGTGTTTGCTGCTGGATTAGTAGCAGCAATAGAGGAAATCAAGCAAATAAGTAAATTAGTTCATTGTTAAACCTGGAACAATGATACAGCCAGGAGGAATTTGATAGAATGTGGGCCAGTTGTGGAAAGCATTTAGGTTATCATAATACCAATGCAACGAAAAAAATATGAAACAATCCTATTTGTAGAATGGTAGGAACAGTGTTGTGTGCATTTGGCATGAGTGGATTTGGGTATGTGAATACGTAAATGTTGGAATGCAGAAGCACTAATCTTCAGCTTCAAAATAAGAGGGTCAGCTGTTAATGACTATAATTTTTTTAAAAGGGGGGAAAGAATAGTAGAACCATTATATTAAAATGTTTGCCTACACGCCAATATACATGTTCTTTATTTCGCCAAGAACAAGAAAAAATTAAACATAATTTACAGTTTTTGCCCTTTAGGATGAGAATAGGAGGTGTGGGAAAATGTGGTGAAGAGAGTTGCAGTGGTTTTTTTTGGTTTTTTATTTTCTTTTTGGTTGAGTTTCTTTGGGTTTAAGCTTTTGTAAGACACCCCATTTACACCACTTCATATTCTTGTGATTAACTTGTTTAGAGCTCTTGCCAACTTATTCTACACCAACAACCCACACTCTGTGTTGGCTCAACTAAGCTGTCCTCTAGGCAGCACACACAGTACATTTTCACTTTACCGTGGCTTCACACTCTGTTGTTAACTCTGATAGTATAGACTATAGACTCTATAGACACACACAGTACCCTTACATGCCCCACGTTGAAGAGACAAAAGGCTTTGACCAATGTTAGACAGAAGTCACTCCAGGTTTGGATTGCTTTCAGGCAAAGACACACAACTGCTCTTCAGAAAAAAGCAACTTGAACAAAGTAATTGGTGTCCACCCTGGTAAACACAGGTTTTTATTTACTCTAAAATTCCCTGACTCACAATTTCCCTCTCTCCAAGTAGTTTTGGGCAGCATTTCCTAATAAAAGAGGAGCCTAAGAGCATGTGCCTCAAGTTCCACTTGAAGAGCATAAGATAGATCAGCTGATACCAGAAATAAACTGTCAACGGCAAGCACAGCATGTATTCACACCACAAGTGCTAAGACTTCACCCTTGATGAATCACGGAGGGACAAGTGGCTGGAGAGCTGATAAAGAGATGAGGTCTGCAACACTTGAATGATATTGAGAGCAATGATATTGTAAAGACTGAGGAGTGGGCTGGCTTCTGATAATGACTTTGAAAGGCTTGTAGAAAGAAAATTACAGGCTCAGGGCAGCCAATTGGAAATTGGTGTGCTGTAAAACTGTAAAAGCAAAAGAGCTTCTACAGCCACTTTTAAGTAGGCTCTTATTTCTTACTAGATTAGGGCAGATGTTACTAGAAATTAAACCACTGATCTAATTGTGAAGGCAGCAAGTCTGACAACTAAATGTCATGGACAGACCTGACAATGCTCCTATAAGATTCAGAAAATTAACTGTTGGAGACTTGACACCGGGAGAGATGGTAAAGGAAATGGAGCAAGAGAAAACAGGAATGCCATATTCTCCTTAATCCTGGTAATCAACACACATAGTTCCTCCTTTCCGGTATCAGGTGAAAAAATATCCTCATTCTTAAGTATGTACATTGATCCTCACAAACAAGAAGTTTGCTCTTAAGATCTGTCTGTGACACCGTGAAGAGCCTGGAGCAATCCATTATGTGAGTAGATTGCAAGAAGGAAGAAATATAATCTCACGCCTGGGTTGTAGAGAAAATGCTCGGAGGAGAGACAGTACTGATAGGGTATTGCTGTTACGAAAGATTCTATGTACTAAAAGGAAAATTGAACTTAGCACTAATAGAGTGGTCTGGAATGTCTTCTTGAGAATAGATTATGGTGATCCCTGGAAGACATGTGGTGAAACTGATAGAATCACTTTGTTGGAGAATTGAGGAAAAGATAAGAAGGTTCAGAAGATATTTACCTTGTAATACTTAAGATTGCTGATAGATTTCCTAGAAGGGACAGAGGACACTCTCTGAACCTAGATGACAAAACTTCAAGTCCTGGAGGGTGACCACTGGAGTTTTTGACAGACTCCACAGTGGCTATCCTCAATAGGTAGGTGCAGGTAGTAGGCATTGCTGCTGTGGAGACTGGGTCCATAATATTACTGATATTGGAGACCTCAAGACTGCAGCTTTTAACTGTCAAAAGCAAATTGGATAGGATGGCTATACAAGACAAAAAGTCCAGAGTGACAATGAGAATATTTGACCATCAGTAGTCTGATATAACAGAGTAATATGAAGCATGCTCCTAAGGATGTGGGCTTCTGGTAACTAGTGTTTTGAGAATTGTATAATTTTGAGACTAATAAATAAATAACAAAAATTTAAAAATATGTAATAATAGTGAGCACTAAAGATTGCCATTGCACAAATAGTAATTTTGCATTTAGTGTTCAGATAAAAGTTAGCAACAGATTCCCTTTATTAGAAGAATACTGAATTCCCCTTGAACAAAGACACTTAAATTCCAGTGCACATATTTGCATTATGTGATGCGTACACCTCTGAGCCTAACTGAAAAGATCTATGGCCAGTGTGAACTCCTACATTTAGATCTTTAGTTGAAAAGTTTCTATTACAGTCCATTTCTCTCTTATCACATAACTGAGGAAGACTACATAACAATTAAATCATATGTAAGTCACTAATGAAGAATCTGACCAGTCTAACCTTGGGAACTCCCATGGGAGTTTAAAACTTTAAACAGCACATTTAGATTCTTATTTGTTCCATCTGATGTTACTTTGGCTAAATATCAGTACCAGAACTCTAAGCTGTCTTAGAGATAAATCAAGGGTACTTCTATAATCTGTAAAAGAACATTTCACTAGGACCCACAACACTATCAGATTTTTTAGTTAGTTGATATGGGAGCAGAGTTTTAGTTCACACTCATATCACATTTACAACAAGAAAGTTTATCTAACAAGGAAGGAAGGAAATACTTATAAAAGTCTTATTTTTGTTACTAAATTTGTGGAATAAAGGAATACTGTTAGAAAATAATTTATTCGTGAGCAAAAGAGTAAAAGAAAGCATTATCATTTTTTCAGGTTAATTTTTTAATTGAGTTCCACCAGCAGAGTCAATGAATGAAGGAGAGCTGCCCCCTCCCCCACTGTCACAGATTCCCCCATTCATTTATTCTCTATGCCCTACATGAAAACCAGATGACTATATTACTTGATTAAAGATGATATGAAGCTATACTAGGACAAAACTATTTTTATATCTTCTGTGCTAATGTAATGGACTCACTCAAATCCATTAACATACTGTAGGGTTTGATTGAAAAACACTAACGTGATGATATGTTAATTAAAACTGCAGGCATTTGTCATAATGTGGTCCAAGTCTTTGATCCTGACATCCTAAATAATAATATTTGGCTTTTTATGTTAATTATATCATTAAATATTGCAGGTAAAAAGGATATGATGATTAATTTAATTTTTAATGTAAAAATTTATTCCAAGATATGGAATATAAATTCTAGAAAGATTCAAAGATTTATTACATGGTAAAGATTTTAGGAATAATTTGTCTAGGCATTTAAGGACTGCTTTAGTTGTTGTTTTTGTCTGTTTATAAATTTCGTATCTCCTACCACTAAGACATAGTACTTGGTGAGCCACTTTGAATTACAGAAATAATGTAAGCATTTTGGAATAGTATAGTGAAAGTTTTGATAGATTTAGAAAGCCGATGATTTCAAGATGGATCTAGAGCAAAATAGGTTTGGCAGCATATGGAAAATATATTGCAATCTATGTTGCAATTTAAATTACATAATTCTGAAACTGATGATTCTAGACATCTCTGCCATAGATAAGGATGCTTTTTCCCTCAGAAAATTTAGTAGACGAGCAACAGCAGAATAGTATGTTAAGATTCTGGAACAAGGCTGTAATTTCTGAATCATAAAGCTACCATTTCCAAACTAGTTCTTTATTTTGCTATAGACTAATAATGAACATTTGAACATGGGAAATCAAGTTCATACACAAATATACCAGACCTTCATGATGTGGGAAATGTATGAGAATAACTTTGCTCCCCATATCCTTGCCAACATTTATTGTTACTTGTATTCTTGATAATTGCTATTCTGAAAATATTAAGCAGAATTTGAAACAAACCATAGTCCAGTGAAAATGGCTTGTTTGACATCATTGCAGATCATGCTTAAAGACATAAGTATATGATTAGGAGCACTGACCACCACGTTTACCCACTTCACCGCTATATCCTTATAGGGCTTCCTCTATAACTAATTGATAAAGAACAGGTATAGGACTGGTTCACAGATGAGTGAGGTGTTGATGCTGATAATAAGACAAAAAAATTTAAAAAGAGGGGGCACATCATAACAACACTTTTAAGTGTTTCCCAATGAACAGAGTCATGAACATAATGCTTATTCATGCAACTCATGTGGATGTCTATGGACAGAGAAGTGACCCAAGATGTCATATGTATGGCATCCTGATAAATAAATGATTATATCATCAGGGGGTTAGAAAGTATGCTACTCGATTGAAGATGATAAATATAGAAGTCTAAGAAAGAAAGAAAGATGTAAGCACAAACATGTACAGCTCTCTGGGTAGTACTATAATTGCCACCAAACAGAGGTGGTGATTTATCTTCTCTTTGAGCTGCTATGGAATTTGGAGAGTGAAACCATTGGTGGAGCCATGGTGACAGGGATGGAAACTATGAAATGGCCAAAGTCTATAAGCCTCATTTCTCCAAAAGTAATTATAGCTATTGCTACTTACAAATACCAAGATCACTGCTGCAGATATCAACCATTAATACTTTTTAGAAAAACATTCAACCACTTGCCAGTAGTTCACTAATAAACTTTCTCTTTAGGGAAGCATTCTTCTCCTAGGAACAGAGATCTTGAAGCTAATACTGAGATATGAAGCATGTGCTGAAAATGATGGTTTCAGGTCCTACTTATGCTCCTTGGAGCTGGATCTATTGAGGTTGTGGGTTGCAGCCACTTAAGCACACAACATGTATCTGTTCTTGGATCAATATATGTGGCACATACTATGGATAGTGTTTCAACCTTACACAATGTTTTATTCATCCTCACTCTGTTCAAGCACCTTTAGATGTTATCATACTAAGGCACTTAGATTTTGCTATTTGACATACAACAAATATTCACATTATCCTACATTAAAAACTGATCCTAGTGTCCTGATTCTAAGAAAGGATAAAGAGTGTTCATTTGTCTGCCAATTTTTCTTGGGAATCTAAGGAATGATAATATATGACAAGGTTTTTTAGATACAGTAGAGAGAGAAAGTAGAACTCTAAAATCTAGGGTAAATAACAAGTAAACTGCATCTTCATAAAATCAACTGAAACAGATTGGAAAAACTTTACTCACCTTTTTTCACCTGATATTTCCTGCTGTTTTTAATACATCTAATTTTAAAAGGAATTATGTGAAAAACAAGAAGAAAGCAAAATGTCATTTTTCTATTTAGGATTTATTTTCTACATCATAAAATAGTTAATTGTAAATATATATGCATGTATATGTATACATGAGTACATACACATATATACACTTGGCTAATAATAATATAGAAAATTATTTTTTTGTTTATTCTTTTTATATATGCATGACATTATAATGTATTTTAGCATCTTTTACATACATGAAGAATAAATTATTCTATTTAGGGTACTATCCTTGTGATTGTACATGATACAGGGCTACCCTGGTTGTGTATTCAAATACAAGAATAGGAAAGTTAAGTTTGATTAGTTCTATTTCCTTCCTGGTTTACTCCCTTTTCCCTTCCTTTCATTCCCATTTGTCTAATCCAATGGACTTCTATCCTTTCCCTCTCCACCCTTCCTTGTTGTGGTTTAGCATCCACATTATCAGACAGAACATTAAGCTTTGGTTCTTTGGGACTGTTTTATCACTTACATTATATTCTCTAGTTCTATCCATTTACTGGCAAATATCATAATTTCATTCTTCTTTATGGCTGAGTAACATTCCATTGTGTATATTTACCAAATTTGCTTTACCCATTCCTCCATTGAAGGACACTTACATTGGTTGGAGAGCTTGACTATTGTGAATTGAATTGGTATAAACATTGATGTGGCTGTATCACTGTAATATGCTGATTTTTAGTCCTTTGGATATAAACCTAGGAGTAGGAAAATTGAGTTAAATATTGGTTCCATTCCAATTTTACTAAGGAATCACCATACTGCTTTCCAGAGTGGTTGCACCAATTTGCATTCCCACCAGAATGTATGACAACACCTTGCTCCCCACATCCTTGCCAACATTTATTGTTATTTGTATTCTTGACAATTGCTATTCTGATTGAAGTGAGATGGAATTTCAGTGTAGTTTTAATTCGCATTTATCTATTTGCTGGAGATTTTTAAAAATATATTTGTTGATCAGTTGTATTTCATCTTCTGTGAAGTGTCTGTTTAGTTCCTTAGCCCATTTATTGATTGGATTAATTGAGTTTTTGGTGTTAAGGTTTTTGAATTGTTTATATATCCTGGAGATTAGTGCTCTATCTGAGGAGTGGTGGGAAAGATTTTCTGCCATTCTGTAGGCTCTCCAAGTTTTTTATTGTTTCCTTTTCAGTGAAGAAACTTTTTAGTTTGATACTATCTTATTTATTGATTCTTTAATTTACTTTTTTGTGCTTTAGGAATCTTATTAAGGAAGTTGGTTCCTAAGCCAACATAATGGAGAGTTAGGCCTACTTTTTCTAATATAGGTGCAAAGTCTAATGCCTAGGTCCTTGATCCACTTTGAGTTGAGATTTGTGGAAGGTGATAGATAGGGGTTCAATTTCAATCTTCCACATATGGATTTCCAGTTTTTTAGCATGATTTTTTGAGTAAGCTTTCTTTTCTACAATGCATGCTTATGGAGCCTTTGTCTAGGATGAAATAATTATATTTATGTGGGTACGTCCCTGTGTCCTCTATTCTGTTCCATTGGTCTTCATGTTTGTTTTCATGCCAAGAACATTCTGTTTTTGTTACTATGACTCTGTTGTATAACTTAAGGTCTCCTATTGTAATGCCTCATGCTTCACTTTTCTTGTGAAGTATTATTTTGACTATTATGGGTCTCTTATTTTTGCCAAATAAATTTAATGACTGATTTTTCTATTTCTATGAAGTACATCATTGGAATTTTAATAGTTAATGCATTAAATCTGTATAGGACTTTTGGTAGTATTGCCATTTTGATAATATTAATTGTCTGTCAAATAACATGGGAGGTCTTTTTATCTCCTGAGGTCTCCTTTAATTTCTTCCTTTAGTGTTCTGTAGTTTTCTTTGTGCAGGTTTTTTGCCTCTTTTGTTATATTGATTACCAAATATTTAAATTGGGGGGGGATATTGTGAATGGGATAGTTTTTTCCTAAAATTTATTTTCCTGATACATCAGTGATGTATAGGAATGCAATTAAATTATGAGTGTTTATTTTGTACCTTGCTACTTTGCTAGATTCATTTATGAGTTCCAGAAGCTCCCTGATGGAGTTTTGGGACCTTCTAAATATAGAAAAATATCATCAGCAAATAGGGATAGTATGAGCTTTTCTTTTCCTTTTCATATCTTTTCCTTTCTTAGGGGTTGTTTAAAATGGCATCCCTGACTTGTTCCTGTCTTTAGATGGAATATTTTCATTTTTCTCCATTTAGAATAATGTTGATCTCCCATTTAACATAGGTAGTCATTACAATGTTGAGGTAGTTTCCTACTATCCCTAGTTTTTCTAGTGTTTTGAGCATAAATAGATGCTAGATTTTGTTAAATGCTTCTTATGCATTTATTGAGATAACTATGTGATTCTTCAAGTCTATTGATGTGGTGAATTACATTTATTGATTTGTGTATGTTAAATCAACCTTGCATCCCTGGGATTAACTTAACCTGACCATGGTGTGCAATCTAGTTAATATATCTTTTTGCATGTGTATTGCCTGTATTTTATTAAGAATTTCTGCATCTATGTTCACCAGCCATATTGATCTGAATTTTTTATTTATACGTGATAAAATAGTTTATATATACCTATCCACACACACATGCCTCATAAGAATATAGGAATATATTTAAATTATTTTTTCAGCACTAATTATGTTAATTTAACTGTATATATGTGAATAAATCATAAAAGAAAGACATTTATTAATTCTTCCTTGTAAGCTTAATAGACATTTTTAACACATACATTCAATTTTATTAAATATGAAAGGAAACATTTTCTGTTTTATAATAATAAAATATTACAAGATAAATGTCTTTAAATAAAAGAATGAGATTAGTTGGTCATAAACAAGCATACATATATTTTCTTTTTGTTTTTTGGACTTATTTACATAAGAGAAAAATCCTTGATTCTAAATGTCAAATAAAATATATTTCCCAAAAGAAAGGATGATATGCACAAATTTAAATACATGTAAAATTATATAGCACTAATATTTGCATATGTTGAAACACAATTTTTACTTTGTTTTAAATTTATAATGCTCAGAATGTTTTCCTCAGCTTATATAAAAGAAGTCATTTAAATATGCATAATTCTTCACAAAATAATCATATAAATTCTTGTTTTCAAATTCTAATACTGATTTAATAATTCTATTAAAATCATGCTTTAGATTAGATTTTTAAATATATTCCTGTGATGTTTTTTATATGTAAACTACTGCTTTCTTAATATAATCTAAGGCAAGCATGTTGGTGTTTGTAATCTCCATGGCCAGCTCTTTTCAATTGTTGTGAATATGCCAACAGTATTTTTATATAAGCTACTTGAGAAAAGATTTCTCCCCATAATAATAGTCTGTGTTGTATTAAGTACCTGTTCCGAGAACTCCGAAGGACATTACAAATATATTTCATTAATCCCTCAACACTCTTGTGGCAGATCTGTGACAATAATTATTTTTACACTTTGTAAAATAAAATGAATCAAATTGGCTTGTATATTTTTCTCCAGGTTGTTTATTTTGTTGCATAATGAGAACTGCTAGTTAAAAAATCCACTGTTATCAAAGTTGAATTTTTAAAAATCCGATTATTTTAAAACTAGCCTTGAAAAGCATATTTTTTCCACTGAGAGCCTGCTTGCTTTGTATACCCTGTGACACCTTACTTTGAATGTGGTAGCTATTAACAAGATACGATCTTATGTCATGAGGCCCTGGGCTTCTAGGCTTCCAATCATTCTAACCCAAAGATGCCCTGCAAGCTGCTGAGTAATATCACATATGTAAACTCCCTGTTTCCCCTTTTCCCTGACAGTTCCCCTCTGTTCCTTTCAAACTCATCACATTCTTTTGGACAGTCTCAGGCTGTGAGTGACTCAACTTCTCAAAGATCTTCCCAATCACTGAAAATGTTTCCACATCTTTAGATAGAACTCTGGACATGGACATGGGTGGTTATAGAGTGGACTGGTACCAGACAGGGTGTGTCTCAGCCATGAGACTTCAACTTAATAGTTTATTCAGCAACATTTTTCCTTTTAGGCTATTGCTTTCTGTAATATGGTCTATACAAATACATGTTTGTGTCATCATGTCTTTTTGCTCTGTCTGCAAAGATGGAGGAGGTGGATATAGGATGTGTAATGTGTAAAAGACTACATTTGATACTGGAATTGAGTTAATGTTTGTAATGAACTGGTTTTTTTTTTAAAAGAAAGAAAGAAAGAAAGAAAGAAAGAAAGAAAGAAAGAAAGAAAGAAAGAAAGAAAGAAAAACAATTACAGTCTGAACTTAAATGTCAGAGTAGAATAACCAAAATGGCTGTGGTTATAGCTGTAAATGTTTTTCTCATGTCACTGTATATGAAAGCAAATTATTAACATGGGAAATTTACATAAAGATTGTGTGTGTTTTATGGTGTTAAATGTTCTTTTTATTTTTCTGCATGGGATGTGTCTAAAAAATAAAACTCTAATATAACAATAGTTTTGATTGGGATGATGAAATATAGGACATTAGGAAAAGATGCACACAAAAAATCCAAGCCTTGCTATAAACACCCTCCATTTTGTGTTTCATGAATGAGCAAAAGTGGTATAGAATCTGTATAATATTGAAATGGAATCAAATATAGTTTCTTGGTTCATTGATTCTGAAACTTTCCCACCCGAAATACATGAATGAACACTTCTTCAGAGACATGGCTAAATGATCAAATTTTAGACTCACTAGGTTTCCAAATTAATTTGGCTAATTTACTTGCCCCTTTCTGCATCAACTACCACATAATGTTTCTATGAACTATGAGAGCATACATTTAGGGCTCTATGAAACACAGTGGAAATAGGGTTGCTCCTATATAGAAGTCTGATGACAAGAATATATCACTTCAGCTTAGTCAAGAAATTTTAATCAAACTTTTTGAGAAAAAATATTGTTATTAATAAGTAAGTTCATATGAAATAAATTATTTTAACTGACTTCAATCTACTTTAAAATTTCTTGATTTAATTAGAGATTTCATTGCAATTCACCTAAAATACATTATTTTTCATCACAGGGTAAAAAAAAAAAACAATTCCCACTAAAATGTGGGGAAATCATTAAGCTTGTAAAGAAAAATATTAAGCCTCCAGGTACTGAAAGAACAGAATACTTTACTTGGACTAAGTGGTAGTTCTAGATAAGTAATAACTTTAACATATATTGTTTCATATTATATACATAACAAACTCAATGATTTGAAGAAATAAACTCCTTTCAAAATTAAATTGTTATCTTCATCAAGATTTTTCAGCATCTACAAAACATAGATCATCCTATATACACTGAGTTTATATATGTGATGGATTGCAGGAATTGATATTTGAGTTTTATAAATTAGATGATAAATAACTATCATACTGCAAATTACCTTTTGGATATGTTTGAAACTTACTTTATACAGATGCTCATGGACCCTCAATAATTTATTTTTCCTGAAAAATTAAAAAAAATGATTCCATAATTATCATGACAGGCTAAAACTGGTAAGAAGTGAAGAAAAAAGAGAAATAAACAACAATATTTTCTTAACAACACATGTTACTAGAAGGGTAACCCCAAAACAGAATGTGCCTTTATTTTATAATAGTATATATTTTTAAATATAGATACAATGTTCTGAATTACCAAAATCAATGCTGTTAAATTCAATCAATTCTGTTAAATTTAAACTAAATTTAAATTTAAACTAAACTTAACAGCATTTAAACTAAATATTCTCAGCAGTGCTTGATTTACTTCTGGATCATTAATAGTGATAAATATTTTATATCATCATACAGAACTAGTGTTTCTTCACATCAGAATTTTCTATTGAATGAAAGGTATATGAACTAGGAGGATCCTTATATATTTTAACTATTGAGTTGATTTTCTGTCATCCATTTAGATAGGAAGAATATGAGAAAGTAAACAGGATTTGAATAAATTTAAAACTGAACAAAATATTTTTTGTAAAATCACAAAATAAAAAAAGAGTAAAATAATAAATCTCTAAGAAAAGTTTCTAAACATGAAAAATAGTTTCAGAAAGACATCATTACTGACAGATTTTTTTTTTTGGTGAGTGGATTTTGAGAAGTAGACTTTATTTGCTGAAGTGATAAAGTAGATACAAGCTAAGCAGCGTTTACCTAAAAATTATCAATCTTCCTTTCCAGAAAGATCTTTTTAGTTCTCTGTATTGCTATGAAAAACACAAGGAACAAATGGATTTTCAAATCCAAAATCATGATATTACTAAGTAAAAATGGAGTAAGAAGATATCACAGTACTTCAAAATAGAAGTGAGTCAGTAACAGACCACTATTAAAAGTTTTATGTTGGCTCAGTGAGGTGGCTCAGGCCTGTAATCCCAGAGGCACAGGAGGTTGAGGCATGAGAATCCCAGGTTGAAATCCAGCTTTTAGCCAGGCCCTAAGCAACTTAGTGAGATCCTGTCTAAAAAAGAAAAAAAGGGGGGCTGGGAATGTGGTTCAATGGTTAAGCACCCCTGTGTTAAATCCCTGGTAGCAATCAATCATCATCATCATCATCATCATCATCATCATCATCATCATCTGTATGTTATTGTTATCTGAGGACAAAAAAAGAAGATGATAAGAAACAAAATACACAAAAAATGTTCCCAGGAAATATATTGACATCTTAGTCTATCATCTTATTAAAAATTGGCAACCATTTGGGATAGTTAAATAAAAATCAAATATATAGATAGCAGTTGTCTATAGCAAAGAAAATGAAACAAAGGAACATAATAAAAACTAAAATATAATTCAGAAATATTTGTTTCAAATAAAAATATCCCCCCCAAAATGGAACTACATATTGAAAGTGTAGATTTGAAGATATCTGATCTAAATGATGCATGTCAAGATATACCCTAACATATTTACTGTATTTTCTGTAATATTAAATAATTTTTTAAACTATTTCATACAAAAATATCAGTTCAATGAGTAAAGTAAATTATTGGACTTCTTCATGTCAATGCTTTTTGTTGGAAAAAATTAAAAGCAACATTTATAAAACAGAGGAAGAAAGAATGTACATCAAAAATCTGTATTTTTCCAAGGACCTCTCTGGGTGTTTTGGCAGTGTTAACCTAAGGTTAAGACAAATTGACATGATCTATTTTCCTTTGACCTCTTCTGCATATCAATTTCCAGAACGGGAGTTCTATCTTCCAGTAAACAACAAAGAAACTGCACTGTCTTTTTATGGCCTACCATAGGTGTCACATAGAATCAGTTTGATCACAAGCCTGTCATAGACTGCAACTCTTATAGTCATGGTTGTCATTTAATGGATTTTCATATTTTGAAACATCTGCAGTAACCAAGAAAGGATTATTCAAATATTCTTCTTCAGCAAAATTGACTTCATTATTAAAGAACAAAAATAAACTGATATTTGTATGCAAGAATTCAAGAAATATTTTTTTCCGAAGAGTCTACTAGGAAAAAAAGAAATCTTAAGTAGCCAAAATAAACAAGGATATAATAACAAATAATTGATGATGAGGATTACCTATATAGGTAACTGGTAACATTTTGGTGGAAAAGGAGAGAATTATAATATTCATACACTTAGAAAATGTAGATGTTTTATAAATAAAAATGGGTGAGAATTTAAAAATTTTAAATTTATGTTAGAAGAAATTAAGAGTAACATTTATATAGATTATTTAGTCATCATTATTTCATAACAAATCAACCATACTTAGTGATTAAGAACAGATTCCATTCTATTACACTCCTTTTTTTTTCTTTGTACTAGTAATCCAGAAATACCAAGTTGAGAAGGGTTTGTTTCTGATGAGAAAACAAAAATGATAAGGGATACTCAAATTGATAGAGGCTATAATAGAGGAAGAAAGAGAATGTACATCAAAAATCCGAATTTAAAAGCCAATGCAAAACCTTTTAAAAATTTACTCAGTGGATACTTAGAAGATAGTAATGCTATTCTGAGAATGTTGTGTGTGTGTGTGTGTTGCATCAAATAATTTTTAAAAAGACTATATGATCAAATTCTGACATTTTCTGTGTACTCTGGAATCATAATTTTCAGGTAAGCAAAGGAGATTTAAAAGAAAAGCAAAGGAGAACAAATATTCAATAAACAGTAATGAAAATGAAGTGATTACTATAAAAATAGTATAATAGTCATTACTTAGGAAATCCAGAGGATTTATGGAGTGGCATTCCTAAAAATTATCTTCATCTATGATAATTTATTGATATTTGCTATCTTGGGTAATTGTTAAAAACATCAATAAAATATCATGAGATATTTAATCATTGGATATGTTTTCTAATTCAACTAAAATGACTAGAAATATAAATAATGAGTAGTGTTAAACTGTTTTTTGAAATTCTATTCATAATTTTAAAAGATTAGTCATTTTGATTAAAGTTCATTCAGATTTGGGGGAAGGAAATGTATACACTTGGTGAGGCTCAAACATATTATATTAAATACAATGTAGAAATCAAGGCACTATGGACATTTTAAAAGGAGTCAGAAGTCCACTTAAAGAGATTCTGAAGTGGCTAAAGGTAGTACTCTCTGTGCTTCAATAGGAAATCATAAGTTTATTAGATTAGTACCTAATAAATGCATATGAATTTATGATTTCATTAAAATTTTCTAAAAAAAGATTGAATAATTTTTAAGAATAATAGAAAAACTATTATATTATCTGAAAATCAATCAATAGTGGGAAAAATCCTGATCTTCTTTTATTAACATTTTTACCATTATTTCTAGGAATTAATAAAAACAATATTATAGTACCACAATACAATAATTACTTATGGTTTAAATATGTGAGATGCAGATTTTATTTAAGTAGGAGTTTTTAGGAATAGCCAAAGACAGCAGTGGAGATAAAAAAGAAAAGACCCCAAAGAAATTGAAGTTTATGGCCTGTGACTACAGGAAACATAAATGATGGCCCAACTCAGCCAGATAAATAAAAACCCCACACTGAGGGCAGATTTTTCTCAGTTCTTACTCCACAGTCCATCACTCCTGGCTTTCAAAGTTGAGGCAGAGAATGAAACAGTGGTTACTACAGCATGACTTGGGGAGTAGAAACATGATTTAAATCAAAACATACAAAAGAGCAGAAATGTAGGATAAAAATTCTAGAACTTGAATGTACAAGAACTAAGGTGAATGAAATTAGGTTAGGAATTATTTTAAAATAGATTTCTGAAGCTCTTGTTGCACATAAAACAGTAACTATAAGAGATGAGGAAGATGTTAATCTACTTCAATTTAATAGTCATCTTAATTCCTATATGTATCCATAAAATAAAAGCATTGAATTACAGAGATGTGCAATTCTATTTTTAAATATAATTTGCCTCTATATTTATTATATTTTAGAAGTAGTAGATATTTTTCTATATTATGTTCACGTGGATGCATACAAATACATTGAAAGGAGAATTCTAAATTCATCTCACCATTTTGAGTACTCCAGATAATTCTTATATGCAAATATTCCATGAACAATTATAAGTTCAATTGAGCACAATGAGTTTGCCTCTTTAAAAAGTCTATTGCAAATTGGACCCTTAGATCTCCATTTAATTATTAGCAGGCTTTTTAAATAACTGTATTTTCTCTTTGTGTTCAAAAGGGATTGAAAATACCTGCTTTTTCTCAAACACTCATAGGTATTTCTTTAAAGGAGAATAGGCTTTGATAAGAGACCATGACCTCATGGTAAAGCCACTTAAAGATATTTAAAATAGAAAAAATTATGATTGTGTGCAATAGGTTTTAGTTCAAACAGTTATTTCTGTCACATATAACAGTAGGAGGAAAGATACAAAAGTGGTAGGTTATGAACTTGATTTGCATTGCTGTTTCTATTGCTTTTTATAAAAGGAAAGAAATTAGTGGGCTCATAATTACAGAGATTTTAAAAGTTCTTTTCTAATACATTTTACTGGAGTAATAACATTTCTACATTAATGATTAAAGAAAATTCAAAATACTCCTGTTACTTCTTTTAATATATCTTGTTCTGCAAAGAACCAAAGATTTGGCTGAAATTCTCTTGTATTTGAGGGTGGGGAACTGGAGTTAGCATACTTTGGCATTGGAATGATTGATTAGACTTGGGCTAAGAATAAAATATAATGTGACAGTGATAGCTAACAGAATTATAATTGTTAATTAGAATCATTTTCTCTGAGTAAAGTGTTACAAGATAGAAAATGTATATGCTGAATTTGATTAAGAAGGGTATTATGGATCCATATGGTACTTGAATCAGAAGCTGCTGAGTTACAAATTGTTCAAATATCTCCATCACATAAAGCCAGATCCATCTCAACTTTTAGTGAAAGACAAAATTTAAAGAGTCCATAATGGTCAGAACAGAATCTGTGGACATTTAGCTTTTGCCCTGCTAATCTAATGGGTCCTGTTCTCTACCTGGAATCTTTAGAAACTAAGAAAGTTGATACTTTCCAGACTTAGACTTGGAATAGTTAAAAATGGACTTATGATCTTTTCTTACAGATGAGATCAGCCACAAATGCAGCCTCTGAAGAGATATTCCTTTTCCTGTACCAAACATTTTTCTGTGGGAACAAGAAATTGACATTATAATGAAAAGGTTATTATTAAATCTTCAAAGTAGCAAAATGATTTAGGGATGACATTTTATGGTTTAAATTATGTTTTCATGTGCTGGTCATATTAAAACCTGATATTACAATTCATTTGACCAAGAAAGTTGAACATAATTCTAATCAATAAAAAAAGGAAAAATGAACAACTTTAAAGTTTTTCAACCTTATGCCTTGAACAGTTTATTGCAAAGGTTTCTGAGGAGCAAAAATAAGGAAGTAATCCTATGGCATGTTCAGAAGACCTGAACATACAGTATTGTAAGCAATATTTTTTTTACATTAGAATTTGGGACAAAATTCGAGAAAAATGGCACTATAGGTAACTTTCTGACTGGGATTTTACATTATCTTGACTATTTTTTTTTCAAGAAAGACTTGACTCCTATAGTCCAGGATCTATGCATACATAAATTATCTTCCTTTTCTACTATTTCTGTACGGGAACAACTTTCCAGAGTATAAAATTTTGTCATCTAAATTTACCCATGCTACCATGAAAGAACTTGTTATACAAAGCAGAAATTTGTTGTAATACATAGTAAAAAATCTTTTTTTATTGCTGATGAAGTTAAATATTTAATTAACATCTTAATTCAACAATTGCATTTACTCTTTTGTGAATTCCCTCTGCCAATATTTGGATTGAGTATAGCTTTGTATATTTTCTGCCCTTAATTGTCTGCCTCTGGTTCTTTAGAAAGAGGTGATAGTAAATTAAAAAAATAAATAAATAAAATAGTGGTAAATAATTTTATGTATAAGTAGGCAAAGCTTTATATATAGGATTTATATAGAGTATTAGTGAAACCTTTTGATAAATACTTACCATATTTATTAGATAAATAAATAGTAATTTAATTTGACAATTACAGAATTCAGGCTTTGATATATGAAAGGCTAGACATTTATATCCACCTGAAAAAACAGTGAATTAACTGTACAACCCTGGAAAATTAATTCTATCAAATCTCTTCTCAGTAATAATTCTGTATCATACAATTGTTTTTTACATTAGTTATTTTAAAATGATATTACTTAATAAGAAATTATTTACACATAGTAGAATTGGCCTATCTTAGTGTAAAGTTTTTTGATATTGCAAAATACACAAATTCACATGGTTCTTGCCTCAATCAAATGAAGAAGATTCCATTATTTGACAATTCCATTTGCTCTTTTATGATTACAATGAAGTTTTGAGTACTGTTGAGCAAATGCACAGCTCCCATTCATTGCTGATTGCAATAGAAAATGATTCAGTGAATTTTTTGGGAAAGAGGAATTTTATCCCAGTAACTTCATTTCCAAATATTTATCCAAGTGAACTGAAAACATGTTCACAAAGAAATCTTTCTCATAACATTTTTCACAGTAGCTCAAATATAAAAAGAACCCAAATGCCTATCAAGTGATAGATGAATAAAAAAGTATGATATAGCCATGTGGTAGAATACTATTTAGTCATAAAAGGTAATAAAATATTTTTCTTCCTACAAAATTGTTGAACTTTTGAAAATATGCTATGTGAAAGGAGCCAGAACAACAAAAAACTCAATCCATCAAAGTCACATATGGTGTCATTCCACATTTTTTTCTAATTTACAAAATACGTGGATCAGTTGAGACAGAAAATTGATATATAATGGCATTTGTAGAGTGATTGTTAATATGATATTTCTTTATGGCATGATAAAATGTGCTGTAATTACATAGTAGCAATGACTGCATAACCTTGAGAATATGCTAAAAGTTCTGAATTGTGTGTTTTAACAAAGTAAATATTTTGGTATGAAAATTATTCTCCATTAAAGAATACATCACTAGAAACTAGTAAGAGATTACATTTGTCAGGTTTTGGTGGATAGGCAGTGACTGATTACAAATAGTCTAAGAAATAAGTCTTAAGGTTAAGGGAGTGCTGTTTTTAGGGCTAGGAGGGTGAGTACATGGCTCTTTACAAATCATGAAACTCTACAGTACTTAAAGTAGCACTTTATGTAGCAAACAAACAACAAATCAACCAGAAAGTTGTAATACTCCATGATGTGATGTAGATTATGAGAAATAATTCCAAATAAGTTCCAAATTTAAGATAAAAACACAGAAGAAATATTCTGAAACTGCTTCCCATTCATACTTGGTTGGAAAAAAATCATTAATATATGGTTATGATGGCAAACAAGTAGAAGTTACAGATAAGAAAGAAGGAAGGTCCCAGAATAAATGGCTAGACTAGAACTAGAGATAGTGTGAATTTATGTGTAGCTGGATCTAAATGCACATGGATAGATACAGAAACAATTATAGATAAGCATGTATACACAGATCAGTGTACACCAATAGATTACCTTTCTCTGCTGAGGGCATTGAGTCAATGGCCCTATCACTACAGACACAGAGGACCACCAAACCTTGTTGTCAAAAATATTTCTCTATTTAACCGAAGCACTATTATTTTGCCAGCCACACAGTAGTGAGTTTTTCAAAACAGAAAGAGTTTCTTCATGAGGCAGCCAAAGGTGAAGAGAAAAGAGCCTAAACCTCAAATTTACCTTTCTGAGAATAGAATTTATAGATTAATGAAGCAGGTGGCCTGACGCATTCAGGAGGTCACTGGAAGTGAGAGAAGTGAATGAATCAGTGGTCTGTGCATGGTTCCTTGTAGGACTAATGTTCAGAGAATGATATTAGTATGCGCTGAGGGAAGATTTGTGTGCTTTGACATCAGAAGATACACAGATCCAAATGAAGCATCAGTTGTTGCATCTGTTTTAAGCTACATTCTAAGTTCCTGAAAAACAAGCTCAGATTATCATTTCTATCACGAGCAATACCTTATCTATAGCAAAACTAAAGGGAGTTTTCTAATTCGTTAAAATTAGTGATAAAAGCAAGCAACTAAAAACAAATAAACATAAGAAGTCTATTCATGTCTTCTCTTGGTTGCTGGTTTAGAAGAGAAACGACTGGTTCTGCAACAGAAAATAGAAAATGAAAGATGAGTCTGGAACACCTTGTTGATTCAAAATGCAAGGAAGTACACAAAGACTAAAAGAATGGGAGTTTGTTAAGGAAACTAAGGTCAATCACAAATAGTTCCCAATGACCAAATTTGAAAAATAAATAAATGAGCAAACAAACAAAATAACAGAATATAACCCTACTTATAAAATAAGTATATACAAGGTATGTTGTTATAAATAAATTATTAAATAAGTGAACAATGAGGGATAAATAAATCTTTCATGTAGAAAAATGAAAACAATTTACATAGATTAATAAAAGTAAATTATGAATGTCATAAATTTATTTCCGAACACTGAAGGGTGGAGGGGAAATAGTGATAAGGAAGTTAGTCAGTTAACAGCTATAGGACAAAACCAAAAAGACTGTTCCACATTCCTGAATGAAGATGCCACAATCTCCCATTTGTGTATAAAATTTTCTGGACCACTAACCCCAACTAATTCAGAAAGAGCAAGACTTCTCCTTGTAAATTGTTGCCTCAATTCCAACTGCTCCCTGCCTCAATGTATCCTACCACTCTATCTACAGCTGAGGTGTTAATTATGTTGTAAAATTTGTATGCTTTCCTTCCCCAGATATTCCCTATAAAAAACTCTTGGCTCTTGGTCCAGTGAGTATATACTCAACAATATATACTCAACTAGTCTTGTTGACTATAGTTGCAGATTTTGCCCCAGGACCTGATCCTTTTCTGACTAGAATCAATAATGGCTAAATAAACCTTTTTAGTTCAGCAAATACTGAGTCTCAAGAATTTTGGTTTAATATGACAGGCCTCCTTTTGGTCCCACTTCCTGCTTATGATTTTCCTGTAATATTCAATAATAATAAAAAACTCACTCTACTGTACCCCACATATTCCTGCAATATTCTCTCAACCTTCTCCAGAGGTTTGTAATCTGAAGAAATACAAATTGCACAGAACTTTAGTAAATCAAAGGAGAAATGAAGACAAAGGAAATTCCAGGCAGCTTGCATAATTCTCTTGTCAAGGTAGGTTGAGCTAGAATAATAACATCATTCTACAGGGCTCATTGTTAGGACTCTCTCCAGGTGAAAGTTTATCTGTGGAGGGTGTAGCTGTTGTTCTTAATGTTTTTTTTTTTTTTTTTTTTTTTTGTGTGTGTGTGTGTCTGTGGGGGGGTGTGTTCAGGGGATTGAGCCCATGGCCTTGTGCATGTGAGGCAAGCACTATACCAAGTGAGCTATATATCCCCAGTTCTTTTTAGATGTTTATGACTTTACAGTTCAAATAGTTTCATATTCTTACCAAATCCAGTATTGCAAGAATAGCCAGAATAGCCTCTCAAAAAGAATCCCTGACTCCATTTTAGGTACTTTTGTCTATTGTGACTCCATTGTTTTGAACATGGTATTCTGCATTGTATTTTAAGACAGAAAGAAGATATTAATGTAAAAAATAGTGGAATCTAAATGTAGTATTAAATCTAATTCATTTTTTAAGAAAGAATTTAATCTGTGTGTGATGATACATACCTTTAAACCCTACTACTCAGAAAGCTGAAGCAGGAGGATTGCAGGGTTTTATATTTGAATCTTGGTGAGATTTCTGGGTTGTTTGCATGATAAAACTTAGAAACATGCATAACATATTGCCTGTTCTCTATAAGTTATCATGAATCTTAAATTACTTCCACTTTAAGGTTGCTACTTTTTAATTGAAGAAATAAATTAAAAAATTGTGGCACATTATATAGATGCTCAATAACTAAGTCTACATGTCAAATATCATATCATTATTATTGATTTCAGGATGCATTTCAAACCATCAAAATTTATTAAAAGAGTAACTTAAATAATTAGTTTTTTTTTAAATTATAACTGTTTACAAAGTTTGTTGAATGATCAAACACTAAAACTCTTCTATATAATTGCACAGGATGTACCAGTCACTATTAAGTGTGATGTGGTTTTAATGAAATCACTTGTGTCAAATATTATAAATGTGTTGCATCATTATAAGCTTCCAGCCTAACAGTTTTCCTGCTGCCCACTAGTTATGATTGTCAAAGCAATTAATTTTACTGATTTTTTTCTGAGAACAACAGAGGGAGGATTAAGTATATATCTGTGGTAGACAAGTCTTTTAGACTTCTTGAAGTGTGCATACATATGAACACTTATACAGATGTATGTATAGTTATATATTTATACAAAATATATATTAGTAGAGTTAAATATTTATATATTAGTCTATGTAACATATTTAAATATAATTGATAAACATTAATATAAATATATAACTATTATTCTGTTTAAAGTTTTTTGTTATCTACAAAGCCAACAAATAAATCAATATAATATTTTTCTGTAGCTTAATAAACTTTCAAATATTTTAATAAATCAATAGTTCTGCATACTTTATATTATAATAATTTTGTGCATATGACTTTGGCATATGGCATATTAATTATTCTCACACAAATTAACTGATAATCACTAATTAATTTTAAGTTTTTCTTCTTTTTATTATTGTGGAATTAAAATCTAATTTTCTACATATTATCTTTAGAAAGTTTCTTTTCATATATTGCAAAATTCTATTAAAATAACCAAATAGATATATAAGCAAAGAACTTTTCTACAGTTTTCTTTTAAATTCATACTTTATATACATAATGATACTCTATTCACATCTTCACCAAATAATTTCTAAAATATAAACATATAAACATGAAAATATATACACCATTAATTTCTGCAACCAATGTTCATCCTCTATGGATTTTCTCTTTGTAATTTAATCATTCAACATCCTACCCCAAAGAGATAGTATGTGATATATAGTGTGTGAAGTGAAAGTTTCCCAGAACATGCACCATGAAAGAAAGCAAATGAAAGTTAAGAGGATTACCAAAAGAACAGAGAGAACAGTGCTAACCAAAGCACAGAAAGCATATTCAGAAAGAAGAAAGCAATTCAATATAAAACAAACAAATCAGAAAGGAAACAAGAAAAGGAGAGGCAATTAGAAGGCAAATTAGCTGGAAAGTATAGTGGATTAAACATAATTTAACTTCTCTTGCCTCTGTATTCACAGAAAATTATAGAAGTGGTGTTAAAATGAAGTATAAATAAAAAATTTCTATCTATTAGAAAGAGGTTATGAATCATATTTCTCTAAGAAAAGCAAATGGACTAACTGCAGTTGATTTAATGGGTATACAAAACAGAAAGTAAGATCCTGGAATAAATCCCAGTGTTAGGCGCCAAAAGCATCCTGAATTTTTTTTTTCACAATAGTCCCAGGGAAATACTAAGTGCTCTGAATGTTGAAGTTCTGATTGGCATTGGAACACAGACATTATGTGCAAGTTTGAAAAATAAGATTCCTATGATAAATATTTACCCTTATCTTGGTCAGAAAACAGTCCTGACAAAAACAGTCAGTCTCTGAAAAGACTGAAAATCTCTTTTTCAGTCTCTGAAAAGACTGAAAATCAAAGAACATGTAAAAAGGTATCTAAAATCATGGTGGGGATTGTTTAAGTGGTATTGTACTGAAAGAGGTTAGAAAAAAATCATTTATATGACAATATTTATGATTGGTACAAAGCAAACAATGTTTAACCCAACAAACTCAAAAAAAATTAAGATGCTTGTATTGGAAAAAAAATTAAGAAGAGGGAGTTTTGGTGTATTTTCTTTCACTCAAAGCTCAGTTCTTGAATCTCTTTTCTTACCTGTACACTTGGGTCAATAGACATTACCTGATGGCATCAAAAATTTAAGTATTCATATGTTGATAACATTATCTCAGAAGCACTAGAAACACAATAATCATCAATTTACCATTTTTAATACTTTTAATTGTAAAGTTCACAGGCATTAAGTACACATTTATGTGCTAGAACTTTTGCACCTTCCCAAAGTGAAATTTTATCTCCTATAAACAATAACCCCCTACTCTCTCCTCCCTTCAGCCTTAGGTAAGTAGCATTATATTTTCTGTATCTATGAATTTGTTTTGTCTAGGTAACTTATACTTTTGGGATAATGCAATAGTTGTTCTTTTGTAAATTTTTTTATACTTAATATAATATCTTCAAGTATCATTCATATATAGTATGTATAATTTCCTCACTTTGTTGGCTAGAATCTATTCTTTCATCAACAGACATAAGTGTACAAATATCTGTTCTAGTCCCTGCTTTAATTACATAAATTGAATTGTTGAGTCAGATTGCAATCTATATTTACTTTTTGATTAAATATTACACTATTTTCTCCAGTAGATTCACCAGTTACTCTTCATCAACGCTCAGAGTTATAATTATTTCATATGCACAAACATGTTATTTTCTGCTAGTTTTTAAAATATTCTAATGGGGCTCGAAGTGACATTCCATTGTAATTTGGATTTGCATTTCTCTACTATTGATGCCAAGTTTCTTCATGTGTTCGTTGGTCAGCTGTATATCTTTGAAAAAATTTCTATACCAGTGCTTTGGCCATTTGTTATTCAGTCCTGAAGCTGCCTATGTAATTACTGTACATTTGTGAATACTTTTATCAACATGCGTTACACAATAAAGACCAACAAAAAGTAAACTAAAAATTAAACAAATAAAATATATAGTAATTGCACAGGCAGCTTAATAAGGCAAACACTCGAAGGCAGAAAGGGAAGTAAAATGCTTTATAGTGAAGAAAAGAGAAGACACCATTTACACTCTTATTAGAGGTAATATTAGAGGTCAGAGTCAGGGAGTACTTGAAATGAGCTAGCTAACAGTAAGATTTTTATGTGATTTTTGGGGGGAGAATATATTTGGCTTTCTGAGATTACTCCTTAATTAGAAACAGGGACAAAAGTAGGTCAGCAGGCAGTCATAACTGACTCCTGACAATTCTGGGCCAATTAAGCAGTCAGGAGTTTGTGTTAATTATGTGGTTGACAGTCTTATTGGCATGTGTGCTCTTGTCTTAACCCATTTGTAAATTTAGTCTCATAACTCTGCGGTCTATTACTTTAAACTTGGTGTAATATTCAGTTAAGGCAAAAATCTAAAATCTTGATCTTATGTGTTTTACATATAATATTAGATAGGTTGTAAATAAAAATCACATCTTAAAATCATATTTCATTAGAAATTTTGCCATTTTTATTGAAAAATATTCACTTAACCAATATTCCAAAATATTGTCATTAACTCTACTGTAAGTACAGTTATTCTATATTTTATAGATCCAAGATTATGATATTTAGGGGAACTGCTCAAGCAACTGTCTTCTCTTTTTTTCAAAATCAAACTGTTTAAGAGTAAATCATGTCAGGGGGCACTGAGAACAAAAAGAATCTTTTGGACTACAAATTACTCACTCACAACAGTCCTTACCTCAGTTTCCATTGAATAAGAAAGAGAAACTCCATGAGACCTTCAGGTTTTCTATGCACAAAGAAGATTTGGAGCATGAATCTGATGTTCTGACATATCACAGACTTCTGTAGAACTGTTTTGTGTCCCATCTGTCTCTGAGCACTGACAGACTCTGGCATACACTAAACTCCTGGAAAATTAGACTACTAATGAGAGATGCTGCTGCTTTCATAAAACAGTTTGGAGGCCTCTCTTTGATGCTAGAGAAAAGCACAGAGTGTTCAATATTCTAAATATTTAAGAGGGTGAAAAAATACAATTTTTTTTCTCCCTCAGAGCATTAACAGAACCCAATATACCTAGAAGCCTGAAGGCTACTGAGAACAAAATAGACCTAGATAACTTGTGACCTCTACATAACTTGCAGGATCACGTGAGACACTAAAGGGAAGAAGAGATCATGACCACCTGAAAAAAAGAAAATGCCAATTCCAATAACTGGGAATTTACTGTGTAGGGAAAACTGGAAATCCATATGCAACAAAATGAAATTAAACCCTTATCTCTCACCATGCACAAAACTCAAAAGGATCAAAAACTTAGGAATAAGACCAGAGACCCTGTGTCTAATAGAAGAAAAGTGGGTTCTAATTTCCATCATGTGGAATTAGGCCCAAACTTCCCTAATAAGACTCCTGTGGTACAAGAATAAAAATCAAGAATCAATAAATGGGATGGACTCAAACTAAAATGTTTCTTCTCAGCAAAAGAAACAAACTGTGAGGTGAATAGAGAGCATACATCTTGGGAGAAAATCTTTGCCCCTCACAAATCAGATACAGCACTAATCTCTAGGGTATATAAAGAACTCAAAAAGCTAAGCACACACACACACAAAAAAATCAATAAATGGGTCAAGGACCTGAACACACACTTATCAGAAGAGAATATACAATCAATCAACAAATATATAAAAAAATGTTCATCGTCACTAGCAATCAGAGAAATGCAAATCAAAACACTCTAAGATTTCATCTCACTCAGATCAGAATGGAAGCTATTATGCATACAAACAGCAATAAACATTAGCAAGGATATGGACAAAAGGGTGCACTCATACACTGCTGGTGTGACTGAAAATTGATGCAGCCAATAAGGAAAGCTTTATGGAAATTTCACAGAAAATTTGAATGGAACCACAATTTGACCCAGCTATCCCCCTCCTCGGTCTATACCCAAAGGAATTAAAAACAGCATACCACAGGGACACAGCCACATCAATGTTTATAGCAGCACAATTTATAAAATCTAAACTGTGGAACCAATCTAGATGCATATATACACAATGAAATATTACTCTGCAATAAAAGAGAATAAAATCATGGCACTTGAATGTAAATGGATGGAGTTAGAGAAGATAATGCTAAGAAAAGTTAGCCAATTTCATAAAACCAAATGTCAAGTGTTTTCTCTGATTATAAGGAGGTTGACTCATAGTGGGGTAGGGAGGGGGAGTATGAGAGAAATAGAGGAACTCTAGATAGGGCAGAGGGATTGGAGGAAAAGGAGGAGGCATGGGGTTATAAGTGATGGTGGAGTGTGATGATCATTACTATCTGAAGTACACGTATAATGACATGAATTGGTGTAAAAATAATTTGTATACAATCAGAGATGTGAAAAATTGTGCTCTATATGTGTAACATGAATTGTAATGCAATCCATTAGTGTCATATATAAATAAAAATTTTAAAATACATAAAAAAATTAAAGACCAAGTTGATGCATCACAGAAGCATATTTAGAGTCCCCAAGGATCTCTAGCTGGTCTAATTGGTAAAACTATATCCCTGTGTGGAGTTGGTTGATAAAGATTGGGATGCTGTTTCTTTTATGTGCACAATGCTGACATAAAATTCACAACAAAGAAACAGGGAAACATGAGACAATGACAGGAGAAAATATCTTCAGAAAGTCACTGAAGAGATAAAGGTATCTGAATTACATTGCAAAGAATTCAAAATAGCCATCATAAAGAACTCAATGAAGTGAAGAAAGTCTTACATTAAAAAAATGAGAATATTAAGAAAAAGAATAAAAAACACAAAAAATAGCCAAACATAGAAGCTGTATCTAAATAATGCAGTAACTAAACTAACGACATCAACAACAACAAAAAAATCACTAATTGTGTTAAATAGCAAACTAGATCAGGAAAAAGAAAGTATTATCAAACTCAAAGAGGTCACTTAAAATAAATTGACCAGAGGAGAAAAAAAGGAAAAAATAATAGAAAGTATTCAAGAAAGCCTGTGGCATTTGGAGTCACAGTTAATCAAACCAATAAATATATTGTGATTTAAATGAATATGAGAGAAAGAAATTGTAAATAATTTATCTGAAGAAATAGTGCCTGGAAATTTTCAATTCTTTGAAAGTTAATAGAAATCCAGATTTCAGAAGCCAAACAGACTACAAATAGGATGAATCCAAAGAGGAATATACACTGAGATACACTGAATCAAATGTCAAAAAGAGAATATTAGCAGATTTTTTTTTTTGACCAGAAACCTGTAGGACAGAAAAAGATAGAAGTTATATGTTCAAAGTGACTGGGAAATAAAATAAACTATCAGACAAGAATACTTTATCTACAAAAATTGTTCCTCAAAATTGAAGATAAATAGCTGAAGAATGTCATCACCACAAGAATTATGTTACAATAAATGTGAAAAATGTAATTTTATTTAAAATTGAAGAAATGTAGATATTATATTTTCTCTCATGAGATTTTAAGTTCACTGATAAAATTACATATTTAGACAACTACAGAAAATTGCAATACAATATCAGTAGTATAACAATTACTCTTAATTTTGGTATAGAAGTCCAAAGATAAAAGAAAGCCAACAAATATCTTATGATTTAAAAACAAATCATTATGGTATGCAAGAAAAGACCAAAATGGAAAGTTTATAGCAGAATGTGAGTATATTGATAAAACAAATATTTCAAATAAACAGCTTCTTTCATATTCAAAAAGATAAAAAAGAAGGAAAAAAACCTAAATCCAAAATCATCAGGTAAAAGGAAAAAATGATTAGAGAAAAACCAACAAAATAAATAATTTTTTTAAAAATAAATGGAACAAATAATTTGGTTTTTGTAAATATAAAATAAACTGACAAACCTTTAAGCATTTGAACTATAAAAAAGATAAAAGTCAGTAATGAAAGAGGAGACATTACACCTGATACCATAGAAATAAAATGTTATAATATTTGTTTAATTGGTATAGTCCTAAAACTGGTAAAGAGATTGAATTAATAATCAACCCTGTCAACAAATAAAAGTCCAGGACTAGATGGCCTAATTGAAAAAATTATGTTAAATTTCTAAAGCTTTTATACTAATTCTTTTCAAAAATTTCCAAATAAATAAATAAATAAAAAGAAGGAAAGACAAACTCACTTGAGGGTGTCATGACCCTTATACAAAAGCTATACAAACGTGCCACAATGTGATGAACTTATAGACAACAACTCTCATGAGCATAAATGTACAAATCCTCAGCAAAACACTAACAGATCAAATTCAGAATACCAATAATAGCCAAAACACTTTACAAATAAATAAATAAATAAATAAATAAAGCTGGAAGTCTCACTCTTTCTGACTTCAAGTGATACTAAAAAAGTAATAATAGTTGTCAAAATGGTATGATACACTCCATAATATGTATATATTACATACATACATGCACAGAATCAGGTGTAATTTATTTCTTGGAGGCAAGAATGGATTGGCATGGAAAAATCCATCAGTGTGCTACTCTGCACAAGCAGAAAGAAAGAAACATTTCAGTAGATTCATAAAAAAGCATTTGACAAAATTCGACACATTTGGAAAATCAACCACTCAAAATTTAGGAAAAGAAGAAAACTCTTCAACATAATAAAAATTATGTATGAAAAGCCCTAGTATTACATAACAATGAAAAAGTGGAAACATTTACTCAAAGATTGGGAACGTGGCAAGGATGCACACTCTGACTTTTTGTACTCATTATAGCACAGGAAGTCTTTGTTAGAGAAATTAGGTAAGAAAAAAATAAAAAGCATAAAGTACAGAAAAATAAATTATCTTTGCTGATAACAAGCATGGTAACTTGTAAATCACTTTGTCACTCAGAGGCATACACACATGTGCACAGAAACACACACACATACACACACACTGAAACCCTGCTTTTTGAACTTACAAAATTGGATAAAGTTGCAGCATACATAATCAATATAGAAACTAATTTACATTTGTATAATACAACAAATATATATATATATATATATATATATATATATATATATATATATATATATATATATGAAAGTAGGAAAACATTCCCTTTGCAAAATACCCAGAAAGAATAAAACACCTAGGAATAAAATTAACCAAGGAGTAAAAAGACTTGTACATTTAAAATTACAAAGTATTATTGAAAGATATTTAAGACATAAATAGATGATGACATCCCATGATCATGGGTCAAAGTCTTGGTATTCCTAAAATTTCCAGGCAAATCAAAGTGATCTACAGATTCAAAATTTCAATGAAGCTTGGAGTGGTGGCACACACTTGTAATCCCAGTGGCTCCAAAGTCTTACGTAGGAGAATTATTGGTTCAAAGCAAACCTCAGCAACTTAAAGAGGTCCTAACCAATTTAGTAAGACTCTGTCTCAAAATTAAGGGGGGGGGGGGGGAGAAAGAAAACATAGTTCTAAAATTCACATGGAACAACAGAATACCAGGAATAGCCAAAACACACTTCATAAATAAATAAATAAATAATAAAGCTAGAAGTCTCATTCTTTCTGACTTCAAGTGATACTAAAAAAAGTAATAATAGTTGTCAAAATGGTATGATACTGGCATTCAGGCAGACATAGACTGATGAAATTGAATAAAGAACCTAGAAAAGTACCATTGAAAGTTGGCTCGAATAATCTTTGACAAGAACGCCAAGGCTACAAAATGCACAAAGTTAAGTGGCAGTCTTTTCAACAAAGTTGTTGGTAAAAATGGATATGTATATACAGAAAAGTGAAAATGGGAACAAATGTTACAAAGGAAACAAAAAATCCACTAAAAATGCATGTGAACCTTAGACAAAAAACGTTTAGAATTTGAAGGAAAAAATAAACGTAAGTGGAATGCTTCCTAACATTGGTCTATAATTTGTTTTCTACAGAATGGGAGGAAGTATTTGCAAAACCATATGCATAATAATAGGTTAATATTTAAAAGATATTTAAAACTAAAACTCACATGACTTGAAAACAAATTAACAACCTGATTTTTTAAATGGTCAAAGGAGTTAAATAGACATTTCTGCCATGAAGGCATACAATAGGTCAATAGTTATATTTCTTTTAAAAATCAACATTTCTAATCATCATGGAAATGAAAATCAAAACTGTGATTATATATCACCTCTCACTTACTATTGCTCATTATAAAAAATGAATTATAATAAAAAAAAAAAACAGAAAATCACAAGTATGTGTCAGTATATGGAGAAACCAGAAATTTTGTACACTGTTGGTGGGTATAGAAAATTGTACAGCTACAACTGAAAAAAGTTGGGGAACAAAAATTAAAAGTAAAACTACCATATGATCCAAATATTCAACTTCAACATTTATTTTTAAATTTTCAACATTTATTTAGACATGTATTCAAAATTATCAAAATCAGGGTTTTGAAGAAATATCTTCACTCCCATGTTCATATAAGCATCATTCATAATAAACAAAGAGAGAGATCTTTGATTTCCATTGGTGGATGATTGAATAAAGTAAATGTACGATATACAGTGCAACATTATTAAGCCTTTTAAAAGATGTAAATCCTGTCATATTTTATACATAAATGGGAATCAAGGTCATTATAGTAACTAATATAAGCCACTCACAGAATAATAAATATTGCTTAATTCTACCTGTATGATATATTTACAATATTCAAAGTCATAGAAGCAAGAATTAAAGTGCTGATTGTGAGGGTTTGGGGAAAATAGAAATGAGGAGTTGCTATTCAAAAGGTACAAAGTTTAAGTCATACAAAAAAAATTTTCTTGAACATTATTCATATAGTTAACAATATTATATGCTTAAAATTTTATCAAGGCAAATTTAATGTTATGTATTTTCTATCACAATATAAAATATGTTATTTTACAATCAATAAAAGTAGAAAAAACCACAACTGTTTTGCAGAAAATATATGAATAAATAATTATATATTGTAATGACGCAAAGTTTGTTAATAAACATATACAGAGGAACTGAGAACAAGACAAATGTGCATAAATATTAGTGAAGTCTTTTTTTTAAATAACTTTGTAAGCCAGTATTTTTAAAATTATAAACCTTAAGGAAAAGTCAGCATTTTTAAAAGTCTACAGTCTTAAATATTGTGAAGGAATGTAATAAAATGGCCGGAGTAAATGGTTAAAGCTCAATCTAATAGACTGTATGTTTTAAGAGCAGAAACTTATATTTCATCAATATGTGCAATTCTGCTTAATTCAGCAAATGCATGAAAAGATTTTGAGGACTTAAAATCTGCTCTGCAGCAGGCTGAAAATCAAAGCGACACTTCTGTCTATTGGAATGAAACAGTTAAATACTTAAAAACTTCAGCTTATTAAGAGAATGAGAATGATTAATTTAATTTTTAGAAAGTGAGAGTGATTCATTTTATTTTGTCAATTTACTGCTTACCATGCTGCCATGGGCAAGTAAACTTCTACTGCTCTTAATTTTTTCACTATAAAACAGTATGAATAAAGGGAATTCATACTGTTGTATGAATTGTTGTATGGTCAATTAATTGTTGTATGGTCAAAACATATGAAAAATGTGTATATAAAATTGTGAATCATAGGTCTGTAATGTAGCTCAGTGGTTGAACACTTGCCTAAAATGCATTAGGCCCTGGGTTTGATCCTTACAACTGGAAATAAATATTCTTAGCTTATTTTCTTACTAGTGATATACTCTCAAAAAAATACTGCTATCATGAATATAAAGATTAGAATCTTCATTATTGGTATTTGTTGTAAACTCTTCTCTATTTTCATTACAAAGCAATATTTTCTTAACATGATTAACTATCCTTGAGAAAATTAGAAGTTTACAAAAACTTGTTAATTATTCTCATTTTCATGAATGTAAGTGCATGGTGCAGAACTATATAATAGATGGATAAATATAATTTTGAAAGTATAACATTGACTGAAAAAATTGTATGTTGTGAAGTTGAGAATTTGGCCAAAGTGAGTATGCATATACAGGATAGAATCCCACAAGATTTACTTTAATTGATCAAGATAAACTTGAATTCATCACACATCCAACACACACACACACAGAAAAAAATAACCTGTTACTATTATTCTTCCTATTGTTCATATCATTCCTTTCATAATCAAATATACCATCATTTTTAAACATAGAGGAACAGTAATATGTAACTGTTTTGACCATGTGTGATGGATTTGGGTTCTATGTTATTTGTTGTCTAGTTTAGTTCTAACATTCAGAACTCAGATTGAGTTTACTTTGGTCATGGTATGAGTTGTCTCCTGCTGTGTAACAAATTATCACAATTTTTTTGGTTTCACATAGTACTTATGTTACTAATACTTTTATTGGTCAGATGTCTGAGCATGAGTTTGTTGGATCCTGTGCTTAGAAATTCATCAGAGTTGAAATCAAGATATAAATTGAATTGCTTCCTTCCTGGAGCTCAGTATCTAAATAAGGCTTCCATGGTAATTGACAGAATTCAGTCTTTATACTTGGCCCCTATTATTTTCCCAGCTGTTGGTCAGGGACTACTCTTAGGTACTGAAGGCCACCTATTATGATGCTAATAACAGAACTGTTTTCTCTCACCCTCGTTATCTCCTCCATTTTAGAGTCTCCACATGATTAATTCAGACCAATTCAGATAATTCTCATTTTACTTTCCCATAGTCAACTATTGACTCTACTATATCTGCAAAATCCCTTCACTTTTGTCATATAATGTAGCCTGATCACCGTTATGAAATTCATCATATACACAGACTGAAATACATTCAAGAGTAAGTATTAATATAATGTTTGTATCCCATAGGAAAAGAAATGTTTGGATTCATTTTAGAATTCTGCATATAATTGTCTGGTAGTAGATTATAAAATGGTAAATCGTGGAAAAGGACCAAAATATTCCAGTGCGTGCAAAATTAAATTAGTCTTGATTACATAAAAGAAGTTTAATAAACATAAATAGATTCCAATAGTTATATTATTAAAATATTTCATTGTACTTTTATATTATTCTTAATTTAATTTTATTAACTCATTATAACTTAATAATATATTCTGTGCAAATGGTGAAATATAGAGACAAAGTTTACCAACAATTATAATTATGAAGTCAAATTTAAAATTTTCCCTTATAAAGTGAAATAAACCAAATGACTATTCAGATATGTCAAACTCAAATCATTAGAAGATCATTATATGGTGAAAAGTTCCTCAGAAGGCCATTTATATAACCATACATTTAAATTATCAAATAAATTGCATTGGGAATTTCATGAAATGCTTGTACCAAAAAGATTTGCATAATCTTTACATTTTAATTCTTCATTCTAAATCTTCTCTCAGAGAAATATCATTGAAAAAGTGTAAAAAGTTAATATGTCAAAGTTAGCAATGCCTAATAATTAATCAATGAAATAGTCATCTTAAAGACACATCCATATTTAAAATTGAAATAGATGGACTTTTACTATTAGAAAATTTACTTGAAGGAGAGCTTATGAAGTGTAGGAATTTCTGACATTAGGCATATCTTTTTTCTGTTCAGAAAATTTGGTTTCAAATATTACCTTTCACCATCAATCCCAAGGCTCATTTTATATTCATGTACTACTACCCATATGCATTTATTTTAGGTTTGTTAATTATATCACTTATATTTTTCATTTTCAGGCACATCTGGCTTTTTAGGTGCTGTATTATCAGGCTTTGAAGGAAGCATTACTGTAATGCTTAGTGTCCTGATAAAATAACCAAAGCACTTAATTGCCAGAACTATCTCCATAAATATTTCTTGGGTATATAAGATATATCACATGCCTAAGATATGGGACAAAACTCTTACAGGATTACAAAAATGAATTTAATACTTATAATTATTGCTGAAAATTTTTGATCAATTTTGATCAATGTTTTAGATTCTCACCATTACTGCAACAAAATAGATAATCAAAATAGATAAATAAAAAGATAATCAAATTATAAAAAGAAAATACTTGGTTTGTCTACCTGTTTGGAGGTATTGGTTCATAATCAGGTGAAACCCATGCTTTCAGGTTTCTGGTATGGTGTTTAGCTCATCATAGTGGGGACGTGTGGCATATCAAAACCTTCACCTCATGGTTGGAATGTAAAAGGGAGAGAAAGAGACCAGGGTCTCACAATCCCCTCAAACACACACATCAAAAAACCTAAAACCTCCCATCAGTCCCCAATGTTTATAATTTCTACCACCTCCCAATAGTGCCAATCTGAAGACTAAACCTTTTAACACATAGGCCTTTGTAATACATTTAAGATTGAAATTATGACAGTCAATAGATTCCCAGCTGAATTTATTGGTCACAAATTTCAAGGAAATACTTCTGCAGTAGAGTATTTAATGTGTTTTCTTCCCAACACAAAGCTCAGTGCATCTCTTTGTGAGCTATGTATTTGGGGAGGTCAAGTCCGAGCGCATAGATAAAAGGCTTGTCATGATACATGGAAGGATGAAGAGCCATATAAAATCCTACAAATCAACATATTCTCACATTCTTCAGACAGTTACCTTAATGGGACAATACCATACCTCTTAGGGCAACTTGGGCTAATTATTGTACCATTTTAAAAATATTTATTTAAAGCAAAATAAAGTTTATTTTTAGTAAAACAGGAAATACTTTGGTATGTCCACAGATGTAGAGATTATGGAATTTGCAGGGAAATAGATGGCATTAGAGCAGATTATGCTAAGTGAAGCTAGCCAATCCTTAAAAAACAAATGCCAAATGTCTTCTTTGATTTAAGCAGAGCAACTAAGAACTGAACAGGGGGAAAGAGCATGAGGAAAAGATTAACATTAAACTGCGACGAGTGATGATAGGGAAAAGGAGAGAGAAGGGAAATTGCATGGAAACGGAAGGAAACCCTCATCGTTATACGAAATCACATATATGAGGTTGTGAGGGGAAAGGGGGGGAGGGAGAGAACAGGACAACAACAGATGAGGTAGAGAGGGAAGATGGGAGGGGAGGGGAGGGGGGATAGTAGGGGATAGGAAAGACAGCAGAATACAACAGTCACTAATATGGCATTATGTAAACATTGTGAATGTGTAACTGATGTGATTCTGCAATTTGTATTTGGGGTAAAAATGGAAATGCATAACTCACTTGAATCAAATATATGAAAGATGAAAATAAAAAGAGATAAAAGGAGAAAAGACACGCGAGACAGAAGCAGAGATTGAAGAGAGCAGTCACAGGAATGCTAGCAACTAACAAAGGCTGTTCCCTAGGGACACCAGTGGGAGTACAGCCTTATCAACAACTTGGTTTTGGATTTCTGGCCACAGAACTGTGAAAGATTGATTTCTATTGTTTCTTAAGCCACCTATTTTGTGGTGACTTGTTATAAGATATATTGAAAACTAATGCACTGTTTATTTATTTATTGCTCCTTGTCTTCAAATCCAACCATATCTACTCTGTGAAAATCATGTTGAACTCATTAAATATTTCTCTTTTGTAAAAAAAATAAAATAAAATAAAATAAATAAAAGGAAGTTTAAATATGAATACTGCTATAAATGTAAAATTTCTATGTGAAGATATCATTTTATGAACATCTATATTGATTCAAACAATCTATAACTTTTAAAAAGTCAGGATGCTGATATTTATTTACTTATTACTTATTGAAGATTTAATTTTTGATTTATCAATTATTATTATTATTAAAGTAGTATTTTCCGAATTATGGCTTTTATATTTTAAAACTATTTAATTTAAAACTCTTGAATTTAACATTGCAATTGAGAATTTCTATAGGCCATCAATTTTTATTTATTAAGCTATTATTTATTTATCTTTTCAGGTATATCTGTTATGTTATGATTCACTTCTGACAAGCAAAGCTCTGGGGTAAAAACTGTTTGCTTTACACATTGCCCTGATAATGTCACAGATGAAGTTTTGAAATGTTAGGTACAGTGTTCCTGGTGATTTATTTTCATTAACTCAAATGTGTTTTACATTACAATAATTCTTATTTTGAAAAGAGAATCTCCTTGAGCTTTGATAAAATAACTTTTCAGCATTTAAGATTATGAACTACAAATGTTTAAGGTTTTATATATTCTTATATTGTTTTACATGCTCAGGTTATTTGATTAAAAGAATGAATAAGGATCTTCCAGTTTTCATGGTCAGTGAAAAGATTTACTATATTTACATCATTTATAACAATATAAATATCCATTCCATATATTTGAAGAAAATCTCTCTATATAACATATATCTATATTATATAATGTCTATATCTATATATAATACATATACAGATAGATATTAATTTTTACTTAGTTATTTTCAGAAGAAGGAAATGGTTTATTTAAATACAAATTATTTTTATAATCTTACAAGTGTATTTCCCATATGTAAGATTAGGTTAGCTGGACATTTTGATCATAGTTCTTTTAAATTTTTATTTTGACATTCAAGAGTTTATCATCAATGAAACAAACAAGTATTTCACCATATTTTATGAGTACCTTAAATTCTCTACAACGTGTGAAATATGTGACTTTATATAAAAAGTATTAAACTCTGAGCATACCAATTTAATTAGCATGAGAACTTTTTTTAAATTATGAGAAATAATATAATTTTCAGAGTATCCTCAAAGAATTTCTCAGTAAACAGCCACTATTCTGTTTATATGTTAGAGATACCATTTTGCCTTAAAATTTACTTTTATTACCACTACTTCTTTAAAAGTCCATATTTTTTTTCATGTCTGGTTTGTTTGCTACTTTCTTTTTAAATTTCATATTCTCTCAAAAGGCAATGTCTCCTTTCAGATACCTTTTACTAATAATATTCAATTCTGCACGGAATCAGGGATTTTAATTCTGGTTAAAAATCAGATCACTGTCTGTTTAGAGAGAAGATCCTTCACTCACATGTCCCTCTGGAAATATCACTAAAAATTAAAAAAATTTCATGACTTCAGTTATATTTCTCATTTCCCTGTTTAGGTTCTGAAGAACTCTAGAGTCCAGTTCTCTTTTGCCTTGTCGGCACCCTTTTGCCCTTACCTATAACAAAGGCATACAACAGACTGACCTTCCTGAATCATTCTGACATCCTTTAGATAATGCATTCATTCCACCACCTGGAGAAACTTATCACCTTACCCAGGGAGTCTTGGATGTATATTTCTCATCTCATGGTGTTCATTAACATAGATACATTGTATAATAAAAAAACAGAAGAAAAATGATACCATGATACATGTCTTAGAATGTAGAAGATATAGAATAAAGCAGAAAGATGTAAAGCAAAAAGGAAAGGCATCATAACTAGCTACTCATGTTGTTCCCATAAAATCACAATATAGACCACTGAGAACAGGTGAGAATAAAAGACTGTAGCCAAAAGTAAGAAAAGACTAAACTATAGCTATATTTTCAAAAGGGGTTAAAAATAAAAAGTTGTCTTGGAGAAAAATCATTATTGTTTTCAAGAAATATATAAAATAACATAGTCTTAAGACTGTGGTTTATTAACAGAGATTCTTCTTTTACTGGCAGCATGAAAACTTATATTGTAACTTTTATGTAGATTTCAAGATGAAAGGATCACTTTCTAATTAAGATGCTATGTCTTAAGGAAGCTCAGATGAAAAGATATTTTGATAGGAGTAGCCAAATTGTGATTCTACTCGATTAGTCAAAGTCATAGTCTCTTTAGCATTTAAAGATTCTGCCAAGAAAGGAAATAATTTTCATTTTTATTACTATACTTAAACATAAAATCTTCAGTAATAAAACCCTGTAAATGTTTAAAAGGACACTCTATAATCTAAGGTCACTGCTCTTAATTTTTTTATAAATCTTCCTGAAATTCTTTTTACAACCTTGCAACTGGGCTTGTCCTTCCAAAGTTCCCAGTTTCAGATAAAAACCAATGTTACAAATTTTATTTTTCAGTACTATTTGCATATGTGATGTTTCAATTATATAATTTTAAATAGCATTTATTGGAATAATGAGTCACTTTTTTTAAATTTTTTTTATTTTTTATTTATTTTATTTATTTTTTTTATTGGTTGTTCAAAACCCTACAAAGCTCTTGACATATCATATTTCATACATTAGCATACATTAGCTTCAAGTGAGTTATGAACTCCCTTTTTTACCCCAAGTAGAGATTGCAGAATCACATGGGTTACACATCCACATTTTTACATAATACCATACTAGTAGTATAACAGATATCCTATCAGAATGTTTAATTCAAGATGATACTCATAATCAATATTTCAGAATCAATAATTTAAATTTTTCTTCAGCTTAAACAATTCTATAACCACTGAAGTTTACTGCTAAATAAATGCATGAATTTCTTATCATCACTAATTGCATTGAAGAAATGAAATATTTTTCAATTGGTACCACATGAAAATTATTTATCGATTAAGCAAAGTAAAACTATTCTAATATATATTATTAAAGGTTACTCAATTATCTTCAGTTTTAAATGAGGTTTGATTTAAAATAAATGATTATTTGATCTGTACAATTTTTATTATGTATACATATATGTGACAATTACAAAAATTGTTTAAAATATCAATGAATGAATCTGCAACATTAGGTTCTAGTGAACACTTTTAATTAAATTAACTTCTTAGCTAAAAATAAGTATAAAGACCACAAGATACAGAATAAATACTCTTCTAGTTCTCCTTTAGTATAAGTGAGCAAAATAAAGCAGATAGAATGTGAGGGGTGAAAATTCTAGAGAGAAGGGAAGCACACTAAAACTGAGATTTGACCCTCATTTGTTTACTTCCACTTCTTTGTACAAGAAATTTTAAAATTTCTGGTGTTGAAATGAGGTTTCAAAATAATAGATATTGACTTAGGGTTTTCAACAGTCACATTTAGTAATATCAAAATGTTGAATTGGAGATTAAGCAAAATTACTGGGTCTTAAAGAGATGAAAATTCAATGGAGGTAAAAATTCTGGATGCAGATTATACTATTAATTGTAATTAACATATACAATTAATATTGATTAAACAGAATATTAATATTATATATATTTATAATATATTATCATATTTTAATTTCAAAACTTGGCATATATGAAAGGCAATTAAAAACTAAAACAGAAAATATAACAGGGATGTAAGGAACTTACCAGTCTAATTATCTTAATGTGCAAAGAACAGATATTAAAGTCTATATATGCCATAATAAAGTGAAGATGAGCCTTTCAGGCTCACAAAAATCTAAGCTGTGGAAGTAAATATGTGCTCTAGGAGTTAAATAAACACCCTGGACTGAGATTAAACCTATAAAAACTACACAAAAATGGCATCAAATATGTTGTATGAATTCTAATTAGTGATTAGAGGAAAGTCAAACTATTCAAAAAGGAAATATCAATGAATCAGACACCCCAATAAAGCAGGACAAAAGCAATAAAATCTAGAGAGGTACACTGAAATATAGGAAAGCTTTCAACAAATCAATTTTCTGTTTTTTTTCTGTATAAACTCAAAACTTTGTATTTCCTAATTAGTTCTTACCCAGTTTTACACACAACAGAAAAGCAGTTTTAAAATGTAGTTAAAATTGTATAATGGACATATAGAAGCTTGAAAAAAATATCTAAGAGTAATTTAATTACAGAAATCTAAAATGACACAAGTAATTTGACTTGAAATACTAATCATTGTTTTTCAAAACTGACAAATTATGAAACCTATAAAAGTAAGAAAACTGAACTGCAAGTAGGATGGTTACAAGAAAAGCAAAACATAAAAAATAGCATAGAAAAACCTCTAAGTGCCAATTTAGAGGGAAAATCCCAATGTAGTCAGAGGAAAAAAGTTTATATTTATAGTCAAAGAGCAAAATAAAGACAAAGGGAGGGCTTTTTAACTGATAATGTGGAATTAAAGAGACAGCAACTTGGTGTCTTAATGTTTGAAGGAAAAAAAAATATACTATTCCAAAAGAAATTGCCCTGTGAATATGTGAGTATAATAGATATTTATGGACAAATAAATGGGAAAATACCAAAGAAATTATATTAGATGAAAATACTGTATTAACATTAAATTGTATAATTTGAACACTGTACTACTTGCTATACTATACTGTGCTATGACGAGATAGGAATTAAAGTATGTCTTAAGATGTACATGTTAAAATTTTAAGGATGTAAGGATATCATTTAAATAATGAACTCTCAAGTGGTTTAGAAAAAAAATATGACTACTGTGGTGAGCCGCTTCTGCAGATTATGGTCGCCATTACAAGATGGCGCTGGCTCCGCTGTGGTCTGTGAAAAACAACTCCTTATTTGGGAGGGTTGGCGCATGGTTTTTCAACACCCTATGAGAAAGTTCCACATGGCAGCTTCGCATTGGGGCTTGAGATGCTTTATTAAGGCTGGGAGGGGCATCCAGGAGTAGAAGAAGAAACATCAAGGGCCTGAATAAACTGCTGAAAGAAGATTCCTGAGTTGCGTCTTCCTTGCAGGCAAGGGGTCCCGACAAGTGGTGCCGAGACCCGGAAACCAGAACTTTCAGGTGGTCAGGGGTGGTGCACCGGTTAGTCCCAGGTAAGTGGGATCCGCGATCAAAGCGGGGATTAGTCCCAGATAAGTGGGATCCGCGATCAAAGAGGGGCAGCTCCTCTGTAAAGCAAGAGAGAGCATTACATTTTATTGCAGCTGCACTGTGTACTTTCACTTTTGTTTTTTGTGTGTCTTTTGTTGTGTCATGGGTGTCGCATCTTCAAGTCTGCTTCTCCTGGCCCTAGATGGCCTGTTACGTTCCAAGGGCCTAGAAGTGAAACGTAGTACTTTACAGAGATTTTTACAGAAGACAGATATTGCTGCACCGTGGTTTGCGTTTTCGGGCAGCCTTACTATACCTAGCTGGGATAAGTTAGGCAAAGATCTTGACTTTGCTTCTGAGCAGGGCATATTAGAGGGTGGGGTGATACCCCCTTGGAAGATGGTTCATAGTTGCCTCACAGATGGCAGATGTCAGGAAGCACTTACTAAAGAACAGGAAGTTCTAGAGCAATTACATGAGGAAAAATCGGAGTCGGCAGGAAGTGAGGTATTTCAAGAGGATGGGAGTGTGTGGAGTGTGAAACAGGGGAGGAGACGATTGTATCCAGATCTCAGTACGCTGCGCACACCCCCATACGAAAGTGGGTCAGAGGAAGAGGAGGATGAGGAGGAAGAGCTCGGGAGGCTGTCTCGTCAGCTAGGGAGTTTAGCTATAGGAGAAGGGAACAAAAATAAACAGGGGCTCAAGAAAAATGATCCTCCGGATCCACCGCCGTACGGTGGGGGTGTTTCGGGGATGGGTTTGAGCTTTCCATGCCCAAACATTGAGGGCTGTTAACGCTGAGATGGGTCTTGCTTATCCAGTTTTCCAGGATGACAATAGGGGAAGATTCCATGAGCCCTTAGATTTCAAAATTGTGAAGACCCTGGCGGAATCTGTGCGCACTTATGGGGTGGATGCCACCTTCACAGTAACTCAGGTGGAGAGTCTGTCTAGATACTGTATGACTCCCTCTGATTGGGCTAGCCTTGTTCGGGCTTGTGTTTCTCCAGGTAAATATTTAGACTGGAGAGCCTTTGTGCTAGAGGGCGCGGTAGAGCAGGCTGCCCAAAACCATGCGGCGGGACACCCCCATTGGGACAAGGATATGCTTTTGGGACAAGGTAGATATGCTAATCAACAGACAGGATTCCCTCTTGAGGCATATGATCAAATTAACAAAATTTGCATTCGGGCATGGAAATCACTTCCAAATAGAGGAGAGGTGTCTGGTAATTTGACCAAGATTCTACAAGGCCCTACAGAACCCTTTTCAGATTTTGTAACAAGGATGGTGGATGCCGCTGGAAAGATTTTTGGGGATCCTGATAGAGCCATGCCCCTTATCAAGCAATTGGTCTTTGAGCAATGCACCAAGGAATGTAAAGCAGCAATCACTCCTTATAAAAACAAGGGCATAGAAGCATGGATGAAAGTGTGTAGAGAGATTGGAGGACCTTTAACTAATGCAGGTCTTGCAGCTGCTGTCCTTCGGATTGCAAAAGGGGGCGGTCCTGGTGCCGGAACATGCTTTCATTGTGGTCAATCCGGCCATTTCAAACGTGACTGTCCCAAAAAAGACAATGTTACTGGACCTCCTCACGGTGGCCCTTCCAATGGCCCTCGTCAACCGGGGTTGTGTCCAAAATGCAAAAAGGGGAAGCATTGGGCAAAAGAGTGTAGATCAGTGAGGGACATCCATGGACAGCCTATTTCAGCTGGGCCAAAAAACGGCCGAAGGGGACCCTGACCCCAGGGCCCACAAATATATGGGGCAGTGGAGAATGTCACACCCAAACCTGAGACATGGCCTTCTCTGCGCCATCCCACGAGACGCGGAGAGCCACTACAGGTGCTGCAGGATTGGACCTCTGTTCCACCTCCAGACTCGTATTAACACCTAAGATGGGAGTCCAATTAGTGGAAACTGAGTTCAAAGGGCCTTTACCACCTGGCACTGTAGGTTTGCTAATTGGACGTGCATCCTCTATCCTGCAAGGTCTTCATGTTTTCCCCGGAAAACATGATACTGTAGGGGCAGTAAAGGTTATGGTGGAAGCTCCAAGGGGCATTGTGCCTATCTCCCCAGGGGATCGGATTGCTCAATTGCTAATTTTGCCTAGCTTGCATAACTACTTCCCTGCTGACTCAAGGTCACGGACCGGAAATGAGATTGGTACCACCGGAGGGAATTATGCCTATTTGTCACTGGATATGAGCAATCGCCCCACTTTGGAATTAAGCATAGAAGGTAAAACTATTGTGGGATTGTTGGATACAGGAGCAGATCGTAGTATCATAGCCCTTAAGGACTGGTCTAAGGGATGGCCAGTGCAGACTTCTGATCAATCCCTAAGAGGACTTGGATATGCCCAAGCCCCTCAAATCAGCTGTAGACATCTATCTTGGAAGGACCCAGAAGGACACAATGGTACTTTTCAGCCTTATGTACTTGATTTACCTATTTCTTCATGGGGCCGTGATCTGATGAAAGACATGGGGTTCACTCTTAGTAATGACTATTCCCCAGTGTCTCAACAAATCATGCAAAATATGGGGTATAGGCCAGGTCTAGGACTAGGAAAACACCTACAGGGGCGTAGGCATCCTGTGCAAGGTCATCAAAAGCTTAACAGGTTTGCTCTGGGTTTTTTCTAGGGGCCACTGGGACTCAAATACCCATAACATGGCTCACCGAGGAGCCTGTTTGGGTGCCTCAGTGGCCTCTTCCCTCGGCTAAATTGGCAGCAGCCCATGATCTAGTCAAAGAACAACTTGACTTGGGTCACATCCAACCTTCTACTTCTCCATGGAATACTCCCATATTTGTCATTAAGAAAAAATCAGGGAAATGGAGCCTACTGCATGATCTACGAGCAGTTAATGCTCAAATGCAACTTATGGGGCCCATTCAAAGAGGGCTGCCTCTGCTCTCCTCTGTTCCTCAAGGCTGGCATATTATTGTTATTGACATTAAAGACTGTTTCTTTTCTATTCCTTTGCATCCGAAAGATTCACAACGTTTTGCCTTTACCCTTCCCTCATGTAACCACAAGGAACCAGATCAAAGGTTTGAGTGGGTAGTGTTCCTGCAGGGAATGGCTAATAGTCCCACAATGTGCCAGATGTATGTGGGGAAGGCACTCGCACCTCTCAGACATAAATATTCCTCCACCAAGATCATTCATTATATGGATGATGTGTTATTGGCCGCAAAATTAGAACAGACAGTTAATGAGGCTTATAAAGAACTAGTGATGCTGTTAGCTCAATATGGACTGCACATCGCACCTGAAAAGGTTCAAACGGGGGATTCTATTAAGTATTTGGGAGCGACAATTGGGTATGACAAACTAAAACTGCAAAAAATCACCATCAGGACTCAAGATCTCCAAACTCTAAATGATTTTCAGAAACTGCTGGGAGATATTAATTGGATTAGAGGATATTTACATATTCCTAATATTGTGCTACAGCCTTTGTATGCTACTCTTAAGGGTTATCCAGCTCTTGTTTCCCCTCGTAGCCTCACCAAAGAGGCTAGAGCGGCCCTTATAAAAGTAGAAGAAGCTATAAAGCATGCTACTCTATGCGGCTCCAGAATGATAAACCTTTCTAGTTATGTGTGCTTGCCACTATGCGGCAGCCTACTGGAGTACTGTGGCAAGATTTGCCTTTACTATGGATCCACCCACATGTATCCCCAGGAAAATCCTTAGAATATTATCCTGATGCTGTTGCAGCATTGGCACTTAAAGGGATTCAACAAAGCATTCAATTTTTCGGACAATCACCTTCTTCTCTTATCATACCCTACACTAAAGCTCAACTTAATGTTTTATGTGCTACTCTAGACAACTGGGCTATTCTATGTTGTTCATTTCAAGGAGGTATTGATAATCACTACCCTTCTCATCCATTACTCCATTTTGTTAAAGAACATCCCATCATTTTCCCTAAGGTAACTTCATCCAGTCCAATTACGGGGGCTGTTAACATTTTTACTGATGGTTCCAAGTCTGGAATGGGAACCTATGTAATTAATGACTCTCCCCCTATCCAGCATCAATTTGCTCCTGGAAATCCACAATGGGTAGAATTACAAATTGTTATTGAAGTTTTTAAACAGTGTTCTTTTCCTTTTAATCTTATTTCGGACTCCATCTATGTGGTACAAGCACTAAAAGTCCTGGAGGCTGTGGGAGCTATTAGTGATGCCCATAATGTATCTGCTTACTTTAATCACCTTCAACAGCTTATCTCTAACCACACTGCTTCTTTTTATCCAATGCACATCCGGGCTCACACCTCTCTTCCTGGTCCGTTATCCCAGGGTAATGCCTGTGCGGACTCAGCCACTAGAGGTCAGTTGATATGCTTGGCTTCCTCCTTAGAGGGGGCTAAGTTGTTTCACCAAAACTTCCATGTTAATGCATTAACGCTGTGCAGGCATTTTTCCATTTCAAGAGCGGATGCTCGGCAGATAGTATTGCAATGTCCCCATTGTGTCACATTTCTTCATCCCCCTAATTATGGAGTAAACCCACGGGGATTGAAGCCATTGGTTGTCTGGCAAATGGATGTGACACACGTACCTGACTTTGGTAACCTCAAGTATGTGCATGTTTCCGTTGATACGTGCTCTGGAATTATCCATGCTTCTGCTTTATCGGGAGAAAAGGCACGTAATGTCATTACTCACTGCTTAGAGGCATGGGCAGCATGGGGTGCACCTGCATCCCTTAAGACTGATAATGGACCTGCTTATACTGGCAGACAATTTACATCTTTTTGTTCTACTATGGGAGTGCAACTTACTCATGGTCTGCCTTACAATCCTCAAGGACAAGGCATTGTTGAGCGTGTTCATTGCACCTTAAAGGAAACTTTACAAAAACAAAAAGGGGGAATAGGAGCTGAACACACTCCTAAAGAAGCCTGTCCTTAGCTCTCTTTACCATTATTTTTTTGAATTTGTATATTCATGGTCGCTCTGCGGCTGATAGACATGTGTCCCTTCAGCCCTCTGTGCTTGGCTATGTAAAGTGGAAGGATGTTCTTACGGGCCAATGGAATGGCCCCGACCCCGTGCTGACATGGGCCGAGGATCTGTATGTGTTTTTCCCCAGGATTGCACAGAACCGTTGTGGGTCCCTGAACGCCTGACAAGAAGAGTCTTGACATCAACTGACCAGCAACAAGAGATACCATAGCAATCCCGTGATGAGGATCTTCATTCTGCTAAGTGCTCTGGCTCTGGTGCTGGTGCCGATGGCACAGGCGACACCAATGCAGTGGTGGGCAGTGGCATGGGCATGGCCAATGCTGATGCCGGTTCATGGTAATTCTAGTGTCCTCCCCACTCTTTTTTCTACCTCATGTGAGATGTCTGCTCCCTGTGCCTCTCCTAGAGGGGACATGGAAAGCATTTTTAATCAATCTCAAGTTAATCTCACAGGAGTTTTTTGTTTCAGCCTTAGAAACGCTAATTGCATTAGCCTTAAGACCAAAAATTTGACTAACTGGGAGGACCCATTGCGGTCCAGTCAGGTCTCAGGGAGCATTATCAGTGCTGTATTGAGCAAGGTAGTTTTGGGGAAGCAATCAGGCTCCGGGACCCCGGCAAACAGCAGCTCTGCTCTTAACATAACTACCTTGGCTATTATCTCCGAGGTACTAATCCCAGTGCCTCCTTCTTCTAGTAGTATTTATAATGCCACTCATTTCAAGGCCTCTCCTTACTGTTCCCCTAATCTTGGTTCCCCCCCAACATTTACACCTTGTCAAGATCATTCTTGGGAGAAACATCAAGTTGCTAAAGGTTTCTCCCTTTCCCCCTCTCTTAAGAGGTATGTTTATAACTTTAACAACAGTGCCAACTCCTCTACAGGAGTAGGTTGGTCCTGGTTTCAATGGCTGATTTCCAATGAAAAGGGGGCTTCAGCCAATATTTCTGCATTGGATCAGTTGCTAGGAGCCAAAAGTTGGCTGGCTAATGTTTCTGGAACTGTTAGGGAAAGTGAACGAGGTAATAGACTTACATCTGTTTCATTCAACTCTCTGTTGTATAATGCCACATTGCCCCCTGCAATGGTCTGTGTCCAATATCCGTTCTTATTCCTTTTGGCTAATGCCACCTCTTCGGGGATGCTGGATTGTTCTCATACTACCTGTCTCTTATCTGAGTGTTGGAATGGTTCCTAGACTGTAGCAGTGGTTATGAAAATTCCAACTTTTGTCCCAATCCCGGTCACTGCGGATCCTGATAAATTCCCTATTGTTGAGCTACTTAGAGTCCGCAGAGATTTTGGAATCACAGCGGTTATAGTGACAGCCGTGGCGGTATCTGTTGCTGCAGCAGTTACGGCCGGAGTGGCTATGGCCAATCAAGTACAAACTGCTGCCACCATTAATCAAGTTGTCCAACAAACTTCCACTATACTTGAATCCCAAAATACGATTAATCAACATATTTTGTCAGGGATTTTAGCTGCCAACCAAAGAATAGATTTACTCCAAGCTCAGGTAGAAGAATTGGCTGACTTGGTGCTTTTGGGTTGTGTTGACCAACGTGCACATTTATGCATAACCTCTGTCAGATTTAATGATTCCAGGAATGCTTCCCACATCATTGGCGAATATTTGGCCGGAAATTGGTCCATGGAAGCGGAAGACATGATCCAGTCTCAACTAACCCAGATAGCTGTCTTGAATAGTACCCGTGTTGATCCCGTGACTTTGGGTCAATTCGCTGATTGGATATCTTCTGCATTTTCCTTTTTTAAAGAGTGGGTGGGGGTAGGCATTTTTGGTGCAATGTGTTGCTTCGGTATGTTTCTCTGCTTGTGGTTTCTCTGTCGCCTCAAGGCCCGCAGTGCTCACGATAAGGCTATGATCATCCAAGCTCTTGCAGCTTTAGAAAATGGCAATTCACCTCAAGTCTGGCTTGCGCATCTTAAACAGTAAATCTTTGACATGGTCATTGCACCCCAAGTTATTATAACATTGCACTGGGATCGGCATGTCTTTCCTCGTTATTCTCTTAGTGTTGGAAAGCCCTTGCACTCTGCCGGTCTTGCTGCCATTGCACGCAGATGGGTTTCCACGCTAGTGCTTCTCTATCGCCTTAAAGTCCGTGCCTTTCTTTCAGGGTGTTGTCAATTTGTTTGTCGTTGTAAACAGCCACAGTTCAGCCTCAGCTATCCCCCTTCGTCCACCATCTTCACGGTACAGGATGCGAGGCAAGGCACTGCACTTGAGTGATCCTTGAAGTGGACCTCAAGGAGAGCATGTCCTATTGCATGCGGGTTTGATGTCCACGTCCCGCCCCACGAAAAAAGGTGTCAGCTGATATGGCCTCAGATCTGGGGAAGGGCCCTCCTTAGGACTGAGCCATACTATGCAGCCACTTCTGCACAGTGGGATAGGACCTCTACTCTCGCCTGTATTGTTTTCAGAAAACAGAAAGGGGGAACTGTGGTGAGCCGCTTCTGCAGATTATGGTCGCCATTACAAGATGGCGCTGGCTCCCCTGTGGTCTGTGACAAACAACTCCTTATTTGGGAGGGTTGGCGCATGGTTTTTCAACACCCTATGAGAAAGTTCCACGTGGCAGCTTCGCACTGGGGCTTGAGATGCTTTATTAAGGCTGGGAGGGGCATCCGGGAGTAGAAGAAGAAACATCAAGGGCCTGAATAAACTGCTGAAAGAAGATTCCTGAGTTGCGTCTTCCTTGTGGGCAAGGGGTCGCGACAGACTACATTTTGAAAGAGACCAAATACCTGAAAATGATACTCTAGTGTCTTATAGATGGTTTTAATACTTGTCAAAATATTCATGAAAATTTGTCTTTGAAATAACATTCCAGCTACAAGACCACAGCAGCTATTATGGGATAGGAAAAGGACAGGTAACACTTCAGACATGACTCTCAACTAATGAGAAATGGGGTCAAGTACATAAATATCCTTTATTACTTCCTATTGCTGCTTCAGCACTTCACAACAAATCTATTAGTTAACAATAACAGAAATTAATTATAGTTCTATAAATAATAAGTTCCAAATGCATGTCTCTAGGCTAAAAAAATCAAGCATGGCAAAGATGTATTACTATGGCTACTCTATAAAATAATCTATATCCTTGACTTTGCAGATTATCAAGGTTCTCCAAATTTGATATTTGAGAGTCCTTTCTATCTTTATAGCCAGTAAAAGCTGCTTGAAATATTGTGATTCATCTCTGGCTCTCAAACTTTTAATTTCTTTATTCTCACTTAAAAACTCTTGTAATTACATTGACCCACCTAGATAACCCAGGATAATCTTATCATGCTGAGTCAAAAATAGTAAACTTCAAGTCTGCTGTTTAAAGTTTTAAGTATAAAAGACCTGAATATCCCATGAATCAAACTGTTTTGATACATTATTTATCTCTGAGAAAGTATACAGACCTCAAAATTTGAAAATAAATATGATAAAAGTGAATTAAAAATTAAACACATTAATAATAATTATTGTTAGTTTGTTATATATTTTCTCATATTTTATTCATAATACTATAGTGATAAATATGCAATATTGTTATCTCCTAAATATTCAACATTATTATAAGTAAATATAATTTTACATGTAACTTATCTATTAATAATATTACCACTCATGAATTAACACAATTTTCTACTACAGAATTGACATAAATCATTTTGTTTAGGAAAAATAGCTTGCTGTTCATACTGAGATTTTACTCTTAGTGAATAATACTACCACAGATCCAGTAATATGTGATGGAATCTAAAAAGTGAACTTGAGCTTCCCTCCTCTCTTAAGGTGCAGAATACTTGAATATAATTAATTTTGGGGACCCACAATGGTATTAGGGTATTCAAAGTTATCTTCCATCTAAAATTGCTAGCAGGACTCAATTGATGTGCTGTGTAACTAACCTCCAAGCTATACTTCCCAGTGCAGTAAAAGAGACTGATCTAAATATTTATAATAACTAATTCTCATTTAACATCCTTTATTATTTCTCTTTGGATTTAGAATAATATCCAAACTCCTCAAATTTGGATGCAACACTTGATGAACAACAGACACTTTATGGCCTAACAGCAATAACAAATTTTTTCCTTGCTGGAAAACTTGAAATTTGTTATTCATCCAGGCTTAAATTATAATTTCCAATATCAAATGACTATCACTTTCACTGGGAAGTTTTCTCTGAGGCCACTTAGTATATGACAGGAGTTCAAATTCCATTAGATGTTCATAACTTGATTGAATCTTCTCTGATAGATTGTTAGCCCAGTGAAGAGAGTGTACACAAATTTATTTCAAAGAATTCCAAATGCACAATTAATAGTAATTTCTAGTTGAATATTTTAATGAATATTTTGCTTTAAAAGTTCTTCATTATTTAAATTGAAATTTAGAGTAATTTTTAGGTATTTTAATTTTTAATTTTTAGACTTCTATAAATAATATTTTTGCTTGAATTATACACAAATTTTATGTATTCTTTGTTTTAATATTGTCTGAAAGATAGTTTTTGAAAGAAATAATATTTTACATTTTTGGTAAAATATAGAGTACTCTTAAATTTTCATGCTAAAGACCAAAATTTGTTTGCTGTGGGAGGTGGACTATGAAAAACTCCTAAAAAATATAACAATTTATACATAATTCCAAAAGCTTTTTTAAAAGTAAATTACAATAATTTGTATTGAAATTAAAATTAAAAATTAGAGTAAAATTAGTAAAGGTCATTTAATGGGGGAGGAAAAACAATGGTTCTTGAAGTTAGGAAACCCTGTCATAATATTTCCACTACCCATTAGCAAAATGACAATAAACAGCTCTGTTAATGTTAAATTTTTGCACTTTAATTTACTTAGAGACATTGTAAAGCTAAATTTATATATGTGTGTGTGTATGTATACACACACACATTTGTATATATATATATATATATATATATATATATATATATATATATATATATGTCTATATATACACATATAGAGATTTGTATATATAGACATATACATATATCTGTAAATACCAAAATATATGATACCAATTCTTACTAAACTTGGTAAGATGTGAAATTTTCCTAAAAGCAGAATTATAGATTTTAACCTGTGATATTTTTCTTTCAAATATTTTCTGATTGTTACTATATTAATTAATTCAATTATTCATAATAAGTTAAAGATATATTGATTATTTCTTAGTAAATATAGTTTTATAAATTCCACAGTTACTAATCTACTGTATCTACCTAGAATTTAATATCCTATGAATTTTATATTTTTGATCATATTTTATTATTTGCAAAATTAAACTCTAATATTTCTAAAATAATTTCTAAGTAATTGCTGATAACCTAAAGTATCTAATTTACTATCATTCCAACTCATGCACATATATTAAAAAAAAAATATATATATATATATATATATATAAAATATTCAATCATAAACAATATATGTATTGCTTTTCATGTACATATATATTTATATATGTTTCTTTGTGTACATAATCATATGCAATGTGTATACATATATGTACTATAAAATAGAATCCCACACATATTTTCTCTAGAATTAATTTTTTTTTTACTCAATAAGTGTATAAGTAAATCTGTCTTTTATAAAGATATCTGCCTTCATTTAAAAAATTATTAGATCAAAGCACCAGGCATAATGTTACAAATTTCTAATTTTAGCAAATTGAAGGTCTGAGGTGGGAGGGTTGCATATTCAAGGCCAGTCTCAAGCCACAGCAAATTATCAAGACCTTGTCACAGAACAAAAAAAGAAAAACAGAAAGAAAAAAGCTTGGGGATGTGTCTCAGTGGTAGAGCTTCCCTAAATTAAATCTCCAGTATTACAAAAAAAAATGATAATGATGTAGTACTTTAATTAAATACTTAATCATTTGAATTTATTCTTTGAAAGTCCCTAATTTTGGCAGATGAAATGATCAGATTGCCCCCAAAATTCCCTAAGAAAAATGATTAGATAATAAATACTTGTTGTTTTATACTGGTAAATTTGTGGTAATTAGATATAGAGAAGTAAAAATTTAATGTATTATCACATTTTCCTGAAAGCTACATATAATACAAATTTTGCAAAAGCCCTCAATTGTTTGCTTTCTCATTCATGATGTAAGTATTGATGTAGGTATTTCCTCACATTAATAGCATATAAATGCAATTTACTTTTTCCTCAAACTTTCACTCCTATGTTAAGAATTCTTCCACAGCAGGATGAAGATTCAACTAAGAAAATCACTGAAAAAGAGAAAATATGGTCTTTGTATATCTTTGTAAGAATTTGAGTATATTTCTATTGTAAAAATCAGTATGTAGCTATATTTATCCCTTGTTATGTGTGATTAATGTGGACAAACATAAAGCAGTTAATTAAGCAGTAAAGGTATTTTGCAATAACTATAGATAAGTATATATTTTCTTGAATATATCCAGGGAAGATTTACAACAATATGTTTATCTTTTGTTGGTGAGTGTAATCTTGGAAATACATAATTTTTCCTTTCTGGTTATTAATTATTCTAATATACATCAAAAGTGATCATGAATTACTTACCTGATTACAAGTAGAAATAATAAAACAGAACTATATACAAATGAAACTATGTTTCCTCATTTAGTATTTTACATTTGTTGAACATTTGTTGAGGAAAGCTCTAATACATTACTTGCAATATTTTATTTCATTTCAACATTTCCATAAATATTATCTCAGTAAGCAATCTATATATTACAGGCTCCCTGATGTGAAATTAATATAAAATTAAAAACAAATGGAAAATGAAAATCACCTGATTTCTAAAAACCTTTATCTTGGTTTTGTGATTATATTTAACCTTTCAACAAAAATTTAAATTCATGAGTTCTCAAATTTTGAGAAAGGAAGTACTTGTTTCTATTTTAAAGAAAAGTACACTATTCAGATACCCAGATTGTATTTTATCATACTTATTATGCATTTTTGCTCATTTAATGAATACTTTTAATTATTCTTTTTTGATTTTGATATGTCAAACATTGTAATTTCTAAGATTATTGGATTCTACATTAATAAATCCATTGTCCTTCTTCTCTTAGATTCTCATCTGTGTGAACTGCATTTCCAATATTCTATTAATGAGTCCACTGTTTGGAAGTAGAAAAGCAATCCATTTGTTCTATATTATAAAAGAGAATCCATCTAGTATAGTGAGGCTTAGTTTAATTAAAAACACTACTGGAATATCTAACAGTTTTTAATGTATTTTAGAGATTTGATTTGTATTTCTGCGTTCAAAAGAATTTTTTTATCAAATAATGGTGCTGAGTTTAACATGTTAGTCACAAAATCCAAGTTGCAATGTAAAAAAAGAATGTTTTGTAATTTGAAATGAATACCTGCAAATAAATAACAAGAAAAATGAAAGCTGTAAATAGATTGTGAACTATATGATTTAGAAAGAAAATGCCTTACATGCTTATCAATATTTTAATATCACCTTGACCTCTATAGATACTTTATCTCATGAAAAGGAAAAAAAAAAAAGTATTACAATGAGTGGCAGGAAATTCAACATTTTTTTAAAAAAAAGTTATCAAGATAAAACTGTACAATACTTTCAATGAATCTCTTGACCACTTTTCAAAGATAAAACCACTTTTACACAGGAAGAAAAAATTATATTGCAGTTCAAAAATTAATTAAACCAAAATATTCATTTACAAATGTGATATGCAGTTGGTGAAATGGCTGCCAGTGATCCCCAACCCCGGATATTTAGTTCCTTGTCCAATGCCCTTCCTTTGAGTATAGGTAGGAACTAGTAACTTGCTAGTAATAATTAAAGCAAATAACATTATGGAATGTTATTTGCAAGATTAGTTTTTTTTTAAAAAGGATGTAACTTCCATGATGTTCTTTCTCTCTTTCTCTGGCAGTATCTCAGCAGCCACATTATGAGTTGCCCCATAGATGCCCACAAGGAAGGAGCCAAGGTAGAACCCCCAACAACATGTGAAGAACTGAATCCTATCAGCAGACAAGTGAGTGAATTTAGTGGGGCACCTAACTCAGGAGTGTTGTGATGATTGCTGGTCTAGTTGGTACCTTGAAGGTATCTGGAGCATCAATGAGCCTTCTAATCCACAGAAACTGATGTATTAAATGCCTTTGTTTTAAGTCACAAACTTTGGGAATAATTTAACATAAAACGAATTAAAACTAATGTACTGGGGCTGAGGATGTGGCTCAAGCGTTAGTGCGCTTGCCTGGCATGCGTAGGGCGCTGGGTTAGATCCTCAGCACAAAATAAAATAAAGATGTTTTGTCCATGGGGGGAAAATCAATCAATCAATCTCTCTCTCTCTCTCTCTCTCTCTCTCTCTCTCTCTCTCTCTCTCTCTCAAAATAAACTTTAAAAAACTAATGTACTCTCATATACATTAGATTCCAAAGTCCTCTAATTATGTATTTAACAAATGTAATTTCCTAGTAGCAATGCACAGGGTTGCACGAATTAGTAAATGCACTAATTGGCTATAACCTGAAATCAATAGAGAACAAAGAAAGAAAAGATCAGGGAAAACATTAACTACATGTGTATTTTCTACCAAATGAATACAATAAGAATATTTCAACAAGTTTTATTATTATGTAAGTATTCCTCCAAAAGGAGTATGGTGATATTTCTCAGAAAATCAATGAGAGTTTAAGAATAGCATATAGCGGAGTGATTTGACCTTCCAGATACGTTGCTTTAACTTATCATTATAGCTTATCTAGAAACACTAGTCTACTAATTACCAGTTGTGGTCGTGAAGCAATTAGTCTCTAAGATGACATGAGATTATCCTTAAGATATATTACAACTACAGAATTCTAGGGTTATGAAGTCTTGTTTTTTACATTTTTACACATTTATCACTCATGATAGTTTAGTGAGCTGAAGTAGAAATTATCAGTGGACCAACACCAATATAGAATAGAGAATTATTTTTAAAACATCAACAATTGGACTTTCAAAACAATTTTAGGCAACTTTATACAAAATATTTCATAATTTATAACAAAATTATTTTAAAAATGAATTCTATTTTAAGTGTTTATAATGTTTCAGGTTCAGTGTAATTTATGAATGTATTTTACTTCTTCCAGTTACATATTAAAAAAGAGATTAAATCACTGACTTATGAACAAACATTTTTAAAATGATGAGGATTAAATTTGAATTTCTTTTCCCCAAAGTTCACAGTAACAGGTCATTTAATATATATATATATATATATATATATATATATATATATATATATATATACACACACAACACTAACAATTTTATTTTATTTTTTAAAAATTAATTTATTTTCAAAATGTAGAGTTTACAAGCTTAATAAATAAGTAATATATTAATTCTATTTAAGAACAACCAGTGATATTTTCAAAAAAGAAAAAATAATTTTATGATTTAAGAACAAAAGTTTTTGTTTAAACTGGAAATTAGCACACATATTTGACTAAGAATACATAGGTAACTTTTAAAGTAGTTTTTACTGGAATGCTAACAAACTGCTTATTAATATGTAAAAGTAAAATTGTACCCTCTCTAAAACAGTGAGTATAATTGTAGCTAGATCCCTCAAGTGATACTGAAGCACCATTACATTTACTATTAAGGTACAAATTTAATTAAGGTTGCATTTAATTATCATTGTTTTTAAGCCAAATCAATCCAGCCCATTTCAAAGAGCATTTATGTGCTTAATAGTAAGCATGACACAATGGTCCCTCAGGTGAAGAAGAAAGATAAAAATGACTATATTTAATTTTATGAGATGTGATACAAAGATAATGACTAACCTTAGTAAAGGATCTCCATATTATAACATATGGAAAGCTTCTAACATGAAATAAAGTCTCCTGGATAACTAATGTCTGAGTATTATATTACTTCAATGGAAAAGCAAAGCTGACAGGCAATGGGATGAAACAAAGGGCATCAAGTTCACTGTGATTTCACAGAGCCTCTTGTTCTCAGTGAGGACAAAGAGACTTTTTAATTTATTAATTTACCACTTCCAAACAGTGTTTCATAAATAGAAATAAATTTTCATGTATATAGTTTGATATTGACATCTTTGAAATTCACCAAAATAACCCCCAAATCCCTAAAATCATGTATGCATTCTGATTTTAAATAAAAAGTAGCAAAAATTATTGCTACCTAAATTTTATGTTTGTTGTTTATGCTGAACCATTTTACTCACAAATAGTTGAAATGTTAAAATATATAACCATTTACAAAATGGCATTTATGAGGTGATGTAATCAAATGGCTTTCAAGTTTTTGCCATCTGTGGAATTTTCTGATTGTCTTAACTGAACATATAATACTAAGTAAATAAATAGAGCAAATATATTTACCCTTGTTTTCTATCCTTTCATTTTTTATTTATTTGCTCTGTTTAAATAATCATGACAGTAGACTGAATTTTGACATATTATAAATACATGATGCATAACTTAGAATCCCATTCTTGGGGTGGACATGATGTGGATTTTCACTGCTTGTGTATTCACATATAAACAGGAAAGTTCTTTTCAATTAATTTGATTGTCTTTCCTGTTTCCACCCGCCTCCTTCATCACCCTTTGTTTCTCCAGTGAACTTCTATTCTTCCATCTCCCATCCCTTTATAGTATGTTACCATCCACATTTCATAGAGAAGATCTGGCCTTTGGTCTTTGGGGTTTGGCTTATTTGACTTAGCATGATAGTCTCCAGTTCCATCCATTTATTGGCAAATGCCATAATTTCTTTTTTCTTTGTGGCTGAGTAATATTCCATTGTGTATATGTACCACATTTTCTTTATCCATTTATTTGTTGAAAGGCACCTAGATTGATTCCATAGGTTGGCTATTGTGAATTAAGCTGCCATAAACATTGTTGTGTCTGCATCACTCTAGCAGGCTGATTTGAAGTCCTTTGTGTATAAACTGAGGAGTGGGAAAATTGAGTCAAATGGTGGTTCCACTCCAAGTTGTCTGAGAAATCTCCATAATACTTTCTATAGTGGTTGAACCAATTTGCAATCCCACCAGCAATGTATGAGTCAAACTTTTCTCCCACATCCTCACCAATATTTATAGTTAGTTTTATTCTTGATAATTGATATTCTGACTGGGGTGAGATGGAATTTCAGTATAGTTTTAATTTGTATTTCTCTAATTGAGAGTGATATTTAACATTTTTTCATATTTTTGTTGACCATTTGTATTTCTTCTGTACCTGTTCTGCTCCTTTGCCCATTTATTTAATGAGTTATTTGTTTATTTGATATTAAGATGTTTTTAGTTCTTTGTATATCTTGGAGATTAATGCTGTGAGGTACAGCTTGCAAAAATTTATAACTTTCCATCTGAATATATTTCTTCAGATCTTCTTGAGTTATGGGAATGAATATACTCATGACAATTTTGCCATCTTTGTTTTGTTTTCTATGATTTACTGTTATTCTCTTCTATAATTAAGCAATATATCTTGCTATTCTAATTAGTAATGAATCAGTCCATTTATATTATCAAATACTAAAATTATTTCCTTAAAATAATGCCTGAAAAACTCTAAATCTTGCCAATTATTTCATTTAATTGCTAACTTAAAACAATTTAGGAATATAATTCAGACACTAATGTGACTTCGTAGTTGAACTGACACCATGGTTCAGTCTTCATAGAAAGTGAATTAATCTAATGGGTTAAAAATCTGAACAACAGATCTATTTTCACAGCTTTAAAATTGGTCAATATACAATTAAAAATAGTCATGTATTACAAGGACTGTCAACTTTTCCATTGCATTAAGTCATTGAAGAATACAGCAATAGTAATAGTGCCACACAATATTGGATTTTGAATAAATTTTCATTGCAAATTTGAATAAATTTACAAATTCAATAATTTTAATGATACTTTTTATATAAAAAAGTTAATATGAGCACATTTTCTTACAGTTTTCTTACATTGCTAGATGAAAGTTTTCAAAGATTAACCATTATCACAGCTGTTATAGAATGCTGATATCTGAACTATTTTAACACGCACATATAATTGTATTCGTGAACTTGAATACATTCATATATTTAGAAACTTCAATTAGGTTACATTCATAAGAAATGATTTGCGACTGTGGAGGCATTTGTATTTGAATTACCCAGCACTTAGTAGCCATTCAAAAATTAAAAGATGATATTTTAGTTATTTGATTACTTCAATTTATATGGAGAATGAACCAATATGTCGGTTTGATTTTTTTTTTTTTTTTGAGACATAGTCTCCCCTGAGGTGTTTAGGGCTTCAATATATTGCTAAGACTGACTTTGAAATCCCAAGTCTCCATTCTAAGCCTCCAGAGTCACTGGGGATTTCTGGCATGAGCCATCATTTCTGGGTGAAGTAAATGTAGTTCCTAAAATTTATACCTTACCTGTCTTAAATATTTAATTATATACTTAAAGGCACTAATTATCTTATTTCTTGAATAACCATAAGGAAATATCTCCATTTTCATACTGTTTTTTTTATTTTTTAAATACATTCAATATCTTTTCAGGTCTTCTTCACTGGTATTTTTCTAGGAATCTGAGAAACAGTCATCATTCATTTGCAAATCAAATAATAAGATATTTAGAAATATTGCAATGAATAAAGAAAAAACAGAAGAAATAATAAAGAAAAACTCAGAGTGAAAGGTATTCCTGACATGCATGACTGACGAGTGAATATCAATTTTAAAACCAAGTAGCATGTATTTAAGAATTAATTAATGCTATAGTTATGTATTTTACCCATTCTTTGCAACTTTATTATTTTTGTTTTTGGGGTACTGAGGATTTAACTCAGGTGCACTTGACCACTGAACCACATCTCTAGCCCTACTTTGTATTTTATTTAGAGACAGGCTCTTATTGAGTTTCTTAGCACTTCACTTTTGCTGAGGCTAGCTTTTAAGTCACGATCCTCCTGCCTCAGTCTCTGAGATGCTGGGATTACAGGAATGCATCACCATTCCTGTCTTGTAACTCTTTTAATTAATAAAAAATTTGATTGAATTTGAAACTTCAAAATGGTAATCAATGTCCAAGTGTTAAATTTCATGCCATTTGTGTTCTGTAACTCATTTAATTTATTTTTAAATGACGTATTTTATTTTTATAATCCATAAAGATACTCAGTGACCCTTATAAAATATTTAGTACTACTCAAAAATTGGGATTAACATTCACATATATATCTTTAAATGTTAAATATCAATATTTACCTTATTTTCCATAATACCAAATTAAGTTATTGCATGTTAAAGACTACTGAATTAAACTTTTCTCTCAAAAAGTAAAAAATGTATTTTTTTTTATTCTGAGAACGTTCCCTGCACCATACACTTCTACCATGATGTTCTTTCCCATACCAGACCCAAAGAATAGTACCAGCCAACTATGGACTAAAAATTCTAAAACTGAGAGCCAAAATAAATATTTCCTTCCTTAATTTGTTTTTCCCAGCTATTTTGGGCATAGAGACCAAAGCTTGACTAGGACAGTGTTTATATATACAAATCTTTGGTCATATGTAATTCCTTTAAGTGTTTTCTCTAATGAAAATGTAAAAAAAATTAAAAATTTGTATCCTCTCTCATTTTTATATGAATATATGGAAGCTAGTAATTCAACAAATACTTATTTCTGAAATCATTTTATATTATTTTAAATAATATAAAAGATTATTTTTAATATAATTTAATAAAAATTTAATTTCAACCACATACATATTTAAAATAATATTCTGAAGTGTTTCTAGAAAAAAAATTGTTTTACTATCATAAATTACATTTTTTTAATGTAGTGTGGAAGAATTATCAACTCTTCTCATGTGTTTTTATGTTCATTTTTAGTTACATGTAAATTTCATACTTTTATTTTTCTATATGCTCAACATTATAAAATATTACTAATCAGTACACATATATTAAATATTACAGTATTTTTTTTCATTTTGCATGTATAAAAGGTTAATAGTTTGGATTAATTTACTATATCAGAAAAGTTTCAAGGAAGGATAGAAGCATCAAACAGGTTCCACTTAAGTAGCTGGATTTGAGTTTTCTTTAAATATACCTATCTATTTTTTCCCTATAGTCAAAATTGAACATCAATTCTTTCCACTTAGCCTCCAGTGCACTTTGTTTCCCATTAAGTATTGTAAAATTTTTAGCTGAAGTACTGTACTTGAAAATGTATTTTTTCTTCAGTAGGCATAATAATATATTTCTAAACCTTTCTCCTGCATTACACTCATCTCTAAAGCTGACTTAATAGTCTCACTGTGAAATTGATTTCTCGGGCAATGAGGCAGAGCCTAATATTTGATATATTATTCAAAGATAGTTCTCTGTCCTGGCACAAGTTAGCTCTGTTACATAAAGTTACTTTCTATTTTCCATAATTCTAAATGTTCATAACAGGGAAAATAATTTGTTGTTTAAATTCACATAGCTAGGTCATGGATTAAATTTTTTTATTATGTCTTATGTGGAAACCTCAATGATAAAAAGGATGTAAATATTTTGTAAAGTTAAAATAAATATATAAAATCTATTTAAATATTAAAATATATGTAATATTAATTCATATAACTGAAATGTCTAAAAGTAAGTATATATGTTTATATGTCTCAATGCATAATCACCTAAGCAAGAATGGGATTTTTTAAAAACTGAACTTAAAAATTAGGCATGATTTATACACTTATTTAAAAATAAAAAAACAGGAAGTTACCGTGAGTTTATCACCTCTTAAACCATTACAAATAAAATCCCAGTATTAAAAATAGTTGTTATTTTATGACATTCACCTTGGGTCTGTTATCTCATGAATTACAGAAAGAGCTTCAAAAGGGTTGGAGACTCCCACTTGGCCTCTTCAACTTCCTTTCAGAACTGACTCACTAGTACTACTTTCCTCCTTCCACAGTTCAAAGTTAGTCATATAGTTCATCAATGGATTGTGTGGAAGCTTTATCATCTCACAGAGAAGTCATATAAAAGCTGCATAGAAATAATTCTGGATAACAATAAAGTCCACCACACACATCAGGGATTATTATTTTTGTCTTAATATTTTAATATCAAATAAAACACTAATTCTCCAAGGAAAAGGTTTGGCATACTACTTTTTATTTCATCAGTGAAGAAGTAAAAAATTTGTTTGTTCATCTTAAAATTGCCGTTAATACTCTTAGATCTTGGTGAGAAATCCGTATCTACAATATCTGTGAAATAATAAAAATAATAACCAATCATGAACCGAGCTCACTTTCATTGACAAATATGGTGAACATAAAAGAGAGACTGTTGTTCTTGCTTTAAATTAGGGAACCTTTGCAGTGATTGCCTGTGGGGAATATCATTAGATGAATGTTCTGGTGTTCTACAGCTAAGTATCAAGTTATCAAAAATGCAATAGCTTAAAACTACCCTTATTTATCATTGCACGGTTCTGTAAATCTGAAATCAATTCAGACAGATTCTGATGGTCTTTGCCTAGTTTCTTGGATACCAAATCAAAATGTTGGCCAAATTAAATTATTACCTGAAGGTCTTAGGGAAGAATTGTATTCCAAGTTTATGAACGTTGTTGGTCAAATTCAATCTCTGGTGGTCATAGCACTAAATGTACTTGCCTTCTTGTTGGTTTCATCCAGTGATTGTTTTTAGTTTCTACATACCATCTACAGTTCTGTTCATATAGCACATTCCATATAGATAGTTTGTTTAGATGTAGCTAATCTAATTACATAAGCTTTCTTGTAATTAGATGAGCTTCATCTAAACAAACTATCTATATTATGGTCAAATCCTTAGCAGTCTTACCTAGATCTGCAAAATTGTTTTGCCTTTGAAACAGTAGTTTATGACCAATACCTGGAGGTAAAGATCATAAGGGACAACTTAAAACTGTTTCACATAGGAAAGTGTTTTTTACATACATTTGCTATTACATTTTACTTAGAGAACTATAAATTTACATTTTAATATTTTTTTCTTTATAAGTAATCTGATTTCCATTTTTCTAGAGAATTTTATTCAGTTTGCTATTCAATTACATAGGCTAAAATTTCTTCAATACTATTAAGGATTTCAAATGCATCAGAGACAATGTCATTCATTCCTTTTTCATCTTTTAGAAAAGATATAGCCTGACTTGGAGATAAAAAGGGGTATTTTCAAATTCACAAAAATATTACAGTTTTTACTCAAAATATTGTAGATACAATATCATCAATCAAATGGTATTTTACTGTCATTACTTCAATAAAAGTGCTGAACTAGTTACAACTAATATCCAAAGAATAAATCAATATAAGGAAATCACAGTGAAATCATTGAATATGTCCAGGATCCTACACAGATATTCACACAGATATTCAATCTGCTCCTATATAGACTAACAGCCTTATCAGAAAAATCCAATCCAAAGGATTTATGGCATAATCTGAACCATAAAAAAATTTTTTGAACACCCATGTCTAGACATTTAAAGTAGGAATCTAAAAATGTTTTAATATACAACACATTGTTATATAAATGTCTGTCCATAGCAAGTTTCCACTATGTGGATTAATACCAATGATGCGATGAAAACAAAGGTTTTAAAAACAATGAAATTTGGGCTGATGATATGGCTCAAGCCGTAACACGCTTGTCTGGCATGCACAGGGTGCTGGGTTCAATCCTCAGCACCACATAAAATAAAATAAAGATGTTGTGTCCACCGAAAACTGAAAAAAATATATTAAAAAAATTCTGTCTGTCTGTCTGTCTGTCTGTCTGTCTCTCTCTCTCTCCAAAACAACAACAACAACAACAACAAAAAAAAAACCACCATGAAACTCAAAATCAGTTTGGGAAACATTTATCCTAAGATACCTTTCCTCTCTCTCTCTCTCTCTCTCTCTCTCTCTCTCTCTCTCTCTCTCTCTCTTATTCCTTTGAATCATGAAGGACCAACATTGAGATCCATACCAACTTAACAAGTACCCAAACAACTTTCCATGATGTTTGAGTCTTTCCTTCAGAAAATATGAGGAAAAATAGCATTTACTAGGATTCAAAAACCTTTAGAAGTAAGATCATTTTAGTAATGAGCAGAAAAATTGACCATCTCCCTGAGGCCACCTACATTTCATGTCATGTGACTGCTTCGATTTTCAAGGCAGTGATGACATGGAAAATTCTGATGTTTCAAATCGTGCTGCCTTCATCTTCTATCCAACCTGATTTCAGCCTACCCTGTTACAACCATTTTTAAACATATGCAAAGCTCCTCTGAGTTGGAATGAATATCGGATCTTCTGTAATCTAAAAAACGATGGCTGTAACATTTCAATACTGGACATCCAATGCAAATTTCAACTGTCTGTGACTTGACCCTACCATATGCAGTAGCTGTTCTTAAAGTGAATGCTGCACTGGTGTGGCATTAGACTACAGCCTCCACCAGGTCTCCAGAAAACTACCACTGAGGAGGTTTTAGGCACAGAAGAATGATGCCCTTTGCACATTTTTAAAGAGGTATAAAATTTAGCATGCAAGTAGATTTTGATTTTGGGAAATATGTCTCATTGACACTGAGATATGAATCTAGTGTATAATTATTTCTAATAATATTTTTTCAGTACCGAGAATTGAAGTTTAGGTGCACTTAATCACTGAACCACATACCCAGCTCTTTTTTAATTTTTATTTTTAATTTTGAGATCAGGTCTTGCTTAGAGCCTTTCTAAGTTGCTGAGACTGCTTTAAACTTGACATCCTCCTGCCTCATCTTCCAAAGCTGCTGGGATTATAGGCATGCACCAACATATCCAGCTGGTGTATAATTATTTTTAATCCTTTAGTCTTGCTAAGTATTAATTTTGCTTAAGGGATTTTATGTCTTAATTTCACTAAGGATAACTCTGTAGAAATATTGACCTACTCATCTTATGTGATTTTTTTGTCTAAAAAGGCAATTCAAACTTTCTCCTGATCAAACAAAATATAGATTACATGAGGCTAAAACCTAACCAACTGTATATCTCTCCCTATAAAAAAATAAAATAAAATCCTTATTCATCTTTTTCATTTTCTTCATTAATAACAACAACAATAATTATGACTTTAAAAAATTATCAGTGCCTTATAATTTTGCATAATAGTGGGAATAATAATGCTTTGAGCAGTATTCTTTCTTACTGTGAAATTCTCAGTGATATAACCATTTGGATGTACAGCTTAGTCACAGGCTAATGAGTATCCCCTGGGTTGCATTGCGACTAATGTATCAAAACACCTGTATTCATCCTATACAGCAAAAGGTGTCATGGTAAAACATTTCCTTAACATGGAGTGAATGTGAGATTTGGAGAATATTAAATCAGGGCAGTAGCCAGAGGACTAATGATGATGTGGTTTCACCTGAAAACAACCTTCAAACATGAACTCCCAGGACACCATTAGAGGAAAGCATGAACACATAGTTTTATTCTAACATAAATCAAAAGTGACTAAGCATTGTATTCCGATTTCCCCTAAATTAAATTTATCTTGGAATGGAGACAAAACAGAGATGAATTGCAATTGAAGAACATTTTTCATCATATTCTAAACATATGTAAACAAAAAATAAAGCTGAAAATCTATATGCCCTCTCACCCAGCCTCAGGGAGCCACCTCATTGAAACCATTTGCTACTACTTGGAAAATAACCAAAATGGATTAGACCCGTGGATCAAAAGAAGTGACATTATAAACTCAAGTCACAAGTAACAAGATCCCACAGGGAGTAAATTCCTTAAAAGGAACTTTGAAAATCCCTTTGTTCTAGGTTTATCAGCTTAAGGGGCTTAATTTCACAAAGCTTTAGAAAGGAAGAACACTGTGGTACACACTTCGATAAGTTCAGGTCTCCTAATCCTTCTAAATTGCTCTGTCTTGTTTAGAAAAGATCTGCTTTCAACCATCTTTGTGCAAGTGTAAACACAAGAGCTCTCAGATCATTCTTTGTGCTTCAGATCTGCCAGACATCATTCATGTCTCATTTTACAGGCAAACCCTTAGCACCACCACAGGCTTCTGAAGAAAACCAAACCAAACCGTTAAGGCAAGGCGCATGTACAAATCTTTGCATGTCTGGGCTTCCCTATAAGGGAATTGGGTTTTATTCCCATCACAATTCTTGTTTACAACTTTCTGAATTTATAACCACCCTCTTAGACATCTGCAGTCATCACTTTTTCTCTCTTTTCTAAGGACAAGCACAGTTCTCTATTTAGGACATCAAACAGGTATTTTCTCCTACAAAACCTTAAAGGGAGATTTTCCCGCCCTGTGTTTTTAACATTGAAATAACTCAAATGTAAGATTCTAATGCTGTCAACAGGATTAGCATGAATTTCTTTGACACTAAAACTTTAATATTTCTGGAAAGTTCCAGAAATATTAAAGTTCCTGCGTGTCAGGCAAATGGGGCTCTAAACCTACAAAATTTATTTATTCACTCTTGACTGATAGTCTGTCTCTCCATTTTCTTTGTATTCCATAGCATCACAGACTTTAAAAGTCAGGAGCAATCTTAGGGTCTCATCCAATTCAATACTCTCATTTTAGAGAGAGGATCTCATACCCCAAATCACTAATTTAATGCACCCTCCCCACTCCAGAAACACTAACTTCTCTTCCGATCTTCTCATTTCAGTATACTTATTGCTCTCTCCACTGTACTATGACCCAGATTCCCAGCCAACATCTAAAGACAGGTTTCCTATCACAAGAACATTGCAAGGTTCACACAAAATATTTGACCTGGAAGTATATGGAAAAACAGTAAACATAACCAAAATGTGAGCTGTTAATAATAGCTGCAAGAGGCAAGCTCAGATATGCCCTTTAGAAATTGCTTTCAGATTTTATAATAAGGTATTATGAAGAAAGAGATTCCATTTCATATCTATCACTGACAAAATTCTCAATCTCTCTCCCTTCTTCCCTCCCTCCCTCACTCCCTCTCTCCCTCCCTCCTTCTCTCCCTCCCTCCCTCCTTAATATAAACTCAAAATACTATGCAGTAGATTAAAACATTTTTTTTGACTTTGCCTCTATTATGATACTGACACTGTAAACTTTTTGTAGTGGACTGAATTGTGTGTCCCTAAAGTTTATATCCTAAAGCTCTAACCTGCCGTGTGCTTGTATTTGGAGGTAAGGTTTTCAGGAGGCAATTAACTAAGGTTAAATGACATGAAAAGGAGGGGGCCCAGTATGACTGGTGACCCTATAAGGAGAGGAACAGAAAGACTTCTCTCCCTACAAGCACACAAAAGTCATATAAACCTACAGCAGGATGGCAGCCATCTGTGAGCTGAGAAAAGTCCCTCACCATAAGCTCAGCTGAACATTGATCTTGGACTTCTGGCGTCCAGAAGTGAGAGAATACATTTTTGTTGTTTATATCCCAAGTCTATGGTATTTTATTGCCTAAAATGTTACCTATTTTATTACTTTATTAACCTAAGCTGCCTAATGTACCACTTCAGAGTAAACAACAGAAAAATATCATTTAAGAAACACCACATGGAAAAGTATGAACTTTATATTAATAACAATCAGGAAATATTTTAAAAGTCAGCTGTGTATGTTTATTGTGACTAGTCTTTCCCACATCACTCCCTGACACATCTGGCTGTTAAAGTCGTCAACATGACACTCAGCAACAATAGGAAAAACAACAACAAGCCAATCAGATCCTTAACATCATGATAACATCCCACTGAAAAATGCAGCATGCTCTATTCCAGAGCAATAAAAAATGTTGTGGTGTTTTGCTTATTTCTAAAAATATAATAGTCCTACAAAAAAAGCAAACAATTCATCCTTTCATTGGCAAAAAACAAAAATATCTTCAAAGAGCAAAATCTTTGTGACTTGCTTCCTCCCATTGGTGAACTCTGGGCTGATCCCTACTTGGAGCTGGTGACAGGATGCCACAATACTCAAGTTCTTTCACCCAGTACCAAGCATTTTAACAGCTGAAACTGCATGGGTACTAATTATTTTCAAGGAGTTCTTTCGCCTTCATTTCCAGTTTGTAGTTTCAACAATTGTTTTCTTTTCTTTTCCTTTTTTCCCCCCAATATTGTTTTTCTCTTTTATGTTGCCAGAAAAAGCCAGGCTTTTTTTTTCAAAGATTAGATTACCAGCCAGTGAGTTTCCTTTGTTGAAAGGTCGAGCTTTCTAACAAAGGAGGTGCCTTTCTGAGTAAAGCAAGATGCATTAAAACAGTGGGTCACAAGTCTTAGATAAAGTCATTCTTCATAAACCTAAGCAACTTTGTGAGCTTTCCGGATATTGGTACTAATTTCAGTCTTTCTTTCTAAAAACATAACAAAACAACAGTGAGGAAGAAAAAAGGCACACTTATCTTCCAAACAAGAATTTCAATAATAAGTTTCTTTGTTTGAAATTCAAAATAACTACCCACTATGTTATTCACTAGGAAAAAAAAGGAACATATTTCTATTGATGTTATGGTTTGGATGTGAGGTGTCCCTCAAAATTGCATGTGTGAGACAATGCAAGAAGGTTTTGAGGAGAAATGATTTGGAATTAATCAGTTGGTGGGATTATTGAATGGTAATTGAAAGTGGGTAGGTTATGGCTGGAGGAGGTGGGCATTGAGGGTGTGGCTTTGAAGTATATACTTGTATCTGGCAAGTGGAGTCTCTCTCTCTGCTTCCTAATCATCATGTGAGCAGCTTCCCTCTGCCACACTCTTCCTGCCTCAGCATCAGCTCTGAATAAACTTTTTCTCCTCTGCAGGTGTTCTGGTCAGATCCCTTGGTCACAGCTGCAAAAAAAATTAAAAAGCTGACTAAAATAATTGGGCGTCAAATTAACTGAGTAATCTTCATATTCACACCTCAGTGATTACACTTTTTAATATTTTCATTAGCTTAAATTAAGAAGCAAGGTAAAAGGCTGGGGTTGTGGCTCAGCAGCAGAGAGCTCCCCTAGCACATGTGAAGCCCTGGGTTTGATCCTTAGCACCACATAAAAAAAATAAAATAAAATAAAGGGGGGCTGGGGATGTGGCTCAAGCGGTAATGCGCTCGCCTGGCGTGCATGCGGCCCGGGTTCGATCCTCAGCACCACATACAAACAAAGATGTTGTGTCCGCCGAGAGCTAAAAAATAAATATTAAAAAAATTCTCTCTCTCTCTATCCCCCCCCACTCTCTCTCTCCCACTCTCTCTTTAAAAAAAATAAGTAAAGGTATTGTTTCCAACTACAATTAAACAATAAAATATTTCAAAAAAATATTGACAATTTAGAATCCCCTGAATAGTTTTCTCCATTCATTTATTGCAGCTACAGAAATATTCAAGGTTATTTCCATTAACATTGCAGAGCAAGTGTTCCTAAATTAATGCATCTCAAAAGCTATTTTCTATACATTGTTATTGCTTTGTCTGGACTTGATTTGGAAAAGAACTGTGGAATATTAAGAAAAAATTTAAAAGGATACAAAGGATTCATACCAATCCTGAGACCTAATTCTAGCAGAAAACAGCTCATTCCAGGTCTTGCCTCAGAGGAACAAAGATGCCTACTAATTCCTACAGGGTCTCATGACCTACTTTGGTAGAATGAATGACTTTCTCTTTCCAGCCTATGTCAGCACCCTTGGTTCCCACTGCCCCAACTGAGTCACAAATGTATCCCTTATCCCCGACCTCAGCCTCCAGTGAAAACAGCTTAAGACCATTAGTACCTGTTTTGTGTATGGTGAAGGATGAAAAATGTCCAGTAGATCCAAAGCCAATCAATCAGATTAGAGCAGTAAGAGAGCAGGCTCTAGGACTCAAGTTATTTTTTTTAAAGTCTCTTTGATATATTTGAATACATTATTTGGAGCTTTATACTTATAAGTATTTGGGAGAAACTAGTAATAGACACATGCAAAACTAGACAAATAAAACAAGTGAGAGAATTAAAAAAAACTAAATAAATAAAAATATGACTCATGTGAAAATAATATTTGAATAAACATATAATGATTAATTTTGGACTTTTCAGATCATGATACAGTTATGGTGGGATAAGGGTTGGGGTAAAATGTGTGTCTGTGTTTGGAAGACAGAGTGAATTGGGGGATCTATTTTCCATTTTAGGAAGTAAATAATATTACTGTAGATAAAAACTCAAAAAATAGTAGTATAAGCATGTTGTATAGGGGTATAAAAGATGGTATTAGGAAGAACAGCTAGAATACATGGAACTGACTACATCTGGGAAATGGGAATTATTGGGAACCAAGTTTGTAGCAGAGAAATTCTGATTTTCATAAATTTTAAAAGTTCTTTTTATTACAAACACTAAAACAACTATTTGACTTTTGGTACCATACATATTTTTAAAATCTTTTTTTTTCAAAGTAGATTAAGATGGGTAATTCTTACAAGACTCTGACATGGAAAGGAATGTGGAGTGTTCCTGCCCTAATAGCTCCTGGTGGGAGGTAGTGGGCTAGGAGCAGAATAAGAAGAGAGGGTTATAGATCCAATACTGGGTCTGGCAGGCAGGGTCTACAAGGCACATGAAGATTTAGCAATTTGCATTGACAATAATGAGATATTCACCTAAGTTCTGAAACCTAAAAAGTATATCCTTATAATATGTTAATCAGTTAAGATAATTATATTAGAAACATTTAAAATTAAATGAAAACTAGATATTCTTTTAGAGAGCATCTGATATTCTTAGCTGGCTTAGAAGCACCCCCCCCCAAAAAAAAGTGAAAAATAGAAACTTCAGATTAATATTCTATCATGTGCAAAATTGACTAAGTAAACCTGGAGTGAAAAAATGAGATTTGATCATATTGTTTTCATAATAGTATTTAATACTAAATAATATTACAAAATTGAAATTCATAAATATATCATTTAATACATATACAACCTAAATTTATGTCAAATCAGTCATTTCATGACTTATATAGTCTAACATATTTATATAGTAATTTTATTAAATGAGTTCCATAATGGTATGTCTATTATTTATTATACAGAGTGAAGTCTACTAAAGCCTTAAAACTATCTTGATCCTGCTGTATAAGTACACAAAAAAAGTACTTCAAGAAAAATGTTAGTAAAAATATTCATATGTATACATATATACATACTCATATTTATAAACAATCTTTCCAATTTGTAAGTATAGTAAAAAACTAACTTAATTCAAATTTTATATTGCACATATAAAAATTTCAGGCAAAGTCATCAAGTATGTTTGTTCTTGTCCTCATTACCTGAGTTCTTAATTCAAAACTAGGGTAATAGAAAAATAAACCATGTATTCTGTAACATTCTCCTCTGTTGTAATTTCTCATAGTTATTTTCTGATTCTCCTCTTCTGAGGATCAAACTTTAAGCAAATAAAAATCATTGACCTAATTCCTTTAGGGGACCCAGGAGAGGGTGGGAGCAAACCCTCCACATTGGGTATTGTTTATGACGTCTTAAGTCCCTTCCTTTTCATTGCCTGTGCTTTTGCTGGTGTCAGGGTTCTCCCTGGGTCATAAGCTCCAATTCCACAGATTACACATTAGGCAAATATATTCTTTGCGGGAGCAGTTAATGCTGTGGGAAGAGAATTCTTGAAAGCACAGTCCAGAGGCAGCCTGATTTCATAGAGGTAGTAAACATCATGGGAACAATGGTTGACATTGGCCAAGCTCCACCATAAGGAGGCACATGATCACAGGACAACCCAAGGGGAAGTGAGTATAAAAAAAAAGGCAAAACCTAAGAATCAGTCATGGAAGAAAAAGGGAGAAGATTGCCAAGAAATCCAGGCATACAAACAAATGAGTAATGTTTTTCTTTGGTTGTTCAGTTGCACATGTGTGTTTTCTGGGGCGGGGGGTGGGGGTGGGTTGTATCTTAAACACTAAAAAAGTAATTTATGAAATAAAAAAGTTCAAGTTTATTATCTTGGAATTTAAACCCTAGAAACATACTTTCACTTTTTTTGAGATGCTTATTCTCAATTTGCTTTGTAAAGTATTACTTTACACGATTCACAATTAAGCCTTAGTATTTGTACAAAGTTAGTCTTACTGAATTCCCTCAACCTAGGTGGATTTTTATACTTCATTAAATAGTTCCCTGTGCTCTCAGAGCAACAATAAACTGATCAAGAGGAAAAAGAGGGTCACCATTTTTTTTCCCTCAAACTTAATGAAAATGTTTTCCTCTTCCAATCATAACCTCTTTGACAAGTTAACAGTTTTTGAATATTGTAAGCACTGTTTTTCTAATTTTTGAAAATTCCCAGTATATGCTAACATTCTTAACATATCTTATATCCAGTGTTACCAAAACCTATTTTCCCCTTGGCTTCAGTCTTTTTCAGCCATTAAATGATCTTGAAAATGTTATTGTAAATTTCCACATATTATGAATCAATAATTGTTCATATAAAGTGTTTGAAATCCACCATGTCCTATTTATTCAAACTTCCCCAATTTCTCTATGCTTCCTTTTCTGTGTTTCCAAATATATAAATATCTCAACCAACAGATGGCAAATGGAAGCACCAATGATCACAGAAATCAATCCAAAGCTTTTAAGCGTGAAATGACCCTGAGGCAAGTAGCAGAAAGAATAAAGAAGGAAAGCTTGAATATTTACAAAGAAAAGGAAGAACTGCTTGTCTTTTCATGTAGTTTGGAGAGCCATTCATAAAACTGGACCATTAAAATTGACCAATTCATTTCATACTTTGAATCACATTAATAAGTCACATTGAAAGAGGCACTGGGTTTTTTTGGTACTCAATATGAAATAACACGTAAGTGATATAATCTTTTTTAATGCTATTTGTTTTCATTGGAAAAGAAACCTACACATCCTTTGACATTAAAGAATTTCTGTTTGTTCTTATACTATAACCTACCACGTAGGCTCTTGGTTTTTAATGTTTTTGATATGAAATGTTCTTGGTCTTTGGATTCTTCGCAACTGATAAAGAAACCATGGTGATGCAATCCTAAAGCATGACCACTTCCTGGTATTTTATCTCAATAATTACTCATCTCACATGATTCTGCTCTTAATATATGACTATGAAGAAAAAAACTTTGAACATTCATACTGATACATTTTAAATGGATTCCAGTGTCACTTAATCTGGATATAATGGATAATTAGAGAGGAATTAATGTTTTCATTTTTAGCTAAAAATCCAATTAAATCTTTTGAATAACTTTAAAATTTTTAATTATGTTGTATATTTCACATTAAAATCATTAAATTTCCTTTTTTATTTTTTTTTGCTTCTTCAAATTGTAGTCTAGAAGAAAATATAAGTTATATTAAAACAACATATAAAAATGTGAACAAACTAAGTGTCTGTTCACAGGAATTGAAGTGCTAGCATCTGACATCAATATTTTCTCTGTTGTACCTCTTTATTGCTCTTTATTCTAAGTAGTAGATGAAGTATTTTTTCTGTTCAAATTCCATCCTCTAAAACTGCAAAGAAAATGTGATGACAAGTGTGTTTACTTATAAGAGGTCGTAAGCAGTACAATCCAATGTTGTTGGTAGCATAACACGTCAGAATGCGCTGGATCCTGGTGCTCCATACCTTGGCTAGAGACCTGGCCAGCACCAGGAACCGTGCTGTAAGGGAGGCATGCTAAGAAAAAAAAAGGGGAAAGAAAACAGTCTAACAATGGAAATTATGTGAAGTTAGAAAAGTGTCTGAACATAAGATAAGGCTAAAGTTCCTGATGTAGCCTGAAGGGAGATTTATGATATAGAAGATCCAGAAAGACCAAAGTCTTTAAGAGGCCAGCTCTGCGAAGAGAGGGAAAAAAGCATGCCTCCAAAATGTGGGCTGTCTATTCACCTCACAGATTATTACTTTTGCTGAGAAGAAGCTTTTCAGTTTGAATCATCCAATTTAATGATTCTTGATTTTTAACTCTTGAGATATAAGAGTCTTACTAAGGAAGTTAGGGTCTAATCCGACATGATGGAGATTAGGGCCTAATTTTTATTCTATTAAACACAGAGTCTCTGGTTTAATTCCTAGGTCCTTAATCCACTATAAGTTGAGTTTTTTGCATGGTAAGAGATAGGGTTTTAATTTCATTTTGTCGCACATGGATTTCCAGTTCTCCCAGAACTGGAATTTGTTGAAGAGGCTATCTTTTCTACAATGTTTGTTTTTGGTGCCTTTGTCTAATATAAGATAACTGTATTTATGTAGGTTAGTCTCTGTGTCCTCTATACTATACCCTTGGTCTACAATTTTATTTTGGTGCCAATACCATGCTGTTCTGTTACTATTGTTCTGTAGTATAGTTTAAGTGATGCCACCTGCTTTACTCTTCTTGCTAAGGATTGTTTTAGCTATTCTGGGACTCTTATTTTTCCAGATGAATTCCATCACTTCTTTTTCTATTTCTATGAGGAATGTCATTGGGATTTTGATTGAAATTGCATTAAATCTGATAGTGCTCTTGGTAGTATGGTCATTTTGACAGTCTTCATTCTACCTATCCAAGAACAAGATAGATCTTTCCATCTTCTACTGTCTTCTTTAATTTCTTTTTAGAGTTCTGTATTTTTCATTGTAGAGGTTTTCCACTTCTTTCATTAAGTATTTTTTTTAGTCTATTGTAAATCTTCTCATTTTCCTTTCAGAGGATTTGTCACTGATATACAGAAATGCCTTTGATTCCAGTAAGAATGGCAGCTACTAAGAAGACAAACAACAATAGTGTTGGCATGGATGTGGGGGAAAAGGCACACTTATACACTGCAGGTGGGACTGCAAAACGGTGCAGCCAATATGGAAAGCAGTATGGAGATGCCTTAGAAACCTTGGAATGGAACCACCATTTGACACAGCTATCCCACTCCTCTGTATATAACCAAAGGATTTAAAAACAGCATACTACAGGGACACAGCCACATCAATGCTTATAGCAGAACAATTTGCAATAGCTTAACTGTGGAACCAAACTAGATACCCATCAATTGATGAATGGGTAAAGAAAATGTGGTACATATATGCAATGAAATACTATTCAGCATTAAAAGATAAAAATATCATGTCATTTGCAGGTAAATGGATGGAGTTGGAGAATATAATGCTAAGTGAAGTAAACCAATCCCAAAAAAAAACAAATGCCGAATGTTTTCTCTGGTATAAAGATGCTGATTCATAATGGGGTTGGGGGAGAGCATGGGAGAATTAGACAAACTCTAGGTAGAGCAAAGGTAAGAGAGGGAAAGGGAGGGGGCATGGAAGTAGGAAACATGGTGGAATGAGATGGACCTCATTTCCCTAATTACATTTATAAAGACACGAATGGTGTGACTCTACTTTGTGTACAACCGGAGATATGAAAAATTGTGTTCTATATGTATAACATGAATTGTAATGCATTCTGCTGTCATATAGAACAAATTAGAATTAAAAAAAATCATTCCACCAGAGAGTTCATACCATGAACTAAAACTCACATGGACAAGAGCTTCACTTTTTCCAAAACTGAAAGAAGTCTAGTCTGATAAATAGAACCATGAGGAAGAACAGATCAGAAGTAATAAAGTAATAGGTTGTTGACTTCATGAGCAGCTGCTTTGTCCTGAATGTGATTGGAGGGTTTTAAGCAAAAGCACTGTGTATTAACTTTCTACTTCTGCTTAAACAGTGAGCTCAAAATGTAGATACCTAACAACATTTATCACCTCACAATTTCTGTCATTCAGGAATGCAGTTGAAGTCAACGGAAGACACTCACTCAGGTTTTTCACAGTGCTGTAATCAAGGCATTCACTAAGGGTGTAGCTATCTCACGACTGGACTTGAGTGAGGTCCATTTCCAAGCTCACTTACTTTTGTTAGCAGGGTTCAGTTCCTTGTGGACTGTCACACTGAGTGTTGGCTGAAGGTCATACTCAGTTTTCTGCTGCCTGGACCTCTACATAAAGCGATTCACAGCATGGCAGATTGTTTTATCAGAGAACATATGGAGAAGAAAGAGAGAGAGAGGAAATAAAATTGAAGTCACAGTCTTTGGCAATCCAAGCTCAGAAGTGATGTCCCATTACAACTGTCATGATCTGTTCATTAGAAAATCAATATGATCATGCAGCTCTCAAGGAATTACATAATGGCCCGAATATCAACTGATGATGGGCTTTCTTAGAGGGTGCAAAATGTCATGATCTTATAATTTAAAAAAAATTACTAGTTCTTAGTGAATAATGCCATGTGGGGATCCAAAGTACAGACAGGCAAACCGATTAGAAATAGCCTACAGAATTTGATGATACATTTGATATGGAAAGTTACAGGAAAAGATTCAAGAACTTCTAACATTAGTAACTGAGTTGATGATGATTTATTTTTGGATGATAAATATAAGTGTAAAGAAAGTTTTGATTAACTATTTATGAAAAATCAAAATATTGACTTTTTGGTTCAGGAATTTTGCAAATGTATCTACATATACACATATGTGTGTGTGTAGTTAAAATACACTACATGTTTTTTTAATCTGATTTTATTTAAAGGATAAATATATAAAGGATAAAAGACACTGTAAACAACTAAAAATACATGTAACTTTTCTTAAAATTCTAATTTTATTCTTTTTAGTCATATAAGGAAGATCAATAGACATAAACTATCAAAAACCAGATTTTTATATCCACATTAGAGTCTTCTTATAATTTAATAAAATTTAATAAACTGATCTATAAAATAATAAGCTTCCTGTTTCTGAAGGTGTTTAAACAGCATTTAAAAACCTGCATGTCAGAGGAACCCTTTATGAAGTAGAAACTGGATTAATTTATCTTTAAATACTCACACATTTTCTGTTCAATAACTCCATAAAATATTTAACAAAAGTATGGCCAAATATTAAGTTATTGTATAAGTCATAATATCTTTTGACTTCCTTAAGAAAATTTACCTTCATAAATCCTCTAAATATAGGTCTTAGATTTTATTTGTAGGAGAAACAGTAGAATAACTTGATAAAGTTATTCTAAGTTTCCTTTATGTTGTGTTTCATGGGATAGTGAAGTATGTTCTGATGGATCTCAGAACACTTATCACTCATTCAGAGCATTGTGAGCCATAGTCATTCAGAAGACTCTTCGCAGTTCTACTACCAAACAAATATATGTCAGGTCAATGATCCATCCCACACTGAGTTCACTTGTAAAATATTACTGAGGAATGGTAAGGCCATTTCCCAGAATGTAATAGGCATAAAGGTCCAAAACGTATGTGTTCATGCAACTTGAAAGGTGAGAAATTTGACACAAGCAATGGAATGTATTAGCACCATGGCTAGATAGTCATACATCCTCATCTTCTACAACGTGAAAGAATAGCAATATGCTGGAACTGGTATTAATTTTTTCTTTTTAAAATGATTTCAATTAATTTTATGTCTTATTTTATCTTCTGTACTACTTTTTATTGAAATATAGAAGGCATAAGTTTAATACTGAAATTTCTCTTTACTGTGATTACTCCACATTTATTATTTTGAGAAGGTAGGCATAGTATTTACAATGAGTCTTCCATCTTATGACAATGGCATGTCATTCATTTATTTGTCCTTTCTTCATTTATTTCAATAATTTTTATGTCATAAGTCTCTGAAGAGAAGTTTTCACATCTACCATTTTACTTATTCATAGGCATTGGATGTATTTGATACTACTATAAATGATATTATAAACATAACTAATATATGTGTATAAGAAAGAAGGTGCATGATTAGCCACCCAAGGTAACCATTGTTGTGACTTTCAGCCTCATTGATTAGTTTTACTTTTGGCAGGAGGAAGGGATTTTATATAAACGGAATCATTAAGTATATAATCTATCATGTCTGACTTATTACTATCAATTTATAAAGCAACTCATCCATGTTCTTACCATGAAACAAGTCTCCAGTTGTGAAAGGAAATCTTTATTATTTTACCTTTCACATTGAGATCTTCAGTCTACATGTAATCTTCAATCCATCCATAATGAACTCCTATATATAGTGTGAGAAAAAGTTTAGCTCAATTTTTCTTCCCTTCAAATATCTAATTGACCCAGCCTCACTGAATGAAAATTTGAAGGTTATTTTTTTTTTTTCCAAACAGATACTCAACTTATCCAGTATCATAACAGGAAATGTGAACCTTTCACCATTAAATTGTTTTAACACTTTTGTGAGAAATGGTGTGATTGTTGATATGCATGTGCCATTTTGGATTTTAACTGATTTTTCACTGTATTACTTGTCTGATTCTGTCAATGCCACATAGATTTACTGTATCTTTATAATAAAACTTGATAGTTTTATTATAAAGATATAGTATGCATTCTTAAAGATTGTCTACTATTTTTCATTCTTTGACTTTCCACATACCAGAGACAGTTTTGATCTATACACATACTCACACACGTACACACCCCTGGAGGGAATTTGATGAAAATAATTGTGCATGTATTATTTGGGTGAATATTGTTTATACCTTTAAGTGATATGTTCTCTAGTCCATACATATGGTACATTGTTTAATTTGTTTACTTAGTTTTCATTCATTCAATGTTTGTTAGATAATTTAATTTCTTAATGGTTTTTGGACATTTTATTACTCACAGAGTAATTTTCTTCGTGGAGATTTGGCACATCTTTCATTTGATTTATTCCTAGGTATTTGAGATGATTGATACTACTTTAAAGAATATTATTTGTGTATTTCATTTTGTATTCATTAATTATAAAACCCATCCAAAATCAGCCAGCCAACAGAATATAAAGAGAAAAAATGTAAATATATATATATATATATATATATATATATATATATATATATATATATATATTAGAACATGAGTTTTGAGATGATTTGTTAGAACACAATAATCAATGGACACAACTTTATTAGTTTAATGAAATCTCCCTCTATCATCAGTTTGCTGTGAGGTTTCTCAGAAAAATCAATATTGATACTATCTAAACAGATAATCACATTTTCCCTTTTATTTAATTAATGTGAATCACATTGATCAATTTACAAATATTATAGTAGAACAAATTCTGCTTTATGCATTATTAGATTAATTCTGCTGATATTTGGTTTTATATTTTTGTTCCTATGCCCTTGAAAAAAAAAACTATGTCCATGATTTTGGCATGAACTTATGCTTATACATTAAAAAGGTTTGGAAAAAGCTGTGCACTTGGGTGTCTGTAGTTCTAGAATTGCAGGAGATTGAGTCAGGAGGATGACTTGAGCCCAGGAGTTCAAGGACAGTTAGAGTAACAGAGCAAGATGCCTTTTCAAAGAGAGAGAGAGAGGAGGGAGGGAAATAAGAGGGAAAAGGGAAGGAAAGAAGTAAGGAAGGGAGGTAGGGAGGGAAGGGAGGGGGCTGTAGGAAAGAAGGAAAGGAAGAAGGAAGGATGGGAAAAAAGAAAAGGAAGAGAAGATAAAATCAAATCACTCAATAAATGTGGAAACTTCCATTCTAAAAAGAGTTTGTGTGGTAATTGTAATATCTGTAAACAACACTTTTGGGGAAAAATCACAAATGCAGTCCTTGGGTTTGGGAATTTTCTTAGTGGAGACTTTAATTTGTGGATTTGGTGTTTTTTAAAAAAATATTTATTTTTTTTATTGTCAATGGACCTTTATTTTGTTTTTTACTTATATGTGGTGCTGAGAATGGAACGCAGTGCCTCACACATGCTAGGCAAGCGCTCTGCCACTGAGCTACAATCCCAGTCCTGGATTTGGTGTTTTAAAAGATGGAGAATAAAGAATATAGATACAGATAATAAGGAAATTTACATTTAATCTTTCATCTTATGTCAGCTTAGTAGGTTAAACGACAGTGGTCACTTAATGTTTTTGCTATCTCAATTTACTTCCTGTGTCTCTCAAGTATGTATAGACAGCTTATTTTACTTTCTTCAATAAGCTGCACCCTCTCTTTCTTAAAAAAAAAAAAACAGTAGTAAGTTTTCTAGAAGTCTACAATTTTAATACTATTTTCAAACAAGCAAAGTGTGGCTTTATTTTCCTAAACTGTTAATTTCTGTTTCATTGATTCTTATTTTTACTTTTTATTATTTCTTTCCTCATATTTTAGTTAGCTCTTTTTACAACTTCTTCATATGGAAGTTTAGTTTATTGATTTTTCTGAATTTTCATTGCTTCTGAATTATACTACTGATAGCTATGCCTGCCTTCCTCTGTGCATGGCCAGCAACATTTAAGAGATTTCTGTATGCCAATATGTTGTCATTATGTTTTAGTTCAAAATATTTTCTAATTATATAATTTCTTCTTTGGCATATGGGTTATTTACAAATACTTACTTAGAAGATTATTGCTTAATCTTCAAAGTTCAGGGATTTTATTAGTTATCTTTCTGCTTTTGTTATTGTTTTTTATTTCCAGCTAAACCACAGGTTTTTTTTTCCATATAGATTTTCTCTTGATTTCATTTCCAAATCTTCTGAAGTTTCTTGAGACTTGCTTTATGTCTCAGCATTTGTCAACCTATTTGGGCAAATGTTCCATGCACATGCACACTTGAAAAAAAATTCATTTTGCAGTTGTTGAGTGCAGTTTTATACACACACATCATATGTGCATGTTTTCTGTATATATAGATACATATTATATATGCCATATATTATGCCAAATTGTTTAATTAAATAGTTTTAAATTCTTAGATCTAAACAATACTCAATTTTTGTCTGTTTCATCCATCATTTACTGAATTGGGCATATTTTAGTCTCAAATTACTATGGTGAATCTTTTGTCCCTTTTTTATCAGTTTTGAGCGCATAGGATAAGTTGTATACAAATTTAGGCCTTGCATATCTTTCTACTGAATAAATTTACTGGTAACTACTCCCTTAAATATTTGACTGATAATGTTGTAGTTACACAGCTCTATGTTGCTTTAATTTTAACTACTGTGTTCTTACATTAAAAAAACATCTCATGGAAGAAGTAGTATAGCTATTTTAATCTTTAATCTAATGTTTACAATGAATATTGGGTAATGAATTTGGATTTATTAGAAACACTTCACTATCTTATAACTTATTTCATCAGTTCTTTGTGTCTTCTCACCTCTTGACATATTTTTAAAATTATTTTAATTTTTCCTTTTCTTTTCATTTTTTAGTTTGTTAGTAATACATTCTATTATTATATTTTGTTGTTGTTAAGGTTCTTTTAAAAATTGTGTCAAGGTATAAGCAGAAATTTGCCATTTTAACCATTTTTAGTATATAGCTCAGTCACGTTAAGTATATGCACATTGTTTTGCAGACAGCACTAGCATTCATTTCCAGAACTTTCTTTCATCTCCCCAAACTGAAACTCCATGCCCATTAACACAGTAACACCCATTTTCACCTGTACTGGCAACTGCTCTAGGTATTTCATATAAGGGGATAATGTAGTCTCTGTTCTTTAATGGCTGCTGTTTCACTTAGCATACTGCTTGCAGGATTCAGTCATCAAAATTTCTTTTTAATGTTAAATAGTGTCTCATTGGTATCTATATATACCTTTTTGTTTTTCTCTTCATTAATACCCACTTGAGATGCTTTCTTCTTTCGGTTGTTAATGAACATGGATGCACAAATATTCATTCAAGTTCTTACTTTCACCTCTCTTCAGTATATATCCCAAAGTAGAATTGCTGGATTACATACTAATTCTGTTTAATTTTTTTTTTTTTTTGAAGAACCATGATGCTATTTTCCACAGTGGGTTACCATTTTTTCATTTTCACTAACAACACTCAAGAGTTTCAATTTCTCCACATCCTCATCAATAATTTTGTTTCTATTTTTGTTTTCTCTTTTGGTTATAGCCATCTCACCACAGTGAAGTAGTATATCTTGTGGTCTTTGCTTACATTTCCCTAATGATTAATGATGTTGAGCATCTTTGCATGTGTCATTGACAATCTGTATAACTTTTTTAAGAGAAATTTCTATTTAAGTCCTTAAACCATTTTCAAAATCAGATTGTCCTGTTGTTTGGGGGTTATATCACTAGCCTTTTAACTGCTACAGAAGGTGTTCAGTGTGCATCCTTGCTTTACTTGATACCTAGCATTTTTTTCAATATCCTTGGCTTACTAGAGTTGACATGAAATTCAGACCTTTATGAATTTCAAGGCAATGCAACAGCCTTTGGCATTTGTAATGCTATTATTGTACTCAACTTTTTCACTAGTCTAATGACTTTTAACTCTGCATTTACTTTAAAACACACAAATATTATTATTGTTGGGATGATAAGCTGGTTATCACTTTAAGCAATCTATTTCCATTTAGACTTGCCCACTTATTTCCATTGCCCATTCTCTTCATTTCTTGTTGATCTACTATGCTTCTTTCTGGTATAATTTTAATTATGCTTAAAGATTCACTCTTCATAATTATTTATTATAGATGTGGAGCTGAAAAGTTTTTATTATTTATCTGAAAATCTCTCTACTTCACTCTCAATTTAAAAGAATATGTCTTATAAAGTATAGTATCTAGCTTGGCAATTTTTTTAATTCTTAAAAATGGTATTTCAGTCTTTTCTGTCTCTCATTGTTTCTATTGAAAAGATGAATATCTGCCTTATTTTTCCCTTTGGAAGTAATTTATTCTTTAAACCTGTCTGTTTTTAAGATTTTTCTGTTTGTCTTGGTATTCAGTAATTTTAGTCTGATATGGATGAGTATAAGATTTGTTTGTTTGTATAAACTGGTTTGTGGTTTGGAAAAGTTATTGAATCTGCAGCTCAAAGTCTAAAATTCGTTTTGAAAAATTCTATACCATTATTTCTTGTAATGTAATTTTGGTGTCATTCTCTTTTCTTTTGGTGACTACAATTATATGTATATTATAACTTTTCATTTTAATTCATAACTTTGTTAACTTTTTTCTTAGCATCCTTTTATTTATTCAATTACAGAATTTCCCTTTGAAACTTTGAATAGATTCCAATTCTCCTACCCTCAATCTTTTTATCCATTTTGTTCTGTTATTATTGTTGTTGTTTAGAACCAATGTTTTAATCAAAGCCTAGAACAGTAGGCTTTTTCAATCCCTTAAGATTGAAATTAGGTTATATAGAACAAACTCAACAAAGATTCAAAGATTCAGATGAATTTCATGACTATTTTTTCTATTTCTATGAGGAATGTCATTGGGATTTTGATTTGAATTGCATTAAATCTGTATAATGCTTTTGGGAGTATGGCAGAGCTATATATGGTCTCTTTTTATGGTCTGCTGTGATTCTCACCACTTCTTTCACTTCCTTCACCTTCAGTAATATACTTAAGAAATAAAGACTCAATGAATATTTTAGAGAAGAAAAGTAATATACTTGTAAGAGTTTTGAAAATAATCTGGAATTCATAAAGCCCAGTTTACCATTAAATGACAGAAATCCAAAAGAGAGATTTAAAGGGATTAGAGGCAAGGAAAACTGCAATAGGAGATTGGAAAAGTCACTAAAGTTTCAAACTAATTTTTTCATGCTGAAATATAATATAATATTTCATATACCCAAGCAACACCTTCAGGCATCACCAATGCAAATGGCAGAGATAAGTTTATTTCTGTTAGTAAGTCAACTACTTACAGGTGAGTATATTAGTGTTCTCTGGAGTAACAGAAGCAATAGGAAAGACAGATGCATGGACAGATAGAGAGACAGACATATTTATTTACCATGCAAAATTGGTTTGCATGATAATAGAAGTTCAGAATTCCAAGAACTAGCAAGAAGAGCCAGAAGAGCTTATGTTATAGTTCTGGTTCAAGCTTGAAGGTTTAAGAAGCAGAAGAAATTACATAAGAGTTTCAGTTCAAGCTCAAGGTCAAGTCTAACTCCAAAGGCAGAAGACTATCTCAATTCAAAGATAGGCAGAGAGGAAAAAAATCTTTCTTACCTAGCCTTTTATTCTATTCAGATAATCCACTCATGAGATGAGTCTAACCCACACTGGGGAGGGCCTTCTGCTCTATTTAGTCTACCAATTCAACTGTCAATCTCATCCAAAAACACCCTCCTAGACACTGCCAGTAAAAATGATTAACCAAACACCCAGCACCCCATGACTCAGTAAAGTTGATGTCTACAATTAACAGACTCACCAAGATTTCATTTGTTTAGAAAGAACTAGAACTGGAAAGTAAAACTGTTTTACATTTGTTTGCTTTTTCTTATTTTGATTTTTTTTTTATCTCAAGGTTACCATGACACATTCTGAGGAGTCAGTAAGGTGTCCATCTCTCTGCCATCCAGATCCTATCTGTATGTGGGGCTCAGCTGCACTGTGCACTGCTAACTGGCCCATTCGTGCTAGATGAGAATCTTTGGCTGGGACATCATCAGTTTTTCATGGAATATTCATATGAACCACAGGGACTGCTAACCTTTCTGTTACACCAGTAAGTCTTCATGTCACTTCAATTAAGTATTCGTGTCTCTCTGCAAAACAAACCTGAAAATCTGTTTTCTAATTGATTAATGTATTTACCATAAATTTTAAAATGACAAGAGCAACCTGATGCAGTAGTGCATACTGCCCAAACTGTAAGACAGTAAGACCCACCTTAAGCATTGTGAATGGTGAAATAGTCAAGTGAATCACCTTTTATAAATTACCTACTTCAAAATGGAAAGTATTTCATTAATTTTACACATATATTTAAACTTTAGAATAGTAATACTCTGTTGAAACTAAGGAAATTTCCACACTTGATAATGAAGATTCTTTATCTTATGGAAGATTTTATCTCAAGTTTGTTTCTAAAAATACGTTTGAGAGGATAAAATATTCCATGGTAAAATCACAATAAAATTTTCACATTAAAAATGACAGCTCCTATGTAAAACATTTCTGCAAGAATTCCAAAGCTTCTACTAAAATGTCTGGCATTTCTATAAAACCCTACTAGATATTTTTGGTATAACATAATATTACCTCAAGGAATTCCACAGGCTGTCCCTCCCCACATCTGTTAGCAAAGTTCCTGTCAAACACAGCCTTGAAATGTGGCTCTGAAACCTCTAGCACATTCAGTCAAAACTGATGATGTAAAGTAGTCATATAAAATTACAATTGTGTCTGCACTGAGGAGCTGGGAGTGCATTACTTGAATCTCCTTAATTTTCAGATGAAGAATTAGATTTAGAGAAGTGAAGAGATGTGTTAAAGTCACATAGCTAGTTGACAGCAGATTTAGTTCCAAAACAATGTTATCTAAAGAACATTAAAAACTTTGCTCCAGATGTTATTAACATAGAAGAAATTTATTCACTGAAAGTCTAGTGATGTAAATGGTAGGGATTTAAAAGAAGTAGAAACTATCCTGGAAGAGTTTGAATTTTACAAAACACCTAAATATATCCATATCTCTTTTAGTTTTGTATTGTTTATCAATTTTAAAGAATGGGAATTCAGTCAAAATTAATAAGAGCTGGTACATTATGGAAAGCACAGGGTCCAGATATTATCTTTTTACCTCCACAGCATACCCTCCAAAGCATACATGTATCTGAATTTTAGAAATAAATAATGGCAAAGATTTCTTTCCTATATCCTTAATTGGATCAACTGGGAAAGAGTATGTGTGTGAGAGAGAGAGGAAGAGTTTGGGGGTGGGGGTAATTTTAGAAATCCCATGAAACAGAATAAATGACGCCAGATTCCAAAATAGGCGTGGGCAAATATAAAATACCATGAATTTTTACTAAATCCTATTCCAAGAAAAATAACTATTTTATTAATAAACGGTACTCTTGGGCACATTTTTTCTCATAACATAAATACCAAGATATAAATGAGGGCAGAACAGAAGTCATTAGCTATGGCTAGCCCACTAGCACAAAGAGATACCCATGACATTCACTCCTCCCTCCCTGGACTTTTATTCCCCAAGCCTGTTGGGTCCAAACCCTAACATTCTGCTTTTTCCCCTCTAACTTACAAGCTTCAAAATAGGCAGGAAGGTTGTGTTTTGCAAACTTTTTCTGGTTAAAAATGACTCTTTCTATTTCCTTCTTCTATTTAAAACTTCTTCTTTCATAATTCTGTGACTTTTGAGTAGATGTTAGGAAGCAAGCAATCTGGTTATGTAAGTTCAAATAAAGCTTGTACAACTAGTAATTTGATCAACCTTTCCCAGATACAGCCTTAATATAAATGAAGGCTTTATCCTTAGCTTGAATTAATATGCAATATTCAGAGAATCTGAAGTACAGTATAGGTTAAGCACTAATTTACATATGTAAAATCTGAAATGCTCCAAAATCCAAAACTTTTTGATTATCCACCTGATGTTGTACATGAAAAACCCCGCACCCAAACTCAAGCAATGATTCATAGCCAAAAATGCAAACACACTAAAAAATATTGTGTAAAATTACCTTCAGACTGTATGTACAAGGTATACATGAAACATAAATGAATTTTGTATTTAGACTTGGGTCCTGTCTCCAACACATCTTATTATATATGTACAAATATTCCAATTCTGAAGTCTGAATCACTTCCAACATTAAGCATTTCAGACAAGGAATGTTCAACCTGTATTCACAGGAAGAGCCTGGGAATGATAGATGGCCTTGTTCTCCCCTTTGCTACTCAGTCAGGCCTTTTGAGCTGTCATCCCCTGTTGTTTGAGGCTTTCTCCCTTGATGCTAGACTTTACACAAAGGTAAGGCAAAGGCAGGTAGCAGACCTCCCTCTATTATAGAATGTCTTTTTTAAAGGTAGTATTTCTCTGTGTGATTTTCTCCTGCACAGTTTCAGCACTTGTCAATCACAGATGCCTGCATCATTACCCAGTAGACATTTCTTTTGAGATTAGGCTTCACAGTCCCTTTTAGCCTGGTGCTGTTCATGGATAAAGCAGTTCATTGAGGTAAGAGGATTCTGCAGGGGCCATCTCCATGTAGTAGTCCACCTTTGCCTGCAACTTCTCTGAGCAGAATTACAATGTTATTTATGGTTTCAATGTTTTAGCCTTTCAACTGCTTACAAGGATGATGGTGAGTACTTCTGTTTTTAGCATGGGGGTAGCTGAGAGAAGTCCCTTAAATATGATATATGTTTTCCCAAAGGAAAAGTTTTTAATGATTTGAGTCTGCATGTGATTCTTGGGAAGTTAAGTAATTTTACCTGCTAACTTGGCAATAGGGATGTGGATAATTAAAAGCAGGCATTTCACAAAATATTAGCAACCAGAAATTTGGAGACAATGAGGGTGTTGACCTATCTTCATAATGTTTCCACCCTTTGAGTATCTTGGAGAAATTAAGAAATATTGGCTGATACTGATCCTTGCAATGGAGGTAGGCAATTCTGCCAAGAATCTGTTCTTTTAAGAAATTCACAAAGAAGGCCAGACTGGTGTGCATTTTCCTTACTTAAATGTTTCTGGTTCAAATTATTTCTTCCAAAAATCAGTTCTGGCAGGATGTTGTATTGGTTTCTAGATGGTTATAGTAGGAAGCTGGTTCCAATTCCAAAGTATATTGAGTAATTAGGTTCAATGGAATTGATCTTCTCAGAGATAAGACCAATGACTTACTCTTTAAAACATTTTTCATCAGCAACAATGTTTTCTCTTAGATGTAGCCCATCAACAATCTCGTGTGTGTGTGTGTGTGTGTGTGTGTGTGTGTGTGTGTGTTTCACTTCCCAAACTCTCACAATGGACATTTTAAAGGTAATATTTCAAATAGATATTTTTTTTACATGTGAATAGGTGAATAGTTATATGATTCAATACACCAATGGTCAGATTTTATGGAAGAAAAATCTTATTTTTAACTGTTTAGTGGTGAACATTTTATACTCCTTATTAGCCATCTTTATGAAAAGAGAAACTTTAAAGCCTACTAACATTCTTCCACCATTATAAGTCTTATTTCAAAGAAGTTTAGAACTCACTCCAATTACCAATGATGTGAAATAAAATTATTGATTAAATCTTTTGTGCTTAATACTGTAGTGCTGTTATTTTCTGAAAATAAAGTCACTTATCTAGAACCACCAAATCATACCAGGATTTTTATCATTCTTTTTGGATTCAGGTTTACAAAAACTCTTAAGATTACCAAACAACTATTCCTTCTCTTAGTTAAAGACTTTGCCACCTTAAACTTGGCTTCCTCATCACAGAAAATTCAAACAAAGGAAACAATCAGCATTCTGAAAGTTCTGACTTGTCCACGTGAAATTTTATGTTAATTAGGCTTGAAAAGCAGTTGTTTCCATTGAATTGGTCTTATAAAGACCATATTTGTTTCTCCTTGTGCTTTCAATAGACATCAAACCAACTGAAACCATGCATTTCTTTTTTTTTTTTAAAGAGAGAGTGGGAGAGGGAGAAAGAGAGAGAGAGAGAATCCTTTAATATTTATTTTTTAGTTCTCGGCGGACACAACATCTTTGTTTGTATGTGGTGCTGAGGATCGAACCCGGGCCGCACACATGCCAGGCTAGCGCGCTACCACTTGAGCCACATCCCCAGCCCTGAAACCATGCATTTCAACAAAGGCACAGTAAAAGTAAAGTTAAAACTATGCTAAATTTCAATTTTCTACCAATTTTAGATTTATCCATCATAATCATTACCAAATAACCCCATGAAAATAATACAGGGACCCGATGAAGGTTGAAATATGGCCTGAATTTATCACCTACTTGATATCATCAACCTATACAATTCCAGACATAATCACTAATAACTAATGACACAATTATTGTTAATCCCATCTCTACCATGTCATATAATAGCTATTTTATATGCATTTGTACTCAATTGTCAAAAACAATGAAAACACAAATTGTAATTTTAGTCTCTTCTCTATTTGCCTGAGAGAGAAATCAAATATCCAAGAGTCCATAAAATCTAAGATACTTCTCCTAGAAAGTAGGAAAGCAATGTTCATTCATTTCCAGCAATGAATGAACACCTTCTGACCTTGTTTTCACAGATGAAATGCTTATTTCCCCAGTTAATATAAAGTCATCAGTGAAATTCTAGATAGCCACTATACATTTATATGTGTATATGTGAATTCATATGTATATACATATATACATTTATACATACATATTTATGTACATTTATATGTGTATACACATGTAAAATATAGATGTATATATTAATACTCTAAAGGAAAGAGATGGAAATGAAAGATAGGCAGGTCTTATGGAAAAAACAGGTAAGGGGAATGGGGATAAAAGCCTGGCTTGGGACAGGGGACATCCACCAAGGAGACCAGACTAGAGAACCTGATGGAGAAGTGTCCATGTGAGTTGAGTCCTGGTGGCTATGTGGGTGCCGGGCAGGAGGACAAGATATGCATTCCTGGAGTGATTCAGGATAAGCAAGGAAGCCACTGTGGGTGAGGAGTAACATACAAGGATTGGTGTAAATGAAGGTGAAATCACAAGGGAAAGTAGGGAGGCATATATGTAGTGGCCTTCCTAAGCTCATTGTTTTCCCCCATATCACTTTTGTCCCAAGCTTCTCTGCTCTTAGTTTTCTATATTTAATATGGTGAATGACACTTTGTTGTTTAAATTTAGCATCTATGTGTTTCAAAACCAAAATATAACCTCATATACTTTTTTATAATTTATATCAAATACATTAAAGTAAAATTCATTATGCTAATAAATGGATAATTATGTCTTTTAGATTACTTTTTATTTAAACTGAACTTACATTCAATTTAAATTTGTCTCTTATGTTGAAACCTAGATCTTTATGATAGAACATATAATTTGATGTTCTCTAATGGTAGCCATGGGTAAAAATTATTCAGAAAAGCATTTCCATAGTTCACCACATAGCCATCGCCATTGCATTAACATAAATTTACCAATATTCCATGCATCCTAATCTTGCACCAAAGATGGTTTAGTAATGAATGATTTAAGTAATACCAGCACATTTTTTTAAAGCTTCACATTTAGTAGTTTTGATTTGCAATTCTCTAAAAGCTAGGTATGATGAAAATATTTTTCATGTATTTGTTGATTGATTGTACCTCATCTTCTGATAAGTACCTGTTCAGGTTCTTGACCCACTTATTGATTGGGTTATTTGGTTTTTGGCATTTAGCTTTTTGAGTTATTTATATACCCTTGTAATTATTGCTCTATCTAATATGTAAGGGGCAAAGTTTTGCTCCCAAGATATAGGCTTTCTATTCACCTCTCACTTTGTTTCTTTTACTGAAAAGAAGCTTTTTAGTTTGAGTCCATCCCATTTATTGATTTTTTATTTTAATTCTTGCATTACAGGAGTCTTATTAAGGAAGTTGGGGCCTAATCTCACATGATGGAGATTAGGGCCTACTTTTTCTTCTATTAGATGCAGGGTCTCTAAGGTTTCATTTCAATCCAGTCAGAATGGCAGCTATTATGCATACAAAAAACAATAAGTGTTGGTGAGGATGAGGAGGAAAAGGCACACTCATTCACTGCTGATGGGACTACAAATTGGTGCAGCCAATATAGAAATCAGTATGGATATCTGTTGGAAAATTGGGAATGAAACCACCATTTCCCTCTCCTCGGTCTATACCCAAAGGACTTAAAAACACATACTACAGGTACACAGCCACATCAATGTTCATAGCAGCACAATTCACAATAGCTAAATTGTGGAACCAACCATAGATACCTTTCAATAGTTGAATGGATAAAAAAATGTGTGTCATATATACACAATGAAATATTACTCAACAATAAAAGAGAATAAAATCATGGTATTTGCAGGAAAATATATGGAGTTAGAGAAGATAATACTAAGTGAAGTTAACCAATGCCCAAAACCAAATGCCATATGTTTTATTTGATATAAGGAGGCTGATTCATAGTAGAATCAGAAGCAGGAGCATGGGAGGAATAGACAAACTCTAGTTAGGGCAGAGGGTTTGAAGGGGAAGGGAGGAGTCATGGGGTTATTAATAATGGTGGAATATGATGATCATTATTATCCAAAGTACAGGTATGAAAAAACAAATTGGTGTGAATATACTATGTATACAACCAGAGATATGAAAAATTGTGATCTATATGTGTAATAAGAATTATAATGCATTCAGCTGTCAAATATATATATGTCATATATATATATATGTGCTGTCATATATATATATGCTTTTAACATAATGGTCACACCCCACTCTTTGCAAAATGTTTGGAGTAAAATCTGCAGTGATTGTTCATTGAGTTTTGTGTGGTGCTGTGTATGTAGGAGTGTGCAATTTGTGAAATTTTAGTTCCTTTTTTTTAAATTGTATTTTAATGAGTTTTTGAAGTTTTATTATATTTTAAGCAGTTTTTAATCTGAGAAAGTTTTAAATTTAGGCAGCATTGTAGTTTATTTAAAATTTTATATGAAATAGAATCATCTTGGAAAAACTACCTAATTAGCTCATATTTTAGTAATTTTTAATTAAAGTACATCACTGCATAATAAATTATATTAAATTAAAACTTTCTACCAGTATCTAATAGTCCACTTATTTTAGCATATTGAAAGCTATTTAGAATAAAACCATAAGTCAAGATGAAAAATATTTTGATGAATAGTTGGAGTAAAAGAAGAAATTCAGTTTGGTTAACACTGTGTTTTAAATTTGTTCCAAACACCTGAATCAACTTTTAAAAATAAGATCACTGTCCTTGACTGTATTGGTTTAGGACAGTGATCTTATTTTTAAAAGTTGCTATAACAAATACACAAACTGGGTGGCTAAAAACCATAGAAATTTGTTGTTGCATTGTTTCTGAAGATAAGACTCCCCCAGTCAAGATGTAGGAAGAGTTGTTTTTTTCTGAGGGCCACAAGGGAGAATAAATTCCATGCCTTTCCTCCAATCTACTGGCTGTCTCTGGCCATGGGGTTCTCCCTTGGTGCCAGTCTGTGGCCAAATTTACTTTCTTAAAAGAATAGCAGTCATATTGACTTGGGGATCCACCTTAATCTAGAATAACCTCATCCTACCTGATTCCATGTGCAATGACCCTATGTATAAATACGGTTACATTCTGAGACATTGGTAGTTAGGCCTTCAGCACGTATTTGCGGGAAGTGGAGGTCAACATTGAACCCATAAAATTAATCAATAGTTTCTTAAAAGTAACAGCTCCCTGATTCATTATTTGATCTTGCTTCCCATGTAAGTGACATGTTTCTTTCTCTCTTCCCATAACTTACTTAGGTTTTGAATAAATATAGATCTAATGTATTTTCATTTTCCCTCCCAAACAGATGTTATCATTTATTTATTTGTTCAAAGAGCGGACAATCATTGAATTATGTAGAACTCTTCTAGATGCTAGGGAAAAAGTGTAAAAGAAGAACTAAATGTTGTCAACTCTTCAGAACTTACAGTCAAATTTGAAACAGTCAACTAAGAAAAGTTTATAGTCCAGAAATTTTAGATATTAAAGGAAATATACTATTATTTTGGGTACAGAAAATGAAGCAAGAAGTCAAGAGCTTGTTCACTCTTATTTTTATGACTTCCCCAAAGCCTAATTTTTCATGTATAATTGTCAGTCTTGGTGACAATCTGACATTCCAAAGGGATTAATTCCTAGCAAAAGGAAACAGACTCCACAAGAGTACATTTCAGTGGCTCGTTGAGCATCCTTGGCCATGAGCCACAGACAGATTTTCTGGCTTGGATTATAGCCTTAAGAATTTGAGCAAATATTTCTCAGAAACATGAATGGAGAAAATTCACTCTAAAAATTATTTTTTCCTGTATGCTTTGTTCTTTGCCACAAGCAATTTAAGCAAACCATTCTTCAAGTGCCACACTGGGATGGAATTCAAATAGACCACAGAGTGAATGAGAATCATGCAAATGAGAGAAGTCTGAGGAATACAGGCAACTGGAAAGTGCCCATTCAACCAAGAATAGATAGCATAACATCACTATTTCCATGTATTAAGAGGAAACATTTACATAAAAAATAAGCATTAGTTTTGAATTTTTGTTGTTTATAATGAAAATAATCTGGCATCATTAAAAACAGTTAAGTGCTGAAGAAACAAGCTTCATTCTGTAAAAAAGTTCTAAGAGGGCCCAAGTATCTCTTTTCGTGGTCTTGATAATTTCAGTACAATAATATTTTTCCAACTTCCAACTCAATGAAAGGTATTAAAATTCAGAAAATGGAAAGCCTCACAGCAAGTTAGACAGGAAGTAATTAAGAGAGGTTGACCTCAGCCTAAAAGAGAGAATATTAAAACATCATTAACACTGGGAAAGAAATGATGTTATTGTGTATGTATACATAATTTGAATAAGTATTGCTAGATTGCTCTGAAAAAATAAGTATAGATGTTTTCATTTCCAATTATAAATGGATTGTTTCCTATCATTCCATATGGTAGAAGATATGTGGTTATTTCTGGCCTATGTCATATTTCTGGTCACTTTATGGCAGAAGTGACATAAATCATTTATTTGTCAATAAAAGTCCCATTCCCATCCCCACAGTCTTAACACCCATCCCCTGCCCCCATTCTTTGTCCAAAGATCTCCCTTTTCCCCATTGGCATAGAGATAAATAACAATCACTTGTTTGTGATCTATCAACTTGGACTTCTGAGTACAGTGAAGAGAAGACTACCCAACACTATAATTCTCACAAATTTACACGTAGCAATAAGTAAATCTTGGGTATATTTTACCACCAAATTTGGTGTGTCATTTGTCTTTGTAGCTAATACTGGCTCATTCAGCAGATAAATTCCATATTTATAGCAATATTCAACATTAGCTGAATTTACAAAATTTTTCCAGTCTTGGATATATATATACTTATAATTCACTGTTTTAACTTGCATTTCTCTAGTACCCATATGACTTCATCTTGTATGAGGATGATGTTTGAGTTTCCTCTTTAACTTTCCTATTCAGAGATATAGTCTATTTTCTCTTGATCTTTCTATATCATTGGTTTTTATGAGTTTTATTTGTTTACTTGTGCTTTTCTTTTTTTCTTTTTTTTGTGGGTAGTGGTTCTGGGGATTAAACCCCAGAGCATTCAACCACTGAGCCCCATCCTCAGCCCTTTTTTTGTATTTTATTTTGAGACAGGGCCTCACTAAGTTACTGAGGCTGGCTTTGAACTCGTGATCCTCTTGTCTCAGTCATCCAAGCCACTGGAATTAGAGGCATGTGTCACTGTACTTGGCTTGTTTGTGTTTTGCTTAACCTCTTTTCAGTTTTTGATATTACATATATTTTATTCTATTCTGACAATTTGTTCTTAAAGTGATCTGGGTGATCCTTTGTTTAAAAAAATAATAATAATTAATTCTTTGTCATTACTTTGCCATCAACATCTTATTTTAAAAAATTCTTTCCTATCTCTAAGTCATGTGATAATCTCCTATTTCTTATGTATTTATAGTTTTTGTCTTTTCATACTCTTTCAATCCATTTAAGTTTCTTAATTTTTTTCCTATGAACGGAGTAGTTTTTCAACATCATATATTAAACAATCTGACCTTTACCATTGATTTGTAGAGACTGCTTTCTTCTATATAAATCTTCATATATTTGCATTGTGATTATTGGCTCAATCCTGCTAAACAGTTTCCCTCAGGGATCTCATTTGACAGCGGTATCTTCTTCCCATGGTTTTTGCATTTTGTTACTGTAAGTGCCCACCCACAAAAACCGAGATGTATGCAGATGAATGCAAACTCCTCCATCATCTTGCAGCCAAGATCATTCCTCAATATCCCTCCCACCAGATTAAATAGATTAGAGGGGCAACAAAATTGCCTACTATATACCATGCTGGTGAGTGCTGAAAAATAAAGCCACCTAAAAATAGGATGTCTTGAGTTGAATTTCCCAGACATAGACTTTGGAACAAAAATGTCGCAAATCACTTACTTAGGAAGTTAAAAAAAAAAAAAAAAACAACACTGTTGGGAAAGTTATGAAATGAGACAAGAGAAAGCCACTAACAAAAGATTGCTACCACTAGGGGAAATGGAGCTTCAATTCCATTGAAAAAACTCTGGGATTCCATGTAGAGCCAAAGTTTTATAGTCATAAAGGGGACATTAGTATTTAACAAATAAAATCATTGCTCAAGAGCCACATTCTTCGGTGGACATTGAAAAGGCCCCAGCCCTTCAATGGCTCTCAGGTGGACATACGCAGATGCCAAACTTTGGTAGTAGGCAAGTACAGGATCAGCAGCAAGGATGCAACCAAGTGTGATGGGAAGCAGGTAGAACAACAGCTGCTCTCCAAGGTGAACATAGATCATTACTGGATAGTACTGATTAATAGTAAAGGAGACATAGGACCTGTGCAGTGCTTCTCAGGTTTAACTAATAAATGGGCCATTTGAAATCTTCTCCAAACCCCTCCAAAATGGATATTATTCATATTATATTTTATGTATGAAAATGCTAAAGAGATTGAGGTTGGCTAAATGTCCCAAGATTTCAGAGCCAGGTTTTATGGTTTCCACTATTTTTTTTAGGAATTCAGGTGACTGCAATATTAAAACAGTTAATATAATTTTTATTTATTCTTTATATTGCTACCCCATTGCATTTTCAAAATAGTCTGTGGAGAAAAAAAGAACATAACTGTTAATAACATTTTTTGTTGTTGTTGTTTTTACAAAATGAAAGAAACAAGTAAGAACAATATGAAATCCAAATGTTCAATTACTTTCTGGTTGAAAGGTAGGAACACAAACAGGAAACATTATCCAGGCAGTGAGAGAACCTCATATTTAATGTTCTCTTTTCTTATTTTTTCACATGCCCGCAATGAAAATAGCTTTGCAAAACTCTGACCTGAGAGGATATTTGCCACATTGTCCTTAAAATCTCTCTTATTAAACTTTACTTTCACATTTAAAAAAAATTAAATGAGTGAGAGATGCAATGTTTTAAAGTAGTCCTGTTTTCCCTACTCTAATACTCAGTCATGATAATTCTCCATTCTTTCTTCCAATGAACAAGATAATGTGGCCTTCTGTCATGCTATTTGGGTGGTGCGGCTTCAAAGTCTGCTTTGGATCCACCACCAGTCTGTTTGCCAAGCAACTCATATTAAGTAGTTTTGGCCCTTCTCTACCTGTGCTTTTTCTTTGGATTGACTGTATGTTCTGAAATTACCCTATAGAATCTATTATTGAAATGGCAATGAAAAAAGATAGTTACCAAAGAAAAATAGCATTAAGATTCTTAATCATAATTTTTAAAATGAAATATTCAAAAATTATATATATTTTTTAGAAATTTTCCTTAAGGGCCAGTGAGATTTGGTTGTCAGATTTTAAGTGTCTATGCTCACCTAGCATGGCCTTCAAGCTGGAATACTATGTATTGACAAAACTAATGATACAATATATCTTTTAGTGTGTGTGCAATGGAGATTTTAAATAAAGCATCACATTTCATCATCCAAAAATGTTATCACCTACCCTACCGTGCAGTAGACTTACAAAAACAAAACTCAAGGTGACTATGCTAATAGAATCAAAGAGATCCAGTAAATATCAGATGCATGAGTTGAGTAAAGGACTACTGAATCTTATGTTAAGAGAGCATTAGTATTCATCTCAACATGCCATGCTTCATGACTGTATTTCCAAGGAGGCATGTAACGCTATCAACTAAAAGTCCAGCCACACTATGCAGCCTCAAAAATTCCACAGGATGCCTGAAATGGTCCCTCATTTATGCATATTTGCTTCTCAGATTTTCTGCCAAGTGAGCCATGAGAGAACAAGGAACAAAATGGTAACTTTGTGTGATAATTAAAGAATTTCTACCGGTAATTTTTACTAATGAGGCAGAAATTTTTAAAAGGTGCCATAACATTTGATGAGTAGAAGAATGTATTAAAGGCATGGTTTGGTCTCAAAAAGTAGGTGGTGCTAAGGGTGACTTAAGGGGCTAAAATTTTTTGTGTATTTTTGTTCCTTAGATATTGCTTTAAGCTGTACTCTGTTAGGGCATAGAAAATGTTTTCAAGAAATACACACAACCATGTATGTGTGGTTCAGAATTAATAAATAATTGGTGCAGATGTGCCTCAGAAATTAAGATATTTTGTAGCCAGTAAAAAAAAATGGTGGCTACACAACCAATTCCAACAGTAAGATTTCTTTAAAAAGTAACAGAAACGAGAGAACAGTTACTCATAGTTTTGTTTCTAGAAAATTTATTCCTAACTGAGTCAGAGAGCCAGAGAGCTACCAGATTCTTAGCTAAGGAAGAATGCCATAGTTTGAATGTGACCCCCAAATTCACATGCTGACAGCAGTTGAAGATAAGAGTATGGGTGAGGTAATTTCCATTAATATGAAGTCATGAAGGTGAATCCTGCATGATGGGATTAGAGACTTTACAATAGAGGAAGAAAGACCTGAGCTTGCCCACTTCCTCTCTCTCCACGTTATGCCCTCTGTCACACAACAAGAAGTCCCTTACCAGATGCAATCTATCATCCTTGGACTTTCTAGCCTCCAGAACAGTAAGAAATAATTATTTTACATCATTTACCCAGCCTGTGATATCATGTTAGAGCAACATTAGACAAACTAAGACAAAGGGTGAAAAGAACACACTGAACTACCATAAACATTGTTTAAGTTGCTGGGACTGGCCTGGAACTTGAGATACCATAAACATTGTTAAATGATGAGTTATTACTTTATGCTGAATATTCTCCTGAAAACAACAAATGGAATGCTCACAGGGGCTCAGCATAGATTGTATTGCATGAGGCTTTAGCTATGCTAAGGACTTATATTAAGAGGAAATGTCATGATTTTATGGGGTAAAAAATAGAATCATTATAACACTTCTTAAAATTTTATGTAACTTCCAGATTATTCCTTCATGAGCAACTTAATAGTCTAATTTCGCTTTTTCTTTTTTTTCCTTTTTCAAATACAAAATTTTTTTAAGGAAAGAAACACATTACTCAAACCAAACAACATCATTCATATCTTTGATTTAGATATCGAAACTTAAGAAAATTGGAATTTATTGAAGTTAAATGAGTATTACTCAGAAATCTTGCATTATATTTTCTGGTAATTTATATTTTGGAATCAATCCCATCTATATGCAATTGATTTTTTAAATTTTTCTTTCTTATGTCAAAACATTTTTGTTTAGACACATGTTACCTTTGTATCAAAGTCAGTGTGATGGCTAGATCATTGTAAGACAAGGACTATACTTTTAAAATAAATTTAAATGTTTCATTATCTAAACATAATTTTTCTCCAAAAAATATGTTTCACATTCTTGTAGGGATAGTAGACAAAAAGAGAAATAGGTCCTCACATGCTGGAATTTACAGCCTAGAAGAGGAAACAAATAAAATACATAAGACACTTTCTAGGATCAATGAAAATTTGGGCATCATGCAATAAAATCAATTGCTATTGTTGAATTCCTGTGGTACAATTCATTACAACAAGAAGGGTATATCAAAATAAAACTCAAGAATCTCACAGCAATCAAGGATTCATCCATGACACCTCAACTTCTGCCACATCATCTGTGATCTTGGAGCTTACCAGTGCAACATGCCCACCCTATTTAGCATGTTAGAGTTAGAGATGTTAGAGTCGGAGACACCAGTGCTTCATTATGACTGCATCTTCTGTGTCCCTGGAGCTGAAATCAACATGTCTATTTTTATGGTCAGAATCTCCTTGAGTTGAGAAATAGTAATATGCTCAATTCCAAGAGTGTTCCAAGTTTTGGTGGTTCACTGCTTATATAATTATTAGGAGATTTTCTTTAGGGAAAAGAGTACTCTCTTATGGATACAAACTTAAGGAGAAGAACTGGGAAGATGCTAATGCAAAGGAATCCCCGAAAGTCCACCTTCACAGTATGTTTCTGTTAACAACAATTGTAGTATATGAAAACCTAAAAAGCAAGTAAGAACAGTCATCTCCCACACAGAGGTACTCTATATATACAACCACACGTAAAAATCTCTCACCTTTGAATAAATTCATAATAATCCTATAACACATTAGCAGAATGTACATTAAAAACACATTATAACTATGTACTGTTGATTCCAAGAATATAAGAATTATTTGATTTTTTAAATGTATAACTTTGAGTTAGTATATTAAAATATTAAAGGAGAAATATGTACAATCAATTCAATAATTGTGAAAAATATTCCTATTTTAAAAATATCTTTTTTAGAAATATAGGACCTATTTGAAAGTTATGCCTTCAGCAAGACCTCATGATAGCAACTATAATTTAAAAATAAAATTTGGAAGCCCTTTCTTACAAGTCAGAAATTGAACATTTTACTAGAATCATTGGGTGTGACAATAAAACAGCTGAAAGAAATAAAAAGGTTTCTGTATCAGGCAATATTGGGAGATAATTTACCAGATAGAAAACGGATGACAGCAAGGCATGGTGGTGCATGCCTATAATCCAATGTCTCAGGAGGCTGAGGCAGGGAGAGTTCAAAGCCAGACTTATCAAAAGTGAAGTGCGAAGCAACTCAACAAGACCCTGTCTTTAAATAAAATCAAAATAGGGCTGGAGATGAGTCTCAGTGGTCAAATGTTCCTGAGTTCAATTCCTTGTAATGTCTCACACACACACAGACACAAAAATCCATGACAAGTATTTTGAAAAACAATCTATCATAACTTATATGGATACTCAGAAAGATACTTACATGAAAGCTAAATATATAAAAGCAGTAATAGCATTTTATATGGTGGTAAAAATAAATTTTAAATACAACAGAAAAAGAAATCATAAGAGTAATTGAAACTATAAAAAATAATTTTAGATGACTTAAATACATGAGAAAACATAGTGGCAAGCAGGAAGTATAAAAACAGAAAAGATAAAAAACAGGAAGGATAAAAAGTGTACTTTTTGGCTCAAATGAATATTGAATTCTGTGAAACAAAATAAAAGTCTTTTTTTAAGAATAAATCTTTTTTTTCACACTGTTTCCCAAAGGAATAAGCCCAGGTCACATAAAATAGACTCATAGAGGTTAAGAATATCATTAGAAAGATAAAGACACAATGTGTGTTGAATGATCCTCAATGGAGGTGCTGGCCTGGCAAGTCTTAGGAACCTTCCTTGCCTTATCTTTTTAAAAATTGTTTTATTTGTTTTAATTAGTTATACATGACAAATGCATTTATGTACTTTGATATATCTTGCATAGATGAGATATAATTTCTCATTTTTCGAAGTGTACATGTTGTAGAATCACATTGGTCATGCAATCACATATATACATAAAGTAATAATGTCTGTTTGATTCTACTATCCTTCTTATCCTCACATCTCCTCCCCTACCCTCTCCTCCTTTCATTTCTTCTACCTAATCTAAGGTAACTCTATTCTTTAGTGCCCCTGCCACATGGTGAATTAGCATCCATATATTAGAGAAAACATTCGGCCTTTGGTTTAATGGAAAATGAGCAGACCATTGTAATGTTAGCAGTTCTTTGTGGCTCTTTAACTATTTATTGTAATTTCTTTCATTGAATGTTCATTTGGAAAGAATTGCAAAAGTTTCTAAGAAGCATGATAAATCAATTATAGTGCTTAAAACATATGGACAAATAGCCTCATGGAGAGATTCTGCAGCCCCAGATGTAACTCATAATGTAATGACAATGGCAGCTTTTCAGATTCATGGAGGAAACATTGGATAATTCAATACCTTATGTTCAGACAACTTTCTATTAACTTAGGGGAAAAAATTCTGTATATCTACTTAATAATGCATATATAAATGGACAGATCAAAATATTAAATTTAAGAAAATATAAAAAGAAAATAGTAAATGTTTATGTTAACATGTGTAAAGCTTTATTCTGACATTACTAAAAGATGCTAAAGTAAAGTTATAAAATTCATAAAACATTTGTATTTTCTTATGTTCAAAAACGATGTAAACAAACACACATGGCAAAGGACATTCAAACATAAAATTTTAAATGTCATAGTAAATCGATAAAACAGTAAAACAGAAATATAGCAACAATAAAAAAGAAATATAGCCTGTGAGAAAAATTCTATTCACGTGCACAATATTAAAATGTATGCTGCATTGTATGTGACTTCTTACTCATATATAAAACCACTGTTTTCAATTCCAATTATTAATATTAAAAATAAAACTCATAAGCTCATGGGTAATTGAGAAACTTCAAATCATTTTTTTTTATCATCAGTTGTTCAAAACAATACATAGTTCTTGACATATCATATTTCATACATTGTATTCAAGTGGGTTATGAACTCTTATTTTTACCCCATATACAGATTGCAGAATCACATCGGTTACACAACCACGTTTTTACATATTACCATACTGTTGTATTCTGTTGCCTTTCCTATGCTCTACTTCAAATCATAACAAGATAATTATTTTTAACCATTTGATAAACATAAACCAGAAATATACTAGTAGGCTATACAGGATATTAAGATACAGAAAATTTCATGCTCAATTGAGAGAATGTACATTTTCTACATGTTTGAAGAAATCCTTGAGGGTCTCTTTCCAAATATAAAACACGTATATCCCAAAGATTACATTTCTAAGTAGCCATCCTAGCTAAAACACACACACAAAATGATTTATGGTATTCATTGCAACTTTCTTGTTCATAACAAAAGAAATAAATGAAGGCTACAAATTTTCTACCAATGGCGTAAAATAGAGGATACTACTTCATCTTGTGAAATACTTTGCAGCAGTTTGAAAATATACTGAGTATACATGAATTGTCATGGACCAACCTTTAAGATATGTTAGAACAAAACCTATAATATAATCCAGTGTAAATAAAGTGTGTTAGTGTTTGTGTGTGAGCCTCCAAAGGTCCAGAAGAAGTCAGGGTAAATTATTGGCAGCAGTAACTTCTGAGTTGACAAGTGGACACTTGCAACTGTAGGATTGTGAAGTGGGACTGTGTGAGTCCCCCATGATTCTCACTTCCCTTGTTGACAGTGCCAGTCCTCCGGTGAATATGAGCTGGACTTTTAACTTGTTTTTAACAAATGAAACGTGTCAAAGGTGATGGGGTGTCACTCCTGTGTGTATGCTGCATTGTATGTGACTTCTTACTAGTTGGCTCACTCTAGAGACTATCTCCCTGCAGCCCTACCCAGCTCCCACCTTTCTCCCACTATTCCTCCCTCACTCTCACCACTCCCCTCATTCTGGTTTTGAAGAAGCAAGATGCCATTAATCCTGCAACCTAGCAGAATTCATGAGGAAACTCAGACACATGTCCTTCTCCAGTAGTCCAGGCTCCCGTGAGACCACTGCCCCATCCAAAGCCAGGGTTGCAGCCTGAAGACACTGAGAGAACCAGCAGAGCAGGGGAGACTCCTGACCCACAGAAACCATGATATAGTAAATAAGTGTCATTTTAAATGTGTGGAGATTTGTTGCGTAGCTCATAGGCAACCAATACCTTTCACTTTGCACTCATATTTATTGTGTCTTCCACAGAAAAATGTAAACCTATGTTGAAATGGAACTAACAACAAAACTGCTATTGTCATAGAATCAGACTACCTCCATTCTTGAGAGGCCCTGTGAGTCCCACTTATGTAAGAGAAGAGCACTGAAAGCCACACAGCCTCAGAGAATTCTGTTACAACTAAAAAATAGGTTCTTCTCTTCAAAAGGAAACCTACCACATTTAGGAAATCACAAATGTATACACAAAGAAGAAAGAATGAACAAAAGGCAGGAAGGACGGAAGGGAGGGAAGGAGGGAGGGAGGGAGGGAAGGAGGGAGGGAGGGAGGGAGGGAAGGACTATGCTCTACTTCAAATCATAACAAGATAATTATTTTTAACCATTTGATAAACAAGTTTTATCAAGGAAGGACATTCTTCAACTCAAAAGGAAAACTTACTCTGGAAGGGAAAAAAAACACCACTTTTTTCTCTTAGCAGAATTACAACTAATCAATTTAGAAGAAAATGCAGAATTTATAAGTTATCCCTTGACAATCATAGGAATAATAAATGATTCATCCAGGAAGACTGAACAGATCCTAAAATGTGTGTGAAATCTTGACGAGTAATGACATAGTTACATAGTCCTAAAGTACCTCCAACTTTCTAATTATAAAAGAGAAAAAGTGTAAAAGTGCAACTTCATAGTGAAGAAAGTTGTTCATCATCACCTTAAACAGAAAATCAAAAACAACATCACCAGTTATGTGTCAAACTGAAACAGAGCTCCTTCTGATAAAATGGAATAAGAATAACAAAGAATCCTTTCTGTGAAATCTCTACCAGAAATGCACAATATGGGTTTAATCATTAAAAAAAAATTAGACCAACCTAAATTGGGGGGATGGGAGAAAGTAGTAATCAAAAAATAACAACAAAAATACACCCTGAAATCTTTACACGTGCCAAATTCATGCAAGACAGGAAAATACTGAGAAATTCTTCCAAACCAAAGAAGACAAAACAACTAAATGTAATGTAAGACGTTGGAATGATTCCTTTTGGTATTAAGGACAGTCTTGGGAATAACGGGAAATCTAAATGAGATCTGAGGATTAGATGGTAGTCATGTATCAGTGTTAACTTCCTGATTTGGATGATTATATTGTGGGTACACAGGGCAATGTCTCTGTTGAAATTCATCAGTGATGAGACGTCAAACAATGACTTATTGAAAAACTGTCAAGGCTTAAAAGAAAAAAAAATAACAACTTATTCTATCCTTACAATACTTTGGTGATTTGAAAGTATTTTAAATTAAAAATAAAAAATGGTCATTATTATTTTTAACCAAAATAAGATATTTCCAAAGCAATCATTTTTGTGAATATTTTCATCAAGATTTACCAGTTATGAATTCTTTCAATCTAAGTCAAAAGATCACTATTATTGAAGTGCTTTAGTTCTAAAATCTGACTTCTTCCCAATATGTTTTGCCTCTAGTAGAAGATTGTCACCATCCAATATGGAGACTAATTGTTTTTTCATTCAAAAAAACAATTCTCACATGTGGTGAATGTCTATACATGATAGAATTTGAGACTAAGGCAATGGCCTCTTTCCCATGATATAACAGTATGTTTGAGGTAAAAATATCTAGTTTACTTGAGTCTTCCAAATAGGTAATTGATGTTTTCATTTCCCTTCTGTTTCATCAGGGCAATCAAAAAACTCATATATAAAACCACTGTTTTCAATTCCAAACACACACTGAAGTACACACACAAAGACCCACGTCATATGTGTCCATGACCCCAGTGATTGGACAAGACTACTCATTTCTAAATAACAGTAGCCTTTACTGGAACCCATTAGACCACTAATGTGCTTGTGCCTGAGCTAGAGACACAGAGCAGACTCCCAGATCTGTGTGGTTTTTACCAGCCGGTGCCATCTGTTTGCCATTGAAAGAATGCTGAGACCTACTTCCCACCACTTTTAAGAGCTCCATCAGAGGGACATCCAAGTGCTCTCCTAAGATGCAAATGTTACAAATCATTCTTCTTTAACAAGATATCTTATTCTTTAAGTTTTCAGTTTTAAACACTGCAAATCAAGGGTAGAAACAGACCCCAAAGAGGAAATATTTTGAAGAAGCAGAAGTAGGAAGTTTTCATTACTGTTCTCATTCACCCATTTGATGCATTTATTTCTCCTACTTCACCAAGCTCTATCTAGGCATTCATCAATAATTATTAAGATCTTACCTAATAATCCTCATCTTAACCTCAAGTACATGTGCATTTTAGTGACAGATTCTAAATGAACTAAAATCCCTTAAGACTTACAGACATAAATAACCTTTGGAGAAATGTCAAGCATCATTATCATTGGTGAAAGAATATTTGGAGCAAAACTCTTTCCAAAAACCACATTCTGCAAACATTTCCCTGCTGGACTCCACCTCGCCTCTCTGAGAGGTCCAGGGTAGTGGAGGAGGAGACTTATTCCCGCAGCAAAGAATAACAGCAGTTCTGTTACTTACTACAAGTATGATCAAGGATAGATGATGAAACTTTCTGATCATCAGAAATATATCAGGAAAATATAGTGAAATATATCAGGAAAACACAAATATTTATTTTTCTAAGATTATTGTTGTAATTGAATATTATGTTGCATATAAAGTGTCTGGCACATAGTAGGTGTGTAATAAATGGCAATTATTAGTCATAGAGCTTGCCCCATCCTCATAGGAAAATATGGTCTGTATTTTTACAATTTTGTTCTTTAAATAAATTTGTGACTACAGTTTAATAGTCCACATTTTCTGAAAATGAAGTATTTGTGTGAAGTAGATTTAACCAGAAATTTGTTGCTGTAGTTTTTATTAGTGTAGAAATGTTCTCAGTAATAAACACATTATCATAGCTAAGTGTTTTCAATTTCTGCTCTGTTGTAGCATTGTGGATAGAATTGAAAAAAAAATATTTGCTACTTGTGTTCTAGTGTAAGTGATACAGGAATTCTACATGGTTCTGAAATCCAGTGTTTTACATAAGCTGAGAAGGAAGGTATGCAGTCATTAAATTTAATATCATAAAATTATTCCTCTCTTGAAAAAAATAAACAAGTTTAATACTTTATGCCTCATGTTATAACTAGAAAATTAAAATCAACAAAATAATAGAGTAAATAATTTTTCTATGTCCTAAAAATTGCCCTTGAAGTAGCATCATCATATAACAATCAATGATTTACTGATTTGTGAAGGGATAAATTCATAAGAATGTTTCATAAACTGTACTTCCATAAAGTATGAATGTCTGACTATAAATGTTAGAATATCTTCTGATGTAGCTATTTATTGTTATTCTTTGAAACTGTGAAGAGGGTAACATTTGTTATGTTATATCAAGATTTTGTTTTGTTTTCCTAATGAGTCCTATTCTAAAGATCCCAAACTTGTTGAAATCAGTGTCATTTCTGTGAAGAGATTTTTCATGGTTTGTCAGTAAAAATAGAAATAATCATTTTAAATTCTGTCCATGAGTGAGATACTGTCCTAAGGACTACATTTAATCCTCAAAACAACCTTTAAGGTATGTATGTATTATTCTCATTTCTGAAAAGAGAAAATTGATCCTTTGAAAGGCAGAAGAACTCCACTTTTTCCACACCACCTAGTTGGCAAAGGTAGAATCAGTACTGAAACCCAGTTACTGGGACTCCAAAGCCTTTGTTCTCCATCTCTCAGAAAATCCATGAACTCATGTCCTGTGGATCCCATTCATATTCCAGATATATAGCTTTCAACATTGCTGTCACCTGCTCCAAAGAGCCAACAGAGGAGTTGCCAGCCTCAGTTATGGTACAAAGTGCCAAAACTACTTGAACTGCAAAATAGCTCACTCCAAAATCCTATCATGGCCCAGGATTAGAAAACCACCAAAAAGTAAGGAGGCAAAGTAAAAACTAATAAATAACTGAAAACACAGTTTGAGTGTTCCTGGAGCACACTCCTGTATCAGGCTCACCAGTCAGCATTACAAAAAGAAAAGCACTGATCAGGACATTATTTGACATGTGCTATGTGCCCCTCCTGCCTGTGACATATAACTGTCACTTCTTTACCACTGCTTTCCTGGGATTTGAGTTAGTAGAGTTGTCATGCACCAAAGAAGAAATCCTTACAGAACAGCTATCAACAGACCTGAACAGATAACTTGGAAAGTTTGCCAAACAGGTCTTATTCTGGATCCCACCCCTCCCAAAGAAAGAACAGAGTGAAAAACATGTGGTTCAGATGGGGTTTCTCTCTGACCTGAGGTTTGAGATATTATAATTTGTTGAAACAGTGAATTCCAAGACTACATTCTTAGAAAGAAGTCCATTATCATCCGGTATTAGGATTCTGGGATCTGGGATCTCTACAGTGAAAGAGTGAATAGTTTCCTTGACCACAAAGTTGGCAAGGAGAAATCAGTCAGAAGCCTCCCCCTGCCTGGGGGAGCGGATTGCCACTGTGAGCCCAAATCTAGACCTGACCTGGAGGCACAGTCTCAAAGGCTTTTGCTCCCTGTGCCCGGAAGCAGTTTGAGTCTGGGACTCTCCCCAGGGCCATCTGGGGCTGCCCGGGATGCTACAGCTGGCAGAAGATGCTACTGGCGTCCCTGAAGTTTGATCATTTTCAAGGCCAGTAACTACAATGGGTCTCCCACACCTGGAGGCTGATGAGTAATGAGTACTATTAAGGCTTATTTCAAATGTAAAAAAAAAACCTTGAAATAATGTACTAAATTGTTCAGAAGGTTGTTTTCTTAGTAAAATGCTACAGGATTTTCTTTAGCCATCCGGAGTTCCTGCCTTCATCCCAGTGCCGGTAAAAACAAAGGTGAAAGAATTTACAATGTTGCTGAGAACCTGAGGAAACTTCAGCTGAGAACCCGACGAGAGACTTCGGAGCTGTTGCTGTTTCTGCTACTACAACTTAAGCTAGCTGCCTGCAAAACTTTCCTGGACTGTGAGTTCAGCTAGCTGCCTGCAGAACTTACCTGGACTGTGATTTACCTGAACTGTGAGTTAATCTATTGAGACACTGCTTTATCTGGACTGAGACAACAAACTGTAATCTACGAGAAATTGTAACTTGATATCTTTGCTAACGGTATCATTGCTGGTATAATTTTTCCAAGGGCTTCTTGCATGGAGCCATCAATTAGCTTGGAATTGTAACATTTTGTATCCTCCCTTTCTGTTTCTAGCAGGTTATTTATGGTGTTTCTGTAAAAAACACTATGGTCGTTATTTAAATTAAACAAAAGGGGGAAATGTTAAGGTCTATAAACAAGTCAGATTGGCACCTGTTATTTTGCCAGAGAAATGTTAGAGTCTGTAAACAAGTCTAGATGGCGCCTGGCCAAATGCCAGAGGGAGTGGTTTGTAAAGTAACAAAAGCAAGCCATGAAGTGTGGAGATTCCTTATTGGTTGACTGCTGTATCTATTTTATGCTAATTAGATAAGCCATGTAAAATCTATAAATACCACTCCTGTCCTACAATAAATGGCTCTCACTCCTGCTGCATCAACGTACACAAGTTATTCGTCACCCCCGGTTATTTTGCTGCAGCCGGACTGCGGCAAATGGGGATGTTATTTTTTCACCTAAGCCTTTTAGCATTTTTTCAGATCTAGAAAACAAACAAACAAACAAAAAAGAATAAAATTGTGAAATTAAATGCTGTAAGAGAAAACATGCAAATTATAATTGCTTTATTATTAAGGTGTTATTCTGGATAGGTACAATGTTTTTCTCAACTTTTTTCAATGTTATGCAATCCATACGATTTACCAAGAACTCTTCATAAGGAGTACTTTCTTTTATATTTTATTCAACTTTAAAAACAGTTTAAGTGCCCTTTAAAAAAGTAACACATTGGTGAGGAAAGGGGAAAGTACTGGAATTTTTTGTTTGTGTATATTAAACCTTAGTGCTATAGCCAGGGTAAGGGATTACTCTTAGCTGGTCCCATTATTGGACTCAACACAAGATGAGGGGCGACAGAAGTATTTATCAGCAATGAAGGAGCTGCCATTTTTATCAGGAAATTGACAACACCAAAGAAAGAAAGTACCCAGGAGTGTTGTCAGCACTGGAAAGTGGGTAAACGGGGGTGATGATAGGTCCAGTTTCTTATCTGTAGAATCAGTGACTAGACCTTAGTCCATGACAATTCACCAAAGTGATTAGAATCTCTGAGCTGTTTAGGTCAACAGCAGGAGGACTTCAGAAGGTGGTGCACTGATACCTCTGAATGATAACCCATCAGAATGTATCAACAAGATATGTCCTTAACAAGTACAGCTTTGGAATTCATGAAAATGACTAGGTTTCTGAATCTCTAATTTAAATTTCACATTATCTGTACCCCAGAAACAAAGATGAAGATGATTTTTCTTTCAAAGCCTTTGCCTTTGCCTTCTGTAATTTTCCTAAATCATTCTAATACTAATAATGTTGAATTCTAATAATGCTGAATTTCAAGCTAATCACTCAGGCCATAGATTAAATGATTAAAGTGGATTTCAGTTTTCAAATAAAATGTAATAAAGAATAGTTTCCTATTAACAGTCTGATGCTCATATTTTGCCTTTGATCAGAACATCTATAAAAATTAAATATTTGTCATTCTTATAAACAAATGCTACATAGCATAAAGACTTTAAGTATATATTATTAACATATTTGAACAATAAAATAATTAGACACGATGAGCTTCCAGAGAAAAAAGAATATTGATTAATAAAAATAAAATAGGAGGGGTTGGGGCTGTGGCTCATTGTTCGCACGCTTGCCTAGCATGCATGGTGAGGCACTGGGTTCGATTCTCAGCACCACATATAAATAAAATAAATGTCCATCAACAACTAAAAAAATTAAAGAAAAAAATTTTTAAAAATTAAAAAAAGATAAAATAGGATTTTGAATGGGAAAATGTTTATATTAGTTCCCACTCTGATATACATGAACTTTTTGGTTTTATTCAAGTCACATGTCACTTTATAACCTAAATGTACTTATAAGCAAAATACAGTTTGTTCTGTCTCTCTCAAAATCTCTTAAGGAATAAAATATACACAACTTCCCAAAAAGGTTGCTATAGTGATTGCTCAAAATGTTTGGTTAGGCTGGGGTTTAGAGCACTTGCCTGGCACATGTGAGCACTGTGTTCGATCCTCAGAACGAAAGAAAGAAAGAAAGAAAGAAAGAAAGAAAGAAAGAAAGAAAGAAAGAAGGGAAAGGAGGGAGGGAGGGAGGGAGGGAGGGAAGGAAGAAAGGAAGGAGGGAGGGAGGGAAGAAGGAAGAAAGGTAGGTATTGTGTCCATCTACAACTAAAAAAAATTCTTTAAAAAATGCTTAATTATTAGTACAAAATGAATCACGTGAGCACAAAGGTATAAAGCAGAGCTTTATATAATGTAGCTGACATTGGTATTATTCCCCCAACCCCCCATCCTGATTATTGACAGGGAATGGTTGAGAGAAAGCACCAAGGACAACCCAAGCAGGGATAACTGACTGGGCTATCAAGAGGTCCTTGAAGTCAGGGACCCAGGACATAGGGTCTTCAATATTAGTGCAGGTCAGAGAACAGACAGTGCCAATGGTGCAGCTCTGCGTGGCCTTCTGCCAGGGCTCTGAGTAAGTGGAAGAGTGCTGAGCTGGTGACTCATTAGCAGTCAAGTTGCTGTAAGTGGGAACCACCTGTAGTTAAGACAAGTGCCCCCATTGAATTTAGGAGAACATGAGAAAACTCAGGAAAGACTGATCTCTTTGACGTGAGGTGCAAAGTCTTCAGTTCAGGCTCACATAGCTTTCTAGGAATTCCTTCTGGCCATGCCTGTGTCTGACGAAAGCTTCTCTTCCAAGCCTACATTTTTTGAGGAAACAGGGACGGAGGAACTGGAGGTCCCTATAGCTACCTGTACTTAGGTGCTGCCTTCTTAATAACACTGAGGAATATGGATTACCCTTTAATGAAAAGTAAGCGGAAAGAAAAGAAGGGAGGAAAGAAGGGATGGAAGAAGGGGAAGGGGAGAAGAAAGAAAAATTATTTCCCTTTAGTTCTGTGTATAACCCATAGACAGGAAAGGCCCTGGTACTTAGAGTTCTGTCTCAGATATACTTAAGTTTTACTTAAATTCAGTTTTCTAAACCCAAACACTATCACCATTCACAGTATTCATGTTTCTTTCCCCCCATCTTCTCCAGAGCACTTTCCTTATCATGGAAGTTAAATCCTGAGTAGACATTGTCATTACTACTTGATAGTTTTCTGTCTCTTCTGACTTCACTGTTTTATCTTTATTAGCTCACTAGTTCCCTCTGATCCTCCAACTGGACCTGAATCAGGCTTCATTTTCTCCTATTTTGTTTTTCTAAACTTAAAATATTCACACACAAACACAAAGATTCTGGCTCCTGCCACTTCCTTTTCTTTCTTCTCATTTCTAAATGTCCAACAACCTTTAGTTCTCCTATTTTCTCTGTGTTGTCTCATGGTTTACTGAGGTTGTAGGGCTTCAAAAAAGAATAAGAGATACTACAAGATTTTTGTCACATCCTAACACAGTTACATCCATTTTCTTTCAGAGCTAGGTATATGTTAGTTCAGGAACTTCTAGCTCTGAGGGGCTAGGTTGAGAAATAAACTGAGATCTGCTTTAGTTCCTCCTACATGTGATCTGATGTTTGTCTCTAGCAGCCTTTTAAAATTTTATCCTTATTCTGTATGCTAGGCATTTTCATGATAATGTGCCTTGATATGGTTCTGTTGTAATTTTGCACCTTTAGGGTTCAATAAGCCTCTTGTATTTGGTGTTCCATTTCATTCTTTAGATCTGGGACATTTTCAGATATTATTTCATTGAAAAGATTGTGCCTTCCTTTGGTTTGTATCTCCATGCTTTCATCTATCCTGATATATCTTAAATTTGGTCTTTTCATGTTATCCCATATTTCTTAGAAGTTCTGTTTATGGTTTCTTAAAATCTTTTTTTTCTTTTTTTAAATTTTTATTATTAGTAGTTCAAATCATTACATAGCTCTTGACATATCATATTTCATACATTTGATTCAAGTGGGTTATGAACTCCCATTTTTACCCAGTATACAGATTGCAGAATCACATCGGTTACACATCCACATTTTAACATACTGCCATACTAGTGTCTGTTGTACTCTGTTGCCTTTAAAATCTTTTTTCCATGGTCAACTCTATTTTCAAGATTATATATTTTGTCTTCATGGCCTGAGGTTGTCTTCCAAGTGATCTAGTCTATTGCTGGTACTTTCTACTGAATTTTTAATTTGATTTATTGTTTCCTTCATTTCAAGAATTTCTGTTTTTTCAAAGTTTCTTTATTGAAGTGATATTTTGCTACTGGTATTTGCTCTCTTATATCATCCTTTACTTTGCAGATCAGTTTAACTATGTACATTCTAAACTCCTTCTCTGATATCTCTTACACTATGGTGTCAATGGATTCTGTTATTAGAATGTGTTGGTTTGCTTGGGGCAATTTGTTTCCTTGTTTTTTCATGTTGATTTTTGTGTCTACCCATCTAAGAGTACGGATCTGAGGCAGTAGAATTTCTACTCTGTAAACTTATACTGCCCCTGAAGGTTTCCCGTACCTTACTGTTTAGGGAGAGACAAATAAGAACAATGACCATTGCAAACAATTTACAGCATTAAACCAAATAGTTCCTACTATGATATCTTCAATGTTAATTATCACAATAAATAGAAATGATATGATCAATTACTCTCTATAATAAAAACAGCAAGTTTGCAAATGGGTTTACATTTTAAAATGATGGACAGGAGAGAATAGAAGTGATATAGGATGTGATGGTTCTGAGGGAGGAGGAGAGAAGAAGAGAAGTACAAGTTTAAAGGAAGAGTGAAACAGAGAACAAGAGAAACAGGTAGGAGAAAACAGGTAGCGACTGGCTATTAGCAGAAGAAAAGAGAGAATCAAGGGAAACAGGTAGGAGAAAAAATATATATAAAGCAAAAAAAAATACACAAAAATAAAAATACAAAACAAAACTAAAATATATTAATCAAACACAAAAATAATTAGTTGACAAAAAACTAATCCATGTATAATAACTGGCTTCAAAAATATTAGAGATGAGAAGGAATAAAAACAGAAAACTGTATAAATGTCCATGGACCATTAAGGTCACAATTAAATAGTGAAAAAGAATTAAAAGAAGGAGAGAGACAAAGAGAGACAGAGAGAGAGAAAGAGAGAGAGAGAAAGAAAGAAAAGAAAAAAGAATTTTGGTGAAAACTTAAAGAATTTTTTCTGTTGGATTTCAAAATATTATCTGCTTCTCTTCTCACTGGTTTTAGGTGGGTTCTCCTGGAGTGTGATGCTCCACACTCTGGATTGCTGGAGTGAGAGAGATAATCCCACAGGCGGAGTTTCTGGAAGCAGGGCTTATGCTTAGGTGGGCTTCAGGCTCTTTGCTGAATTCCAATTGATCTGGAGATTTTAGATCAGCACATCTTCAGTAATCAGTATTTTCTGGTCCATGCTGGAAGACTTTACCCAGGGATCTCCCTTGGGTTCCACTGGAGTGGTGGGGGACCCAATTCTTTGTCCCCTATGTCACCTACAGACCCCACGTTTCCTGGTCTTGGGTTAAGTCTTCAATTTCTTCTACCCCCATGCTTCCAAGTTACCATTTCTCTAGCCAGTACTGAAAGCAGTCAGGTTGGAGGGGGAGGGGTAGACCTGGGCAAATTTCTGAGACCGCTTGTCCCCTGTGTAAACCTCTTGCCAGGTTTGAATTTCTTCTGGGCACTTAAGCACACTCTATGTCATTCTGTCATGCAGTGTGTGTTTACCTGGCCTGTACTTTGGGCCAAACCCAGGTTTGCCAGAGATGGGTTTTCTCAGTTGCCAGTCCCCACACCACAACTGCAAAATTGTTCCTTCCTTTGTCCTCCACATGCCTCAGGAGAGATGGTGGTTTCTTTCCCCATGGACGGATATCGAGGAGCAAGTCTTTCAGGTTTGTTGGGCAATGTCCTTGGTCTCTAAATGCTCTGTGACCAGACATGCCTCAGGCCTCCCCAAAATTCAGTTTCCTTTAATTTGCTTATCCCTCTGCTATGCTCACGGAGGGACCCCTCTGGCTGGAGCTTCTGGCCTGACTGTGGTAGAGGCTGTGCTGCAAGAATTTTTTTCTTATTTTATTATGTCCAACCTCCTTTGTCCCTGGTCTGTTTTGAATGTCTAGTTTTATGTCTCAGTGAAGTCTTTCCTTTTTTTTGTTCACCCATCTTTCAGAGCCACAGTCTGCTTTTTTTGATTTCACTCCATGGAGAACCCAGGAATGTAACCTGCCACAGTCCGGCTGCAGCAAAATAACCTGGGGGTGACGAGCAATTTGTGAAGACTGATACAGCGGGAGTGAGAGCCATTTATTGTAGGACAGGAGGGGTATATATACATTCCACACAGCTTACCTTAATTAACATAAACTAGATTCTGCTGCAGCCCGGCTGCAGCAAAATAACCGGGGGATGACGAATGACTTGTGTACGTTGATACAGCAGGAATGGAAGCCGTTTATTGTAGGATCTGAGCGGTATTTATACATTTTACACAGCTTATCTAATTAGCATAAAATAGATACAGCAGTCAACCAATAAGGAATCTCCACACTTAATGGCTCACTTTTGTTACTTTACAAATCACTCCCTCTGGCATTTTGCCAGGTGCCGTGCAGACTTGTTTACAGACTCTAACATTTCTCTGGCAAAATAACAGGTGCCAATCTGACTTGTTTACAGACCTTAACAAGATACAGCAGTCAACCAATAAGGAATCTCCACACTTAATGGCTCCCTGGTGTTACTTCACAAACCACTCCCTCTGGCAAAATGCCAGGGGCCATTTTGACTTGTTTACAGACCTTAACAGAAATCTCTATTCTGCTATCTTGGATCTCTCCTCATTTTATTTTTTTAGTTAAAAGAAGGAAAAACATATGTGATGCACCCTTTTTGTCATGTGACAAAATTAAATATACTTATCTTTTTTTTATGCATTTATAAGGTCTTGATTTAACATCTGAGCAGCCATCTTAAATGTCAACTGTCATTCTTATGAAGTAAGTTTTGCTTTCCAGTACTTCCTATTACCGGAACTCCCCGCACCCCCATTAGTGACCTACCCCATGGTACCATAACCCTGCGCCAATTCCAGAGAGACAGGACCCATTTGGTCTGGAAAGCCCATGGAGCCATCAACCTAAGCCAATCCCATGCTATTCCCACCCGCCCAGCTCTGACACAAGCACCCCTGAGCCTCTCCCACAGCACCACAGCTATGACTCCAAACCCCTACCCCATAAAAGCTGAACCCCCAAACATCTCTCCTCTATATAGAGAGATGGGCTTTATTTGTCAGCTTTGACAAATAAATTTTCATGTGGATCTCTGCCTGGTTTCAGTCCTTCATTTCATGCTCGCCTGTCTCTTGCTTTCTCGCTTTCCTTTCAGCATTCATTCTGTTTTTCCTGTGTGCTTATCTTCCTTCTTCATAATTAATATTTTAAACAGTTCCTACATAAGGTCCTCTTGACTGACGATAAAATTCTTAATCTTGGAAACAAATATTTTAACCTTTATTTTGCACTTACTTGTGGAAGATAATAAGGTTGGGTATAAAATTTTATACTTAAACAATTATTTTCCCTTAATCATTTAAGAACTAAAATTTGCTATTTTTGTTATGCATTTTTGTTGACTCAGGTTCACTAAAGATTTATCAGTCTGGGTTTCCCCCCATTCTGGTGGCTATTAACAGTGACAGTAGTCTCTCTTGTTAGGAAGAGTAAGTGCAATGAGCCTAAATAAAAAATATTTGTATTAATTCACTTTTGTACTCAGAGCAAACTTATCAAATGAATTTTGAAAAATAGGCAGATATTTTCTCTTCATATACCACTTCCCTATCATTCTCTACATTCCCTTATGCTCTTGAGTTCTTCCTAATTAACATGTGCATCTCTTACTGTTCTTTTACTTTTTCTTTCACTTATGTACTGCACATGAATTCTTTTGAAACTTCTTTAAAATCATTAGCTGTCTTCTACTATATGTAGTTTATTAAATCCATTACAATAGGTTGACATAAGAATATTTTTGATTTTCAAAATTTATAATCAATTCCTTTCCATAATTCTCTTTTTTCATCTTACCTTAATGCAACTTTATAATATTCTATGCTTTAGTAGAACTTATTTCTACATTTATCTCTTCAATTTTCTTAGAAACTTTGTTTGAAGTTTGTGTCAACCTCCCCTGAAGTGAAATTCATATTTTTGTTAGATGTATAGATGCTCCTCAGCTTACAGTGGAGTAACATCCTGATAAACTAATCATAGGTTGAAAATATCACAAATCAAAGATGCTTTTGACACCCTTAAGCTACACAGCATTCTAGGTTAGCAACACAGTGTGCCATGTTCGGTTGCTTTCCTTCCTGATCATATCACTGACACTGCCCTACATCAGAGTGTCTGTTGTACCACATTATCACTAGCCTGGGAAATGATCAAAATCAAGTTCTAGTTTCTGGTCTTGTTTTTATTGAATGTGTATTGAGTTTATACCATCATTCAGAAAATTGCAAGTTAGACCATTGTGAATCAGGGAAATTTATGTATTTTAGCATCTGATTTCTTTCTTTCTTTCTTTCTTTCCTCCCTCCCTTCCTCCCTCCCTCCCTTTCTTCCTTCTGAACTTAGAGTCTCTTCACCACTGAACCACATTCCCAACCTTTTTTTTTTTTTTTGAACTGTCATATTGTATTTTATTTTGAGACAGGGTCTCAAGAAGTTTCTTAGCCTTGCAAAGTTCCTGATGCTGGCATCAAACTTGCAATCCTCCTGCCTCAGCCCACTGAATCACTGGGATTAAAGGCATGTTCAATCATGCCTAGCATCTGATTTCCATGTAACATCTTTCCCGTATCTCAGTGAGGTTGTTTTTGTTTGATTGCCTTTCCGTTCATTTTCCTCTGTGCTAATCAATCTCTGCTTAACCATCATTAATTGTCAAGATTGCATCATCTGAGGGCTCCTGCTGAAAGAAACACTGGGGACCACAGACATGTTTACCAATCCACTATGTTCCTGGGTTTATCTTTTGGCTTCTGAGATTGGTCTTATCACAAACCTAGTTCAGAGCTTACTACAGTCCATTGGTACAGACAGCAGTTACTTGTCACTTTCTTAAACTCACTGACAAGACCTAGGGATGGTGTCTTGAAGTTTAGGGTCTTGAGTAATAAGGCTAACTGCAAGGCGCTATTTATTTATATCACTTTATTTTTGCCCTATTATCCTTTAGGGTCAAAAACTTTAGTTGTCACTTGTCTGCTTATTATAGAATTCAAAATGACTGACTTTATGACTTAGAGTTTCTGATTCAAAGAGGTATTCTTTAAAGAATGCTTATTTCTCTTCATTTTCTATTTTAGCTTACCCATCCTTATTCCATGTGTAATTATTAATTTACAAATGTATGTGCTTATCAATGCAACTTTAAATACAAGAGTAAACTTCTCGTGCCTTCCTGACCATAAGTGTTCATGCCTTGTTTTCTTGTAAAATATGAATTTTTCAAAACAAAAGAATAATTAAAAGAATGTCAAGTTATACATCACCACTCTGTCTCTAATAGCTCTCACAACAACAACAACACATATAAGAGCCATAAACACTGAACCCAGCATTATACAGAAGACTCTTGGTATGAGCTGGTAATGCTGACGCATTTTGGAGTAATAGTCACAACTCTTTCTGAACCAACTGAGAAATAAGCGTCAGAGGCAGATAAGGATCAAAACATACATAGGGAAACCCAATTGGAACCTGGTTGGAACTTGATTCACTTTTTTTTTGTTTAGTTCAAGAGAGCTTATAGGATAAACAAGACATCTAGCAAGCCTGTGGAATGAACTTCTAAGCACAGAGAATTATACTACACCCTCTGCAAAAGGTCACATATGCTCAAAATTGTGCTTGTCAGCTTTCTGTTTGCCATAGCAGATCCCTGGTACAAAAAATTTGTAAAGAGAAAAAAAATTATTTTTATTCAGTTCATGGTCACTTGGCCCTGTTGCTTTTCAGTCTGTAACAAGGAGCAACCTTCATGGCAGGGAGCATGTGGCAGAGCAAGGCTGCTCAATTCACAACTAGGACAGAAAGAAAGAGGAAAGGATTGGGATCCTACTATTCCCTTCAAAGACACACCTCCAAAGGCTTCCCATTATATCTTACCCCTTTTATGGTTTAGATATGAGGTGTCCCTCAAAAACTCATGTGTGAGACAATGTAAGAATGTTCAGAAGCGAAATGAATAGATTATTATGAGAATTGTAACCTCATCAGTGGATTAATTCACTAATATGGATTAACTGAATGGTGACTGTAGGCATATAGGATACGACTGTAGGAAGTAAATTATTGGGGACTTGCCTTTGTGGGTTATATTTTTTCCCTGGTGAGTGGAGCTCTATGTTTCCTGGCTGTCATGAACTGAGTAGCTTTCCTCCTCCACATCCTTCAGCCATGATGTTCTGCCTCACTTTGTGCTCAGAATTATAAAGTCAGTCATCAATAGACTGAATCTCTAAAATTGTGAGCCAAAATAATTTTTTTCTCCTTTAAATTGTTTTTGTGTCTTTTGGTCACAGCAATGTTGACTTAAAAGATCCCTTAAAGGTTTTGGTACCTCCCAATGGTGCCAACCTAATGATGAAATCTTTACCACATGACCTTTCGGGGATACTTATGCAAACCTTAGCAAAAGCCACCACATTATTTATACCCAACTGGCAAATGCAAACCAATGTTTGTCTCTCTTTTTCTCAGGAGAAAAGTCAATGAGAGAGGGAAACCAACCTGCGGTATACTCTTATTTATGAATATATCTGTGAATTATCTGAAGAGTTTGTGAAAATGCAGATCCAGTCCAACCAGGTGTGGCCTGAGGTTTTGCATTTGTCACATGCTCCCAAGTCAGGCAGATGCTGGTTTTGAGTAGCAGCTTCCTATAGTGGGGCTTTCGATGTCCATTCAGGGGATGCCCTAGGTCACAAATATTTTTTCATAATACAAAGCCATTCAGTGGAGTGTTTTGGTGGGTACATGGCATGGGTTGGTTAATCCACTAAAGATAAAAGATGTGAGAATCCTAGTATCTTTTATAAAGAAATTCACACAAACACACACACACACACACACACACACACACACACACACATATATATATATATATATATATATATATATATATATATATATATATATTTTTTTTTTTTTACAAAAATAAGCCTGACATGGTGGTGCATACCTGTAGTTCCAGTAACTTGGGAGACTGAGGCAGGAGGATCACAAGTTCAAAGCCAGCCTCAGCAACTTATAGAGGGCCTAAGCAACTTAGCGAGACCCTGTCTTGAAAAAAAAAAAAAAAAGGCTGGGTGTATGGCTCAGTATTTGAGCTCTTCTGGGTGTAATCCCTGGTACATTTTTTGAAAAGAAAAAAAAAGAAATAAAAACAAAAAAGAAAGAAAGGAATTCACAAGAATCTAAAACTATAACCCTCATTTCACTAGTTTCTTATTTTGAAGAACATAATTATGTTTATAAAAATGTTATCCATATTAGCATGTAATGGATTTATTTTCATTACAAAATAAGATAAATATATTTTTTCCAGTTCTTATTTGTATTATGGTAAATATCAGTAGATATAATTCATATGGCCAAAGTTTTGGGGATGCCCAATCATTTTTAAAAAGCTTTCCAAGCATTTGAGATTCACTGCTTTCTGATGTATGGAAGTTTATTTTTCCTTGGTCAAGACAAACATGATGAAAGAGAAAGTATGTTCTCCTACTTTAAAGCTATGTTAAGAAAACATTGAGAGCCCACATATTACACCTTAGCACAAAGTACCTGTGGACATTTTTGTAGGAAAAAATAGAAGAGTTGGCTATGGCATCTGCTCTTTTTAATGGAATGTCAATAAACATCCAGGGAGTTCTTCTTCAAGTGCCTTACTGTTGGGAAATGACAGAAGAAGAAAACAAGTGAGTCTTAATCCCAAAATATGCTACCCTGCCACAAATTAGATGAGTCAGTTTATCCTTGGCTTCCTTAAAGCCTCATGTTTTCTCACCCATCTCATGGAGAATATTTGGGACTGTATTTTCATCCAGGATAGGCTAGTATTTTCTTTGTTGAACATGCTATTTCTGTTCTATGAGTTTCTTCTACTTGGGAAAATACATGTGAGGCAATGCATCAAAGAATTCATTTGTTAACTTTACATGTGGTAAAAATATCAAATGCTTCTGGAAGCTTCCAGCCAACATTATACCACATGTGCTTAGTTCAACTGCTTCCACCATGCTTTCACCACCTGAGCTTGATAAAAGTATACTGTTGACTATCACATTAAGCTTATTCTAATGGAAACACTCAGACATGGGTTTTGTTTTTTGGTTTGTTTTCTATGCCTAGCAATGCATTTCACCATTTTCAACTTTTCCCAAATGTTTACTAGTGTGTAAAGTTTGCATTGGATGGGCCAGTTGAGGTGCTGTTTTCCTCCTTTTCTTATGCCTCTGGTATGGTGAGTCATTACTAAATTCCCTGTTTAAATGGATCTATTTTATTTTCTATCTTAAAGCAGATTATATAATATTGACCAACTTGAAGCCAAAGAAGCAGGTGCTTGTCAAAGGTCTATACAGGCCAGTTCTAGCGCTGGAGGCATGTGCAATGAGGGACATTGTCCTTATTCTCTGTGTAATGACAATCTACCAAGTGCAAGAGGAACACAAAGGTAAGCACACAAATGGCTTTAATACTCTCAGGGACCATAGACACAGGAAGACATGAATAAGAAAGTTGTTTTTTTGTTTTTGTTTTTTGTTTTTTTAATAGTTCACCCAGAGAACAGAGGTAATGTCTATTAGAATAGACAGTTTTCTAAACTGTTTTGAACTTTCCACTTTTTAACATCAGGCTTTTCTCTAAACTTGGGACCTGAAATGTCTCAAATGTATTTATTCTTCACAGCCTTAATGATTCTCCTTCAAAATCTTCTATCACAACAAAGTCAGAGATAAACTCCTTGAAGCAAAATTTAAACAGACATGAAAGAGTTAAAACAAAATCCTCAACTACTGTAATGGGTATTTAAGAATAATAATAAATTTATTGTTCATTTTCTTTGTACACAATATTTCACACAGATACACACACACACACACACACACATACACATACACACATCTTCATAAGAATCAGTGAAGTCTGTACAACTGTTGTCACTCTTTTGCACATGAGTAAATAAGTAGACAAAGTGTCTAATAGTTTCCCTGGTATCATAGACAGTGATAGGCTGGGATTTTGGCATTGCTGTTTTTGAGGATGTGCTAAAGTGCACAGAAAGTTAGTCCACAGTAAATGTTCTCATAGTTTGATAGAATAATTTTTGTTATCATGCTCAGTCTAGTAGCTTGCTCTAACTACTAAGAGCCACAGTGATCAGTACTCTTCCATACTGTAGGGTCAGGCACAGATGAAGCAGGTGAGCCAAGTATCTCTTAAGAGTTCTCATTGGAGGAGGATTTGCTTAAGTTCCAGGATTTCACAGGCATTGCAATATTTCATAAGATAAATCAGACAGAATAATGGAAATATGGAAATAAAATTAAATATCAGTTTTGATTAATCATAAAAGTGACAATTCTGCAATTAGTATATCAGCCTAAATAAGAGATGTTGACAATTCTGATACAGACCAACATGGATCTGCATAGGTGAGTGACAGAAGAGAATAGAAACTTCAATAATAGAGTAAGTTAATTACTTGGCATTGTAATTTTTAGGAATAATGTCAGATAAATTTGCTAACATCAGACCAATAAACATAGACTATCTTAGCTCAATATATTTTATTGAGTATTCTTTGGTGAATTCTTTGAATCAAAAGTATTTAAATTGTCTACCATATGCAAGGTACTAGACTAAGGGAAACATAACATGGCAAGCAAAAATGGGGTGTTAATCCAGATTCTTTCTGGTTTAGGTGACAGCACCCCTAATTATAGTGGCATAAACAAAAGGAAATATTTTGTTGATATGGCTGGATTCGATGATTCTAATGATTTACTGCTCAATATTTTATCCTACTTTTTCTCTGTCTTCACCCACTCTCACTTTTGGTTGGCTTCTTTCTGAGTCTCTTTCTCTTTGGTGACATCTCTAGGATAAAAGCGTAATCAGCAGGACTAAAGTAGATTCTTTTTGCTCTTCCTTCTTGACTCCCAGCTGCTCTATATTCCCCAGCTTCCTGCCCACAGTCTTATATCTGGGTGGGGCCATATGGCTTTAACTGCCATATGGACTATATTTCATATGCTGCTTCCAAGTATGCTGCTTCCAAGAAAAAGCAAATAAGGAAGGATGTGCCTTTACTTCCTTTCTCTTTTCTTTCTTATGTTAGTATTATTAGGGGCAACAGGTTAAGAATGGGACATGATTGCAGGATAGAATAAGGTTGGTTCCCAAATAACTGCACAGAGCAGCACTGTACCAGCCATCAACCCATAATGGACTATGCCACGAGCAAAGAATGCACTCTGTGTGAAGCCATTGAGAATTTAAGAGTGTTTGTTACAGCATTCAGCTTTCCTTTTAAATGTGTAGTCCTTAGATTCCCTGATGACAAGGTGGGGGGGTGCATTTAGCTAATGGTTTGAGCAAGTGTTCCAAGCAAGACTGCAATGGGCAGAGTTCTTTGCAGAACCAGCTGCTCTGGCCAGGTGTAAGGAGCACTCTTGGTTGCCAAGTTTGATGTCCAGTGTCCAGATCTATGGGGAAAAAATAGCTTTGTTCAAACACACGGACAGAATTTCCCTGAACAAATATATTTTTATATTAGAAAAACAATGGTAAAGAAAGGTGATAAGTAAATATCAGTAAACACCCACATACATAATTTTTTAAAAATAATTTATCTGTGTTTTGCTTACTTAACATGTCAATTCATGCCTCTCATTTACCAGATACTGAGCTGAGAACTGGAGATAGAGTGGAAAGAAGACCTTCAGGGATCCTGTTTTGATAGAGCATGCATTCTGATGAAGAAAACAGACACAGAGAGGGAGAGGGGATCCACTGAGAAATGGAAAGAATCTGGAAAGAAGGATGGGGAGGCCAAAACCGATTCTGAGATATTGAGTTATTTTTATGCAAAAAAAGTTTGTTGTCCGGTAGGACAATTCTATCAACAATCTAAAGCTAAAACTAGATTTAGGGGAAAAATATCATAGTCTCCAGATATAATTTTGCATTTTCCAGAGGGTGAACTGACTGGGCTGGAAGCTTTTAGCAGAGACTCTAATGAGTTAGCTTGTCCTTTAATCATATTTTTTAGGTTATTTATGGATTCCCTGAATATTTAACAGATTTAGTAGTGAAGTACAAATGAGAGGCTTTCTTTATATCATACTGAAAGTTTTCTTCTGTCAATACCTCCATCACACTTAGGTTCAACATACAACATTTTTCTTATTTAATTTTCTAAAAGAAAGTCATTGAGTAAACTAATGGATAAAATAATTACCTATTTAAATAATGCTTGCTGTCAGACAAGTGTGAGTCTGAGCTGCAGAAAAAAAAAACAGGTTAGAAATTGTATAGTTAATTGTAAATATGTCTTTAGTAATTTACAGTTAATTCCATAAAGTCACAAGTCAGAAGAATTCTTTTAGGTTCAACAGTCACTGAAATGTTTGAACTCAAACTGACATGGGCCATTAAGGGTCTGGTGACCTTCGTGGTCAAATCTGGTAGGGACTGCCTTTAGAGGATAGTTTTGAACATGGGCCACAGTCTCACACAACACAGCACCACAGTCGTATCCTTTCCTACTCACCTCCATCTAGAAAGAATGTGATGACCCCGTTTGGCACCAACAGAGACAGGAAAGGATTTTTTGATGAACTGATGCAGGGTTCTACGATGAGAAGGAAAGGAACAAAAGCTGGCTCTGGAAAGAGCTACACAGGATTCCATGAGCAAAGATGAGTTTTCTGAACTGTAAATCAATAAAGCCTGTTTCCGCTTCTCATTTGAAGCCTCAAGCTCATCTGTTCCAATTTTCAAAGGGCAGCAATGACAGTTTTGGGTCTCTGTGGGGCTTCAGCTGGAGTGAAAGGGATGCTACCAACAGGTACAGGTCCTGCCAACTGGGTGGTGGTTGGGGGCAGGATGGGTGGTGGACCCCTATAAGGGAGTCCCTTCCTAGGACTCAGATCAAACTTTCCTTCAGTCAGTAAATCAGGGCATCACTTTCTGTTACCAAAATGATAAACAGTTGGGAAGCCAGGATGTGGAAGAAATGGCATCTCTTAGGCAAAAAGAACGTGAATCAAAACTGCAATGTCTTTGCCTGAATTGTAACCTAGATAACTGCTTTTCCACCTGCCAGTACCCTACTAGGAAAGGTGTGTTAGAGAGGTATGTGATATCCATTGACAGTTATGAGTAAATGAGGCTCTACCTGCCATCTAAGCACCTTGCAGAACCCTCCACATCGTGGGGAGGGGGAAACACATTGATCAGGCAGCTGGTATCTCCATTTCCTTATATTCAGCTTTGTTTCACACATTAGCTCCATATCAGAATAAAGCAAGTGCATTAAAATGGAAATATTGAGTAATTTCAACGAAGACTGTGATATTTCCGAAGCTTGAACAAAGTGATATTAAGACACAAACTTAGCCTAAAAAAGGTGTGATTGTAGGACTCAGGAACAACAAATATTACTACAATTATAATCACAACTACAACTACTACTCATTAAGTTATTTGAAATCTGTGCTTGAAATTTGCCATCATGAAGGAAAAATAAAAAACCTCAAATGTTTCAAATTACTCTTGTGTGGGAATTCCCAATTTTCCATGTGTTTCCAGTAAGATTTGATTTCAAGATAATTTCTGGAAAATATAGAAAAAAAAGAATTTGGGTAACTCATAAAAGCAAGTTATATGTGCATAATTGTGTGAGAAAAGCTAAAACAACATTTCACAACTGGTCAGCATAAAAAATGACTTGTCGGTTTTACTTTACAGATAACACCTGTATGTTTTAAATAATACATATGCACATTATTCATTTGAAGACTTTTTATAGTATAAAGTTTCTGTGTATAGGAAATATAATGATCTAGCTTTTATAAGAATTTATTTTTATGATATTAAATAAAACTGATTCCAAAGCATATATTATCCATCACGATAGATAGATAGTCAAAATTTGTCCTATTCAGATAGCAGAGAAAATGATTTTGAATTTTATCAGGCATGCAGGAAACTTCTTTGTGTTGGGGGGAACCTTGACACTGCAGATCTCAAGAAAGTTTTCTTTGCAAGGGAGAGGGAACAATTGGTCTAATCCCTTTTTCTGGTGTCTAAGCTTTGATCAAAACTTCATATTCATACATCAATGCAGCCTAGAGGGAACCCTAAGTTAGGGTGGGTGCTTGGGCATGACTATACATGCTAATATGTGTTGTGTGTGCTAATGTGTATGAGATTGTGTGTGTGCACTGCTGCATTAAGATGAATGTTCTGCCACTGTGGAGTAAAGGAAGGTTTGGGAAAAGGAGGGAAGGATTGTAGAGGAGCAGTTTCACCCTCTAAAATCTTGGGACCAAGTGGTAAATATACTCCTTCCCCTGCACCAAAATGTAACCTTTGGTTTTGAAGCAAAGTATTCTGAGAACTAGAATTTGCAAAGCGAAGAGACACAATGGGGAAAGTTTCACCTAGAGTCTTCAAAGCTTGCATAAATGGCCAGGAGCAATAGTGAAGTCTTTCCACTTCATGCTAACCATGCATCCTGCTACCAAGGGAGAGGACCCCAAGAGGACTCTCAGTGCAGTAAGGCATGGGTAGGAGTTTTGATGTAAGAAAGGAAAACAGAGTTGGGAATTGTGATTCTTCTGCAGGGGAGGTAAGGTGCAGGTGTTTGGCTGGCAGGGAATATTTTACTGTCAGATATTTCCTCACTCTTACCATTAAAACCATAGTTTGAGGTAGGGATGAGGAAATGACACTTTAGCAAATTGAAATTTGAGAAAATACCACATTCAAGAACATAGAAATCCTATGAAGCGATACTGGAAATACAGAGCTCAGAGCTCCTGCAGGTGGTTGTTGTTGTTGTTGCATCGTATCCCCTCTATATTTGTGTTTTCCTGTTTGGATACCAAGAATCTGTTGATCCATTTGGCTCCATCTCTAAACTGTGATTGCCTTACAACAATCATTTTGGCTTATTCGTCTTCACAAGACCCTGGAAAGCCTCACAAAGCCCCTTGCCCCTTGTTATACTGGATAGTTTTTAAAAGGTGGGATAGATTAAGCAACAAACTAGAGTTAGAGGATTTAATCTTCCTAAAATTTGGCTACAGATTAGTCGCTTTGACCTCTAGGTCTCAGTTTCTTCCTGGTAAATGAAAGTTGCCTTAGAGGATCTCTATGATGATTTCCAACTTAATATCATGATGGAATAGAAAGCCTTTTTTCCTTTTAGTAAATGTAAAAGTTATGTATCAGTTGAATTTGTGATTATATCTATATATGCAGTGAAGATTTCTCCTTAAATATGCACAAATAAAGCTGTTATTTAGGATAAGATAATGAAGTAGAAATCAGCCCACCTAAACATGATCGCCAGTATATTGTCTTCCTATGATTAAACACTTCAACTACTTTCATCCAGTGCAGATTACGTCCTTAAACTAACATTATTTTTCTAGAACATAGATGCTCATTCTAATCCACTAAAGTAATTTTTTCACATATCACCAAATGAACTTTCTAAAGTGTTAAAGTAACTTATATAGGGGGGAAAAAACTTACTTCCAAGAAGAATTGTTCTGTATGAGTAGGAATTTATTCATTCTATTCAAAAGCTCTGTTAGTTTTTTTCCTTGTGATATGTGGTTCTAATAAATATTCAGCACTTGATATTGATATTTGGAATTTTGTTTCTAAGTGTTCTTCAATGTACTCATAAATGACTGGATAATCTATCTGAATATAAATGTCATTTTTTAAAAAATTAAGGCATAAAATTTGTGTGAGAAGCTCAGCACCTTCAAAAGAGACAAGCTTTAATAAGAAGAAAATTCAGTTGGAATTTCCTTAAATTCTAAATAACAAATATTTTGTGGATGAAAAGAATTATAATTAATACATTTGAACCACTGTCATCTTGAAATACCTATCAAAATGATCCACTGAGATTAACAATGATGAAATGAATCGAGGTTGCTTTATAAATGGTGTTTAATGCCAAATGCTGGATTATTTCACTAAAACTGGATAAGAAAATTAAATTTGCTATTTGTAGGCACAATGTACTGATCACTGGAGTAAAAGTCCTGAGCTTAGTGCTGAAGGCAATTGGTGGAAAATTGGAGATTGCTGGAACCTAGATTCTCTTCCTTTATATTCTGACTTATCAGCCTGGTAGTATGGGCCTTGGACAACTGACCACTGAGAGACTGAGGGGGTTGGAAATCCACAGGCCTTCAATAAGAGCAACTTCCTTGCAGGTTCTGATGAATTTCAGAATCCATCAGCAGCTACTGAATATTCCTGGGACTTGGAAGTTCACTTAATTTATGAGTGAGGATCAGATGTCAGGACACATTTTATTTGCCTCCCAGATGATTACAGATGGTGTTCCAGTCGGAGGGAACATCATTACTGGACATTTCCAGAAGTCCTCCAGAGGTTTATTGGTACTTTGAGGATAAACCTCCAGCTAGTCCTGGACTTTCATGGTTCCCTCCCTAAGAAGCGATCATCAGCTTGGGGGCCACTGAGGTATCTCAGCTACCCTTGTCACCATCAGAGTTTAAAAAAATGCAAATGTGCTAATTATACCAGATTCATTTTTTACTGATGTGGTCATGGATTAGTCTGAAGAACATTGGTAGGGGAGGTGCTCCTGCTGCTACAGTAGGTCTTCTAGTCATTATGTCAGAAAGCCCTAGGACTTTCCTTCTACCTTTTTAGAATTGATAATTAGAGGAAACAAAGAGGACAGAGAAAAAGACCAACGGTGTGTAAATGCCACGTGCATACTAATAAGCACCAATCCCCCTTCTCTACAAAGTATTCTTTTTTCTCCTAAAAGGAATTTCTGAAAAGACTAGTAGTCTAAGGCCTATGACAATGAGTGTTTATTTTCTGTGATTGAACATATGGACATTTATCATTTTAATTATCTTTTAAGCAGGAATAAAAAGAGAAAGTGAGAATACAAAATTTACAAATCTTGGTGGTGGGGGGGAGGGGATTGAGCAGAATTCATTTCAGTAGCTACCTATTTCCCTCCTTGCCTTTCTAAAGCAACAGCGTTCCAGTGGCTGGGATTAAGTGACAGATTATGGGCACTGACTAGAGGCGCGCTGGAGAAAGCGGAGAGCCCATCCTTCGCACACAAAGCCGCGGAGTTCCCATGCTGCAGGCAGCCCTGCCCTAGGGCACCGTCGCGCTCCAAGCTCAGGGACCGGCCAGGAAGCGCTGGCGATTGCTCTCGGCAACCCTGACGCGCTGCTGGTGGCTGGGAGAAGTTAGTCATCCCGCGGCCGAACCGAGCTAGCGTCGGGAGCTCGAATAGGCTAGGGAATGAGGAGGCAGGAAACCCAGTACCCCCGGACCGCTGGAAGGAAGCGAAGGAGAGCGGGGACGGGCGGTCGCTTGGGAAGCTGAGAGCCCTGGCTGGTGGATGGTGAGGTACCGTCTGCAAAGCCTGAGCGCACTGGCCTGCAAAGGGGAAAAATTGCGGCAGAAACTTCCTACCCAAAGCAAGAAAGGCAAGCGAGAAAGGCAGGGAGAGACTTGAAGTGTCTCAATAACTTTAAAAACACCCCAAAACATCCCTCCAGAAGATGAGGTAAGCCGAGGCTAACCCACCCCTCTTGGTTGTGAAATACCAGAGTCCAGGAGAAATCTTCGGCTGCCCGCATAGACCAAGTAGCCCACCTTTCCGCCGCCGGAGTAGAGTTGGTCCATGTTCTGCACAAGCCCGCTGCTCCTGCGCTGCAGCTCCAGGGGGTATGGATGGCCGAGAGGCTCCTCCCCCTGCCGCTCGCGGGACTGGGCTGCCGCTGCAGCAACCGGAGACTGCTGGGCTTTGTCCTGGGCAGGTGCCTCAGCCCGGCTGGCCGCAGCCAGGGACAGGCGGAATGCGCACAGCAGCAGGGACGCCCACCCGAGCAGCATAGTGGGCTGCCCGCGGGGAGGGGCTGCGCGACGGGGACATTATGGGTATTTGTTATTCGCCAGGGAAGTTACCCGGGCGGGGGGATGGGGACACACACACACACTTGCTTTCAAGGTTGAGTCAAGTGTCAGAGGGAGGGGGACCAGAAGCAGCGACAGCCTGTCCAGGCCGCGGTGCCAGCGTGCTAACTTTTCTTTGTTGGTTTTCTTTATTTGGGAAGAAAAACATAAAATTTACTTGGTCTCATTTAAAGTCACAGCGACTCTGGGTCGGGATGGTTGGGTGGGCACTTCTGGCTTCATGCCCACAGGTGTCGGGCTAAGCGCACCTCGGCGCCACCGGAGCCACTGCTTTTACAGGGGCACCGTGGACGGAAGTCCTCGCTCCCTGGCTGTTTTTGACCTGTGTGGGGGTCTTGACGGCTTCTTCCGGGTCAAGCACGCGCTACACCTTAAAGCCTCTACTGCGGGGGCCATGGCCTGAGGGAGAAACCGGGCGAGTGTACGGGGATGGGTCAGCACGGGTCCTGCACGTCTACACCCTTGAAGGTTTCAGCTTCGAAGCCCTGCCACCACGCGCCAGCTGTGAGACCCCCACGTCCCTGCCGGGAGTCCACCAGCGCCTCCAGCTTCATAGTAGTCCAGACCCACATACTGCGCTGGCCTCGAAGCTCAGGGACCAGTCCGCTCTTTTGCCTGTGGGGGACCCAGGACCTCAGACCCGGTGGCGGCGTAGGCGCCGCTCCATCTCCCGGGCCAGCCAGGTGGAGCTGCTCCTGCTGGCGGATGCGTCTATGGCGCGGATGTATGGCCGGGGCCTGCAGCATTACCTGCTGACCCTGGCCTCAATTGCCAACAGACTGTACAGCCATGCTAGCATCGAGAACCACATCCGCCTGGTCGTGGTGAAGGTGGTGGTGCTGGGAGACAAGGACAAGAGCTTGGAAGTGAGCAAGAACTTTTGCAAATGGCAGCACCAGCACGACCAGCTGGAAGATGACCACGAGGAGCACTATGATGCGGCCATCCTGTTCACCAGGGAGGTAGGTCCAGCTGGGGTGAGTGCACCCGGCGCTGAGATAAGGAGGTAGGTGGAAGGGACAGTCTTGCTGATGGCTTTGTTCTCCTACAAACCATCTGCCACTGCGGACTTGCTTAACTGCATCTTGCAGAAAACCCAGGCTGCGAGCTATGCTCCTGTGTTCAGATTAGCCTCCGCAGCAATTCTTGCCTAGTGACTAGACCTGCTTAGGCAATCAATAATGCTCTGTGTCATCCAGTCTGAGATATGTTAATACAGGGCCACAAACATGGTAAAGAGAACTAGAATGTTTGAGAAACTGTACATAGATAAATGGGAAAGGGGGAAAGCAAGATTTCTTTTGGAATCATCAATCTTTTGCTTTCCAGTGAAAGCAAACAAATAACTTTGTCTAACCTAATGGAAAGGGCTTGTTAGTTCATCCAGATAGTTCATCTGATGCTATTCCTTTGCAAATTTCCCTTCCTAGTTGAGCTCCTTCTGCAACATAAGCGAAGGAAAGATTTTCCTAAGGACCCCCTTTCCAATCTGGCTTCCTAATGGAGTCCTTGCAGGTCTATCTTACTGTCTTAGTTCCTGGGAAGGAAAGAATGTGGGAGGGCCAAGAGGACACAGAAGCCCAATCAGCTGACAGGACAAACTTGTGAGGTTGCTTAACAAGTTCTTTGCTTAGTAGACCAGTAAATCACAAGCACAGTCCTGGCCAACTCAGTGGCCAAGGAAGGGTCACATCCAATTTGCAGGTTTGGGTATTGGAAGAATGTTTCTGAAGCTCCAGTGCAAAAGATCTAGGCAAAGAGTCAAGGCCTGGGGAAAGAGTATTTTCCCAGGATTTCACCCATTTTAAGGATGACTTTACAGGAAAGAAATGGATCTTTATAAGCCCAGAGGCTGTAGGAGGAACACAATATCTGTTTACATTGTTTTAGACCACCACCTTGGAATGACATTAACAGAAAGTCTGGATTGGATTGGGGTCTGGGTTGCTCACAGTTTTGAGCCTCAGTTTTCACAGTTCTGTTTTGATTGGCAGCTTTCTGGATTCTCAAATAACTGGTAATAATCGACCTTTAAAGTTCATTCTTGAAGTGTTTGAGACTCACCCAGAATAAATGAAGAATTACAAACTTTGAAGTATTATCTAAAATCACTAAATCGAATAAACAAAGGATAAGAAATTAAATGATGCAGGAGGCTTCAGAATCATGCCTTCACTACCCGATTCTTCTATTTTTACTATTTGGAGTGGTACATGTGGTTCATGGGTGGACATAATGTAAACCACATGTAAACAAAGACACTGAAGGGCAGCACTTTAGAGAGAACCAGGCAGAGCATCCGTGTGGTGCACAATGGAAAATCTTCCTCCTCATTAAGTGATATTCTGGAATCCATCCTTTAATTCCTGTGCACAACATTGGTCTTTGAAATGATAGAACATTAATTTTTTAGCCGGCCCTATGAAGTTCTCCTGTAAAACTATCCCTTTCTCATTTAGTTTCCAAGTCCCCCTCCCACCCTTTTTTTTTTCATAAGTAACTTTCCATGTCTGGGTTTCCTTGCTTTGCTACATCACAAGAGACTGCCAAGCAGGAAGCTTGGCTAGTTTATGGAAGGAGGCTCCCTAAAGAAATAGGAAAAAAAATCTTTTGTAGGCATACTGCTCTGAAGAGTAGATTATTTTAATAATTCATCTTTACTACTAATGTATATTCTAGAATTCTAATATAAGTCAAAATTGATAGAAGGCTCATCCCTCTGACCCATAATTTTCTTAATGTTTCCCAGGGGAAAAACAAACAAACTAGGCAGTGATTGTATATGATGTCTATCTTGCTTTTTCTGGATTTGTTTTTTTGCTTGGATAGTTAATTCTGTGAAACTTATCCAAACCTTTTAAATGGATGAAAGCAAGGAAGAAATAAATTGACTAGCTATCTTAATTTTAATAAGTACTGTAATAACATACTGTTTTTAAACTGCTTCACACATGAGAAGTATTTGACATGGGTCCTCCCTTGCCTCCTTTCGAGGCAGAAGCATACTTTAAGGAAAAAAAATCTCACTGAGTTTCCAGTTGGCCTTCTAGCCTACACATTGGAATTCACAAAAAACAGTAGTTTGAAAAGTCAAGTTACAACAAGGTATTATGAATATATGCAGCTAATTTTAAAAGAGTATTATTAGATGGCTGAGACAAGTATTTCAAGACCTCTATGCATTATTCACTTGTGAATATTCCAAATGTAGAGTTGATTTTTGCCTCATTCTTCAGACAGTAAAAAAACAGAAGAGGCTGGAAGAGAGATGATCTTGCTTAATCTATCTCATGGAAATAAGATATCTTAAGGCCTTAAGAAAATCTTTCTCCCCTATTTCTATTTCAATGAGAAATACACAGAGTTGGCTGCCGGCTTCTACTTTTACAACTCTGTTTTGAATGTAAGAAGTGTGTTGCTTAGCAGCCAGACGCCAAGCCATCAAATCCGTGTTTTGATGGGCACTGAGTCCAGCTCAAATTTTGTCTCCAGATGTCTTCTTCTAATTTATTTGCTTTTCAGGCATGAAGCAAATGTGTGAGGATATGTTTTCCACTGTATTTACTAGCCGAGGCCACCTTGAACGAACGTTGTATCTGGAAGTCAGCAGAATAGTGTCCATAATTTATCTATCAAACTAATACATTTGCTGTTATATCTATACTCCAGCATTTCAGTACTGCTATAATTAGAGAAACTTAGCACCCGCCAATTTTCTGGCACAGAAGCCATTTTCATTGTGGAATGGCACTTATGCTGGATTTCACATTACTTCTGCAGTGGAACAGTTGAAATCCAACCTCCCCAGTCTTTATTTTTGCAAGAATCTTTTCTTGTTCCTAACTTCCTCAAAGTAATTTATTTAAATTAAAGTCTCAAACCCATTTTGTAGACAATCCACTCTTTTCTAGAAACAAAAGTCTCTCCAATTGATGACAAAATTGGCGGTTGTTTAAAATCCAACTGACGCTTGTGTACCACCAGTGAAACCTCTACCCTGCCATGATTGAAAATATGGGATTGAAACTAAACCAGCTAAGAGACGTGCCATATAAAAAGTTCATTCACTGTCATTAATTATCAGTGTGCACTTTAATACGCTATTGTCTCCCGGCTCAAAACTATCTTCTCCTATTCTGCTTTAGCTTAGGATGCTGGAACTGGAGTTTAGACACATTTCTCCTTTACCACTTCTCAGGTTCTGACAATAGGGGGTGCTAAAGAGAGATCAGAATCTTGAAAGAGTGAGAGGGATGTTTTTTCTCTTATTGTCCTGCTGATAGACCATCTGACTCAGTGTCTTATTTGAATTCAAGTCCATTTAAAGAAAATAAAGGAGTCCTTATCAACAAATCATAGCTTATAGTCAATCTTAACTAATAAAAGGCTAAATAACCCTGAAATCGGCAGACTAGTAGCAGATTAAGCAGCTTTAATTAGTATTATTAATTTATGACAAATATTGTGAAAAGTCTAAAATCTATTAGAGACAAGATCTCACAACACACAGGAGATATTGCCTTTCTGTGTTTCTTACTTTGGCATGAGCCTGTGTGTACTTTCCACATGTAACACACTCACTAGGCAGTGTGGTAGATGCAGGATGGAAAACACCTGGTCCCTGCCTCCTGGGCTTATCACTAGCTGATAGGATATACAGGCATGTGCATAAATTGGTCCAGTGTTAGGAAAACTGATAAATGCAGTACGAAGCTAAATGCAAAGTCTATGAGAGAAAAAGTGAGAGCACTGTGAATTCTGCCTGTGGGTTTTTATGCAGGTCTTATTGTACATGTAGAATTGAATTCATTTTCAAAAAATGGATAAACTTGACTTAGATTCAACCACTGTGATCAAGCCCTTTATAGGTACTACCAAGGGGTGTAAGCCACATGATCATTAATCTTACAGCATTCTATAACCACTGTGTCATTCTTTTAGTTTGACAGATAAAGGATACTCATGTATAGAGAAACAGATAATCTTAGAGCAACAGCTGACAAATGGCAGAGAAAGAAGATAGTGCTCTCTAAACTAAAAATATTATCACTAATTTATTCAAACATTCAATATGTTCCTTCTAGGCAGGGATTCTGAGATTTAAAAAGTGACCACTTTCTTTAGAATCTATTTCAGGAAACAGTGAAGTGGATAATCATGGTGGAGCATGATGACTTTTATCATAGATGTGGTTGTAGGGCATCGGGGAAATGTTGCCGACCACATTTCAGTTCAGGTTTGAAGAAAAGGTAGGCATTAGCCAGGCTCATAAGGAGGAGTTAGGCATTGGGAACACAGTGGACCTTCATGTTCCATGGCTTAGAAGCATGGTGATAATTCTGCAAAATTCAGGGAGTTATCTGTGATGGGATACAGGATGTGAGGGTGGAAAGGACAACTTGGAGAAGATAGTAAGAACCAGATGACAGATACAGAAGAAATTGTATACTGTGTAATTTCAGTTTGCTTGGGCTACTATAACAAGATGCCAAAGGATGGGGGGCTTGAACAACAGAAATATATTCTCTCAGTTTCAGAAGCTAGAAGGTTTAAGACCAAAGTTCTAAGTTCTAGCCAGTTTGTTTTTGGGCGAGGCCTCTTTTCCTGACATGTGCTCAGAAGATATTTCCTCTTTGAGTGCTCTAGGTGCACAGGAGAGTTTGAGAAAGACTGAGCTCTGGTGTCACTTAAAGACACCAATCCTACCTGATCAGGGACCTACCCTTATGACCTCATTTAACCCAATCTACCTTCTTATGGGTCCTATCTCCTGATACAGTAGGGTTAGGATTTAGGAATTCAATTTAGGAATTTAGGGGGACACAATTCACTCCATAGCACCCTGGCAAGCGGTATATATTATAAACTAAATGCAGTGATAACCAATGAAAAGAATATTTGTGGGAAAACAGCAATGATCTGAGATATGTTCTAGAGTGAGCCCTCTAGCCTAAGTAGCAGGACTGGATTCACAGGAAGCTAGGCTGTTTCAGTCATCTAAACTGAAGGAGCTCATGATGGTCTGAACTAAAATAATGACATTTGGAATTGAGGAGCACAGGTTCAGTTAAGAAATGTTAAGGAGTTAGATGTGGATAAATGACTCTTTTCTAGCAGCAAGAATATTTTGGTCTAAGGTTTGTGGATCAAAATATTCATGAGATATGCAGGAAATTGTGGACAGGACTGAGCAAGAAGGGTCACTGGAGACAAACAGGAGGGTTGGGTTGCATTGTTCAGGGGTTTGAATGACAAGCCAAGTTCAGTGTGGAAGAGTGGAGGACTCTCGTTAGATTTGTGCTCTAAGAAGGAAACCCATCACAGTGTAGAATTAGGAAAGTTACTTAGACTCAGGGCCAGTTAAAAGTCTCAGGTTATAGTCTGAGCAGGAAGGAATAATGGGAAGAGTAAGAAATAGAGGGCAGCTGCAGTGACTGCCAGTAGATGTGGCAGGAGAGAGAGACAGAGTTAAGTTAATGACACTATCAGGTTTCTCATCTATCACTTCAGTTTTCTTGTTTTCTGAAATATCCTTTGCAATGAAATTTAAATATTAAGTTGCCCTCCAAAATGACTGAGCTTTACCACACATACCATAGAGATGAAGACCCTGCTGTTTTTTTATTTATTAAATTCTATTTATTTATTTATTAAAATTTTTAAAAAATTAAAAAGTGCCAATGTAAATGTAAAAGATAAGATTAACATGAAGAATAGCATGTACTGATTTAACAATGCCTTGGTAAGCTAAGACCAGGAAATAAAATGTTTGGTTACAGGTGTGAATTTGAGCTTCCCAGTGATCCAATAAGACTTTGGCCACTTGCTGCCTCTGATCTATAATTTCTTCCTCTATAAGTTGGAACATGTAGTTGGACCAAGCCCTAGAGAACACCTTATCCAGACTCCTTATATTAATGATAAAGGGACTTTGTCTCAAAGTCTGTAGACTTTGTCTTATTTGTTGTTTTGTCTTCTTCTTTTGTCTTATTTGTTGTTTTTAAATATACATTAAAGTGGAGTGTATTTTGACATATTATACATACATGGGGTGCAACCCATTACAATTTTGATCTCACTCTTGTGCTTGAACATGATATGGAATTACACTGGTCATGTATTCATATATAAATGAATCCTCTTCCCATTTCCCCTCCCTCCCCTTCACTCTCCCCATACTTCTTACTGATAGAGTTAGAGTGAAAAAAGTATCAGCTTTCCATGCACCATCTCTAACAGCTTTGCTTACATTCTTCAGAATGACTCTTCCAAGCATCAAAGTCCTTCAATCTCCAATGTGCTTCTTTCTTTTCCCTTTCTTTCTCCATATTTATCAGAGAACATGTCCTGTCTAGGAACTCTGGATCCAGACAGCCTTTCTAGATTACCCTGTTAGTCCACCCCCAAAATACTGAAATCCAGTCATAGCAAACTTTTCATCCTTCCCCAAACAGAGCCTGCCTTTTACCACCCATGATGTTTCCATGGATCCTTCCTTATTATAGTACCTTTCTTCCCAGTCTGCAAAACATGAAAAGGTGTCTTCAGTCCTTTGGAACCTTTACTGATTCTCTCTAGGAAAATTCATCAATTCTTCTCCTGTACTCCTACAACAGTCTATTCATCTTAGCACAGCCTGCTCCCTGCTTGACATATCTGTTGTGCTCACTGGACTATGAGGTTTCTTAAGGGTCAGGATTAGATCTTATTTGATTTGTTCATTGTAGTATCAGCACTTAGTACAGTAGGTGGAAGATTATAGGCATGCAGTAATTGTTTTATGAATAAATGTACCTGGATTCCTTAGCTTCTTATGCAGCTGAGCTCTGAATATTGGATATCAGCCAGTTGTATCCAAAGGTATGAGTAGAGATAATATAACATGAGTCATGGTAATGATGGGTCTAAAAGTCTCAATTAATATAGTCTGTGTTGAAGGACAAAATAAAACCCTTGTGATTAGGGATTGCTATACAAGTAGCCAAAAAGAGTAAATGATACCTCAAGAATAAGATCCATGTTGAGGGCACGGAAATAAAAAGAAGTTGTATTTGATCTGTGCATACCATATACACGTGTGAAAATACCACACTGAACCCATTCACATTTACAAGTAACACATGTTAATCAAAGAAAATTTAAAAAAAAATCGGAACACATACACATTGTTGTGCACGTGTGTGTGTAATACTTATGATTAAAATATGTACCATCCTATTAATTCTTGTATCACTAATCACTCCTCAGTAAGAGCTATGTGGAGAGAAGTGTAAACAACTCAAGTGTAGATCAACCCTGTTTTCTGCTCTTCGCTTGAGCACCACCCCTGCCCTTACCAGGAGGTAATATTTACAGAAACAAGTTGCTTTTAATTCCTGTATAAGGTGTTCTTCCTTAACTTGGACTGCTGCCCCTTCAATTGTGGTATCTATCTTTATCAGCATTTTTATTTCCTTAGCTTCTTATTGCAGCAGTTGCATGGAGCATGGGAGACCCATCTCTCAATCAAGGCAGGAAATCCTTCAACTCCTGTGATTTGTTCCACTTTGGATATTCACACTTGTTTGGCTCATTTTTCCCACCTGGCACTGAGCACTGGGATTTTCCAAGCCATACTATTCTTTGGGTATTGGTCTCCTCAATGCAGCATTATTTGCTCCCTGCCTTCCTCCCATCCCCACAAACAGGTCTTGGACTTTATTAATACTTCTAAATTTCATAATAAATCACAAGATATGCCACATGCCAAATCTTCTAAAAGGCACACCTGGTGAATGGTCATAATGTCTGTGATCTCCCTGTCAAATTTCTGTTGGTTTTTCAGACCATCTCAGATATATTTTTGAGTTAGACACATGTCTCAGTCTTGTAACCCTGCCAATGCCATACCACAAGACCACAGTTAAATCTCTGCATGCTTTTGCAATGCTTCCATTTTGCTAAATCTTCCATTGCGATTTTTCCCAAACAGTGGTGATAATATATTGATCCTATATAAGAAGAGCTGTCTTTAATACAACAAAGATATTCTTTTCCTTCAGATCCACAATGAATAAAGCAAAAAAAGTGTTTGTCAGTACATTTAATTCATTTACCTCTTCCATGATGATCCACATTTCTACAGCGACCTCTGACTCCAAATCTAGATTATATAAAAAGATATATAAACACAGATATATGCTATTACTACAGTAGTACCTATACTCCTACTCCGAACTTAAAAAATAAATTGTATAAACAAGAAATAAGGTTTGCATCTGTAAAGTTATAAGCAACCACCAGAAAATAGAAACAAACATGTGTGATATGCTGAATTCTTAATAATTTAATACACAGATTAGTTTTCATACATGTAGATGAACATTGGTTCACAAGGAAACTCAGATGTTCATTGTAAATCTTGAGTGTAAAACAACAAATATATTGCTAAGGCTTGAGTGAAACGGAAAGGTTGCCAGTTTGTAATTATACCTATGGAAATATAATAGTGTGACTATGTAGTCAAGGGATTTAATCAGGGTGGTTGAAAAAATAACAAGTGCTTCTGTTCATAATTTTGTCACATACACACATTTCCATGGCAAAAGGCCAGATGCATTTATTGCAATTCAGAGATGACAAAGAGAGCTGATGGCCCTTAATGAGCAATTGATTAGCAGTAAACAGAGAGATATTAAGATTCTAGTTGAAATGCCATTCAGAACAGGAAGGCCATTCCCTTTAGTTGTGGCTCTTTACCCAACCTTATTAGTGAAGAAGGAGTAAGAAGGGAAAATTTATTTCTTGCATTTTATTATTTGATGATTATGAAGCCTAAATTATGAAGAAAAGCATAAATCTTCATACAAAAACTTACAGTCATGCAGAAATAACCTACAAGTATCTAGTAGCTCTCTTAAATGATGACCTGAGATTTGGTCCTAGAACTACTAAAATGATTGGGGAGGGTGAGGATTTTTTAAAAAAATCTATTTTGCTGTATTATTATCTCAAAGACTGATTATTATGCAAAAGCATATTCCAATTTCAATTTTAAAAACTACTAATTTGTTCTCAGCAGCTGTAATTTGGGATCCCATGGGATGACATACGAGGATACACAGAAAACTCTGGAGGGTGTTGTGGGTTTGGTGCCTTGATTCACCAAAGCCACTTGGCTGAGATTGCCAATGTCTGCTGCTAAGCTAATATAGTGGCCACAGTGTAATCCATCACAGCTGTGAACTTACAATGTACAGATACAATAATGACTTGAAAACACAGTAAAGGGAATAAAATAGGATGTATCTTCACTTTGGTTGAATTTTTAGGCAGCCAAATTGGGAAGAATTAGAAGATTATGTTGGCCTGGGTAGGTGGCACTTGTTGCATGATAATAACAGCCATCTGTGTTGCTCATGGGTAGGGAGGTCCTACTAACAGGCAGCATAGGAAAGGTGTGTGAAAGTCACATTGAGTCTGACCCTATGTCACCAATAAACTCAATTAACCAAAAATCGACTGAGTTCCTAGTTATGGCAATTAGGAGAAAGCAAAAATGACCGATATATTGAAATAGTACTTTTTACTCAACTTTGCATATTAATTAACATTTTAAAAAATACTTTCCTTGCAGTTATTAACATATGGCTTTCTAGAAATACTATCTTATTTTAGGGGATATAAATGTACACACTATTCTTTAAATTTTATTGAAAATAATAGGTAATAATAGGCAATTTAATGTCTGTTAATTTTTTGAGTAACATTTAAAGAAAAAGCTTATGTTTACAAATCTTTTACACAAAAATTATGGCTGAGCCAGGCACAGTGATATGCTGCTATAATCACAGTGGCTCAGGAGACTAAGGAGGATCACAAGCTCATAGCCAGCCTCAATAACTTAGAAAGACCCTAAACAATTAAGCAAGACCCTGACTTAAAATTTTAAAAAAGGAAAGAATTTAACAACACCCTGTCTTAAAATAAAAAAATAAAAAGGGCTGGAGATGTAGCTCAGTGGTAAAGTGCCCTTGGGTTCAATACCCAAATCTTCATATTTTTCAATATCTTCTTGAGGTTCCTTTCAGCCAAACTATTAGTGAAGTGTGATATCATTTCCCCTTTTGAATCTCTTAAAAGCTATTTAATATCTCACCAAAAAAAATCCACATACCCATATCCATCCCATACGTGTAAATAATACACTTGAATTGTACATATTTTCTGAGAATTCGTCAGGTTGAGATACACTTAAATGCTATAAGTGAGAGTGCATATATTTCTGAAGAAGAAACCCATGCATGGAATTACAACTCAGTTTGGAATTTCCCTTTCAAGTTACTGAAAAATTTATCTTGTCATGAATGTGTGGATGTAGTTTTCCCCTGTGACAGAAAGAAAAGGACAGTCTTCTGATAAATTTAGCATGTTTGGGGTCAGAATATTAGGGCTTTCCTATGCACAAAGGTATGGAAAAGCCATTGTTGACATATCATATGTGCATTATGACTTTTTAAACTACAGCTGTGATTGTAATGGACAAGGTACAATCCTAAGACATGTTTTTTAAATGTACTTGAGTGCCTTTATCCTTCTGGGCTTCTGGTCCCAAAGTAGCTCAGAAGAGTGAGTTTGTCTTTGGAACCTTTCCAAGAGCTGAGCAGGTGATACCATAAACATATCCCAGCCTTGCCATTTGGGGTGAGCAAGTGGCTGGACATGGTGGCTCTCTCTGGATGTAAATTGATTGTAATGATTTCTTTCTTTCTCCCGGGCAGGATTTATGTGGGCATCATTCATGTGACACCCTGGGAATGGCAGACGTGGGGACCATATGTTCTCCGGAGCGCAGCTGCGCTGTGATTGAAGACGACAGCCTCCACGCAGCTTTCGCCGTGGCTCACGAAATTGGTATGCAGTGCCTTTTCTCCTCCCTCGCCAAGTCAAACACTTGTAGCAGCTGCAACAGGAACTGAAATATTTGGCAATTAATTCCAGATTTCTTCTGGTTCAGATGAACCCGTTGGGGATTAAATTTGTTTATATTTGCACTTCTAGGGTTAACTAATATGTGAGAAGGAAGACAAAGTCAGCAACACGGTATATGTTTCCTTCTGACAGTGTCACTTAAACATTATAGAGAAACTTGCTACTGCTACTATCTTCTTCCTGTCCTTTTAAGCTTTGCTAAGTGACTCCTAGATGAAATGTATCACAGTCGCCTATGGAATGCGGAGATGTCCCTTTTGGAAGTCATTCAGCACAGAACTGACTCATCCAGGGCTAATCAGTTTGCACAGAGATTTAACATGTTTTGGCTCTATTGTGAGTGAGAATAGCAGACTCCCATCAAAGGTAACCAGTAGCTTGTAGAAGATATTCCTGTGTCCTTCTTAATAGCATAGACAAGGGAAACCAAACTCAACAGGGTTTGCTTTAAGATGTCACTTCCCCAATTTGTTTGTTTTAAGAAACATCCAAACCCTACAACTCTAAATTTAGGACTCAGTTAACTGTTAAAATATATATGTGCCATAAGGAATACGTGCTTTCTAATCATTGACCTACACTACTATATGTTTGTGAAATTGGCTTAATACTTTGGACTAGGTGTTTGAATTAGACACTCTGGGTTCACTTCTTGCTAAAGTACCTTCTACCTAGATCACATGGATCCAATTATTTTAACTTTCTCAAAGCTTTAATTTTTATATGTGAAATAATATGAGATAATAATGTCCATTTCATGGAATTATTTCATGGATATTTATATCCACATGTACTTCTCTTGTGCCTTTTAGTTAAGAATTCATTTATTTTCTTAATTTATGTATCACCTTTTAGCATCATTGTTTTGGTGGGACAAAATATGGTTTGATCATTATTGTAGCTTTAATTTTTTTCTGTGTTTTTTTTTAAAACAGATTTAGTTTCTTTAAAGCTAAAACCATAAATTTTAAATGGAAATTAAAACTTCTATTTCACAATCTTGGCAGGCAGAGAATATCTAGCTGTTATATTTCTTTGAGGAGTCAAAGTAACCTCTAAGTAAAGGTATAATCTCATAAGTCCCAATATTATAGCACTTAAATAGAATTAAGTAGTTATGTTTCACCTCTTATGGAATAATCATGACAGTAATGTTTCTAGCACTCCTGACACTCTTATAATCTCAACTACAACAACAAAACACAAACATAAAGCTTTGATATAAATAACTGTACAACAACATCACGGATGAGTGTTCAATCCACATTCCTTGAGCATCCTTGGCCTCAGGAGCCAGATCTGAATTGGAGTGCCAAGTGCTGTCTGAATGTTCTCCGTGTAATGAAAGTGATTTGGGCATGTTGCACTGGAGGAGCTCATAGGCCTGATGGTGATTTTAAAACATAAGCCATTTGATCTTCAGGGTAAGGGGCTTGTCTTCACTTGTCTCTCACTTATGCCTATGAAACTAACTAATAACAACACATTCGGATATAGACCATTAATCAGTATTTATTCCATTATCGATGTATGTACATGAGTAAGCAGGAGAATGTAGCAAGGGAGCTGCTCAAGGCAACACCCAGATTCTGTAATGGGAATGAAGAAGAATTCATTCAAGTCTTCCAAAGGATTGTAATTAAATGGAGGAGAATTTAAAAGTACACCATTGTTAATCACCACTATACAAAGTGAGAGAAGTCCCATATGAAAGCATCTAAATCCCTCAACAGCCTGATGTGTCTCAGCAGGATAGAGAAATGATAGGGAATGGGCAGCCACACTGGGTTTTGGTGTCATCCACCCACAGGACCCAGAGCTGCAGATCCTGCACTTCACTGGAGAGATCAGCCATTCCAGGGAAGGACTGTTTCTTCTCTCTTCTGCTCTCTGTAGTGATCTGCTTTCCCAAGATGGCAGCATCTGGGAGGTCTTCTGTAGGAGAAATGCCCTGGCTGTCAACGCAGCTTCTTCAGGACTGCTTTGACTCCAAAGCCAGTTAGGCTGGAATGAGGAGCCTGGCAGTGTCACCTTCTCCAGTCTTCCTGAATTCCTCAGCCAGTGCCTTGGTTACACCAGCATGCACACAGTCTGAGTGGTAGAAAGAAAGTCAGATATGATAAGAACAAATGTTATATTAAAACTATATACACATATGCAATGAGAACCTATCTTAATGACACAGGATTATTGGACATAGTTATAGAAAAATGTAGACTTTCATATGCAAAATCAAACCTCAATCTTTGATGTATGATCACATCCTTTGGTCCCCTTTAACTTCTTGGTTGGATCACCTTTGTTTACCTCTTTAAAACTCTCTGTAAATCATTCTCCAATCAAATAGTGCCTGCTTAATTTCCCTTTTTGGATTATGAATGGCCTAATTTGAGACATAAAACGTCTAGAAATATGGATTTAATTTCCTTTTCATAAAAAAATCTGGCTTTCATTTGCTTTATTTTCTAATTGCTTTATATTTAATTTTGCTGTTTGCCTACGTATTATGAACATATGTTATAAAGTATCAGCCATAAAATTTTTAGAAAATACACAAAATATACCTAATCTTCTGTGTATTATTAAGAGTCTTATCCCTACAGTTCCTGGATCTTAAATAATACAGCTCACTGATCTGTTTCCAGTGCTTTTATTTTTGGATCTTTGCTTCAAGTCTTCAGCACAGCTTAAACTCACCTTGCCCTGGATTCAAATTCTGCTGTATTCTTTCCATGGGATTTCCCTTCTTTCCTTTTATTACATGTTTGTTGCTTTCCATATTTAGAAGCTGTGTAGATGGGCTATGTATAGTGACAAAAATGACATTTGGAAACCTCAGTTTCCCAGTGTTTTGAATATACGTAAGCCTCTTTCCAAACTGTGCATTTTGCTTCATGCAAACAGAGAGTATAAATGTGTGTTACAGAACTCAAAACACAAGCTGGGAGAAGATTTTCAGGCTCTTCCCATAATTTTTCTACTGTCTTTTTTCTTTAAGCAGTAAAATGATATGTCTGATTAAGAATAACACTTCCATTAACTGGCTTATAAGTTCTCATGGGAGAGTCCAACTGCTTCCTCTTTTTCTACATAGTGGTTTCAAATTTAAGATCAGATTTATTTTTTGCATAAATAAGTGAATCTAAATTTCCTTTTTTATTCTTCCCTCTCTATAAGGAAAAAAAATTACCTTGAGACTCATAAGATAGAGGAAAAAATGAAATTTTTGTAAATTGCTTAAAGTTAGAATGCCATGGATGGAATAAACAATTGTGAAAAGATTTCGTGTACTACATATTAATTGGATTATTTTTTTACTGCTAATTCTTTTTTTTAAAGAGAGAGAAAATTTTTAATATTTATTTTTTAGTTTTTAGTGGACACAACATCTTTATTTTATTTTTATGTGGTGCTGAGGATCGAACCCAGTGCCCCGCGCATGCCAGGTGAGCGCACTACCACTTGAGCCATTGAGCCACATCCTCAGCCCCTTTGCTAACTCTTTTTTTTTTTGGGGGGGGGGCTAGATATCTTGTTCCTAAAACTAGTATTTCCCTCTTTCTTGGTTTATATATTCACAAGCTTTTAAAATAGCTTTCTGAGGAAAAAAAAGTACCTGGGAAATAAAATTTGAAGGTCTAAAAATATTCTTATTCATACTTGATTTATAAAATGGTTGTATACAGAATTTTCTCTTTCAATTCTTTTTTATTTTTTTATTTTTATTTTTTTTATTGGTTGTTCAAAATATTACAAAGCTCTTGACATATCATATTTCATACATTAGATTCAAGTGGATTATGAACTCCCATTTTTACCCCAAATACAGATTGCAGAATCACATCAGTTACACATCCACATTTTTACATAATGCCCTATTAGTAACTGTTGTATTCTGCTACCTTTCCTATCCTCTACTATTCTCCCTCCCCTCCCCTCCCCTCCCATCTTCTCTCTCTACCCCATCTACTGTAATTCATTTCCCTCCTTGTTTATTTTCCCCTTCCCCTCACAACCTCTTATATGTAATTTTGTATAACATTGAGGGTCTCCCTCCATTTCCATGCAATTTCCCTTTTCTCTCCCTTTCCCTCCCACCTCATGTCTCTGATTAATGTTAATCTTTTCTTCCTACTCTTTCTCCCTGCTCTGTTCTTAGTTGCTCTCATTATATCAAAGAAGACATTTAGTATTTGTTTTTTAGGGATTGGCTAGCTTCTCTAAGCATAATCTGCTCTAGTGCCATCCATTTCCCTGCAAATTCCATGATTTTGTCATGTTTTAGTGCCGCGTAATACTCCATGGTGTATAAATGCCACATTTTTTTTTTTTTATCCATTCATCTATTGAAGGGCATCTGGATTGGTTCCACAGTCTAGCAATTGTGAATTGTGCTGCTACGAACATCGATGTGGCAGTATCTCTGTAGTACGCTCTTTTAAGGTCTTCAGGAACTAGTCCAAGAAGAGCAATGGCTGGGTCAAATGGGGCAATGGCTGGGTCAAAAAAAAAATGACAAGAAAGCAGCTGAATTTTGGAGGTGCATAATCTACCAAGACCAGGCTTCTGGAAAATAACTATTGAGTAGTAGGTTATTGCCGGGGGCGGGACGAATAACTTGTGTACGTTAGATGCAGCAGGAATGGAAGCCATTTATTGTAGGATCTGAGCGATATTTATACATTTTACACAGCTTATCGAATTAGCATAAAATAGATACAGCAGTCAACCAATAAGGAATCTCCACACTTAATGGCTTGCTTTTGTTACTTCACAAACCACTCCCTCTGGCATTTTGCCAGGCGCCATCCAGACTTGTTTACAGACTCTAACATTTCTCTGGCAAAATAACAGGTGCCAATCTGACTTGTTTACAGACCTTAACATTTCCCCCTTTTGTTTAATTTAAATAAGGACCATAGTGTTTTTTACAGAAACACCATAAATAACCTGCTAGAAACAGAAAGGGAGGATACAAAATGTTACAATACCAAGCCAACTGATGGCTCCATGCAAGAAGCCCTTGGAAAAATTATACCAGCAATGACACTGTTAGCAAAAATACCGAGTTACAATTTGTTATAGATTACAGTTTGTTGTCTCAGTCCAGATAAAGCAGGGTCTCAATAAATTAACTCACAGTCCAGGTAAATCACAGTCCAGGTAAGTTCTGCAGGCAGCTAGCTTAAGTTGTAGATGCAGAAACAGCAACAGCTCCAAAGTCTCGTCGGGTTCTCAGCCGAAGTTTCCTCCAGTTCTCAGCAACACTGTAAATTCTTCCACCTTTGTTTTCACCGGCACTGGAACGAAGACAGGAACTCCGGATGGCTAAAGAAAATCCTGTAGCATTTCACTAAGAAAACAACCTTTGGAACAATTTAGTACATTATCTCAAGGTTTTTTACATTTGAAATAAGCCTTAATAGTACTCATTACTCATCAGCCTCCAGGTGTGGGAGACCCATTGTAGTTTAGTTATTGGCATTGAAAATGACCAAATATCAGGGACGATGTGGTAGCGTCTTCTGCCAGCTGTAGCATCCCAGGCAGCCCCAGATGGCCCTGGAGAGAGTCCCAGATTCAAACTGCTTCCAGGCACAGGGAGCAAAAGCCTGCGAGACTGTGCCTCTAGGTCAGGTCTAGATTTGGGCTCACAGTGGTGATCCGCTCCCCAGGGCAGGGGAGCGGGGTAGAGCTGGCAACTGCCCCTTAGAAAATTCTTGCTGCACCATGATCGGCTTGGGCAGGTGGCAGCCGACTTGTCGATTCACGCACCCTCCGGTATCGAAAAGTATTCAGTAATAGCCTTTTGATGCAACTTTTTTCCTGATAATCCTTCTTCTGAACTTTCTTTTTCTTTCTGACTAGAGTTTCTGGGCTTTTATCAACACATGCCGTAACTATTCTTGGTTCCACTGGGGTGTCTTTTTCCCTTATCAATTTACTTCTCACCCCTTCCATATTTTCATGACAAAGACAATACAACATTTCAAGACAAAACAAGACACAAACATACTGCATCAATCTTCTCCATTTTCTCGAAATGGCCATTTTTCCTCTCGCCCTATCTGCCTAGGGACGAGCAGATTGCTCCCGTCCTATCTATGGATGGGTAGCTTTTTTCGTCACTTACCCCCGAGTGTCCCGGGGCTCCCCATAACAGGCCACCATCTGCCGCAGCCCGGCTGCAGCAGAATATCCTGGGGGTGACGAATAACTTGTGTACCTTGATACAGCAGGAATGGAAGCCATTTATTGTAGGATCTGAGCGGTATTTATACATTTTACACAGCTTATCTAATTAGCATAAAATAGATACAGCAGTCAACCAATAAGGAATCTCCACACTTAATGGCTTGCTTTTGTTACTTCACAAACCACTCCCTCTGGCATTTTGCCAGGCGCCATCCAGACTTGTTTACAGACTCTAACATTTCTCTGGCAAAATAACAGGTGCCAATCTGACTTGTTTACAGACCTTAACAGGTTATTGGCACTGGCAGTAATACATAAATTGCCTTAACTTCTTAGAATATTTCAAAACGTTACTTCCAACCATCAAAAACACAGTCTCCATCCATGCGCCTTGCGTGGAGGTAGGAATGTGTTTACAGCCATTATACAATCCAAATGTGAACTGCAGAAAGTTTTCAAGTTGATATAAGTTTACAATTTGAGTTTATATTTTTAACTTGTCAAACTTTTATTATAGACTTGTAATAATAAAGATTTCACGTGCTGCACACACATGGTTGTTAAAAACAATAGTTTTATTGATGTCAAGCCAGCTTCTAATACACTAGGGAGAACAATCTGATTTTATTTAGATTAATGAAATCCATAATTTGCAAGCATGCCACAGGTTTGCTTTATAGTATTAATTATAAAATGTGTTAAGTGAATCTCTGCACCATGAAAGACTCCAATGTGCTTCCTAAGATAAAGCCAGGCAATTTTAAAAAGTCAAGAGCAAATATTCAGTGAAGACTTGGGAAATAGCCGAGACACAACAGCATGGTTGCCTGTGTTTTGCTGCGGTTAGAGGGTGTTCTCTGGTTGTGCTGATCAGCCTGTGACTACTCCCATCGATGATTAGATTAAACAAGGCCATGTTTTGAAAAGCTGTGGAAGCCCTTGACACACCATAGACCAAAGCTAAGTGCACAGCATCAAATGTCCAAACTGGCTGTGAGATGTGAGGTGAGAAGGAAGCTGGGATTTAACTTGCTATTTATCCCCAAACCCATCGCTTTAATCAATGTGAATGGAACATTTTTTTTTTCTATCCAGCTTGGAGCAGTGCCACACTGTCTTTTTTGGCCTCAGATGAAAGGTAGGAATAGGTCTTTGCTATATGTCTAACAGTATTGAGTGATTTAGTGCTTGTTAAGTTTTTAAAACATCAAATCCCGATTCGTGTTTCTCTAGGGGAGGCCTCTTGATTTTCTGCTGCATGTGTGGAAATCAAGTTGAAGTTGGCAGAAAATGGAAAATTGCACTTACTGTGTAATTGGTTTCTCCTCTAGTAACTAGGAATATTTCTCTTCCCCTCTCAAATCAAGGTGTTTAGCAATATTAAAATCACCAAAGACTAGCATATACCCATAGTGAGAGCACAATGATCAATGAGGACAGTAAAGTCAGCTGGTCCCTTGGTATATATCAAGCACCTGTTCTAAACAGTTTACATCTTTTATGCTACTTAATCTTTACAAAATGCTCGGGGAAGTAGTTACATTTCACTCAAGTGAGGAAGAAACTGGCACACAGAGAATTTTCTAAAGCTAAGCCTAAGAACTATTACTGCTAGGGTAAGATTCAAACTCAACTCCCCTGGCTCCAGAGCCCCAAATTTTTATACTATCCTAAAATGAATGTTTTCTTAAATAGTATTTAGTTTAAAGGAAATAATCTCAAATTTAATTCAAGAGGACATTGTCACAGTTAGGTATATAGTGGTGGGGATTATTTTCTTCCAACCAAACTGGGTAACTGATATCATGTTTACCTTTTATATTTAATTTTTCAAATGGTCATTTGAGAATTTCATCACTTCTATATAAGGATCTGTGTTTAAACAGGGATCATCCAATTGTTAGAGCTCATGGATGCTTTCTTCAGTTCTAGATTCCGATCCTGTTTGAACTGTTGACTCACATTTTAATCCCTGGCTAAACCTTCTTGTACCTCCATAATCCCAGCTGGAAAATTAGGTAAAATAAAAACATGACCTCCTTAAGAAACAGATGCTTCATCTGAGCACTTCTTTCCCAAGTAAACCCATTACAGAGCTTCTGGTAACTTTTTATAGGATGTGGTGCTGTGTCCCCTTGACCATTGGTCAGTTTAGGATCAGGAGACAGGAGTTTGAAATTTAGTTTAATTCGCAGACCAAAGTTCAGAAAAACAAGCAGTTTCCTTCCTGAGGTTAATAGTGTAAGTCAGCCATAACTGTACAGCAATACCTGAGTTGACTAGGAAGCCTGCCTACCAGTTTCCCTTAATGTGTCCTGACTCCTCCACTTGTTATCACTGATTTTCCAACAGTGAATTCATTGATTAAAGAGACTCGATGTTCTTTAAATCTCTCTTGGGAATTCAAAGATGAAATTTATTTAACAAAACATAACCTATGTACCAATTTAAAAAGAAGATTGTCACACTGGAAGAATATTCAAATGACCAATTGTTTGCTATTTCTGCAAGAGCAATATAACTGAGAATTGTTACTAGGGGCTTTGCTTTGACATAATGCATCATTAAACTAATTTCATTAGTATAATTCAGGAGAAAAAAAACTCTTTCTTGATCTTATTTTGTGGGGTGGGTACTTATTAGCATGGCTTTTGTATGTATTAAGAAGAGATGGATATTTCCTAACAAATTATACCTTGACTTTTGCTGGTGACTTCAAACATCAAAATTTATTTTGAACTGTGGGAACACCTCACATTTTCCCCCAACACATCTCTTGAGTCTCTCAGAAAATACTCATGGATTAGATAGTTGCATGATTCTGGAAATTTCATTCTGGCTTCGATCTGTCACCCGCTCCACAATTTATTTTGAGACTATTATCAAGTGAATACACTATATTAGACTGTTTAGCCTTTCATTACCTCAGAATTTCAGGTGAGAAGTTTACAATTACATCAAAAATAAGGATTCTCTATAAAAGATAGCATTGTAAACAGAATTGCCCAAGCAAATTTCTTTTCGGTGTTTTGCATGTCTGCTAGTTACAAATGGCTGTAAATACAAATACTGTTTCTTCCCCCAAACAAGACTTTGTGATATTTAGCTGAAGCCCCAACAGTGAATGGCTGCCCCTAAGTCTGCCTCCACCTTTTCTCTCACTAGTTTTCACTCCCTGTTTTACTGAAGGAGCTTTCTCAAAGATCTTTTTTAGCTCCCAATTTTCCCCAATCTTCTGTTCCTACTTTGTGACTCTGGAGAAGGAAATAACTTCATCTCTTCAAGGGCATGAATTGCCTTTCTTTGTGTTTCTTGATTCCATTCCTATGTCCCTTCCACCAACCTTGCTGCTGTGTATTTCTCTAAAAGCTCATTGTGAAATACAACGTAATGAAAACAACAAACTCCTTTAGTGTTGTAAACGCTTTCTCCAACACTTCTTCAGATGGTCCAGGAGCTGTTTCAGCTTCTGGGCATGAATGTCTAAGTCTGATCTGTGGGTGATGCTGCTGAGGCCTGCCTGTTTCAGAAATCCTTCATCTCCTGTCCACACCATTCATTCTGAACATTCCTATAAATGATTTATGAGCAAATTTCTCCCTGAAAAGGTAGATGTCTGAGAAGCTTAAGTCCATCCTGGATGATAAGTCTAAATTTTGATTCACCTTTGCAACTGTTTGAAATACACAGTTGTCAGCTGTGATGTTATATTTTAATTTCCTAGAGTCCAGATTTCCTGTGTTAGTAAGCATCAGGGTCATAGTGTGAGCTCTCATGTAAGCTTCCTTTTAAAGTATCTTCATGCTGGTATATGACCTTGTCATTTCAGGGTTCAAGGATATTGGAAAATTTAAGACTGACATTAGACATCTTAGCAAAACTGATTGAGCACTCATATTTTTAAAATTCTACTCCTTTTGCTGTTCACATACTTTAGTATGTGTGTTACATCTTTCCTGAAGAGCATCCAAGCATTCCTCACATTGATCTTCCTTTTCAATTTCCATCCAGCTCCTGAGGGGAAGTCACATGGTCTCTCACTGTGACCTGGTTCCAGCCACTCTGGAACTCACTGCCTGTTTCAGGGGTGCTCACAGGTTCATCCCATTGCCTGTAACTCTCCCTGATCTAGAGAGAGTCTGCTTCTCCCAGCCAGCTCATGGGCTTACCCCATGGAGAGCAGAAGGCTCATTTGCTCTTTCAATTAACCCCCAGGCAGTCCAATCCATTTCTGCCTGACTCTGGGGATCTTAGAAAATTCACATCTCTTTTCAGCTTTAGAGGAGGTGGAGCTAAGATTTGTTCATGATCAGCATGGCAATCTTCTGTGGTACAATTTCTTAGATGTAACTTCAGTGGCAATTGAGTTACTGGGAATTGAAATGGAGAAAACTATGTTACATGCATTCATGAATATGACAGAATGAACTCCATTCTTATGTATAACTATGATGCATTAAAAATTAATAAATAAAAAGATTCCATGGATTAACTAGTAAATTTGGGTAGCAAAAAGAAAATATCACAATATGATGCCACATAGCATGTCAAATGATCCATTAAATTATGCCATCTTAAAAGTAAGATGCCTTGCTGAAATAGTTAAAATGTTTTACATTTATATGCCTTGCCCCTCTATATGAAAGAAAAAAAACCAAGGTACTTTCCCAGCCCCTCAAAGTGAATTTGATGTTGGCCATACAGCCTGTATTTTAAATCAGAAATCTAAAATCTAGCCTCCAAATGAAGTGAAAATCCCTTGATACAGTAATAAAACTGCATATGGAAAGTGCTATTTTTATCAATTTGAAGGAAAAGGCTGTTACTCCATTTAATGCATATGAATATCTTATGAAATAGAATGCAAAAATCACATTTTTCAAAATAGAAAATCTGGATTCAAATATATATCGTATTACAGAGGTTACTTTGGGCCACTTTTCCTTTTTTTCTCTTATGTACCAGATCAAAAACTTAAATATAAAATTTTTCCACACAACTCCCACAGTGCAAGCTGATAAGGCTTCTACCTTGAAAAAGTTCAGGATCTGTGCAATGGATTCTCAGTGAGTGTTTGTTTGACAAAATGACTTCCAGTAATTTTAAGGAAGATTCTGTTTTTCCATGGTCTGTGATCCTAAAAATCTTAACACACTACTCAAAAATTAGAAGGTCCCTCCTAATCTGCCTTTGCACGTTATCCAGGACATACTTTATAATGTCTGATGCACATTCATGCTTCTGTCCAAACAAACTGAGCAAAACAGTGAGAGGGTTTTCCAGAGAGAACTTGCTAGCCTCATAAATACTGTTGAAGTCAATTACCAAATAAATAGCATAAACATGTGGTGACTTGGAAGGTCACCGAGCCCTAGTCACTTAATTTCAGCCACAACAGCAGTCAGCTGCTCAGTGAACAATTTTATTATGAGGTGTCAGTGATTTAACAAGTTGGCCAAAAGTAGTCGGAATGCAACATGAAAGATTTCCTCTCTGTTGAGTTTGACTGTGTATGCTGGACTCCTGATAGAATGGCCCAAGTTTCTGTACTTGGCACTCAGGAACCAAAGGAAAATGAAGGAATCAATTTGCTCTATTATATTCTGCATGCTTTTCAGTGGATTTTATATAATTCTACAAAGCTTTGCCAAAAACACTGATAGGGTAATTTGTTGTCTACTTTTTAGAGTTTCTGCAAACTGCTCGAACTGCTTAACTGAGTTTTTTTTAAAGTAGCCTTTTAGATATATTGGGGAATGTCAATTTATCCTTAAACTGCTTGAAAATTGGTATTATGTAATAAAAATCAATTTACTCAGATTATAGGAATGTGGTGATGTACTGTGTGTAATGGTATCTGACTAACAGAATGGCAATAGTGTGGGCTGGGATACAGAGAGCCTGGTTGGGAGATTTAAGAACAAGTACCACCTGGCTGATCAATCACATCCCAGTATCTATTTGCTTTGCAGTCTCAAACACTCCATCAAGGGCATCTTGATCTTTCCAACATTTCTTATATGGAGATGAATATACTTTCAAAATAAGCTATTTATTTGTGAGACTAGTAATCAGTCACAGCTCCCTAAATAACAAAAAGAAATGAAGACATAAAGTAAGCTTACATTTGCGTGGAACCTAAAAGCTACTCATTTTCCCTCTCTGTCTTTCCCTCTCTAGTACATCTCACATAAATACTTAAGTACTTGACCAAGAAAATAAATCTCTGACATTCAAGAACCCTCTCTCAAGTGTTTGCAACTTGCATGGCATTAAGTTAAATGCAAAGGTTTCAACAGAGAATTGGGGACAGATGCACTTTGATCTCATGGGGCTTAGGGTTGATCAGAGAAGGCAGAAAATTAGACAATCAAAATAATATGTGGTGAGGGTTATGACATAATCCCACAGTTGCCTCGCAAATTCTAGATTCTAAATAAGGCTTTGTTTCTATGTGTCTTTGAGCATATGTGAGCCAGATGAATTATGGGACTATCCATTCTCAAATTTTTCAGTTTTCTTCCAAATGTTCACCCCAACTAATGGTTCCACTAACTATATGCAGCTTTTATTTCTCTAGAGTGCAGTCTTTGGGTGAGAAAGAAATTAAAATGAACTCATTTATAATTGGGGAACAAAAAAATCAAGTGTCAGCATAATTGTCAGGAAAAAATAGAAATGCAAAACCACTCATCATTGGCACTTCCTTTATTCGCTCCCACATTTGTGCCTTCTCTGTTCTCTCCCTTAGGACATCTACTTGGCCTCTCCCATGACGATTCCAAATTCTGTGAAGAGAACTTTGGTTCCACAGAAGATAAACGCTTAATGTCTTCCATCCTAACCAGCATTGATGCATCCAAGCCCTGGTCCAAATGTACCTCAGCCACCATCACAGAATTCCTGGATGATGGCCATGGTATGTATCCTTCAGGACAACAGAGGCTCAATGGAAGAAAGCTGGGATTCTTAGGCACTTTACTTTATTGCTTTCCCATAATGTTCATTTTGGTTGTTTAGACAGTGTCAAAATAGGAGCAAGGAAATTGATTGTCTGTTGGTGTGTAATGCCAGCATCCCTGGTGGCTTTATAGCTATGGTATTTTTGCTTTTGAATTGTAAAGTTCAAAAGAGAAACCGTGTGGGAGACCACACAGAATGCCTAGCGGGTGTCCTGAAAGCCTGGCTTTTATTCCCTCTCTCACCACTGGCTTCCTGTGAGAACTTTGGCAGACATCTTGGTTTGCCTGCTATTAATACAACTCTCAGAATTATTTGTTACATGCCTATTACAGGGGTGTGGTTTAGGTGTAGGTGACAGTTCTACCGGATTCTCTTCATGGCAACATAAAACCCGCAAAGGAAGCTTTTGCTCTAGATTTTCATTGACTGGAAGAATTTGATTTCATTCTGACAGCAGATTCCCCTGAAAGCAGAATAAAAACTGCAAAACAGAAACAGAAAAGAAATCTAAATGATGGGAAAGCACTTTAAAAACTTCAAAGAAAGTCTTTGACTTTATCCTTTAGAGACAGTTCAAGAACATAGTACACTTTATTAAATCTTTAAGACTAGGATTAGAGCTGTAAATTTTATAGAAATAGAGGAAGTTATAATTTTTAGAAATAATAAATCCTAGCCCCGAAGTAATCTCTGAAACAAGCTGTTGCAAATTTTCTCACATCCTTTATTACTTAAAAATAATAGGAAATTAGGAGGGTGGACACATGAGCATCGAGGAGAGATCTTCAGATATCATATAATTCACTTCACATCATCTACTAAAAAAAAAATATTCTTCATTTTTGCTCTTTTAAAATTCATCTTTTTCTAAAATTGGTGCTTAAATCAAATACCATAATAATTTTTCATTAAGTTACCTTTTGGTGTATGGTTCAGCATCTGTGATGATGGCCTTTCCCAAATCCACAAAGTTTATAACTTATTATATTTGTAATTTCTTAAGAGTGTTAGGCATCTTGAACTTTGGCCACACAGTGTCAAAATGAGGATAATAAAATTCATTTCAGACAGAAAGAACTTCAGCCACACAGTTCTTTGATATTATGTAGCCAGAATTTGCTCATTTATTCCTTCTTGTTACATCATTGATGAACTCTAAAGCCTTTTGCTACTTGCTGCTGTTTACATTATCTATCCCTAAAACTAACCTGAGTCCAGCTTGGTGTAATATTCCTCTCAATACAAAATAAATGTTGTTTGTTAGTGAAAGGTCAGCCTGATAACTTAAAAACTTCAGAATAGACTAGAAAGCAATATATTAGGCTTTTCCTTTAGACTAATAATATAATGAGCATTTATGTTTTATTCATTAACAATGCGGGTTAGATGATGATAAAGTCCTAAAATAAATGTTTACCTAATTCTTTTATCTACATATATCAAGTCAATATCTGATAAAGTCTGTCTTCAGTGGAACCTTAACACTTCACCCCTAATATTACTTTTGCTGTTTTATTTTTTCCTGAGAATGAAATAACATTAATATCTAATTTCAAAATCACACTTTGTACATTCCAAAAGATTGAGCTAAACCTTGACTCATTAAATGAATGGATTTAGTTGCTAAGGCAGCAAATACTTATGGCTAAAATGGGACCAATTTTTTTTCCTGAACAAGTATTAGGTCAACTAATTACAATGCTGTGCAGAATTTTGTTCTTTAATGCCATAATTTTGGAATGATTTGTGTATTTCATATTCTGAAAATCATGATCTTATTTTCTGTGCAGTAAATAGGCTTTCAGCACTGTCTTCAACTTTTAACATTATTTCTGTATTTAAAGAAGTTTATACTCTGAATTTTAACAGTTGTACAACAAATTTGCATTTTTTAAATCTCTGTTTCTGTTCAAAAAGAATCATGATAGAAAAAAAGAACATAATTTTAGTAGACATAGATCTTTTTCAATTGTACTGATTAAAATTTCTGAATTTTCCAGATGTATATTAAATAAACATATTTAACTATTAGAATTCTTTGAACAGAAAATTCTCAGTTTATGTATTGACTTTTTTCATCAAATTTAGATTCTCTCATTTTTGAATACATTGGTTTGGTTAGGCAGTGTTTTATTCTAGCCAAAACAAAGAATTCTATTTTATGAATCACATATAATGATTAAAGTAATTTCAGAACAATGAAATATAAAAGAGAGTAGTGTGGAAGAGTGGCAAAGCTAAATTATGTCTCATTTCTTCTAAAAATAGCATACACAGAATTGAAGCACGTACACTATAGTACTGTTATTTAGTTGTGAATTCAAATTAGCTTAATTAACTTTTTAATTGTGACCCTCCAAACTGACTTAAATCATTTGAAGTGCAAAACCAGCCACAGGAATTAGGAAACTCAATTTCTAGATGATTGAGGTTCTGACATTTGAACTAAGGAACCTAGGAGCAAACCAAGGAGAATGTTGAAGCTCAAGAAAGGAAGAAAAATGAACATATATTTTGTCTAGGGATCAAAAGATTTTAGGATCCTTGTCACAAAACCTTTCACTTTACTCCTAGAGAGCTATGCAGGCTTCCAGTCAGATGCCTGTTATTAATATTTTACACTTTTACTATTTTTCTGCTCTAATTTTCTAGGACATTAACAATGTTAAGCAATAAAATAGTTGTAGGGGATGGGGAAGACTTCAGATAGGTAAACTGAGGGCAAGAAGTGGCATTGTTTAACAATAAAGATGAAAAAAAAACAGTGAAATATAGCCCCAAACCATAAAATGTCCAGTGGTCTGATCCCATTTTACAAATGGTCAAAAGTGCTATCACATTAGTATTATCCCTAAAGTTACCTCTATATTTTGGCATGATGCAATAAATTCAGAAAAAGAATGATTTTTCAGTTATTGAGGAAGGCTAAATGGTAAAACTAGTATAAAGACTGAAAAGCAATTGTTATTATTTTAAGTAAGTATTCTCAGTTATACAAAATGTGTGTAATTGTGTCTGTGTGTGTTTATATGTGTGTTGCTGAGGATTAAACCAAGGACCTCATATATGTGAGGTTAAAACTTTATCACTGAGCCACATCTCCAGACCCAAAATGTACATAATTTTTGATGGCATCTTAGTATCTAAAGATTACTTTATCTGGAACATCCATCCTATATAATATCTTATCCTTCCCTTCCCACCTCCAAAAGAGCTGGAGACATGAGAAACTAAATTCGAAGACTTGATTTATTTTAAAATTATTAGCTATAAGTGGCTGGACATTTGTAGCACTCAACCACTGCCAAACTTAAATTCATTAGCACTGAGTGTTTCCTGATTTAGATCCAACAAGAAATATGCAGCAATTAATTTATGGTTGAGAAGCCAATGTGCACACTCAAAAGTAGCTGTGTCTGGAGATTTGTAATTCAGAAAGGAGTAGCCATGTCCCCTGGGACTCCTCTATGCCTGGCCAAGAGACTTGCAGAAGTCCTGAGTGTTTATACCCATTAGTTCTAGGCAAGCTGGCTGGGAGTGTGCTCTTCTAAAATAAAGGTAAGCACTGCCAGAGAAATTGTGCAGTGAAAGCAGGTTATTGAATTTCCTCTCTCCAATACTTAATAACCTTGAGGCCAAAAAAGATAGCTGTGTTTGCTGTATCCCTGAGTCCACAGTGCCGGATGATGCGAAACCCCACCACCCAGGTAGGGACAGTTCAAGATCACCCACAACACAGGCTGCTAAGAAGAATCTGCAGACATACTTAAAATATTAACATGTAGCTTATTTCAAAAGCAAAGTTTACAGTCCCTCACTGAACATTGAACTTCAGTTAGAAAAAATGGTTTTGGAAAACCAGATCTCTGAATCCTTTGCCAATTTTACAGCTTATCTGATTATATAATTTAGCATAAGAGCTCAACATTCAGTTTTTAAGGTGGCATTAGTAAAATTCAAAGTCACTATGGTTGTATCTTGATTTTCACAATAAATGTTCTTTTAAAGGAAATGCAAATAAGACATCTAAGGCAATGGTGACCTATATTTTTCAAAAGCTTTGCTTCCCCCTTTAGGATGGGGAGTTTTCAATCTTATTTCCTTGCCATTTCATCTGCTGAGTGTGCACCTTATGCCTCTAACAGTTTCTCAAACAGACTTTAGAGTTATTTTAGGTCAGTGCCCTTTGTTCTTTTCTCAATGCCCTTGTTCTATTATCTGCCTCTATCTCCCAAATGACTCATCGAAAAGCAGGCAAATGCACCCATTTCTCTTTTAATCTCAGACATTTCAGTTAAGACCCAAAAGAAGAAGCACAAAGGCAGAGAGATGAGGTAGGAAGCAACAAGACAGCATATGAAGTCCTGTTGGGCCTCTTTGGATGCTTCAGTGGTGACAATGATTTCTTCTATGCCATGGCTATTTGGGGGTCAATTCTGAATTTTATGCCTGAGTATTGAAAGGATGGAAAGATTGAAATAACTGAAGTGCTAGAATTACAGAAGGAAAATGAAAATATAAAGAACAGCAACGTTCATCTGATAATTTCCATGCAACATTTATATGAAAGATGAATAGTGCTAGAAGTTAGGTATGTAAAACCAGAGATCACCTGGAGGAAAGGACTATCTTCCACCCCATTGGTGGACCTCAGTGGCCAGATGGAAACAACCACATTCTTTCTGTGTCTATCAAGGTACAACCATAGTGACTTTGAATTTTACTAATACCACCTTAAAAACTGAATGTTGAGCTCTTATGCTAAATTATATAAACAGATAAGCTGTAAAATTGGCAAAGGATTCAGAGATCTGGTTTTCCAAAAGCATTTTTTGTTCCCTGGAGTGGGTCTGTCGTTTAGTAGAGATGTCCATACTATTTTATTGCAGAAGGACACACATCAACTTTTAAAAAGGACATCTATAGACTGTATGACTCAGAGTATGCAGAAATAGTACAGTAACATATTCTAAGACTGAGAACATGATGGTAATAAGTTAGTTATGTTGATCACTTGATAAAAAGAAATCATTTTATTTTTAAAGATTATCTCCACACAACCTCTAAGGAAAAAAAAAAAAGAACTGATATACCTATTTCTTAATAGCAAAGCAAATATGTTCTTGGTTTTCAAATTTTATAATTTCTGTCATGAAGAGAACCCACATCTTGAAGTCTCCTTGTTGTTGGCTGATTTCAAATAGTTTTCCCTCTATCCGTCTCTTCACTCATCGTAAGCTGATGAGATAGAGTCACTGTCAGTGACTTTGCAACCATAGTGAGTTTGCGACTCATTTTGCCTCCAGATAAGTAAAGTAGACCCATGCCACATGCATTCACACCTGGTAAAGACTTCCCAGATAATATTTAGTTACCCAGTCCCAAGATCTGTGATTTTGAGTAAAATTTTTTAAAAGTTTCTTAAGACAGCACGTTTCAGGAATTGGAAAGCATTCTTGCTGATTCAGATTTATTGACAGTCTTCTAACATCAGCAGTCTGCTAAGCCAGTCTGGTTTCCACAGCATGCTTTTTCCATCTAGCAATGAAGATAACGCTCTCCACGGAGTTCTGAAGTGCCTCATCTTGGTCCTGTAAACAGAGCTTAGTGAGGTTTTCCTGTCATTCTTTCCTATTGACTTGATGTGGATGTTTTCCTTTCAGCTTGATGTTTTTCCCACACATTCTCTTTGGCAGGCCTCTTACTTTTAATGCTTTTTCTGGGTTCCCTTCAGAAGCTTTACCTCTTCAAACACCCTGGCTCAGAAGTTAAATGGGAACTTCGCTCTTTATTCATTTTCATATAATGCCTCCATCACAGATGGACCAATTCTAATGTATTCACTTTGAAGAAACCTGAGTGTCACTGTAAAAACATTTGCAGAACACTTAAGAGTGGTTATTCTCAATAAAAAATAAGGATTTGAATTTGTTGAATCAAAAGAATAATACATCTAAAAGGTTGGCAGATACGTTGGACAGAGAACTGTCTATCTTCGTTTCCTATTTTTCTGGTCTACCTTTGTATCTTTGTTTGCCAATTTTACCTTTAGACTGTTAAAGTGAGGAGAGACACATTTCTTTATAGTGAATAATGGAGAAGTTAACTGCCTTGACCAACAGCACTCACCTTGTTAGTGTTTCACCAGCCTTAGAGGGTAGACCAGGTGTTTGTCCCATTAGCCTAGCTGCCCTTCAGCAGCAACATTAGACAGCCCTCCCCATGCTTGCAGAAGACGAAGTGGCATGCAATGAGGAGGGCAGATTCTAGGCATAAGACCCTAATTTAAGCTTTGTGGCATGTGGTAAATTATCTGCCTCTTATGATATGCCTCAGTTCTCTTGTCTATAAAGTGAGCAAAATAAATGAAACTGCCTCATAGGGTTCTTGTGAGGATTAAATAAGTTATTACATGTAGATAATGTGTGGAACAAATGTTTGTTATTGTTTTCATTAGCTTTATCATCAGTGTATAAATCTAAAATTAAGTAAACAAAAAAATATAGAAATAGATGGGCAATATGCATGCATATATGACAAAAGAAGATAAATAGAGTAAAGCTCACTTGGCAGGGATTCTCAGGGAAGCATTTTCAGGGGAGAAAGCCCTGTGTCACCTGTGGATCTGCTTCATCTGTGTCCCACCTTTTGTAGACCTCTCATTTCACCCCTGTTTGCCTGTGGCCACCCTGATCCTTAATATTTGCAGTAAGACACTAATTTGGTTTTGACAGATATACTCCAAACACCCAACAGATACCTGTTCTCAAAAGAATAGATACCAAGGAAAGAAAAAGAAGAGTCAGAAGGCTGGCCTAGTCCTAAATTGTCAAAAATTGTTTCTTTTCTTCTCTCATCACTCCTTTATTCTATGAATCTTGAAAGAATTTCACTCAAATTTCATCAGTGTGAAAGGAACACTACTTTTTTAGTCTATCTCTTTCATTTTATTGGGAGAACTTAAGGGGTAGATGTGGGTCATTTTTTTTCCCATATTCTTGATACTAAGTATGCTTTCTAGAATATTCTAGATACTAAGCAAATGCTTGTTCAGTGAGTGCTATAATAAATGAGGTACGAACTTGACTGTTTTGGAACTAGTGGAAAGGAGACATGGGATAAACACATAGGGATAAGGTAAGTGAGAAGTAGATATGGGATGTAAATAGAATGCCAAGGGTGAATTCTGTTTCTCCAAGTTGAAGAGGATTTATTGTTGCTATTAAGTATGCTATCAGATTTCCTCAAGGTCCCTCCTAATTTTCTCTTGTTTTGGTGTTTCAGCATAATGGATATTTTCAAACTATTTCAAATAATTTTGTGTACTTATATGCTGCCAGCCACACCTACATTACAGGCATTCCGTTACAAGCATCACCCACGAAGGGTGATAGAGGGCACTGCTGAGTCCCACCCTTGCGGCTTGCAGAGTCCCTTTTCCATGGAGATTGTGGGTGCACAGTGCTTCGGCCTTATCTGGAGCCTTTAATTGTTAGATCTCCCCTTTTAGCGATGTGAAACCTAAACTTATTACGGAGGTCAATTTCTGTTGTTCTTTTAGGTAACTGTTTGCTAGACATACCACGCAAGCAAATCCAGGGCCCTGAGGAACTCCCAGGACAGACCTACGATGCCACCCAGCAGTGCAACCTGACATTCGGCCCCGAGTACTCAGTGTGTCCTGGCATGGACGTCTGTGCCCGCCTGTGGTGTGCCGTGGTGTGCCAGGGCCAGATGGTGTGTCTGACCAAGAAGCTGCCGGCTGTGGAAGGGACACCCTGTGGGAAGGGGAGAATCTGCCTGCAGGGCAAGTGTGTGGACAAAACCAAGAAAAAATACTACTCAGTAAGTGGCCACCCAAATCCCTGAGACCTCGCATGGGATGTGTGTGGGTACTGTCATGGAGGGCTTCTTAGTTAAAAGATTCTTCCTTTCTGATCTATATAAGTTTCAATTTTTTGCGTCAGTAATCAAACACTGGAGAATATCTGACATTAGGTATTTCTTTAGGAATTATAGCCTTTCACATGTAAATCAATGACCAAGAATCTGTCTAATTGAGACCCCAAGTAGGGCCCCAGAACTCATCTTTTGGAAGCTCACTTTTAAACTCCTCTTGCTAAGATTCCAGATACATTTATTTAAATTTAGTAAGTAAATAGTAGCAGAGTCAGTGCCATGGTCCTTATACGTATTTGGCAAGCTCCAAACGGTCATTTTGCTTCCGTTGATAGCAAGTTCATCTAACTTTAGGGATTGCAGTAACCTCTGGCTGCTCTGGGGAAATAGGTTTGCACTAAATGCACAGCCCCAGCTTCAGGTCACAAATTGCCTCCTTAATCTTCAAGGCCAGATCATGCTGAGTGTTCTCTCTCACTTGGAAGATGTTGCCACGTCCCAGAAGAATGCTGCTTTGTATTTATCACCTGTGTTTCTACAGGCTGTCACATAGAAAACATTTGTAGAATGGGTTCCTAGTCTTTAATGCTGTCAGATACCCCAACACAGGCAGCCAGAGGTAGTTCTGCACACATTCCCTGGACAAAATTGTGGGAAATATGTTTCCTTTCTGAATCTTTCAGCTTCATCCCACAATGTTTCCAGGGGACTAGACCTAGGTTGTCAGTACAGAGCTCTTCCTTCCCTATGGGGTACATGCATGTAGGGTGCAGGTGTCCTTCAGTTTCTGTCACAACTAATTAGGAATCATCCAAGCCATTGAAATACATTTATGTATGGATCAGAGTCTGTAACAGACAGAATACATGATATCATCAGAAGAACCCTAGAGCTTCAGGGCTAAAGACGGAGAAAGACAGGGACTTGCAATCACAATTGAACAATGCCGGGCCTCCTGCAAAGCTATCAACATTGTGCACTTTATCAAAGACCTGAGATCAGCGTGTACAGAAAAAGAACATGGTCCAGTGGTTACCAACAGAGTTGTACAATATCAGAAAGCATAATTTAAAATGTCTCATAGAAAACAGAAGACGTTCTTTGTGGTATCTTAGTATTTAGTAGGATGCATTAGATCCTCTGGCACTGGCCATAAAGGCTGGGAAAGATGAATTGCTTGGAATTGGAAATGTGTTGCAATTCCAGAGCACGATTGTGTTCAATCTGATGAAAATGTAACTGTCATGAGGTTTCCACTGTCTCATTATATGCAAGTGATTTCTAGAGGTACCTTTTGAATGTTTTCCTTCTGAGTTAAAAAAAAAGAAAGAGAAGAAAAGAGAAGAAAGAAAAGCTTCTCTTTTTTATTTCAGACATCAAGCCATGGCAACTGGGGGTCCTGGGGACCCTGGGGCCAGTGTTCTCGCTCATGTGGGGGAGGAGTACAGTTTGCCTATCGCCACTGCAATAATCCTGCACCCAGAAACAGTGGCCGCTACTGCACAGGGAAGAGAGCCATCTACCGCTCCTGCAGTGTGATGCCCTGCCCACCCAATGGTATGTTACTCTACCTGTGCCACAAGTGTTTGAACTCTAACAGAAATAAATAGGAGAAGCTAGGGAAATAACATTTATATTAGGCTGCACAGTTCCACTAGTATGCAAATCAATAACAAATATGTGAGTGATTTTAAATTATTTTTATAAACAAATTGGTGTATTCATGGAACTGGAAGATAATGATCCTGCAGACAGAAGTGGAAGACAATGATATAAAATCTTTCAGCGTGGATGCATAAAGAAGCTCTGTGATAAAGTTAGCATCATCTCCTTAAAATTAATTATTCAAATGCACAAGATTATATGTAAGGCTCAGAACAGGTCAAGTGTTAAAGTAACATGTTTTGTTTCCTAGGTAAATCTTTTCGTCATGAGCAATGTGAGGCCAAAAAAAGGCTATCAGTCTGATGCAAAAGGAGTCAAAACATTCGTAGAATGGGTTCCCAAATATGCAGGCGTCCTTCCAGCAGACGTGTGCAAACTGACCTGCAGAGCCAAGGGCACTGACTACTACGTAGTGTTTTCTCCAAAGGTAACTAACTACACACTGGCTGTGTAGATGCAGGAGGTGTGCTTAGTGCAAATTATTTGGTAGAATGAAGGCTGCAGGTGCCAAATGTAAATAGTCATTATTTTGGGGGTGGTTTGAATTTTGGAGATTTTTATTTTCACCTCTATAATTTTTATATTTTCAAACTTTATACAATGAATAAAAATTATTTTTCAACAGAATAAGTAAATGTTTTAAAAGCTATTTTTGAAAATTATAAATCACTGTCAGGGCAAACAAAGTGTGACCTTAACTTCAAAATAGTCATGAAAAAAACTAGTATTTCTTAGGCACATTTGCAAAGGAGAATATAAAGCAAACAACTTTTCTATTTTTCTGTCATTTACTTAAGAATTTTTCTGCTGAGTCAGGAAGATAGGCATCAACATCATTGTCTCTGACCCAGGGTTTTGACTAAGTCTTGGATCTTTAATGTGAATCAAGTGTCCTTCAAGTTATGTATAAGTTAAGTTTGTGGTCATCTCTTATTTTTCAAAGATGAACATATCTGCTTAGGAAATATACTGCAAGGTTTTCTTTCTTTTTCACTATTATGCAGCAACTATTAAATATTGTTTATCTATTTTGCAAACAGGTGCTACATTTAATACTTCATGGCCTTCAGAAATGTACATTATTGAAAACTAAGCTAGTGTTCAATTTATGTGGCTTTTTTGAAAAATATATTTCATTTAGTATGAAATAATACATTTCATTTAAAAAATAATATAGAGTCAGGTGGGGTGGCACACACCTGTAATCCCAGTTACTTGGCAGGCTGAGACTGGAGGATTCCAAGTTTGAGACCAGCCTCAGCAATTTAACAAGTCCGTAAGCAATTTAGCAAGACCCTGTCTCAAAATAAAAAATAAAAAGTGCTGGGAATGTTGCTCAGTAGTAAAGCACCCCTCCATTCAAACCCAAGTACCAATAAATAATTAGCACAGAGAAATAAAAACAAAAACATAACCTTGAAATAGCACTATATAGAGAACCATTGATCTATAGAAGTCTATTCTACTTCAATTTACATACATGCACACCTTCACTCATATTCAGATATATATATGAAAAGAGTTTTGTCTATACACAAACAATAAATGCAAGTTTATATATGAGCATGTATGTATGTTTCTGGTATTATATATACTCGCATACATAAGCCACAGTTTATATGCATATGGTTTTTTAACTAGCTTTTTAATGACAGTTTATACTAACTCCTTTATTCAAAATATATTCATTCTCTTTCAGTAGTATTTTTGTGACTTCCTCATATTTTATTTTCCACATTAATGTATTTATCTTTACTTCAATGCACAATGGGGAATGCTTTTCAACCAGTCACATGGGTTTGAATAAGTTTAGATTTTCAAATGTGCTACCCTAAAAACAGTTATGCAATAAAGAAGATTCTCTGTGCCCTTAAGGCTGCTCATATTCAGTTCTCTACAGGCATGATAGTTCCACACAATAGATGAAAAAAAAAGTTTCAATCGATATAAAAACCAGATGATACTGCGGGAACATGTTATTCATACCAAAATAGAGATAAGTACCTAGGATGGCCCAGCACATTAAGTTGAGAAAAGGTGTCAGATCTTCTTACTGCTAATATAGCATGGATGTTTCAGTCATAAATCCCTGAAAACTAAGTGGTTGGTTGATTTTTGATTGCTGGTTTATTTTTCAATATATGACTTATTCCAATCAAACGTAAATGAGAACTTGCTAGTTTACCAAAGGAATCAAATAGCAATGCACCCATGTTCCCACTCTTGCTGTGTCTGCCATTTCAGGTGACCGACGGGACTGAGTGCAGGCCTTACAGCAATTCCGTCTGCGTGCGCGGGAAGTGTGTGCGCACGGGCTGCGACGGCATCATTGGCTCAAAACTGCAGTATGACAAGTGCGGCGTGTGCGGAGGAGACAACTCCAGTTGTACAAAGGTTATTGGGACCTTCAATAAGAAAAGGTAATACGATAGACTGCTTTCCCTTACGTGAATTGAACAAAGCTTTAGACACTTGCAAAATTGATACAGGGGACTCACATTACCTCATAAGCTGTTTTTAGGGGAAGTCTGACATGGCTGTAGGAACACATTATGAATGTGAGAAGGGAAGGAGAGGAGATGAATAAAGCCCTGATAACTCAGGAGAAACTCCCCGTGCCTCTGGGAAAAAGATGGATGGCCACAGCTGTAGGGGTCAAGAGGACAGCATCCAGCTACCATGATATTGTGCAGATCTGTTACCCTAAAACATAGTTGATGAAAGGATGCCTGGTTTCTATTTTAACTAATTTTTTTTCAACAAAGCAGTTTTTACTAGCCTGAGTTTTTGTTGAGAAAGCATTTCTTCTTGCAAACTAAGTTAATGGAAGTGGTGTGGGTACCAATACTGGTTTATAATAAATATTCTGGTTTATATCTATTCTAAAGAAAATTCGTAAAACAATGCCTTCTGCATCTTTAATTGCACTTTAAATATGTAAGTGTATAAATTACCTATTTCCGGCATCAAATGTTATGCTAACAGATAGGATGGCTAACTCTAATGGAATGCAGGATTATTTTTCTTCTTTGCAAAACCACTTTTTGTTGAGTGGTATTAGCTGAGTGGACCTATATTCTTGATGTAGGTGCTGTGTTATCTTTAGAGAGTGAAGCACAAACCAAACTAACTATAAGAGTTTAATTAAAAGATTAAGCATCATGTCAATGTAAACACTGGAAATTATCTTTGAAAAGATAAAAAAAAAATGTGTGGCTAAAAATTTATTCTGGGTTAAAATATGTACCACCAATCTTACTTGATAATGAAATAATAATTAATTACCCAACTGTGTTGAGCCATCTGTGTTGATAAATCCTGCACCTCCAATTATATCCTGCATTTTTATACATCTCAAAGAGATGTTATAGATGACGAATTTAGCCATTTGTTTAACAAATGAGTAGACTGGCGCTATGAAAGACGTACAGACTTCTAAGTGGCTAATGGGTGTTGAGCTGATCAGTGGCTATAACTTAAGTTCAGGACATTTTGTAATTTAAAAAATAATAATAAAAGAAGGCAAGAATGCAAAGAGGAAGGAAAGAAGGGAGGTAAGGGAAGGAGGAAAGAAAGATTTATAAACTGTATGGGGAATAAAGTTAATTTTAATAATATTTATCATAGATATATATTCTATGTATTCTTCTACATGAAGTTTAAACTCACTTTTAAAATGCTAAATATAGGGCTAGGGCTGTAGCTCAGTGGTAGAGTGCCTGCCTCGACTGTGTGAGGCACTTTGTTAGATCCTCAGCACTACATAAAAATAAATAAAGATAATATGTCCACCTACAACTAAAAAAAAGAAAGAAAGAAAGAAATTAAAATTTTAAAAAGATTTAAAATGCTAAATATAACATTTTAACTTCTTTATATTGACAACTAATATCTTCACATTAGATGTCACATGAAAAGATGAAGAAATCCATGATAAAGACAGATGATGTGCAGTACAACCACTTGCAAACTGGTTTGACCAAGACTACATTATGTGATACAAATAATCTGTTTGAATGTCCCAAATAAATTGCCTAGGAGTAACATTAATCTTGGAGCTAAAATATTTGCAATTAAGCTCTAGTTCAAAAAAACAATTCACTAGCCATGTAATCTTTGAAAGGTCATTTAAATTTTTTGTCATGATATTTCTCAAAAGTAGAATGGAAATAAGAGCAATTATCTTGCAATTAATGAAAGCATAGGTGAGGATTAAATGAGGCAATACAAATTAAAATACTTCAAGTTCACACCTGTTCACAAACATGACCACTCCTCCCTCAGCTCAGTAAATGGTAATTCAATTACTTAAGCCTACACTTTCAAGTTGGCTTTCACTTCTCATTTTCTCTCACACCCCATATTGATCTACCAGTGAATCCTTTTGGCTTGCTTTCCACCATTTATCCAGATGTGTTGCCCTTTACCATGACTTCCTCCCCAGTCACCAAGTCTTTTTTTTTATTTTATTATTTTATTTTTTTATATTGGGGATTGAACCCAGGGCATATGCATGCCAGGAAAGACTCTTCCAACTGAGCTATATCCCCATCCCTCCCAGTCACCAAGTCTTGCCTGGCTGACCAGCAGTCTTCTCACTGATCACTCTGGCCCTGGCCCCTCACAGCCTCTTCTTCCTCCCGTGAGAAGAGCAGCTGCTTTATTACCTAATCAGATCCTGATGTTCCTTGGTCAACACTCTCTGATGGCCCCATGTCACTTAGTGTCCAAGACTGCTTTGTCCCATGGCCTGCTGGGTGATGCCTTATTGACACTAGTCCTCTCGCTCTGCTCCTGATTCCTTTCAAGCAAACAACTTTCATGTATGGGCCATTTCCTCTGCCTGGCACACTTTCCCCAATTAATAAGCTGTGGTCTCTGTAGGCCTCTGTCAAATATCACCTTCCCAGATAATGGCTACGCTAATGAGCAGGAAGACCATCCCCCAATCCCGCCATTACTCTGTCTTCTGACCTTGCTGTGTTTCTTTTCAGAAAATATAAATTTTATTTAGGGGAAGAGTGGGGGGGTATTACTGCCCCCTAAAATGTCACTTCCGTAACAGAATGCTAAGTATGTGAATGAATTTATTCCTTCATTGCAGGCAGGCACTGTTCTTGGTACTGTGCAGATAGCCCTGGAAAACCCAACTTCTCTTGCTCTGCCAGTCAGACTTTATAATAGTTAAGTGAAAACAACCTCATTTATTTATGGTAGTCAGGGAACCTGGTTGCTCTCCAGAATTTAAATGATACCCAACAGGATGTAGAGAAACTGAAATATTAATCACAAGATAATGGAACCCATCTTTTAATTAGTGCCTATGAAATCAGGGCACTAATCCTCAGCCTTACCAGTGCCTTGTAAAACTCAGCTTGAAAACCTGTTATGGTGCTGACCTCACTGATTCTCAGCAAAATGAGACAGGCTCTGAGGAGCAAGATAAAAACAAAAAGCTCTCCTGCCACTTTTCTTACCATTTAGCTTTTCTTTTTCTTATATCTGGTTTAGTATCATTATAACCAGAACTTAGTTTCAGTTAACTGTTATAAAATATGCATAAGGATTTTAGGCAAGGGACATGGTAAAAAGAACTCAAATTGGGATTCAAGAGACATGACTTCTAAGCTAAATACTTCCACTAGTGAATTAGAGTGAATTTGTTTAAATACTTGAAAATATCCCTTTTTCTTAGCTTTGAATGAAAGATGAGATTCCCCAACATTCTTCCTGCTGTCGTTTGAAGCCACCATGGGTTTGCATATCATTGATTGGTATTAGACACTACAAAAACAAAAAAGGTCTGGAAGAAAGGATTATACATAATATATTTGAAAATTGAAATGATGAATCAAGCTGGAATAAGCAATATCCTCAGCCTGCATCTTCTTTCTTCAACACTGTCAGAAACTCTGATACCTACTTGGCAATTACTGTGGAACAGATGCCCAATAAACAGGGCACTTTCTTAGGATGAGCTTCCCCTTCCATCCAGATGAAATTCTGGAACAGGGGAAAGACTTGGATTTTTAATGTTTGGGTAGTGACCAGTTTCCAGAAAGAGCTGTGGATGTTTTACTGGAAATTAAGAACTTGCTGCTGTTTTAACAAGATTTAGTATGTTTTCTGAACACAGGAGATAAAACATATTCAAAAAACATTTTAACAGCAAGCATCTCTTGAGCAATTCTGAAAAGGAAAAGGATCTCATTGTATCTAGTCATTTAAATACACATATGGGTCCATTTACTTAAATCATTGAATGCCTGTATTTTTTTCAGGCAGCCAGCCAAATTTAATATATGATTAGGATGTAGAAGTAGTGTGTGTATGTGTATGTGGTCAGCATTCAGGAGTCTAAAAATCAGTTTTCCTCGTGTTGGAATTTAAAGGATAAAAACACATGTCATCCAGTTTTCAATTTAGATTTTCACAACTTCTTTCTCTTTCTATGGCTCTCATTTGATATCTCACAATGTGTAATGTACATGCAGAAACCACATCCCACACCCTCAACACTGGTATACCTCTTACCAGCAAGCCTTTAAAATGTGTTTGTTTTTGCTTGTTTGTTTGTTTTATTGATGGGTTCCAAAACACCTGCAATGTTTTGTACTTCTTGTCAACCTGGTTTAATAGGAATATTAAAAATCACTTGGAAATTAGTCATATCTAGAAGAGATCATTATCATTAATGTGGTCAATGCAAAAAAAATAGTGTTTAACATGAATAAGACTGTTTCCACACCATAGGCAATAATTTCTTAATATTTTAATATATTTCTACTTTACTAAAGATTTTTCCCAACTGGAAACTATTTGGTTGAATCAGTAAGTGTTTGAGTGACAAAAAATATCATGATTTCCAGGAAGTTTGTTGTTTTTAGTTCCATAGGTAGGTTATAAGTTTGAACAGTTAGACATTGAAAATATTTTACAATCATGCATATAAAAGTCTTTTTAAAATAAATACTGTAAACTGCATTCTCCCATTTCATAACTCAGAAAATCAAAGGTATTTATTTCACTGGTATTTCTTCTTTGTGAGATATCACAAAGTTAATTAATTGTTTTATATAAAATTTTATAATAATCGTACCAAATGTGCCTATTGTTAAAAAATTTGCATACAAAAATCTTAGGGAATTGTTGTTGGAGTTTCATTAAACCATTGAGAGTTTATTTTTATTATAATATTTTATAACATAAAAGAATTACCCAGTTGATCTGGCTTTATCACATCTGTTTCAGTGGATCAGGAATATGGATGTCTCATTCTTTGAAGTATTGTCTGGAAATTCCTTTTGTAAAACAGATAATATTTTACAAAACAAATGACTATCCAGATTTTCACAGACTGACTTTGCTTTAGAAATAGTAGTTTTATCTTAAGAAATTATCATTTCAAAAAAATGGAGTCTATATAAGACTGATACATACATTTGATGGTGAGCACCAAATACTAGGGCAGGGACAAAAGCCGGTCAAATGGGTCAGAAAAAAATTAAAATCTCATTAATTCAAAGATACTTTATAGTTTTAATATTTTTCCTAATTTAAAAAATAATTTTAATCAACCAACTCAAATATCACAAGATTCATTTTTATATTTTGTGATTCACTTCCAACAACATTAAAAAAACAATTGAAGAGTACACAAGGCGCTCTCCTACTCTTCTTTACTGTATTCATAGATTTTTAATAGGATTTATCCATGACTCATTCTTCCCCCAAATAATGAAGTTTTACACTTCTCTTTGAAAAAAATTTTAATAGGATTAAAACAAATAAACCACTATTCCATGTTTATAAGGAGCTTCTTTATCTTTTTTTAAAAAAATAAGTTTTAATAGATTGACTGAGGAATGCAAGTCTAAACTCCTGAGAAACATGATACAGACTGGAATCTGAAATTCAGAGGTGGAGTGTTCAGATTAATGAACAAAGGGAAAAGTACCTTACAACTCCATCTAATTCAGTCCAGTTTGGTATTGTACTGTCTTACCTTTCCATTGTTGCATCTTGAAATTTTTTTTTAAAGTATAGGATTCAGGATGTTAAAAAAGAAGAAGAAAATGTATAGTTTGTTTGAAAAATGCTCAGGTTTATAAGAATCTAATCTCACTTGTATCACTAAATGCTTCAGCATAAGTTTCATTAGGTACAAAGGGAGCCCAGAAGAAAATAACATGTATTTTTTCTAGATCATAAAAGATCTAATTAACCCCTGACTTTTTGTTTGGAAGTATAATAATGTTGGTATAATTTATTTGACAAATTCAACTCCCTTTGCCTTCCTGTGGAAACAGTTTTATCCCATAAAGTAAGAATTAAGGGATGAATCACAAATTAAAAAAAAATGTTGCAGCACTGAAAAATAAGTAATTTATTGTTTTTGCAACTGGTATGTGAATTTGTGTGATAAAATTATTTATTGTTATTTAACAAAAGTATGTGCAAATTCTTCTATATTTTAAATGTTTTGCTGTTGTCCTGCTTTTAATTTATGCTTCTTGTTTGTGTATAAAGTACACTTTGTGAGTTTACATGATATACAGCACTGGTTGCTTTTGTATTTTTTTTACAGAAAGCTTTCTGCATGAAATAGACTTATGTGTATGTGTATATATTCTTTATGCACCCTTACTCTGACACTATCACTTTTCATTGTAAGAAAAATTTTAATCTTTTATGACTAGAGGTGTTCTTTACCTGTAGCTCTGTTCATAAGTCTTTCATATCACATAACACTCTTTTTACCAAGTCACAGACAAGAAAAATGCTTATTCAATCAAATAAGTTGCAAGTTCCAAACTCGAATACAATACATAGCTGGGAGCTTCCCATAGAAACTATGACAACAACAAGACAGACTCGTTCACATCACTGATGAACATGGATGAGGAGTTATTGGTGCATGATCTGAAAGTTACACATGCACACCTCTGAGAGACATGAATGATAATGAAACCTGAAATTATCTTTTGATGATTTAGATTTTTGATGTTAGAGATACTTCCCAAAAGCAATATGAGTTAATATCCAGTATCTGTAGGATTCCATACATGAGTACAAATTGGATTTGTGTGGTTTAGATGCTGGTAGTCCTGTTTCTTCAAATGGGGCTATCCATTGACTGAATGTGTGTGACATTTTGTGACTACCAATCACAGAGCATGGTGATTGTACCTGGGATAGGCAGACACCATTGCTGAGACCAGCTTGTCCCTGACTGTGACTTCAGTCTGATGCCAGGAATGAGGCAAAGCACCCTTACACTCACTGACCATTTCCAAGGTCGTTCTCTGGTTCTGATGCTTCCCTGCAAACTTCTTCCTTGCAAACAAGGTCTCTGTAACAGTGTAGGTGAGGACATCAGCTAGATTCAGAAGTCTCTGACTTAGAGGTCACTATTATAAAATAAGATTGAATTTAATAATAACTGAATTTTACTAGGAGTCAGGTTGAATGTGAAATCTCATTGCATGATGGGTAACAGTACTGATTCCTTTATAACTAAACTTGAGGTCACACAAATACCCTACATTTTTAACATTTCAAAGCACAAAATAAACGAAATAACCCCTAGGATAGAAGTGGACATCTAAAGCTATAAAAGAACCAAATTCAAGGTGCTTTATCACTTAGGTACACCAAAAAGGTACTTGTATGTTTTCTCTTTTATTTGTTTTTTTCATTTGTCAGAAACATATCGTTTTAGATCAATTTATAAAACTAAAATTGTTCCTAATAGCCCTCTGTTAGCATGAATTATAGAAAGAACATATTGAATTATATCACCTTGAAACACATACTTTCTATTCAATTAAATATAGGAACATATTGAAACATGAAACCACGCACTAGTCAACCAAAAAATGGGAATACAGATGGTGTTTGGATCAGCAAAGCATTTAATCAAGCAAATGTCTGGTGTCATGGTATGATTTTAGTGCAGGTTTTGTGGGGAAAATAAAGGAATATGTTGTGAAATGTTGTTGGTTTTGTAATAGAGTTAGACTAGCATACACAGTAGCTGTCTCAGTTAATTGCACCTTACCAATATACTAGCACTTTAGCAATAATTTTGCTGTTTCTAATCCTTATTCTGTGGCTCCATTAACTACTTGTGAGCTGTGTAGGTCAAATGAAAAGATAAATAAAAATCCATGTTCTAAGGCACTGCCACATCAGCAACCCATGGTACAACACTGTGAGGAAAAACTCATTTATAAATAAAACAGGGAATTGATTTTTTAAATTTTTTCTTTGGCACATCTAATGAAGAATTTTAACTCTTTTTGAGGTGCTAACATTTTCCCTAATCAGCTATCAAATGTGCTATATCTTTTTGAAAAAAATTTTATTGGTGCATTATAATTATACATAGTGTAATTCATTGTTACATATACTTATATTCACACCACAGAATCTGGTCAGTTTCATTCTCTACAACCCTCCTTGTGCCTCTCTTCATCAATCCCCCTGTTCCCCTTCTTCTATTCTCCTGGTTTCTTTTCTATTTCTAAGTTATTATTTTTTCTAACAAGAGTCTATAGTTTTCGAGAAAGGCCTCCAAGCTTCTTTGTCAAGTTTGAGCATCATTTAATACTGAACATTCAATAAATAAGCACATTCAATGGTCATTTTTTGACCAACCATGGTCAATAGCATAAACCCTCTGTACCTCTGAGGATGTTTAAATTCAAAACTTGAAGAATGTCAGGCCAGATTCATGAGTAGATGAATCATGCTTTACACATTCCATACAAATTTCCATGTATACTTGGCCTAACATTTTTTAAACTTGTCAATATTTTATGACCATACTAAATATTTAGTGATCATATCTTAGCCTTTTAACAACTCAATCTACTAGAAGCATTGCTACCTAAACTGATGGTATGTTTAAAATAGAAGTTTATACTCTGTTTAACTTTGTAAGGCTAAACTTTTGATTAAGAAATATTGAAATAGTATGCGCATTATGCACTCAGGCATGGCATTATTGGTGCGTCTCACTGCAATTAGCAGTTGACAAACTCTGCTTACCTTTTATCAATGATTTATCAGTCAGTGAAAATCCTGCACATGCTTTGTGAATAGAAACTGCAGATAACTAAGTAGATTGCATAAATATGTTACATTTGATGTAAGCAGTGGCACAGATTTTTGAATTCTGAATTACTGTCTGTGAGTAAATTCAAGTAGTAAATCTAAGTAGGTTTCATTTTGAAACATACCTTTATGGTAGACAATAATAATGAAGATTTACATAACTAAATATTAAATATAAAATGTAAGCTCTTATTATCCTCAGTATTCCAGAAGGGATGGTGTATAATGCAATCAAAAGACCAAAAATTGTGGAAAACTAAGACCATCTTGTTTTAAATGTCTCTTCAGCTTTGGTAAACTACAAATTGGAATAAATACTCTAAGCATTACTGTGTCTTGTAGCCTGCATTCCATAATTGCTCTGTTATTCAGGTAAACCGCTTGAACTGAGCCTCCAGGGACTTATTCTGTAATATTTTTCATTGAGGAACAATATCCTATGCCGCAGTCTCTGGTTGGGCACAAATCACGAGTCTCCACACAGCTTGTAGATTCAAACAGCAATTCTTTATTCCCAAACTCACACCGGCCGTCTACAAACACATTCTGGGGGAATCCATGTTCTCTGCCCAAATCCACTTCTCCCAAATCCACTCTCTGCCCAAATCCACTCTCTCCCAAATCCACTCTCTGCCCAAATCCACTCCGCATGGGCTTCTGTCTCCCAAAATATACTATCTGACCCTAAGAACTCAAGAGGAACTCAGCAGCAGGATACGCCCTATTCTAAAGGGGGAACACCCTACTCTCCTATTATGCTAAACTGCCCTATTCTAAAGGGGGAACACCCTACTCTCCTATTATGCTAAACTGCCCTAGTCCTTGAGCAAGGTCACCTTTCAGAAGTCCTTCCACTAGACAGCATGGGAGTAAGCTGGCAAGGAATTTGTCATACCTACTTGGCTGATGGCTCCCAGCAATCCTACTTTGTAAAATACTTCCCTGTGTATGACTTAACAACTGTAAAATTAAGCATTGATTTTGTGGTTTCAGTGGACATAATAAATACAAATTGTAAACTAGGGTAAAGTATGTACTGAATGTTTTGGAGGTGAAAACTATTGTCCATATATTTTTAATTTTCCCATAACCTCAGTAGCACATAGATAGGTCTCTAGGAAGTCCTAGGTGATCTGTAATTCTATCATCTTTCAACCACTTTGTCATAGACAGTATTTTTTCTTAGTTAAATTACTATAGAATTATTGCTTCAAGCTCTTCTTAGCAGACTATCACTCTCTAAAGTCTTCTTAGTATTAAGATTAAACAGCAAACAAATTTGGCTTCATTTTAATTTTTTGTGCATAAACTTATTCCAGAAAGAGTTGAGATATGAATACAAGCATAGAATATTTTTTTAGTTTGAAATTCATTAGAAAACTCTATATTTGCTAACAAATTTATAGCATTAAGTTACCTAAGGATATTTATTTCTTTTAAATCCTGAAATCATTATACTTTAGTGTATGTTGCAAACACTGAATTTCCCTCTCATCTCAAACTGTAGTTTAGAATAATGATACTTTAAATTTTACCCATAGTAGGACATATATATTTCAAAGAAATCATTGAAAAAATCCTATACTTTTAAAAAGATAATATATAAACTTGGTCATCACAATATGGCTAATATTTGTTAAGCATTTCATTGGGTCAGACATTGTAGTAAACATCTCACAAACCATCTCTGTGGTCTTGTGAGGTTGGTCTTAAGATTCCAGTATTACAGATGACTGTCATGATATGACTACCATCAGTGGTTATCTAGCATTCACCCAAGTGCCAGGCATAATTGAGAGTATCTTAAATATTTATTATCAATCACTAAGAATCTTAAATCTTTATGGACTATGTGTCTGAGGGAGGGATTACTGAGTGAATGGAGAACTGTGAGAGATTGGGGAAGTGCAGAAGTATGTACTGAATGTACTGTTTAAAGGCCCAAATGTGGACCCCAACAGTAAATCAAGAGCAGTCTTAAAATTCCAATAAAAATTGCAAGAAAACGACAGAGTATAAGGCAAGCAGTATGGATAAAATCAGAAGCCAAAGTGGAACAAAAGACTATTGTTGAAGGAGAAAGGAGAGAGAATTTGACTTGGAAAACTAGTAAGTTACTGGCAAGTGTAAAGAGGTATAAATTGGTGTGAGGGGTAGCTTTTAAAAAAGTTTTAGAAAAAAAAGTCAAGTCAGGTCTAGGCTAAGGAATCAAGGGATTCAGAATAGTTGCAAACACTCGGCTATTTGACTCCAGGATGGTTCTTCTGTTCCAGTTTTGATGCTTTGCTAGAAAGCAGACTTCTACAGATATCCACAATTTCCATCCCTTTATTATTAAATCAAACACTAACCTTAGTATTGCTGTGAAAGTATTGTGCCACTTAATTGTTACTACTTAACAATTGGAAGATTATCTCAAGTTAACTGGGAAGGCCCAAGGTAATCTCACAAAGTCTAAAAAGCAAAAGAGAAAAGAAAAGGGGGAAATTCAGAGAATTCCAAGCCTGAGAAGGATTCCATGGTTTCATTGCTGACTTAGAAGATGGAGTAAAGGAGCCACACGTTATGGAATCCGGGTGCATCTAGAAGCTAAGAACCACTGTGACCCACAGCCAGCAGGAAACAGGGACTTGAGTTTCACAACTGCAAGAAATTGGATGTGTACTCCAAAATTCATGTATTACAGACTCAATACCCAGTGTAACAGTGTTGAGAGGTGATACATTTAAGAGGGGATTAGGTCGTGAGGGCTCTGACTTCATGCATGGATCAATGCCATTGCTCTGGGAGGACATTAGTTATCTCTAGATTGGTTCCTTATAAAAATATGACTTCAACCCCCATAGTTCTCTCTCACCATTGCATCTTCTGCCATGTTATGATGCAGCAAGAAGGCCCTCATCAGATGCTAACTTCTCAACCTTGGACTTCCAAATCTTCCAGAATGGTGAGAAATTAATTTCTTTTCTTTATAAATATCCTATTCTGTAGTATTCTAATATAGCAGCAGAAAACTGACTAAGCCAAACATGGAATCAGATTCATGTTTGGAGGGATCAGAAGAACACAGCCTTACAATATCTTAATGCCAGCCTTGTAAAACCCAGAGCAGAGACTTGGCTGAGACACTCTGAGCCTCCAGAACCCTGAGATAATGAAGGAGTGCTGTCAACAGGTGCTGAATGCTTGACTTTGGTTTTGGTACTAATAGAAAGTGATTCTATAGATGAAAACAGATAAAGATCACAAGTTAGAGTGGAACAAAAGGAAGGCTGCCACATTAGAAACCTGAGCAGATATTGGGGCTAAACTACAAGGGAGGAGCATAAGAAAAACAAAGTATCACAGCTACTAGATTTGGCACAATATCTTGGAAAAAGACCACCAACCATCCAATCTAATATTTGTACAGAGTTACTCGAGGGGTCCAGATATACCTTCTGACTCAAAGACAGGTTTATCTAAAATCTTGGTGTGGAGCAAGACTTTGTAGCCACAGTGGGGATAAGTAAAAATGTTGCTGAAAGGTTGGTCACATAATTTAAAAGTTAATGAAGATTTTTGTTCATAAAGTGCTGTTAGCCAACCATCCCCAAATTTAGTGATTTCATGAGTCAGAGCTCAGCCCAGTGATATGACTGCTCACACATCACATAACTGTAATGTCCAAGCCAGGCTCAATCACACACCTGGTGTTGATGCAGGGACAGCCAGGAGGTCAGTCCCAGCTGGGTCCATCTGTCTTCATGTAATCTTTCCAAGTAGGATCCTCTCCAGCAGTATTCTCAAAATTCTTACACAGCATGTTGTATTTCCAAGAGCAGGTGTTTCCAGAGAATCAAGAGTAATCTACCAGGCTTTTTCTATCCCATCCTTTCAAGTTCCATCTCTTAATCACACTAAGTAAAAATTTTCCATTATGTGAATCAACAACTCTCAAAGATCCTTCCTTGATTCTTCCAGAAGTTTAAAAATTATAAAATATGCCACCTTTTGTTCTTTGGTTACCAACTTCTTCATTTTTCTTTGCTAACATATCATTTTACACACACACACAAAAGAAGAGGAGACTTTCATTCAGAAACAACAATGTTTAGAATTGCAAAAGCATAACAGTCAACAATTAAATGGAAAGCATTACACTTTGTATTCATTTGAGTACAAAACAAGCTGCCTGAAGACAGTAAATCACATAGGCTTGTAATTAACTTGGTGTACCAGCCCAGAGTGGGGAATCTTCCTGGTTGGGTGGGAAGGTTTTTTGTTTTCTGGTGTTTTTTTTTTCCTTGTTGTTGTTGTTGTTTTAATTTTGATATTTTTTTTTCTTTTCTTTTACCAATCTGCATGTCTTTCTAGGAGTCTGAGAGAGGGGGAGGAATTAACATTTCTAAAGGATTTTCTAAATCTGTAGATCAGGAATGTCTGAGCTTCCAGATTTAAGATTGCAAATGAAGTTGTTATCAATTTGATGTTATTCAACACAAAGTTAAATGTGTTAAGCCACACATCATCATTCCCCTAAATATGCAAAGCCAGATGTACAGAGTGTTATACAGAAATCTTCAAACATCTGCTAGATCATTTCAAGAGCAATAGAAACCTCTTTAATTAGAAGGATGAAAACAGGAAATACATGATTTAGGAAATGTCTATAGCACTTTAATCTGGAACAATTTAATGAAAAAAAATCAAGTTCCAACTCCTCTAAATTGACAAACTTTACTCCTAAATACTGTCAGTTTCTCTGCTATTGGTCCTACTGGGGTCAGAGATTATGAACGATGTGAGCAATCAGGCTGATTTTCAAAAGCATCTACAGCTGAACAGAAGTTCTTTGAAAGGACAGCTTCTCTATTGCATCCATTTCATATTGAGAAAATGAAACTAAATTTTGGTAGAATGTTTCTAGAGCCCATTGTTGCTATTACTGTAATCTACTAGAGATAGACTCCCAAATCCTTTAATGAATTTTGGCATTGACCTCAGTAACAGAACCAGAACTGTCATAGTAAATACATTTTTTAAAACACTTTGGGTTCATCAGAAGAAGCATAAATTACAGCACAATTGGCCTTAGAGGGATATATTATTTTACTGAAAATAAGTCTTCTCTCAAGGCCCGTTACCTCTGATCTTTCATTTACATTTTTCTGAAAAATTCTTATTGAAGAGGAACTTAAAATTTGAGGGACTGAATACTTCTTTAAGAACCTGATTAAATTTGGGCACCATGGCTCATGCCTGTAATGACAGTGGTTCAGGAGGTCGAGACAGGAGGATTCTGAGTTCAAACCCAGCCTTATCAAAAGCAGATCAATAAGCAATTCAGTGAGACCCTGTCTCTAAATAAAAATGAAATAAGGCTTGAGAATGTGTCTTAGTGATTGAGTGCCACTGAGTTCAATTATAAAGAAAAAAAGAACCTGATTAAATTAAAACTATGTTTTTTTACTTAATAAATGAACATATACACAAAATATTGCATACAATTTCTAAAGAATTCACAAAACTCTAAAAGATAAATAGGGGAATTCAATGTAACAGAAACAAGAGATATGTTGTAAAAATATTTTTCTAGTAAATATCTTCTTACAAATGAAAAAATTGCTGGTAAGATTAGAACATATTTTGCAAACATTGGTAATCTTTAAAAAAGATGTTTCCTGAGTACCTTGTAATATGGTCTCTGATAATATTGGGATGCAATAGCATATAAGACACAGTTCCAGCTCAAATGTGGGGTAATGTTCATATAAGTGCTAAGAAAATTACATTACAAGGTAATTTCTTCTATGATATTAGTAAAATGCAGTATCAACTATGTAATATCGTTGCCATAGAAGCAACTTAGCTTTTAAAGCACATTTATACAATTATAGACTGATGTTCTTCCTGTTCTGCTTCACAAAATATATAACAAACTTCTAATTTTCTCATTCATTCCACTTACCTTCCCTGATTATTCATAGTAACCATAGTAGGGCAGGTGCCCAGCAAGACTAGGTCTTTGAGCTATTAAATGCCAACTATCAACTGCCTTTGGATTCCTTGTTATTAAAAAAAAAACATTTTTTTTTTGAGATTTAGATAACTAGTGGATGTTCTGCATCTTTCTGACACATGTATTTTTGGTTCATCTTCTCATGGGAATTGAATTTCTCAATCCTTGATATAGAAAAAATTAGTAATAATGTAAACAGAAGGAAGGCACACTAGGGAAAAGAGACTGGAAAGATAAAGAAACCTATGTTCTATTTTGTGTGGGGAAAAAGTTAGAATATTAAAATGATACAGATTGTGTTTTTGAATAGTTGCAAACACATAATATCTTAGCTCTATTTCTGTGACAAAATACCTGAGAAAAACAGCCTAAAGGAGAAAATATTTATTCTTGCTCATGATTTCAGAGGTTCAGTCCATAGTTTATTGGCTCCATGTTTAGGCCTATGTGAGGTAGAGTGTGCAGGTTGGGAGGGTATGGACTCACCTCATAACAGCTAGGAAGTGAATAGAAAGAAGGAAAGAGTGAGAAAGAAAGAAACAGACGGAGATTGTGGGCAGGGACATGGTATGATTAACCCCTCAAGCACAAGTTCCCGATGACCTATCCACTTCCTTCAACTAGACTCTGCCTCCTAATGTTTCCACCACCTCCCAATAGTTCATTCAGCTATGAATCCACCAGTGGATTAATCCATGGATGACTCTATTGTCCTCATCACCCAATCACCTCTGAACCCTGTTTCATTAGGGACCAAACCTGCAACATGTAAGTCTTTGGGAGATACTTTATCTCCAAACCATAACAAAAGAGGAAGGAAAGCCAATTGTGTTTTTTTTATTTGTTTGTTTGTTTGTTTCTTTGGATAACCAAAAAGAAAGGATAGAATGAAAAACCAGTGAGTTGGTCAAAGTAAGAATCAATGGAGAAGAACACTTCTACCATTCTCATGTTCTGAAAGTTCTTCCAATCACACATGCTTCAGAAGTAGTGTAACAGTAGAGGTTCAATTTCAACTATACTTCTCCCCTAATAAAAAGTTTCCCCAATGTATCAGTATATCCTGTGTATTTATATACATTACTTTTAAGTATGATTAACAATATTTTCTTTCATCTTGTAGACTGCTCTATACTTCATACACTAGTACATGATGTTGACCTATTAAAATTTCTATTTTTAATTATTCCTTATGTATATAAGTTTTCATCACTATAAATATACCTGAGGCATCTAACTTTATATAGATAAAAAGTATATATAGTACTGCAGGTTTAGAGGCATGGCATCAATGTCATTTAAATTCTGTTGAGAACCTCATGGCAAACGACAGATGGCAACTACAGGAGCAACAAGATATGATGCAGACACATTGCTTTCAGTAACTTCCATTCCACTTGCCTGAGCAAGTAACCACACTGGCACATCTTTAGCCAGGAACATAGAACTGGGCAAAGTCAAACTCTGGCTTCTAGAACCACCATCTGTGGAGAACTACCAAAGCAGTCACCAAAAAAGTATTGAGGGTTCATACAAGGAACACTCCGTGCTCCAATTGTAGAAGGACCTCCCACCAGGTCCCATCTACCAAAGGTTCTACCAATCCTCAACAGCATCATGCTGGGGACCCAATATTGAAACACAATGGAGCCTTGGGGACACAAACCATATTCAGATCATACCACCTAGGTATAGTTTATCTCATTTCAGAAATTTTGCCCCCTGGGGGATATCTAATACAGAATATAGATAGTTTTGATTGTTACAATAGTGAGAGCAATGGTACTATACCTGGTGGGCAAAATCCAGAGAAACTGCAATATACAGAACAGCATCCCACAATTAAGAATTATCCCATACAGAGTATCAATAATACTGAGGATGAGAAGCTTTTCCTGAATACATCACTCTTTCCAGGTCTGCCTGTATGCTAAGCATTCTCAGGGGAGTACCTCTTACCTTCTAAGCAGATGTAAGTCAACATGCCTATGACTTTTCTTTTTTAATATTTATTTTTTAGTTTTAGGTGGACACAATATCTTTATTTTATTTTTATGTGGTGCTGATAATCAAACCCAGTGCCTCACGCATACTAGGTGAGTATGCTACCACTTGAGCCACATCCCCAGCCCCCTATGACTCTTCTTGCTGCCATAGAAGATGGAACAGCAGATTTGATTGTGAGCTGATTCTTGGAACACATCACTTTGTTTTTCCTTTCCTTTCCTTTTTTTTTTCTTTTTTGGTGTGCATTTCCTGAGAACCAAATAAACTCAGGCAGATTATGGACCCTGGGCATTATTGGGATACTTGATGAATTATGCAGGTGAGCATGGCATAGACTGATGACAGGCAATTACCATAAATCACTGTAAGTCCAATTTCCAACCACATGCAATTGATTGTGAGAAATCTATGGAAACCGGCTCTGGCCAATTCATTTTAGAAAATTAGTGTTGTCCCCAAAGCCAGGCTTGCACATTTTCTAAATGAGCTAGGTAGAATATTTTCCATAAAGCTAAATGAAAAGAATTGAGAAAAATGAAAGTTTTGTTCCTTCAAAATCTTACTTTAGGTGCAAATAGCATGTAGTTTTAAATAGTAATTGCTGTGCATGAGTATGTTCCAGTTTCTGGGGAATTCAAGGAAGTCCAAAAACTTGCCACCATAAACAATAATCCCAATTCAGTTTCCAATGCAGTTTCACTCACTGTTAGATATTGGTTCTTTCAAATAAAAAGCTTTTATTTAAGGATTCTTAAAGTTTTGTTAAAGAATACGAGTTGTGAAGAAGAAGAAGAAGAAGAAGAAGAAGAAGAAGAAGAAGAAGAAGAAGAAGAGGAGGAGGAGGAGGAGGAGGAGGAGGAGGAGGAGGAGGAGGAGGAGGAGGAGGAGGAGGCAGCTTTTATGTGAAGATTTATGCCAAAATATACACTCCTAAACTTGGCCACTTAGAATATTCCTAATGCTATTCTAATTGACCTAAGAATGGAAAAATGAGGGAAGCTGATCTCTTTCTTTCCTTTTTTCCAACACAGTTTCTTATTTTTTGGTCAATACCCAAAAAGAAATAACAATAAACAGATCTTAGATATTAAGAGAAATGAGTGACAGAGAGATGGACTGAGAGAGAGAGAGAGAGAGAGAGAGAGAGAGAGAGAGAGAGAGAGAGAGAGAGAGAGAGAGAGCCAGCAAAAGGAGAGGCAGAGGGTAAGAAAGAAGCCACAAGCATGACAGCTACAGCAGGTAAGACCAGGAAAGGGCACACTATGAAACTCTGCTTACGTTTTCTTGAAGTTATAATTTATTTTTAGATATATACAGTGTTCTTGCCACTAGATTCCGTCATGCCAAGCCAAAAGGATTCCTGAGGTTCTAGTTTATTTCTTCTGTCTGAAGCCATTACCTTCCACCTCCTAAAAGACTCAACACCACAGCTTTCAAGTCAACGCCAAAGATACTATGTCTCTAAAAGCGAGTGTACAATTTGAAAAAAATTATTGCACTTTGATGTGCTTTGTTTTTCTCTCACAAAAAAAATGATTTTCCATCATAAGAATCAACCTTGGCTCAATTTTGAACACCTGAAGCAGTGACTGACCCATGAAAGCATGGGGGACCATCTGTACCACTGTCCAACCTGGGTTCTGATTCACTGCGACTATGAGTCACATGAGGAGTGAATAATCCCTTTTTCCAGTTCAAAGCTAAGGTCTGGAGGCAGCATGTTTTCCTGACTGTTCAACCAAATCTTCTTGGGTAAGTTTACTAGTTCAGAGCTACAAACTTCCAAAACACTATTACATTTAGAAGCACAGTGAGTTCTCCTTTGTGGGGACTCCACACCTTAAAGAATATTTGCAGCTCTGTTTTTTTGTCCCAGAGTGTGCCTGAATCTGAAATCCAGCCAATGATAAATACTGATAGCATTCATATTCCAACCAACTTGTCTGGCCACACGTCCAACAATTATACCTGATTATATATTTATGGCTCTGCTACAAAGGCCACCTTCTTTCCTGGATTTCCTCTATGTGGCAAGTCTCTGTGTCTTTAAAGCATTATCCAATTATCAATTGAAGTTGCCTTTCAATTATCCCTAACAAAACTATGCAATTAAAATTCATGTTTTCCATGAAGACTGTCCTCCCATGTTGCTACTACAAACACACTAGCATACACATTCCTCATTCCTAGTCAACATCAGTTGCTCCAACTTCTGAATAACCATGATGGGTACCTACAGCATCATGTTCTTTAACTTTTGCCTTGTCTTAATATTAGTTGCATAAGTCTGTTTCTTTCTCTTCCTCAACTACTTCTACATCCCTTGTTATAAACTCTTTGAAGGCAAAACTCAGGTTTTAAACTCTTAATCACTACAGATTTATTGCACGAGTGATTGATAGCACAAGATTACATTGCAATATTACCTTGGGAAAAAAATTCATGACCATCAATTCATAATACCAAGCAAATGCAGTTTTTTTTAAATGAAATCTATCTTTATTCAGACTGTGTTATTCATTATGCATTTTTGCATTAATTTAGATTTTTTAAAAATATACTAAGACATTATTTTTCTTGATAACTGAGCTTTATGAAGTCTCCCCTTCTGCTCATAAACTGGGTGCTGGGGACAAGTTCTTCACCCACCTTATCTTAAAGCCAGTACTGGAATATCCATCAAATCTAAAGGAGCTGATGAAAGGTTAATAGAACATGTTTTCTTTTTTTTTAATTTGTTGCCACCAGTGCTAATGGAACTGTGCTACTAAAGGTTAATAACATACTGTGAAGATTCAAGAAATATAGAGGCTAAGAAATCATATCATTCACTGTCTTCATTTTAAGGATGAAGCAAGCACATGAAAGTCACAGAGTTTAGGAGAACATAGTTCATAAGCACTTTTTTACTTCTATTTTCCTTCATCAGGTAGTTGTTTGGGGTCTGTGGCCATGAACACTGCCCAGGGAACTTTCCCATATATGGGCATCAGTTCAAGGTCCTTGACTTCATCAGTACTCTTCTGTACAGTATGATCTCAACTATCTTAGATGAAAATACATTTATCTATTTATTTGTTTATGTGGTACTGAACATTGAAGCCAGGGACATTTTGCCACTGTGCTAGATTGCCAGCTGTCTTTATTTATTTTATTTTATTTTTTTATTTTGAAATAGGGTCAAACTAAGTCCTTAGGGTCTCCTAATTTTCTGAGCAATGGCCTCAAACTTGCAATCCTCCTCCCTTAGCCTCCCATGTTTATAGGATTACAGGCATGTGCCGCAGCACCCCATCAGCAATACATTCTAAAATAAAAAAAAAATAAAGAAGTAATCTGAGATTACAGGTAATTTCATTTTATTTCTCTGCTCTTTGACATTTATAATAGATTTGTGTTTCCTTGAAAGATTATGTAAAGAAACATTATAGAAAAGTAAAAGTATTTCAAAGAAAGTAGAAGAGAAACAATGGTTCATTGTCTTTACCAGAGAAGGAAATTTACACCAAATGAGAAGAAAGTTGCTGAGAGCTATTTTCACTTGGAATTGGTGGTTCTCAATCTTCATTGTATTAGTCTCTTGGGGAAATTTAAACATATATATTGGAACAACAAGAAAACTCTCTCATTTGCAACAGACATGCAAAAAGTATAGTTACTTTGGAAGTCAGTTTGGCAGATTCTTATAAAATGAATCATACTTTCTCATAAGATCTAACAATCACACTCCTTGATGTTTACTCAAAAGGTTTGAAATCCTGTATCCACACAAGGACCTTCAGAGTGGCTTTCTTCACAACTGTTAAAACCTGGAAGCAACCTAGATGTCCTTCTGTCTGTGAATAGAAAAAGTCTGGCACATCCAGATAATAGAGTATCATTCAGTACTCAGGGATATAGAGTCTAGAAAAGCCATAGAGGAAAATTAAATGTACATTACTGAGTGAAATAAACCAATATGAAAAAGCTACATACTATGTAATTCCAACAACTACATGATATTCTGGGAATGCCAAAACTATGGAGACAGTAAAAGATCTGTGTTGGCCAGAATATGTGAATAGGGAAAAATGAATAGGTGAAGCACAGAGGATTTTTCAGTGCAATAAAAATACTCTGTATGAAATATAATGGTGGAAGAATGTCATGATACATGCATGCTCTTATCCATACATTATACAGGTATATTGTTTTAGTAAGTTTTTGCATTGCTGTAACCTGAAAAGAACAACTTTAAGGAAGCAAGTTTTATTTGGGGATCATAGCTCCGGAAGTCTTAGTCCATATATGGTGGACTTCCTTGATATGAGTCCAAGGTGAGTGTAGCACATGAAGGGGGAGTGATCCAGGAGAGAATAGCAACTTACCTCTGGGGGTTAGAAAGGAGAGAGAGAGAGAGAGAGAGAGAGGCCACGGGGCAGATACATTCATCCAGGGGATGCCCCCAGTGGCCCACCTCCTCTAGCCATGCCCCATCTGCTTTCAGTTACCACCCAGTTCATTCATTCAAACTAGGATGGACTAATTAGGTTATAACTCTCAAAAATCCAATCATTTTTACCTCTGAATATCTTTGCATTAACAGGAATTTTGGGGTCACATGTCATATCTAAACCACAACACTTGTCATTACTCATACTCTTGCCATAGTTCCAGTAATCAAGACTGAACCCAAATGTAATCCATAGATCTCAGGTGATGATGCATTGGTGAAGACACTTCAGTTGTAACAAAGGCACCACTCTGGAGGGGATGTTGATGACTGGGGAGGTAGTGCATGTGTTGGGCCCAAGAAATCATTGTACCATCCTCTCTATTTTGCTTTTAGTTTTCAATTTTGAACCTAAAACTGATTTAAAACAAATCCATTGAAAGAAAAAAATGCCCAGGTCTTAACTCTAGACCAATTAAATCCAAAGCTCTGGGGTTATTTCATTGTTGTTTTTGTTGTTGTTGTTTTAAATCTCAGGAGACTTCAACATGTAGCCAAGTAAGCAAAGTATTTCTGCATTTTTTTTTTTTAGCATAGGCCTTCATTTATTACTCTATGTGTTTTTTCCAGAGATTACATATGTTGTTGGTTTGGTTCTTAGTTGTTTTTCTTTGAATGAGAAAATTTCTAACTGGATATGATTTTTGCAACAAAGAGTGTGACTTGCCCCCTTCAAGAGCCATTTGAATTGGGGGCAGGGAATTAGCTCTAAAACACACAAAGAATTGTATATTCCCTGTCTCTTCTCGCAGAACATGGCAGAAATTTATCTGGAGGGCCCCTGGTGAACTAAGCTTAGGTCTTTTCCACAATAACAGCAGGGTATTATGCAAATGCTAGAATTAAATGACTTCAAAGTTCTTTGGATCTTCAGTATGCGACTAAAAGCATTTTCCCATCTCTACCAGTTTCTAATCTCCTTTATTTTCTGATCTTTTTCATGTTGAGACTTGTAATCTCTGAAAGAATGTCAAGAAAGTAAAAGACTATTGATTTAAATAGTTCTGATTTTAGTAAATGTACAGAAGTAGATATGGCTCAGGAGTAGATGCCTATGTTCAGAGGAGATCAACTCCTTAAGAATAATATTCAGAACTATCATGGAGATGTAAATATGTCTGCTTCCTTGCATTAATGGTTTCTTTGTTTTCTAAGTTCAGAACTTGAAGCCTAGTTTATAGTCCAAGAATATGCTTTTCAAAGGTCACACCAGAGATGCAATGAGCTCTCCTCTCATGTTTAACATACCATGTTATTGCATCATTATAACTATTTTAATGGGAAGTTAAGAGGAGGTAAAGTATTAAGTTTGCCTGGTGTACTAATTCAGGAATTCTATATACTTTTATAATTAAATACGAATAAAACTCAATTTCTGGTGTGTGCCCTATGTTCTTCCACACTAGACATGGTCTATAAGTGCCTCTGGGTGAAACCAGAAGCCCCGTCTAGTGTCCCTGCACCCAGTCTCTATGCTTAGGCCAGATCTTTCATCTTGAAGCATCTCTTGCATCCTGTTGCTCTCTAAGCTAAGACTTCATTCATTCAATAAATCAGGCCCCAAGTGCTCAAGCTATAGATAAAAAATTTTCATCATCTCTGAGCTTCAGTCTCACTATCTGCTGATGAGGAATGTAACATGCCTACACACTACATGATCAGAGGGCAACGTGTCATCATTGTTCTTGCCTATCTTGATCATTCTCTGGCTGGAGTTCCACTCAAGCAGTCCCTATCTAACCAAGTTCCAATTATTGATTTAAAACTCAGTCCTGGTACCCTAGGATGAGTCCAAGCCTATCTTCTCTGCTCTCCCTGATCTTGCCTGTGTCCTGTGCCACAAGGTCACCCACTCATCCAGCTGGACTTGGCTCTCATCCACATCCTTACCTTGGGAAGGTCCCCTTCCTTCTATGAGGGGACTCTGCCTTGTCTTTGTGTTGTCACAATCCTGTCCTTTCTCCAAGGGCTGATTAAATTGCCACTTCCTTCAGGAAGTTAGGACAGCCTCACTCCAAAGATATTCTTCCAAATTAGAGACTGAAATTCATCCCCTGCTTTTTTAAATCAAAAGTCAAATAAACCAAGAACACACCAAGAATTTTTAAAATTCATGGTGAAGTCAACAAATGGAAGAAAATAAATACTCCTGGAAAAAAAAATGAAACATTCCGAAACATGTTGTAAATAATAATAATAATAATAATGATGATGATGATGTTCATTCGTATATATATATATTTTGCTTTTAAAAAAGTAGATAAATCAAATGTCATTTCTTTCATTTTAGCTTATCCTTTTCTCACTTTAAAATAGGGCCTGTGTTTCCATTAATTCTTTATGCAATGACATTCTTAGATCTGGAGGAGTCTGGAACACATCCTGTTTGCATACTAAGATCTCTTTGTGAATGAAGAATAAGATGTGTACATGTAGGCGTGAGGCAGAAACCTCTATCTAGGGCTTCACTATTCATTTCCATCTTTCCAACTGGCATCCGAACTATCCACTTCACAAAGTACAAAGCTTCTCATAGTTTCTGTAACCTGCTTTCCTAATGTACTCCAATCAACTGGATGCCAGTGAGAGTCTGTTGTGTTTATTACATTTTGTCTTCTGTCCGCCCCCAGAGGCCCCCACTCTCAAATCCCATGTTGTGAGCAAGCCTCTGAGTAACCAAAAGTTTGTTAGCAAATTTTCCAGCAAACAGATTTTTTTTTTAATTCTTTCCACCTTTGGTTAATGGGCTTCCCTGAAGTAAACCAGCCATGTTTATGCTAAACATCTAATGGAACTTCACTTCCACTCACACTGAATAAGTGAATGACAAACTGAATACACTAACAAACCAGATCATTAATAAAAATAGAGAGAGACAGAGACACGCTGAGTAAAAGAAAAAGAATGTGAGACGGAAACTTTGAGGGAGAGAATGAATGTTTATTCCTGTGGCTTCTGTGACAAAATCTTAATGAGTGTGTTTTTCCCTAAACTAAGTATAAATATCTTAACATCTGAGAGAATTAATTTAAGAAGTTCAAACCTCGTTTTATTTGCTTTGGATTTACTCCATAATTATTGCCTCCCTTTACTAGCATCAAAGTGTCAATAAATCTATTGTTAAGATTAAAAAAGTTTCAAAGTAAGCATGAGATCACAATGAACGGAATTCAAGTGCTAACTAGGCCTGTCTAGATGAATGGTCCACAGGCACAAAACCTTAGCCAAAAGGTCAAGCCGTATGAGAGCTAGATCTCCTTACTCCTAGACCATCTCTCTTCCTCTTTCGACCTTCCCTCCCTTCTTTCTTGTCCCGATTCCTCTCTCCTCTAATTTAATTTCTCTATATCTTTTGCCAAAGTGTCACCTTTGAACTAAGATGAATAGCTTACTAGCAACAGGGAAATGAGAGGGGGAAAAAAAAAACAACCAAACAGAAAATTAATGTCTTCAAAGTATAAACACTTTTAAAATGGTCAAACTTCTAAAACCTCAAGTCACCAGACAAATAAGAATCAAGAAAATATTATGTATCTTTTTATAAATGTTTTCAATTGCTACATCATATTTTGTCTAACTGTTCCAAAGTAGATGCTGATTCAATGCTTACTTAGTAGTATAAAAATATATTGAAATCATGTGAGAAACTCCCATGTATAATACAGACCTAGGAAACGAGCAGTCAATTGAAGTGTTGGTTGAAGTGTTTGGTTTGTATGCAGTCCAATCAGAGCTCAAGGCAACGTTCAATAAATTGACATACAAGGGAACAGTTTATTTACCTGTGGGAGAAAACACATTCCCAGAGAGATCTCCAGGAGCCTATGGTGCCAAAACTTATTAGAAAATCTGTGGTCACCTGCCCTTTTGCATTTTTATAGGAAAAGATCAATAATTCATGACTACTAGTCAGACTGCCTGCCGATGCTATTAGCAGCACCCTTTCATCTGTTGTTCCAAGGGGCCGAGTCCACATTCACTTCTCAGAACACTTCACATTTCCAAGTCATGCTTCTGCACATTCTTCCGTGGCCAGCAAGGGTACCACGATCAGCCTTTCTTGTTGCTTCTGCTCCCGTCACAGATCCTGACTAAAACCAATATTTCTTCATACTGCAGGGATCCAGCATCCTCACCAGGTAAGCTGGGCCCATGCCCACCCACAAATCCCTGTGCTGCCTTTGTGATACACAGTCTGATTTAAGGTAAAAGCAAACAGGACAAAAGTTTGAGTGAGCAAAGAAGGGGATTCAAGTGAGGATGTGACCAGAGTTAAAAATCGATTATGCATCACTGTAAATAGAAAGGGAACAGTCCTGTCGGGGGCAAACTCTGTGTAAGGCTTCCAAGGGAAAACACTGAAACTTACCCCTATAAGCCCAGGAGACACTGAGGTTTAGTTTTCATTTTATGAATGCTTATTTGCATAATAAAATAATTCAGGAAGAAATCACTTAAATTCACTGAAAATTTTTTTCTGATGCTCTCATATTTTTTCTCAAATTTTTTGCAAGAATTTTATCTATCCTCACATATAAAATAAAAATGGAGTAGAATGCTCATCACTACAAATTCATTGAAAACAATATAAATTTTACTCTCAAAAATATGGATAAAAATTAAAATTAAATACACTTTACTATTAAGAAATATGAAACATTTGTGGGAATTTATACATTAAATGTTTTATTGTTTGATGTCACCCACAAATAGACAGTCAGTGGTATAAAAGGATTCCAAAAATAAAAACTTCTACTATGAATTCTTAAACTAGCATATATTATGACGATGTGAATTTTTAAAGTATGCTAACATAAATTATTATTTTGACACAGATATAAGTTTCAAAATAGAGACTAAAAAAATCAAAATCTTGCTATTTCTACTTTGAAACATTCACAGGAATGGGACTTGAATTTACACTAACAACTAGAAATTGGCCAGATAAATGAAAAAACTCTTTTCAGGAATTAGACAACTGGCAGTACCAAATTGTGATGCCTGAAAGAAGGGATACAAAGGGGTCAACTGTAAGACCAGGCAACTTTCTTCCCAGAAGCACTCTAAATTCCACAGTAGAGAAGGAGAGCCTAAGCCAAGCATGACAGGCCTGCTGAGTTGACAGGACAGGAATTAAAAGTCAGAGAGGCTGACAATTCAAGCTGGACTACAAGGCAAAACATGAAAGATGAGGGAGATACCAAGGAAATAGCCCTAAACTATGCATGGGGCCCTACCTTGACTGACCACTAGGTCATAAATGCATGGAATAAAACTAAGCATTGCATAGGGTAAAACTCGATGAGGCTGTGCAAATGTAAAATTTTAAAAAGCCACTGGGGAGCTGTAAACTCAACAATTCCCATTGCTTACTCAGGGATGAAACAGACTTGTATTGAGTAGGTAAACTGGACAGACCTTGTTGGGTGACTGAGGCATTCCGTAGAGATCCTAGAAGGAGACTTCATGATAGGGCTTCTCTTTGTCTCCCTTTAAAAGCTGAAAGATAAGGCTTATAATAATCCACAAGTCAGGAAGTTGCCTGCCAAATGACACCTTCATGATCTTTAAATGATGGGCCTTGGTTGTAGCCCAGTGGTAGAGCATTTGCCTACCATGTGCTTTGATTCCCAGCACCACAAACAAATAATAAAATGAAATCCTTTCAATAAAGACCACAAGGGGCTGGGGCTGTATCTCAGTAGCAGAACGCTGGCCTAGCATGTGTGAGGCACTGGGTTTGATCCTCAGCACCACATAAAAATAAAAAAAATAAAATAAAGGCTTTCTGTCCATCTACAACTACAAAAAAAAGATTTTAAAAAATACCACAAGGTCTACATACATATCACCAAAAATTCACAATATCCAACATCATATGAAAAGTTATCAAACCTTCAGAAGGAGGAAATATGTCTCATAATCATGGTAAAGTTGGTCAACAGAAACAAACTGAGAAATGTCAGATGATGGAACTATCAGGCAAATACATTAAATATTCTCAAGGAATTAAATGAAAAGAAGGCCATGATACAAGAGAAACAGAGAGATTTAAAAAGAAATGTAGCTTACAGACTTAAGAGGTTAATATTAAAAATAAATTATAATTCTACATATTAGTGATAAACAATGAAATGTTGAAAGGTTAAGAATATCTTTTAAACAGCATAAAAATGTAAGATACTTAACTATGGAATACAATAATTCAAGATGTCTATAGAAAAAAATTGCTGAGAGAAAGTAGGAAAAATTAAAGGAATATATAAAGCTCATAAATTAAAAGGCATAATGCTAAAATGTTAAACATCATTGATGTATTGATAATTTTAATCAAAAGTTCAGAAGATTTTTTAGTTAAAAAGCAATTTAAAAAATCTTAGAATTTAAATGATCAGAACAGAGAGAAAGAAAGAAGTCAGAAAAAAATTACTAATTCAAGACTCACTAGAAAGCTGTATAATGAAGATGATTTAGGATTTTAAAATATATGAAGACATTATTAATGAAAAAGAAAAAAAATAAATATATCTACATGGAAGTGCTCATTTGATTTTTAATAAATGTGCTATAAAACATAATGGAGAAAGGAGAGGGATTTCTTCTTCTCTCCTCCTCCTCCTCCTCCTCTCCTCCTCCTCCTCCTCCTCTTTCTCCTTACCTAATCTTGGTAGAACAAGATTTTCATGTGGAAAAATAGAATAAATTTCAGCACTTGCTTTCTACCATGCAGAAAATTTTCTTGAAGTGAATCATAAATCTAATTGTGAAAGATAAAACTATAAAGCTTCCAAAACTAAACAGGAAAAAATCCCTTGAAAACACAAGTAAGGGAAGAATATTTGAGGGTACAGACATCTTGTTGTATGCCCATAAAATGAAACCTGAGTTAACAGTGGAAAGCAATTAACTTGCACAATACACACAACTTGGAGAAATCATGAAACTATTACCCTATGAATCACAGGTGCATGCTATACTCATTTCTCTGTCACAGACTGTGGGCACATGACCTAGGTTTGCCCAATCAGAAGAATCCACCAATCTTCAAATCTGATGCTTATAGGAAACAGACTGGAAGGAACAGGCTCTAATTCCTGCAGCAGCCACACCCATTTTCCAGTACATGGGTAGCAGAAAGGAACCTCCAGGAATCACATCTGGAAGGAGGGGTCCTGTAAGCTGAGACACTCAGGTGCGGTGGGAGAAGTGGCAGAGTACTCTCTAGACAGGCCCTGTGGCATTGTTATCACCTGTGCTAATTCCCAGTTCCCTGTGTTCCCAACATTAACCTGAGCCTAGATTGCAACCTTCCTGGGAATTCTTTGAGCTATTCAACATCTATTCAATATTCCTTTCTTCTTGAAATGGTCACCCATAGATGCAAACTAAATATCTGGAAAACAGAATTCAGATCTTCTTCCTCCTTGTGGACTATTAATTGGTTAACTTAAACATAGTATTTTTTTTCTATCATACATCAACTAAGGAGCAACCACATCTCCCTGAATACAGTAATAATGAAATCTCATAAGTTTTGTGTAATTCACACATCCTCCTTGTACTTGCATCTATTTAAATTTGCCATAGGTGATATATACTTAGCAGGCCATAGGGTACCACCCCTCGCTCCACTTACCAAGCAAGAGTTACCATCTGCATGTTGAGTAATCTGATTCCTGAATCTAATCTTGAGAGTTGGCTTCCCAGGACCAATTCCAGCCTAAGGTTATTGACATAGTGCCAATAACTGCAAGCACATAATGAGATGAATATAGTTTTTTTAGTTGTTTTTTTTTTTTTTTTGGTACCAGGGATTGAACTCCAGGGCATTTTATTTACAGACAGGGTCTCACTGAGTTGCTTAGCATCTCACTTTTGCTGAAGCTTTGAAGTCACAATCCTCCTGTCTCAGCCTCCTGAGCCGCTGGGATTACAGGTGTGCACCGCCACACCCTGCGAGATGAAGATTTTTGATAAAGTGAAGTATTTGAAGTATTCCTATAACATAAATAAAGAACTAAGAATATAAGAAAAGTTAAGGAAGAAGGCCAAGGAAGCCTACAATGAAAAGCAAAGCCCAACAGGGTGCAACTTATGCTCAACAATTCAGAGAGGTGCTTTGCTTTCCACAGAGTTCTCATTCCAGAGGTGTCCTGATCCACAAATGGAGTGTTTCTGATCCCCCACACCTCAGGCATCGACTGAGAACTGTTTCCAGGGAGAAATAAATTACCAGACACTTTCCCCTCCATATTTAAAGGAATGAGAGTTTCCAGAAGCATGAAAAAGGAACGCATTTACTTAGTGCCTTCTGCAGTAGACTGTGGTCCTATGATCCTAGGACCATGCCATATCCTGTGGTTTGGATGAGTGTTCCCCAAAGGTGCCTAAGTAAGTCTTAGGTGGTGGTACTGCATATGCTGTGGATGTTTAAGAGGTGAGGCATTATGAAAGGTCCTGAGGTCATTGGGGTGTGTTCTCAAAAGGGGTTGGTGGACCCTGAGCATCCTCTCCCTCCCCCCTTTGTCTCTCTTTCTCTCTCCCATTCCTGGTTTAATGTGCCACATTTGCTTGTATACACACCCCCACTCTGATGTGCTACCTTCACCAGAGGCCCTCCAATCTTGAACTTGATCTCTGTGAGCTAAAGTAAACCAATACATAAGCTGGACTGAAGCAAACATAGTGAAGAGATACTGAAACCAATTTATAAGTTTTTAAAAAATTAAAAAGAGATCTTGGAGGCATTACTCAATTAAAAACACAAGCAAAAAAAATTCTAATGTCATTCATATGGTCTATTTTCATGGGTTGGCCTAGAAAATTAAAGTTAACATGTAAGGCAGAGCTGGTCCATTCAATAGAAATATAAAATAAGCCACACAGGTAATTTTAAGTGGTGTGGTAGTCACATTAACAAAATATTGCAAAGTAATAGGTTAATTATTAATATTAGTACATATTAACCAGACAGATTTAAAGTATTACCATATTAACATACTATCCACATGAAATATTCAGACATTTAATGTTCAGTAATTTTAAATTCAAATGAATTAAAATTTTAAGAAGTTGAAAACTCAGTTTCTCAGTCTTACTAGTTGCATTTGGGTGGTCTGTATTTTCATATGTAGTACCACATGGAACAGTATAGGGCTTTCTGGAAAACTTCTGAATTGAGGGAATACCAAACTTTTATACTCATAGTCAATAAAATTCTTAGTCCTCTTTCAAAGGGTAAATTTTGTAAAATTTTATTTGTTGAAAGCTTCCTCATGGTAGATTGTCAATAAGGCTACTGCAGAAGTCACAACAATCACCCCTCACTGAAGAGCATTCTGCATTAAAATACATCTATTTAGAATGTTGGTATTTCACCCCTGCAATGATCTATGACTTCAGCCTGACATTGCCACTCTGTTTCCAGATGTGCTACCATATGTTAATGATGTTCTCACTGTGGCATGGATAGATGATGAACCCGTAAGAAGACCTTATAGAATCCTAAACAGCTTAGATGTACATATGAGAATGCAAATTTCAATGTAAACTGCTTAGATTCCAAATAGGGACACTGGTACTATTCTACCCAAATCAAGATATGGTGGCACAGGAACTGTAAACTCTAAAGGTAATTTTAAAGCTTTCTGTTTATCACAATTACAATTACTCATCACAGTTCTCTCTTCCACATCTCCTCCTGTGCCTGCAAAAATAAATAAATAAAAATAAATAAAATAAAAAATAACCAAAGTTAACTAATTTAGTTTAAATTAGGCTAATAAAATTTTGTAGTTACAAATTTTTTCTTCTGTTATAAGATCAGGGCACCTACTTTTCATGAGAAAGCATCAGGAAATATAATCAAGAATTCAGTATAATTCTGTAAGTATTTCTAGGAATTTTTTGAGCTTAGTAGATACTAAAAAAAGTGGCCTCAGACTCAATAACTTTCATTTCAAATCTCTTTAGAACTAATCTCCAAAATACACAGAGTCACATGGTCTTGTCAATAGTAGTCTGAATTAATTTAGTTCAAGGTGTTTCTCCAAGTTATCAGAGACATGTTCCATCACACTGAACACATACATGGCAGGCTGGGGGTGGGGGGGGAAGGTAGAGATGAATAAGAAAATGCTAAAATAAATTCTTGTAAAACTTTTACTGGGAAGAATTACCAAGTATTCATCACCAACATGGAATTCCATATTCCATTGAGAAGTTAGTCTTGATTACCATGTAACGGGCAATATTTCAAAACTCACTTCAATCACATCCTCCCTCCAAGATTGAAAAGGGGACTTACAAGATAGCAGTCTATCATGGATTTGGTTCAGTTACCACTTAACTAATCATCTCATCTTTAACATAGACACACACGCACACACACACACACACACACACACACAATATGCTTGACAAAAGAGCAAAATAGTTCAGTGATGCTATAACTGTGTGTGAAATGGGGTCAGATAGCAGCTTTATGATCCTCAGCTGAGGTTTCACTATTCAGAGAGCTTGGTAGTATCAAGACTATCAACTCAGTGTTCATTGGAGCTGTCAGCTCTTTGTTTGTGATGCCCACATAAAATACAGTAAATATATACACACATGTACTTATGTATCTATGTATGTATATATGTATGTTTGCCTACACACATGTGAACTCACACTTTTCTAACTCTTTCCAGAACCATCAAGTGAAAAAGAAACTGATGAAGTGAAATGTGCAGGTTCTTCTGCACCAACTAGGAGGTGTAGCTGTTGCTCTGCCAAAGACATGGGTCTGCAGCTTGTGGGTGGCAACTGGTTCTGTCATTGAGGGCTGGGATTCAAACCAGGCAGTCTGACTCAAATCCTTGCCTATATTCTTGACCACAGCAGTAGCACAGAAACTCAATTGGAGAAAGAATCTTACAGGTCATGTAGTCCAACTCATTAGCCTGTGTTTAATGTGCTCAATATCATCCCTGACAGTGTATTAATTCTCTGAGATAAAAAGGCAAAAGCATTTCTGAAGCAGAAGGAATATGTCAGATTATTTTCTGTGTGACAAATTAAATAGTTTAGTTACTCCTTAAGCAGCTCTGCCATCTGATTTCCAATTGGAGGAATTATTCCTGTTCTATTATCACCCTTTCTACAAAGAGGGAAAAAACACACTTGTAAGTGGAAATGTTTATATGAATTATAATTCATTATTTTCTTCATCTCTGTGGATTGAGAAAAAGAAAACTAAGACATTCTAAGGCAAGCTATAAACATCAACTAACAGATGTGTTTGCCAGCATATGACATATCAATACTTAAATAGCAAAAGTTTGCTCACATAAAATGCCAATTATATTTCCAAGAAACATCTTCACCAGTCATGTCTAAAGTTTCAACTCTATTTTACTCTAGAAAGGAATGTGGACTTCCTCAGTGTTGAGCTCTTCTTTGCAGAAAAGGAGAGAAATTTTTACCTAAGGGGAAAAATATTAGAATTGAAAGAAAAGAGAAATATCATACCATTTGTGGTTTTTAACACAGACCAACTTAAAATCCCTTCACGGTTTTCAAAATCAATCGTACAAGCAGTTCCTTTCCTTACTTCCTCAAAAGGGACAGACTAGGGACCCTTTGCAGTAATCACTGAACAAAACTCAGACTGAATTGTAGTCCTGTTTCCCACATTGGTATAAACATCCTTCCCAGGGATTTGTCTCTGTAGCACCAAGACTGTCTGGCATAGCAAACAAAACCATAGTTGGCACAGTATCTCCCTAGCTCTGGAATGAGATTAGATGCAAGAAATATCAACATTCACCAAGGCCAGTGGAAGTAAATTTAAACTCTCTCCTACCACCAAACAAACAACCACAGCCACATCTTAAAAACTCCCATCAGGATGACTGATCTGGGCCCCACAGCCCTGAAGTGGCTTCTTGCGTATCATAGTCCTGTAATTAGTGGCGGGTGTTCCCTCCGGATGCTCAAGAGTTAGAGATTTGGTTTGAGTGTTGTTCTGAAGCTTATCCAAATAATTCTTCTGTGTGTATTCCTTAATTCTCTCACATGTTTTCTTCCCCAACCCAATCCCTCACCTATCCAATTTTATACCATAGAATCTAAATATTTCTGTCCATGTCTGGAATTTTCTGTTGTATCTCATTAGTTCATTACCAATGCCCTACTATTTAAAAAAATGTCCAATCTTCTTTCTAGAAGCTAAATAATAGACCTTTATTTTTGTCCAAGAGTGTAGCTAAACTGAAGAAGAACCAAGTTCCTTTTAGCCAGAAAACCAATTTTATTGTTTGTATTTTCTGAATGTTCAATTTTGTTTTTAAGAATCTTTACAATCCCAGCAACTCTGGAGGCTGAGGCAGGAGAACTACAACTTCAAGTTGTAATCTGGGCAGTTTAGTAAGACCCTGTCTCAAGTTAAAAAAAATTGAAATGGCAAGGCACCCCCAGGTTCAATGTCCTCTACAGAAAAAAAAAAAAAAAAAAAAAAAAAATCTTTTAAACAGAACACCAAAAAGTTAGAATCAGCTTGAAGAAAACTTTTTAATTATTTGTCTAGCTAGTATCCTTTTTTTTCTTTCCAAAGTGCACCATGATTTCCAAATGTTTGAGGAATTATCCCCTTCCCTTTTAGAAGACTATAATTAGGGGTCCACCCCTCTCCTAGCTAAGCAATGGAGATGTTACTCAAGATGGGCAATAATTTAGAGCTCTCTGGAATTCAAGTCCTGAGCAAAGGACAAAGAGACTAAGTTTGTGTGGCTTCCATTGTGGCTTCCTGACTAGATCCTTCATGTTACAGGACACTTCCTGTGGTTCTTGCTTAGTTCCCTACTTCTGACTTTCTTCTTGCCTATCTCTAAGCCTGTATCTTCAGATTATATCTCAATTCTGAGAAGTCCCACTCATTTACTACAAGTCTCTTCGGCTCAAAGAGTTCATTTCTGCACCATAAGACCACATAATACCAACTGATATTCAATTAAGACCATTCATTCATTCTTAAGTGGATAATACCACATGCCCGATTTGTAGAACTGCAAACAATTCAATGAAAGCAATTGTTACTTGTTTGTGATCAATACTGTTCTGGATTGGTGTTGGAAAATTATAAGAAAAAGGAAAACATCAACTAAAAGTGTTTATCCTATAGTTGAGATTAATCCACATATAACAATTACAGTTCCCATGCAAAAAACTCAAAAGGAATGCATTCGTATCCAAGCAATGACTTTTCTTGTCACCCACTTGGTTTCCCAAGCCCAAACCTGTAATTCAACCTTGACTTCTCCCTCTTCCTCACCCCACACGTATAATTAGTCATAACTCATTCACTGAGAAAATATTTAATAACAAACCATGTTAATTATGCTTATTATATAGCTCTGCCTTTTTTCCATCCCCCAAAGCCTCTACTTTAATTCAATTCCTCATGATGCATTTGTCACCCTGACTAACTGTGGCTCCTTACTAACTGGCTTTTCTCTCTTTGTTCCTTACAATCCATCGTCCTCTCAGAAAAAAAAAAATACCAGAATTATCCTTATAAGATGCAAATCTGGTCATGCTGCTTTCCTTCTGAGGCTTGCCAGCATCTTAGGAAAAGTTCCAAGTGTCTGACTATGGTATCTGTGGCCCTTCAAGGCACTTGAAAATTGTTCCGGAACAAAGTGAGCTGGAGAAGCATGGCCTGTCATTATCTGGTTGGTGCTTATCTCTCCAGTTTCATCTCTCACCACTCTGCGCCGCTAACATCTTGAGTCACTAACAGGTGCTCTCACCTCCTGGCCTGGGCTCAGCTGCTCTTCCAACTGGATGCCCTTCCTTCTCCCTGCCCTCATTTAACCTTAAAACTCCTACTCTTCTGCTGTTCAGGCCTAGAAGAGCTGCTTCTCCTTCCCATTGCCACAGTGGTCATTCTGAGTGTATCTCCAGCTCACAATTCATCTGCCAAGGGAGAGGAAGGGAGGGGGCATAGGGGTAAGAAAGACAGTGGAATGCAGGGGTCATCATTATCCTAAGAACATGTATAAAGTCATCAAGATGTGACTCAACTTTTTGTACAACCAGAGATATAAAAAATTGTTTTCTATAAATTAATGGTAATATGAATTGCAATGCATTCTATTGTCATATATAACAAATTAAAATTTTAAAAAATTAAAAAAAAACAGCCTATAGATAATTTTCTCTATCTTTGTGTGCCTTCCTTTCTAGAATGTAGATTCTGTACTATCAATTTGGAAACTGTGTCTAGGTCATTTTTCATTTTCTATGCTTAGTAAGACACCTAGGATATGAAACTATCAAATTAATGCTTACTGACTGATCAAGTAAATATAAAATATTTTCAGAAGCAGTGCAAAAGGTATCTTTTTACAGAACACAAATAGCAGAGCAGGCCTGGATAGAATACATCTTAAGCGTTCTAATTGCAAACATAAGAAACATCTTAATACCTAGACATTGTTATTTCAGGACTTGCTGAAGATGCCACTCTTAAATTTTAAAAAGAAAAGTGTTACAACACAGCAACAAATAAACTTTCTAGATTCCTGAAATGCTTCTATCAACTCAGCTGATCATGTCTCATTTAAGCATTGGGAAAGCTACAGCTGCTCAGAAAGATCTGGATTTTGTGGTAAAACAATTAATAGATTGATATGTGATCTAGTCCAAATTTAATTCAAACTAGTAAAGATCAGGTCTCAGTCTTCAGCACTTTGCCCATTCTTTTCCATATCCTGTAACAAGATGATTTCTTCTTCCTATAGTTTTGATCTTAGGGCATTAGTCATCACCACTTAGCATTAATCCCCAAACTGTAACTCCCATCCTAACCCCTAACTAGATTTCAGTTCTTCACACAACTTTCCAGGGAAGTTACCCTTAGATCCAAAGGGAAAAAAATATCATTGAATGCTCTAGTAAATCAGTTAGCATGGGTACCAAATATCCAGCACATGTAAGGATTTTAAAATACTGGCTAAACAGGTAAAATATCATCTATTTTAGGTGTGAGCAACCCTAAAGCTGCTGATATTGTCCTTCTGACCTACCATCTACTGTTTCCATATAGCCACTTCCACTCTTCATCTTCTTTCTTTTTACTTTATTTTATTTCATGTGTGGTGAGAATCAAAAACCAGTGCCTCCCTTGTGCTCTGCTCTACCAATGAGCCACAACCTCATCCCCACTCTTTATCTTCTATCAAGACATCATGTTATTTCTCAGACTGGTTCCCTCCTTTGGATTCTTCATACTTATAAAAAATTTTGTTTTACATAATTCTACAATTTAAGCCCCTATCCTCTATAAGCTAATTGACTTTGTCACTGACATTTCTTCTGCCAGAGCTCTTCTCAGAGTCCCTTGCCTAATATGCCTTCCTGACTGTCTCCAAATGTCCCCCACCTCGCTTATCTTCTAAAATCTTGCTTATTTTCACCTTTATAAGGATTCGCACAATTCTGCTGTAAAATCTTTTCACCTAATGTATCAGTGCCTTCAATGAGACATGCACACTAACTTGAATTCTTTTTACAAAAGCTCTAAATTTCTGAATTAGTCAAGATAAGCTAATTTTTGTCGCACTGACAAGCAATCCCTGAATCTTGATGACTTAGCAAAGGTTTCTTATTTACACTACATGTCCCAAGCAGGTCATCAGGTAGTGGTGCTGTACCATTACTTAGGTATCTTAGCAAACAGATTTAGGGTGCTGTATATTTGGCACTGCATTATCTTCAGTTGCTATGGCAAGTGAAGAGAGAACAATAGGCTCTCACAGGACAACAAATCTGCCAGCTTCCAGAAGTGCTGTTCAGTGCAGGGCATGTTCATTGCCTCTGATGACAGGTGACCCAACAATTTCATTTTATGTGGTCTTTCCTAACAACAGTTGGCTCAAGAACTGTAAAAGAAAAAGCAGAATGCTCATCATTACTGTCTTCATAACAGTAATTTTGTATTAATAATCTCAACTTGTTGAAGAAGTTCCTAACCCTGGCATTTCCATGCTTTCCATTGGGATATCATTATCCAGAGGAAAAGACCTGGGGCCAGTCACTGCCTTTCCCATCAGACTCACTTATGTCTCCTGCTATCAGACCAGATGGGAAGTAGCATGAATGAGAGCATAATCTTAGAATGTTAAGGCCAAGAGCCCAGGCGCATTAGGAACTCCTTCATTCGTACAGATGAAAGTCTGCTAATTACTGATGCTCAGCTAAGCTGACCAATAAATATGCCCTAGAACATGTCTGATGAAATAAATCCATATTATTTTGAGCCTCCAGAACACTGAAAAGTGGTAGCCAGAAATTCCTGTGATAGCTTGGTCCATCGGGGCTGCTATAACAAAAATGTCACAACCTGGGTGGCTTATGAACAGCACTTCTAGAGGTTGGCAGATTTGGTGTCTGGTGAGAGCCTATTTTCTCTTCGACCTCTCTCACTATAACCTTGTAGTGTGGAAAGGGATAGCTAACTCCCAGGTTATAAGAGCACTGATGTCAATGGCAAGGACAGAGCTTTCATGATCCACTAGCTTTCCAAAGTCCCCATCTCCAAACACTTTTAGGATCAATTTTCAACATATGAGTTTGGGGAAAACATAAACGTTTAGACTGTGGAGCTGGTTTTGGTATTTCACTGCTTCAAGTGTATATGCATTCCTCATATCAGAGATAATTCTAGGAAATTCTACAATTTCCTTTGTACCCCAGCACCCTGTTATTAAGGAATACTCAGGGCTGCTTCATAGTAGACCAGAGCCTTCTCGTTAGAAAAACTATTGGTGGGTGGGTAGGAAGTCCTTTATTCCTGTTTCCTTTTTAAGTGGAGAGGGTTCCACTCCTGTCATACCTCGAGCCTTCCTCGCCCTCTCACACATTCCCACACAGCTGTTGTCACAGAAGGGGTTTATCTCACAGGTGAGGTTGGATAGTTGCCCTTGGCAAGTGGAGCCAGCTCCTTCCTTCTGTTTCTCTTGAGAAACAACTGCCCACCTGTTCTGCCTTACTTCTCTGTGGACAAGTCTGTATTTGTAGGTAAAGCTTGCCCAGTCAAGAGCCCCTGTAACAAGGTGAGCAAGGCTACAGACATCAGGATTTGGTATATAGACACCTACTTGCTCCCAGATGTAAAATACCTTCTCCAGTTTTAACTGTAACAAAAGTGATTTATTTTTTGTTCATTGTGGTTAGAATCATTTATTGTATTTCTTAATTGTTACATAAACCAAGTATGAAAAATGAGGTGAAATTTATTATACCCCCTGAACAAGCTAAAAAGATTGCTGTTCTTAGTATGATTTCTAATGCTATCACAGAATGCCACAGAATGTTGTTTATAAACAACAGAAGATTGTCTCATAATTCCAGATGGAAAGTTCCAGAGCATGGGGCTGCTTCTGGTCAAGGTTTTCATGCTATATCATAACATGGCAGAAGGAAACACGGAGTGTGAAGGGCACATAAGAGATAGAAAGAGGCGACCAAACTTTCAAGAAACCCACTTGCAAGAAAAATAACCCACTCCCATGGAAAGGACATTAATCCATTCATCAAGGCAGAGCCCTTGTGACCCAGTCACTCTAGATGGTTCCACCTCTTCATACTGTTACAATGGCAATAAAGAAGGAAAACTGAGGCTCATCCAACCACATTTTTTCCTCATTAAAATATACCCTCTTGAAGTTCACATAATGACTGCTTTTTAGTGCCACCTTTTGGGTGGTCTTGTTATTACATAACATCAAAATTTCAAAACTCTGGAAATTCAGTGTATGTGTACATATCCAGTTTACACCTTTAGCTTTTCACATTAATTATGCACTTTATTTGAATGAGGACTCTATTTTCTTGTGCTGTATAATAAAATGGGAGCATGAAATATCCCTAAAGATTTTTGAATCATGGGATAAAAGCTCCATCTAACCCATCTGTTATATCCTTGTCCCCCAACACAAACCAAAGCACTCACATTCACATAGCATTAGGATCTAGTTATGTCTACTACTTCCTTTTTACTTACCTCAGAAACCATTGGACTCTGTGGCTGCCTGGAGCTCCTGTGTTGACAGCCAGAGAAGACTAGGCAACTTTTCTGATACCTTAGGGTTGACAAGAGTGTGGAGCAAACTCAAACTCAGATTTAGTAATTCTAATTCCATAAATTGAATTTACCCATGCAAAAAAATAAATTCTTCTACAAGCATCCCCTGCTACTTAAATCTCAAAGTGAATTAATCTGAATGTGAGATAAATTATTTCTAAAGGTCCAACAAAATAATAGAATTGTCCACTCTGACTCATATCTGGTATCTTAAAAACCAACAACAAGGATCAGAAGGAGCCCAACAACAGGGTTTCTCTGCTTTAAGTTAGAAAGAGAAAACATTATTTACTGGGATCCAGCACCTACCATAGACTCTGATGAATCATTCATTAAAGAGTTTACTTGACATATTATCCACTCATTCATCTAGGTACCCACATTCCTACTCATATATTTATTTAGATTATTGAAAAGTAAGAACCCTAAAATTATTAATTCAATGGACATAGAAAATATTCATAAACATAATTTCCAGTCCTAAGGTTAAAAACATCCCTTTAAGTATGATTTTATAGGGTTTTTTATTAGTTGCTCAAAACATTACAATGATCTTGACATATCATACATTTGATTCAAATAGGATATGAATTTTCATTTTTCCACGTGTACAGATTGCAGGATCACATTGGTTATACATCCATGTGCATACATACAGCAATACTAGTGTCAGTTGTATTCTGCTGCCCTCCCTATTCCCCCATCCCCTCCCCTCCCCTCCCATCACCTCTCTCTACCCAATCTACTGTGACACTTCTCTCTCTCTCTCTCTCTCTCTCTCTCTCTCTCTCTCTCTCTCTCTTTCCCTTCCCCCTCATAAAAGCATAGTAGGTCTTCACTGAATTTAATGTTCCTTATACAAGCACTTCCTGTACATTTGACTTTTAAAAAATAAGATTGGTATAAGTGAATTTGTATCATTTAAATTATTGTGACTATAAAAATAAAATTATTCTAAATATCTTTGCTTGCAAGTAAATCAAATTACATGCCAAATTATGATAATTAGATCATCTCAGATATTGGGTCAAATTTGCTCTTTCTTCTCTTTGCTGTTGGTCTCTGTTCTGTTTTGTTTTCAATCCAAATTGCTTTATCTTCTTTTATGTTCACATTTCCAAATTGTGCTAAATCTCATTGATCGTGGCTCAGGTGCAAAATATAAGGTGTGAATTCAGAAGCTCCAGTAACAAGGCTGTGACTGCTGTACCTGATATCAGATTGGAGTAGTATGGAAGAGCCTCCCAATGCTCCCTGAGTCTGAGCTGAGGACAAGGCAGATGCAAAGCTAATGACAGGGAATGCAAAACAGTAGAGAAAAGAAGACTTCTAGAGTCTCAAGAAGCCCAGTAGGCCTCACTGAAAATTTGAGTTTATCAAGAATTCAAGGTGTCTTAATGGAAGCAAAACCACTGTGGCCATGAGCTTGGGAGTTCATGGTGGTGAGCTATAGACAGTGATTCACTGTTATGGTTTGGATATGAGGTATTCTCCAAAGCTCACATGTGAGACAATACAAGAGGTGAAATAATTATGAAATCTGTATCCTAATCAGTGGATTAATCCATGTGAATGGACTAACTCGTTGTTAACCATAGTGTGTGCCAGAGGAAGTAGGTCACTGCAGCCGGGAGACTTTGAATTTCCTTTTTTGTCCCTGATGAACAGAGCCCTCTTTTCTTGCTCTCATGAACACAGAATTTTTCCTCTGACAAGCCTTTCTTCCAGGATATCTGCCTCAACTCAGTCCAGAGATATGGAGTCAGCTGATCATTTACTGAACCTCTGAATCTGTGAGCCAAAATAAACTTTTTCTCATCTCAGTTGTTTTTGTTAGGTCTTTTGGTCACAGAGATGAACAGCCGACAAAAACCATTCACCAAAGACAGAGATACCTATTGAGAAAGAGTTCCTGTGCTTCCTCCTGAATCCACCCATGAGTTCCTCCAAGGATTTAGCCATGGTTAAGTGCTTCCCTCCAAACTCACCCATTTTAAGAAACATTGCCTCTGTGTGCAAAAGGAAAGAATGGAATAAGGAACAGTACAAATCTAGCATCAGTCAATCAGATAAATGAGTACATTCAATACAATATTAGAGGGTTCAGAATTTTTCTAAGATTTGGGATTTTTTTATTATATGCCCCATGGTATGGTTAAACATGAATTGATTTCAAAGGCTTTGTCCTTCTGAACAGTTATGTTGCCCATTTGAGAGTTTCGAGAATGACAAAATTAAAGCCAATAATGATGTGCTACATATTTCAATTCATGAAGTGGAAGAGAGTTTAGTTTGGGAATCAGCATTAATGTCCACAAATATATTAAAAGCTTTATTGACAACTTTTTAAAGTCCTATTGAAAAGTTCAGTTAATATCAAATTCAGTTTCATATTAATTAAAGTACAAACCTATTCAAATAATTCAAATCTTATTGCCCTCTCTCTAATTTATGAATTTATTTCTTATTTTATTTTAAATGATACATAATTATACATATTTATACAATGCAATGTGATATTTCATATATGGTCTACATTGCCTTAATGATCAAATCAGGGTAATTACCATATTCTATCACCTAAAACATCTATCTATCATTTATTTGCAGTGAATCATTCAAATTCCCCCTTTCATGATATTTTGAAGTATTCAATACTGGCTGCAGTTCTGTTTAAAAAAACTTTGGAACTTATTCCTCCTAACTGAAACTTTGTACCCACTAACCAACCTTTCGCCACCAGCACCTGCCATCCTCTCCAGCCTCTGGTAATCTCTATTCTACTCTATTTCTATTAGATGGAACAGATTTCATTAGGATATTATTTCTTCCAATAGTGGAAAAGAAACATAGCATACTATAAAGTCTTATTTCTCCTTTGTGTTTCACAAAATATTACCAATCAATTAATGTTGTTAAGACTTAAATGGAGGCACATAAACTTTCTTTGTAGAACATGTGACAATTAGAAAACATTGGGTGGCTCTTTTTTTATATATTGGGAAACACAGAGAAATTAGTTCATTATTCCCCAAGTTTATTTAATTCTAAATAGCTCATTAAACTCTGAGGAATCAAACTAAAATTGTACTGCTTTTGTATTTTACACATTTTACATGTTAAAATCCTCAAGATTGTCAACTCTTAATCTAAACTGATCATTTGGCTGCCAGTAGAAATATGTATTTGATAAAGCTAACTTTATGGAACTTACAATAAACATGCAATGCAACACACATAAAAGAAATGTTTTCCATTGAAGGCAGAATTATCTTTTATAGGCAATTATATGCTCTAGACTGCTGAAACAAGAACCATTTATGTTAGATAACTTCTAGTTACAAAGTAGCATTAATTATCACCAATTAGGAAATACAGTTAAAAAGCATAAGTTCAGAACTAAAAGTGAATATTTTTTAATCTTATACTGTGTAAACTTATATGATAGAAAAATCCTAGATGAAGACCACTATTAATATTAATAGATAATTTTAAATAATTTGCTTGAAAAAGAAATGTCTATGTCTTATGCATACTCTCATTCAATAAAAATCTATCTTATGAAACATTTTAAATGTTGTTTTTATTTTGAGTCATTCTAAATGCAAATATAATAGACCACACTCACATGTACTCTTCACCTACATTTCCTTTATGTTAGCCTCTTATGTAACTAGGGTTTAATTGTCAAATGAATAAATTAACATTGATATGATGATTAAACTGTTTACTATTTCAGATTTCACCAATATTTCCTCTAATCCTTTTTCTGTTTCAGGAACCATTTCAGAATAAATTTAGTTGCATTGTATTTTTTACTTAAAAATGAATACATTCATTTTGGATAAGTAAAAACCTATAAGTAGCATAATAAATATTTTTGAATTATTATTTGAAATGTGATAAAAGTAGAAATCTTGTACACTTCTTTGCCCAGAAATTTTATAAAACTGGAAAAAAAATTAAATGTATCTATTGTTTTAGAATCTTTTTACTATATGTTTATATAGTATAAATTATATATGTGTTATTTTACATATAAATATGGTTGTAGTATATTTTTTTAATTTTCATTTTGCTCTCAGTGTGTACCCATTTGTATTTAGTTTATTGGAGAAGCATAAAATTACAAGAGAATATAATTTTATATTGACACTCTTAAAAGGTAGAATTTATATCTCATTCAAGGTTTTACCGAGGAATTGTGGAATGAGAGATACCGTATAAGGTTTTTGTGGAACCTGACTTTGGAACCAATAAGTATGGGTTTGTTAATGATGTCACAGAGGTTGAAGGATGCAGGAATTAAGAGACCATCAACTCATTACATTTAGGACTAAACAATTAAGACAAAAAATTCCAAGACAAAAAAAATGAAGAAAACTCAGAGAAGACCAGAGCAATAGTGCAAATATAATTAAACAGTTAAAGAGAGCGGTCTTTAAGAAATGGAGTCATTTACCATAGAGAAAGAAAGCTAAAATCAATCTTCAATTTTAAGCTTGGCTACTACCCAGAGGATGTAATCTCCAAATATACTGACACATAAACAGATGGAAGTAATTGTAAAAATAGAAAGATAAATGTAAGATAAAGGAAGGAAAGATTTTCTGATTTTGGAAGTGATTAAGCTGCTGGAAGTTCAACAGCATTTTTGTTTTTAGCAAGCAAATAAGGAAAAGAGTGTTATGAATTGCATGTCTGTTTTTCCTTTGATTATCACCATGTATGTTTGCATTCTTTAATGATATGTTTACTTCTGTATATTTATTTGCTCCATATAAATAGAATAACAGTGAATATGCATTCTGAAGTATATTTGTTCAGAATTACTTATCCACTTTCTAAACTTTTATTATCTGGTACTAGAAGATATTCAAATACCTTCTGTTATTTTCCCTGCTCGGTCAGGAGTCCTAGTTCCTTTTATTGAAAAATAACACATTATTCAACTTTGTGTCACTGTGACCAATATACATGACAGAAACAATTTGAAGGAGGAAAAGCTTATTTTGACTCACTGTTTCAGACGGATCAGTCCATGATTGGCTGATTCCATAGCATTGGGCCTGAGGTGAACAATGTGGTGGAAAGGCACAGTGAAGGAGAGCTGCTCAGCTCATAGCAGCCAGGAAATAGAGTGAGGAATGTAATGAGTTGATGGTCTCTTAATTCCTGCATCCTTCAACCTCTGTGACATCATTAACAAACCCATACTATGGGTTCCAAAGTCGGGTTCCACAAAAACCTTATACGGTTATTCTCTATAGTGAGAACACGTCTTTTCTTTTGAAAGGCAGAGAGCATAAAGGGTTGACTATGTCAGTCCCATCAAAACTTAATTTAGATCAAGGCAAGGTTTATACCCAATTCACCTCTGGATTTCCTTATTTCTCAGGCAAGACTTGTCAAGTATTTATTTCATATCCTCCTTCTTGAAAGTTTTCAACCTCTGAACTCTTCAATCCTAGCCTTCTAGAATTTAAGAATAGCCTCCTAAGAGAAAAAATGGAAAGGAAATATTTGCAGCTCTTTCAGACTAAAATCCTTTACTCAATCCCAAGCAGCACTAAGAAACTCTGCTTGTTTCTCTTTTTGCCAAGAGAATCTTCTTGTTTATGTCAAATCTGTGTCTTACCCCAGACCCAGTGTCAGCAAATCCCTCAAGTAGTATTATTACCACTGATTTCTGCCCATCTATGGATTACTTTTCTGTGGAATGTAACTTCTACAATTAGAACTTTTTGCATGTGATGTATTGCAAAAATGTTTTTTCATCTGGTTTTTCTAGACAGCACAGTGGAATCATTGATCTGCTGCTTCCTTCTATATTGTATCCAAAGAAATTCATCATATGCCTTTTCTTTGTCAGGCAAACTTGTTTTTCACAGGAATGTCATGATCCCCTCTCTTCTGTACCAATTTAGGAATAGGTCTGTCAATTCTGCAAAGAAACTATTGAGGTTTTATAGGTCAATTCAAGTGCTAATTGCATTCCTTAGATATGTCTTTTAACTCAGGTACATTTCATATCTCTTGATTTATTTAAGTCTTCTTTAATTCCTTTAACAAAGTTCTGTATTCACAAAAAGCTTGTATAAACTTTATTACATTTACTCTTATGTATAATTTTAATATAGTCCCAAATGTATATTTTGTTTAATTTTATTTTCTAAATTTGTATTAGAAGGTACAGAGAAGAAAATTCTGTGAATTACTCATTTTCAGAAACAACTCATTTACTTATTTATTGATTCTAATTATTGATAATTATTGGGCTTTATGTATTGATTATTATTTCATTTGCACATAATTATTCTACAAAAAGAATGCTTTTTTAAAAAGTTGTGATGGCAGTTGTCCTTGATTAGTTCATTATCACATATGAAATATTCCCCACATATCCAAGTTAGGTATGAGTTTGTAAAGCATTGTCACAGAAATTGTTGATCTGGTCACAAAAATACCCTCTCATGCATTATTTCCTAAGAATTTAATCACAATGTGTGTTAGACTGATTTTTGTCACTGTGAACAGAGTACATGACAAGGATAACTTAGGGGAGGATGTGTTTATTTTGGCTTACAGTTTCAGAGTCCATGGTTGGTCAGTCCCATTGCTCTGGTCCCCAGGTAAGATAGAACATCATGACCAAAGGGCACAACAGGAGAAAGCTAGTCAGTTTATGGCAGCTATGAAGCAGAGAGGGAGAGGTGAAGTGGCCACAGGGAAGATGAACCCTTCAGGGCACACCCCCAGGAACCCACCTCCTCCAGCTGCACCCCACCTGCCCATGGTTACCACCCAGTTAATGCATTCAAACTAGGATGAGCAGACTAAATGAAGCCTCAAACACACCAAACAACCCAATCATTCCATTTCCAAACATTCCTGCATTAACACAGAAGCTTCGGGGAACGCCTCTTATCTAAAACCTTAACAGAATGAAGGAATGTTGACTTTTACCTAATATTTTTTCTGAATTATTTATAAAATTGTTGTTTTATATTTCTTTTGTTAAGGTCATAAATTGCGTTTATTGATTTTCTTATGTAAAAACATTGTTGAATTTCCAAATTAAAGCACCTGGTGAAAATGTATTCATCTTCCTTTTTTTTTTGTACATCCTTCAATTAGGGTTGCTATTATTTGGCTGAACATTTTAGCATCAGTGTTACGAGTATGATGACCAGAAATCTTCCTCATTCATGCTTTCGGGGTTTTTAATACAACTGGCTTAGACATGACTTCATTTTATATGCTCTGGAATTCTTTATGTTGCTGCTTGATTTTCCTACCCAAAACTCTCATCTGAGGTGATGTTTCTTCTTCATAAAATGACATAATATGACATTTTCTTTAATGAGACTATTCAAGCAAACCCTTAGGTATTCTTTATTTTTTAAAAAATCATTCTTTGCAAGTATATAATTTCGCAATGGTGGTTATTTTCTCTCAGGATATTAAATATATCATTTCACTTTCTTCAAACTTTCACTGATGGAGGGAAATCTCCCTTAGGATAATTGCCTTTCTTCTAAATAAACCTGTCTATACTTCTGGTTAGGGATTTAAATTTGTTGTGTATCCTTAGTGATCTGAATTTGAACTGCTCTATTTAGGTATGATTTTTTTTTTAATTTTTTAACCTTACTCTATCTTCTGTGTTTCTTAAATTGTCTTATCTACTTTTCATACCATGGACTTTCTTATATCATTTGAAATTTCTCTGTATCTTTTTCCACATCACTAATTTGCTCTTCAACTTTGTCTACTCTGAGAATAAAACCATTTCATTAAGATTTTGTGCTTAGTTGTTTTTATAGAGTCTCACATTTAACTAATTTTTAAACCATATTGTATGATAAATTGAATATCTAATTGTGGGAGGTACTGGTGATTAAACTCAGGGGCACTCAATCACTGAGCCACATCCCCAGCCCTATTTTGTATTTTTTAGAGACAGGTCTCATTGAGTTGTTTAGTGCGTCACTTTTGCTGAGGCTGGTTTTGAACTGACAATCTTCCTGCCTCAGCCTCTCTAGCCGCTGGGATTACAGGTATGTGCCACTGTGCCCGGCCAATATCTAATTTTTTGCAAGTTTGATTCTGTGATTTCATTCTGCTGGCTCTCACTAACCATGGCTTACTTACTTGGTTTTGCTTTGTTGTGGCTTTCTTTTTGTTTTCCCTGTGAGCTCATATTTCTGTGGCTATTATTTGAGCCCTGAGTTTGATGGCTTTCATGAGAGAGGGATTTTGTCTGGTTCTGCCAGGTCCTGGGAGCAACAGAGACAAGAACTATGTTACACTGAATACTTGTATGTTGAGAGTTGCAACCACCTAGGAACTATGAATTTGGTCTGTAAAATTGAAATCTAATGGTTTGAGTTACAAAATCAGACAGAAAGTTTTTCTTTCTCCTGCATACAGTATCAAAGTTCAATTCAACTATTTTTCTTCTCCTCTCCTGAGAGGTGAATACGTGGAGTGTAGAGAGGTGATTCCTAGTGCAAATCCCATCTCATGTAGCTCTGGAGTTTATTCTATGTTCCTGATTTTTAAAGAGTCCCTGAAAACAAACTATATCCATATTGAAAATTCCCTGAAGAAGAACTAACTTCTGAATTTTATTTCCCTTTGTTGACTCCTTGGCCTCTAAGAATTCCTTACTTTCTCCTCTGTTCACAGATGCATTCATAAAGATGTTACTTTTAATATTTCCTCCAGCTTTTAAAATTGTTTTCAGCAGGAGAAGTCTTAGGCAATCTTCCACAGTATTTCCTGAAATAGACTTAAAAACCTTCTAATTTTTAAATGTTTTATTGTAAATCTAAACAGAAACCCTCAGTTAACAGTTTTGAAGAGTTCTTATTTACATAATTTTGGTTGCTAATAAACAACTATATTTTAAATAAAGAAATTCAAATAGCTTTAAATTATGTCCCCTCCCTAATAATTCCTTCATCATAAAAATATGCACTTAAAGAAGTGTGCTGTCTTCTGAATCCTAATCATGGACAAACTTTATTTTCAGATTGTTACTAATAGCCTTCATTTCATCTGATTTAAAATAAACATTTGTTGGAAAGTGAGTGAAAATTTTAAAAGTTGCAGGTGGTGATAAGATACCATCCCTTCTCTGGAGAAGTTGACACATCCGTGGAAAAATTATGCAAGTAAGCTGACTGTTACAGAAATTTGAAGGTGATAAGATAATGATGGGTATAGTAATAAAAGTGAAAGAGAAGTTTGTTATTGCCTCAGCCTATTTCTCTGTATGTTTTGGAGAAACTGGCATCATCTGGCAAGTTGCCCATATGGAGTCACCTTAAGAGCAGAGGATTGTCTGGGTATAGTGCCACATACCTGCAAACCCAGTGACATGGGAGACTGAGACAGGAGGAGCACAAATTCAAGGCCACCCTCAGCAGCTTAATAAGGCCTAAGCAACTCAATGAAACCCTATCTCAAAATAAAAAATAAAAAGGACTAGAGATGTGGCTTGGCCATAGAGTTAACCCTGGGTTCAATTTTTGGTACCAAAAATAGAAGTGGAGTATTGGAAACAAATAGTTTTTCAGGTACACTAAAAAATAAAGAATGCCCTAGGTTTCAGGAAAGATAAATAGAAAAGTATAAAGCAGCATTGTGTGTGAGAGGAAAGTTTGTTACTGGGAGAAAAGTGTGAGAAGGGCTCATGAGAGCTGAGATCAGGTACGTCATCACAAAACAGGATGAGGAGTTCGGATTTTATCTTCTAAAGGACTAGGAGGCATTTGTTCATTGTTTTTGCAGAAAAGAAGTAAAACAAATCTGTACAACAAAGTTCCTGTTGTTGAAATCTGTGGAAGATGCAATGTGTGAAGCATGCTTGTGGGTTTCTTTCCCCTTAATCTGTTGTATTTCTTTATTTTGACAGCTTTTTATAGAGATTTTTTTCTATACAGTTCTATAAAATGTATGTATCATTTTAATGCAAATACAACTTTTTCTCAGTATACTAAACCAGATTGTTTTATTGAAATATATGTCCATATACATATATTTATATAATCTATCTATAGATTCTGTATATGTTTACAAAGCTTTATAAAAAATATAAAACATAATGCTTTGTAAATTTATTTCAGCTGAAAGAGGTATTATAAAAAATTACCATACTTATAAATTTTCTTTGCAGGGCATTTTCATGATACCTACCATTAAATCATATACATTTATTTAAATATACTTGAAAATGCTTGTATTGAAATATTTTTCTTTAATATGATTTAAAAGTCACAAGGAAACTATATCTTTGTGTGTATAATATGTCAAAATATATCCTACTGTCATGTATAACTAAAAAGAACAAATAATTTTTTTTAAAGAATCACAATTAAAGTCTGAATTTTTAAGTTAATTTTGTCTTTTGCTGATACATAAAAACACAGAAAGCATATATATTAATTGGGTAAGATGTACTATTTTAATATGTTTTCATGGTATAATATTTAAATCAGAATAAGCATAGTTATTTCCTCAGTTGTTATTTCTTTCAATTAAAACTTTTATAGTTCAACCTTCTACCTTTGTGAAATGTACTGTACAGCATTTTTATCTACAGTTACCCTGCTTTGCAATAGCTCACCAGAATTTCCTGCTCCTGTCTAACTAACTCAGTACCCATTGACCAACTTCTCTCCAATCCTGCCTTTCTCTACTTTCCTTTGCCTCTGGTAACCACCATTCTACTCTCAACTTCTATTAGATAAACTTTTTAAAGTTTCACATATCAGTGAGATCATGTGGTCCATGTCTTTCTGTACCTGATTGATTTCATTTAAGTTAATGATCCCTGGTTACATGTATGGTATTGGAAAGTTTAGGATTTTATTTTTTATGGCTGAATAATATTCCATGTGACTATGCACCATATTTTCTTTAACCATTCATCAGTTGATGAACATGTACCTTTTTTTCATTTCTTGGCTATTGTGATAAGTGCTACAATGAACATGAGAGTACAGCTTTCTCCACAACATACTGACTTTATTTCCCTTGGATATGCACCCAGTAGTGGAATTGTTAGATCATATCATAGCTCTATTTTTAATTTTTTTTAGAAACCTGCATACTGCTTTCCAAAATGACAATACTAATTTATATTTTCACCAACAGTGTGCAAGTACTTCTTTTCTCTCTTTTTCACTAGCATTTGTTATCTTTAAGCTTTTTGATAATAGCGGTTCTTGCTAGGGTAAGACAATACCTCATTGTGATTTTGATTGGCATTTCCCTGATGATTAGTGATGTTAAACATATTTTATTTTTGTATAACTATTGGCCAGTATCCTTTGAAAATTGCTTATTTAGGAATACTGCCCATTTTTAATTGAGTTGTTATCTTCATTAATAACCATATATTTTCAAATTAAATCCTATATTGGATTTCTATTTGGAGAGTGTATGAAAAAAAATGGGCACAATCATGCACTAATTGGAGTACTGAAAAATGGGTAGTTTTGAAGGTCAACTTGGAACTGTGTCAAAATTTCTTGATACTTTTTTAAACTTTAACGTACAAATTTTAGGTTAACATTTTTAACAATACAATGTAAGGAGCCCTTAGAGTATGGTCAAGCATGTATGTACCGTGGTGTTTCCTGTGTGTATCAGGTTCTACAGAGAAATAGAACTGATAGGAAATTATCAAAAGATTCGTCATAAGGAAGTGTCCCACCCAACTCTGAAGACTGTCTAGTCTCCAAGACATGCAGAGTCAGTCTAGAATCTGGAGACTTAGAAAATCTACTGGTTTAGTTGTAGTTCAAATATGAAAGCCATAAAACCAGTACCACCATGAGGATGGTTCCATCAGGAGGCTGGCAGGTTTGCAACCAAGGAAGAGGTGATGCTTCCATCTAAATCCAAAGTCAGGAAAAACCCAATTACTTAGTTCAAAGCAGTCAGGAAGAAGGAATTCTTTCTTATTTCGGCCTCCAGCTAATTTGAATACACTCTCCTACATTATGGTGGACAATGTGCATTACTCAGTCTACTAATTTAAATGTTAACCTAGTCAAAAAACACCTCACAGCAATGTCAGAATAGTGCTGGACCAAATTAGACCCCTGTGACCCGCCTCAAGTTGATACATAAAATTCACCATCATAGAAATTTACTTCATCTCTAAGGACATGGACACACTGAAAGTGAATGGATAGAAGAACACAATCCATTCAAATATAGTAAAAAAAAAGAAAAAAAGCAGGAATAGTCATCTTATGTTGGATAAAATAAATTTTAAATATAAAACAGAAAAAAGGGACAAAGAAGGTTTTAGTCGGATATTTTTGCTGCTGTGACTGAAGGATCTGAACAGAACAAATGTAAAGGAGGAAAAGTTTATTTGAGGGCTCACAGTTTCAGAGTCTTAGTCCACAGAAGGCTGGCTCCAACGCTCAGGGCTCCAGGTGAGGCTGAATATCGTGGCCAGAGACTGTGGCAGAGGGAAGCAGCTCACAGCATGGTGATCAAGAAGCAGAGAGAGACTCCACTCTCCAGATACAAAATATATATACCCCAAAGGCACACCCAATTCTTACCTCAAGCCACACCCTACCACTTCTTCAGTTACCACTCAGTTAATCCCTATCAGGGGATTAAATTACTGATTGGGTTAAGATTAGCACAACCCAATGAATTCTCCTCTGAACCTTGTTGCATTGTCTCACATGTGAATTTTGGGGGACCCTCACATCCAAATCATAACATATAATGACATAGAGGTCATTCAACAAGAGCAAATCATAATTTTTTCAATAAAAAATTGTATTGCAGCATTGAAATATATAAAGCAGTAAACCTAAAGGCAAATAGAGATTGCAATACAATAATATTGGAGACATTATGCCTTATTTTGGCAATAGATAATTGAGACCAAATATTAGCAAAGAAATAGCAGAATTAAATTGAACCATAGACCAGATGGATCTAACAGATACCTACAGAACATTCTATTTAAAAGCTATGAAATGTAGATTTTTCTTATTAGCACATGGAGCATTCTCCAGGTTATGTAATCTGAGAGGTCCCAAAACAAGTTTCTATGAACTTAAAAGATTGAAGTCACATTGGATATCTTTTCTGACCACAGTGCATTAAAAACTGGAAATCAACAACAAGAAAACTTCTGTACCTACACAAATGCATGGATATCAAACAACTTACTTTTTAACAACCAATGGATAAAGAAAAAAAAATTGAGAAGAAATTTTTAAAATATTTTGAAACAAATAAAAATAGGAATGCCACATACAAAAACCTATAGGACACACACACACACACACACACACACACACAAAAAAAAAAAAAAAAACTAGTATTAAGCAGGAAGTTTATGGCAACAAACACATCAAAAAAACAAAACATCTTAAATAAATAACTTATACTGCATCCCAAGGAACTAAGGGGAAAACAAACAAACAAGGATTTCTTTTCAACATGGCACCTGGGTAACCCACTTTCTCAGTTTTGTCTCACAAGCCAAGTTCTGAGATCCTAGCTATGTATAAATGACAAAGAGTGTTTATTTATTAGTTCGTTTTTATTCTTAGCCTTCTGTAGGCCATGCATGGTGGCACATGCCTATAATCTCAGCAGCACAGGAGGTTGAGGCAGCAGGATCAGGAGCTCAAAGCCAGCCTCAGCAACTTGGAGAGGACTTAAGTAACCCATCGAGACCCTGTCTTCAAATACAATACAAAAAAGGGCTGAGGATGTGGGTCAGGGGTTAAGTACCCTTAGGTTCAATCCTCAATATCAAAAAAAAAAGAAACACCTTGTATTGTTTTTCCTTTATACTTTTGGTTTGTTGCTTGTGACATCGTGAATTTTCACTTTTTAAAAATTTGTAATTTTACCAAAATAGACAATAAAAGCCACTTTACGTGAACCTCCTTTCTTGTGGCTCTCTCATCATGTCTGCAGGTGTTCTCTCTTCCCTTGGTGCACAGGTGTTCAGAGCAGAGCTTGTGTTTAACATGTGTGTGTCAGAAGATCTTGTAATGTTCCCTTTGACTTCACCTGTTTCTTTTATTGTTCTCTAATTTCTTATGTGAAACATAAATAGCTTGTGCAGTTGCCTTGACTTTGGAAACATGCCAGTTGCTCAATAAGTAGAAGCAAGTGTCCCATTCTTCCTCTAGGTAGAAATGTTTATTTCTAATAAACATTATTTCTAATGGAAAGATATAAAATCCTACCGTATATTTATCTTTCTTTGGTGAAACTTTCCCTTTTAAACTTAGCTTTCTGGCCATTTTGTATAGAAGATGTGAATTTTGTAGATCAGTGTCTGTATAAAATAAATGCTTAGTAAATGTTAGAGATGATATTGAGTCCCAGAACATTGTTTCCACCTACTCAGAGTCTAATGCATTTATTTAAACAAACAGTCATGAAACTGAAGTCTTTATTCTCTATTTTCTGCATTAGTGAAATATTGGAAATTTGGAATCCATTTCTTCAGTAATACATATAAAAACATACATATGGTATTTTAAGTTCTAGAATATACAAAATATGGCACTAAATTCTTTTGGGAATAAAACCAAAACCCTTAGTACAACATGATATTCTATAGTTCTTCTACAGATTGAATTATATAAAACAAAATAGACTTATTTACTGTTATAATTCATTATTTCCTAACACTGGTAACAATAATGTCATTAGATACAGAGGTCACTGGAGGTAGGAAAAAAGCATGCTTTGCATTTCTGATGGGAACACAATTCTAATTAAGGTAAAGTTCAATTGAGAAATAATTTCGTCACCAAGGACTTATATAATAAATCATGTATGTAACAGTTTTAGACCATTCAAATAAAGATGCATCAATTTGTATATCTACCATCATTCAAAGAGCTAAAATTGCATTAAAAGTTATAGAATATTTAATCTAGAGCTGTCCAACCTGCTCATTTTACTAAGACTCAGAGATTGGTGACTAATCTATTGGGTCAAATGTAACATAACTGAAATTAATTATCTGGTTTCTTAAGCCAGTTTCTTTCCTCTATATATACTCCTCATTCCCCCTTATAAAGTTTTAAACATAAGTGTGTGTGTGTGTGTTTGTGTGTGTAATTCATTAAAATGAATTAAAATAACAGATTGTCTGACTCTACCAATTATTAGCTATACAAGTATGGCTAATATTTTTAAGTTATCTGAGCTTCGATCACCTCATCTGTGAAACAGAAATACTAACACACCAAGATTACTTAGCTTATATATGTAAAGAATGCATGGCATACAGCACTATCAATAACACAACAAAATCCTAGAAAACCCTGAATTCAAATATGACATCATGGATAATGGTTCTCCAGCCCTGCCTAGCTCTCTTGAGTGGACTAATTCTTAATTTCAGAGATGTAAGAAAAGGAGAATAAAGCCTAGCAGAGACCAGCAGACAGCCACTGCTTGAGAAAAAAGAGAAGCACAACAGAGAATGTGAGTGACACCTCCCACACACATACCCTGGATATTCCTCCCAGAGACACTCCCTAGTAGGTAGGGAGATAAAGAGAAAGATTGCTTGAATCATTGCTACTGTTATAGTTTGGATCTGGAAACTTATCCAGAGACTTGTGTGTCCCAGACTTGGTCCCCAATAAATGGAGCCATTCATTGGGAGTTTGTGGAAAGTTTATGAAGTGGGCCTATTTGGAAGAGGTTGTTCACAACAAAAATCAATAAGTGGGATGACTTCAAATTAAAAACCCTCTTCAGGGCAAAGGAAACAATTAAGATTGACACTAGAATCAGTGGATTCCATAAAAGCAAAATGCTCCACCAATTTGGGTGAGTATCATCCAATCTGTTGAGGCTTTAAAAAGAACAAAAGTGAGAGGAAGGAAGAATTTATTCTTTTTTCTTCTTACCTGCTAAGTTGGAATATTGGTCTTTCCTTACACTTGGATGGGGATTCCACTATGAACTTTGTACTTGGTCTAAAATTTTATCATGGATTTCCTGGGCCTCCCACTTTCAGGTAACAGATCATTGAACTTCCCAACCTCCATAATCACTTGAGTCATAAATTCCTTATAAATTTTATATGGGGAATTGTATAAATATATAACATATATGCTATGTATATAAACATATTTACATATATCTTGTATAAATAGACATATGTGTTTATACACACACGTACATTCATATACACATAATTCCTCAGTTTCTCTGGAGAACCCTGACTAATATATAAGGCCAGTGTTTTTTAGAAAACTTTATCCAGGGAATAAAGTTTTCAGGAGAAAAAGGTTCAAAAGAAAGGATTCAGAAAAATTAGGGTTCATTCAAATGTTACCATCCTATGTCTCAAGGTCCCGTACTTTCTCCATTATGACCTTGACTTTGATATTAAATGACTGAAAGTTTATGCATTTTCACATTTTCAGCATAGTCTGTTCTCTGGATGCAGGAGATAAAGATCATTTTCGTACATGCCTTGAATTTAGGAGTTAGAGAAAAATGTAACCTCTCTCTCTCTCTCTGTCTTTTTTTTTTCCTCTAAGGCTTCCAAAGCACAAGTTGGTATTTTTTTTTTCTTTTTTTTAAGTTGGTGTATTATAATTACACACAAAATGGGCTTTGTTGCTACATATTTGTACATGCATATAACATAATTTGGTCAATTTCATTTCTGAGTACTTTTCTTTTCCCTCTCTTCCTCCCTCCCCTCCCCCAGTACAAAATTTTTCTTAAATGACCACATAACAAATATTTCAGACCTGTGTTCTATATACAGTCTCTTTTGCAATTTCTCAATTGTCACATGTATTGCAAAAGCAGTCATTAATAATATATAAAGAAGTGATTGAGACTTTGTTCCAGTAAAACCTAATTGATGAAAGCAGATTGTTACCACAGTTTGCCAAGCCCTGCTTCAAAGCAATTATCAAAAGCCATCCAACTACAAACTCCTTTGGATCACTCTTTTCCTCTCTTCAGGTGCCATTCTGCTGCACAGACCTGAAGGTTATCCCACAGGATGATCAGAGAGTGATCCTTTCTAGAAAATTTTCTCACACTCATTGTTTTTTAATCCATTTACCCCAGTTAGCAGAGCCTAAGAAAAAGGCTTGGGTGCATGCTGTCCTTGTGGAGGTGGAGAGGCTGAGGGAAAGGTAAGTTTGTTTATGAAACTGGGCCTGGGAAGAGTGCAAGAAAAGAGAAGAAATCCATACAAAGGTGCACAGCCAACCAGTCACTGCTGAGACAATTTGGGCTTCATTATTTCAGAACAATCAGAAAGGTCATATATAATGGTCCTCCATATTGTCTTAAGAGATAAAAGAGGAGCCAATCCCCACTGAGACTTTAGTCAAAGTTTGTCATGAGTTAATGTCCCCAGTTGCAAATGTAGGGCTGTCATACAGAGGCATCCCTAGGAAAAAAGCATTCAATGCACAGGGGACAACTGAGTTGAAGTCCTAGTTGCAAAAGTGGTCAGGATGCAATGGCATAGTGAATGGGAGCCAAGACAATGTGGGGCAGGCCTCAGGAGGTGTCCAGCACAAGCACTCCCAACAGTTCTCCCACAGGAACATCTGAGTGGGTTCCCAGACTGATGGGGTCCTAAAAACGAGGTAGCATGGTAAAAGGGCAAAATCGCTATAAAACCAGCAACTCTATGTCAATTCATGAACAGATCTCCTTGATGAATTTGGAAAGGTCTTTTTTTTACTTCCCTGCACTTTCAAAATCATTTCATTCAGTTCTTATCCGACTTTTTACCCCATATCTCCAATAATCAGTGACTCCCCTTTATTCTACATCATTTACCATAAACAACCTCAAATTATTGAATCTTACTGAATGGAAAGACCAACCTGCCTCACCCATTTAAAAAACATGTGCCATTTTAAAATCATCTATAAGATAGTATTAACCATAGTCACCCCACTATGCAAACAGAACAACAGAATTTATTCCTCTGATCTAACTGTAATTTTGCACCTTTTCACAGAGCTTCCATTTTCATTCTCCTCATCCTAAATGTTTGAGGGGAAGAACATGTTAAATTCTCAATCATTTAGTATACAATGTATACATGAATCTTAATATTATGCTATATTTCTTAAATTTATACTACTATTTGGGTCAATTAAAAACAAAAGCAAAGAAAGCACTACATGCCAGTCTCTGATTTAACTGTTCCATAGCACTGAAGGTTTTTTCCTAAGTATATTTTTTATATGCTTAGTCAGAATTCATTCACTATATCCCCTTGAGATCTCTTCCTAATTTCAAAGTCCATCATATTAATCAACCCCATTCATCCGTGGATCATTGTTATATGCCAGTGTTATCTTTAATCCTTTCAACAACGTTTCAGGCCAGAGATTATTGTATCTCCACTTCACAAATGAGGAGTCTGAGGCCCAAGGCTGCGCACAGAAGCCACAAAGCAAGGACTTGACAGAATCAAAAAGTGAGAATTTAACTGGGAATTTACCTAAATCTCTACCCCCAGCTCTCTGTGTTTGTGCATGGGATAGGAATTCCTCGCACACTTAGACGTGGTGCTGCTCAAAGATGGATTCCAAGTCTGATGATCTCAACAACCAATCAGCAAGAGAGATAGCCGACCTTCTGAATCAATTTCACATAAATATACTAGCTCAGACAGATATTGCAATCATTGTTGGGGTCCTTATCTTCAAGGGTAGCCTGAGAGCTTTAAAGCAAGAGAATTTTCTGGGACAGTGTTTCCAGCTGCAACCATCTTAATTCATTGACACCAGGTTGGCAAACATAATTTTCTATGGATGACAAAGACTGAGAAGCATAGCATAAAAATTCAAGGGTACTCAACTATCAGTGATTCTGAGATACTCCCAGTTCTATATGTCCTAGAGGATTGCCAATGAACTGCAGTAATCCTTAACCCAGCTAGCTATTATCCATAAGATAGAAGAAACATTGTAGAATTATAGATACTTCTTGTAGGAAAGAGGCTTAGAAATAATCCAATACTGCTTTTTATCTTTGGCAAACACTACCCAAATATCTTAACAATGGATTTCCAGATTCTGCTTAAATAGCTACATAGTGTTAAGGGCAGGTGGGAGAAAGGGGGTTGCTCTGAAATTTCAAAATAGAACATCTCCAACCTGCATCAACTAATCAATAAATTATAAGCTGGGTGGAGAAAAAAAAACAGTAGAAAATTTTGAAATTTCTTATTCTGTGGTCTTGTATGCCTCCTGCTGGCTGAAATTGTCTGCTTCTAATGACTGTGTATTAAACACACTACTATGTACTATGCTAATATTAATTCACTCTAAGTATTAAAACATCTTGACAATAAGATTTTCAATTCACACGACATCTGGAAGTCATGTGTATTTGGGATCTTCAAATGTTGCATGAAGTCCACACTTTTCAAGTACTATTTTAAATTTTATCTTTTGTCACCATCTGGTGTTAGAATATTTTCTCACTTTCCTTATTTTCACTTTGTTTTTGTTGTTGCTAAGGAAAATCATTAAACCAGGAATACCAGATAACTTCAGACTTGATAGTCAAGAATTGATACATACTAAACAGTGCACAAAATTAATATCTTCTGAATGAATAAGTGAATGAGTTTAATCTCAGTTTTAGTGGATTGCAATGTATGATTTTTTGTTTCATTTCAACTGTATGGAGCTCTCAAATGTGATAAAATAATTGTGTGTACTTTTGTCAGAGGTATTTTTCTTTTTTATGTATAGTTGATTTTTGGTTTAAACTCATAGAGCCACATAATTAAAAAGTAGTTGGTTACTTCCATAGTTAACTAAAGTGTTTTTATTATTTTTTAAAAAATTATATATACATACACACACACATACATTTTATCTTGTACTATTCTAAAAATATTTTATGTAATCCCAAGAAGGTAAGAGAAAATTTCATAGAAGTTTTTTACATATGACTGAAGTTGTGTAAAACCTTTGGAAATTCCTGACTTGAACTATTAAGAAACCAAGTTGCACATCATTTGTTGTAGATCCTCGCCACCTTGTGGGCTGAGAAAGAGGTACTAAAGGCTGTGAGTCTTAAGGTGGAATTTTTTTATTGCTAGAAAATTCATATTAATAATTAAAGTGAAATTTAATAATTGGAAACAAATCAGTCATAACTGTGAAAAAACTCGCTTACAAACAATTATGTAGATTAAAATGCCAAGGAGTATTTCATTAAAATTTTGGATCAGGGCCATTTATTTCTAAGCTCCCAATTTTACTCTGCCTCTTATCATGTTAGACAAGTTGCTTAACCCTTTTGAGGCTCAACTTCACATCTTTTAAACAAAGGGAATGGCTTATTCAGATCATGCTGTTCTTAGTTCTGCAAATGCATGATTTGGGGTTTATATAAATATTTTAGTTCTAATGCAATTTACAACAAATTTTCTGTCTTCAATATTTGTCATAGTTCTGAAAATGTAACTTGCTAAAAATAGATGTTTTGTGTCTACTTTCTCAATTGCAATCAAATAATTTTCAACAAATAACCATTTGTCCACTAATGCTTCATGAACATATGTTCCCTAAAGCAGTCTTAATGTCAAATAGCTTTCCTACTTCTAACTGGTAAATCCTATGGTATGAAAATGTGAATAAAAAATCTTCCATGGTTATAAAATATGCATATTAGTAGTTTCTATACACATGTCCACACTAAAACAATTCTATTAGCTCACATGCATTACCAGATTTTCCCATTTCATGGCTGCTTGTTGAATACTTGCTTTGCTATAGGATTATGGAGCACTGTTTCTGTAATAAATGAATCACTGAAACAATACAAACATACAAGGATTAAACAGACATTATTATTTTCTTTCTTTCACTTTAAAAGTCATGATACTTTTCTATTTTTTCAGAAAGTGCCTTTGTGCAGAAAGGACAAAAATGTTTTAAAAAGTCAAATCACTCATTGTGAGAAGTTTTACATTAAATGTCTGAACTGTTATTAGGTCATCCTGACAAATAATAAAAATGGTTAAAGTCAATAAAACTTTAACATATTAGAACATATTAAGATTCATGTTTATACAAGGCCATATGTGTTTTATAAAAAGAAAAGCAAAAATATGGGGAAGAGGGATTGTAACAATATGTGATCTTCTAGGTGCGTGTTCAAATCAAGGAGCAAAAAACTGTATAAAGATGTGAGAGTGAAACTTATACAAGGACTAACTATTGTGCAACATTCTTATTAGTCCCATGAACAAATTCAGATTTTGCTTATAAGTAAGTATAATATCATATGTATATATTTACACAATACTACAAACACTTGAAGAGTGCTGGTCTTTAACAAAAAGTAAGCAGATTAGATGTTCTCTGAGCATGGAGTTTTTCAGTTTAGTAACTGGCAACTCCTACATTCATGCCTCTGTTGAAGCGATTAAAAAAAAATCATTTCCCAGAACTACAGGTGCACAACAGATTGGAGTCATTATGCAAAAGAACAGAAATCTGGAGAGTAACCCAAAGAATAAAAAAGCCAGATTCCTGGCAATCCTTTAGCCTTGAACTCACTGTTTTTTTTTTTCCTATCTATTTGGATATACAACATGAAATATGAAAAAATTATAATGGATTTGAAATAACCCATTCAAGATTAGAAATGTATACCTTGAATTAAACAAATTTTCAATAAGAACACACAGGAGACAGAAACGAACCAAAGGCAAAACTTGCATTAATGTATTTTAAAAGCTGAAGCATATATGTAAGGGTAGTTTACAGACTGGAATACATTACACAATTTTTATTAAAGTTGCACATTTTCTGCTTCTTCTTAATTTCCCTTTCTGCCACAATTCAAGGGAATCACACTTATCCTCCCAGACCTGGAAAGTCTTTTGGTTCCCCAGGGCACCTCAAGTATCTGAAATCTCTATCTCAAAGCCAGTGTGAAGCTCCAAGTACTGGTTACCATATGCATTCTGAGCCCTCTTGCAAGCTAGTGATTTGAAACTGTATTGATGACTTTACCAACATGTTTTCAAAATTCTGTATAAATAAGTCTAAGATAACTTTCTTCCAATGTCCTCTCCAATCTCGAAACTTTTTTGTCCTTAGAAAGAAGGAACAAATGAAATAAAATGAGATCATAAAAAAATAGGATGCAAAAGAGGGAAATGTAAAAGAATGTCTGCAAGCCAAACTAGGGAGCAGAGATGTTCCATGTTTGAGAAAGGCCTCTTGTGAGGAATAGGGGAATAATCTTCTTAGTTCAAAGATGAAGAGAAGGAGTTTGACTGGACAATATAGAACCAAATGGTCACTCATGATACATGACTGTGGATGTCAATATTAAATACACGAGTGAGAAATCCAATATGATACGAGACGGATTGCTGCAAGATTCAAGGAGGTAGCTCAAACACAACATCAGAATGATAAGTGGTGGAAACGTGGAAGAGCAAGTAACAAACAAAACTGGTAACGCAGAATGTGCTCTTAAAATATGTTTTCGAGTTAATCATTCAACTTTTAACTATGAGTTCGAGCTGAAGAAACCAAAATTACAGTTAAGACCACCCATTCTGGAAGGCCTGAGGACCAGGGAGTGTTATGGAACCCGTGAAGGGTAAAGTGTTTTGCTTCTGTCTGTCATTCTTTCTCATTTGATGGTTCCTGAAGCAAAGTTTTTGTTTTTATTTTTGTTGTTCAAGTAAGCAATCTAGAAGGCTTAGAGAAAAGGTGTTGGAAAGAGTCCTAATGGAAAACTTTGGGGGACCAATGAGAGGACTCAAGGGGATGCTTCTGACTGAGGCCAGCTGGAATTGGAAAGATCTGGGGAGGAGCAAGGCAAAGCCTAGAGCAACTGGGAGCCTACGGAGGGACTGGATGGGGGTGGGGCGGTGAGAGCCGAGAGAGACCTAGAAGGGCGAGGAAGTGGTAGAAAGCGAGTGTGAGGGACGAGAATCTGCCCCGGGCTTTGGCGTTCTCACCAGTGTCCCAGTGGCTTTCCCCCTGTGAGCGCATTGTGAAACAGTTCCTTCCTCTGAAGCATTGAGCCCCTCCCTTTTCGAGGGAAGAGCCACTCAGCTTTTTCTTAGGGACCTGGGGGTGGAAAGGCTCAGCTTTGTCGCTTTCCTAACACGGACGCATGCTTTTCCCTTCCTACTAGGAAGAGGAGGGCGGGGTGGGGAAGGAAATCCATTTCCTCTTTTCTCCACGACATATTTTCTATCTTCTGCGATCACCGCTGCCCCTGAATAGCAAAGTGGGGTTCCTTAATGGTTCTGCTCATCTCGCCTACGGCCTGCAGCAGCTGCACTTAGGTGGGCGATCCGCGGGACTTACTTTCTCCAATGAAGAAGAGAAAGCCCAATTCCTTCCTTGGGCTCTAGGAAATGAACCCCGTTCTAGATCAGCTATTAAGGAAATAGGAATGGGGGTCCCCACAAAAAGTCTTATGTGGCGCGGGGCCGGGGAGGGGGAACAGAGTAAAGGTCAATGCGGACCCATTTTACAATCCTGAGTCTAGGATGTGCCCCCAGACCGTTTGTACAGGGCGAACACAGAGCCAACACCAACCAAGCTTTCCCTAAGAAAAGTTGGGGCAAAGAGAGCTTTGCAGCAAAGGAGCTCCTGGCAGCCCAGGGAGACGGAGAGGTGGGCAGGCTATTCTTTCTAGAAAGGGCGGCTCATCTTCCAGACTGGGGAAGAAAGGGCTATGCAGGCAGGGAGGGAAACTTAGGGGCCACTCCAGCGAAGGGAAATTTTGGTGAAGGGACCCAACTATCCACCCAGACCCTCCCTCCTGGGAGCTGCAGCCCAGAGGGTATACTGAGTTCCCCACAAAGGAGGGGCTGAGAAGGCAGGGTGGTCCAGGAAGTCTGCGGGGAAGAGGCGTGGTGGAAGGGAGAATTTTTTCCCCCCTGAGTGGCCCAGGCTGTACAAAGTGCTGGTCACAGTGCCCGTTCTGCTTCTTCCACCCCCTAGATTGAGGAGCCCTGGCATGAAGCCAGCTCGGAGGCTGCCCCCTCCCCCCGGGGGCCGTGGCGCTGAGCGCGGTTTAGCACCAACTGAGCTCAGGGGGCGGTGTCTTTGGGATGGAAAGGAGGTCAAGATGGAGGAGGGGCTCATTCCAGGGCTATAAAGGGGCGGTCCGGGCTGCACAGTTCTTGCACTCGCTGGAAGCCGCTACAAGCCTAGTGCTTATTGCGAAGCTAGAGCGCACAGTCGGGCAGAGAGGGCAAGAGTCCTGCTGAGAGTGAGCAGTACTAGGCGGAGGACGGACGAAGGGTAGCGAAAGGCACCGATCCTGGAGTTGCCCCCCAGCCCTGGAGGTGCCCTAGAGCGCTTCTTTTTCCCTCAGCGGCCACTCCATAGCGCCCACCGTGCGGTGCCTCCAACTCTGCCCTGGAAGAAAACCTTCCCGCCCGCCGGCAGAATCTCGGCGCCTTCTAAGTGACTGGGAGGTTCGGCTGTAACCGGTTCTCCGCTAACTTTCAAAGAATAAACTTTGACAATCCGGAGAAAGCCAGCTCAGCTCCCCCTCCTTCAGAGTGCCGCGTCTCCCAGAGGTCTGAGGCAAAGAGCAGTCCCTGTGGAGTCCCGAAGGCACAGGCCGGTCGGCGACATGGGGAACGCTGAGCGAGCGCCACGTTCTCGGAGCTCTCAGGCTGCACTCACGCTGCTGCTGCTGGCGGCGGTTGCAGTGCTGTTTATAGTGCCCGGCGAGCATGGGCGCCCAGGCGAGGAGGACGAAGAGCTGTTGCTGCCCGCCCTGGAGCGCGCCGAAGGACAGGAGAGCACGCACCTCCGCCTAGACGCGTTTGGCTAGCGGCTGCACCTGAAGCTGCAGCCCGACCGCGGCTTCTTGGCACCAGGCTTCACACTCCAGACTGTGGGGCGCAAACCCGCGCCTGAGGCGCAGCGTCTGGATCCCGCCTGTGACCTAGCACACTGCTTCTACTCTGGCACCGTTAATGGTGACCCCAGCTCGGCCGTAGCCCTCAGCCTCTGCGAGGGCGTGTGTGGCGCCTTCTACCTGCAAGGCGAGGAGTTCTTCATCCAGCCGGCACCCGCAGCTGCCACTGAGCGCCTCGCCCCCGCCGCAGCCGAGAAGGAGCCGGTCAAGCGGCCTCAGTTCCGTCTCCTGCGGCGGAGGCGGCGGGGCGGTGGTGGCGCCAAGTGTGGAGTCATGGACTATGAGACCCTGCCCGCGAGGGGTGCAGAACATGAGGGAGAAGACCTTGGAACGCAGTGGCCTCAGCGGGACCTGGAGCCTCAACACGTGGGACAGCCAACAGGTAGAAAAGTTTTCCCTACTTGGTTCTTCATTCATTCCTCTCTCCCCATTTTCTCTAGCCAACGTGACTTGGTAGACTCCTACTTGCATTCAGGAGAATGTGTCTGCAGACAAGACGGAGACCTGGAATGATTTTTGAGGTTAATGTTGGTAAGCCTGAGTTAATAAAATCCTACTTTTAGAACATTTAATTCCATTTAATTCTACCGAATAATGAACAACGAAGAAAGAACAGACAAATCAATTTTCGGCAGACTTAGGCAAAACGTTTCAATTGAGAAGGGAGCGTTTAACCTGACTTCTACACCTTGGTTAACTGTGCATTTGTGACTTCTTAGCTTTAATTTCTTTTTAACGATTCTGTGTGTGCGCATTGACTGGGTTGCAGCTTCGCGCTGTTTTGTAACTACTGTTTTTGCATGCTCTTGGTCGGCGCTCAGAAGAGGGCAGAGACCGAGAAGGCAGAAGAGCGATGGTGATCTCAGACAGTGCTTATGAGCCTAGGCGACTGCGCTACTGCGTTATCTATTCTGTGGGCTTCTGTTCCCTTCCCCCTCTTTAAAGTCTGACCCTGGATAGCTGGCGGCTGCGGGGCCGCTCTGCAGAACCTGCTTGGGAGGTCTTTGCGCAGTTTGCCCCGCCTCCCAGCGCCTCCTATTCGCCTCCGGATTTGCGCTCCCTCTCGCGGCCATAATCCTACACCCTAGCACTGTTGAGTGTTAGGGGCCGCCGAGCTTTCCTGCTACGTCTCCAGTCTTCTCCTGAGTCTCTGTGTGCAGTGCTTATTATCCATTTTTTTCCACTTTGTCACTTCGATGTCTTTATTCCTTGAGTTTTTCCACGTGTCTTGATTTTGAATTTCCCTTTTGCGTTTGCTCTTATGTTCCTGGGAGGAATTACACGGTCATAGCCCAGTTTAGGACCTGCAGGCGAGAAGGCTCTCAGTCCGTAGTCCAAGGGCTCTTTACCAAATTATGAACTGTGATTTGAGGCAGAAACATATTTCTCTGGGGCAATGAGATTGGGGCAACAGGCTGCTGGGCAGAGTGGGTGGTCCTTGTGCCCGGATTTGGCAAACACATAACACCCAAGGGACCCCTGGAATGAGAAAGCTGAGATTCCTCAGGCCCAGCCCCTTGGCAGCAGCCCCAGCCCTGCCCTAGGCTTTCCACGTGGAGCCCGATGATCTCATTCAGGATTTGAGTCCTGGCCTCAAGAGTGAAAGAGTGACTCAGGGCGCTCTGCCTGCTGCCCTTGCTCCAAGTTTTTACTACAGCTGAGTAGGGTGATGTGACTTCAAAGGAACAAAAGAAACCCTGCTCTCTTACACATGAAAACAGCCAGATCTCTCCAAGCAGTACTCGGTCTTTTTATTTAAAGCAAAGGAGAAAAAAAAAAAACTTTAAAAATAATATTTTCAATAAAAACGTGCAAATATTTTTGTTATTGTTTTCTAAGTATATTTAGGTTTTATTTGCTTTGACTAGTTAGGCTTTCCTTATATACTCAAGGAAGGTAACTATTCTTGGAGAGACTGCCCACAAGCAAACTGTCCTTGTTTCTTTACAGGAACTGGAAGCATAAGAAAGAAGCGATTTGTGTCCAGCCCCCGCTATGTGGAAACCATGCTTGTGGCCGACCAGTCAATGGCAGAGTTCCATGGCAGTGACCTAAAGCATTACCTTCTCACCTTGTTCTCGGTGGCAGCCAGGTTGTACAAATACCCTAGCATTCGAAATTCCATCAGCCTCGTGGTGTTGAAGATTTTCGTTATCTATGAGGAGCAGAAGGGGCCAGAAGTGACCTCCAATGCTGCACTCACTTTGCGGAACATCTGCAACTGGTAAAAACAGCACAATCCTCCCAGTGACCGGGATGCAGAACACTATGACACAGCGATTCTTTTTACCAGAGAGGTGATCATATTGTCCACTTAAGAATCAGCATAATACCAACTGAATAAAAAGATTTCTATAATATTTTTTCACTTAATTTTTTAAATTGGTTAGCATGGTCCATATTGCTTAGTTTCAGCTGTAATCTTAATGTCTCAAGTTTTACATTATTTAGTTTTTAAAAACATTAGGACAGGTTTTGATTAGAGTCACATAAAGTCTTTAGCTAAACAATAATGAATGTAAATGCTCCCAAATGTAGATAAAGACACACCTTGCTAGAAACTAAAATTCAAAGGTTCCTATTGTTCATATTAATAAAGACTGATCTTTACTCCTTATAGGACTTATGTGGGACTCAGACATGTGATACTCTTGGAATAGCTGATGTTGGAACTGTGTGTGATCCCAGCAGAAGCTGCTCAGTCAGAGAAGATGATGGTTTACAAGCTGCTTTCACCACAGCCCATGAATTAGGTAAGTCTGTTTCAGAGTATAAATTAAAGCCCAATTAATGAATTCAAACTGATGAAACAATATATTGATTTGAGAGGAGAGTCTGCAGATTATATTGCTATTTTACGTACCAGTGTGTCTTAGAAATTATAGTTTCTGCTCTTTGAAATATGACCATGTTTATTAGAATAAAACCTAAAATAGTATGAACTATGGATATATGGAACTTGAAATTTCTGTACACCAGGTAAAAAAAATAAGCATTGTCTCCAAAATAGATTGTCTCCTAAATAGACTTCTTCCTGTAGAAATATGACTTGGAGACAGATGAATCCCTGTAGGGAGAAAAAAGTATTGTTTCAAGTGATCTGTATTTCAGTTTCAGTTTTCAATTGCTTCCTAGGCCACGTGTTGAACATGCTTCATGATGATTCGAAGCAGTGTGCCAGCCTTAACACTGGGAACCAGGGTTCCCACATGATGGCCTCAATGCTCTCCAATTTGGATCACAGCCATCCTTGGTCTCCCTGCAGTGCCTACATGATCACATCATTTCTGGATAATGGTCATGGTAAGATACTTTAGCTGCTCTCTTTAGAAAACATCCCAACTTTCATGTATAGAGTTCTAATTAACCAAGCTCTTTTTATTTAATTTTTTTTTGTATTTTCAAAATTACATTTTACTGTCAAGCTCATAGATATTCAGATCTTAATTCCTGATAAAAGATAATGTTTCTGGCTGAGTAGCTCCCAGAGTCCATTCATTCATATTTTAGCAGAATAATAGCTTCCTGTCATTGATAATCCAGAAATCCTCTATTAAGCATAATATCTTAGTGATAATATAAATCTCTTTGGCATTTTCTCCCAGAGCTCTGCATATTAGATTACTTTGCTATGTATTAATTCATATGATGAATATTTTGAGAAACCATGATCTACACTTTGCATTATTTCTTTAACTACTCATTAATAATGTGTTTTTGTTTTGTTTTTTTTGTAGGGGAATGTTTGATGGACAAGCCCCAGAATCCCATACGGCTACCATCTGATCTCCCTGGCACCTTGTATGACGTTAACTGGCAGTGCCAGTTTATGTTCGGGGAAGAGTCCAAACACTGCCCAGACCCAGCCAGCACATGTGCCACCTTGTGGTGCAATGTCAACTCGCCCTCTGGTGTGCTGATGTGCCAAACCAAGCACTTCCCCTGGGCGGATGGCACCAGCTGTGGGGAAGGGAAATGGTGTATCAACAGCAAGTGTGTGAACAAGACAGACAAGAAGCATTTTGATGTGAGTTTTTCCCCCAGAACATATTTACACCCCTTTAAAATTCAGAAGTGAAAAAGCAAAGTGATGTTAAAAGATTTCTTGCCAAGATAAATACCCTAATCTGTGGGAATTCCTCCAGTGGGAATGCAAGATAGCTTATTTTTGGAATTCAGTCTTTTTCTCATATTTTTTCTTTTATTCCCTAAAATGGTCTCTTTGGAGAATTCTGACACTAATGATTTGTGTTGCACTTTAGGCCCCTGTTCATGGAAGCTGGGGATCCTGGGGATCCTGGGGAGATTGTTCAAGAACCTGCGGTGGAGGAGTTCAGTATACAATAAGGGAATGTGACAACCCAGTCCCAAAGAATGGAGGAAAGTACTGTGAAGGCAAATGAGTGCGCTACAGGTCCTGTGACGTGGAGGACTGTCCAGACAACAATGGTGAGCAGCAGTGAGCTTGTGCTTTCAGAAATAAGATGAGTACACAAAAGGCAGTTCAAGGCCAGAAATTGATAATGTCATCATGTCATTCTTTTTCCAGGAAAAACCTTTAGGGAGGAACAGTGTGAGGCACACAATGAGTTTTCAAAAGCCTTTGGAAGCGGGCCTGTGGTGGAGTGGACCCCCAAGTATGCTGGTGTCTCACCAAAGGACAGGGGCAAGCTCATTTGTCAAGCCAAAGGAATCGGCTACTTCTTTGTTTTACAGCCCAAGGTAGACATTTTTACATTATTTTTTCCCCCATCTAGGAGCCAAGGTCTTGGCTTGATACTTTTTTTTTTTCATGCATCCTTGACTTGCTTTCTTTAAAAGAAGTCTAAATTCAGACTTCTTTTCTTCCAAATGCCTTAGCAACTGCCTGCTTTGAGTTTATTATTGCTTCCAGTTATGAATGAAACTTAAATTCTGCACTTGAGATTCTGGCAATTGCTTAACATTAGTCCTTTTCTGTACCAGAAAAACCCTTTGAAAATCAAGAGCTTTTTTGTATAACTAGGTTTCACCTGTAACTGTGGTTAAATATATTATATATTAACACAACAACTAGTAGTTTTGGACAATAGTTTAGCCATGGTCCAAAGAACTCGTTACTGGGTAACTAGCAGTAACATATGGAAACATTAAAATGGAAGTCTGAGCATTGATAATTTGTATGTTTGAGCACGTATATTGAACAAGAAGCATCCTTCTCTTGTGGTTTGGCCACGGGGTTAAATCTGGTTCAGAAGTAAAAAATATAATTTAATTTGGTTGAGATTGTCATTAGTATTGTAGTCTATGAAAATATTCCCAAGTAGCAGATTTAGCATTCAATGAACCACTTATGAAGCACCATCTATTGTCAGATATTACTTTAGACACTAAGGATACAGGAGTAAAGAAATTGACCTGCACAGGGGCTGGGGATGTGGCTCAAGCAGTAGTGCACTAGCCTGGCATGCATGCAGCCCGGGTTCGATCCTCAGCACCACATACAAACAAAGATGTTGTGTCTGCCGAAAAACTAAAAAATAAATATTAAAAAATCCTCTCTCTCTCTCTCTCTCCCTCTCTTTAAAAAAAAAGAAATTGACCTGCACAGAGCTTCATTGATCTTAGCTGTAGGAAAGATAGGCCAATAAACAGATAATCAGAAAATCTATAATTTCCTCAGATGTTTATACAACCCACTGAAACAAAGTCAAAGAAAAGGAAAGTGCATGGCATAATATGAAAAATATTACTTTAATAAGTGTAGTCAAGAAAAATGTTCATAGTTACCATAGCACAGGTTCCTTCTCTTCTGATGAGTAACACTGGACATATGACCTTCTTGTTTCAGGTTGTAGATGGTACTCCATGTAGTCCAGACTCCACTTCTGTCTGTGTGCAAGGACAGTGTGTAAAAGCTGGTTGTGATCACAACATAGACTCCAAAAAGAAGTTCGACAGATGTGGTATTTGTGGAGGAAATGGATCTACATGCAAGAAAATATCAGGATCCATTGCTAGTGCAAAGTAAGTTTTAAAATACATCTCTCAGATACCTCATAATTTAAATGTACTGTTTCATGGAAGTGGGGAAATTGGATTAGAAATTATTAGATTAGATTAGATTAGATAAGATTCCAATTGAATTGGAAATTATTCCAATCAGGGCCGGGCACAGTAGTGCGTGTGTGTAATCCCAGCAGCTTGGGAGGCTGAGGCAGGAGGATTTCAAGTTCAAAGCCAGCTTCAACAATGGCAAGGGGCTAAGCAACTCAGTGAAACTTGTCTCTAAATAAAATACAAAATAGGGTTGGGAATGTGGCTCAGCAGCCAAGTGCACCTGAGTTCAATCCTCAGTAGAATGATTCCAATCAATTAGTCCGATAAATGAGAGACTCACCTCTATTTTTCTTGCCTTCAGACCTGGGTATCATGATATTGTCACAATTCCAAGTGGAGCCACAAACATTGATGTGAAACACCGGAATCAGAGGGGATCCAGAAACAATGGCAGTTTTCTTGCTATCAAAGTTGCTGATGGCACGTATATCCTGAACGGTGACTTCACTTTGTCCACTTTAGAGCAAGATATTACATACAAAGGTATGGTCTTATGGTATAGTGGCTCCTCCGCAGCACTGGAAAGAATCCGCAGCTTTAGCCCACTCAAAGAGCCCTTAACCATCCAGGTTCTTACTGTGGGCAATGCTCTCCGACCCAAAATTAAATACACCTACTTCGTGAAGAAGAAGAAGGAATCTTTCAATGCTATCCCTACTTTTTCAGAATGGGTCATTGGAGAGTGGGGTGAATGCTCTAAGTCATGTGGATTGGGTTTGCAGAGAAGATTGGTGGAGTGTCGGGACATTAATGGGCAGCCTGCATCTGAGTGTGCAAAGGAGGTGAAACCAGAAAGCACCCTACCTTGTGCAGACCTACCTTGCCCACACTGGCAACTGGGAGAATGGTCACCATGTTCCAAGACTTTTGGGAAGGGTTACAAAAAGAGAACCTTGAAGTGCCTGTCCCATGATGGGGGAGTGTTGTCTCATGAGAATTGCGATCCTTCACAGAAACCTAAGCATTACATAGACTTTTGCAAGATAGCAGAATGCAGTTAAACAGGGTCAGTTTTGAGGAAAAGGCAGTGTGGAAGGACTGACGACTGATGCACTGAATAAGAATTCTGGAGGGATTCAGTGTATCTTGCCAGTAGCCAGTGAGGTGTGTCGATCATGGGAGTGTGGAGGTAAATAGGAGTTAGATCATGAGAATATCCTGCCAGTTACAAATCTGATAGGCTAGTAAATGAGGATTATTAACCTGTGAGCAATGATATAGCATGAAAAGCCCCAGGGCATTATTATTATTATATCTTTTGTTACATCTATCACAAAAACAATTGTCAAAATAAGCCAATATTTTTATATTGCAAGCCCTGCTTCCTGGTACTGATTAAATGCTTTGTACCATGCAAGTTGGGAATGAAAAACAGAAGAAAGATGAAATTTTGTTTAAGACATGGCTTACTTTACCTCACTAACAAAAGGGGAAGAAAGGAGTTCAAAGAGAGTATTTGATCAGCACTCCTTATGGCCGCTATGGTATCAGAGAATGTTTATGCATCTTTTCCATCAAGAGTGAAGAGTTCAGATTGTCCAACATGAGAGAAAGGCTCATAGCTCCTTCTCTAACGCCTTGTACCATCTCAGTCTCTATCTGTGTCGTTCACTTAAATGCATGTATTTCTAAGAGTGCATCAAGTCTACAAGGCCAAGAAAAGCAGCAGAGTATGAGGTGCTGATAAAAAGTCAAGGTGACATGATGAGTTTGGTACTTCTGGTCTACCTTCCTCTTTATGTAAGCCGACTGTGGGAATGTGGATGTGGAAAAGTGAATTGTGTCTTAAGAAAGTCAGTGAGACCACACAAAAGGATGTAATGCCAGAGCAAGAATGGAGCACATAGAACAGTGTCCCCTGGGCTTAGGGACATTGAGATCACTTGTCTCATGGTGAGGAGGCTGCTGAGGGGTAGCAGGTCCATCCCGGCAGCTGGTCCAACAGTCGTATCCTGGTGAATGTCTGTTCAGCTCTTCTACAGAGAGATAATAAAACTTTTTCCGTATGTATATAGTAAAGTGTGTTACTATAAATTATATATGTACTTTATAAGTATTGGTTTGTGTGTTCCTTCTAAGAAGGGCTACAGTTTGTAATAAATGCCTATAATAACATATTTATTTTTATACATTTATTTCTAATGATAAAACTTTTAAGTTATATCGCTTTTGTAAAAGTGCATATAAAAATAGAGTATTTATGCAATATATGTTACTAGAAATAATAAAAGAACACTTTTGGATATGTGTGTTTATTTTCTGAAGTGGAAAATGACTGTTTTCTGACATGGCAGGAGATCTGAGACAAACATTGACTCTGAAGACAATTTTTTTCTTAAATTCTTTGAAAATAAGATTGGGTTCTAATGACATATTTTATGTATCTTTGGTTTATGGTAGTGCTGATAATAAAGGGATGTATTGTATCTTTAGTGATAGATAAATTTGCTACTCATGTTTCTAATAATATACACCAGTGGTTGGCAAACCTCTGTAAAAAGCCGGATAGTAAATATTTATGGCTATATGAGCTGTACCATCTCTGTTACAAAGCAGTGCTATTGTAAGCATGAAAGCAGCCATAAATAATATGTAAATGAATGGAAATGGCTGTGTCCTAATAAAAATTTATTTACAAAAACAAGTGGTGGGCCAGGTTTGTTCTGTGGGATGAGATGGCCAACCTCTGATGTATATCAGAAATTAAATCGGAAAAGGTCGGGATTCTGGACCCATTTGGGATTTTGATCTCTTCCTCAGTTATATCACATATGTGAAACTATGGGAAAGTATTTCAACTAATGAGTAGAAAATAATAAATCATAAGTTGCACATGGACATGCATGATGGGCCAAGCTCTGCAATGTTTTGTTTGCTTATCAGGAATACCTGAGGTGTTCTGGAGACATTGAAAAATCCAGGTCTTTCTGTGTAGCCTTTTGTAAATCCTTATATTTTCAGTGGCTTTTTAGAAGTGTGGACTACTTCCAAAGTAATTATGTTGCTCTGGAGAAAGAGTTTGCTCCTTACTTTCTTAACTTGCTGTTTACTAATGTAGTTTACTGACTATAAGACAGATGATGTAGTTAACTGCTGACAGTCCCAACTTCATACTTTCATTCTTTTTTTAAGTAAGTTTTCTCACGTAGAATAATAACATGCCCCCTTCAGCTTCAGATGACAGTTTCTAAGTTACTCCACAATTATGCAGAGTGTCCACCAGCAGTTGAAGGGATTATTTTCTGGATTCTGGTATATTAGTGCAAAACGTGGGATGGGGTAGGAAGTATGCTAATCTCCGATTAACTCCTTTAAGAACCTACTAGGCTACAGTATTGAAAGGTTAAAAAAAAAGTTCTCATATTGTGGGAACTAGCCTTTGTCCCATTTAAACAGATTTTATTTGTGCAGTTCAGAGGCCTAATTTGCACTATGCACCAGCAATCTCCATCATGGTAATTTAATGCTTACATTTAATGCACAAATCCCTGTAGTAAGTGACATGGAGAACACACACGCACTCAAGAGTGTTTCAACTCTTGTTTACTATACATGCTATTTGAGAAAAGAAGATTCATATACTTCAAACAAGAACTTGTGCTATAAAGAAGTCATTTGGGGATCTTAACTCAGTCGTAAGAGTGTTATATTCTTAAGAGGCTTAGGTTGATTTGATATAGTAACAATTCTCAGGATTCAGAATATGAAGAGATAGAACAAGCCAAAAAGATTTTCTGCCATCCCCTTTGTTCTCTGTCCAAGGTAATATCACATGACTTTCTTTTGTTGCCATATTATTTTTCAGCCGTCTGCTAGTGAGATTTCTTTTATCACTAGTTGAAACAGATTATGTTGGCAGCAAAAGAAGTTGCATTCAAAACACATCTCGGTCCTGAGAGCTTGACTAGGTACCTGCTTAGCAGGAGAGAGATTTTTGTGGTGTCTTGAGTGGCTGGTATAGATGATTAGCTGGAACGTAGTTGAGTTCTAATTCAAACACCTCATTTTTGGAATATGCAAGGGACAGTTTCTTTAGCATTTCAACTGTCAAGGATAATATTTGGAGGAGAGATTTCATCATTGGCAAAATTGGTTTCTAACTCTTGCTCTTTGTGGAGTTTGCCATCTTAAGGAGGGAACAATAGCCCTTACTGTGTCTTAGGAACAATAAATGATGGACACAATTTTCTAACCTCTTCAGTTTCCAAGAAGAAAGGAATACAAAAATTACTGTGAATATTTGGCCTATCAAGGAAATTGACCAACATTCTTCCCCCAAAGAGGGTTCATTCTGCTGTCTACATGATTGTGATATGATGAGCTCATCATATGACGTGGGCTGGAAGAGAAAGAGGCCAGTGAAACCAAGAAGATTCTTTGATTAATCAAGTTTTCCCAGGAAGCAAAGGTTTTGTACCTTCTTTAACAAGAGTAGCAAAATATATACTAAGCCATGAACATGACAAGTCACAGAGAAAAACAGAACCATACACAATGCCCACTCATTCCCTCCTGTCTCTTCATTGGCCACAGTCCTGAGAGTCTCTAGTATGGCGTTGCTCAGTGCAATCTTATCTCCATAATTCAGAAAATGGAAATTTTCTTTATAGTTCCCGTCTGTTGTTCACATAGTCTTTATTTAAGGCTAAGTTTCTATAATTACCATGTAGCTCTTTGTTTAGAATTTATCTTGTTTTCTTAAGCTATGTGAGTTTCCATTTATTTACGAACATAGTTTTATGTTCTATTGCTCTTCAGAGAAGGTACTTACCATTCACTTTATGGAGTGGGAACGAAGTAGAGAGTACAGCTTCATGTAGAGTAAACCAGACAGGCTTCTTAAATAAGAAGATGTTTGGGTGGAAACCAGAAAGATGCCAAAGAGTCAGCTCTCAGAGGGAAGAACTTACAATAGTGGGGTGATGACCACAGATGACAGTAAACTTGACTACCCTCTTGCAAGATGATCCAGTGAGAGGCCAGTGTTGCTGGAACAGAAAGGAAAGTATAAAAGGAGGAGGTTGGGAGAGTAGAAGGCAGAGAAAATGTCCCAAATAATAAGAAGTACACCTGGGATTTGCTAGAGAGAAATGGGGAGCCAGTGGCAGCAACTGAACTGGGGAATCACAGTTCATTATAGGTGGAGACCAGAAAGAAACCTGTGGGATCCTATTGCAATAATTGCAATGAATGATATGTGGATGGGGCTGAACTAGGGTAACAGCTATGGAAACAATAAGAGCTCAAATTCTGCAGATCAAGATGGAATTTGCAGATGGATATAGACGTGAAAGGAAAAAGAATATTGTTTGTGGATGAGTCCCAGGCTTTTTTTCTCCTTTTTTTTTTTTTTTTTTTTTTTTTAGTAGGAATGGGGGACAGATATTTTAGTAGGAATGGGGGACAGACATAGATGTACATTTTAGTATACTTAGAGACCAATCTAAAATTCAGAATCGTTAATAAGTATTGAAACCACTTAAACCTATAGCTAAATATGAATAATTATTGAAAACACATTTCAAAATTAACTGGAAATGTAAAAATAATAGTTAAAAATAAGATATTATAAAAATATTTTAATAATTCATGGATAAAAGTATGTATCATTGACAAAATTATAAAATGGGCAGGCATTTCTGTTTTGCTATGGAAGCTATCAAAGAATACCATTTTATTCTTGAATTTAGTAATTAAATATAAATGAGTGGTATTTCTTTTTAAAAAAGTACACAAAAATAGTTTTTTTGTTGTTGTTATTTTTTGAAAAGTGAATGTACATTAGAAAAGACCCATAAAGCAGAGGAAAAACACAAAATAAGATGACAGAATGCCACCCACCAATATCATAAAAATACATGTTTTAAATTTTCCTATTAACTGACAAGTATCTTCAGGGTATGCTTCAAAGTAACATCCAGTGACATGAAAAATAATAGGAAAAATAAATAATATTTTGACTAATAATAGTCAAAATAATTTTTTTAAAGAAGTACAAAAATTAGGCAAACTTAAAATGGGAATAGAATATGATCTCAGCTTAATTATGTTTAGATGGAAAAACACTAAAAAATAAATAAATACATTTTTGTAGATTAAAGTTGTAATTCATGATAAAATATGTGTCCGAGGTAATAGAACATATACATAAATTTAAAAGTTTTGAAACTATAAAGAAAAATCAATAGAAAGCACTATTTTCTGTTTCCCACCTCTCTCTAACTAAGGACAAGGCACATATGACAGAAAAAAATGAAAAATTTTGGGAAGACATAAAAGAAGATCAAACAAAACAAGAAACATGCATGTTTCCTTAAGTTTGATCCTAGATTCTGAACTTTTTATTTTGTTATAAAATAATGAATAAATGTAGTGAAATTCCAGTAATTAGCAAATGACTCATCAATTTTTGGAATCTGAAAACATTTTATAAAGTTTATCTGGGAGAAGTAAATTCGATGATGACAGAAACACATAACACATAAGGAAATAAGGTGTAATATAAGAGATGTGTTTGACCTGACTTGAAAATTCACCAAATTACAATCAGACAAAAGTGACACTTGTAGAATTATTGAGAAACATATCAATGGATGACAAAAATAAATCCAAACCAAATCGTTGTAATCTCAACTATGGTAAAGTGAAAAACATAAGTCTGTGAGCAAAAGGGATCATTTCAAACATAGTCCTGAAGCAAACTTTGTTTGAAAAACAATAAATTTTGAATCTTCTTTCAGACCATTCATCAACTTAAAATTCAGATATGTAGGAAGTTAATGTGTCTAAAGGAAAAAATCATCAGGGTTCTCCAGAGAAACAAAACCAATCCAAGATCTATATTCTATACTCTGTCATAATTTATTAGTCAACCAATAAATTATTATGAGGAACCAACTCACATGATTATGGAGGCTGAGATGTGCATTCCAAAGTTGGAGATCGGGTGACCTGATGATATAGTGACAGTTTGAGTCTGAGTCTGAGGGCAATAGACAATTGATGTTCTAACTCAAAGATACAGGGGAAAAAAAGAAAGAAAGAAAGAAAAGAAAAGGTAAAGAGTGAATTTTTCCTTACTTAGTTCTTTTGTCCTTATTCAGCCCCTCAACAGAGCAGGTGAGGCCCACCCACTTTGGAAAAGGCACTGTGTTTCATTCAGTTGACCAATTCAAATGCTAATTTCATTCAGAAGAGCTCTAACAGAAACAAAAAATAATAATGTTTAACCAAACACCTGGGTACTCCAAGCCTCAATGTGTTGACACATAAAATCAAACAATGCAAAACCTTAAGAAGTATTAGCAAATGCAGAGAAATATTTATCTGATCTCTGGATGGAGAAGGTACCCGAAACTACAAATAATGAAACTTATTACACAACCAAGACTGCTAAAAATAATATTAAACTTGTATGTTTCAGAAGAATACATCAAAAAGTAAGAGAAAAGTAGTTTCATTAAAGATAAAATACATAACTATTGTCATTTGTTTTGGAGAAAAAAATCAGAGGAATAGATAAGTACAAAAAATATGGTAAAAGACATAAAGAGATAATTGAAAAAGAAATCTGCACACACTTAGCAAAAACAATGCTCAATAGGTTAGAAACCAGAGTGCACATTTAGACAAGATTAAAATTCAGGCGCCAAATATGCAATGCTTAAAATCATGTTAGTGAAAAATTATAATAGTGTTTAAAAATTGATGAAAATCATAGGAAAGCCCCTGGAATTATTCTCCTGCACAAGTAAATTCTAACAATTTTTATTGAAGCTGTACTTATCATTTTCCAATTCCAGATTCCTATTTTCAAAATTAAATTCTATTTCTGGACCCAGACTAAAGAGATTTTCCTTCAGACTTCTTATTCATTTTTTTGTTTTGTTTTGTTTTTCCCACTACTAATTGAATGATTGATTGATTGATTGATTGACTTTTATATATGATAGCAGAATGCATTACAATTCTTATTATATAGAGAGAGCAGAATTTTTCATATCTCTGGTTGTTTACAAAGTATATTCACACCAATTCCTGTTTTCATACCTGTACTTTGGATAATAATGATCCTCACATTCCACCATTATTAATTACCCCATGCCCCCTCCCTTCCCCTCCAACCCCTCTGCCCTATCCACAGTTCATCTATTCCTCCTATGCTCCTTCTCCCTATCCCATTATGAATTAGCCTCCTTATATCACAGAAAATAATGGGCATTTGTTTTTATGCAAATGCCATGATTTTATTCTCTTTTATTGCTGTGTAATATTATATTATGTATATATGCCACATTTCTTTATCCATTCATCTATTGAAGGGCATCTTGTTCTAATGATGCTGCAGAAGCAGGGAGATAGGATTTCCAGGGCTGCCTCCCTCTTGCCTGTGATCCACAGGCAAGTCCTTCCACTGCATAGAAAACTCTTCAGTGCCTTCTTGCAACTGTTTCCCCATTGCCACTAATCAAGTCTCTCCTGATCCATCAGGGCTATATCTTCCTACTAAGGGGAAAGAGCTGCATTCTTTTGCAATGCTCTTTCCAAAGCATACATGAAGAGCATTCTTTCTTTCATGTTTAAAAATGCAAAAGATATCATTTTTCTGTTCAAAACCTTTTCTGACTCCATGACTTTTAGGATCCACAGGCCTACAAATTATCTTGCACTGAATTACATTGTGTAAAGTCTTTTTGTTCCACAGCTGTGTAGGTTACAAAAGTAGCCAAAGATTGGAATTGATGATAAGGCTGTGCTCTAGTTATGCACCAGGATTCCCCGTTACTAAAGACTCACTGTTTCCTTCCAGAGGCTCCTAGAACTTGTATTTTGCACCAAAAGGAAGAAAAGTAAGAAGAGAGTGAAAATAGAGTCACTTTTGCTTGCATATGTTCTGAACTCAATCTTAGGGATTAAAAACCAATATGTTATGGATATAAGAAACACATATCAAGGGATTTATTTAAGGAACAAAAAACTGAGCAAAGAGAAAGAAATTCATATGGAGGCACTCAGAATGACTCCCTGCCTTCAAAGTTGAGGGAGGCAGGCACCAAACTGGTGAAGCAGGAACACTAAGTCTGCCTAAGTATGGGCCACACTTGGCCACCTTGAGACAGCAGATGTGAGAGCTCAGAAGAAAGGTTAAATAACTGGGTGGGGATCAAAGATCATTGTTTCTAGAAGTGTTAGCTTGTCTCTGTGCACAGTTTCTCTCCTATTTTTTTCCTTTAAAGTAGGCTGAGACTTATTCAGTTCCACCTGCATTTTTGCATAAAAGCAGAGAAGTGTACCATATACAGAAGACAGGGGTAGAACCCTGTGGTAGAACACAGGGTAGAACACAGGGGTAGACAGTGAGAGGCATTAGAATAGTCCTCTGACTTTTCATTTATTTCAAGTCAGTTTACTCAGCTCTGAATGCTCTAGAACTTTTCACCTTCAAAAGTTTTCTCCAAGTTGTTAACAGCAATAGAAGCATTGGCTTTCACCTCCTGTCTTCTCAGAGTATGCCAGAGATAATGATAAAAACTGGACTTATTCCAAAGGGTACTTGAGGGAAAGGGCAAGTAGATCAGGGGCATACATCACCTATTACCTTGTTAAACAGATTTTGAATAAATGGAAGTCTACAGGAGGGCTTCATCCTGAACAATCAGGATGTGATCTTAAACACTAGATCTTCAAGTCTGTGGCCAGGGTCCTTTGCAGAGATGATGATAGTTAGCAAAACATAAGATATTCTGGAATGTTCCCTATAACAGCAGGGCAATTTCTATTAAAAGTTAGATATTTATTAGTCAAGGCTTGTGGCTTTCTAATTAAAATATCCTGACAATCTCCTACAAGTAGGCAGTAGTGATACTATTGTGATATGAATAGTGACATACACTGACCTTGCTGACATGCTGACCTTGCTGTACATGACTTTGAACTTGACATCTAAATTCAACATACAAAGACACAAGGTTGCTAAAGAAATTGCAGAACATCCTGCTTATCTTTGCTTTATGATCTTCCTTTTCCTATTCCCAAAACAAAAACGTTGGTTTTCTAACTAAATTTTTCATACCATTTCCTTTTTTCCTGCTTTAACATACATGTGAGAATGAACCACTTCAAAAGTAAAATGTAGGGGCTGGGGTTGTGGCTTAGCGGTAGAGTACTCACCTAGCACATGCAAGGCCCTGGATTCCATCCTCAGCGCTACATAAAAATAAATTTAAAAATAAAGTTATTGATAACTACAACTAAAAAACTAAATTAAAAAAAGATAAAAGGCAAACAAAACTGAACACCTAGAAAAAAACGTTTGATCCCAGGCAGTTGTTCATAAGTACAGTTGTAATTTTTAAAGTAGGTCTTATGAATTAAAAAAAAATGCATACTCAGTTGAAACTGTCATATTCTATTGTTAGCATGGCTGGGAGAAGAAAAAAATGGAATGATTTTACAGATGAAATAAAACATTATTGACAGTCCAAAATTAGAGAACTGCACATTTTTTCCACGGGACTGTTGACATCCACCAATTATAAGACTTTATGGGGAAAAATAGTACACCATTAGTTCTTCTTGCATCTTACTTTAATTATCAATTGCCGCAGTCCGGCTGCAGCAAAATAAGAGGGGGGGGGGTTGATGAGCAACTTGTGTAGATTGATACAGCAGGAGTGGAAGCCGTTTATTGTAGGACAACAGAGGTATTTATACATTCCACACAGCTTATCTTAATTAACATAAACTAGATACAGCAGTCAACCAATAAGGAATCTCCACACTTAATGGCTCGCTTTTGTTACTTCACAAACCACTCCCTCTGGTAAAATGCCAGGTGCCATCCTGACTTGTTTACAGACTCTAACAATTAATAACCAACAAAACATGCAATCTAAAGTGTGAATGTTTGTTGAGTACAGATCATCCATAATAGTAAGCTTATCTGTCTTCAGATTGTTAGGTATTACACTTATTTTTTAATTCAGAATCCAAAATAAAAGAAAAACAAATAATAATGCTAAAACAAATGCTTAATTTTAAGTAATATTTGACAGAAACTGCTGAAGGATCAAATTGCCAACCCCAAAGGCTATATGTAGCAAGAAGGGTCAATTATATTTTAAGAACATATCTTTAGGGAAAACATTACTTATTTAAAAAATAACCAATTCTTGTTTGGGAGGGCAGTACCAGGAATTGAACTCAGGGGCACCTGACTACTGAGCCACATCCCCAGTTCTATTTTGTATTATATTTAGAGACAAGGTCTCACTGGGTTGCTTAGCAACTCTATTTTGCTAAGGCTGGCTTCGAACTTGTGACCCTTCTGCCTCAACTCCCAAGCTGCTGTGATTACAGGCATGGTCTACCATGCCTGGCAAAATAACCAATTCTTAACACGTTCAACATTGATCCCTTTAAAACAATAATGAAGTATTTGCTTCATTTTGTGTTCCTCTGAAATATAATCCTTCAAGTGATATATGTCAAGAAAAGAAGGAAGGAGAAAGAGGGAAGAAAGTGGGAAAGAAGGATGGAAATTAATTTAGCTTTTTCCTAAGAAAACTATCATCATGAAGATAAATCTGCAGGGTAGAAAATTAGACCATTCATTCTCCTGACATAACAAGTATGGGTAAGATTGTATATGACACTGTTTTAGGGACTGAGGAAAAGCTCACAAAGAGAGATGTCTTTCCATTCAGCTGGAGATAAAATATATACAGATGAAAAGTCAATTAACAATACAACAAAGTGAATCCAATGAATTGCATGACAATATGAGCTCAGGAACACAGAAGATCACTTCAGGTCAAAGGGTCAAGGAAGGAGCAGACCACAAATGTGGCACTAGGGATTGAAATTGAAATAAGCTGCCTGTTCCCAGATACTGGGAAAGGAACAACAGGTGCAAACATGATCCATTTTGCACAGATCCTCATAATGGCTAGTGACGTGTAGATACTGCCACCAGATGGGCTGTAGAGAGCAGGGAGCAGGAAACCTGGAATTCTCCTGGCATGAAACAGAAAATAAAGACCTAGAAAGTGGCTTTCTGCCTTGCTAGCTTCTTCCCAGTTCATTCACATGAGTCAACTTAGTTTTCTTAAACGTTACTGGGATGGTTAATTTTGCGTCTCAACTCTTTTGAATTGGGAATCCATCCCTACAAAACCGGTGGGTCTGTTACTTCTGGGTGTGTCTAAGACTGACATGTAAATCAGCCAACTCTCTCTGGCTCTTCCCTCTGGAATGAGCAAATTTTCTGTTTCTGTTCTTGGATGTTGTGCTTCAAGTTCCCTGGTCTTTGGCATCTGAGACTTGAACCAGTGGCCCGCTGGAGGGTCTTGAGCCTTTGACTTTAGATTGGGATCTGCATTATTGATTCTCTGGTTTCTTATACTGAGCCAGGCTGCTTGCTTCCCTGGCTGTATAGCATTCAGCGGCCATCCTAAAATTTTTCAAGCTCTGTGATAATTTGATTTTTAGTCTCTAATCCGTGGTATATATATTTAGATTGGATATGTATATACACACACACAGATATATTCTATATTCCTTCTATATATAAATATGGAATACATTTACATTTATATTATATTTTTTTTAAAAAATACAAGTTATAGAGGCAAGCAGTGTGACCTTTGAAGAAAGTCATGATAAAACCCAAATATCTTTGATCATACTCTATCCCAAGTCTAATAATTTGGGATTGCAAGCCATGAACCCAGAGTAACCATTGTTTCAAAGACTTTCCTAGGAACTGTCTCTCATAGCCAATTCAGACAGAACTCTGTCCCACTGTCTCTCAAAATATTTTATTTATTTTTTGACCAAAAATGGCATTACCCTGTTTTCAGACCCATTTTAGTCATTTGTCTACAAAGGACTTTGGTTGTGCCCAAAATAAATTTCAAAGAGATTTTTTGCCACCTCAGAATATATTCAAAGAATTATCTTCAGGCTCTGAAGGCAGTTTGAATGGATCTATTCTGGAAATACTTAAGCCACAGCAAACATAATTAGTAAAAAAGTGTGGATGCCCCGGATTACAAGAGCCAGAGTGCCTTGGAGTGTGGTTTTTGGTTCATATGTTAAAAATGATTGAGTCATGAACTCTAGATAGGAAAAAGGGGTGGGAGGGAAAGGATTGGGGCAGGGGGTTAGAAATGATGGTGGAATGAGATGGATATCATTATCCAAAGTACATGTATGAAGTACACGAATGGTGAGAATATACCTTGTATACAACCAGAGATATGAAAAATTGTGCTCTCTATATGTAATATGAATTGTAATGCATTCTGCTGTCATACATAAAAAATAGAATAAAACGATTTTTAAGAAATGATTGAGTCACATTGAATGTTTTGACACATTGGCTGAACATGCAAAATCTGAATCAGACTTCTTGGACTTCAGTCCTCCAACTTCTATTTTACTTGCCTTACTCTTTGTTTTCTCCACCTCAAGTTTTTGCCTTTAAAATGGGAAATTACCTCATACAGTTGGTATAAGAAATCAATTCTGTAATGCCCGCAAATTATTTAAGCCAGTACCTGGTACATAACAAACACTACTCATCCTCACAGAGTTAAGGATACTAAGGGCAACTGTTCATTCATTTCCAGGAAAAAAATAATAATAATGTGGAGGCAGCTGGACACTGACTGGAGTACCACTCTGTCCTATTGACAAAGACCTTGACACCAGGCTGGTATTTGTCACATCCAATTCCCTCCACCACAACTGATTGTGTATTTTTCCTAAAGGAACCATCTGTACTATTCTCTCTGTATGCACGGGATATTCCCACTTGACACCACAATCTATATTATAAAATACATATTTGATCAGAATTTTTAAAAAAGTACAAATACATAGGCCAAGAGAAGATACTTAGAGAATATGTGATATACACACATGTCACTATTTTTGTGATAGAAAAAGCTAGAATTAGCTTGTGATAAGCATAACATATGATATCTATCATATGTCTGCCTCAAGTCCCAGAACACACAGGCCCTTACAGCTATGCCTGAGGTCATCTACCCCACCACCACCACCACCAAGATCCTATCTCTTCACAGTAGGCTCACTGTCTCCTAAAATTTTTAGCTTGTAAAGAATCTAAGTTTACATATGCTAGTTTGCTTTGTCAGCCAACACATTTTCCCATTATAAAGAACTTGCTATGCTTTCTTATTATACTTTGCATATGTATGTTAATACTTAATATTTTGGTTATTAATTTATAAGCAAATATCTCCTCCATCCATGCCACTGACAGTAATCAGGTTTGAAGTACTGGACCTTTTACAAATATGTGATCTTGGACTAATCACTTAATTTTTCTTGGTCTTTGTTATTTCTTCAACAAGTTAAGAAATTTGGATTATCATGTTTTTGAGGTCTAAGATATATGGATATATTTTTATCTCATGTTACTGGAAAATAACGTGGAAAGCTAATGCCATATGAAATTAATCATATCCTGATACTGTACTTCTTCACAGATATTGACACAAAAGCAGATATCTTCATTGTAGCCAAGGCAATTTCCTTTAAAACATGATTTTTTTTTCCAATTTCCACCATCATGCTGTCATTTTAATTGTTTACTAAAAGGACATATATTTGGTTTAAATGATCCTTATTTAACATAGATTCAATTGAATGTTTTTTTGCATTCAGCTGTATTGTTTTTATCTGCCAGATCCTCCAGCAGGCATGCATTCCCTGTAGAAGTACTCATTGCAACTCTGTACTCCTTTGCTTATTTATTTCTATAAGTAGATTTTATGTTTCTTAAATATAAAACCACATGTTTTCTTTGATAATTTTCCTTTCTGTTGAGTTCCTTGAATTACAATTCCCACATAGTATAGACTCAATAAAAATTTTCCTTATTGACAAACATATGGGCTCCCTGCAAAAAGCAATCATGGCCAGTTACCACAGCTACAGGACCTTTCCAGGGGGATAGAGCCATTTCTACCAAAGTTACTATATCTATAGTGGTAAGTTTCTTTGGGAGTTGACAATTTACTTAATCTTTTTGAGTTTCTGTTTTATCTTTTGTAAAAGTAGGAGCTACTTCCAAGGATTACTCTAAAATAAATGAAATATTATTTGTATAATCCAAGCACACTGGATAAATTTATTTTTGTTATTGATATTAATAATTAGAACACAAGGCAGAGTATGGTCATTTTCTGGATGATTCAACAAGTCTCCAACCCCATTGTGATTTATGGATACAACTCAGCTACTTCAGAAAGTTTCTTAGTAGTAAAAACTGATCTGAGTTCAATTGGCCTTCAGGAAAAAAGAAAAGTTTACACAGGTGGAATTTTCCACATGTTAGAGGGTACTGCAATAGTGGCAAGCAGCACTCCATTGTAAAGAATAAAGTGCTTTTCTATTGTAAAAATAAATGCATATCCTTTTCAATTATTAAACTTAACTAATCCCCAACTACATGAGGATGCTCTTGGGGAATTTTGATTTTGTTAAAATTAAGTAAGACAGTTTTGATGGTGATGATGACTAACCTAGAACCAGGGTCCTGAACTACTGTCCAAGTTCTTCAAACAAAAATCCCACCTTCTTTCTTTCAGTGGTTCACATTTCAGAATAAATTAGAAAATAAGCAGTACACACTTTTGATTAATACATTAAATGATGGAAAATCAAGGCTCATAAAAATATAAAGTCATAGTCATAAAGGAGATTAAGCATTTAGGGAGTTTTTAAAAAAACAATTCACTAGAAATAACCCAAAATGTATTTCACATTTATGATTTTGTTTTGTGATTTTTTTTCCACCTGAAGAAAACATCATCTCTATGTATATAAAGACTATTATGACATTGTAACAGGAAATGTACAACAAAAGTTTAAACATTTGGAAAAGTATTAGAATTTGTTTTTACTTATACTGGATTAGAAAAGTACTGTTATTCCTATGACAACTATACTTTTTGGCAATATTGTGCTATCAGGTCATCATGATAACAGTATGTTAGTTTTCTCTGGGAAAAAATAAAAATACACACACACACACACACACACACACACACACACACATACAATTGAGACCTCTAGTGGAGCTAAGTGGGAAATGTTCCATCACTGCTCGCTGTGTTTTCATCTAGTAGTAACAAATTCTCCCCTAGAAAACACAGGGCATTTAATAACTTGAAAAGCATAACTATTTGCCTCTTAAATATTTGTTAACTTTTTAGTAGAATTTTTAAGATTAAACATTAAACAATGAAATTGATTATGTATAAAATTTGAAAAGCCAGTTGTTGTGGCTATAAATACTTAGAGATTCTTAACACACAATTTGAAGTATGAAAATGATAACAGCATTTGGATGGAAAGCTCTTTTATTGCCAAATGAAATGACTCACTGATATTTTGTACCCTAGGGACAGCGTGCACACTGGAAATCAGGAATCCAGTAACAGCCATGATGCAGAGGCTAAAAATACTTGACATTTATACATGTTTGACATAGGGGGACATGAAAGCTGTGTTGAAGTATTATATCACTATCTTGGTCCCAAACAACATGAAAAACACTGTAATGGCCAGAAATATGAAACCAACTAGAAAAGAAGGAATGGCTAAAGGAAGAAATGGCTAATCCTATAAAAATTAATAATAGAACTGTGAATAAAACCTAGTGTTCTGCACAGATTTAAACAGATGTATGTGAGTTAGTTGCAGAAATGTTTTAGCTCACATGTTTTTCCATGTACTTTAATTTATGGCTTTATTTATTTGCACTGCATGAGGAAAAGCAGACTGAGTTTGTAAAGATTGTCCCCAAGGTATCATTTATAGATAAATCTGTTAGGAGATTTTCCAGGAATATGTGGGACCCTTCAGTTTGGTAAACACTGTGCTCTAATGAAATAGTTCTAAATTCAAGCAGGAAAAAAATGCACAAAAGATTAGGTTTGGGCATAATCATTAAGATGCTAGTAATTCAAAATGAGAAACTGTTGTTTTTAAAGTCATGCATAAACAAAGTCTGAAACAGTTACTTACATGCACCCATTGATAACAAAACCGCAGTAAATTCTGACAATATACAGGATTGGCCTACCCTGAACAAGATCCTCATATGTTTTTATCAATTCATTCTTTTAAAAAGACTCACTGATTTATCTCTGAACTTAGACCTTTTGGTTTACTTCTGTGGGAAAGGGGAGACCGATAAAAGTGTAAATGTCTCTGCTTTTATGTTCTCCTTTTGGGATGCCTACTTCCCAGATAAGACCGCCAAACATCAGAGTGTAGCACACACTTTGCTCCCAACATTAAGGATTACAGATAAAATGGGCAGTAGTGAGTCATGCAGCCTGAGAAAGCCTTGTGGAGGCAAGGGAATTTGAACTATGTTCTACCCAGCTGGTGGGACTGGGATAGGCTGAGAATAGCATTCCTAGAGGAACAGCAGAAATTGCAGCAAGGTCTTAGAGGTACAGATGAGCTTAGGACAGAGGATTCTTTTAAGGAGGTCTAAGAGAAACTTTTCAAAAATGGCCAATTAAGCCATATTGGATTTGGAATAAAATGGTGGCAACAGTAAAGACTTGAGGATTTCACAGAAACCTGAAAGAAAAGGAGAGGTGTATAGCTGATACAAGGAAGGAGGTCTACATTCAGTTAATGCTCCAGAGGCAATGTGAGCCCTGGATCCGCCTTTGCTGAATACTGACTTTTCTGAGTGCTTACAGAGATGGTGTTGTCAGAATGTTAAATAAATAATATGTCCAAGGTTTAAGGACAATAGAATTTGATGTTCAAGGATTTATGCTCAATTTCACAATTTTCTTAGAAGCCTCAATAAAATTCTTCTTCAAACTGAAAAAAAAATCTATGCTCAAGAATATTTGGAAGTACATGAAAATAACTTAAGTAATATTAAACCATGTTAATGAACTAGATAAATCAAGTACTAGAAAATGAGGAACCAAATATGTTGCAGAATTTAAGCTGTGTATAAAGGTGTCTTTTTTTTTTAAGGAAATGCATTGTTGTGATGGTTAACTTGACTGGGCAACAGTATCAAATTATTTGTCAAACCCTCAGAAGCTGCTGTAAAGGCATTTTTAGATGAGATTAATATTTAAGTAAGTAGACTAACAGTAAAGCGTATTACCTCCCATCATGTTGATGAGCTTCATCCAATCAGTTGAAGTTCTTGGGAAAAGACCTGTCTCTCTGCAGAAGAGGGAATTTGGCTATCAGACCACCTGTGGACTTGGATTGCAAAGTCTTCTCTTGCCTGTGTCTTCAACCCAATGGCCAATCCTGAATATTTTGTACTTGCCAGCCTCCACAGTCATGTGGGCCAATCCTTAAGTATATCTGTACAGACACACACACACACACACACACACACACACACATACACACATACACACACACACACACAATGAACTAGTTTGTTAGAGTTAATACTATGGTATGTGAAGGCAGCAAACAAATCTTTGTGTAAAACAGAAGATGTGTTTTGTTAAGCAGTTTATTCTTGTCTTCTTTTTTCTTTTTCTAATGGAAAAATTTCAAAGCATGATCAGAAACAAGCTAATTAGACATGGAAACCAGTGACTAAATGCTCTTCAAATCTAATGTAGGTAGTGGTGGCTTGACGTAGTTTAAAATGACTCAGTAAGAGAATATGGATGAAATGCCACCCTTAGTAAAAAAGATAAATTACATAATTTTTATTGCACCAAATAATATACTCATCAATATAGGCTGCTCCCCCTTTAAAGTACCCCTTTTCAAGTACGGTGTGGTTCCTCAAAAATTTAACCTTAGAATTATTATAAGGACCAGGAATTTCACAACTGGGTATGTACCAGAAATAATTGACAGCTCAGAGTCAATCTGATATTCATACACCAAGGTTCATAGCATCATTATTCAAAATAGATGTATATAACCTGAATGTCCACTGATGAATGAACAGATAAACAAGTGTGATATTATTCAGCAAGAAAGAATGAAATTCTTATACATGCAAAACATAAGTGAAACTTGTAGACATTATACAAAGTGCAATAGATAGACACAAATGGTTAAATATTATCTGATTTTACTTATGAGATGATGATGATGAAGTTCTATACACAATAATGTGAATATATTTAATGCTGCTGAAATATACACTTAATATGGTTATAATGATATATTTTGTGTTCTGCATATTTTACCTTGATTAAGAAATTAACCTCTTTTGTAGGCAGCCTGAAATGGGGATGGAAGGACTGAAGAAAATAAGTAATTATCGGAGTTTGGCATAGAAGTACTGGATTTAAAAAAAGAAAATTTATAACTGGAACTGATAGTAGATGGAGAAAGATCTGTTAAATAAGAAGTTGAGGGTCTCAAAACAATGATAGTGTCTGTATCCTGAGCCAGTAAGAAACAAATGAGCCAAAACACACATTGCAGTAAGTAGCATACACTCTCAGAGGATACACACCCACACACACAAACACACACGGAATTTTCCACTAAATCTTTATTCATGAATAACAGTGGTTATTGGAAACAATTCCCCTGAATTTGTTCTTGAAATGACCATATAACTATAGGCAAAACACATTTACTGAGCTCCAAATGAACCCCAAAAGCACACAGGCTATATGGGTTTCCTAAATCTCTCCATATATAGTCATTTCCTAACACTTCTTAATTAGAAAAGTTTTAATTCATTAGAAATATTTGAAATGTAATACCCACTCTAAGGAGACATGGATTATCTATTGCTACAAACCACTTGAAAACATACCTCCTTAAAGCAACAGTTGCTTATTTAGCTCAAGAACACAATTTGCACATGACTTGTTAAGATAAGCTTTTGTCTCTGCTTCATGAGGTATCACCTGGAACAAACATTTGAACTTAGGACCCAAGAAGTCACTTTCAGAAATGGTTGACCCATATGACTGGGAACCTGGTGGTGGCTGTCAGCTGTGGGCTCTTCTGAGGTTGTGGCTTGGTCTTCTTTTCATGTGAGATCCTCCAAGTAAGGCTCTTCCAACTGTGTGTGGGGCTCCTCACCACATGGGAATTGTGTTTTCAGAGCAATGGTCCCAAGAAAATGTCATTAATTACCTAGTCTTGTGGTAATATAGCATCACTTTACCCAGATTCAAAGAGGAAGAGGGGAGATAGACTTCCCCACCACTTCCCCATTCATTTTTATGTAGAATGAATGTAGACATCACATTGTACATAGAATGTGCGAAACAAGAGATATTTTTCAGGTGTTTTGGGAAAATGCAATCTGTGATCCCAAAAATTGTACAGGAGAAATACAACTATTTAATTTAAATAAATTTAAACTATTTAATTTAAATAAATTTTAAAAATTTGTTTATTTTGGTATAAATGAATATCCTGCTTAAATATGTGGGTTCTGATAAAAGCAATATTATGAAATTGAGTTTACTTTGGGTACCTTATCAATTTATTAGTGTCTACTACTACTCCACCCACTCCCTTGGGGCCCTAAATTTTCCAAATATTGATTCTAGATGCTTCATTATCTTTCCCATGAAGGTGGCCTCCTGATAAACATGCCTGATGTTGTCAAGTTATTTTCCTTTCATTTCTAGCTCCCTGATATTTATCTTGATCCTCATCCTAAGCCTATTAAACAACTGTTCGAATAACTTACTAGCTGCTGCAGAAAGCTATTGATGAGCTTGCTGTATATATCTTGCTAAAGGATGAATTTTTAAAAAGGGAGAAATCATGACCCCCATACAAATCTGTAAAGTGAACACGTGTCCAAAGATTTTATGGAACTCATTAATTAATGAGAAGACCAATGAGATACTCAAAAAAGTTCAAAGAACTCAGAGGACCATATATTTATGGCAACAATTCTGAAATGAATTCATAAATACATCCACAGGGTAAAGGGACACAATTTGAATTTTTATGGACAAGCAACGTTTCCATTTCTATCAATTTTCTGTCAGTTGACTTTTAGTTCTACAGAGATAGAAAGCCTTTTAAAAGATGAAGGTAATCACCTCTGTAGGATCACTTCAATGACTCTTGTGTATCATCAAAAGGGTATTCAATAATCTCTTCTACCCATTATAAAATCTTCCCTAATCTTCCCCAGGTCTAAAAAAATACCTTATTATTGACTTAATCAAGAAAGCCTGGGGCTGTGGATGTGGCTCAAGCGGTAGTGCGCTCGCCCTGCATGAGCGTGGCCCGGGTTCGATCCCCAGCACCACATACAAATGAAGATGTTGTGTCTGCCGAAAACTAAAAAATAAATATTAAAATTCTCTCTCTCTCTCTCTCTCTCTCTCTCTCTCTCTCTCTCTCTCTCTCTCTCTCTCCCTCTCTCCTCACTCTTTAAAAAAAAAGAAAGCCTATCTTGGTTTTCTAATATTTTAGTGGATAAAATTATAAGATCATAAAATCATACAGAAGGAGAAAAAGCAACAGGTTAGCAAGGTATAACTTGCTAGATGAGTCCTCTTAATCTCAACTTCCTTATTCTTATGTAGACTAACTTTCCCTAGGTACACGTTATTTTAAATAAAAGTGGTAATCTATAACAAAATCCCATATATGCAATGATAAAATGAGAATTCCAACAGACTAACTCTCAGATTATTACTGGGCCTTATAGATGACTCTATTTCCCTCTATGCACAGAAACAATCGTGAGACCATTGTAGGCCCCCAACTCAGACATTCAGGACTTCAGATGAACTCTTCTGCAGAAGCCAAGTCCTACGTAAACAGGACTTTCTGGGTGGTCATCCTGGCAGTGTGAAGTATGATTCACTGAAGTGGAGAGAATTAGAGATGACAGAGGCACAGATGACCCCTATGAGGTTCAAATCAGACAGAGTCCAGGAGCAATAATGAATCCAAAGAGAAACTGTGAATATTATTTTGTCCAAAGTCAAGCTACTCTCTCATCAGGGAACACAACATGTTCTCAACCCATCTCTTCCTTTTGCCCATCAACAAACATCTCTTCATTTTATTAAGCTTGACACCAAATCCGATTTCCTCATTTAAAAATCTCTTATATTCAGGCCCCATGGCTGGAATTAGCATGCAGAGCTTGTCTTATTTATTCCTGACTCTCACTGGGAACTAAAATATTTGGATTACATTACCCATGACAATGAGAGTTCTGGTGGTAAAAACATGATCACATTCAGTTGCCAAGCAAATCAGATACAATTTTGTAAGCCATGCGTGAACTTGCTTAATGTGTTATTATTATTTTTCTTCACATATTTCCTTTTTTAAAAAAATTACTTTCATTCTCACGATTTTAATTAAAGCAGGTACTATCATGTTTAATAGAAAAACAGAGGCACAGCAATTTTAAATTTCTTTTTTTTTCCTTTTTATTTCTTTCTCTTTTAAAATGAGCCCAACCAATTTATGACCAGTACCTTTACTTCAGGTACAAAAATTTATTTTTCTTATACAGGATTGTGGTGAGGAACTCAGGCACCCCCCCTCCCCACCCCGCCACACACACACGTCACAAGAGCTCTAAGTAAACATGTCACCTAAACTTGCTCAGAGATTATGTGAATGGTGAGTGACAAGCACAACTGGGAAGAAGAGCCAGCATCAGCCAGATGTTTGCAGCACACATTTCAGGATCTTGCAATGGTTTGAGTTTGTACTTTTGGCATGTAGTCAGGGAGTGTCAGTGGGGATGGCTCTGACCTTAGACATAAAGTAAGTGGAAATGAATAATATCTACAACATGAAAAAGCAATGATGAATTTGACACCATTGCATTTTAAATATATATATATATATATATATATATATATATATATATATATATATATATAATATATAATATATATTTAGTTATTAGCTATAGTTGGACACAATACCTTTATTTACTTATTTTTATGTGGTGCTGAGGATCGAACCCAAGGCCTCACACATGCTAGGTGAGTGCTCTACCGCTGATCCACAACCCCAGCCTGACACCACTGCATTTTATCCTTTAAAGAGCTTGTAAAGGGAGCAGTAGTCTACAAATATCTGGGAAAAACGCATGTGAAAAGTAGGGAAACTGTGTTTGTCCTGAATATTTGCCATAGAAAATTCCATATGACGTTCTGAGCAAAACACCACTCCTGGGGGCTAGCAACTTAAACACAAAGTTTACTATATCTAGTAAATACTTCTTTTTGTCCTCGATCACATTTTGTCACCATAGGTTGCATGCACAGAAATGAAGTCTGGTGTGCTTATTACTCATCCGCTTGGTGTGACAAATAACCTTCAGCACCTTGGATGCTGAAACATCAGGGAAAGCCTGCTTCAAGTAAAGAAATGCTAATGACTTCTATTTTGTTATTTTCCACTTCAGTTAGAAAATGAATGTGTTTCAAGTAAGTTTGTTTTCCAAATTAAACAAACAAACAAGTTTAGTACCTGATACACCCATTGGGAAAAAAAATTGTGAATACAAAGTCAATTTTCTTCCCCCTTCTCCGCCTTTGGGCTTTAGAACTAAGTAGGAATTTCCATCAGGATTGTAAGAAACTAGGATCAGAACTTAAATGGCTGTGACTGAAACACTAGGCTTATAACAAAGCCAATGATAAATCAAATTCAGACACTTTTTAAAAATCTCTTAAGAAATAAACTATTATAATTTTCCTCTCTGTTTTAAAATCTGGAAGTTAATGAATCTTTCATAAATATATTTGGAACAGAAAAGCAAATTCATCAAGAGGCCGTCATTTAGGTACATTCAGGAAAACTTAGTTTCTAATGTAGATGGTGTATTTTTCCATCCTCTTTTGACCACCTCAAAATTGAATGTTGAAAAAAAATGCTAAAGAAGTTTATAGTCAAGAGAAGGAATCCCAAGAACGCTTTATTAGAATTCTGCACTATTTGTGCAAAGTGAGAGCATTCTCTAATAACAAGTTAGGAATTCACGGTCCATCCAAAGCCTTAAATACCCTTTGATGATGAAAGCAAACTCAGATAATCTGATTTGTTTCTTTTTTCCCAAAGTGGGCCTCCACCCTGCATTTCCAACCATAATACTTAATTTGGCAATAGGCAAGTAAGCATAAAAATGAATTTTTCTCATGAATTATACTTTTTCCCTGTTCTTTATGACATTTATGCAGGCCAAATATAAATGACTGCTCACAGACTAAGTAACAAATGTGTCTTTCCCTTCCAGTGGCGCACATTGTATTAATAAGGATTGGACCCAATAGTCAAGAGTGGATAAAAAATATTAAATTTGTTTCTGGAAATGAATAGCATAAACCATCTGAGGTGAATTATCTATTCTAAAGTTCCAGTTCCTTTTAGCATCACAGAAAGTTACTTGCCAAAACAGGAAAAGTTATTTCTGAGAAGAAGTAATTTAGCTCAGGTGGAAGAGAAAAAAAGGTGTGGCCATTGACCTAGTAGGGCCTCCAACCCAAGCTTGGAAACTTGATTTCTTACGGGTCTCAACAATACAACACTGAAGTCAAATGGTAAGGACTAGAGTGCTTGCCTTGCACTTAGTGTGTCAAGGATCTGCTGATACTACAAGAACTATTTAAAAGATGTTGTCACAAGCCCCATGTCCTCATAAATGCAATAGTGTCCTGGTTTACCAGTTCCCATATATTCTCTTATTTTTCTAGAGGTGATTGCAAGCAGAAATGAAACATTTAGTTTTTTCAAGAGTATTTATAGTCTTTAAGTATTTATAGTCCTTAAAGTTATTTTATCATTTGTTTTTATTCCAGGCATAAATTCTTCTTATATAATGTCCCTTATTCCAGGAAAGCTGAAATCCAATTTACACATGGAGGTGGGGCACTTTCTGAATATTGTGATCATAACTGTCACTGTTGAAATTGTATTCAGTTTTCTACTGTGCATTTTTGTAACTTTAATTTAGATCCTCCTATCTGGATTTAACGATGACTGTGAGGCACTCATTATTCAACAATGATCACAACCAGCTATTTTATAGTCACGCTGTAGGTGGCTTGATGAACAACGCTACTCTGGCTTCTATTTCCTCCTTTTCCTGACTCTGGGCTTCTAGCTTTGTTTCAACACCAGACTTTTCCCCACCCCAAGTTGAAATTTTGCCTGAGACTTCAAATCCAAGTTTAGTGGTAGAAAGAAAAATAGCCTTGCAAATACCTTCCTGGTGAGGACTAGAGTGTTATTAAAGACCAAGATGATCCAACTAAGAACCCATCAAATTTCTTCTCTATGTTGAGCAGCATAAATAAGTCCAGAGTAATAATAATGATTTTCTGGGTAAGTGAGTATAATATGACCTCTTTGGTTCATAATTTCAAAAATATTGTATATATTTATATATACATATATACACACACATATATTTTACACACATATATATGTGTATATATTCATCTATATAGACACACACATATATGATGTAAAAAGTAAGAGTTGGTATGCAAAATTAAATGTAAACATGTGTGAAGCCTAGAGTTTGGATAGTGAAACTAGTTTGAATTTTGACAACCCAAAATATGGCTAGGTGAGAAGGGCTATGGATGGAGTTCAGATGAAGACAGATCTACTGCACTTAGCATTTATCACCTTTGCTCTAATAGTGACAGTTTGGCATCCTCAACTGAATGTACCCCTTAGTTTGGATAAATCAGATTGTGCCAAGCCATCCCTGCAAAGCATGCATGAGGCTTATGAGAGCTTCCTAAGAAAAAATGACGTCCATGAAGAAAATTCAAAGCATATAATTTTGGTCCAAGAAAAACATCCCATGAACTGAAGGAAAGGTTAATTTGATCATGGCAGGACCCATGTACTGTCCCATTGCCAAGCCTTATGTAATTTTATTTTTTTGCATAAGTAAAGTTGAAATGGAAACAACGTTTCCAACCCAAACTTTGCAAGGAATAGGGAGCCCAAAGGAGGATTTTTAGAGTCTGTAAACAAGTCAGGATGGCACCTGGCATTTTGCCAGAGAAATGTTAGAGTCTGTAAACAAGTCTGGATGGCACCTGGCATTTTGCCAGGGGGAGTGGTTTGTGAGGTGGAGCCAGCGAGCCATTAAGTGTGGAGATTTCTTATTGGTTGACTGCTGTATCTAGTTTATGCTAATTAAGATAAGCTGTGCAGAATGTATAAATACCTCTGTTGTCTTACAATAAAGGGCTCCCACTCCTGCTGTATCAATCTACACAAGTTCCTATCCCCCCCCTCCCCTGTTATTTTGCTGCAGCCAGACTGCGGCAGAGGAAGACACGACCCATGGAACTCAAAGGTGAGTTCATCTGTGGCATGTCTTCACCACAAGGCATCGAGAAAGGAAAACAGATAAATGGCTCTTAGCTGGATGGTGGTTTGGGGGGCTGTGGAACAGTTTCTTCAGAGTGGCTCCTTTACAGGAAAATCTCACCAGTGGCAGCAGCAGTCAGCAATAGTGTTAGCAGCTTGTGGCACTTTTCAATGTGTCAACATCATTGATTACTCTGTGAAACCAGGGCAAGGAAAGATGGAAACAGACACAGGGGATACATTTCAGAGCTACGATTATGAATACTCAGAAGACATCCTCTGGGAATTACAGAACTGTTTAGGAGGGATAGGAAAGGTCCCTGTAGGCCTGGAAGAGCTTGTGGAGAAGGAGTCAGAGAAACACTGAGGAAGACTTACAGTGACTCATATATTTTGCCCCCAAAGCTGTGTGGTCTGAGGAAACACATGTTATACCCATAAAGAGCTGTCTATTTGTTGGTCAGAAACATATGTGGCAAATATTGTGAGTCAGCTCATCTTTAACCCCTGTCCCAACACCCTTCATTCCTCTTCACAACATTTAAAATAAAATTCTCATTCTCATTTGCTGTTGGGTGGGGGCAGGTGAGACGTAAAATGGTTTTGGTCAAAGAGACCCACAGAATTCTTTTCAAAGGAGAATGGCAAAGCCTCCTGGTGCAAAGCTTTGGCCCCTTACGTTTGTCCAATTCTTTCTGTCTGGAATGAGAATGCCATGGCTGGAACTGCCACCGTCGTTTTGTGACCATGAGATCAAAGGTGGTATAGGCAGGTGAAGGAAACTTGTTCCTCAACAGTATCCTTAACCTCTTCAAGAACCCTGGACTGCCACTTTCTAGACTTTTTTTTGGCATATGAGAAAAATCCTTTACTTATTTAAGCCACCATTTGTTTGTTTTCAGTTTATTTACAACATATCGGATTCTCAATTGATGTTCAGAACTTAGTATTCTGTTGTAAATATGCTATGACCTTGTTTCTTAGGTGATAAGAATTTAGACTTCCTCTTTTTCAATTAGTCACAGAATGACAGAAAAGAGTCCCCAACATTTATTGATTCATCCTGTTGGTACACAGCAAAGATCAAATGTTCATTAATTATCCAGGGTTCCCTAAAGGGAAAGTGCTAATTTCAAAGAACTGAATACCATATTTAGGTTTTTATTGTCTTTCATTTCTTTTCATTTTTATTGCAGGGAAATTGATACGAGGATAAAAATATTTTAACTATTAACTGATTTGATACCCAGTAAGTGTTGGTTTTCATTCCTTACCTGAGTTATAAACAAGTAGAGAATCCAAAATGCTTAGCTTTCAATTAGAAACACTGTGAAAGAACCATTTTAATACACCAGTTGTTGGCTCCTGTTTCTCCTATTTTTTTTTTGCACTTTCATTATACTTTGTTGATAATCAAAGTTTTTTTTTACTCAAATTGAACAGATGAACGTATGTAGATATGTGTGTAAAGATTCCTAGAAATCAAGCACAGAGTATAAGCATTAAGATACATTTGTGGCCACTGGTTTGTGATTTGGTACCTCTAAGCTTGAGCCAAAGATTTTCCCAACTCCAGGATTATCTGCAAAAGGGAAGGTTCTCCTTTTCAAAATAAGCCACCCTCTCTCCCTTGGCCTAATGTGTATAAATGAGGATGGCAGGTTTCAGACATGTGCTTTATTCAGAGAAACTAAAATTTATTGGAATCTTATTTTTTAGTGTCAGTAAAAACATCAAATACCCATTCATTGGAGACAAAAGAAAGAAAGAAAGGCAGAAGTGGAAGGAAAGTTGAAAGCCCATCCAAGAACTGACTTTTCTCTTCAGTGGAAACAGTGTCTGCACCTAGTATGCTCCATGCACTCTGATTGGGATAATACAATACAGATGTCCGCTCCAAGAAGATTCCTTTCATGAGGAAAGTTCTGGGTGGGGTGGATTATTGTGATCAATGGAATAAACTGCAACTGGATGAACTCTGGGTTACCTTTGGGAATTGCTAAATTAATGATGATTACACAGATTCTGACAAATTTCCCAGGAATTTTTCTAAAATGGTGATTAAGAAAATGTGTTTAGGGGCTAAATCTTTGAATAGAAAGCAAGAAGAGCCATTTAGAAGCCCCCAGATCTCTAGGAAGATTTGAGATTGCAGGACTTGCAGGAAGAGCTGATTTTTAGTGAGTAAGCCTCAGTACAGCTACACACGTTGTTAACACCAGCACCCATTCTGACTGGTTGAGGAACATCCTGTATTGATTAATAAATATTTTGAATATCACCACTGCTTTTGAGGAGGGGTTTGAGACATTAATTATATTGCCTTGGCCAACTGAAAAAGGTGGGTCAAGTCAATAGACCAAAGGCAATTGAGATGGAGTGGAACCTTAGGAAGTGAGTTTGTCCATCAAATGATCATGAACAGTATGCACAGCTGTACAGCAAATGCTTCGATGTTCATTTGATAATACCTTATTTTATTTCTTCCCAGAGCTTACGTTTGCTAGTGACATAACCACTCAGATGCACACCAAAAGTGTTTTGCTGAGTGCGTCTGAGTCAGCTCTTTTATTTGGCACTTATTTATTGAGATCTCCCTTCTTGTCTGATAGTCAACCAGGGATCAGAGTCGAATGAAGCAGATGGGCCATGACTGAACAAACTGATTATTTCAAACCATCATATTTTAGAACTCTGGGAAGTAATTTGCTAATGTAACTATAAATCTTCAGTGTTTCACAAAAGGTTAGCTCCCTACAAACAGGGAAGGAATCCAAGAGATTCACAGCACAATTTCTCAACCAAAGGTCTATAAAGATAGCTTTGGGTAGCATCAAAGGCCCACAGAATTACTACTGATTTGATCATTTTGGATTAAATGGAACTGAATCATTAATTGTGCAGTAAATAATGATAAAGCCTCAAATTCAGGAACTTGGAAGGAAACTCTTGCAATGAGAGCCTGATATGCATTATAAGCTATTGAACACTCCATTATCTTGGGAAAGTCATTGCCAAATGGTAGCAATTAATAGCAGAGATTCAGCTGTTTAATAACTTGGTTTGATTCTGAACTCCATTTCTTGCTAACTGTGTTACCTCAATCAAGATTTAACTGGTGCAAGCCCCAGTTTCCTCATCTGTGAAGTAAGACAGTAACAATATTTATCTCCTAAGGCTATGTGAGGATTAAATGCTCAGCAACTGAAACACTAAACAAATCCTGTCTTCCGTGGTTAGTAAGAAAAAAAGTGAAATTGATGCTATATTTTTTATAAATAAAAACTTGGGAGGACAAAATATCAGACATTATATTTACAGAGGGAAAAAATAATATTTTATCAAAATACACCCCTCCAAAAATTATTATCCTCTTTTGCACTTATGTTGGCTTGTTTCTTATGAGAAATTCTTTGCTACAGTTGAGGAAGACATTGGTGGAAAAGTGTGAAACAGTAAGAAAAAGCAATACAGGAAAAGAAAACTGGAAGGACAGCTGTGCATTACTATAAAAGTAACTTCTAAAATCCATTCACAGATGGACAAAGGCAGGTACACAGTACTTTCTGCTGCTCCAAGCCCCGACTGCATCCTCTTGGATTAAGAAGGGTTCACTGGTTCTAGAAGAAAACAAAAAATTCCCACCAATTCACAAAGCATCCAGGGAATAGGCTATGTTACACCTAGAAGAGGAAGGAAGAAGACAGGGTGAGGAGGCTAGCAGGAATGTGTGTAGGAAAGCAAGGCAGTTGGGCATCAGGATGGATTTCTTCCAGTATGATGCTTAGTAAGGTCACTAAATTATACAAATATTCTAAGATATTTCTTAAATGCCAGAATTAAAGAGGTTCTACGCCAAATTGAGAATTATACAAGATATTCTTCAGTTCTATATATTTGGTTCAAACATACATAAAAATGTTAATAGAATTAAAACATTCCAATCACTGGGCATGGTGGCCCACACCTGTAATCCTGGCAACTTTGGAGGCTAAGGCAGGAGGATTGAACGTTAGAGGACAGCTGAGCAATTTAGAGAAACCTGTCTCAAAGTTAAAAAAAAAAAAAAGAAAAAGAAAAAGAACTGGGGATATAGCTCAGTGGTAGAGCATCTCTGGACTCCATTCATAGTAGCACGAAATAAACACACACACACACACAAAAAAAAAAAAAAACAGTAAAGTAAAATGAAATAAAATACGTGTAACTCAGACTTGATCAAGACTCATACTGCCAATTATGTTATAAGACATTTCATTTCTCCAAAAATTATATTCTCTTTCTTCATAGTTAAGAGCTACTTCCCCCACACAACAGAGTTTCCCACAAAAACATGCCTTCAATCCCTAGACACCTCTGATTGAGTCATCATTGTTCCCATGATCTGGCTGATTGGTCATTTATTCAAGTTTTCATTTTTCTTTCTAATGGCTAACATGTTAAATATGGTCTAATTTGGAGGGGGGAGTACCCAAGAGAAAAAGTCTATATGTATACACTATGTGGTTCTGACTTTCAACCTGCCATGCATTCTGTGTTAAAATGATTCCTGTTGAAATACTGTTACTTCAAGCTGAGGAAATTTGATTGATAGTGATGAACAAAAAAATAAAATGGCAAATTCTACGATGTAGATTATCTGAAAATAGTGAAAAAGGTGTTATCAAAATGTGTTTGAGATCTTGGCAAAATATCCTAAGACCAAATTTCTATGATTTCATAATATTAAATGCCTGAGTATGGAAGGAGCTGGAAAAAAGAAAAAAAAAAGAAGAAGAAGAAGAAATAAAATGTACACACTTTTTAAAGTACTTATTCAGCTATGTAGAAATGTAAATGTGATGAAATTTTTTAAAAATCTCACTTGAAACATGATCCTTTGTCTCACCTGTGTAAACATACCAAACCTTTATTTAACATCATGAACTTTTATATATTGGCATCTTTTTTTGAGAACAATGAACACAAATAATAGAGAGCATAGAATTCAAAGTAAGCCTCTTTTCATGTGCTTTTTAAAATTTACTATGGCCCAAGGACACTTGCATTTGCTTGATTTAAGTAATTCATCTTCTACTTTTTAGACTTTCCTAAGCAGCGTGAAATCAGCAGCATACTTTTAGCAAATGAAGACAGATGTGAGTGAAGGAAAAGCCCTCTCCTGGTTCTCATAAAAGCTCTCAAGTTGCAGGCTGATGGTGTTTTCTCCTTAAAATGTAGCAGAATTTACAATTACAAAAGTTTTCATAGTGGGAAGTTGCACAATCATCCCCACCAGTGTCTCTAAAAAATTCCCGTTTTCTCTCTTTTGATAATCTCTAGTTTGCCAGTGTATCCAGTTTCCATTGAGACTATTTTTCCTTATATTATCTTAAATCGGGAATTGAACAATGTAGAATAAAAATGCTCTAAAATATGGGGCTATAATGTTTTCTTTCTAACCTTTTTGTCACTTGGATGGAACATGTGAACACTAATGAATCATCGGGAACTTTCCAATATGTCCTGCGGCTGTGGTCAGCAAGACACTAAGTTAATCATGTTACTGCATTTAATTTGAGATAATTGCATCCTTGTTTTGCAGTAGTTTTCTCAAGTCTCTCTGGCTCTTTGCAGATGTTGTGATGTTTGAAACTCACTCAAGTACAATTCTTTTCCAGGGCTCTGTCCTGAGAAGGTCCCTAATGAGAAAACAGAATTTGAACAGACCATGACCTGGTGTGCACTTATTTGGTCATTTCCATAGCACCATTTTCTATGGATATCAAAATGAGATTATGGAGTAAACTCTTCAATTAGTATTTTCTCTTTCTCAGTGTTCTGAAACATTTCCAAGTGGATTAAAATGAAAGTAACATGTGTGATCATGTGATCCTAGAGTCAGAAACAGGCAGAACGAAGAGATCACGTGGATTTAGAGTCCTATATTAAAATTTTTTTTTCAGGGAAACTGAATTCTAAATGAAAACAATGCAGGGTAAAAGCCTGCACTTTTACATTTACAATATGCAAATACTGTAAAAATCACAGATAGTCTACAAATTGATTCTGTTCATCCTCTTCAACTGGGTTACCCAGAAACTAAGCTCTAGTTTGACACCTGATGATTCCTCAAGTCTCCCTGCTTTCTTTATTCTATCTGTTCCAGATATTAGCAGCCCAGCAAAATAAGATGGATTATAAGACATAAAACCAATAGATAGGGGCTGGGGCTGGGGCTTAGTGGCAGAGCCCTCGTCTAGCACGTGTAAGGTGCTGGGTTCGATCCTCAGCACCACATAAAAATAAATAATAAAAAAAGCATTGTGCCCAACTACAAATTAAAAAATATTCAAAAAACAATAGATGATGACATAGTTTCTGATCATGTCATGCACAGGAAATGCAAGTAGTTGGGATTAGGTATATGAAGAATGCTGTAATGAGCAAGAGAGGAAAGCTTGATTCAGAGAAGGAGAGACAAGAAAACTTTTTTATCTGAAGAAATAAAAAATACACACCAAAGCCATAAATAGGCTCAGATCACACCCGTGGGTCATGTGCATGAGGACACGAATTTACGTATCTACATAAGGCACATCACCCATCTGCCACCCACAGGGTGAGCTGTCCCAGAGCCTGGGAATGACTTGTAAAAGCCAGTCAGAGCTCTGCTGCTCTGCAGTATGTGAAAAAGAGCTGCCTGGAATGGGTGGTATCTCTCTCAATAGAAAACAATTGAAATTTTCAGAAAAGAGAATCTATGTTGTATCCTATGCCTTTCTTAGAATCAGAGGGAAGGAGGGTGGAGTGAACAGTTAAAGAAGTGGGTCTAGAGAGTCGGGGCTGCAGACATTCCTTGATTTGAGCACAGCACAACCCACCTGGCTGACCTTGACCTACAGGAATCAAATATGCTCTCTGAAAAAAAAAAGAAAAAAAATGATTTTTTTCTCCCTAACATACAGTTTTTTGAAAGAGGGTGATAGAAGACAAGCCTTCTTTATTTAATTTATAGAATTTATCTCTATCTCCAATTGATTTTAGTTGCTTCATGTAGGAAAGGCAGGTCTTTGCTTTAAATACAATCCTTATACCATCTCTCTTGGGATTCTTCTTTTCACACATGAGCTATAGTGCATAACTGGATGTAGATACCTGATGGAGTCAATTATCACCAGGACAATCTTTTAGAATCAGAATAAGAAAGGATCCTCCAGAGCTGATCTTCAAGTTCTGCCATTGTCTAACTCTTAATTTTCCTTTGTCCCATGGCACAAGGCTCAGCAGAGGTAGTTGTGCTTGGTAACAGCATTAAGATCTGAATGGGCAGAAGAGAATTCATCAACACAGACATAATGCTGGGTGGGCGACTCAAGAGGTGAGCCCAAATAATCAACAGTGTCATTTAGTTTATTCCATGAAATTCCTCCCAATGCCAGATGCAGAAACTAAACAGCAAGATCTTTTGGGATGCCAAAGATTTTGACCCCTTTTTGAAAAAGGTAACATCAGTGGACCCCTCTCCCCTGTCCCCAAACATACAGACACAACAGACATGTCCAATTTTTCCATGAAATTGGCAAGAAGTCCCAGACTACTGGAGCCTCCGAAATGTCCTCGGTTAAGAACCTTCTCTAGAGCAGGCTTCATAAAGCCTCTTCTAGGATGTTTATAGAAGTTGGTTTGTTTGAGATAGAATGATGTCACAGTTTGTCACTTTGAAAACTTGCCAGGAATTGAGATTTCCTTTTGTGGAGTGGCTTTTTCATGTCAAGCACTTTTTAAGTATTTGTTGAGTGATTAACTGAACAAATAAGTGTGTGTGCAATATGTATCTGCTCCATATCAAAGGGAGTTTAAAATAATTGACCATACCTTTTGGACCAAGATGGTTGCACAGCTTAAGGGATCACCACGTCCATGAGGGCACAGAAATACCTACCACAGAGTCTGGCCCCCTAGAATGTAATGTTAATGGAAAAATGAACAGGTAGAAACAAAGGAGGCCATCAATGTAATAAGAATACATTTACATTTTTCATTTGGATTTATAATCTCTAAAAGCTTCCCTTGTGGTATGTGGAATAGTACCCTCCCTCTCAGAAGTCCATGTTCCTCACTTGGATGCTATGAACATGTTACTGTGCAAGGAAAAAGAGACTTTGCATATGTGATTAAAGTTATAGACCTTGAGATTATCTAGGATAATCCTCCTGGGCCCAGTGTTATTACTCGAGTTCTTAAAAAAATAGAGAACTTCAACAGCTGTGGTCAGATAAAGATGCAACAGTTGATGAAAGGTCAGAGAGGTGGCATATTGAAGCCTTTGAAGATGGAGGAAGCACTGTGAATCAGGAATGTAAGCCATCTTTAGAAGCTGAGCAACAAAAGGAGACAGATTCTCCCCTAGAATATCCAGAAGAGAATACAATCATGCTAACACCTCACTTTTAGCCTAGGGAGACCTTTGTCAGACTTACAACCTACAGAAATGAAAGATAACAAATTTGTGTTGTTTTAAAACCACCAAGTTATAGAAATTTATTATAGTAGTAACAGGAAATCAATACTCACTGTAATAAGGGAAGGTGATATTTCTTGAGCAGAAGCACTGTCTTAAGTCCTTTGCATGAATTATCTTGATCCTCACAAATCCTTTCAGGGAGACATTAATCTTAACAACACTTAGCAGAACAAAAAAATGGAAGCATCCTGCCCAAGGTGGGGCAAACACATCTCACTCTTGGGATCACACATTTTAGCCACAGTGCATGCAGGGTGACAGTGTTGAAGCTAGGGAGCTAATGGACACAGGACAGGTGGATTGGTTGGAGTTGCTAACTTTTCTGGAAGGTGTGTGGAGAGAGGCTGTGGGGATGTTTGTGTGTCTGGGTGAATCTATGTGCTTGCCTGGGAGGTATAGTGTCTTCAGGTGGGTCTGGGTAATCCTAGGTCAGGTGCTAAACCCCAAAAAGTTACAAGTGATGAAACTTAAGGGAATGGATTCCCAGTCTACAGTTTCTTAAAATCAATACTAAATCCCTGCACTATCCCTTGTAGGCAGTGGAGATAATACATCTCGGTAGCAATTGTCCTATAAGAACAAAAGGATAAACAAGAAAAAAGAAAGCCTTCAGTTTTTTCAGGGTTTAAAACTATCTGTGCATTTTTAATATAATATCTAAGTGGAACTTCAGACACCAGGTTGCAGAAAGTATTCTAGATTGCATAAACAGGAACAATGTAAAAATCACTCTTCTGAACATTAAGGTTTCCTGTATAGGCATGGTAATAAAGACCAATGGTACATATGGCATAGGAATAGGAAAATAAATTAATAGAATATATAAACAATCAAGCTGCAGATTCACACCACTAAAGTATCCTACAGATTTTTGTCAAAAGTGGAAAAGCAATTAAATGGTAAAGTGCAGCCATTTTAAGAAATGGCATAGGGACAACAGGACACCCATTCCCAAAAGAACAAATTTTTATGTAAACCTCACACCTTACACAAAGGTGAGCAAAATAAAAACCACAGAAATAAATATAAAGTGTAAAATGATAAATTATTATGGAAATACATAGGGATAAATCTTTGGGACTTGGGCTGGAGATGTGCCTCAAGCAGTAGCGCGCTCGCCTGTCATGCTTGCGGCCCGGTTCCATCCTCAGCACCACATGCAAAGATGTTGCATCCGACAAATACTAAAAAATAAATATTAAAGAAATTCTCTCTCTCTCTCTCTCTCTCTCTCTCTCTCTCTCTTTAAAAAAATCTTTGGGACTTAAGGCTAGGCAAAATATATTTAGACTTGATACAAAAAAAATAATCTCTCTGAAGAAAAATTAATAAATTTGATCTTAATCTTATCAAAATTAAAAACATCTGCTCTAAGGAAGTCGTGTTTAAGAGATGAAACTAGAGAGAAGATATTTTTCACACCATATATTTGAGAAGGAACTTTTACCAAGAATATGTAAATAATCTTCAAAACTCAACATTAAGAAAACAAATATTCCAAATAGCAAATGGGCAAAACCAAACATTTAACCTAAAAAAAATAAAGATCATAAATGAGTACATGAAACATCTTTGACATTATTAGCCATGAGGATAACAAATTAAAACCAAAATGAGGTATCAATACATACTAATAAGAATAGATAAAATTAAAACCAAAAAAAAAACTAGTGCTAACACAAAGTGCTGGTGAGAATGCAAAGAAACTAAATCACTCAGATATTTCTGGTTAAAATATACACTGTCATGTACTATGCAAAAGAGTTTTGGAATTCTCAAACCAAAAATATGCTTATATTAGAACATAATAATTTAATACTTGGGAAACTGTGCCAGAGAAATGAAAACCTATGTTAACATAAAATCATGTACAAATACTCATAGTGGTTTTATTTATAATATTTAAAAACTAAAAGCAACTCAGGTGTGTGTTCTTCAGTGGATGAATAGTTAAATATACTATAGTATATCTATATCATGAAGAACTTTTTACACTTGTAAACACTTGGATGATCCTCAAGGGAATTATTATCAAGGGGAAAAGTGCCTGTCTCTAAAGATTACACATCTTGTGGCTTGATTTGTATACCATCCTTGAAATAACACATTTTTAGATATTGTGAACATTTTTATGTTTGCCAAGAGTCAATGGCAAGAAATTTAAAGAAAATTAGTGGTGAAGGGATACTTTAGGGACGTGAAGAAATAGTTCTGTGTCTTAATTCGTGTGATAGTTACATGATATTATACATGTGTTAAATTGCATAGACTATACACACACATAATGAAAGCATGCATAATTGGTGAAATATGAACAATTTATGTATATGGTATTAATGTCAACTTCTTGATTTATTAAATAGCTCAGTATGCTTGCCACCACCTTAGTTTCACAGATACTGGTGGGACAAAGAGAAGCGTACCATGAATAATTAAACATGAGAGAGCATTCAGAAGTTTGAGAGAGAAGCCTGGTTTGGCTTATGCATTCACATTGTTATTTCACATCATATTTATTAAATGAAGTCACTGTAGATATAAATACCCCAAGAAAGTATATAAAATTATTCCAGGAGCCTTTCACTCCCTCTAAACCCAAATATACTGGTGGCATTCATAATGTCTTCTGAGTCTACTTTCTCTCCATACACTTACAAATGCCTCAGTTTGAGCTATTTGCCTGATTTAGGCTAATAAATTCCTACTGTCTCTCTTACTCCTTCAAGCCCATACTTTACTCCACTGCCAATACATTTTCTTGGAGCCAATCTACAAAGATGTCCCCCAATAAACCATGCCTGCTACTGTTGAGGGTCTTATTCAGCTCATTTCCACAAAGAATAGATCCTGGTCCTGTAACTTGCTTTGATTAATGAAATGTAGCAGATGTGACAGTATTTATAACCACCAAAACTTCTTTTTAAGAAATTTACAGCTTTAATTTTTATTACTTTCAATGTTTTTTTTTTTTTTTTTTTTTTTTTTTTTGAAGCCAGTTACCATGCTCTGTGCAAAGCAGACTCTTGCACATTTTTACATGGAGGAGAATCAAAGTGGGAGCTGAGTCTTAGTCTGGTTTTCTGCTGCTGTACCAAATGTCTGAGACTTAATTTGTGAAAAATAAGAGTGTATTTGATTCACATTTCTGGAGACTGGGAAGTACTGGAAGTAGTAGAAATTTATTTTTATGTTTTTAATTTTTTATTCTAATTTGTTATATATGACAATGGAATGCATTTCAATTCATATTACACATATTGAACACAATTTTTCATATCTCTGGTTGTATACAAATAATCTTCACACCATTCATGTTTGGATAATTATGTCCGTCTCATTCCATCATCATTTCTAACCCCATGCCCCTTTCCTTCTCCTCCAACTCCTCTGCCCTACCTAGAGTTCATCTATTCCTCCCATGCTCCCCCTCCCTATCCCACTATGTATGAATCATCCTCCTTATATCCGAGAAAACACTTGACATTTGGTTTTTTGAGATTGTCTATCTTTACTTAGCATTTTTCTCCTACTCCACTTACCTGCAAATGCCATGATTTTATTCTCTTTTATTGTTGAGTAATATTCCATTATGTATATATGCCACATTTTTTATCCATTCATCTACTGAAGGGCATCTATGTTGATTCCACAGTTTAGCTATTGTGAATTGTGTTGCTATAAACATTGATATGGCTGTGTCCCTGTAGTATGCTGTTATTAAGTCCTTTGGGTATAGACCAAGGAGAGGAATAACTGGGTCAAATGGTGGTTCCATTCCCAGTTTTCCAAGGAATTTATTAATAAGATGACTCCAGCATCTTCCTAGCACCTTGTGAGTGTCTTCTTGCTTTGTTATAACATAGCATAGAGTGGCACATTGTAAGACAGAGCAAGAATGTTAAAGGAACCTTACTTTTATAACAAACATGCTCCTATGTTAACTCATTAATCCAGTTATGTTTGAATGAACTTACCCATTCACGCAGGCTCTCCCAAGGGTCATACTGGTATTCCTACCTCTTATATGTTCCATCTCTCAACACTGCTGCATTGGGGACAAAGTTTCCAACACACAAACTTTTGGAAAACACATTGCAAACCATAGCAGTCAGCAACAGTTACCACACATGTTGGAACCTTTTTGTATACTTAAACTGTGTCAGACGTCTGCTCATATTGGAGTAAGCAGTAGAATCACCCACTCAATTCACAAATTTCTGAGAAATAATAAACATTTTTCTGCTTTAAGCCACTAAGTTCTTTTAGTTAAATACACCATTATAGATAATTGAAATAAAAAATTGGTATCAAAAACAGGGTAATAATCTACTAAAGCCTAAAATAATTGTTATTGACTTTAGGTCCAGAGAGTAGGTGGGGTCCATGAGTTTTTAAAAGACTTTTAATGGAAATTGGAAATATAACAAGAGCTTTGATATTAGAAGATTGACAAAAGTTGACCCATATTAGTTAGTGACAAGAGTTTATGTGAAAGTGAGAACAAAACATCCAATGAACTGTGTAATTAGCTAAGATTTCCAGATACAGCATCTTTTTTGGTTTTGTGCTATTTGTTTCTCATGTAATTAGGATCAGATAGAGGAGATGAAATAAAGAACTACTGATCAATTTCAATCACAACATAAGGGAAAGATTTTCAACCAGGAATTCTAGGGTTAGAAAATAAAATGATCTGTTGGTTAAAAACATTCACGCTGGAGAAGATTATCCAACAAAAGTAAAGAGAGTAGATATCAAATCTTTCCATTAAACATGGTCTCAGACTCAATAGCAGAGGAAAAGAACCCTTGTGAAGCTGAAAGAAGCCCCAACTCTGAGTTTAAAGATCACTGCAGCCCCAGAGAACACTTTGATTGCAGCCTCATAGACAAATCAGATTTAAGGAATCCAGCTAAGCTGTTACTGAACTTCTGAGCTATAGAAACTATAGGGTAATAAATTCTTACCATTTTAAGTTATTAAGATTGCAGGTAATTTGTAACACAGTTATCCATGGAGGAAGTAGGTTAAGAAAGTTACTCAGCTTCAAACTTACTCCATCTCTCATGTAAAAAGAATCAGATTTGGAAAGTGAGGAATAAAGAATCTGAAGGTGGAATGATAACAATAAGAGAGTAAAACTGAGTATTCATCAAAGAATTAGTGGTATGTGCCAGTTGGATTTCAAAATTTGTATGGACCATTGATTGTTATTTGTCTTGCATTATTTATCTCCCTTTTATGAATTCACATGTCCATTGTGGTTTTCCTATCCCCCACTTTCACCATGTTATGTCAGGTGTGTGTCTCTTCAACATACATGTTGTAGATTGAGAGAAGACTCCACCACACCAACCATATCATAGCTTGACGATTGCAATCAAGCATATTTTGTCCTGATGCCAAAATAGAAAGAATTTGGGGGGTTATTATAAGAAGTTATTTGCATTTTGAAAACATCTGAGTATTAGAAGCTAGAGGATCAACTCCAATATCTATTCTCAAGATGGTGTATCCTGATGTGAATGCCTTAGTGTGATCCAGTTTCATATTCAATCTAAGCTAACCCTTTACCCAATCTTACAAAAGGCAGTAGAAATGGCACTCTATATCTTTGAAGACTGAGCCCTGAGACATACAGCTCTACTTTGCCACTTGGATTCCATTTTGAATTAGGCTACCATATTTTAAGGAAGCCTAATCAACCATGTGAAGTAGTTTGAGTTAACAAAGGCTGTAGTAACAGTCAGAACTTGTCTCTAAGCCAAAAGTAAGAACACACCTGATAAACATATGAATGAGATCATGTTGAATCTTCTTGACAGTGTAGAAGCTTCATGAAAAGTAGAAGAAACAGTTTGCAGAATCCCAGAAGTAAGAAAATTGTTGCTATTTGAAGCCACTACATTTTGGGATAGTATATTTTGAAGAATCATTTAACTAAAATACTTCTAAAATATAGATCTGTAAATACATTTTAACTTACACATTCCTTCAATAACTCTGTAACTTAAGAAAAATGCTTCTTTTCTTGGAATGAAATTCAAAGCCCTTCTAGATATGGCTCTTCCTTCCCAATACTGTTAACTTTCCCTCACCCCTTTATCACACTGTACGTATGCCTATGTTATTATTCTATTCCACTGTCTCCACATTGTTCTTTCTTTTTGAAATGCTCTTCAACATCTATCCTTCTAATTAAATTTATTTACCTTACAAAAATCAATAGCAACTTCACATTGCATGGAAAATTTACTAGACTTTCTAGGCCAATTTGAATACTTTCTACAATGTATTCACACACTTGGAAATATCTCTTTTAATGATTTTATTGCATTCTGCTGTAATTTTTATTCACTTAACTAACTATTGAAACATGGCTTATTATTTTTCTACCCCCAAACTTCACACAATACTTAAAATATCAAATGAATAAATAAATAAACCATGTTAGAACTGGTCCAAACTCTGAAACATGAAGATTTTAAATAATTATAATTCAATGAATGAAGGTAAACTCTTGTACAACTAAAGAGTACTTCTACTCCTTTACAATTCATTTCAATTGGGTTTTCATAAGTTAAACACCTCAAATATTTCTCTAATAGTTATCATTGTCTTGTGCTGCAAATTATAGTTCAGTAGAAGCTAGACATAATTGTATGCTTTATGAGTACCAGGTTTTTTCCTAAGAACTATATATTTAATTGTATTTAACAACTCAAGAAGAAACATATTATCTTCACTTTACAAAGTACAATAATATGTAAGATAATATTATCTTCACATTATATATGAATCAGAAGTTAGTAATGGATTTGAGATCAAATAGCTGTAAAGTGGTATAACTAATTCAAACCTGTCAGTCAACTCCTGAGCTCACATTCTTAACCAATATGTAATATTTACTACCCCAAAGATTACGCTCTCTTGAGCACACTGAAAATTTGGGTTATTTTTATTACTCACAAATTCAGGTTCCTTTCACAATGTACATGTAAAACTCTTAAAATGCTAATGCTGCATGTTCATTTCTTTACATGTAAAATAAGCTGAAATGACTCCTACTCCAATCACACCTAAAAATTAAAATTAAAATTAAAAAACAAGAAGCATTTTATACAGTCTGGCATTGTTTCATGAGGACTTTTGTTCATATCTGATATCCCCAGGTTTCCTTTCCTGTTTTTATTATCATCTTGCTACTTCCCTGTCATAATTTCTCAAGCATCTTCCTTTGTATTAGTAAATGCAGACTTAATCATACTAAGTTTTTTCCAAATTCTGCCTTCATAAAAGGAAGAAGCAAGCCTGCCTTATAAGGATAGTTTATGCAACTGAATAATGAACATTGATTTATTGGACTTTAGTTTTCTCATCTTAATATAATGTACTTTTATTCCCTTAAAATCCAAGGGAAGGGCAGGAATCAGAGCAAGTGAAGAGCCTGGCCTCTCATCACTGCTCTCAATCAAAGCAGATCTGGTTTCATCTGATTTACATACTTATCTTTCCAGAAATACAGTCTGAGCAAGGCACAGAGAATAAACTGATGCACAAATGGCACCATCATTCCAGGTTACTTGCAGGTTACTCAAAGTCTGGGGTAGGTGGAGACAATCATAAATTAATACACTGATACACACTTTTTCCTTGATGTTTTGCCTTACCTCAAACTCAGAGCAATGATACCAAGAGACCATGGACTGAAATTTCTGATATTGTGAGACAAAATAAATCATTCCTTCACTGAGTTGATTTTATCAAGTATTTTGTCACAGCAATAAAAAGCTAACACAATATATAAATTATGGCCTGTGTTAAAATATAAACATAATAAAATATATGATATCTAATTATAAAACTTTGCCAATTCTAGAAATAGAAAAAGAATGAGGAAAAGGTGAATGTAATATTAATTATTTTCTTTTTTGAAAATAATTTTCAAAATTTCCCATTAGTAGAAAACTTTCTCATTAGATTTTAATAATTATATTTTAGTCAATATCAATACTATTAATGAACATGACTATATTAGACCTCATGGAAGTATTATTGATTTTAACTTATAAGTGTTTGATAAAAAATGAAGAAGAATCAAGATCTTAGCACTATCAGTTTCTAACTATTTAGTTATACTTATATTAAGACAATTGCCTGCTGTTTGTGGACTACTTTGTAAAAATCTTTTAAGATTTCTTCCTCATTTTTGGAGTGTGTTTTATTAAAACTAGACAATGTGAGCTGTCGAGATACTTAACTAGTGTGCTTAACTTACTACAGTTCAAATTGGAGCAAGATCACCTGTCTTATTGAACTCCCACAGTTTCATCAGGTTATCTCAAGAAGCTATACAGCACATATGAGGTCTTGCATTTGGGCTCAAAAAGGAATTTCATGCCAATTTGTACGTTAAATATTAGTATAGCTTTATATTTTTATTATTTATAAGTGAGAATTTAAAGAGAAATTGTAGTATTTAACTTCCAACCCTAGTGAATTATCTCATTTCCCATCAACTTTAATGTCTATTATCTTATTCAGTCCAATTCATGAGAAAATCAATATTTCTTTTTCATTGTTCTAGTTTCCAATCTATCCTAGGAACTAACATGTATTCTGTGTTTATTAATATTTGGTGAATAAATAAATCAATATTGTCCCCTGATTTAAAATCAGGAAACTGTTTGCAGTATTTGGCTATATTTTATCTTCTATGATTTCTCGTAGCAGTTATAAAATTATATCTTCTTATCATCTTTCTAAAATAGAATAAGTCTAGATCCAATCCCATACAGAAATTTTCCATATTGGAAAATATATGATCATCCACCAATACAAATGGTCTTTTCCTATCTGCAATGGCTAGCTACCCTTCTGTTGTTTTCTGTTAGTTCTAAAATATTTTCCTTGTAAAGTTTTTATAGCAATGTATGTTCAGGATACATATGAAATAATATGATAAATATCTGTTTACCTATCATGATTCCAAGGATCAAGTTCAGATACTTTTTTCCTTAATAACTTCCCACATCCTCATCCTCAACTTGAAGAATTTCTAGAGCTCTCTGAGAAATGGGCAACCATGCAATGACAACTTTCTTGCTGGCACTACTTTTCCATCACAGAAAAGGAATTTAGTTTACATAGAGCACATCTTCTGAAATTCCTAAAGGCCCTGGAGTAATTTCATTCCTTGGTACATGTCTCCCATGGTACTCATTTGATAAAGATGTAAAGAATTTCTTGGAATTATTTCTTCACTCATGTTACTGTACTTCTCACTTCCATTTCCTTCAACACTTAGAAATATCTATAGTCTGCCATTAATTAAAAGAATTTGTCTTAGATAATTTTGAAAACTCTTACTCAGTTAAAAAATTAGTAAAGGGAATAGGAAATAAAAAACAGAGGATGTGTTTAGTTGATTCTAGCGTTTCCCTCTTCATCATGCTATTGCATTTTTTCCCCTAGTTTTTCTCCTGTAACGAAAGTGATTCTTAGGCTAAGGATATAGCTCAGTCGGTAGAGTGCTTGCCTTACATGTACAAGGCTCTGGATTCAATCCTCAGCACCACACACACACAAAAGATTCTTACCTTCTTCACTGTTTCTTTGCCATCTCTGTACAGACCCATAGAGAAGTGTTGGTTGTGTCATGTATGTTACTGTGCCACGCCCTCAATGACAAGTAGGGACTTTCTTTCAGCATGCATAGCACATGTGTAGCAGTATCTTTCCTTTACACGTTCATAATGTTTAGAGGAAAAAAATAAATTTCCCATTGCCTTATCAGAATGTGAGTCAACAGTTGAAGTTGCTTCCTGCTGAAATGGCTAGTTTAGGAGCACTGGGCCCAAGGTCTACTCAGCTGCCCCTGGAACTACAAGAGATCAGCATCCCTGATACACCTGTAACATCCACTTGGAAGGACAGTGGGAATTTATGCTTTAGGAGACTGTCAAGACCACTTTTTTCATATTTTATGTAATTGTTTATTTTTCTCAGGCAATATCTAAAGACCAAAACTCTACATTTTTAATATTAAGATATTGCATCTTAATATTGAAGAACCAATAAATTAAGAGTTTAGGACTAGTATTAAAACTCATGTTGGGTTAAAAAGATAAAAATACATATTCTTGAAATGAGAAAAAACTGCAAAAATATTTAACTTACATATAAAAAGAGGTTTCCTTTTACTGTACAGTTTTATGAGACTTGATGAACACATAGAGCCATGTAAGCATCACCACAATCAAAAGGTAAAACAATTTCATCAATTATAAGAAATGCCCAAGAATGCCCCTGTAGCCTACTCCATTATCATCCCTGGGCCATAAGTCATTACTGGTTTATTTTCTATAGGTTATCATTTTACATATTTTAGAACTTCATATAGATGAATTTCTGCATTTTGCATTGTTTCAAGTCTGCCTTCCTCCACTTAACAAAAGACATTTTAGATTCCATGTTGCTGCATGTTTCAGAACTTTGTTTCTTCCTCTTTGCAGGGGAGTAGTGTTCCATTGTATGAATGTATCTAATCTAATAGTTGAAACACATTTGACATGTTTGAGTAATTAAATCTGATGTAATGATTTCTATACAGTGTTCTGAATAAACATAGTTTCAATTTCTCTCAGATAAATGCAAAACATACACTGCAACCTAATTAACAATAATTTATGTACATCCATGAATATTCCATATTTTATTACAAATTCATTCTGGACTGCCACAATAGCACAGAAATCTTACTATGATCTTCTAAAAAGTTAACTTTCCAACTCTTCAGGCTTCTTGATTTCTCCAGACTAAATTTAATGCGAAGACCTTTACTTCATTCCCATTTAAAAAAATAGAAGACAACCAATGCAAAATCTGCCATCTCTCCCCACAGTCCCAAACCTTACATTTGCATCCCTTTCCTCCTGGTTTTGTCCTGCTATAATAGAAACACTTCTTGTATCTATCTCCTCAAACAGTTTATTGCTAGGCTGTTTTGATTTATTCAGTGTTTATTTACACCCATCTACTTATAATTCATTTCCACCCTCAGTGCCCATGGAGACTACTTCCCTGTAAGTTACAAATGACCTTCATGATGCTAAATTCAATTGAGTTTTATTCTGTCATTATCTTACTCTAATCTCTTGCATATTTGTCAGCATTTACCACTTCCTTTTGTTTCATTTTAAAGCCATTGATTGCTATGGCTAGAATATTTAATACAATCAAATTTAATTATTTCAAGTCATTTGGAGAAGTGTTATAAAGCAGTTTTTTGTTTTGTTTTGTTTTGTTTTGTTTTGGTACTGAGGTGCTTTAGCTCTGAGAAGCATCTACAATCCACTTATTTTTAATTTTTTTTGAGGCAGGTCTCTGTAGCTGTGACTCTGGCCTACACCCTGTGATCCCCGTCTCAGCCTCCTGAGTTACAGGAAATACAGGCTGTGTCACTGCACCCAGCAGTGCAGCCTTTATTATTCTCTGTTTGACTCTATTATTATATTCTCCCCCCAAATATTTAGTTTTCAAAACTTTCATACATACAGATAAGCTTCAAAAATAGTGAAAAGAATGCTCATAGGTCACTTTGTTTTTTCAATAGTTAAAAATGGCATTTGATTTCTCTCTATACATGTCTCTAAAGTGTATTTATCTACTTTTCTATAAACACAAACAAAATATTTTTTGTATTATGTGTGTGTGGATATCCAACTCTTCCATTTCCATTTGTTAAAAAACACTTTCTTCATTGAATTACCTTATTAAGTTTGCTGAAAATCAATTGATAATATTAACGTGAGTATATTTCTAGACCATGCATTTATTCCATAATCCTATGTGTCTCTTAATGCTGACACCACTCTTTATTACCATAGTTTAGCAATGTATGTTAATTTCAATTCACATACTGTAAATTTTCTAAACTCCCTCCCTTTAAAATTCAACTTTCTATTTTAATGCAGTTTTACATCTACACAAGTATTGAGAACATGGCAGAGGTTACCATATAATCCATATTCAGGTTTCCTCATTATGAACATCTGGTACATTGTCACAATTAGCACTACACTGTTAATACATTATCTTTAAATGCTGTCCATACATCATTCATATTCCTTAATTTTCCCTTAATGCCATTTCTTCCTGGTACAGATTTTATCCAGGAAACGGCAGAACATTTAGTAGGCATGTCTTCTCAGACTCCCCTTGGCTATAAATGACAGTTTCTCAGATCTTCCTCTTTTCAATGACCTTGACAGTTTTGAAGAGTACTCATCAGGTCTTTTATAGAATATATTTTGGCTTGGATTTGTTTGATGTTTTTCTCATGATCACATTGAAGGAATGTATTTTCAGGAGGAAGACACAGAAGTAAAGTGCCTTTTTCAAGACATCAAGGTTATATAATGGGTGTGTGCTATGCATACCTTGATGTTTATGAAGGGTATATACTATCAATGTGATTTACCACATGATTGAGGTTTACCTTGATTACCTGGTTTGTGTTAGGGACCACCTCCTTGAGAACAGAGTATTATATAAATTATTTGGAATTTATCTACACAGAGTATTCTCTCATTTGCAATTTATGAAATCTTTTATGTCAATCAATAAAATGTATTTATTTATGGATATGTTGTTTATACATTGGTTAATAATGAAATGTTAATTTGTTTATTTTGTTGCTCCAGGTTTGGCCAATGGGAACTTTCAGTTGGCGTCTATTCCCATTAACTATTCCATCATACTAGTATACTTTAGTTTGCTTTTTTTGGGAGAGGAGTTTTACTACAGCATGCTCCAAATTAGTCATGTATATTTACTGCTCAGTTCTAAAATCCGGAATTTCTTTAAGAATCCTAGGAGAATCTTAAAAGAAATTACTATCTGAGTCCTAAGCATGTTTGTTACTCTAGTAATATTATTGTTTCCAGGCCCTCTTAGCAAATTGAGCAAGGAGACATGAATGTGTATTTACATATCTATAAACATTTCTATAACTTCTATCCCTTTATTAAGCTAAACTTGAGTTCATAAACCAACTGCAATCCATTTCCACATGGTTCATTCTAGCCTCCTTCCTTTATCCTCTATAATCTCTCATTTCAACAATGAGAAAACTGACTTAATGCTGTCTGCCATCCACTTACTTATGTGTTCAGTTTCTGTATTTATGCAAAGTAATTCTAGAATTGTAAGCTTATACCTTCAGGGAAGCAGTTTTGTCAATTAAAGTATAGTACTTTTGCATAGTTCCTTCTACCATTAGTCTTACAGATTCTATCATTTCCCACGTTACTAAGGTAAGCTCACCCCCTACCCCCAATCCCTTCAGTGAATTGGCTTCAGATACCTGTAATACAGTTACATTGTTTTGTCACATTTGTATTCTATCCTGGAACCCTGTGACTTCTATTTCCTTTTTTTTTTTTAAATAAGTGACTATGTTAAGCTTCTCTCTTGTTCTCTTGGTTTTGACAGATGCATTGTATCATGTATCCACTATAATCTTACCATACAGAATAAGTTCATGACCTACAAAATCCCCTGGCATCACTCATTAAACCCTCCCTCTCCAAACCTTGGTAGAGTAACCATAGTTTTGTCTTTACCAAATGTCATATGTTGGAACAATACAATATAGAAGTTTTTCAGTCGATCTTTTTTTCCCTTTACAACATACTAGTAAGATTCACCATATCTTCAAATGGTTGAAGGGATCATTCCTTTTTTTTTAGTCACTGGATGATTGTATTGGTCTCTGGGCTGCTATAACAAAATACCTTAAAATGGGAGGCTTATGAACCACATAAATTTATTTCTCATGTTCTAAAAACTGAAAAGTTCAGAACAGGACACTAGCAGATTTAATGTGAGTTCTTGCTTCCTAGATGACCATCTTTTTTGCCACAAACTTACATGGTGAAAGGGGCAAGCAGCTCTCTCAGGCCTTTTCTTAGGGCATTAGTCCCATTCACGATGCTCCCCACCTTCATGATCTAATTGCCTCCCAAGAGCCTTAGTTTCTAATACAATCAATTCAGGGTTAAAATTGAAAAATATGAATTTTGGAAAGGCACTCAGACCGTAGCAATAGTATTGCATTGTATGAATGTATCCAAATAGTTTATATAGCCCCAATGAAGCTCCTCTTGGTTGCTTCCAGTTATGTGATTATGAATAAATCCATTACAAATGTTCACATGCATGTTCTGTGTATGTGAGTTTTCAGATTCATCAGGTAAACACCTAAGCATGTGATTGCTGGATCAGGTAATAAAACTGTGTATAGCTTTGTATAAAACTGCCAAATTGGGGCTCAGGATGCAAGCAGCAGCATGCTCGACTGGCATGCATGTGGCCTGAGTTTGATCCTCAGCACCACATACAAACAAAGATGTTGTGTCTGCCAATAACTAAAAAAAATATTTAAAAAAAAAACTGCCAAATTGTCTTCCAAAGTGACTGTAGTATTTTGCAGGCTCATTGGCAACAAATAAGAGTTCTTGCAGGTCTTCAGGTATTGATAATTTTAGAATACTGGATTTTTATAAATTAATTAATTTACTTTATTTGTTCTTTTTAGATATTCATGATAGGAGAATATATTTTGGCATATATACATGGAGTTAGAATGTTGGATTTAAGTTATTTACTAGGTGTCTAGTAGTTTCTTATTGTTATTTTAATTTTCATTTTCTTAAATACGAATTATAAGCCTCTTTTCATATACTTGCTTGCTACCTATATATCCTTTCACATTTTTGTTCATTTTTAATTGGCTTACTTTTTTCCTACTGTTGAACTTTAAGAGACCCTCAAATATTTTGAATATGAATCTGGAAGCAGATATGTGTTTTGCAAATATTTTCTCCCAGTTTCTGTCTTGTGTGTTTTTTTTTCCTCTCTCTCCCTTTTGCAGTGCTAGGAATTGAACTCAAAGCTTTGTGTGTACTACACAAACGTGGTGCTGCTGAACTACAACCCAGCCCCATTTTTGTTCTCTTACCAGTGTGTTTTCAGAGCAGAAGTTTTAGTTTTAATTGAAGAAGTCTAATTTATTATTTCTTAATGGATTATGATTTTATATTATATTTATTTTATGAACTCATCACTAAATGAAAGGTCATAATTTTCTCCAATGTTCTCCTCTTGCAATTTTTTAAAAAAAGTTTTGTTTGTTTTTTAGTTTTTCATTGATATCTAAAATCCATTTTTAGGTAACTTTATTGGAAGGTATAGCATCGGTGTTATTTTATTTTTAATGGATATTCAATTCTTTCAGTGCATTTTGTTGAAAAGACTATCATATCTTCATTGAAATGTTTTTAAGACTTTATGAAAAAAAAATTAGATGAGCCAGGCACAGGTGGCAAATACCTGTATTCCCACCTACTCAGGTGGCAGACACAGGAAGATCACATGAGCTCAGCAGCTCAGAACTAGCCTGGGAAACATCATGAAACACATTCTCTCAAAGAAAATTAGTTGAGTACTTTTGAGAGTCTATTTATAGGTTGTATATTCTTTTACCTTACTGTATATATCTATATTGCATATGTATATGTGGATTTATTTTAGCTTTAAAGTAGGTCTTGAAATCAATTAATTAGTTATTACTATTTTTCTTCTACAGTATTTTATTGGTAACTCTGGGTCTTTTGATTCTGTATTTAAGGTTTAAATCAGTTTGTTGATGTCTCCAAAGAAGTTGCATGTGTTTAGAGAAAGATTCAGATAAATTTAAAGATAAAATTTTGAAGAATTGATAATTTAATAATATTGAGTCTTTTAATCCATGATCATGGAATATCTTTTAATTTTTAGACATTCTTTGATATAAGTTATCAGTGTTTTATAGTTTTTACATACAAACCCTATATGTAGTTTTTTTTCAGTTTGTACCAATATATTGCCTTTTTTGGTGATATTGGATATGATATTGTTTTGTGATTTCTTATATTAACTATTTATTGTTGGCTTATAAGAAAGTAATAATTAGCCTGTGATTGGATTCTGAGAAGTTGGTTTACTTATTAATAAGTCCCATTTTAATTTTTTGCTGGTTCTTTGGGAGTTTTCAATGTGGAAATTGTTATTTTATTTTTTACTTTGTAAAATGTATAATTATTGTTTCTTTTTCTTATTATACTAGCTAGAATTTTCAGTGTGATCTTGAATAGAAATAGTAAGACATGACATCATTGTCTTGTTTCCAATCATAGAGGGAAAATATCTAATCTTTTCAGTACTAGATACAATATGCTTGCTGTAGACTATTTGTGCACATTTTTTTATTTTATTGAGTTGAAGAAGTTTTCTGAGTTTAAATAGGCCTAGTGTCATTTCTATTGAATTATATTGGTTAAATAATAATACAGTCCACTTAATTCAAAGAGAAGGATGATAGGTCCACTCTTATCATGAGAGGTATTTCAAATATGCAGCCATCTTTACCAATAATGGTTTGCCTTGAATTGTAAATAGTTTATATTTGTTCTACATGGAAAATATACTCACTTCTAAATCTCACTGTCTCATCCTCTTTCAGTATTATTATGAATTCCAAAATTTTAGTCCACTTGAAATGAGGACTGCTATGTATTACACAGCTTTATGTGTGGCTTCTCTGGAGCTTAAACTGTGATTAAGAGCTAAATTATCTTTTTTTTTCTCCACACACAATATACAATGATGATATAGTCATTAAAAACAGCAATAGACATGTTTGTTAAAAAAGGAGGGGAAAAACAGGAAGCATATGGGAATGTATGGCCCATAGCAATTATGAAATCTAGTTAGGTACATGTGGCCATTTTAATTATTGAAGTCCAGTGCTGTTGAAGGATAAGATTCTCATCTGGGACACTGGATTTATTTTTCCATTCTATAAAACATGGTTTATGTTTGTAGCTGAGTAGTTTTCTCAGCTTTATGTTTATCTACAGAAAATTAGAGACTCAACTGCCTTTTTCATTCTGTAATGTAACTATATTTTTCCAGTCCAATGGTATAAATCTTTTAAAAGCTTTGTAAACTTTTTGTGTATTAATTTACAATTCATTCCAACAAACAACACTACACCCACAAATATTTTCAAAATAGATTCTTCTACACTTAGAGCACTCTGTGAAGTTAAAAAAATGACCTCAAGATTTTTGTAAGCCTACTATTTTAACAAATATATTCTACAGGTTTTTCCTAAGAAGATTTTTTTTTTCTTTTTGTCCTTTGTAGTCATTTGGTCCAAATGAAAGAAACCATGAAAAAACACCTTTAGTCTTGCTGAGGTCTTAAAAAAGGGTTTTACATGTTCACTCTTGGCTTCACTTTCACCCTCAGACCATGCATTACTAAGAGGGACCTGCATGTGACATCTTCTCTGAGTCTATTTCTTACTTTTTAGTTTGGAAAAGATGTCCTGAGATGTTAGTATTTTTTCCAGGAGTTTTTCAGCAGTTTGGCTCTTTAATCTTTCATTTTGGCTCTTTAATCTTTCATTTTCATAGGAAGTTAGGAAAATTTGAGCCTGCAAATCTTAGCAAGATTTCTGAGATCACAAAGTTCTTTTATGTTTTCCATACTATTGTAAACAATAGTTTTGCTAGCTGCTCTCTCTGTATATAACTCAACTGTACTTTATAATTGGCCTTTAATAAAGTTTTCCTCATAATCCATAATGTTCCAGTAGTCTCCCTAAGGCCATTCAAAGGTTCATCAATAGTTCCATCCAGTTCCTGTCTACCATACAACTTGAGTTTCAAATATTCTGTTTTAAAAACTAATTTTTATAATAGCAACACGTTTACAGGTATCAAATTTTGTCCTATCTGTCTATTTCTGAATAAGAAATTACCCTAGAACTTAGATGCTTATAACAAGATATGATTTATTATATTTCATGATTTTCTGACTCACTAATTTGATAGGGCTTATATAGCCCATACTTCTCTTTATGATGTTGAACAGTGCCATTTTCTAAGATTCATCTGGTAGATGGGATAGTCTGCAAAGTCAATATTACTTTACAAACATGCCTGGTCCCTAAGTCTTTGATTTGACTCCTGGTCTGGTCTGAGTTCTCTGAGACTTTTGAACATAACACATTTATCTTAGCACTGAGTTCTTCTAGTAGATGGATTTAACATTGCAGTTCAAAGTTCCCAAAGTATTTCAAGAGACAAAGAATTCAAGAGAGTCTTCTAAGGCCTTTGGCTGGAAACTGACTTGAGTATACATCCAGTATATTCTATTACTCAGAACAGTCACAAAACCCAGGCAGATTCAAGTTTAGTGAACATAGAGCCACTTCTTTTGGGGAAGAGTCTCAAAGACTCTTTTTGGTCATTTCTAATTTATCGTACCTTCTATTTTCTATTTTTAATCAACTGTAAAATATTGAATCTTGAAATATGAATTTCTTTTTGTCATAGTAACTGTATACTTTTACAAGTCTTGAAACTCGGTTACCAATTAGTAGTCATTCTGTTAGGAAAAAAATCTATTTAAAAATAAAAATACATGTTAGAAATTATCTAGCCCTGTTTCTTGGAAGAACATACCTTCAAAAATGGAGGATCAGAAGCTTCCTGGTCAATGCCAGTTCTATTATCTATTACACTTATAAGAACTTTGGTTTCCTCTTTTATAAAGTAGGAATTTATATCCATAGTATTCATATAATTTAGTCTAAATTGCAGCATGTTGGGGAATACTAAAATTAAAATGGGCATGTTTCATTTGTAGTAGTCTAAACTTGAGATATCTCAGTCAAATTTCAGGTTGTCTTTCTATTTCTCAAGACTTTTTAATGGCCAATGTTATGACTTAAATGTAAAATATTCCCCCAAAGCTTATGTGTGAGACAATGTGAGAAAGTTTAGAGGTGAGATGACTGGGCTATGAAAGCCTTAATTAAATTAGTGCACTAATCCCCTGATAGGGATCAATTAGGTAGTAACTCTAGGCAGGTAGAGTGTACCTGGAGGTGGGTCACTAGAGGTTTGCCTTTGGGGTATATATTTTGTCTGTGGTAAGGGGAGTCTTTCACTGTCTATGTTTTCTGATGCCATGCCCTGATTGCCCTAGTCTGCTTTTCTCTGCTATATCTTTCCTCCATGATGTCCTGACTTAAATCATGTCCTGTGAAATGGAGCCAGCCATCTCTGGACTGAGACCTCTGAACCCCCAAATAAACTTTTTCTTGTCTAAAATTGTTCTTCTCATGCCTTTTTGGTTACAGTGGTAAAAAGGCTGACCAAAAGAATCAAATATATCAATGAATATTCAAAAATATCAAACAAAATAGGAATAAGGTAATGATACACGTCCAAAACTTTGGGGGATTATTCTTATCATTTATTTAGTAATTCTAAATCTGTTCAAATCATTTTCACAATAATAATGTCTACTGCTGATCTTTAATTGAAAAATTGTCATAATATATTTTAAGGTAGTCTTTCCTGATCTTTTACAGCAACTCATGTCTTTTTAGTTGAACAATTGTCAGATTAAGTAATACTGGGTCCTTTATGTCCCATGTTTCTTCTTATTAATATAGTTTTAATTACAAATCTCAGGACAATTTTCAAACTTATCACTCATTAAATAAAGCTATCCTTTTACTTAACTACAAATGAAAATCTTTAGCTTAGCACTTGCAAATTGAAACCATTCTAAAACACTCTAATTCAAAATAGTTTATTATAGACAATAGTCAATATTCATTCTGATTTTCCAGGTCCAGAATATAAGGCTCCACTCTGGCATTATATTTTGTGAATTCTTTCCTCACTCCTGCATTGTTCGTCTTGCTGTTTGATTCTGATACAGTAGGATCAGCATATGGGGAGCTGTATTCTTGATAATCCTGGAGTAATAAAGACATGGAAGAATGACTCTGAACAAAAACTTGAAGCCAACTGCTTGCAAATATAAAAGTGCTCTTCAAAGACAGTAAATTTCTTCTTTGTGGGAAATGGAGTTACTCAGTGACTGTCTGGAACTCAGGTGTGAGGGAACTGAGAGAACAAGATCAGATCATGCCTAGAAACAATTTTGACCCAATTAGCTGTCCAAAGAGTAATGATTAATCTATGGCCTCACACCATTCCAGTATTGGACCTTGGGTTTTTATTTGAAGAGAGTTTTATCTTACAAAAAAAAAAAAAACAATTGTGATCTCTGTGTTTAGAATCTATGTAATTTATGTGAGATTTGATTAACTTTGCTAAATGTACAATAATAAAAATGCGTGCTTACAAAATTTAACAAGAACATGGAAGACAAAGGTGAGTTTGGGGGTTTGAAAAGTTCCAGGGAACTTCTCTCAACAGGGGATAATCATCTATTAGAGTGCTTAGTTCATGTTTGGGTTCAGATTGGGGAGTGTCACCAAGGTGTTATGAAAGGAAGCTCAGGAAGTGCTATCATGTACACATACACAAAACTAGAAAACTGCTTCAAAGTGAAGTTTTAAAAACAACTACCATAACCCAATTCATCCAAGATTTGATACACTCATATCATTTGTAATTTAATGTTGCATTTGTTTAATTTCTCATATATTTTGCAGTATTTCATAGACTTTGCTTAGAAATGTTATTTTAGTGTATATTTTCCTTCTATTCTAGGCTTTTTCTAATGTTAGATTACAAATACTTTCTTGTAGATTAATAAAAAGTATCAATGGTGCCTGCTTAAGTGGCCTCAATCTGAGAAGAAGTATCAGCTTTGGACACATTGTCAACAACAGACTTAAGCATAGTGTGAATCATGAGTTCCCACTGTAGTATTAAGAAGAAAACTACAGTACTCTTTTCCCCTTTTAAAGTATGGCATTTTATTCTTCTGTCCAAAGAATAATAATTAAAAAAAACACTCCACGGTGCATGGTGTCATGGCAATATTTGGGAGAAGTTTACTTGTTTTGATAATTTATTTCACCAGTAGTTTTATTTGTAAGAATCACTTACTTAAAAGTAACTGTAATATTCACAGAAAACAGTTCTATTCTTTTCATTTTGAAGAAGTTGCATTACATGGGATGAAAGAGACTTTTCTTTCTTTGATCTCCTTGTCCTTACATTTCTTTATATCGGCAACAAATTTGTATATAACCACTTTTTACTATATAAGATATTCAAAGTTGATAAAATGAATGTTCAAAGTCTTCAAAGGTTTTTAACAAATAAGACTTTAAAATTCTAGCTAGTAATCTTTGACATTAGGAAAATATCCAAAACAATAGTGTTCTTTGAGTTGATATGATTAAACTGTGAACTAGATACATTTTATTCATTAAAGATAATGCTATTTAGCATTTAGTTCTGAGATGATAAAGCTAATGTTATTTGCTTTAACAATCCTCTCAATGAAAATATACACTATGATTGAATTATTGCCAGTTACATAAGTCTTTGTGCTTTTTGTAAGTTTTTCAATTTTAATACTAAATATAAAAATCAAATATTTTCTAATTATATTTGTCTTCATCATACTCATATCCAAAGTTCATATTAACCCTGTTACATCTTTCTTTGAAGATTTTGTGTATGTGTATGGTGCTGGTGATTGAGTCCAGAGCATACTAGATAAATGTCTTATCATTAAGTCACACAAAGGCCCCATAATTTCTTAGAATGTTTCAAAATGAGGAAGTCCTAATTTTTATGTACTTATATCAAGGGTTAAACTACTTTATATCTCAAATGTTGAGTTTTGATTATATTTAGTTTAGATAATGTTACTAATTATTATACACCACAGAAACATTTTTGTTCAGATATTTGCTTTTTGCCTATGTAGTTGTATTATCCATTTTACTTTTTTCTTAATGAACATCATAGCCCCATGATCATATTATATTTTATTTTTTTTCTTTTTGCAGTGCTGGGAATCAACCCCAAGACCTCGAGTATGCTAGGCAAGTGCTCTATCAATGATTCATGCTTCTAGCCTTTTTTATATAGTTTTTAAGTTGATTTTTTATTAATATGATCTTTATATTTTTAGTATATTTGATGAAACAGTTCTTATTTTTCCATTTTAATTTTTCCTATCAAATTACTCACAATTCAGCTAATACTAGTAGATTAAAATTTATTAAAATATTATTTGGACCTAATTAATTCTTAAACTAACATGGTCATTATGATAGAGTGGACACAGCATTGCAAAACCACACAGGAGAGGAAGGATGGTTTTTCCTCACCTGATACCACCTCTCAGATATTTTTTTTTTTTATTTAGTATTTGGGAAGTGTGGTGGTTACATTTGTAAAATAGGTAAATCAGAATTAAACTATTGGAAAGTGGGAATGTCTCTTGCATTTCATTCTCATTCTATGATCCCAGATTCCCTGATCTTTGATTTCCTTGTTGGTGTGGAGCATTTGAATTTTTTATGTTTGTTGATATAAACAGAATTTTTCCTATAACCCTTAGTTTTTAACTTCCAATTAGAAAAGCTTAGACAATGTCATTACTCTTTCCCATTTCACATTATGTATATTACATGCTTACACAATATCAGGTGTAAAATTATTGGGATGTGACTTGATATGATTCCAATAAGGAAACTGAGTGTGAACAGGTGTTGAAAGCAATATAAAAAGAAGCGTATGTCATACATAGAAGAGAAGAGAATGAAAGTCTGCTAGTTCTATGACACTATCAGAAGAAGAATGGAAACAACTATCTCAATATCTATTTTGGCCTTTGAGTTATTTGGTGAGGATAGGGTAAGAGTGGGGAAAGGAGGAGATGGAAAGAGATAGTAACACATGCTGGGGTTGTGGCTCAGTGGTAGAGCACTTGCCTTGCATTAGTGAGGCATTGGATTTGATCCTCAGCACCACATAAAAATAAATAAATAAGGATATTGTGTTCATCTACAACTTAAAATTTTTTTTTAAAAAAAGGAGGTAGTAACACAGCTCAAGGGATGGATGTGGCTTTTGTCAAAACATTAAAGAATATCTTCAGTTTCACAGTACAGATAATATTTTAAAATAGCTAATAAATTAATGATTGATGCTGATCACTACTATGAAATATGGTGCTATAACTTCAAGTTTTGTAGTGAGTCACTATTGACATCTCTGTTACTTCCCGCAAGTCTTACTTTAAGTTTGTGAAGTTTTTAAGGGAGTTTCATGATTCATGGGTACCCATTAAATGATCATTTTTTTCTTTATTAGATTTTTTTCTGCAATATTGCTTAATAAAATAACATCAGGATTATTACATAAAACCTTATACTGAGATTATCTTTAAGAAGATTGTATAATAACTTATTACAGTCTAAGCCAATCTCCCAAAGATCCACGTGTTAAAGGCTTGATCTCAGGGATGTGCGTTTAGATGGTTTTGTAGACTTTTGGGAGGTGTGTACCCTTATAGGAGGTCTTTAGATCACTGGGAGTATGCCCTCAAAGGGGACTGTGGGACCCCAATTTAATTTTTCTCTGTTTTCTGGCTCCTGATGTGAGAAGTTTACTCTGTAATGTGACTTGCACCATTACCATCTGGTATCCCCACTAATGGCCCAAAGTGACAGAGCCAAACTTTCTTGGAGTGGAAACTCAAGGACTGTTGAGTTAAATAAACCTTTTCTTTTTTATAAGTTGCCTCAAGCATTTCATTACAGCAATGAAAAGCTGTAGTCTGAAGTTGTAGTCTTCAGTTGGTCTCAAGTGTCTTGTAGAGAAATAAAAATTTAGAGTTCTAGAAATTAGATATGAAAAAATAGATTTTTCCCTACATTTATATTTGTGCATTATAGTGGTACATAATGATGGTATTTGTTGTTACATATTCATAAATGCACACAATATAATAATATAATTTGGCCAATAACACACCCCAGTACTTTCCCCCTCCATCCCACGAACTTTTCACATCCCACCTGTTGGTCCATTTCCTCTACTGATCTCCCTTCAATTTTCATGAGATCCACCCCCATCTTTCTTTTCCTTTTTCCTCTCTTGCTCCCACTAGAGAAATGAGAGAGAACATACCACCCATAACCTTCTGATTTTGACTTATTTCACTTAACATGATGGCCTTTACATTCACCCATTTTTCTGCAAATGATGTAATTTCATTTTTCTTTATGACTGAATAAAACTCCATGGTGTATATATACCACATTTTCTTGATCCATTTATCCATTGACAAAAATCTAGGCTAGTTCCATAGCTTGGCTATTGTGTATTGTGCTGCTATAAGCTGGGTATGCATTTATCACTATAGAATAATCACTTTAATTCTTCAGGATAAATATGAAGAAGAGGTATAGCTGGGTCATATGGTAGTTCTATGCCTAGTCTTTTGAGGAACCTCTATATTGATTCCATAGTAGTTGTACTAATTTATAATCCAACCAACAGTGTAAACGTATTCCCTTTCTCCATATTCTCTTCATCATTTATTGTTATCTGTATTTTTGATGACTGCCATTGTGACTGTCATGAGATGAAATCTCAGTGTAGTTATGATTTTTATTTTCTCTAATTGCTAATGATGTTGAACACTTTTTTCTATATTCATTGATAATTTGTATTTCTTCTTTTGAGAAGTATCTGTTTAATTCATTCCCATTTATTAATCGGATTACTTCAGTTTTTGGTGTAAAGTTTTTTGAGTTCTTCATATATTCTAGATATTAACCCTCTGTCAGAAGAGTAGCTAGCAAAGATTTTTCTCCCTTTCTATAGGCTACTTCTTCACATTCTGAACTTAGTTCTTTACTGTGCAGAGCTTTTCAATTTGATGCCATCTCATTTATTAACTCTTAAAAGTATTTCCTGAGCTTTAAGGGTCCTATTGAGAAAATCATTGCCTGTTTCTACACCCTAGAGTTTTGAACCAATGTTTTTCTCTATGGGTTGTATCGTTTCTGATCTAATTCCTAGTTCTCATTCTTCTACATATGGATAACCAGGTTTTCTAGCACTATTTGTTTAATAGGCTGTATTTTCTCCAGTGTATGTTTTTTGGCATCTCTGTCAAGGGTTAGATAACAAGATGCATGGGTTTGTCTCTTTGTCTTCTATTCTGTACCATTAGTATATATGTCTGTATTTATGCAAGTTCCATGATATTTTTGTTACTATAGCTCTATAGTATAATTTGAAGGATTTGTGATGCCTCTATTATTGCTTTTTTTTTGGCTTAAAATTGCTTTGACTATCCTGGGTGTCTTTTTTCCTTCAAAATGAATTTTAGGCCTTTTTTGTAGTTCTATGAAGAATATCATTGTTATTTTGATAAAGGATTGCTTTGGAATATATATATATATACACATTATAATGGTACATAATGGTGGTATCTGTTGTTACATATACATTTTACATATTTGTTGTTACATATATATAAATATATAGTTTTGTTTTATATATATATATATATATATATATATATATATATATATATATATATATATATATATATATATATATATATATATATATATATAGTTTTGATAGTATGACCATGTTGATGCTATTATTTCTGCCTCTCCATGAACTTGAGAAGTCTTTTCATTGTCTGAGTTCTTCTTAAAATTCTTTGTACAATATTCTATAGTTTTCATTGTCAAGTTCTTTCACCTCCTTGGTTAGATTTATTCCTATAATTTTTTAAAGGTTATTGTCAATAGAATTGTTTTCCTGATTTATTTCTCAGCAGATTCATTGTTGATATATAGGAAAGTTGTTGATCTTTGTCTGTGATTTTGTAATCTGCTACTTTGCCAAATTAGTTTATCAGCTCTATCAGTCTTCTGGTGGAATTTTTTTTTATCTTCTAGGTATAGGATTGTCTCAGGCATTTCATTATAGTAATGCAAAGCTGACTAATATATCCTACAGTTAGCCTTAAGATTCTTGTAGAGAAATAAAACTTTAGAGCTCTAGAGATTAGACATGAAAGATATATCTATGGAAAAAAATAAACAAAAATTATGTGGATAAATGAGATTTTACCAGGAAATGAGGAACAATAAATGAATGGAGTTGGAAAATACAATGCTAAGTGAAACAAGCCAGTCCCAAACTAATTTTCAGGAAAGGAGGAATTCCATAAGCAGATTCTTGGAAATGAGAAAGCAAAGTATGGTCAGAGTATGTTCTTTTTCAAAGTTGGAATGGGGGAAAGAGACAGGTCATGAGGTGGAAATTATGTATCAAGGCTTTAGCAACAGTAACTAGGAAATATCAACAATTCATCACTATTAATCTAATATTTTAGAAAAGATGAAAAGAAATAATGTTCCTTTGCTTAAATATAATGTTGTACTTAGATAGTTTATATTTAATATTTTAAAAAAATATTTAAATATATCTATATTTATTATATTGTAAGTACATTTATAAATTACCACATTTTCTATGTGGTGATGGGAACTTTTGTGAAATATGTCTAGTATCATACACTGAAAGCAAATGTTTTAATAGACACTATTTGATAATCTACTGAATAGGGACAACATTGTGTACCATTTTGATCTATTAACTTTTATGATATTAAAATATTGGCACAATTTTCCAAATTCACATATTTTATTTATGCATTCATCTGTTGAGTTGTGGAAAAAGTGATTATTTTAAGCTAATTTTGTATTCAAACTTCTTTCGAAGTACCACAAAATGTTAGATCTTTCACTTCTTCTTATAGTTTGAAATGTAAATCAATTAACATTCTGACTCTCTAATAATTTTTCTAATAAAAGATTTTTAATTGCCTTTATTTTAGTTGAGTACTAATGCTCTATTACTTGGCATTTCATGATTCTTCTAAGATAATGGCTGAATCCCAAAGTCATGTCTTTTCACAAAGTCTCCAAGAAACCATGAAGAAAGAGAAAAGGAAATAGCATTAGCCATAGCTTATGTTTAGATATAACTAGGGGGAGATGACTGCAAGTTTCAACTCACACAAATTGAGTAAATCAAAACTCAAAATAAGAACAACATTCTGAACCTTTCAAGAAAGTAGAGAATTATCAAAGATTGAACAGAGGAAAGAAGGATGAGAGGGGAATACCACTGTGAATGCAGTTTGAATCATGTCAGTCAGTGCTGTGTGAAGCTGATTATGAAAAAATCTGATAAAGAGTGCAATTAAATAAAAGGTAGGAACTTAGAATGTGCTTTGGACCAGAGAATGTGTCATTTTTGAGGAGAATAGTACCTCTATGAGATCAAGTAGCAGCATAGAAATAGGAGGTACTAACCAGAGGTTTTCTTGCAAGAAAAAAAGAGGAAGAATTTGATGAAAAAGAGCCAATGAAACAGGAAAATGCTCAGTTATTAATTAGACCATCTGTGAATATACATCCAAACCATAAGATTCAAAACAGACTCATATATAAAACCAAAAAACCTAATCAATAAATGGACTAAGGAACTGAACGGAAAATTCACAGAAGAATATATATAATCTATAACAAATATATGAAAAAATGTTCAACATCTCTAGCAATTAGAGCAACTTTGACTTGTATTTCTGTAAGATTTCATCTCACTCTAGTAAGAATGACAATTATCAAGTATACTAGCAACAATAAGTGTTGGCAAGGAAGTGGGGATTGCTGTTGGGATTGCAAATTAGTGCAACCACTCTGGAAAGCAGTATGGAGATTCCCTAGAAAACTTGGAATAGAAGCACCATTTATCCAGCTATCCCACTCCTCGGTCTGTACCCAAAGGACTTTAAATCAACATACGGTAGTGACACAACCACATCAATGTTTGTATCAGCTCAATCACAATAGCTAAAATATGGAACCAACAGAGATGCCCTTCAATAAATGAATGGATAAATAAACTGTAGAATGAATATATGAATATATGGATACACACACACACACACACACACACACACAAACACGATGGAATATTCAGCCTTAAAGAAGAGTGAATAATGGCATTTTCAGTTAAATGAATATAGTTGGAAAATATCATGCTAAGTGAAATAAGCCAGTCCCAAAAACCAAAGGCCAAATTATCTCTCTGATATGTTGATGCTAATCCCTAATGGGATGGGGTGGCAAGGGAAGATTGGAAGAACTTTGGATTGAGCAGAATGGTGTGAGGGTAGGGAAGTGGGTATTGGGGTGGAAAGATGGTGAGTGAAATGGACATTATTATCCTGTGTACATGTATGATTGCATGAATGGTGTGAATCTGCATCCTGTATAGCCAAAGAAATGAAAAGCTGTGCTTCATTTGTATATAATGAGTCATAATGCATTCTGCTGTCATGTATAACTAATTGCAACAAATTTAAAAAATAAAATTTTTTAAAAATAAGAGCTGACCAAACTAAGGAAATAATTTAAGGAAAGAATAACCATATCAATGATTCAGATTCATTACAATGTGCCCACAGGAAAGTAGGTACATTTGATAAAAGCAAAAAAAAAATAGTAATGAGAACAAAAAAGCTGAAAGAATAGAATGATCAAGAGCAATGCAGACAATCATGGAGAAAGGGACTGTTGTAATTGGAGTCCAAGAACAAGAACATCAAAAAATGTGATGATGGAAGTGAACTACAATTTAAATTGATGATCTAAGAAAATATCCCAGAAATAAAAGAAGACACGATTATACACACTGATAAATGTCTTCCATACACTGAAAAACTTGTTTTTGAAATGTATTCTAGTAAAATTAGTGTACTATAAGGATTAATTTTTATCTCCAGGTTTTTAAGACTTAAAAGGCCACTTAAAAAGAAAGGAGTACCAGCTCACCTCTGGAATTCTTGATAGCAATATACAAATCAAGACAATTGAAAAATGAATAAATGTTTTCAAGAAACGCTAGGGTAGAATGACTAAGATTTCATATCTAGTCAAATTTTCTTCAAAAAGTTATTCTTAGGGATCGATATTGGCCAAATTAAATTGTTATATTGTGTGCATGTATTAATGCATAACAACAAATTTCCATCATTATTCACAACTATAATGCACCAATAAAATCTCTGGAAAGAGAACAAAAGTTATGCTTAAGAACTGGATATGGAGATTACTGAAACACAGTAGGAATCCCAAGGACTTTGGGAAGCTAAGGAAGAACTATCATAAGTTATAGGGAAGCCTTAGGATCTTAGTGAGATCTTAAGCAATTTACCAAAACCTGATCCTAAAGTGAAAAATAAAAAGGCACTGGGGATATAGCTCAGTGGTAACGTGTCCTGGGTTTAATCTCCAGGACTACACTACACACACACACACACACACACACACACACACACACATATGGTTTGGGGTGTATATATTTGTGTCTGGCAAGTGGAGAGCTATCTCTCTGCTCTCTGATCATAATGTGAGCCACTTCCCTCTGCCACACTCTTCTGTCATGGTGTTCTGCCTCACCTCAAGCCCGGAGGAATGGAGCCTGTTGTCTATGGATTGAGACCTCTGAAGCTGTGAGCGAACAAATAAACTTTTTCTCCTCTACAATTGATCTGGTTGGGTCCTTTAGTCACAGCGGTGAAAAAGTTGACTAAAACAGAGCTCAATATATATATATATATATATATATATATATATATATATATATATATATATATATATATATATATATCACAATATATTCCTGAAGAAGAATCCACACTTTGGAGCTATCTACTCATTTTGCTAAAGGAATTTGTGACAAATACAATAGATAGTGAAAGTTAAAAATGTTCAGATGGATTAAAGTATGGAATAGGAGCATCGACTTTGGAACAGTGCTTGACAAAAAAATAGTACAACTAAAAAGGAAATGAGAGGAGACGGGAGAAAGTGTTAGTAGTAAAAGCTCATGAAATAGTATATCATTAGGATTTTGGAGTAAAAAATCACTAAATTACTATTTCAAGCTGAGAAATCAAGTAGGAGAATCTTAAGTAAAGAAAAAGAAGAATAAGGACAACATAAGTAAATATTATCCCAAAGTAATAATTAGGAAAAATACAAAGCTTTTTATCAAAAAAATAAAAAAAAGACTCCTGACCTCCATGAAGTGAGAACAGGAATCCTATGGGTTAAATAAGTTGTTCCAAGCCCTGCAGTACCTATCACAGAGGTGGTTGGGTATTTTTCATGACTCCAGGACACATACTCTACCCCCCACAATCAGTTGGCCTCTAATTTGAGAAGCAGGGCAGTATTAACTGCAGACCCATTTTATCTATCCTGGTTCTCAGGAAGGGTGTCCAGGCCACCATGACATTAGGCCAATGAGGTTCATGGGCACATACTTTGGACTCCATCTTGGACTGCTCCCTGTATGGGAACCTCCAGCCAAAGTTTAGGATGAATTTCTATATGGAAGAAGATGAAGGCCTTGTGGGAGTTTTGGTTGGAATTGTGGTCATTTGTGTGGTGGTTGTAAAAGATGACTGGGTCAACCTCAGCTTGAACTCTGTTGTGATTCCCATTAGAGACTCAGTTCTGGAACTGACCTCAGAGAAGTATTTCCATGAATAGTGTTGGGATTTGAGGAGGCCAAGCATGAGAGATGCCCTTGGAACCTAAGATCTAGGCCCAGGGTGGCTTTCTCCACTGCACTGAGAATCTCAGCCATGATGTCACATGATTTTCTTGTGAAAGCCTTGTCAGCCATAGTTGAGAGGCAAAACACACATGGACCTCACATTTTGCACCCCAATGGGCCTGGCTTCCTGTGACCTTTTGGCCACTCTTTCGAAAGACTTCCCTGTGTGAGTTGTACAGAGCTTTCTTTGAAAGAATATTCCTCACCAATTAATGGTTACTGAAAGAATCAAAAACTACAGTGCCACCTCCTTCATTCTTGAATGATGGTTAGACCAATAGCATGAAATATTTGAAATTCCCATGACCAGGAAGCACTGGAGAACTTTTGGATCTCTTTTTGCTCATCATGACTGAACCAGATAGTGCCTTTATTGACTAGAATTCATGAAAAAGGTTTAGAACAGAGATTCCATTGAGTTGGATTCTGCTGGGAACTGGGTTTGGAGTAGTGAAGTGCAGGTATGTGATAAAACATCTGTGGTGGGGCCATGTGGATCTGCCTTTGGCCTCCAAATGACATGTGACTGACATGGGGCAGCCATCAAACCCTTATATGTAAAGGCATCTTGTTGTGGGGAGAGGTTTTGGGGTGATGCTCAGAATCAGGTTACTATGCTCAAGTGGGAAAGATGTATGGGATAGCAACCCAGTTGGTGTTTTCTCCTTCAGACCATGACTCACCACCCATGACAGAACTTCCTCCAGTGCTGTGTCCCAGTTGATAGTCTTGTATTTCATGAAGCAACTACCAAATTCCCAGTGAAACTGAAAGAAAAGCCATTGGAGGATGACCCAATGGCTTCACAATTCACCCGGGGAAACATTAAACCCCCAGTGGACACCATTTATCTACAAAGAAAGGATTTAGCTCTGCTGCCTCAATTTCACTGGAAAATATTAAACCACGTTCTCCAGTTCACATAGATGCAAACCAGCTTTGATGGTCTCCCTACAAAGGAAGCTAATGCTCCTAACACGAACATATATTTCAAGAGCCCAAAGATCAGAGGCAGGTTGTCAAGAAGTCACTAGGACAGCACAGTGCCATATTTGTGGAATATTTACCCTTTCCCCTACTTTTGTAATCTCCTCTGCCACCTCCAGTTGTGAGCTCCTGAGGATTTTTCATTCCCGATATGTATTCACAGGTTTTCTTCCTCTTTTGCTCTAATTGTGTCTTGGGTGATGGTAATGTCAAGGCATTGTTCTGGATGACTGTGGGAAGTTTTTTGTGTAGCACATATTCGCATACACATTGGATACATTTTCCTATTTTCCATTCAACATATTGAATCTCTGACATTAACCCTTACCCTACTAGACTCTGACTACTAATCCTAACATTATGGATAAAAATAACCTAAATGAAAAGAAGTACAGGCAGTTTATAGGAGGCATGTTGTATACTTGGACTTTCCTTTTGCTTTATCAAGGGTATGTTATAAAACTAGTCATTTTTTTATTCTAATACTTCTCCATGAATTTTCAAAGTTAACACTGTGTAACTTTATAACTCCCTTTCTCTGTAGCCTGGGTCAGACTATATATATATTTACTCTTCACGTTTTTCCCAATATTAAATATATGTGTCATATGATACACTACCTTGATTCTTCAATGTTCATGTATGTGGATTTATAATCAACTTTTCACAAGATCATTCTCAGAAATATTCATTTTCCCGACATAGATATTCATTTCCTAGTACTCAAAACTAACTTCAGTGAATATTGAGTACTAATCCTAATATTTCTACTGTAACTGACCCCCTTTTAACATCATTGCAAGCATATTTATATGGGACATGATGTTTATTTTTACATTAATTTTCATTCAACATTGGTACCTTAGGATTTCTTCAGTATATATACTTCATAGGATATATCCTTTCATCTACAGGTTCACATATTTTTATGCATATGATTCACATTCAATCACTTCCTGCATTAGAACACATGTATTCCTCCATGTTTCTTTACTTGCTTTTTCATGAGACTTCTTTCATAACACAGTTTTCTATTTCTATAATCTTTTTCAAAGCAAAACTCACACACATTTCAGTATAAATAGTAACCCTAATACTAGCACAAGATGTATAACTAGTTGGAATGAATGTATGAATGTGAATACCAGATTTCCTGTATATTTTAAAATACCAATTCAATCCATTACTTACTATTGGAACCAGTTATATTATTCATTCCCAGTATGGTCTATTCATACATCATGTCTATATTCATAGACACAGGGTATACCTATTTGTATCCCCAAATACTAATTTAAGAGTTTCAAAACATGCTCCTAGACATAGTGGAAGAAATACTCATGTCACCTGATCTACATATCTCTTTCATCACAGTAATATTCTGGACACAAAATGCAAAGCTCACACTTATCTTATGATACTACCAAAGCCTAATTTTAATGAGAGCCTGGATAACTAAAACATCCATGTCTACATTGCCTAATGTGTTCAAATTTTAATCCTATTTGCGACTATATATTAGATTCCTTCTAAGATTATATATTCAACTGCCCGCATTTGAAAATATTTCTAATCCTATCACTTACTTTATACTTTGCCTTATCTCCTAACTTCTATATTGATATCTATTTTTCTACATATTTTCCCAAGTCCATTCTTGTGACTGACTCTTCAAGTGTGCTGACATTCACATTCACTCTCTAACAGAAACCCTATTGCAAAAGGACTTTTTGTCAAAATCCTAAACTCACTCATCTTCCTAAACCTACACTTCAATCCTACCTACTAACTATTTCTCAGGATTTCTCTTCTACATTCAAAAATCCAAGGTACCAGATTCTTTGCCATTGTATATTGATTAATATGATACATCTGTGCAGAACCTATTTCAAAACTATGTATCCATGTCAAGAGCCCAATGTCCTTCTGTGCTTCAAATCTTACCTAGATTTCTGTTTTCATACTTATATTTCACCTTACATTCTTATAAATATCAAAGTTTCTCAATACCAGTATTCATCCAGCAGAATGACTCCTAACCCATATTGAACATAATATTAACCCTAACCATACTCTGTTCCCTGTATCTCATTTCATTTAAGACCAGGTACAGAGTTTATCTTGAAATTCAGGTATGAAGAAGATCCTACACCTGCTGAAAACCTCAAAGATAGATGCAGAAATGATCCCTGGAGAAGATGTAGGCAACTATGTAGGATCTGAGAGGCCTAAAGTCATCTTTCATGGCAAACAACCTGTCAGGATGATGGGATCTGTTTGAATCAGCCTCTCTCTTCTCAATGCAGGCAAGATGGACCAAACCAGGCCTGTGTGGATAGCTGATCCTGGGGCGCCTATGGTATGTATACCTTTCTAACTTTTGAAAAGGTTACAGGAACATGGGGTAGCCACCATCTCATGGAACCCTTGGAAACCTCTGTTAGGACAAAGTGGTGGCCAAGGGAGTGACCTTCCTTGAAAAAGTGACCTCACCTCACTTCCTCTCTAACTTTGGATCCAGGTATCCAGGTACCCAGAGCCAGCCCCACTACCAGTGGGCTCACTTTTTTGGATTTACCAAGGACAGAGTCATTCTTCCTTGGCACCTACTGATGTGGGGATGGCCAAATGCCAGGAAAGCTCTGAAGAGGGGTCTTTTCTGAGAAATAAGGTACTGACTCATTGTTGGTTCCTGACAACTTCACAGTGTTGTCCAAGGAGACCAGAGCTGAGACAGGATAGGCCACTCCTGGGGAACACAGTGTCACCCATCAGTCAGAGGACACTTTGGATAGATGCAGACCAACTCAAGATGGTGTGTGTGTGTGTGTGTGTGTGTGTGTGTGTGTCCTTGTGGTTTTGTCTCATGTTCTAAGAATATGGAGGAAATATAAATTGTTTGGTTTGGAGTGGACTGTTTATTAGTGAGTCCTTTTGCTCAAGGCGAGTGTTTCTAGGTTGATGTATCCCAGTGTGTCTGTGGTCATAGAAAGTAGAAAAAAGAATGTATCATTGGATGTGTCCTGTGTAGTGGAAAGCTTTCCAGCACTCATCCTGGCCAATTTAGGAATGGACTGCTGCTTGCCTTGCAGATAGGCAACACCTACTATGGTCCTTATTTCCTGTGTTCTTCCTGAATTTTGGACACTCTCTGGAAGGGGCTTGTGGTTTTGCATCCAAGATATGTACCACCTTCAAGCTCTGTGACATGGCAATGGACTTGATTGCTGAAGAGAATGCCAAGCATCTCAGAAAACTCAGAAATCAGTGTGAGCAGTAAGGCTCTGAGTGGAGAAATCCTGCTTGGCTAGATAGCAACCCAAGTAGCATGATCAAGAGCTGTCAGTGCCCTAGTGTTAACCTTGTGGAAAAGTCTGCCCCAGGGCTTTTATCTTACCTATTGTTCTGTTCCTCTGAATGTCAGGAAAGTCTTTGCCTCAGGCCACCCCTTTGTGAAACCTCAAGAAAACAGTTTCAAAATGAGAATAAAGGGGCCTCACTGTGGCTCTTTGGTAAAGTGCTTTGTAAAGGGATGTGTCTGAATCAAACTCTTGGCCCTGTGTGAGGCTGTGCCTTAGATTCTCAGCACCCCATGAAACTAAATAAAGATACCATGAGTCTATCCAAAACTAAAATGACCAAAAGAACAGTAATTTTGGATGAAGTCTCTCACCTTCCTCTGGTAAGGCTCCTGACTCCATGAAGTGAGAACAGGGATCCTTTGGGTTAAATGAGTTGTTCCAAGCCCTGAAGTAGCTAGCACAATTGTGGTTGGGTTTTTTCATGACTCCAGGATACAAAGAATCTACCCCCGGCAGTCAGTAGGCCTCTAATTTGAGAAGCAGAGCAGTATTAACTGCAGGCCCATTTTATCTATCCTGGTTCTCAGAAAGGTTGTCCAGGCCACCATGACATTAGGCAAATGAGAGGCATGGGAGCTTACTTTGGACACCATCTAGGACTGCTCCCATATGGGAACTTCCAGAGAGAAGGTTATGATGAGTGTCTATATGGAAGAAGATGAGGACCATGTAGAAGTGTTTTTGTTGGAATTGTGGTCATTTGTGAGGTGGTTGGAAGAGATAACTGTGTCAATCTCAGCATGAACTCTGGTGTGATTCCCATTAGAGACTGAGTTCTGGAACTGACCTTAGGAAGTATTGCCATGAAGACTGTTGGTATTTGAGGAGGCCAAGCATGAGAGACACCCTTGGAAACTGAGATCTAGCTCATGGTGGCTTTCTCCACTGCACTGGGAATCTCAGCCATGATGTCACATGATTTTCTTTGAAAGCCTTGTCAGCCATAGTTGAGAGCCAAAACACACATGGACCTCACATTTTGCACCCCAATGGGCCTGGCTTCCTGTGACATTTTGGTCACTCTTTCAGAAGCCTTGCCTATGTGAGTTGTCCAGAGCTTTCATTGAACGGATATTCCTCACCACTTAATGGTTACTGAAAGAATCAAAACCCACAGAGCCACCTACTTCATCCTTGAATGATAGATGAATAACATGAAATATTTAAAATTCCCATAACCAGGAAGCACTGGAGAACCTTCCAATCTCCTGTTGCTCATCATGACTGAACCAGATAGTGCCTTTATTGACTGGAATTCATAAAAATGGTGTATAATAGAGATGTCATTGAGTTGGATTCTTCTGGGAACTGGGCCTGGAGCAGTGGAGTGCAGGTATGTGATAAAACATCTGTGATGGAGCCATGTGGATCTGCCATTGTCTTCCAAATGACATGTGACTGACATGGGGCAGCCATCAGACCCTTATATATAAAGGCATCTTTTTGTGGGGAGAGGTTTTGGGTGATGCTCAGAATCAGTTGCTATGCTCAAATGGGAAAGATGTATGGGATAGCAGCCCAGTTGGTTTTTTCTCTTGCAGACTCTGACTCACCACATGTGAGAGAACTCCTTCCCGCAATGTGTCCCAGTTTGTTGTAGGGACAAATGAGTCAAGGCATTGAACATAGCAGGAAACAGTTTTATTTGACTGCAGCCAGGTTCAGAGATCACAGCGATTGTTTGTAATCAATCAATTTTCTGAACCCTGGGTTTAGGGAGTTTCAGAGTTTTATACCCAGCATGTAAGGGGAGAGGCTTAGAAGTTCACAGTCTGCAGAAGTTCACATAAAAGCAGCTTTTTCTTTCACTGTTCTGGGCAAGTTAACTCTTTATGGACAACACCTGAGAATAGGAGAGCTTCTTCTCCCCTGCTTTTCTCCCCCTGCCAGCTGTTACCATGGAGCCCATTTGTAACTTATCTCAAAAATGTAGACACCTCTGTGAAGCCCAGCTCAAGGCCAGAGTCCTTGTTTGCACATTTCTTCAAAGTACTATACTGGATACGTTTGTGAAAAACTAGTAAAGGGGTGTCCAACACCTCGAGTGCTGGTATCTTCCCAGCCAGTGGCCAAGTAAACAGGGCAAGATGAAAATGGGAAGTTTATCTACATTGATCTCTTTTGCAGAGACTCTTTGGCTGAGGGTCCCCAAATCAGCCATAGAGAAGAGGGAATCTGTGGAGAAAGGGGGTGCCACTCCTTTGGGTCCCCTTCTTCCTCCAGGGAGATGTCTTTTCTGCTGTCCTTTAATAAAGCTTCAACTTTCCACTCTAAACTTGCCTTGGCCTACTTCTCTGGTGTTATACTTCAGCATTGTGGAAGCAAGGCCTCGTTACCAGTAAACAGCAGTAACAATAACAGTCAAAGTACAGATATAATGCCAAAAATAAAATCAACATTTAGAATTGAAGATAAAAATAATCTTTAGTGAAAAGAATTCCTTAATTTGATACTTATAAATAATAACAACTGTCTCCAGGGGGTAAATTTGTGACATATGCAGTCAAGGGGAGAAATAAAGAATGTGCAAAATGTATAAGACTTTACTCAGAAAATCCTGAGATTGCTACTCATTAGCATTTGTTTTATCTCAGTGAAGTTTAAAACATGAGTAAATATAAAATAAGGGAAATAAATGGATCATATGTATTAGGGACAAATACTTACCAGTAACTTATTTCTAAGAACACATTATGGTATGCCACTGTTTCCAAAATTGTTTTGTACTGAAGTAGGAGATTACTTGAAGCAAAGTGTTTGTTTCTCTTCTCGAAAGTGAGAAAATGATACACAAAACCAGGGTATTTGCTGTCCCCACCTTTTCTCTTTACTTAACAGTGTGAGTAGTAATACACATTAACACAACAAGAGAGTGAAGTCACTTTCCCAAACTATAAGATCTACTATTAGAAGCAAGGGTTTTGAGATCATAAAAAAATCATCTCTTCCTGTGGAAAATATTAAAAGTCTTTTCTCTTTATAAGGCTACTCTGAAAGTCATCATGGGACTTCTTCAGAGAAATAGAGTTGAATTAAGAACTTTACTTAATTCAATGGGACAAACAATGCCACTCTCACCTCCAAAATACGTACATTATGGTTATAAACATATAGATTTAAAACACCCTATACTTTCCCATGATTAATAGAGTTACTCTTTAACCATGTTACACACACACACACACACACACACACACACACACACACACACATTTGAAAACAGAAGAAAATAATTGAGGAAACATTTTCTTTCTGCACATGTCTATCTCTTTTTGTTTGCCAAAGTGTATTACTGAAATTTCTTTGTATAAATTCTGGCATTCTGGTCTCATGGAAATTGTAGGTTTCATTTTGTTCTGCTAAACTCTACAAATTTATTTCAGCAAGGTTTTGGCTGTATATCAGAAGGTGATAGAAGTCTAAAAGCTTAATTTAAGAGTGGTACCTTCAAGGTTAAAAAATAACACAAAAAGACTTATTCTTTATGAGTCAGTATCTTAAATTTCAACTGCACAAATGACAGACAAATTTGGGTGAGTGAAAACATTTCTTAAATACAGGCAGATATGTAATTATGAAACCTTTTAAAAAATTTTAAAGCAGTTGGAGAGCTATTTAGTCTGTATCTTAACATAAAAACTCCTAAATTGGGGGCTGGGGATATGGCTTAAGCAGTAGTGCGCTTGCCTTGCATGCGTGCGGCCCAGGTTCGATCCTCAGCATCACAAACAAAACAAAGATGTTGTGTCCACCCAAAAACTAAAAAAACATATTAAATATCCCTCTCTCTCTCTCTCTCTCTCTCTCTCTCTCTCTCTCTCTCTGTCTCTCTCTCTCTCTATGTCTCTCTCTCTCTCTTTAAAAAAATCTCCTAAATTGGTATTTTTTTCAGTGATTAAACTAAATTTCTTCATTCAGAAAACAAATGCTGAACATCTATCAGATGCTAGGATTTGCTGTAACTAGTTTTGTCATAAATGTCATCATTTAATTTTAGAGTCAGATAACATTGTGTTTTAAATCAAAATAGGAGTTCACACTCCACATACCAAAGCTTTGGAAAACAGCAGACTTCATATAAACAGAGGTCCTGTAAGTCTGTATTTCTTGGCATTGTGAGAGATCTGATGTGTGTGGGTGTTCACACCCATAATGACTGCATGTTTTTTTGAGTTATTGCATCTTCTTTTGAGGTATATCTGAAGTTAAATATGGTTACCTTTAAATTGATTTTTCCTAGAAAAAAATGTATTTTTATGTTCTGGCTCTTTGTATACTGTTTTAGTATCCTAATGAAAATTCTATATTCTCTGAAGCTTTTCTAGTTTAACACTTTTAATTTCTCCTTTAATCTTGTCTAAAACAAACAAAATTGAAAGTAGATCGTACAGAAAAGGAATTTTGAAATAATTTGGTAAATTTGAAAGTTTAACATGACTTTTTTGCCCTCTCTTAGATCCTCCCCAGTTAAAAAGATAATTTCAAGTCAAATAAGTTTTAAAGACTTATTGTTTATATACAAATTCATGAATTAAGTAGTAATAGATTTATCTTCATAAAATATGTCAGGTATACCTATAACTGGCTTACAGTGTAAAAGCATATTCAGAAATTCTTCTTTCAATATGTATCTTTTGGGGCTGGGGCTGAAGCTCAGCAGTACAGTGCTTGCCTAGCATGAGTGAGGTGCTGGGTTCAATCCTTAGCACCATAGATAAATAAAATAAAGATGTAAGAAATTTATCTTTTGTATTACTATAACCCCAAACTGGGATAAGAAATCTAAAACCTGTTATACAGTTTTTATGTTTCTTTTATGGTAATACTTTCAGCTTACCTTGGTGATCACTATGTATTTTACAAACAACTTAATAACCACTTTTGAACAAGAAAGGACCTAGTATTTCATCTAATAATGAAGACTAATATCCTTCAAGAGAAGAATGAAGAATATGTCTGTGTGTGTAGACACACACACACACACACACACACACACAATAGAGTATTAGCCATAACAATATATAGTCTATTGTCATGTATACCTAAAAAACATAAAAAAGTATATGTCCATTCAATATAGAAATCTGAACAAATTTAATTTATTAACAAGAGTGAATTTGAGTAAAATAACTTATAATCAGTTTCCATTTCATTGTTTAATGAATGTTATTGTTAAAAGTATAGCTGAGGGTCTAGCTCAGCACAAGCATATCACATTACCACAAAACCCTGGTTTGTTCCCAAGCATCAGAATAAAATCTATAAATGTATAAAAACATGTTTTAGGGCAGTAAAAAATGCCTCATTGGTGGAATACAAACTTTCCTGAGAGCAACTTATAAATCCTGAAATCTTTTTAAAGTTTCCCAACTTTAACCAAATAACTCTATATTAAATTTTTTTCAAAAGTAAACAGAAATATAGGAAATTATTTTTTCTTTTGTTCTCATTCCCATCTTTGGTACCAGGAATTGAACCCGCAGAAGATAAATCACATACCTATATCTCAAAGCCTTTTTCATTTTATTTTTAGTTGAAGACAGGGTCTCACTAATTTTCTAAGGAACTTGTTAAGTTGATGACACTTGCTTTAAACTTTTGATCCTTTTGTCTCTGTCTCCCAAGCTGCTGGAATTATAGGCACATGCCATGGTATCTGAGTAGAAAATGATTTTTTTCTAAATTTCTTGAAACATTAATTGTTTCAAGAAATTTTTTGAAACATTAATTGTAATAAAAAGTTAAAATATAAACAAATAACAATCCCATATTCTGTTTGTTAAATAAGTAGGTTTCTAACAGATGGGGTTCCATGGAGCCATTAAAATTGTGATGGGGAAAAATAAGCACTTAGTTTTTAGTAATCACATTTAATAATATGTTATCATATTTGTAAGAATTTTATAATTTATTCAAGTTTTCTCCCTTGCAAAGTGCTAACAGATAAGTCAGCAGTTAAAAAAAATCTCCTTTTTTCTACTGGAACAAAGGAAAGATTCCACCCATTCTTTCAATGAAGTATATAATACCCCAAATTGTTTCAATTATATATTTTCATGCTTAAACTCTGATACCCTTGTTTTTAAGCTCACAAATCTCATTTTCCAGTTGTGCATTTTTTTAACATATAGTGAACACTTTGTGCAGTGACTTTTTTGCGTTTTATTATTTTTTGAAGTAAAGAAACTGCTTTCTGGGTTTTGACCGGTTAACAAAATCTGTCAGAAATAAAAGAAGATAGAAGTAAAATACTTGACTAATTTACATATATGAATGCTGTATATTTCACATGCATTATTTATACACTAAACCAATGAGTGCATAAAACATGTGACACAATATGGTGTACTCTGCACATATAGCAGATGAGATTAGTCCCCTTTTATTATTTAGCTTAAAGTCTAATGGAGAAGACAGACACATAAAAAAGATCATTATAATTTCAGACAGATGATTTTAGAAAAGAGGTTTGTGATCTAATAGAGGAATCTGAGCTACAGAAAAGATTCCCTGAGGAAAATGAGAATAAACTGAGAAATGAATAGAAAACAAGTAGAATATAAAGAAGAGTATTCTTTCAAACATGAAAATTCAAGTTTTCCAACTTCCCTGTGGTCTCTGCATGTATTGTATAGAAATGAAAGGGACACTCCCTCTATAACCTGCTGCAGGACTTTGGTCTTAAGATAGGCAACTCCTTATCTTTCTTGATTTTTCATTATTCCCTGTTTATTAGGTTCATTTCTTTTTAGTTCTCTCTCAGAGCAACATTTTGTTTACTCTACCCGGATTCTGTGTGCTGCTTTCTGTTAGAGTCTGTAAACAAGTCAGGATGGCGCCTGGCAAATGTTAGAGTCTGTAAACAAGTCTGGATGGCGCCTGGCATTTTGCCAGATGGAGCGGCTTGTGAAGTAGCGCCAGCAAGCCATTAAGTGTGGAGATTCCTTATTGTTTGACTGCTGTATCAAGTTTATGTTAAGTAGACAAGCTATGTGGAATGTATAAATACCTCTGTTGTCCTACAATAAATGGCTTCCACTCCTGCTGTATCAATCTACACAAGTTGCTCGTCACCCCCCAGTTCTTTTGCTGCAGCTGGACATTCTTGAGAAATATAATTAATATTATGTTGCATTACATGTTTTAAACAATAGACCTACAGAATTCTTTAGTGTCCAAATATGAAACTTGGTTTGATAAGAGAGTGGGAATTATATGATGTTTAGCAGGAACAAACCCTTGGTGGGCTTACCTCATTTTGATCATCACAGTGTCACAGGATCTAAAGATCTTTTAGTAATTGTTTAACTGAGAGGAAATCCAGTTTAATAAAATGACAATGTAGGATTAAGAAATGTTTTTATCATACAGTTAGAAAGCAGCACACAGAATTTGGGTAGAGTAAACAACATTTTTCTCCAAGAGAGAACTAAAAAGTACACCAATGAAGAAAGATGACAGCAAAAAAAAAATGTACAGCACTTCCTGACTATTTTTCAGAGCTTGAGTCATATTGGCTCATGTGTGTTTTCTGGATAAAAAACAGGATCTGTGGGGGGGGGGACCTAGAGCAGCACTGTAGAGAGCCTCAGACCAAATGAAACCCAGAATTTTGGCTTTTAGAATTGTAAATGAATTTATGGGATGTCACCAGCCATCCATGGGCTTTGTGTGTGAGCTATGCACATTGGAATATATGAGGAAAACTGGTCTGAAATTGCTGCCTGATTGGGCTCTGCAATGTATGTGTGTCTTCTCACTCTCCCTGCCTGTGATCCCCACACAGCACCTGAGATGGGTGTGATTTTCCAAGATTTCAAATGCTGACCAACACATCACCAAGCAAGACTTCACACTCTGCAACCTGACCCCTTGCCTTATTTGGGTGAAATATTCTATAACTGGCTTCCCCCCAATAAATAGGTGGATTTCAGGCATGCTCTCTTTTGCATGCCTCTCTTAATTTTGTCTGGCTCCCTTTTATGAGCTGAGGTTGATGAGGAGCCATCCTGACACTCATAGAAAAGTATTTTCTGTGTCTGTGTAGTTATTTAGTGTCAGGACAATTCACCTTAAGTGATAATAATTCTGTCACACGTCAGGACAATAGGAGAAATATTCTGATGCAGTGTTAGAGGAAAATTACATGGTGTAAACAAAGGGAAGCTCCTCTCTACGAACCTGAGAAGAAGAATTCTACCAACCCCATTAATTATTAGAGGATACAGTAAACACTTACTCACCTACATTGTTGGTGAGTCTGAAAATAAGAACTTCCACTCTGGGAAGCAGTGTGGAGTTTCCTCAAGATATCTAGGAATACAACCACCTCAACCCCAAGTCATACTAAACCTTGATATTTATCATGAGGAACTAAAAATCAGTTTATAAGTAATTTAGACACATCAACATCACTGTTTATAGCAGTGCAATTTACAGTACACAAGTTATACAACAAGCCCAGTGAAATGAATGGACTAAAAATTTCTGCTAGGAGCATCAGGGTGCTGGAAAGAAGCAATATTTTCTCAGGGTCATTTTTCTAGTTATTTATCATAGGAGATAAAAATCCCCAGAATTTTTTAAAAATATTTTCAAGATTTTACTGTATCATTAATTCAGTGGCTTTGGAGGCATATCCCAACACTATTCTGATTGGTTTTTAGAGAGAAAATGAGTGGCAGAGACACTGAAAGCTCTGGGCAGCCACAGCATGTCTTGTGGTCTATGGAAGAACTAGAAAAACCCAGTGCACTTTCATTCTGATGTAGGTGTTTGCAGTTATGTGAAACATTCAGGAATGGATGTTTCTGGTATAAAACTCACACCATGCATCACCATATATGTGAGCAGATATCCCAGGTAAAGTCAACCCACCATGATCAGTGGCTTTTGGAATATTTGCTCCCATTTCTGCCACAGAGGTGTTTCTAAGCTCTTCCCTTAAAAGAAAAGAGTGATTGCAATAGACTCATGTGGTCCACCTCCTTTTGGAAGTATCTCTCTGTGTGAAACATCAAAAAGAACTGCCTGTCTTGTTTCACTGAGAGGAAATCCAGTTTAATAAAAATGACAAAGTAGGGTGAAGAAATGTTTCTATCATACTGTTAGAAAGCAGCACACAGAATCCAGGTAAAGTTCTCCTCACAGGATGGCAGCTCCTCTACCTGATACTAGGGGTTTATGACAGAGACTGAAGGGAATGTGCTGAATACTCTCATTAGCAAAAGGTTTGTTGTGCCAACTAGACAATCTATACAATAGAGGCCAACAGGGACACTGCACATTTCAAATAGGTACTTTGAGAATAGTGGTTGTGAGGTACAAAACCTGTGTAGTAATTCAAGAGACAGAAGGATCCAGGAGACCTGGGGCAAGTTCTGGTGAGAAGGTAGTTTCTTGCATTTTCCAGAACAAAGCACAGATTCCATCAACAAACCTCATCTACCATGCTCTAAGAAAGTGTCAGAAAACCCCTCAAGACACTGGGAATCTTGCATACCCCTGAGATAACTTACTGCAGGAGTCTCCAGCTGGGGTATGACAGGCCAGTCCCCAGACACCATGGTGAAAGGGTTTATCAGAGAGACATACTCCATCTCTGAGTGAAAAAAAAAATTACTGAGGGTGAGTTTTCATCTGCACTTGAAATCTTCCCTAAGAGCCCTCTGCAAGTATCTGGGCATAACCGAGAGAAGATCAGCTTGTGTACTTCACCATCACATCACTACCAGATTAGGTGTGTTTCAGCTGGAAAGACCAGGAAAGGGTTGGCCTACATCTTCCTTGAAGCAATCACACCATGGTTTTGGTTTCTATAATTGAAGATTCTGAACAGAAATTCCCCAATTTTATTAACAAGGAAAAATTTTATGCTTTTCTTGCTGCTCTGGGATGATGTGTGAGTCATTGTGTAAGGGGTTTTCTCATTATTTCTTTCTTCATGTTCCATCTCATTTTCTAAGATTTTGTATTATTTCTTGTATGTTTTCCCCTAAATCACCTCTTCTTGTCACTTCAAATCCAATACTTTCTCGGTTTTGTTTCTTTTTTTCCTTGTTTCCTCCTATAGCTATTTTTAGTGACATCAGTTTTATTCTTTTTTCTTATTGAATTGCACCCAAATAATTTTATGAACACTACTGCCTATTTTTTTCAGCCAGGTGTATACCGCTATTTTGCACCATAACTCACCAGTTTGTGGACTTATAAAGATCACTTTTAAACAAGCAATTTCTGAATAAGTGATATGTGTTCTGCTTTAAATTGTCATTCTTACTGGAGCTTATTCTCCACTCTTAGAAAGGTCCTGGTGAAAAAAACTAGCAAATCAGTCATGTCAAGTTGGGTAGTTGATGCTAAGATATCACCCCTGCCCAGGGTGCTTTCCAAAGGGAAAGCTTTGCATTAAAGGACACACAAATATACTAGGAAGAGAAATACATGACAATGCATAAAATACATCGACCTTACTAACACAGACAACATAAAAAAATGCAAAAAAACACATCAAATTTCTTAATTCCCCAATAACAGCATTCAAAGACTTCTTTTCCTATCCTTCACTAAAGAAGTTGGATACAAATGTTTAATAATATTGACTGCTTTATGGTATGGAAAGAAAAAAAATTAGGGAGTTCCTCCTTTTACCCAAAAGCAATGGTTCATTCTGGGAGGATTTAATTTCCTTAATGGGCCATTGTGTATCTTATTTGAGGGTACAATTTGAATTGAAGGAAACACTGATATTTAGGCTATATGAAAATCTTTCACTTTGGAATGAAAACTTGTTCATATTTAACTAAAACTGAGCCACTGGGATAAATCATCTTTACCATAAATGCATTGAATTACAATCACCAATATATATGTTCATTAATTAAAATCAGTATTCACAGGGCTGGGGATGTGGCTCAAGCGGTAGCGTGCTCGCCTGGCATGCATGCGGCCCAGGTTTGATCCTCAGCACCACATACAAACAATGATGTTGTGTCTCCCAAAAACTAAAAAATAAATATTAAAAAAATTCTCTCTCTCTCTCTTTCTCTCTCTCTCTCTCTCTCTCTCACTCCCTCCCTCCCTCCCTCCCTGTCTCTATCACTCTCTCTTTAAAAAAAATTTTAAAAAAGGGTATTCACAAATCCACCTAACTTTAACTTCTTTATCATTTAAGGGGGTTAGAAAAATGGAAGTCCAAAAAATATTCAGAAAAAAATTCTGCCTCAATCACAAGGATAATGTATACCTACATGTTATGCTGAATTCTAATGCCATTTTCAGATACATAATCAGTTAAATATTTTTAGGCTTGAAAATCATCTTTAGATTTCAAAACACTGTTATGAAAGATAATTGAATTTGCCTGTATTTACTTACTTAAAACAAGGAATACAGGGGGAAATCAGAAATTTAAATATATGTATAAACACACCTGTGGCTGCTTATTTTTGGTGTCATCAAGACCTTCCTTCTCTTCTTCAGATGATGAGAACCAAAAAGGTTCAGCTGTAAAGTGTATGTAGATTTACTTAAACTACTTAGAACATTTAGAGAGAATGATTGTCTGTCAAAAATAAAAAGTAATAATCAGCTTGAATTTTAGGTGATATTAGTTTCTAACTCTTTATTGGTGAGGTATACTTGTGTGTACTCAGTGATTTAACCTCAGGAATATTGCAACATTGGCAAATGCTCTTCCAAAGTTTTATATTTATTTATTTTTGGACTGTTACACAAGGTTTCAAATGACATTTTCAAAGTGTTTGTACTGGCATGGGACTTGCCATGCTCTTGTCTCAGTCTCCCAGGTAGCTGTGTTTGTGACTCACTGTACCAAGCAGATACTGAGTATTTCAGGGAATGATTTTAGTGATATAAAACTTTAACATTTTACTTGGGGGGGGGGGACACTACATATCACCAGGTTTAAGACACAAAAATATCTCAAAGTTATGTGTCCATCTTATAAAATGCTGCAACTCATAAACATCAAACCTGCTGCTGTTTGCAACAATCCTGGTCTCCTGCGTACCTGGGCAGCACCTTGACCTCTGCATGACCTGCCTCCTCTGTGTGACTGAGGAGTGAACAGACAGGTTCCATTATTTAAAATAGTAACCTGTTATATTTTATTCACCGTATGGTCTATTCATGCATCATCTCTATATACATAAACCCAGGGTACACCTATTTTTATCCCCAAACTCTAAATGATAGGGTTTCAAAACATGCTCCCAGAAATGGTGGAAGAAATACGCATGTCACCTGCTCTATGTATTCCTTTCATCACATCATCTTCTGGACACACAATGCAAAACTCACACTTATCTTATTCTTCTACCAAAGCCTCATTTTAATCAGAGCATGAATTACTAAAATCATCTACATCTGCATTGCCTATTGTTTTCAAATCTCAATCCTATGGTGAGTATACACTTGTTTCTTTCGAAGATAGTGTGTTCATCCACCCCCCTGTTGAAAATATCCCTGATCTTCTCACTCATTTTGTACTTTGCCTCTTCTCCTAACATCCTTATTGATATCTATTTCCCCAAGTGCCTTGTTGTGACTGACTCTTCATGTGTGCTGACATTCCCATTTATACTTTAATAGAAATTCATTGGATTGCAAAAAGGGCCTTTGGTCCAAATCCTAAACTCACTCTTTTGCCTTACCCTACACTGGAATCCTGCCTGCTATCTCTATTTTACTGCAAGTTCTCTTTTACATTCAGTAGTCCCAGGTACAAGACCTTAGGCCATTGTCTATGGATTTAGAGGATTCATCTCTGCAGAACATAATTCAAAACTATGTATCCAAATCAAGGGCCCAACAAACTTGTGTGCTTCAGATCTTACCTAGTTTTCTATTTTCATACTTACATTTCACCTTACATTCGTATAAATATCCCAGTTGCCCAATACCCGTATTCATCCAGCAGAATGACTCCTAACCCAAATCGAACATGATATGACCCTTAACCATACTCTGTTCCCTCAATCTATTTTCACATAACAGCAGGTCCTGAGTTGATCTTGCCATACAGGTATGTAGGGAATCCTCCAGCTGCTGAGAAGCTCAAGGGTAGATGCAAAAATGATCCCTGGAGAAAATGTAGGCAGCTAGGTAGGACCTGTGAGGTCTAAAGTCATCTTCCATGGCCAACAACCCAGTCAGGATGAAGGGATGAGGCTGAATCAGCCTCTCTCTTCTCAATTCAGGGAAGCTGGGCACAATCAGGTCTGTGTGGATTGCTGATCCCGGGCTCCTAGGGTATATAGACCTTTATGTCTTGTGAAAATGTCACAGGGAGGTGGGGCAGCCTCCATCTCATGGGACCCTTGGAAACAACTGTTAGGACAAAGTGGTTGCCAAGGCAGTGACCTCATTCACTTCCCTGAAGGAAGTGACCTCACCTCACTTCCTTGGTGATGGAACTCTCTGAACTTGGGATCCAGGAGGTGAGGCATCCAGAGGCACTTCCACTCCCAGTGGGCTCACTTGCTTGTCTGTACCAAGGCCAGAGTCATTCTTTGTTGGTACCTAGTGATGTGTGGATAGCCAAATGCCTTGAATGGTCTCAACAGGGGCCTTTCCTGAGAAAATAGTGTTGGCTCATTGCTGGCTCCTGAAAACTACACAGAAATGGCCAAGGAGAACACAGCTGAGACAGGACAGGCCACTGGTGGGGAACATATTTTCACCCATCAGTCAGAGGACAGGGTGGATACAAGCAGACCAAATACAGGGGTGGTTTGTGTGTCTCAGTGGGTGTGTGATTCAATTTGTCGTTTTTTCTCATGTTCTGAGAACATGAAGGAAAATCGTTTTTTGTTGTTGTTGTTCTTGTTGGTGGTTAACTAGTGAGTCTTTTTATGTCAGTGGATCCCACTGGGTTTGTGGTTAAAGAGAGTAGAGAGAAGAATGCAGCCGTGAATGTGTCCTGTCTAGTGGAAATCTTTGCAGGACTCCTCATGGCCAATTGATGAATGGACTGCTGCTTGCCTTGCAGATGGGCAACACCTACCAAGATCCTAAGTTCCTGTATTCTTCCTGAATTTTGGCCACTCTCTGAAGGGGTTCGTGGTTTTGTGTCCAAGATGTGTACCACATTCAAGCTCTGTGACATGGCCATGGACTGGATTGCTGAAGGGCATGCCAAGCATCTCAGAAAACTCAAAAATTAGCATGACTGGTAAGGATCTCTCTGGAGAATCCCCGCTTGGATAGATAGTAACCCAAGTTGCATGATTAGGAGCTGTCAGTGCCACAGTGTTAAATTAAAGAAAAGTTTTTCTCTAGGCTTCTTTCTTCCCTATTGTTCTTTTCCCCTGAATGTCAGGGAGGTGTTTGCCTTAGGGTACTCCTTTGGAACTCCTTAAAAAAACAGTTTCAAATGGAAATGAAGAGGCCTAATCTGTGCCTTTTAAGTAAAGTGCTATGTAAAAGCTGTATGTGATTCAGACTCTTGGCCCTGTGTGTGGCTTTGAATTACATTCTCAGCACCCCAGGAAACTCAAGAAAAATCACATGTGTTCAACCAAATCCAAAATAATGAAAAACAAGTGTACTATTAGATGAAGTCTCTTGCCTTCCTCTGGTGTGCCCTAAGGCAAACACCTCCTAAGGAGTGCCCTAAGGCAAACACCTCCCTGACATTCAGAGGAAAAGAACAATAGGGAAGAAAGAAGCCTGGAGAAAAACTTTTCTTTAATTTAACACTGTGGCACTGACAGCTCCTAATCATGCAACTTGGGTTACTATCTATCCAAGCGGGGATTCTCCAGAGAGATCCTTACCAGTCATGCTAATTTTTGAGTTTTCTGAGATGCTTGGCATGCCCTTCAGCAATCCAGTCCATGGCCATGTCACAGAGCTTGAATGTGGTACACATCTTGGACACAAAACCACGAACCCCTTCAGAGAGTGGCCAAAATTCAGGAAGAATACAGGAACTTAGGATCTTGGTAGGTGTTGCCCATCTGCAAGGCAAGCAGCAGTCCATTCATCAATTGGCCATGAGGAGTCCTGCAAAGATTTCCACTAGACAGGACACATTCACGGCTGCATTCTTCTCTCTACTCTCTTTAACCACAAACCCAGTGGGATCCACTGACATAAAAAGACTCACTAGTTAACCACCAACAAGAACAACAACAACAAAAAACGATTTTCCTTCATGTTCTCAGAACATGAGAAAAAACGACAAATTGAATCACACACCCACTGAGACACACAAACCACCCCTGTATTTGGTCTGCTTGTATCCACCCTGTCCTCTGACTGATGGGTGAAAATATGTTCCCCACCAGTGGCCTGTCCTGTCTCAGCTGTGTTCTCCTTGGCCATTTCTGTGTAGTTTTCAGGAGCCAGCAATGAGCCAACACTATTTTCTCAGGAAAGGCCCCTGTTGAGACCATTCAAGGCATTTGGCTATCCACACATCACTAGGTACCAACAAAGAATGACTCTGGCCTTGGTACAGACAAGCAAGTGAGCCCACTGGGAGTGGAAGTGCCTCTGGATGCCTCACCTCCTGGATCCCAAGTTCAGAGAGTTCCATCACCAAGGAAGTGAGGTGAGGTCACTTCCTTCAGGGAAGTGAATGAGGTCACTGCCTTGGCAACCACTTTGTCCTAACAGTTGTTTCCAAGGGTCCCATGAGATGGAGGCTGCCCCACCTCCCTGTGACATTTTCACAAGACATAAAGGTCTATATACCCTAGGAGCCCGGGATCAGCAATCCACACAGACCTGATTGTGCCCAGCTTCCCTGAATTGAGAAGAGAGAGGCTGATTCAGCCTCATCCCTTCATCCTGACTGGGTTGTTGGCCATGGAAGATGACTTTAGACCTCACAGGTCCTACCTAGCTGCCTACATTTTCTCCAGGGATCATTTTTGCATCTACCCTTGAGCTTCTCAGCAGCTGGAGGATTCCCTACATACCTGTATGGCAAGATCAACTCAGGACCTGCTGTTATGTGAAAATAGATTGAGGGAACAGAGTATGGTTAAGGGTCATATCATGTTCGATTTGGGTTAGGAGTCATTCTGCTGGATGAATACGGGTATTGGGCAACTGGGATATTTATACGAATGTAAGGTGAAATGTAAGTATGAAAATAGAAAACTAGGTAAGATCTGAAGCACACAAGTTTGTTGGGCCCTTGATTTGGATACATAGTTTTGAATTATGTTCTGCAGAGATGAATCCTCTAAATCCATAGACAATGGCCTAAGGTCTTGTACCTGGGACTACTGAATGTAAAAGAGAACTTGCAGTAAAATAGAGATAGCAGGCAGGATTCCAGTGTAGGGTAAGGCAAAAGAGTGAGTTTAGGATTTGGACCAAAGGCCCTTTTTGCAATCCAATGAATTTCTATTAAAGTATAAATGGGAATGTCAGCACACATGAAGAGTCAGTCACAACAAGGCACTTGGGGAAATAGATATCAATAAGGATGTTAGGAGAAGAGGCAAAGTACAAAATGAGTGAGAAGATCAGGGATATTTTCAACAGGGGGGTGGATGAACACACTATCTTCGAAAGAAACAAGTGTATACTCACCATAGGATTGAGATTTGAAAACAATAGGCAATGCAGATGTAGATGATTTTAGTAATTCATGCTCTGATTAAAATGAGGCTTTGGTAGAAGAATAAGATAAGTGTGAGTTTTGCATTGTGTGTCCAGAAGATGATGTGATGAAAGGAATACATAGAGCAGGTGACATGCGTATTTCTTCCACCATTTCTGGGAGCATGTTTTGAAACCCTATCATTTAGAGTTTGGGGATAAAAATAGGTGTACCCTGGGTTTATGTATATAGAGATGATGCATGAATAGACCATACGGTGAATAAAATATAACAGGTTACTATTTTAAATAATGGAACCTGTCTGTTCACTCCTCAGTCACACAGAGGAGGCAGGTCATGCAGAGGTCAAGGTGCTGCCCAGGTACGCAGGAGACCAGGATTGTTGCAAACAGCAGCAGGTTTGATGTTTATGAGTTGCAGCATTTTATAAGATGGACACATAACTTTGAGATATTTTTGTGTCTTAAACCTGGTGATATGTAGTGTCCCCCCCCCCAAGTAAAATGTTAAAGTTTTATATCACTAAAATCATTCCCTGAAATACTCAGTATCTGCTTGGTACAGTGAGTCACAAACACAGCTACCTGGGAGACTGAGACAAGAGCATGGCAAGTCCCATGCCAGTACAAACACTTTGAAAATGTCATTTGAAACCTTGTGTAACAGTCCAAAAATAAATAAATATAAAACTTTGGAAGAGCATTTGCCAATGTTGCAATATTCCTGAGGTTAAATCACTGAGTACACACAAGTATACCTCACCAATAAAGAGTTAGAAACTAATATCACCTAAAATTCAAGCTGATTATTACTTTTTATTTTTGACAGACAATCATTCTCTCTAAATGTTCTAAGTAGTTTAAGTAAATCTACATACACTTTACAGCTGAACCTTTTTGGTTCTCATCATCTGAAGAAGAGAAGGAAGGTCTTGATGACACCAAAAATAAGCAGCCACAGGTGTGTTTATACATATATTTAAATTTCTGATTTCCCCCTGTATTCCTTGTTTTAAGTAAGTAAATACAGGCAAATTCAATTATCTTTCATAACAGTGTTTTGAAATCTAAAGATGATTTTCAAGCCTAAAAATATTTAACTGATTATGTATCTGAAAATGGCATTAGAATTCAGCATAACATGTAGGTATACATTATCCTTGTGATTGAGGCAGAATTTTTTTCTGAATATTTTTTGGACTTCCATTTTTCTAACCCCCTTAAATGATAAAGAAGTTAAAGTTAGGTGGATTTGTGAATACCCTTTTTTAAAATTTTTTTTAAAGAGAGAGTGATAGAGACCGGGAGGGAAGGAGGGAGGGAGGGAGGGAGAGAGAAAGAGAGAGAGAGAGAGAGAGAGAAACCTCCTTGCAGATTTCTATGTGCCTTTACTTCTGCTCAGGCCAACTCTTGATTTCCTTGAGTCAACATAGGTTATTTTTTTCCTCTTCACAGTAAACCATGTCTACTCTACTTGTAAACACACTGCTGAAGCTAGGAGTGTAGCTCAGTGGTAGTGCACCTGCCTAATATGCATGTGGCCCTGGGTTCCACCCCAGCACCAAAAGCAAAACCAAAAATGTAGGTTTGTAGCAAATGATTTGTTTCTCTAGCTCTTCCCCTCACCTGATAGATCTTAAGTGACCATTTCAGCTTGACAACTATTTCAATTCTGACCTAGGCTATCTTTACACACACACACACACACACACACATACACACACACACACACACACATACATTTAAGAAGAAAAATGGCCCTTGAAAAATGTTGTTCAGATTGACAAGAATACTAATTCAGAGCTTAACTATAAAATGGTCATTATTCATTCACTCAAGGCTATATTGAGTGCCTTTGATTTTGGACATTATGTTAAATATGTTTGTTAAATTCAATGTTTCAAATAGCTTAGTGGTTTGGCCATAGGAAACATTCCTGACATACTGAAGGCCAGACTTGTAAAACACTGAAAATCAATTAAGACAACTTATCTACATTTAGTCTTTCAGGTCATAAAGATATTAGATACTATAAAATAATCCACGATTTCATAGCTTTCAACATTCAGTCATCAAAAGATTCTCAGACTCTGGGGGTGATTTTGGAGACTAAGCCTCTCATCCAGGACAAGAACTTCAACAACCAATCATCTTTTCCTGAACTCTCTTACTGATAGAGGGACCTGGTTCTACTGATAGTTGCTGAGTTGAAAGCTACCCTTCTGAAGCCTTAACTCCTTGGTCCTAATTCTGCTCTCTGAGCAAAACAGAACATAAGCCTCTAAGTATTGAAATACAGGTATTGGCCTAAATTGTTTTTGTATTAGTGAATAGTCAAAAATTCCTTTGAGAAAGGATATATACTAACTAGCAACATATGAAAATGCTAATTTCCCTCATCTCCTTATAGAATAAATCAGAAGGCTATAAAACTGCTATCAAAAACTCATATTCATACAAGGAAACATGATTTCTATAGATTCAGACTATGAGCTTTGGTGGTAGATGGTCCAGGTTCAGTTCTCTCCTTTGTCAATGATAATCTACATGTCCTGAAGTCAGTTACTTAACCGTCCTTGACTTCAGTTTCCTCATCTGTTAAATAGGCTCATAACACTTCTGAGATTATTGTAAGATCTAATGAGATGATGTACAGAATGCCTCAACATTTGCCCTCTATATGCACAGTACTCAGAAAATGGTAACTCTTGTCAAGACACTTCTTATTTTGTAGAACCCTTATGCGGCCATTCTTACTTTTGTTTCCCACAATGACTTTGCATATTGGTGCCATTAAACGTGTTGTATAGAAGAGGCAAGTGAGTTTTTGAGAGTTTGCTTGAGTCATACATATAGCCAGTGGCTCACCTTCAATAAGAAGTTACCTTTTCGGAGTCCCACATTTGATCATGTGAGATCTTAGGGCAATTCGAACTCCAAGTAAACTCCTGACAAAAGCCATTCTACAGAGAGCAGGGTCTCTGGGGGAGAACCTTTTGGATGAGACAGGCCATGGAATCTGATTAAGATTGGTCAGAAACAGTTCAAAATTCAATTCCAAGATTGGTGGAATTTTGAAAGTGATACTGAGACAGGATAGACTGCTATCATTTTTATTCCCTGTATTTTATCTCCAGCATTATAAATCATACAGGATTGATAGCATGGTTTGTGGTCTAGATTAATGATTTCCAAGGTTTCCCTCAACATGAAGGGCTATAAAAGCTTTGTGAAAGTACAGGAGAGGAATTCTTTTAAGAACACATGTTTAGTCAGCAATTTCCTGACTGTCTCCTCATACTTGAATCTTTTTTTTTTAATCATATCTATTTTTCCTTGAGGAATTTGTCCCTTTTTTCATTCAACAATTTAACCTTTGGAAGAATGATATAAGCAACCATAAAGTAGTTCTTAATTCTGAAACTAGATTCCCCATTAATGGTTTTATGAGTGTAAAAGTGCAAAAAAAAAATAAAACACTAATCATGTTACAGTAGTAATTTTTAAAGGGAATGAATCAGATTGAATACAAAAATAGTTTTAGTGTGTTTTAAATTCTGGCAGTTGACGAAACTGTGGGGATCCCATACAGGGTCACCGAGGACTTGGTTTCCCCAATCCATCAAGTGCCTTGAAACCCAGGGACTTTACTTGCTTGCTTTTAGATATCTCAAATATTGCTTTCAGATGTATCAATCATAACTTGGGTATTTAAAATATGTTAAGTCATTGACTTGGGTTCACAAAAAGTAAGGCAGGACTTCTTAGGAAAGAGAAAAGAAATGGGAAAGGTTGAGAAAGTGGAGGACACAAGGGGGCATCCTACGGGGGCAAGAAACTTGGTGGAGGGGAAGATGTTGGATTAAACAGTCCCACTAGCCCAAAGCAGGGATAGAGAAACAGGTAAGGAAAGAGGGACCAGGGCTAGCGGGTGGGAAAGGGAGGTAAATAGAGGTATGTTGTTGTAGGACAGGAAATTCACAAATTGGGTGCTAAGCATAAGAAAGGTTGTAGAGTTAAAGATTTCTAATCATCTTCTATAATATTAAATAAAATGGAACAAAATATAATTTCTGAAATTTTCAATTTAAGTTCAGTATTTTGAGAGCATTAATACAACTTCAGCATGGGGCTTTAAGCCTGCTGTATGATTCATGCCCTAAAACACAGCTTAGTCATTCAGAAGAGGATCACCCACTATGAGGACCTTGGGTGCCAGCCTTCCATTTCACAGGCTTTGCAGGAAGCCAGGTCTGCAGTTGCTCCTCCCTATCAGTGTGAGCCCAGTGTAGCTTGGGAGACTAATAGGGCTACAAAGGATCCCTGCAGTGCATTTGAAAGTCAGATAGAAGAGCTACTCTCTTAGCATATTTCAAGTATATAACATGTAATATTAACTGTGCTATGTATTACATCTCCATAACTTACTCATCTTGTAACTGAAAGTTTGCCCTCTGACCAACATCTTCCCATTTCTTCCCACCACTTGTACTCTCTGCTTCTATGAGTTTTAACTCTTTTTAGATCACACTCTGACACACACATCATGATAACCATTTGAGGTGACAAATGTTAATAAACTTAACTGTGGTAATCATTTTACAGTGTATACGTATACCATATCATCAGGTTGTATATCTCCAATATATGAAATTTTTATTTGTCAATTATATGTCAATAAATCTGGGGATCAGGGAAAGCAGAGATGTTTTTAGACCTTTGGTGTTTCAATTTGTCCTTGTCACTTACACAGAAAAACAAAGACCGATTTTAATCACATGATTATTTTTGTTCACTGAGACCACAGACTTATGCTCTTGAGCAAACAACAGGCCAGAAGTTCAGGGTTTTCGGTGCACTTTTCCAATTCTTTTAGAAAAGTCCTAAGGAAATAAAAAACATAAGGATGTCTTGATTGCTACATGTGTGGGATTCAAATTGTTTAAGGTAGAACCACATAAATTTTAAGAAGTGTCTAAAAAATGATATTCTCTAGGCTTTATTGCTGCTGACCATCTTCTACACATTCATGAGGGGAAAAAAATGTACTCTGAGGCATTACTTATGATGACCATGAAACCACCACAGCTGTTCTGGTCATTCCGAGCATCAGCTGTGGACAGATGGGATACGCTGATGCTTCATGATGGTAATGTTCATTGCATCTGCCACTGCTCCTGCGGCCACTGCTTCTATCAACTATCACCCAGGCATAACCAAGTGCTTCACAAACAAACATTTCATTTAATTCTTTACCAAACTCTGCAAGACAAGGTTTCATCAGTGTGAAACCTGAGGCTCAAAGAGGCTGAATTACTTCTTTTGGGAAAGTAGCAGCCATGGGATTTCATTTTAGTTTAGTGTCTGACCAATGGACAAAGAATGAGGTTAGGAGATAACTATGGTTCAATTTGCCCAGCAATCTTTCCTCCTCCATTAATCAGGTAAAAGGACTTCAGAGGGTAAAGTAGTCAAGGAGCTGCAGTTCACTCATGTTTGAAATGGGAAGGTTGGAAGTGTCTTCTCTTTTCTTTCCCTAAAACTCAACATCCAAGCAACACTGGGCTAGAGGGACAATTTATTTGGCCAGTTAACATTTTCTAGCACCCCGTGCCATCCTATGTTAATGGGCATGTGGGTGTGTATCTTGGTCATCTTTGTATTCCCAATGCTGAACACAGGGCCTGGTATAGAATAAGTGCTCAAAAAATGCTGATGCATGAATAAATAAACAAGCAAAGGAACACAGCTAGTACAGCACTAATGCCTGACACCGAGGACATAGGCCAATGGTGTCTTTCCCCTTCCTTATTCCTCAGGGATCCCATGGAGCTTCTCTCCCCCTTGCATGCCCATCCCACTCCAATCTAATCCACAGACTCCAAATCACTTGCTCAGGCTTGACCTATGAAAACACTTTCAGCTCCAAATTCCATCAGTCCGATTTTTGCTCTTCTTTAATTTTCATTTCTTCCCCATAATGTGAATTATTATGTACCTGCTATGAAATTCATAAAGTTCTTTAATATTCCCAAAGAGAAAGTCCTTGTTATTCTGAAGAGCATCTGGAATCAGATGTTTCAGCCAGATAAAATCCATTGGAGTGATGTATCCCTGCAGAGGTGGAAACAAGGTAGGTTTTACAGATATTATATGAAATGATCTGAATCAGCTATTTCAAGAACCAAAACTTTAATGAAATAATTGGGTAATACAGTACACATGCTTCTTGGAAGCTATTCTATTAAATATGTTCTTTAGATAACAGTTTCCTTATGTGTCCATCTTCAGAAGGAGATGGCTTAATGGCAAAGACAACAAAGTGGCATTTTAATTGGAAGAACTAATACATATGTTTAAATGTGTATAAGTTATATGAGCAGAATGTGAAAGAAAGGAAAAAACTTACCCATCATTTTATGACCTGCTGCAATTACTGCTAAGTTTTATTATATTTCCTTCATAACTTTTAAAAATCTTATTTTATATGGTTATAATCATGATACATATTTAATTTGTACTTTTTTCAGGTTCATTAGAGACTCAGTTTATAAAGCTCTCTCAAGAGATTTTCTTAATGTTGCTACTTATTTTCCAAAAGAATCACATTTTTAAAACACTTGAATCCAATTTATTCAGCATATATATAATATTTTATTAACCATTCCATTTTTTAATTAGATATTTTGGTTGCTTCTGATTTTCTTATTGTGAAAAATGCATAATAAATAACATTGTACATATAATTTTTTCCTTAAGATTACTCCTTTAGAAGAAGAAGGAAAGTATACATTTTTACTCTTAAGAAAAAAATACCTTAAAACACAAGAAAGAATCTTCCCTTCTTAAGCATCAAAAGCACTTATATAATAATGCCCTTTGTTGGCAAGCATGTGGTGAGCCTAGTTGGCTATTGCTGGGATCAGTATGAACTGGCACAATCCTTTGGAGCTATTTGGTTGCAAGGATCCAGAGCCATAAGGATGTTCCTTTTCAAACTGAGGAGATATTGTGCTGTTTATTATAAGACTGAAAACTTGGTGAGATTCTAGAGACAAGGCAACTATTTTCAGTCTCTTTGTGCAACAAAACTTCTTGGTTGCATCTACGCTTAATACCCTCCCAATCTACTTACATCAATTATGCTCTCCATTTCTTTTATGTACACTTCTTCAGTCTCAAGCAAGTCATGTACAATGCGTCTGAATCACAGCAGCAGGTGGGAGGTTGAAAGAAAAAGAAACAAAGGGAGGGAGGAGTGTTCTTTGAGAGTTCTTTTAGAATTATGCTCATCAACACAGGTTCCCTTAGATCCTGGTCAGTTCATTCTGTTGTATTGAACTCTGGCATCTTACAAAAGCACACTTTGCTCACACTGATATCAAGAAGAAACAGCAAGATTAGAGGGCTCAAAATCTATGAATGAAGCCTGTTCTCTGGGTGGGCTATATGGCCTGAGGGTGTCAAGAGAGTGGATGCTGAGGTGGAGAATATCACGTTTGGATCTTTGGTAAAGAAGGTCTTCCTGACCTTCACATTGTACATGTGGTTTCGTAGATTTTCTCTAAAGCTTTCTGCTGTTCCATTGCTCACATTAAGATCTTTGACCCACATGAATGTCTTTTTCCATCCCTGGGTTAGACAGATGCTAGTCATAGCCTTTCCTCCATCATTGAACAAACCCTTTCCCTGGAAAGAGGTAGTAGAGGGTTTAGTGAGCAGAATTCTGAGATGGCCCCTAAATTCCTGGTCCCTGGTATACAAACACCTCCTCAAAGTGAGTCAGTCAAACACTGATTTAAGTGTTGCTGTAAAGAGATTTTACTCCTTAGTTGACCTTAAGATAGGTGATCCAGTGGGGCCTGTCCTAATCATACAAGTTTCTTAGTTCTGGGCCTTGACATTACAGAGATTGAAAGCACAAGAAGGATTCAGCATGGGAAATTTCTCTCTCTTGACTTTGGAGAGGTCAGGATCCATGTGACAAGGTACAAAGCCAGCCTCTGGGACCTGAGAGTGGCCCCCTGGGTAGTAGCCAGTAAGGAAGAAGTTGGCCCTATAGTTTCAGGCAACGGGATCCCACCACAACTACATAAAGTTAGAAGAGGATCCAGAGCTCTCTCTGAGAATGCAGCAAGTCAACTCCTTGACTTTACCTTTATGGGACTTGGAACAGAAAACCCAGTCCTGCTGTGTCTGGACTCCTGTCCCAGGAAAACTCTGAGCTAATCTGCCAAGTTTGTGGTCACTTTTTATACAGCAATAGAAAACCGACTGAAAGAGGGAGGCCAGTCCCCACATCTATCCCAAACAGGCTGTTTTATCTCACCTTGGGCTATGAGACCACACTGATGCTTCTTTTTTTTAGGGCTTCAAGAGGGTAAAGAAGTGTTTATACAAGTGTTCATGCATACAATATATACAATATATACATTTATGGTTTCCTATGCACTGTTAGTGGGTTATATATTAAACGGAAGCCTATCTCAGAGAAGGATTTTTTTTTCCTCTCTTAAAAATGGATAAATAATTCGACAGGAAAAAAATGGGAAAAAGACATGAAATGAGAAATTCACTCAAACAAATGATTGTTAGTCTTATGGGAAAGAAATACTCAATATACACTAATCCAACAAAGGCATGTTTAAACAGGAGCAATCATTTTAATCTTTGAGGATGTTAGAAATTTCAAACCTTAAAGGAAGATGAGGCTATGGAAACACTCTCAGACAATATGAGTGGAAGTGTAAATTTGTGCAAGCATTTTAGAAGAAAACTTAGAAATGTCACTGCTGCTTGAAACTGTAGCTCAGTGGTAGATTATGTGCTTGCAAATGCAAGGCCCTGGGTTCCATCCCCAGCACCACCAAAACCAAACCAAACCAAACCAAACAAAACATCGCATGATCCTGACTCACTAATTTCATTTCTAGGAATGTTCACGGTCACTCAAACAGTATAACTTCAAAGATAACCAGATATTAACTGGAAATTACTTAAGTACCTGTAAAAAAAAATGATGGCACATATATATAGTGAAATGCCATGCAGTTGTTAAAAAGAATGAGATCAATTGGTATATGCCAACATGACAAAGCCCAGGTATTTTAAGAAAAACTAAAAAAGCAAAATGCAGACAGTATGTATCAAATTACTACTTGCATAAAAATCAATGTGTATTGGAAAAATATAGAGCAAATTATTTTTATTGTTTTAAGTCATGAATAAACTCTTGATAGTCCAAATTAAAAAAAATAAATGTGTGTGTGTGTGTGTGTGTGTGTGTGAGTGTGTGTGTGTAAAACTACAAGTAAAATTATAAGTGCTTCAAAAACGAATGCAAAGACACTGACGATATTATTACAGGGATTGCATTCAGAGAGTAGAACTGATGACCAGAATATAAAGAGCAGAATTTCTACATTTTACTTTACACCCTTGACAATGTCTGACTTTCTTAAATGGATGAAACATCTACTGCTTTTATAATTTTTAAAAAATGTATTACATGGCATTTTAAGATGAATATTACTGGAGGTAATGGCATGCAAGCCCCATTTGAGAACTATAAATAAGTCATATAGTTTACACGTGTTATAGCTCAATAAGTCATTCTTAAAATGGGTTTTTGTATCTATTTATCTATGCTTGTTATAAGACAAGACTGATAAAGTATATGAACTGACAGAGGATAAAATACTTCTTGACAAGAAGTATATGAGACTACCAAAAATTACCTTAAGACCATACTTAGCTAAGAGATTCTTGGCTTTTTATAAACCATCCTGAAACAATGACAGTTGCTATGTCAGTACCAATCTGTTTCCATGAGCCACGACATCACTAGAGCCACAGCACCAATTCAGTGTTCATAGCAACCAGAACACATCCAGCCTCCTCTCCTCTCACCAAGCACTGGACCTGAGAACCAGCAGGTCAGCTTAAGGGTGGATTGATGATTAAATGAGACAGATGGTAGAAATAACTCAGTGGTAAGTAGAAATAAATCCTAGTATCCAACAATCATATAGGAACTTAGAGATCTTAGGAATTTTTAGGAATCTGATATAGGAAAATAGTTACAACTAGAAGAAGAAGAAGGAGGAGGAGGAGGAGGAGGAGGAGGAGGAGGAGGAGGAGGAGGAGGAGGAGGAGGAGGAGGAGGAGGAGGAGGAGAAGGAGAAGGAGAAGGAGAAGGAGAAGAAGAAGAAGAAGAAGAAGAAGAAGAAGAAGAAGAAGAAGAAGAAGAAGAAGAAGAAGAAGAAGAAGGAGAAGAAGAAATTCCTTATTAGGTCATGTCCCAGTTTGTAGTTTGGAAATTAGTCTATAGAAATTAGACTATATTCTACTGCTTCATTTTACCTTTTGTGGTATGACAGATATAACTCCAATGACAGGAACTCCTCTGAAAACTGGCGACCTATATTTCAGTTCAAATTTTAAAAATAATAATAATCCTCACACCTCCTGAAGCTATTATTCTTTCTTTTCTCTTCGGTTTCCTTTAAAACAGGAGAAAATTTATGTCTCTTGCTGAGGATTGCCTGCTGCTATTCCAAAGTGTGTTACTTTGCTGACACACAAAAAAAGACTTTCAAGGATTTACATGAAAAATCATAAAGCATATATAGTACAAATGACCAGAAAGTATTGGTAGTACTCAAGTCATTTAAAAACACTGAAGCACCTACAGCAATTTATATCTGATGGATATCTACCCAGAAGCAGAGGACTGTAATTAGGAAACCAACCTGAGTTTATGACACCTCTGGCAGCTTGCATTAATGTGTCCTGCACTAGTGTCCTCCTGGGATCCTAGCATTTTGTTTCAATTTCCAGATATTTTTTTTTTCCTGTACTGGGGATTGAACTCAGGGGTACTCTACCATTGAGCTACAACCTTAACCCTGCTCCCTTTTTAATTTTTTTAAACACTAAGTTGCTGAGGCTGGCCTTAAATTTGGGATTCTCCTGCTTCAGGCTCCCTAGTCATTGGGATGACAGGCTTAAGCCACGGGGCCCCTGAGCACTTTGTTTTACATTTCAGAATGAATCCACTGCCTCTTAGACTATTAAGGGGGAAATGGTGACATGATGTGTTTTAAAGGAACATTTCTTCTCTGAAACCATATTTCATGATAAGCAAAAAAGCAGAGCTTTGGATGTCCAATTGGGATGATTAAAATTTGCCTTTCAAGCAGTCTGAAAATCTTTTCTTCATAAGGTGCTGAATAGGACAGTCAGTGAGAAGACAGCAACAATTCTTCCTCCAGAATTTTGATTTTCTAGAGGTTGTGTAGAATCACATGATTTTAATTATTTTAAAATCAGGAAGCAATATATATACTTGATTTTTTCTGTTGCCAGGCCAAATAGGCTCTTAGACATGTAACTGGAAAAACAAATTAAGAAAAAAAAACTTCAAAAAATTTTGAGTTCTTCCCCAGTACACTCTTTTTATTCATAGCCTTTTTCCTTTGCTTGTTCTTATTTTTTTAAATTTTTTTTTATTGTGCATGGTACTGGAAATGGAACTCAGGGCCTTAAACATGCTAGGCAATTGCCCTATCACTGAGCTACATTCACAGAGCTTTTTAAAAATATTTATTTATTTTTTAGTTGTGGTTGGATATAATACCTTTACAAATTTATTTTTATGTGGTGCTGAGGATCGAACCCAGAGCCTTGCATGTGCTAGACAAGTGCTCTAATGCTGTGCCACAAGCCCAGCCCCAGTGCTTTAACTTTTATTTCTAACTGAATTCACAGCATTTGGAATAAAATCTTAAATAAATTTTTAAAAACAGATTTTGTGTTTTTCCCAGGTTTTCCTGGAAGTTCAATCCCAGATATTTCACAGGAAGTTTTTTTTTTAATAAAAAAACAAGTATGTATTCAGCTAAATGTTTTCAGTCATTTGGACTTCACATACTATAATTTTTTTCTCAAAAATATGTAAGGCAGTTCACAAATTCTGCAGTCTTAAAAAGGAAACACTACTGTGTGAATCTACTCCACTGAAGGGAACTTGAGACATCATTAACTATAAAATCAATTATTGTTTTAAGTTCATACCAAATGCAATTTAATAAGAGTTTCAATTGATGGACACTAATTTGCTATCTTGCAACTCTTAAATGGAAACGTTCTTGTAGGGTTACCACATTATTTATAATTAAAAGTGAATTCTTAAGCATTGAGAAATAATTTTACAGGCAACATAGAATCCAGATAAATGTATGACATATCTGAGTTAAGGCAATGGCCAGAATCTGGATGTATAAAGTAATTCTTGAATACAATGTTAAAATAGGAAAGGAGCTCTAGATGTGAAAACAAAAGTGCTTTCATTTGAACTTAGCTTAAGGCTTGCATAAGTCCTCTACATTTCTGAAATAAATATACTAGACTAGAACCAGGAGTAATGTGCCCCTTTGGACCTTGAAATGCAAGATATAACCATAGTATATATCACTCCAACCCATGGTGAATTGAAACATAAGATCTCAGAAATCATCCTTGCTCTCCTCCTCCATTGTATATTGCACTGGGGTTTGAGATAATGGAATTAAACAGTTGAATCTGGCAAAGTGGTTTAAGCTTTAGTCATGCTAAATGGTGCAAACTCTACCCACATAGGATGGCTGCATTCAGGGACAATGTGGGACTCTTGCACAGCATGTACCTTTAGAAGCAAGTGAGGGCACAGGTGGACAGGGATGCAGTGGGGCTGGATTCTGCATAACATGAATTCTGTGTGCCAAGCTTATGTATTTTGAATGTGCTGTAATAGGAATTTCCACATCCTCTCTACTGTGTATGTTAGAACATTGGAAATATGCCAGTGCTTTAGTTCCATTGGTTCAGAACTGGAGTCCAGATTAGCTAGGACACTGGGAATCTGCTTGATTATAGATAAAAAGCCAGTTATGTGGGGTAAGCACAACCTTGGAAAGTGTTCACAAGTTCTCAGAGGCCTTCATACGCCACCAGCCATCAGGAATGACAGATATTGGAATTACAGACTAGTCCCCAAACTCTTTCCTACTAATATAGAAATGATCCTTAAGTATGCAAAATTCCTCCTGAGTCCAGATTTTCTTCCTGGCCCACACAATGAGAGAGACACTCTATGAGTGGGCCTTGAGAATAGGCACCTGATGGCATTCAAACTGTCATTGTGAAAAGAGAAAGAAAAGTCAAAGTTCATGGGGGGGAGGAGTTTATATACATTCTCTTTTTCAGTCCAGAGAATAGGTTCCATTTTGATGTGTTGAGGAATGAAATATGTGAATATTCTGAACAACTTTTAAATGTAGTTCAGTAAATAATGCATGCAGAAAAGATACTATTTATATGCAATTTTGTATGCATAGAATTTTAAAGTACTGATGAAAGTAAGAACAAATGTATTACTGACGGGCTGTAGTCAACCAAGGAAGTCTGTGCAGAATTGTTTTTCATTTGAAGGGATATGCAGATTAAGTAATTCTAAAAGGGGTCAAGGGCCTGGAAAACTCTCTTACTGTTTTACTTAGACTGGAAGAACAAGCCAATTATATTTTCCTCAGCTGCAGGAAGTTCCAAATTTCTAAGATTTCACCTGGAAAAAATAAATATATGTAGGCAGGTAAGTAGGCAGGTCGGTAGATAGGTAGATAAAAACTTTTTCTAAAAATCAGAAGCTGAATATTGTAAAACTGTTTTATGTCAGGATCAACAGGCTGTTTCATCAACAGGATATTGATGAAAATGGCTTTACAATATATGCAAATACTGAGACAAGGATTAAGGGTTTCATAAAAATGAATTTGATGCATAAAAATGCCTGCAAGAATATTCCTAACAGACTGATCTGAAATTAGTTTAAATAATGAAAAATCATTATGCTTTTTTTCCTTTATAAAGCACATTACAGCTAATTAGAGTTTTTCCTTCAGAAAACATGTTAATGTTTCAAAAACCTAACCTTGAGTATATTTTCAGCTGTGCACACTAAAGCTGAGATTTCTTTTTTCATAGAATCACTGTATAAGTAGTTATTATGCTAAGAAATAAAAATTACTTTAGCATAACTGTGCTTCTGATATTCAGATGTTTTTATATGCTTATTTGAACCAATCTTGTTTTTTTCTTCCCTAAGTTATAAATGGATGGTGTTTACAATTGCTGTCCTCTCACTTGTTAAAAACAAATATCTGTGAATAATTCATGTATTTTGGAAGCATTTAGAATTCATAAAGATTTTTTATAGAAGTATTATTTATCTGGGGTTGGATTTGTGGCTCAGCGATAGAGCACTCACCTAGCACAGGCAAGGCCCTGGGTTTGATCCTCAGAACCACAGAAAAATAAATAAATAAATAAATAAATAAATAAATAAGATAAAGGTATAAAATAGGAGTATTGTTTATCAAATTATTGATGATAATTAATTCAATGACTACTGAATATTTTACAATGATGCCAGAGAAAGAAAATTACACCTGGCCCTACTATCTTTTGCTTCAGCAATCTTAATATACAACATTAATGTTTCACATTGGAGACAGCAGTGAGAGGAGATTTCCAAGGGAAACTGAATCTTCATCTTAGAAGGGCTGGTAGTGTAGAAACAGCACTGTTCCCACAGAGATGCTCCTGTCCCAAGGCTTTACAGTGGATAGGCACCTTGTTTTGAACACAAGCATTTTCAGCTGACTGGGGGAGTCAAATCAAAATGGTACATTCTAATGTCTCAAAATTAGGGTTTAGAGAAAATGGTCATTTTGAAAATGTATCAATTTTTGAGTTATCTGTATAAGCTTCTACTTCAAGTGTTTCCAGGTCCTGCACAAATCACACAGACTAACAGCCCTAAATCGCACAGGCTGACTATCCCATAATCCCATCCTGGTAAGGATCCTTGCTTTTGTTGGCTTTTGTCTTTTCTTTTGCCCACGTCCCTATAAAAGAAGCAAAAGCCAAAAGACAGGCAGAGGTACTGGCATCAGGGAGCTAGGCCTTGGGAGGCCATGGAGGCTCAATGAGGCTGTCTTCCCACCAGCATGATCTCTGGGGAGCCTCCTATTCAGCTCTGATATCTGAGAAACCCCACTGTGGAATCACACACCTCTATCAAAGTCCCAAAACCTAATCAAGGCCAATCTCTCTCGAGCTACAAGTCAGAGGAGGGTTCAGGGGCAGATGGACAGTTAATCAATGACATCTAGAGAACAGGCCTTGAAAAGCAGGAGTGGCCAGTGTATGCCACAGTGAGTACAAGATGACAGTGCAAACTGATGACCACATCAGGTTGGGGGAATACTGAATTCCTTACCTACAAACACAGCTGTTCCACATGGCATATGCCTCATCCAGCAAGGCTGGCCTTGATTGGGAGGACCAGTGCTGGGGGCCAGACTCAGTCAGCTCACCTCCCCAGAGCCCAAACACTCAGCAAAGTAACACTTCAGTGGAACCTTCTGATCAAGTAAACTCTTTTGTAGAAATTCTAAAAGTAAAACCCTAGGCGAGCAGTATCAGCTGAGCAAATACTTACATTATGTGTGTGTGCATGCATGTAAGTTCACTGTGTTTAAAGTGTGACCCCCAGAAGTTCAAGCACTGAAAATTAAATCCCCAAAGTCATATACTAATGGCATTTGGAAGCAGAGCCTTTGGTAGGATTAGCTGTGGTCTTGAGGGTGTGGTCCCCAAGAGAGTGTTGGTGGTTTTCCAAGAAAAATAAAGGAGACCTGAGCTGGCACACTTGCTCTGTCCCAGCAGGTGATGTGTGTGCTGTTATAATGCAACAAAAAGGCCCTCATCATTTGCTGGCACTACATTCTTAGACTTTCCAACCCCCAGAAACATGAGCCAAATAATCCTTTATCCTCTTTTATAGGTGGGGAACAGATACAAGGGATGGAACCAAGGGCCTTACACATTCCAGGTACCAGCTCTCCCACTGAGCTACAGTATTGATATAGCATCAGAAAAGGGCTACCAAAGCTTCCATAACCAGTACCATGGACCAGGAAGCTTTAACAACAGTAACCTGCTGCCTCACAGTTCTGGAGACTGCAAGTCTCAGATCAAGAAATTGACAGGGTTGCCTCATTCAGAGGGCACTTAGAGAGACAGTGTCAGGCCACACTCTTGTTGACTTAGAGAGCCCTGTCCCCTTGTGTCACCTTCAGTACCTTCTTCCATATCACCTCCTTCCACATGAGTGTGCCTGTGTCCACTTCTCCTTTTACAAGACACAGTTCTATTGGATGAGGGCCCACCCTAATGACCTCATCTCAATTTATCACCTCTGTAAAAACTATTTCTACAAATAAGATCACAATCTAAAGTACTAGGAGTTGGCACTTCAACATATCTCCCCACCCCCACCTCAGGAGGGCCTCAATTCAACACATAACACTCTAATATTCTCTTTATAAAAAAGTAAAAATGTGATTCCATCTTAATAGCCATAAAAACTGGATACTGCATTTCAAAAGACACCTATAATCCTGTTTCCACATCCACATTCTTTTAGATTTTCTGTATTTTGCTTTACTGTCAGAATATCAAGATGATTCAGATTTTTGTGACCACTTACACAATTCAGATTTTTGTGTAGTAAACTCTGAGGTTCTGGAACTATACAAAGATGGCTACTTCAGTCTACATCAAAGCAAGCTATATCCAGAGATGCCCATAGTCTCAGTATTGGTCTGGCTAAAAGTGAACTTGAATGGAGGTTTTCCATATATCTTTAAGTATGTCTAAAACGGAGTGTGCACCAATTATTTTGCAAAACCCAGATTCCCTTATGGGGAGTCTGAAAACCCACAAAACTAGCCAAGCCGAATTTCCTTCAACACCAACCTTCCATTTCCCTGATTGTTCATAAGATGTCCCAAAGATCTAAATGTGCCCCTAATGAGTTCATAAATGGCCAGCATCTACTCAACAAACTGATCCCACCTCTTCCTCGCCTTCCCCTCAGGTCAGAACCAGGACATTTTATGAAGCAAGGTGGAAGACAATGAGGGAAAGACACCATGTCAGCAACCTCCTACTCATTTAGTCATCTCCCAGTATCCACAGGGGATTGGTTCCAGGACCCCTGAGATGCCCAAAACCAGGGATGTTCAAGTCCCTTACAAAAAATGGCAAAACTGCATATAACCTACATACATCCTTCTGTATAAGTTAAATCATCTCCAGATTGCTTATGTATCATCTTATTTATATGGATTCACATACTATTCAATGTATGGCAAATTCAACTTGTTTTTTAGAACTTCCTAGAAGTTTTGTTTTGTTTAATTTTATTTATTTATTTATTTTTTAATCTGCAGTTAGTTGAATCTGCAGATGTGAAGGGCCCACTGAATTCCAACTTATAGAGATAAACACTTTCCCTGAGAGCTTAACGGAAGGATACAATATGGTGATCACTAGGCATAGGAGGTAAAAATGTTACAAAATACACTAAACTTTTTGTTCTCCTATGAATGTGGCCTCCTCATTAAAATAAATAAGTAAACAGACAACTGCAGCTAAGAGAGGAACTGACCTCCTCATCTCCCCAGGTGACCCCTCCCCATCACTGAAGTGTCCCTCCTAACAATACTGGGGATTAGGCCCCAGGTCAGATGCACTGAGCTACATAATCAGCAGCCCCTCCCCCCTTTTTAAAAATTTTGTGACAGGGTCTTGCTGACCTCAAACTTAGAATCTACTGCCTTAGCCTCTAGGGTAGCTGGCATTACAGGCATTTTAACATCTTATTCTTGAGGTGGCTATCAATGGATAAATGGGGGAGAGAAGTGAGAGTTATTAGATCATTATATGCAGTGTAAATCTGTCATTCTATAAATTTGATCTTCTCCCATCCAGAAAAGTACCACTTTGAAATATCCCTCATTAGAACACACTGATTTCTGTATTCATGTTAACCACTACATATTAACCCACAGTTAAGAAGGCACATGGTTTATTTAGCTCTCACTAAGACAGGTAGATGTTTCCAAGGTTGCACCATTACAGTGACATGCACAAGGAATAGTTCACATACTGTTCAGCAGACCACAGATGTGTGATTTTAAATGCTAATAAGCATTGCCAAATGGCCATAAATGGAAAAATTTATGCACCACAATGCAACACTCCCCACACTGAAGTTTACACACTCTTACTTACTCACTTTTAACATCAGCCAATTAGAGGAGTCAGAAGACCATAGGGTCATTGTTTTCCAACCAATACTATCTTGATAATATAACCAAAATTTTCCTATAAGTTAGTGACCTTTTGTATGTATTCTTCTGCAATCTACCTCACTACTATACCTTTGTCCCATTTCTTCCCCATTCTTTTGGTGCTGGAGACATTACCCAGGGCCTGGTACCTGCTAGTCAAGCACTACCACTGAGCTACACCCCTCTCCATTCTTATGAGTTATTTGCATGTCATGGATGTTCATCTCTTCATATGCTCTCATTGTTGTAAACCCTTTCTCCACCCACAGCCTGAAATTATAGTGAGATATAAAAACTTTCAAACCCAAAAGCACAAAACTAAGTATTTTGTTGTTGTTTGTAAATTGAGGGAAGGATACCCCCAAAAGCTAAAATGCCTTCCTCTCTTCTTTCTCCTTTCCCCACCCTAATGTCCAGTTTATTCTAATAAATCTAGGGCTCTAAGAATTGTGGAGAGTGGCCCATTTCATGGTATCATTCAGTACGCTTCTCTTGGAGGAGTACCAGGAGGACACACAAAAAGATGGTTCTTGGGAGCAAGGAAACTGGGAAACCTAGAGTAACCAAGGCTGAGCAGAATTTGTTCCCTCTGGGGATGTAACCACAAGGTGCTATGAGCTTAACTTTCCTATATCTGTGCCCAATATGACCTTAAGGGAAGTCAGAGACACTCCAAGCCTCCAAGACAGGAGCCTGAGTTTGTGTGGCCAGGACACAGGGGGTCCACGCAAATGCAGAAAAAAACAGTACTTCCAGGAATTCAGAGCACAAGGGAATACTAGGGTGTGGCTAAAGAACAATTTGAACCGGGGCATGGACAAGAGGCAAACACTTGGAAAACCAAGGTAAATAGGATGCCCTATGAGTAAAGGGCCCTCTCCAGATGGCTGGAAAACTGAGGAAGACCTGATATCACATAAAAAGAAAGACTGGTGGCTGATATTGTTTTCTGTAACAACAGTACTGTGATTATGTGGGGGAATAAACCAGTTCTGTCCAAACTTAATTCTTACACACTTAAAGGGGGTGGGAAAGTTGGCTGTCTAGTACCCACAAAGGAGGCCAGGGGAAATGAAAATAAATAACAGTATATGGTCACTCTTGAAGCCAGGTGAAAATATATGGGTGTTCTCTTTTAGTCTATTGTTGCTGCTATGGCAAAATATCACAGACTGGGTAATTTCTAAACAATAGTATATTTCTCACAGTTCTGGGGCATGGGATGTCTATGGTCAAGGTGCTAGTAGGTTTGGTATCTGGTAAGAGCTCTTCTCTGCTTCTGAAATAGCACCTTGTGGCTCTATCCCCAGAGGGGACAAATTCTGTGTCCTCACATGAAGAAAAGCAGAAGGACAAAAAGGCCTAACATGCTCCCTTTAACCTCATTCCTAAGAACAAAAATCCAATTCAAAGGTTGAAGTCCTTAGGACTTCCCAAAAGGTACCATCTACTGACATTAGGACACTAGATAGCAGGTTTCCACATATGATTTTTGGTGGGACACAAACATTCAGATCACAGCAGGGTCACTGTAATACTCTAATTTTAAATATATAGGAGATTTCTGTAATAAAAATTTAAAGGGGAAAAAGTTAAAGTTCTGGCAATCCAGACAATAGACTAAGACTGAAATTTTCAGCCCCTTCAATGAAATATTATCTGGCCTCAAAGACACCTGGATCCTGCTCCTCCCTGAATCCCTGTGAGTTCAGTTCTGATAAAATCTAACAATCTGCATCTTCTAAAAGAATGTGCCATGATTTATTTCATTGCACTGGTTTTAGCTGTACATTTGTATTATTTACCACTTTTTCTAAAAAACGTTTTAAGGGGTTGATGGACAACCGTGAAACCTCAAAAGCGAGATGGCAGTTCTCAAGAGTGGGTATCCTCTGTGGTGCTCAGGGAGGCCAAGCTCTATTCCTCTGAACCCCATTGGTCAGACCTGCTCAGGTCTCAGCTTTTCTCCAGGAGCAACCTACCCCAGGATGGACTAGAACACAGCACATTCACCTGTCACCAAACCGCCATTCTGGTTCCAAGGCTGCATCTGTTCACTGGACTAGTGAGAAGGTTGTCAGTGTTTTGCTCCTGGGCCTCCTTCCAGCTGCATATTTGAATCCTTGTTCTGCAATGGACTTCTCTTTGGCTGCAGTCTTCACTCTTCATAGTCACTGGGACCTTGGACAAGTTGTCACTGATTATGCTCATGGGGATGCATCGCAGAAAGCTGCCAAGGCAGGCCTTTTGGCACTCTCAGCTTTAACCTTTGCTGGGCTGAGGTTATTTCAACTATCATAATGTGGGCATCTGCAAAGCTTGTGCCATGCTATGGAAGCTTTGACTTTTTTGACTTGAGAATTGATTGTATGCTTCTGCCTCTGCTCTGTCATTCAACTCACAGTAAGGAGGAAATAACTGAAAGTTCACTTGTGGGCAAATCTTTTTCTAATCACATGGTTATTTTAAAATTTAATTGGTGAGGAAGAGGTTTGAGAGAAAATATATTCAAGAAATTATGAGACCTGGTTCTGCATTCTAGTGAGTTAATTGGGTTGTCTTCAAGTTCATGAGACTCATGGTATGACTAAACTTTATGCATGAGTTTTTGCTTTTGTCAGTCTGTTAAAGAGAGTTTAGCTTTATTATTATCAGTATAAGATCATGTCTGCATTTGTCTTAGAAATAATGAACAAAGGGAAAGACAGTTAATTCATGACTTTGCAAAAAATTAGATAGTGTTTTCTTTTGCAAACTTCCCTGTCTGTTCAGTTGATATCAGCTACTGAAGGTTTTATGTCCTAGGGAAACTTTAAAATTAGGAGATGCCAAAATCTCAAATTACATATTTCTGTATTCTAAGAAGGAAAGATTGGAGAGCTTCTGAATTTAGAGATGCTCAAGTTAGAGAAGCATTCCTTGTAAACATACCAGAATATTACAAATTCCAGATATAATTTTAAAATGTGTTGTATTTGTCCTACAATAATCTGTTCACAAATATAAAACTAAAAATAATGATAAATTACTTTCCCACTGTGGGAATTGGTAAAAAGAAAATGTATTCCATGAAAAGAAAATTTTTTAAAAAAGAAAATATTATATAATAAAAATGTATTCTACTCTTTTTTTAAAAAAAGATTTAAAGCATTTTTAACCTTTATTTTATTTATTTTTATGTGGTTTTGAGGGTCAAGCCCAGTGAATTGTAATGGATTACACTGTAATATATAAATAAATTAAATAAATAAAGAAATACAGAGGGGAAAAAAGAGGTTTACTTATTTCATAGTGCACTCCAGACGGTTTATGCTTTAATGGACAGCGTTTTAAATGTAATTCTTCTTCCAGGTCAAGCCATCTAAGAATGTTGATGTAATCAGTATCTGCTTAAACCCAAGCACTGCCCCCCAATATGAAAGTCCACTCAACATGCTGCCTCTGGTCCATTGGGTCAGCCAGAGTGGCAGAGCGGGCTTTTAGCATCAGGACATGGGAAGAGCTAAGTGCCCCTTGCCTGCAACTGTCCCCTAATTCTCACCTGTCTGCAGGAATGTGGAAGGAAAGTGTATACAGAAACCGCTTTAAGAGTTTAGAGTGTCTCTCACATTTTTTTTTTTTTTTTAGGTCTTAAAGCGAACCTTCTTGGCCTCCAGTCCTCCCGTGCCCTGCTTATCATCGCCCAAACCTGCAGGTTGCCTGGAATCCGGCCAAGGGTACTCAGACCATAGGTACCCTTATCTACACCGTGAGAACTAAACCGCTTTCTAGGGGCACCCCAGGCAGATCTCCAACGCTGCCTTCTGGATCCACAGTCTAGCCCACACAAGGCCCCTAGGGGACAGGGCTTCCCCAAAAGAAAATGCCAGGCACCATGGGGCTGAGTCCCTTTGCTCCAAGCGGTCGCCTCCTCCGGGAACTTGGAGTCAGGGATGTTGCTGGGGCCCCTAATCCTAAGCACAAGAAAAGCCACTTCAGCCACACTAGACGGTGAGGGACAAAAAGACTTAAAAGGGAAGCCACACACTTCAACCAAAAGGCTAGAGAAAGCCTGGTCTCTGGATTCAAGAGCTTTGGCCTCCTAAAGCTCCGCCGCAGCAAAAGTGGGTTCCCTGGGCTTTGTCCAACCCGAGCGCTTGTAGGGCATCAGCCCACGCTGGCGTTAGGGTACTCGGGAACAGATGGGGTACCAGGGTTCCTGTGCCCTGCATGGGTAACTTCGGGGAGGAAGGACCCAGTCACATTCTGAGATCCACCTGGCACTTTGGCAGATGCCGGAATGTAGCTCCAGCGCACTTGTGCTCAGTCCCACATTAGCTTGCTCACCACCTCTGGAAAGCCCCGAAGAAGGGATCTCCGCCCCCGCCAAGCCCAGCCCCCGGATTCTGAAAATACTCAGCCATTCCCAGAAGGTGGAACCAGCCCAGGGCCGCCTTAGGCGCTCTGACCAGAGCACAGGGTTCACGCTGGCCCCGTCCAGAGCACAGGGTTCACGCTGGCCCCGTCCGGAGGACTGGAGCTAACCACGAAGTGAGGGCCAAAGCCGGAGGGAGGGGTGAGCTGCGAGCATACCGTCTGAGCCATGAGTGAATACACGGGGTCTTACCTGAGGTGCCCAATACCGAGAACAGGACAGCGGCAGCTGCCCAGATGGCGCAGAGACATGCAGCATCGCCTGCCATGGCAAGCCCGATAGCCCTCCGCCTGCCGCGCTGGACCTTCAGGCTTAGGGCCAGGAGCCACCACACCTTTTTGCAGCGTGCCTGCTCCTGTTTCTCCCCTCATTTTGCAATCAGGTCCTCAGGTCCTTGTCATCATCCCCTCTCTCGTTGTGGAAGACACTCATCTGCCGCTGTGGCACAGTTGGTTCCAAAGCGCAGGCTGGGGTGTTCGGCCCAGCACAGGGGGCCAGACGTAGGAGGCAAAGTCTCTTGCTTGCCTGCCCTAAAGGTAGAAGGAGGCCGGTGCCGGTGTCCTCTGCCTGCCAAGGGCAGCTGGCGAGGCGGGCGGGAAGCGGGGGCAGCTGCTGTGTCTCCGCAGTTGGCTTCCATGCCCACCCTCGGGTTTGCGCCTCAGAATGCGTGGACACAAAGGTGATGCCTTGGGGGCCTCCAGTCGCACCTCCAGGTAGCTCCCTACACTGCAAAGATGCCCAGAGCAGTTGCCACCAACCTTCAGGGGTTAGAAAACCCGGTCACACTTCAGCCAGCCTCCCTGTACTGGGGCAAATTATGGAGCCAAGGTCCCAGAAACTCAAGACCTGAGAGGGCGTCACAGCAGGCCCTTAGGAGCAACCAAGTCCCTTGAAATGCTCAGAAATGGCTGGGAATGGAGCTGGGTGGAGAGGCCCCAGGGAGGGCAATGCTCTTTGAAGCCACCAAGGCTTTGGTTTACTGTTAAAAGAAAAAGTGTCATTTTACCCACTAAAGGCAGATCACTGTTGCGTTCTCTGTATAACCCTAAAACATGCAGAATTAATTTGCTTCACTTGTAAAAGACATTTTAAACAATTCCAATAGCATTTTTTTCATGTTTATTCTTCATTTTGGAAGGCCTATTTCTTTTGTTTGTAACTCAGATTTTTTTTTTGTTGTTGTTGTTTGGTTTTTTGTTTTTCTCTCTTGGAGAATAGATTTGGATTATCCTGCCACTCTGTTGTTTGTTTTCTGACATTTCTTTTAACTGATTACCAAGCAGTTTAGTTTTTTGCTGGATAACTATTCCCTCTTAATTATTGTTAATTAGGGAGATACCTACCCCCCCCAAAACCCCACCCCCATCCCCCATGCCAGGCCAGAGGAGGCTGGTGAGTTTGCCTTCCTGTAGCTGCTCCCCCACAGATTTAGACATGGCAGAAAATAAAAGTCCTCTAACTATGGCCAGCTGACACAATGGCTGGACCAGCCCAGACCCCACTCTTTTCAAAATACTCCTCAACCTGTCTCTGCCCAATTTATCTGAGGGAACATCTCACATAGTTCTCATTACTGATAGAGATTAGGATGACTGATTGCAGCTGGCCAGGTGCCTGCTGGAAATCCACCAGGAGAATGGGAGAAGATGCCAGCTCTTGGCTGGTTGGTAAAATCATTATCAAACTTCCTGGACCCCAAACTCCTTCTTCTACACACACTGGTGCCTCTGAACTAGGGGCTGCTCTCTAGGGTGTTGTTTGAGGTCTGCAGGTATTTATTTTTGGGGTTTTTCCTCATTGTATCTTTCCTTGGGGGCTGTTACAGATGCTTTTAAAGTAAGTAAAGTTTTAAGAGTTGGTCTTGAAACATTGAGTTACAGACCCTCCTCCATATTGGATGGAGTGAAAACCAGATAGAGGCTGCAAAGAGCCCTGCTATAAAAAAAGCCACTCAGCAAGACTGACATTTCTAAGGAACTATGTACCTTGGAGAAGGAGATGCTTGCACATTTAGCCATTTCCCATGATATTCCTATCAATAACTCCATCCTGCTTTCCCTATCTCTCACTCTCTTCTTCTTCCTCTACCTGTTGGATCAGAACTGAAAAATAAATACAATAAATAAAATTGAAGAGATCAAAGCACAAGTAAAAAAAATGGCTTAGATCCAAAGCCAAATTGAAGCTACACATTCCTTTTCCCCTATATTCATTATCAGTTTCTTCTTACCCAAATGCCCTGAAATATAACAGCTTCAATCTGTAAACATTCATCATTTCACATAATTTTAGTGGGTCAAGAATTCAGGAGAGTCTTAGCTAAGTTGTATGTTTGGGAGTCCCCCAGGAAGTTGCAGTCAGATGTCAGCAAAAGTTGGAGTTACCTGAGGCTTTATGGGTTGGACAATTCTCACAAAGTCATCTAGATGCCCATGCTGGGCAGGTTAGTGATGACTGTTAGGTATTTAGTCCCATGAACCTCTCTGTGGGGACTCTTGAGCATGGCCACTTCATGGCAGCTTGCTTACCACACAGAAGGTACAGTGTCTTTTAGAACCTAGCCTTAGAACATAGCATCATTTCTGTAATGCCCTATTGTCATGTGCCTGGACCCTCTTAAACACAGAAGAGATCTAGACAGGAATATGTACATCAGGAGTTAGAAATCATTGAAATCCCACATCACCTTTCTGGGAGGCAACCGCATGGATCCTTGTGATAAGCAGCAAGCTAGAGGGAAAGAAAAGGGGAATACTTTGTACGAGAAAAAGTAATAAGAAGAGTTATTTTATAAATTCTGGATACCAGCTCATTTCAGACCCATGTCTTAATTGCCTTTTCATTTTAAAAGTAAAATGATTTTCAAAAGTAGCAGTTTCTCAGTCTGGTGAAATCCAATTTGTCCATTTTTTTCTTTTATGGGAAGTACTTTTAGAGTCTCAATACATGCTAAAATGATCTAAAAGGAAAAAAAATCAGTGAGATTCCTGAGGATTTGGGCATACCAAAGTACAGTGCACTGATGTGGAAAGTAAATGACTGTAGTGTGGGATTTTTTTTTTTAGTTTTAGTTGTAGTTGGAAACAATACCTTTATTTATTACTATAATTTTTTAATATTTTCTCTTTTTTATTATTAATTTTTATTGGTGATTGTTCAAAACATTACATAGTTCTTGATACAACATATTTCACACTTTGATTCAAGTGGGATATGAACTCCCATTTTTACCCCGTATACAGATTGCAGAATCACATCAGTTACACATCCATTGATTTACATATTGCCATACTAGTGTCTGTTGTATTCTGCTGCCTTTCCTATCCTCTACCATCCCCCCTCCCCCCCTCCCCTCCCCTCTTCTCTCTCTACCCCTTCTACTGTAATTCATTTTTCTTCCTTATATTTTTTTTCCTTTCCCCTCACTTCCTCGTGTATGTAATTTTGTATACCCCTGAGGGTCTCCTTCCATTTCCATGCAATTTCCCTTCTCTCTCCCTTTCCCTCCCACCTCTCATTCCTGTTTAATGTTAGTCTTCTTCTCATGCTCTTTGTCCCTACTCTGATCTTAGTTACTCTCCTTATATCAAAGAAGACATTGGCATTTGTTTTTAAGAAATTGGCTAGCTTCACTTAGCATTATCTGCTCTAATGCCATCCATTTCCCTGCAAATTCTATGATTTTGTCATTTTTTAATGCAGAGTAATACTCCATTGTGTATAAATGCCACATTTTCTTTATCCATTCATCTATTGAAGGGCATCTAGGTTGTTTCCACAGTCTTGCTATTGTGAATTGTGCTGCTATAAACATGGATGTAGCAGTATCCCTGTAGTATGCTCTTTTTAGGTCTTTAGGGACTAGACCGAGAAGGGGAATAGCTGGGTCAAATGGTGGTTCCATTCCCAGCTTTCCAAGAAATCTCCATACTGCTTTCCAAAATGGCCACACCAATTTGCAGTCCCACCAGCAATGTACAAGTGAACCCTTTTCCCCACATCATCGCCAGCACTTGTTGTTGTTTGACTTCCTAATGGCTGCCAATCTTACTGGAGTGAGATGGTATCTTAGGGTGGTTTTGATTTGCATTTCTCTGACTACTAGAGATGGTGAGCATTTTTTCATGTACTTGTTGATTGATTGTATGTCCTCCTCTGAGAAATGTCTGTTCAGGTCCTTGGCCCATTTGTTGATTGGGTTATTTGTTATCTTTTTGTCTAATTTTTTGAGTTCTTTGTATATTGTGGATATTAGGGCTCTGTCTGACATGTGAGGAGTAAAGATTTGTTCCCAGGACATAGGCTCCTTATTTACCTCTCTTATTGTTTCTTTTGCTGAGAAAAAACTTTTTAGTTTGAGTAAGTCCCATTTGTTGATTATAGTTATTAACTGTTGTGCTATGGGTGTCCTATTAAGGAATTTGGAGCCCGACCCCACAGTATGTAGATCATAGCCAACTTTGTCTTCTCTCAGACGCCGTGTCTCTGATTTGATATCAAGTTCCTTGATCCAATTTGAGTTAACTTTTGTGCATGGTGAGAGAAAGTGATTCAGTTTCATTTTGTTGCATATGGATTTTCAGTTTTCCCAGCACCATTTGTTGAAGATGCTATCCTTCCTCCATTGCATGCTTTTAGACCCTTTATCAAATATAAGATAGTTGTAGTTTTGTGGATTGGTTTCTGTGTCCTCTATTCTGTACCATTGGTCCACCTGCCTGTTTTGGTACCAGTACCATGCTGTTTTTGTTACTATTGCTCTGTAGTATAGTTTGAAGTCTGGTATCACTATACCGCCTGATTCACATTTCCTGCTTAGCATTGTTTTTGCTATTCTGGGTCTTTTATTTTTCCATATGAATTTCATGATTGCATTCTCTATTTCTACAAGAAATGCCGATGGGATTTTGATTGGCATTGCATTAAACCTATAGAGAACTTTTGGTAATATCGCCATTTTGATGATATTAGTTCTACCTATCCATGAACAGGGTATATTTTTCCATCTTCTAAGATCTTCTTCTATTTCTCTCTTTAGGGTTCTGTAGTTTTCATTGTATAAGTCTTTCACCTCTTTTGTTAGGTTGATTCCCAAGTATTTTATGTTTTTTTGAGGATATTGTGAATGGAGTGGTTGTTCTCATTTCCATTTCAGAGGATTTGTTGCTGATATACAGGAGTGCCTTTGATTTACGCGTGTTGATTTTATATCCTGCCACTTTGCTGAATTAATTTATTAGCTCTAATAGTTTCTTTGTAGACCCTTTTGGGTCTGCTAGGTATAGAATCATGTCATCTGAAAATAGTGATAATTTGAGTTCTTCTTTTCCTATTTTTATGCCTTTAATTTCTTTCGTCTGTCTAATTGCTCTGGCCAGTGATTCGAGAACTATGTTGAACAGAAGTGGTGAGAGAGGGCATCCCTGTCTTTTTCCAGATTTTAGAGGAAATGCCTTCAGTTTTTCTCCATTCAGAATGATGCTAGCCTGAGGCTCAGCATAGATTGCTTTTACAATATTGAGGTATGTTCCTGTTATCCCTAGTTTTTCTAGAGTTTTGAACATAAAGGGATGCTGTACTTTGTCGAATGCTTTTTCTGCATCTATCGAGATGATCATATGGTTCTTATTTTTAAGCCTATTGATGTGGTGAATAACATTTATTGATATCTGTATATTGAACCATCCTTGCATCCCAGGGATAAAACCTACCTGATTATGGTGCACAATTTTTTTGATATGTTTTTGTATCCGATTCGCCAGAATTTTATTGAGGATTTTTGCATCTAGGTTCATTAGAGATATTGGTCTGTAGTTTTCTTTCTTTGAAGTGTCTTTGTCTGGTTTAGGAATCAGGGTGATGTTGGCCTTGTAGAATGAATTTGGAAGTTCTCCCTCTTTTTCTGTTTCCTGAAATAGCTTGAAAAGTATTGGTATTAGTTCCTCTTTAAAGGTTTTGTAAAACTCTGCTGTATACCCATCTGGTCCTGGGCTTTTCTTAGTTGGTAGTCTTTTGATGGTTTCTTCTATTTCCTCAATTGATATTGGTCTGTTTAGGTTATCAATATCCTCCTGACTCAATCTGGGCAGATCATATGCCTTAAGAAATTTATCGATGCCTTCACTATCTTCTATTTTATTGGAGTATGAGGATTCAAAATAATTTCTAATTATCTTCTGTATTTCTGAAGTGTCTGTTGTGATGTTGCCTTTTTCATCCTGTATGCTAGTAATTTGAGTTCTCTCTCTTCTTCTCCTCGTTAGCATGGCTAAGGGTCTGTCGATTTTATTTATTTTTTCAAAGAACCAACTTTTAGTTTTGTCAATTTTTTTCAATTGTTTCTTTTGTTTCAATTTCATTAATTTCAGCTCTGATTTTAATTATTTCTTGCCTTCTACTTCTTTTGCTGTTGTTTTGCTCTTCTTTTTCTAGGATTTTGAGATGAAGTATTAGATCATTTATTTGTTGGTTTTTTTTTTTAAGGAATGAACTCCAAGCAATGAATTTTCCTCTTAGAACTGCTTTCAAAGTGTTTCATAGATTCTGATAGGTTGTGTCTGTGTTTTCATTTATCTCTAAGAATTTTTAAATTTCCTCCTTGATGTCTTCTATAACCCATTGATCATTCAGTAACCTATTGTTCATTCTCCAAGTGATGCATGATTTTTCCTTACTTCTTTTATCGTTGATTTTCAGTTTCATTCCATTATGATCAGATAAGATGCATGGTATTATCTCTACTCCTTTATATTGTTTAAGAGTTGCCCTGTGACATAATATATGATCTATTTTTGAGAAGGATCCATGTGCTGCTGAGAAAAAAGTGTAACTGCTTGATGTTGGGTGGTATATTCTATATATGTCAATTAAGTCTAGGTTATTAATTATGTTATTGAGTTCTATAGTTTCCTTATTCAACTTTTGTTTGGAAGATCTGTCCAGTGGTGAGAGAGGTGTGTTGTAGTCTCCCATGATTATTGTATTGTGGTCTATTAGACTCTTGAACTTGAGAAGAGTTTGTTTGATGAACATAGCTGCACCATTGTTTGGGGCATATATATTTATGATTGTTATGTCTTGTTGGTGTATGGTTCCCTTGAGCAGTATGTGGTGTCTCTCTTTATCCCTTTTGATTAACTTTGGCTTGAAATCTATTTTATTTGATATGAGTATGGACACTCCTGCTTTTTTCCGAAGTCCATATGAGTGATATGATTTTTCCCAACCTTTCACCTTCAGTCTATGTATGTCTTTTCCTATCAAATGCGTCTCCTGAAGGCAGCATATTGTTGGGTCTTGTTTTGTGATCCATTCTACTAGCCTGTGTCTCTTAATTGGTGAGTTTAAGCCATTAACATTTAGGGTTATTATTAAGATATGGGTTGTTCTTCCAGCCATATTTGTTTATTTATGTTACTAAACTTGGTTTGTTTTCCTCTTTATTTCCCACCCCCTTTATTGTACTACCTCCCGCTGTTGGTTTTCATTGATATTTTCCATTTCCTCTTCCTGTAATATTTTGCCGAGGATGTCTTGAAGAGCTGTTTTTCTAGCTGCATATTCTTTTAAATTTTGTTTATCGTGGAAGGTTTTAATTTCATCTTCCATCCTGAAGCTTAATTTCTCTGGATACACAATTCTCGGTTGGAACCCATTTTCTTTCAGTGTTTGAAATATGTTATTCCAGGATCTTCTAGCTTTCAGAGTCTGTGTTGAAAGATCAGCTGTTATCCTAATTGGTTTACCCCTAAATGTAATCTGCTTCCTTTCTCTTGTAGCTTTTAAAATTCTCTCCTTGTTCTGTATGTTGGACATCTTCATTATAATGTGTCTAGGTGTGGATCTCTTATGATTTTGCACATTCGGGGTCCTGTAGGCTTCTAGGATTTGGGATTCTGTCTCATTCTTCAAGTCTGGGAAGTTTTCTCATTTTATTTCATTGAATAGATTGCTCATTCCTTTGGTTTGTACCTCTATACCTTCCTGTATCCCAAAGACTCTTAAGTTTGGTCTCTTTATGTTATCCCATATTTCCTGGATGTTCTGCTCATGGTTTCTTAACAGTCTTGCTGTGCTGTCTATGTTCTTTTCAAGTTGAAATACTTTGTCTTCATTGTCTTATGTTCTATCTTCTAAGTGTTCTACTCTGCTGGTAGTATTCTCAATTGAGTTTTTAAGTTGGTTTATTGATTCCTGCATTTCTAGGATTTCTGTTTGTTTGTTTTTTATAACCTCCATCTCCCTGTATAATTTATCTTTTGCTTCTTGGATTTGTTTATGTAATTCATTATCGAAGTGGTCGAAGTTGTCTTTCATTGTCTGATTTTGCTGTCTAATGTCTTCCTTGAGACTCCAGATCATCTGAAGCATGTATATACTGAATTCTTTATCTGACATTACATCTGCTGCAACTATTACCTCTTCTAAAGTTGAGTTGACCTGCATTGCTTGTGGTCTTTCTTTCCTTGTCTTTTCATACTGTTTGCGTTTCTTTCTGCTTGGTGAAACTGTTGTGTTATTGATTTTTCCCCCTATATATTTATATTGCTCTTGTATAGTTGCAATGTCTCCCTCCCAGGCACTGGTGGTGGCTCCGCCCCTTCTTCAATTGGGGCAATGTGCCTACTACGCCGGCAGGCCACTGGGCCTGTTCTTTCTGTGGTTGCAGGTCCGCCTACCTTGCAGGCGCTAGGCAGCTCTGCCCCTTCCCTAACCAGGGCAATGTGTCTGGTGGGCCCCTGGGCCTGTTCTGTCGGTGGTCATGGTTCTGCCTGCCATTACTATAATTTTTAAATGTGGTGCTGAGGCTCAAACCCAGAGCCCTGCACATACTAGGCAAGCATGCTACTGCTGAGCCCCAGCCCCAGCCCTAGTGTTTTTTTTTGTTGTTGTTGTTGGAAATAAATGTAAACTAGTGTAGTGAAATTTTCACTCATTCATTAATTTTCAGTCAAGACAATCCTCTTCTGCTCTCCTGGAAATAAACTCTACAAAGAAGATAAACAGTCAAACTTACCAGAAGAGAAGCCTCCATTTCCCACTCTATGCTTCTTGCCAGTCTAACCCGCTGTACTTACAAAAACAGCTTGGCATAGTCAACAGAGATCCAAGATTACTAAACCCAAAGACTATTTTTGTTCTCTACTTCAGCCTTTCTGCAGCACTCTATTCTGGACTATTCCCTCTTCAGGTTTGATGATGTAAAGTATTGTTGGTGTACCCCAACAGTATTAGAGATGTGCAGCAGCATGTTTGTACATGCAATGAAGAGAGGGAGGAAGCAAGGCTGCTGCTTCTCTCTCTAATGTACAAGTCTATAAAATAACACTGGCATTTTCCATATTTTCTGCTTACAGGACTACATGAACCTACTCATGAAGTCATTCTGAAATTACATATTCATCCCAAACCACAGTGTTTTTGTAAAGTATATTTTATCTCAACCATTTATTTCTACATACAACTATTTAAACTTTCCTGCCTCCAAAAAATCCAGATTCAGAAACAATTAAGTCAAGGATTCCGGTTTTCACCAATAGCTACAAAAGTTACAAGTTCACAAAGTTTGAGTGTAGTAATCATTATAATGAAGAAACAATCTGAACTTCTAATCTTTTTGTCACAATTTGGGGGCTGCAGGAGGAAACTGACAGGAAATAGTTTTTCCCTTTACAGTTCATCATTTGTATAAAGATGATTCCCACCTGGCAGGTGATGATGTTGGGGAGGCCCAAGCTCTAATATTAACCTAGTATTGATCTCCTTAGTCACTGAGGAAAGTAAACCTCTCATGGTTTATTTTTCTCCATTGACACCAAATATGTGTTTTCTTAGCCAACACCAAATGTCTGACTGAAAATCAATTAGGTATCCCACAACTTAATCCCATTCTGACACTGATGACCCAGAGTTAGACTCAAACTTCACAGGTTTAAGGGATCAGAACCCCAAGACTGTACTGACTTTAGACACCAACTTCATGTACTGATTCCTGGGTGCTTAACTGGGATTTCTGTCTGACTTGCTACAAATTAAAGGGTTTCCACAAACCCCTCCTCTGAAACAACTTGCAGAACTCTAGAGAACATTTTCACTTACTATTACAGGTTAATAATAAAGGGTGCAACTCAGAGATCACCCAATGGGATATATATATATATATATATATATATATATATATATATATATATATATATATATATATATATATAGTGAGGTATGTGGTTGAAGAGAATGAAGCTTTCATGTCCTCTCCAGGCACATCCATCCTCTGAGAATCTGGACATGTTCACCAGTTGGAAGCTCTCTGAACCCTGTCATCTAAGGATCATATGGAATTTTTATTATGAGGTTGTGAATGATTACATCATTGCACATTGATGATTCCGGGAAGTAGGGATAGGGCTGAAAGCTCCAACTCTAATCCAGGCTTGGTCTTTCTGGTAACCAGCCCCTAACCTGAAGCTATCTAGGGACCTCAGCTACCAGCTACCTTATGAGCAAAAATTCAGATAAAGTCTAACAATTTGGTATAAATGACAATTGTTATGCATCACAGGAAATTCTGTTTTAGGAGCTCTGTGCCAAGATCTGGTGACAAAGACCAAATAAGTATTTCCTATTATACCACCCATATGGTCACAATGTTTTCCTGATGGGTCAATTAAAAATATTAATTCACATTTTTGGGGGAAAAATCAATAAAATCAGGGTGTATTTTTATCACCATTTGTTACTACTTCATGATTGTTGTGTTAAAATACTAATGTCACTAAGTTTTTTCTTCAATGATATTTCATACCTGTATTATTTTTCAAAATCCCTTTTTGAGATAATTTATTTCAGTCTTAAAAGCGATATAGCCTGATATGGTGGTGCATGCCTGTAAACTCAGAAGGCTGAGACAGGAGGATCACAAGTTTGAGGTCAACCTCAGCAACTTAGTTGAGACACAGTCAGAAATTTTTGTAAAAAGTAAGTAGGGACTGGGAATGTAGATTAGTAATAGATCACTTGACTAGCATGTGCCAGGCCCTGGGTTCAAAGACCAGTACTACAAAATAGAAACAAACAAATAAACAAAATCTATTGTAGAATCTCTTTCCCCTTTGAATCAATTCTATAGTTTAAATGTGAAATGTCTCCCAAAGGCCCTTGCATTAAAGCTTGGAATCAAAGGTGGTGCTACTGGGAGACGGTGGCATCTTCAAAAAGTGGGGTCTAGTGGCAGGTTCTTAGGTCACTGAGTATGGGCCTCCAAAATGGATCATGGGAACCTGAACTATTCCTCTTTCTCTGTTATAATTGCTATTGCTCTACCACATGCTTCTTGCCATAGCCCCAAAGAAATGGGTCTCACTGATCATGGACTCCAAAATTGTGAGCCAAAATAAAACCTTTTCTCTTCATTGGTGATTATCTCAGGTATTTGTTTTAGTCTTGGAAAACTAACCCAATAAACCATCGCATGTTCGAAGATGGGGTTGTGGCTAAGCAATAGAGTGCTTGCCTAGCACATGTGAGATGCTAAGTTTTATCTTCAACCCCACATAAAAATAAATAAATAAAATAAAGATATTGTGTCCAATATAATAAAAATACTTTAAAAATCACGTTTTATTGAGCAATGCTTAGACATACAACTGCTCTCTTTAAAACATCTCTGAAATATGTAGAAAACTATGGTTTCAATAATTAAAGCTACTGGAAGGCTGAGACCTAAAGTGAGCAGCCTTACATTTACCCTACGTTTTTGATATATGTTAGGGAATTAATTGTGTTTCCCAAATCCCTCCAATGGCCTTTATTGAAAGCCAGTCCTGACAACACCTTGATCTCTGATTTCTGGCCTCCAGATCTGTAAGACAATAATCTCTATTTTTTAAGGCACTCAGTTTTGCAAACTTTGTTGTGGCAGCCCCAGGAAACTAATGCAAAGTAATAAGTGGGGCACAGAGCAAAGATGGCCCTCTCAAATTCTACTTATCATAAAATAGTTAAACAGCACAAAATTGTCTAATATAAAATGATCTTAACTAGACTGAACACACACACACACACACACACACACACACAAACACATTATTCTCGCTGTTAAGGAAAGAAGGCCACATTTCTCTCATCTCCAGAAGGGATTGATGGTCCATTGTTTCCCTAGTAGATATGAATGTGCTTGCTCCCTGGAGATGTTCTATGACATTTTTGAACTTTCATCAAAAAGAGATCCAAAAACACCCAGGAAAAAAAATGGGTCTTCAAACCTTGGTAAGCAGTACAGGAGTGTACAGTTTTGCAGAGGGACTAGAAGTCTTTTTGCTTAATAAACCCCACCACGCTAGGTTGTGAGATGTCCTTGGTGACATGATAACTGTAGGACTCTCCAATAAAGTTTCTTCAAAAAGTGTTTAGGTCCTACAGATATGCAAACAAAGCCTTCCTCTTACTGTGACTTTAATTGGATGTGTGGGACTTAGGCAGTCCTAATGTGAGGGTATAAGGAATGCTCAGACAAAGATGAAGGTTATAATTCCTGTCAAAATTTAAAAGGTTGGTGGGTCTGGAGTTGTAGCTCAATGGGAGAGCACTCACCTAGCACATATGAGACACTAGGTTTGTACCTCAACACCACATAAAAATAAATAAATATAATAAATGTATTGTGACCAACTAAAACTGTAAAGAAATATTTAAAAAAAATGTTTAGAAGGTGGGTGTATAGCAGGAGGAGATGATTACATGATGTTGCCTCTCTCATCACCCCATGAAAATGCATGCAACTTCTCTCCATTTAAATTTCTTTTTTAAAAAAAATTTGGTACCTAGGATTGAACCCAGAGGTGCTTAACTGCTGAGCCATATCCTTAGCCCTTTTAATTTTTTATTTAGAGATATATTCTTGCAAAGTTTCTCAAGACTTTGCTAAATTGTTGAGGCTGGCTTAGAATTCACTATCCTCCTGGCTCAGCTTCCCAAGCCACTGGAATTACAGGTGTGCACTACTGTGCCCGGCTGCTTTATGTATGTCTTAGCAATGTCATTAAGTACATATAAGACTATGAAAATTTAATTTAATTGGGCTATACTTGGTTTTGGCATGATATTTGATAAACACCAATAGTACCATATCTAATAAATATTCCTTTGTTACTCCTTAGCAAAATACTCCAATTTTGGTTAAAGCAGCAATGTATTTGGGTAAAATTTTGTAATTCCTGTTTCTCTTGTATTGTAGAGGTTATATTTGTAACTTCTGATATAAGAATACTCCCTTCCTGGCATTTCTTTTCTTCTAATCTGGAGTGCAGGAGTGAAACTGGGTGGAGGTAGTCATGTTAGGATCTCAAGGAAGCCATGAGGATGGCAGAATTCAGACAAAAGAGGCTGTGATATGGCTGATAGCCTGCATCTGAGACAAAATGAAGCTTATAATTCATGTGCAAGTTTAGAAGGTTGGTGTATAGCAGGATGAGATGATTACATGATGTTGCCTTTCTCATCACTCCATGAAGATGCATACAACTTCTCTCCATTTTAAAAGTCCTAGATGATACAATATAAAATGGCCCAATTCTCTATGTTTATGCTTTATTGCTTTTTCCCCTTCTATCTAGTTATACATAAGCAGAATTCATTCTGATGTAACTAGACAAGCATGGAATATATCTTATTATAATTAGTAACCCATTCTTATATATGTAACATGACGGTGGGATTCACTATGGTATATTCTTATAAGAACATAGAAAAATTATTTTGCATTCATCCCACTGTCTTCCCTATTCCTATCTCCTCTCCCTTCCATTCATTCCCCTTGTTCAATCTACTTAATATTCATTATTCGCCTCTCTGCTCTTATTGTGGAATTGCTTCAACATATCAGTCTAAACATTCAAACTTTGGCTTTTGAAGACTGGCTTATTTCACTTAGCATAATAGTTTCCAGATCCATCCATTTACTTGCAAATATCTTTAAGTCATTCTTCTTTAAGGCTGAGTAATACTCCATTGTGTGTATATACCATATTTTCTTTATCCATTAATTTGTTGAAGGACAACTAGGTTGGTTTTGTAGCTTAGATTTTGTGAGCTCAACTGCTATAAACATTGATATGGCTGTGTTACTGTACTATGCTTACTTTAAATTTTTTGGATATATACCAAGGAGTGAGATAACTGGGACAAATGGTGATTCCATTCCACATTTTTCTCCATACTGCTTTCCATACTGGTTGAACCAATTTACATTCCCACCAGGAAGGTTTGAGTGTACCTTTTTCCCCACATCCTTGCCAGCATTTATTCTTACTTGTATTTTTGATAATTGCCATTATGATTGAAGTGAAATGGAGTCTCAGTGTAGTTTTAATTTGCATTCCTTTAATTGCTAGAGATGCTGAATATTTTTTTCATATATATTTTGACCATTCATATTTCTTCTTCTGAGAAGTGTCTGTTCAGTTTCTTTGCCCATTTATTAATTGAGTTGTTTGGCTTTTTGATATAAGTTTTTTGAGTTCTTTATATGTTCTGGAGATTAATGCTGTGTTTGAGGTGCAGTTGGCAGATTTTCTCTCATTCTGTAAGCTCTCTTTTCTTTTTTTTTTTTTGATTGCTTCCTTTACTTTATAAAAGGTTTTTAGTTTTATATTACCCCATTTATTGATTTTTGGTTTTATAAAACCTTTTTAGTTTGATGTCACCCTATTTATTGATTATTGGTTTTACTTTTTGTGTTTCAGGAGTCTTATTAAGAAAGTCATTTCCTGAGCTGATATGGTGGAGTGTTGGGTCTACCTTTCTTTTAGTATGTGCAAGGTTTCTGGTCTAATTTTTAGGTCATTCATCCACTTTGAGTTAAGTTTTCTGCAGGGTGAAAGATAGGTATTAAATTTCATTCTAGTACATATGAAATTCCAGTAACACAAATATACACACAAAAACAAAAAACAAATAATCCAACAAATAAATGGACTGAACAGGCTCTTAAAAGAAGACATATCTGTGAGACAATGCAAGAAGGTTTCTAGGAGAAAGGATTGGATTATAACTTTAACATAATTAGTGAATTTATCAATGAAGGGCAAATGGCATGGTAACTGAAGTGGTGAGTTGTGGCTGGAGAAGGTGGAAATCAAGGGTGTGGTTTTGGGATTATATTTGCATATACCCCAAATTCAGAGGCTCTTTCACTGACTCATGATTACTATGTGAGCTACTTCCCTCTGTCACACACTTCTACCTTGATATTCTTTCTCACGTTGAATCTTGTGTAATGGAGCAAGCCTTGTATGGACTAACACCTCTGAAACTGTAAGCCTCCAAATAAACCTTTCCTCTCTACAATTTATTGTTGGGTCTTTTAGTCACAGTGGTGAAAAACCCATTTAAAAAATTACATCTTCTAACCTTTGATGTCCTAACCTTAAAATCTACTTTTTTTGTTTTGAGTTTGAACCCAGTATTTTAGCATCCTCTGTACACAAACTCTCATGGAACTGTTTTCCAAGCCCTAACCACGGATTTTAGATTGTATTTTATTATCCATTTAGATCTAGAGTTACTTTTCATAGGGCTAGATGTAGACCACTTTATTGCTCTTCAAATACAAAAAAAATTACATGTTTATAAAATTGTCTTTGTGTTTGGTTCATATCATGACTATTTTATCTTTATTATTGTATTACAGTTTTAGAATATACATCAGTGTCACTTAATGATACTGCTACTTCCTTTGCTTCTCTACAGCATAGATTTTGGAGGTATTTTATACATACTTTTCTTCACAGATGAATTTTATTTATTTATTTATTTATGTATATTGCTTTACGTTTCTTCTTTAATTAAAAGGCAAGAATGCTCAAATTTGATGGAAATTATTATAGATTACATTGAGAGAAAATTCTGGTTTTTGTAATGCTCAGTTTTATCTAAACACATTATGTGCATAATTGAATATTTTATGTGCTTCTGTAAGTTTTCATTCCTCTGTAAAGTGTACATATTTTGCTTTTAAACTTCTATTTAATTTGTGAAGTAGTATGCAAATGTGACATTTGTAGAATACTGATGTGGTGTTTTGTACTGTTATATTAGATATACTATGGGAAAAAATATGTCTGGGCTTTAGCAAAATTCTTCCTTGCACTTCACTATTTGTCCCTTTTTAAATGTACTTTTTTAAAACTACCTGCCAGATTTTAGCTGTATAGAACAATACTAATGTATTTTTATAAGTTACTATGTTTTACAGAGACATATATTTCAATAAGTCAATGCTACTGGTGGGAAATGATGATGTATATCAATAGTCACATAGTTTTTACAAAGAGTTACAAACTTATACTCCATCAGTAGTTCATAATAAATTTTTATTTTACATCATCATAAATACTGTTTAATTTTATGTATTTGTTATTTTATTCTATAATTCTCTAATTTCCTAAGGTGTTGACCTTTTTATGAGTATTAAACACTTAGATATCACCTATATAAGGAGGCTATTCAAGATGCTTGCTGTTCTCCTCTTGGTGTCATATTTTTAAAGTTTTTGGTTATTGATGAGGTAATTATTTCATCTCATCTGTCACTTTGTATCTTTAATGGTGCCATTTCTTGAATTGATTATTTTAATGCACAATGTATTTGTTGTTTTTTTAAAATATTTTTTATTTGTAGATGGACACAACACCTCAAATTTGTTCATTAATTTTCATATGGTGTTGTGCACAAATCAAGTGTCTCACATGTGTGTGGCAATTGCTCCACCACTGAAACACAGACCATCTTCAATTTATGATTTTTTAACATTTTGTTTTGTGTAACTTTGAAAAAAAATTCTCTTTTTTCTTTGTTATTCTTGGGTTTTAAAACAATTGTGTCATTCTATTCAAAATTAGACCCCAGTATTATTGTTGTTTTGAGACAGGGGCTTTATAATCACAGACATGCCATTGTTCCAGCAGCTTCCATTAGAAAGGTTATTATATTATGAGCAGTGGAAACTCTCATTTATCATTGTGTAGTTGGTGTCTTTTTAAAGTTTCTCCCTTCAGTTTCACAGTTCTATTAATTTGTAATATTTATGGTGTACACTGATTTCTCTAAGTTTATAATATACGGTAATGTGTGGCATAATGTTCTTTTGGTCAGTGATGGAGACTATGTATAATGATAGCTAGCTACAACCTATAGCCTAAGCTTGTAGTAATATAAAATCTACATGTCTGTACATGGTATGATGTTTGCAAAAATAACAAAATCACTTTTGAATGCATTTCTTAGAATGTATGCCTAACACTTAAGGAGACACCTTTGTACACATACTATATATTACAAGTAGAGACATACTTAGTATATGATTATTATATTTCATATTTACCAGAGCTCTTTCAATTTTATTTGTCATATTAAAGCACAAACATCTGACATTACTGACAAGCTGGGCATTAGTTTATCTTGAATATCTTTTAATTTTGTTATTTTACACAAATTTGCCATATTCATTCTCTCTCTCTCTCTCTCTCTCTCTCTCTCTCTCTCTCGTCTTTGTTTCTTTTCTTTTGTAAAATTTGCCTTTTCTAAACTACAGAGATTCTCATAATTAGCTAATGAAGTTTAGATAGTTTTAGAAGTCTAATTAAGTTTTTATGTTTTCTTTTTAAGCTCAGCTCCAGATGAGGATAAGGGCCTAGTAAAAAAAATGTGTATAATCTTATTGTTGCATATCTGTTTTCCGAGAAGTAGAATTGGTGGTTCATAGGGCATGCCTGATTAGATACTGCCAAACCATTTTTCAAAGTAGCTTTATAAAGTTATGTGGCCACAAGCAGGGTTTGACAATTCCAGTCATTTAACATTTTGTAATTGTTAGGTCTTTATTAATATGTATATGCCTTTATTGTCATTTTTTAACATTCTGCTGAGTATATAATACTCTCTGCATTCTGAATGTTAACTTATTCCTCATCATATTGACATACATGTATGTGTGTGTATATATATATATATATATATATATATATATATATATATATATATACTCAATATTTGCAATATTTTCTCCCTTTTAAGTGCTTTTTAAAACCTCTTTTTTTGTGGGACTGAGGTACCCAGGATTGATCTCAGGGGCACTCAACCACTGAGCAACATTGCCATGTCTATTTTTTTGGGGGGGGTATATTTATTGAGAGGCAAGTTCTCACTGAGTTTTTTAATTTCTCACCATTTTTGAGGCTGCCATTGAACTCATGATGCTTCTGTCTGAACCTTAACAGCTTCTGGGATTAGAGGAATGCATCACCACACTTGGCTATTGAAAAATATTTTGACTGTTGTATTTCTTTTTTGAGATTTTTTTTTCTTAGTCATATGTACTATCTCCAGTATTCTTCACTACAAGACTTTTTACTAGAAATGGGTGATACAAACATTATCTCTATTTCTATGCCTTTCTTTCATATTGTCTTAATTACATAATTTGGTCTACATTATTTTAATTCTGATAAAGTTCAACATGTGTTCATAGTATTTCTTTTTATATTTTATTTAATTTTCATAATCAATTTAAGAAGATTTTTCAAGTAACAATATTTTTTTCTGTAAAATTAATTTTTTGAATTTGAATCTATTGATTTTCTGCATGAGATTATAGAAATATATGTCTTGTTTGATATATGTCTTGTTTGTTTATTTTATTTTATTTTGGCACAAGAGATTAAATTCAAACATACTTTACCACTGAGTCAAATCCCCAACTCTTTTTATTTTTTTTATTTACAGATAGGGTGTCACTAAGTTTCTTAGGCTCTCACTAAGCAGCTAAGTCTGGTTTTGAACTTGTAATCCTTCTGGCTCAGCCTCCCAAATCACTGAAATTAATGGTGTGTACAGTTACTTTTGGTTCAATTAATATATATATATATATATATATATATATATATATATATATATATATATATATATAGATAGATAGATATATATATATATAATTTATTTGACCAAGCAGCTCTGTTTTGGAATATTGGTAATGATGTAACACAGCAAAAACTACATTTTACATCACATTTCTACCATATCAGGATTCGAATATACACACTTCATTGTACTTTTGGAAGTTTAGTAAAGTATGAGTACTTATTTTAATTTAGAAATTAAAAATGACATTCTTAGAGCTTAGCATGTTTTCCACCAATAATAATTACTTATCAAAAGAGGGTGTTTCCAGGTAAAGTGGTGCAAACCTGTTTATCATTGGCTGGGAAGGCTGAAAGAAGAGAATTGCAAATTCAAAGCCAGCCTCAACAATGATGAGGCCCTAAGCAACTCAATGAGACCCTGTCTCCAAATAAAATGCAAAATATTGCTGAGTGTACCTGAGTTTAATAACCAGTATCAACAACAACAACAACAAAAACAATACAACAATATTAAAAAAAACAATGCAACAATACAAAACAAACAAAGAGTGTGTAGACTCAGTAAATGACATTCACAGATTCTTCCTGTGGGGTTTTTGATTCAAATGTGAAGAATCTCAGTTCCTGAGGAAATGTTACACAAAGAGCAAAGTAGAAATACCTAATAAATGCTGATAAAAAATATTCATCAAACATGTTAATATAATGTTGATAGGTAAAAACCTAAAATAGAACAGATAACTTCTTGTAGTGAGAGAACTCCAAAATACGATTGGCCTTAGAATTGCGTTATCATATGAATCAAATGTAAATTTACTGGAAAATATGAGTCACTTCCAGGGCACCATCATTAAAGTCTTCCACATGATTTAAACAATCTATTTTTAAATTCAAAGGTATGATACTCAAATGGGAATGTGTTTGAGAAGAAAATTTCACAGTGCTATTCCCTATGTATTCCAGAGAAGAAATTTCCATTTCCAGGGGAAATGGAAAAGGCAGTGTCTTAAAATTTTGTTAATTTGTCTTCTATGTAAATATTTTTAACATTATAGGAAAAGTAAATTCAATAAAACTTGGTGAATTTACTTATAATTAATTGAAATATAGTTTGAAATAATACATCAAACACCATCACACATTGTAAAATAAGTTTAATTTTTTAAATTTTTTTATGTGTTAGGTGTTTAGTTAAATATAACAAAAATAGTTTCTTACTGTTGGATAAATTCCATAAGTATTTAAAAATCACACATTATTTTTACTCTTTTTACCTGTGAAAAGTTTTCAATAAGTAGCCTCTCATTTATAATTTATGTATTATACACCTTTCCTATTAGGAAATAAAATATTGATTTTAAGAATAATTAAATTTTTGTGCCTTTATGTATTAGGGGTGTGTTTGTGTGTGTGTGTGTGTGTGTGTGTGTGTGTGTGTTGTACTTCAGTTGTCCACTGCTTCATGACACCGGCCTGAAATAAAGATCTCATCATAAATATTCCTTTGTATATTATTCAAATCAAATTACTGGGGCTCATATTACCACCAGATATAAAGTCAACAATGAGATGATGGGCTGAGAAGACTCACATACCTGAGAATTAAATGGAAAGTAGGGTAAAACCAAATGTCTAACAGAAAATGTTCACTCCCTTCATAGCATTATATTTGTAATAACTTTTTTCCAAATGTATTTTTTCCACACACATCTTCACCATAGCTCTCTTAAAGCCTATGTGAAAAAGTAAACACTTCCACCTTTCTCCCTGGACCCCTTACAAATATATGATTACATGAGACCCTGTGGATCTAAGAAATATAAGATGGTCCCAGAAACTTGCAGAAGATATTTATGTTATTTTCTGGATCTCCTCATTATTTTGGGGTCCTTGGGCTCTTTTGCATATGCTTGACCCCCAACTTGTTTGTTCCTACTACTCTTTCTCATAATGTGACCCTAAAGTTTGTTGGTTTGGAAAGAGGTGAACTTCCATTCAGCAGAAATAGTAGTTGCTTTGTCTTCAAGATGAGAAAGAAACAGTAATAAATTAGGTGTCAATATAGCTCCCTTTTTGATTCAAAATTTAGAGGAGCCACATTAAAAGCATTGCCAATTTATGATGAATATAAGGCTTTTGGTTGCCTCTTTGAACGCACAATTTTATATGTGTTATGTATCCTGTGATTTATAAATTTTCTATTTTTTTTTTTGCAATTATAGCCAGGCTCCTCTAAACCTGATTTGTAATAGGTTTTAGCTGTGAATTATAAAGATTTAATTAAAACAAAAACAAAAATAAAAACCAAAAAAAACTTTATATTTTTCATACAGCTCTATCATGTAGATTTGACTCAAACACCCATTAGAAATTTCTGTTTTTTACCCATGAATACCATAAGATAGGACACATATCTCTCTTCCATTTAGTAGAGAGCAGGAGCCTAAGTTACCAAAGTAGCAGTTAATTAACCCAGATGAGTTTCCCATTGACCAAACAACATCCCATTTAAAATTGTCTACCTCTTTAACACTATTGGGTTTCTGGTCATATTCTGTTTTGTTTTGTACCTTCTTTAAAATAATCAGTCAACTCTGTTATAGTTGAAGTTTATTCACCTCAATCTTTTTGTTTTCTAATGCACTAACATATTACTACTCAATATCTTTTAAAAACCAATTTAATTATTGGCTACATTTTTTAAAAATAGGGGATTATTTCCTCATAGGAAATAATAGGGCTGATAAATTTCCCTTGTTTTCAAAATGAGGATAAACCTTTAAAAAATTAGTCTTGTGATTTGTGATGAAAATGATGATTCTAAGCATTCTATATAATATCCACATTTCCAAACTCTTTTCAGGGAGGAACATGACAATATTCAGGACCAATAAAGTACATTCAATCAAAGTAGAAATACAACTGTTCAACCTGGAGTGTTATCCAGATGATTCAGCACCACAAATCTATATATTTGAGAATCTCTGAAACATCATATATGAGAAGGTGAGTGAAGAATAAGTCCTCTAGTAGCACTGAGATTGGTTTTAATTTTTAATGTATAATTAGTCAAATCAGGTGGGACTTGCAATTTCCTTATCTTTTTCAACCACATAAAATGGAGCATTTAGACACTGGCTTCAAGTGACAAAAGTGAATTTAAGGGAAATGATATTACAAAAATTTTCAGAACAAAATCATAGAAATGTGGGAAGAACACCTGAACATACACAAAGAAAGAAAAATATATATATTTGCACAAATGTGAGGTTAAAGTCAGTGGCCCAGCAGAATTGTTGGTGAAATAAAATGATAACGTGCAAATAATAAATTAGTGAGGTTTATGCATGGTTCTACAATTCTGGGAGATGATAACAGGGGTATAGTAAATGTCATAGTTAAACTCTCTGAATGTGCCTCTTTACTCTCTACCTGTGGGGAACCATTCTTACACGTGACTGGGCGACTTCTGATTTGGGTCTGAGGTACTCTGGCTGTGTTGGAGATTTCCCGGCCCTCTCCTGATGAGAGAACCTGTCCGTGTAGGGATGTGACTGACCACTGACCCCGGGGCCCAATCACTGCCCCTGACCTTGGAGTGCGGCCCCCCCCATCAACCTTCATTGGATGGAATTCTCTCCTGAATTTCTTGTTCCCCAATAAAAGGCTACTCTCTGGCGTGATCCCTGTCTCTCTCTCCTGCTAGCCCTGAGTAATCCTTGCTGCCCTACCGGGCGGTTAGAGGTGAGAACCAGAGAGGGAGGCCGTCTCGGCCCTGGTCATAGAAAAAGGTAACTGAGTCTGTGTGTTTATTTCGATCTCACTAGTTAACTTTTATGCCAAGAACCTCATTAATGAAACCAATGCGCTGGCCGCATGGTGGATCTAACTAAAATTGATTTTGAGTTTGGTGATTTCTGAATTTTCTCTGTTCAGGATATCAAAGTTAATGTCCTCTAACATCTTATCTCATCTCACATTTGTGGCAGATTTACCATCTTTTTCAGTCTGCAGACCGAAGGAATCATCTCACTTATTCTGGGAAAAGATCTGACTTATCTAAATTTTTGTTTGGAAGAAATACCTTATTGAAGAATATTTCATAATCATTTTTCAGTACTTTATTTTTTCTATATTTTATTAGTGTATTATAGTTGTGCATAATATTGAGATTTGTTGTAAAATATTTACACTTACACACAATTGAATTTTTTCAATTTGACTCACTCCCTAGCATCCCCCACCTCCTACTCCTTGGTCCTTTTTCTTGACTGATCTCCTTTTGATTTTCAGGCAATCCACCCTCACCTTTTATTTCATTATTTTGCTCCCTAGCTTTCATATATGAAAGAAAACAAATGACTCTTACTTTGCTTAACATGATGGTCTCTAGTAGCATTGATTTTTCTGAAAATGTCATATTTTTTTCTTTATAGTTAAATAAAATTCCATAGTGTATATACAGCACATTTTTCTTATTTTATTCATCCATCATTGGACATAAAGGCTGATTCCATAGTCTGAGAATTGTGAATTATGCTGATATGTATGTATCTTAAACATGGATATATATAGTAAAATAACATTATTCAGAATAAATACTGATGAGAAGTATAGCTGAATCATATAATCATCCCATGACTAGTATTATTGAGGAACCTCCATACTGATTTTATAGTGGTTATTCAAATTCACAGCATCTCTAAAAATATATAAGTGTCTCTTTTTCTCCACATCCTCTTCAGTATTTATCATTATATTTATCATTTATGAGTGACATTCTGACTGGTATAAGATGAAATCATGCTATAGTTTTTATTTTCATTGTCCTTTTTCCTAATTATGTTGTGTCAGGGGCCACTCTAGAAAGGAGCCATGCACACACCTTTAATACCCGAGTAAAGATGTGCTGGACTGATATTGCACCTATTGCAATGCAAGTGTACTTGCCTCTTTTTGGATAGAAAGGTACAGTTCTGGGAGAGAGTGTTCTCAACTGGAGTGGAGCTGCCTTCTTGTTCCTTTATAGTACTACTTCTGACCTTTTTGGATAAAATGTTTCATGGAACTTTGCCTTGATTTTCCCCTGTATAAGAATAAAAAAATTCAGTGGCTCATTTTTTTCCCATGGACCTCAAGATCACTGAGACATCTGCATATTTTGAAAAGATTCTTCTATATTGGGTGCTTTGTTCACAATTTTCTTAAGTTATTGAAGTAGTCAGATTTTTTGTACTCAGCATAGGTTGTAAACTCAGTTAGATGATGATAATTTTGAACTTTTTTGTTTGTTGACTTATTTAAAAATATATTTATTTATTTATTATGTGCTGCTGATAATGAAACCCAGAGCCCCACCTATGCTAGGTGTGCTCTCTACCACTGAGCCACAACTCCAGCCCCTAACCATTTGTCTTTATTCTTATGAGAAGTGTTAGTTTAACTAATTTGACTATTTATTAATGGATTACTTAATGTTTTGTGTAAAGTTTATTGGTTCTTTAAATACTCTAGATATAGAGGCCAAAGATTAGCTAGCAATTTTTTTACCAATACTGTGAGTTCTATCTTCACCTTCCTAATTGCTTTACTGTGCAGAAGCTTTTTAATTTTATGTTGTCTCATGTATTAAGCCTTGGAATTATTATTGAACTTTAGGGGTCCTATTGAGAAAGTTGTTGCCTGTGACTAAAAATAGGGTGTCACTGCTCTTTTTTTTATTTTTTTAGCTTTTGTGACCACAAACTAAAGAAAACCTAAAACCATCATATTTGCAAAGCTACAAAGAATGATTCTCTCTTAGAGCCTTTAGAGGTTTTATGACCTTGACACTAATTTACCACTAGATTATTTTCAAAAACTCACATGAGATTGGACTTATAACACCCCAAATTGCAAAAGAAATCTCTCTCTCTCTCTCTCTCTCTCTCTCTCTCTCTCTCTCTCGCAACAATATAAAACCAGACTTTCAAAACGTATCTTTAGTTGTATATGAACAAATTATTTTATCTTATTCATTATATATATATATATATATATATATATATATATATATATATATATATATATATAGAGAGAGAGAGAGAGAGAGAGAGAGAGAGAGAGAGACCCTGTAATATATTTTCTTCTTTAAAGTGTTTTGGCAGTAACTTGAAGAACTTTAAGAGTAATTTCAAGCAACCCTGTGTCCTTGCTATGCATTTTTTTGCCCATTAACAACTACTTCCTAACAGTACTTACTGTACTTAGTGATACAGTCTCCTCATGATTTTTTCAGGTTCACATTATTGTTCCACTATGGAGAGGAACAACCTGTGTTTCCCTTTTCCAGATAAGTCCAATCATCATTCTTTGTCAGAACACGAGAGACATATTCCATTTAACACATGTTTGGTCATAAATGACCCTGGAAAGTATGGAGCTGTAAAGCTTGTAGCTGCCCTGAAAGAATTTCTGTTGTTTTTTCACAATGCATAATCCATCTTCTTTCAGTCCTGGTAACAAGTTCTCCAAAATACCTTTGGAAATTGGAAAATCTTAGGCCCTTTGAGGTAAGTGAAATCTACTTGGATTTTTTTTTTCAACAAAATTACTGCATTGATAAAGGTAAAAAATTCTTCTTTCAAGGAACACAGCCATACTCATAACCATGAATTTCAAGTTTTTCTTTCTACCCCAGAAGCTGTAGTAGGTTGTCATGTATTCACATGTAGAGTCTAGAGTGGGCTTATTCATTGGTTTTAGCTACTCTAGCTTTACTTACTCATGGAAGTAACTTTGCATTTGAATAATTAACAAAAACTTTTGGCAATTAAAATATTATTTTAGTTTATAATCTTTGTATTTTCAAAAAAAATCAAAAGGTGAATTTATTTGTCGAATTGAGCAAGATGCCAATCATTGAACCAATGGGTTCTGTAGAATAGAAAGGGATTATTCACCAGTCACAGAGTGGTGGGAACCCCTAGTCAAACCCTCCTTCCTGAGTATATGGCTGAGGGGCATTTGTAGGATAAGGAAGCCAGTAGTCTGAGGCATGGGAACCTACTGGAGTAGGGAAAGTGAAATAACTGGGGGTTGCACCTGCTACATCAAACTCGGATTTTCATATGCCAAACATTCAGATAATGATGGGCTCAGCATGCACTAAGTGTGAAACTTTTGACATGCTAGTGTCATAAGGGCACCATCATACATTTTTGAAGACCCAGTGAAGGATCAATAGATGGTGTCTTCTCCACATTACTTGGAAACAAAGAGTGACCACTACCATTGTGATTCTATTGTTAGATGTTTCAGCAAACTATTGGTACCCACTGCTCAGCTGGGTGACTTCCAAAATTTGAGCAAGAAGCAAATAACAAAGAGTAGAAGAAGTCACAGAATTTTCCCAGGCTTGTCCTCTTGTACTTGGAGGCTTCTTTCTGTGTTTGTCTTCTGTATTTGCAAATGTAACTTCACTAGTTTTTTATTGATGTCTTACATTAGTTTAATTCTCAGCTCAGCCCAACACCTTGTTGGACTTTTGGTGATGTTAAATTCAACTTGGTTTCTCCCATAATGCCTCTTTCCTCTCCTGTTCTCTGTTTTCTAGAAAGCATCTCTAGGTCCACCCTGCAGTTAGGAGAATTTGGATTATGCTTCACTTTTTACAGGTTGGGTATCCACGTACCTGATGTCATATCATCATAGCAACTAGAATATTTTGGGAAGGGTATTTTGAAGCTGCACAAGTATTCAATTTCTCCTTGGAGTTTTCAGACCAAGTTTGGTTTTTAATACTTTTTCTTGATTATAATGTTCTAATTAAGACTATTTCTCTTATTCCTTCTTTGTTTATTAATTAAAATTCTTTTATATGAGGAAGACTTAATTATCTAATCACAAATTTACATTATTGTGGATGAAAAGATATTTCATTAATTTGGCTATAATCAAATTCAATCATGATTTATTTTGTTAATTCAGCTAATAATATTTGGTCATTGAGAGTTATTTCAGTTGGCTCCAATATCATTTTAATAAACCAAACCCCTTTTTACTTTCCCTAATTTTTTTATGTCTACATGTCCTAGGCTCAACTTTTATTCACCCTGCCTTTTTCCTAGAATGCAGCACTTCTACTAGAAAGTGTTACTTAGAAACTTAGGTCTGGCTTTGTGCAAGGTATTCTCATTGCTTCTATGCCAAGACCTCTCAAAGAGAAAACCAGAAAACATGTATATAATCTCACCAAGTTTACAGACAGACCTTCTCTGTAGTCTATTACTGGGTCCCTGAACATGATTTTCTAAATTATGGTGACTTGGCTTCAAGAATTTGAACTGAAGAACTTCTAAAGGACCTCAGAAGCAGTCTTTTTGATGTCTTCAGTCCTTCCTCCTCCTGCTTTTCTTCTCCACAAGGACAGGCTATAGAAAAGAATATTTTTTTGGAGGTGGGTCATATATACCAGGCTTCATCTCTCAAAGATAGTTATAAAAGCAAAACAAAACAATAACAACAACAACAATAACAAAATATCACTCCTGCTTTCCACTCCCCTATGGGTAAAATCTAGCCATTGAGAAATTCTCCGAGTTACATCAACTGACAGGAGATTTTAGCACACTTTTTGTGGAAGTGGTCATGCCCCATTCCAGGGAGGAAGGATACCACCAAGAGAGGCCAGAGCCTGGATAGGCCTCGCTCGGTTACTCATTCAGTATACTCATATCAGCTCATTCTTTTTCTTTGTACAATTAAACTTCTACATGCTTGTTCATGCTTCAAAAAAATGTTCACCCTGGGATTTTCAGAATAGATCTGAATGTTACCATGCCAAATAAAAGTTACATTAGAGAACTTTGTTATTTTCTCTTATAAATCAGCCTTTTCTTATGGGCATGTCCGCCTATATGCTTTGTGATAGACAGGAAAGAGGTCATCTCTTGTGTTGCCCCTGCTAGAAAAGAAAAAAAAAAACACAAGTGAAGAATTTAAATGAAAGAGTGACAAGATCAACTCAAAATTTAGAGACTGTTTTGCCCTGGGGCTAGCTAGCCTAAGACAGATTGTATAATGGATCAGGAGAAGAGAAATGAGTTTAACCAAAGTGTAGATATCAAACATTTTGTACTGATTGACCAGAATTCAGAGGCTTGGAGAGATTAAAATGTGGGAGTGGATCTGTCATGTGTGACCTTCTCCTCCACACTCTGTGGATTCAGAAGATGTGTGCTTCACCAAAACTATAAGAAACTAGTTTGTGAGGGAAGCACAAGGATCCTTGAAGAACTCTATGATTGCTCTTTTTTGCAGGCCAGACCTTACTGTGAGAGATGTGGTCAGTCAATTAGAAAATTTCAATGTGATGGGCATAATAGAATTAAGAGGATAAAAAGGCCAAGTGGCTTCCCTTAATTACCCCAAACATGGTGCTTGTAGTTAACATAAAGGAAAGTAAAGGGGAAGAAATGAACACAAATGTTCTGACTTCTGTTGACTCCTTGCATTGGCTAATTAGTCATGGTGTTTTTAAAAGCCAAAGAGATGGGAAACCAACTAAATTCTTACTTGACTTATATAAACAGAAAAAAATCATAATAAATGTACAAATATCTTCTCTAGACCATAATAACAGAGAATAATAATTTCTCAATTACTTTCCAGATTTAAGTCAATTTACAAATCCTGAACCCCTTAAATGAAAGGGAGATGATGTCCCTTTGAAAAAGGACACTGGTACACTACCAAAAATCTTTCTGTTAATCTTTCTCCCATATTTCCCCAAAAGGACCTAGGGCCTTTTAGCAGAGTAACTGCATTGGGGAAAAGGCATTGATCAGATTTTTCAGGGACCACTAGACACAGGTTCTGAATTGACCTTAATTCCAGGAGAACAAGAATGTCATTGTTTTCTTCCAGACTTATGGAAGTCAGGAGATCAATGCAGTTTTATGCAAGGTCTGGCTTACAGTTTTTTCAGTGGGTTCCTATACTTATCCTGTGGTTATTTTCTGAGTCCTGGAATGTATAATCAAGATAGATATACTTAACACTTGTCAAAACTCCCATCCTGGTTCTCTGACCTATGGAGTGTGGGTCATTGTGATGGAAATGAATAAATGGAAGTGTCTGATGTTGCCTATCTCTTGGAAAATACTGAATCTAAAGCAATGGCACATCCCTGGAGAAATTGCAAAGATTAATGCCACAATCAAGAACTTTAAAGATGAAGAAATAGTGATTCCCACAAAATTCCCATTTAACTCTCCTATCTGGACTGTGCAGAAGACAGATGGCTCTTGGAGAATGACAGTTGATAATTATAAGCTTAATCAGGTTGTGACTTTAATTGAAACTGCTGTACAAGATATTGTTTCTTTGCTTGAGTACATTAATATATTTCCTGGTACCTGGTATGTGGCTATTGATTTGGATTTTTTCCCCCTCCATTCTAGTGTACAACAACCAAAGGAATAAATTTACTTTAACCTGACAAGGCCAGCAATATACCTTCACCATCTCATCTCAGAGTTATGTCAACACCCTAGCATTGTGTCACAGCTTAGCTCACAGAGACCTTGATTATTTTTCTCTTCCACAAGGTATTACATTGATCCATTATATCAATGGCATTATGTTGTTTGGACCAACTGAGCAGATGATAGCAAGCACTTAGAACTTGCTAGTGAAACTTTTGTGTATCAGAGGATGAGAAATAATTATCACAAAAATTCAAGAGCCTTTCAACTTCAATAAAATTTCTAGCAGTCCACTGATGTAGGTCCTTCTGAGATATTTCTTCCAGAGTAAAGAATTAGTTGTTGCATCTCTCTCTTCCTAAAAATTAGAGAGAAATGCAATGCCTGGTGGGTCTATTTAAACTTTGGAGACAGCACATTACTCCCTGGGGTGTGTTACTTCAGCTCATCTATGGAGTGACTAGGAAAGCTTCTTCTTTTGAGTGGCATTTAAAAGAGGAGAAGGCACTGCCAAAGGTCAAGGCTGCTGTGCAGGCTGCTCTGCCATTCAGGTGACATGATCCAGCAGAGTCAATGGTTTTTGAAGTGTCAGTGGCAGATAGAGACACTGTCTGTGGAACCCATTGGTGAATTAGATAGGGCCATTGAGATTTTGGAGCAAGGCCCTGCCATAATCTGTAGACAAATTCTCTTCCTTAGAAAAATAGCCCTTGGGCTACTGGGCTACTGAATGCTTGTCCATGGGCCACCAGGACACTATGTGACCTGAGCTGCCCATTATAAACTGGGTGTTATCTGACCCCCAAAGCCATATAGTTGTGCATGTTCATTATCAATCTATCATTGAGAGGAAGTAGTATATACATGATCAGGCATGGGTGGGACCTAAAGAAACAAGAGGGTTGCATAAAGATGTGGTTAAATTACACGTGGCTCCTACTCTTGCTGCAGTATATTCTGTTACTCAGTATGAACCTATGACTTCATGGAGTGTACCTTATTATCAGTTAACAGAGAAAGAGAAGATTAGGGCTTGCTTCAAAGATGATTCTACAGATTACAGAGGTATCACCTGGAAGTGGACAGATAAAGCCATATTTCCCCTTTCTGGAATGAACATGAAGGACAGTGTTAAAGTAAAATCTTCACAAGGGGCAAAACTTCAAGTACTGCATCTGGTTGTGCATATTTTTGTGAAAGTAAATTGGTCAGATGTGTGACTGTACACCATTGTTGGGTCATTGCTATGAGTTGGCTAGCTGATCAGAGAACTGGAAAGAACATAATTCGAAAATTGGCAACAAGGACATTTGGGGAAGAGGTATGTTTATAGACTATTCTGAATGGGCAAAGGATGTGAAGATAATTGTGTTTCATGAAAATGCCCACCAAAATTTGACCTCATCAGAGAAGGATTTTAATTATCAGATAGATGGTCTAACCAAATCTATAGATAGCAGTCCACCTCTTTTCCCAACCACCCCTATCATTGCCCAATTGGTTCATGAACAAAGTGGTCATGGTGGCAATAATGGCGGTTATGCATGGGCACAGTAACATTCAATTCCACACATCAAGGCTGATTTGGATACTGCCATTTCTGAGTGCCCAATTTTCTACCATTAGAGACAAACACTAAGCCCCTGATATGGCATCATTCCCCAAGAAAAACTGGCAGCAACCTTTTGGCAGGTTGACTATATAGGACCACTCCCATGATGAAAGGGGCATCAATTTATCTTTATTGGAACACACCCTTATTCTGGGTATGGATTTGCCTTCCCTGCACATAGTGTTTCAGCCAAAACCACCATCTGTGATTGTACAGTATGCCTTATCCATCATCAAGATATTCCAAAAAACAATGCTTTGGACCAAGGAACTAACTTCATGGCCAAAAAAGTGAAGTAGTGAACTCATGATTAAGAAATTCACTTGCCTTACAAAATTCTCCATCACTAAGCAGCAGGTGGTTTGATAGAACAATTTAGTGGACAGTTGAAGATGTAGTTACAGCACCAGCTAGGTGGCAGTACATTGCAGGGCTGGGGCAAGGTTCTTCAGAAGGTTTTCAATGGTCTCTGAATCAGTACCCACTATATGCTGCTGTCTCTTCTATTGCTGGAATTCATGTGACTAGAAATCAAGGTGTGGAGGCAGGAATGTTACCCCTAATCATTATTCCTAGTAACACAGTGCCGCAGTCTCTGGCTGGGCACAAATCACGAGTCTCCACAGAGCTTGTAGATTCAAACAGCAATTCTTTATTCCCGAACTCACACCGGCCGTCTACAAACACGTTCTAGGGGAATCCACGTTCTCTGCTCAAATCCACTCTCTCCCAAATCCACTCTCTGCCCAAATCCACTCCACATGGGCTTCTGTCTCCCAAAATATACTGTCTGACCCTAAGCACTCAAGAGGAACTCAGCAGCAGGATACGCCCTATTCTAAAGGGGGAACACCCTAATCTCCTATTATGCTAAACTGCCCTATTCTAAAGGGGGAACACCCTAATCTCCTATTATGCTAAACCGCCCTATTCTAAAGGGGGAACACCCTAAACACGGATCCTGCCCTGGTCCTTGAGCAAGGTCACCTTTCAGAAGTCCTTCCACTAGACAGCATGGGAGTAAGCTGGCAAGGAATTTGTCATACCTACTTGGCTGATGGCTCCCAGCAACACAGTAAGAAAGTTTTTGCTTTCTGTTCCTGTAACCTTAGACTCTACAACCCTGGAAGTCTTAGTTCCAGAAAAAAATGAATGTTTCTGTTTGGAAGTAAAGCAATGATTTCATTAAACTGAAAGTTACTACTTCCTCCTGGCCATTTTGGGCTTCTCATGTCTCTGAGTCAACTGGCAAAGAAGGAAGTTAAGATGTTTTTGGTGTGACTGATCCAGATTACCAAGAGGGAACTGGATAGTTTTACTTCACAATGGATGTAAGAAAGCTTTCTCCAAAATTGCAGTAGATCCCTTACTGCATCTTTTGATATTACACACTCCCATTATTAAGGTGAACAGGAAACTACAAATATTCAATTTTGGATTTTTTGAGATAGTTTTTTTTTTAAATTTTTTTTTATTTTTAATACAGTTTTTATATCTACCTATCTATCAACATGGTCCAGTCTTTTATTTTTAAGAGAATAACTACTTTGTAAGCTTCTTAAGAGCCTTATATTGGGTGAATATTCAAATAATAATATTTTAATATATTGTGTGACATATGCTCATCCCAAAACAGGCCTCACTGAAAATATGGTCATTAACTCAATCTGCTATAATAATTTCTGAGCCAGACCTTGTTCCATTCAATCTTATAAGAACAAAACTTTTTACAGTTGTTATCTTTTGTTGCTCAAATTCAAATATATACTAATAATAAAATTCTAGAACAGGTCAAAAAAATCGGTTGTTAACTTACTATATCATTAAGTGAGGGATAAAGGAGAAATAAATATTATTGGACAAATAGGAAAAAAAGAGAAACAATGAAAAAAAGAGAGAGGGGGAGAGAGAAGAAGAAGCTGTAAAAGAGCAATTTCCACAAAGGTAAAAAGGACAAAGAGTTGGATGGGTGTTATTTGAGTTTGTATCAGATAGTGCCATGGGGTGAGTAGGAGGTAACAGAAGCAAGTATAAACTACTACTAGGAAAACAAAAGCAAGAAGATTGATTCCAGTTGATGCTTTAAACTATTAGATAAAATAAAATAAAATTGAAGATACAAAGTTGACAATTGGTTTTACAATTATTATTCAAGGGAAGAAGTCATTTAAATGATCAAAGTTGATGTTAGAGTTGTTTATATTTTAACATAACCAGGTTAAGGAAATTCTTCTTGATTATTTAGATTTCACTGGATTTTGTATATTTAATGAATATTCTTCAATATTATGACATAGGTTTCTTCTGACTTGTTGGGTGAGAGAGACCAATTTTCTAGTTTCTTTGATTATCCTAGCAATACCTTCTGCTTTGTCCAATCAAAGGCCTTCTGCTGACTGCAAGATAGTGCAGTGTTTTTTTTTTTTTTGTGTGTGTGTGTGTGTAGAGTAGTTTGGGATGTAGGTTCTGGGGTGGACCTGTGATTTCTGTCAGTGTGTAACTGTGCCTCTCTATTGGATCATTTTCATAGTAATAAATGTCCTAGAACTTATCTGTGGGCAGAGAACCTCTGTGGATTTTGTTAGGGCAGTGAAGGGTCTCCAGTTGTTTAATTGGACTCCAGTTTCTACCACCTCAGGTGGTGAATGGCATGTGTTTATTCCCCATACAATGCCCCCCCCCCAAATTATCCATAGAATTTCCTATCATTTTCCATTTAGGATCATAGTTCAGGGTGTGCAACTCTTGTGGCTGGTGTCAGCTGTCTTTTTTTCTGAATAGCCTCAGGCAATTTCCTACTAGTCTCTATGCTGCTGGATATGAAGATAGCTTCCATCTTATTGGTTTTGGGATCTCCATTCAGCAATCTGGATCCCAGGGACTCTCCCTAGTCTTCCTTTCTGTATTGTGCCCCCTCATCTTAATTTCAGTGTCCAGGAGTATATTGAACCCACCTTTCTTTGTTTGGGGTAAAAAAGTGATTTTTTGTTTCCTCTGTCTGAGTCAAGTGAGCTAGAAAAAACTCTACAGAGCTTTTTATCCTTGTCTGTGTCGCAGAGGCTGAACAGACATTGTTGTACTTCCCAGGGCAGGTGAGCTTGAGCTCACATGATTCCCCTTATTGGTGGTGAAAGGAGAGGAGGAGAACAATTTCAGCAATTTATGGCTAATAGTGGTCGTTTTAGAAGTTCTTTCTGGCCCTAATTTTAAGGGTTTCACTGTAGGGGGCTTCCCTCTGGCTTAACTTGCAGCTGTCTGAGTTTGAGAAGACACCATGCTAATTTAAGAGGTTGACTGGGCAGCTTAAGGTTCAGATATAGGGATTTAGTATAAAAAGAGAGAAATATAAAATTTTAAAGGAAACATCCTCAGGTCATTAAAATGAAGATTTAAGCCATTGAGATGCAGAAAACGTAGTTGTAAGCCTTGTTCATTCGTTTGTAAAATGAAGAAAAAGCACATTGAAGAAAAACTGACCTGAATTTTGAAGCTCCACCTTGAACCTACCTCCAGTCCAGCCCCTGATATAGCCCTCCTATAAATATTGGACCCACAGCCCACATCAGGCCTGTTTCTCAGTCTCAAGGCAGTCCTATTTTCCCTTACTGAGGCTGGCTTTGAACTCACAATCTTCCTGCCTCATCTTTCTAAGCCACTGGAATTATAAGCATGAGCCCCTATTCCTGACAGAAAAAAAAGGATTTTTTTTTTCAAAATCCGGGATTCAAAGACTACCTGCCAGGTACTCCCTGTAATGAAATTGTGATTTACTTGTTAATTTGGAAGATAGCTATTCCTTAGATCTTCTGGTGGCATCTTTGAAGTCTGAACTAGTTGGTTACTCTGGTGGGTGTGTTATATAAGCTGTCTGAGTTATGGTGGGAAAAGGCAATCTAGTTTCTAGTCCCCAAGTTATGAAACAGGAAAGAGAGATACTAATACAAAAAGACATGAAATGTATGTAGACATGGATAAACAGTATGTTACTCAAATCAAAAGGTTTCATGTAGCAAAGTTAACAGGAAACAGGCAAAGAGACAATCTCTAAAATGTGTGGGGGATATTTACAAACTACATATAACACAATGGTTAATATCCAAAAGAAAGTACTCTTAGAATTCTACAGAAATGCATAAATAACCGAGTTATCTTTTATCTGAAAAGATTATTTCCCCAGGGAAGATGTAAAGAAAGCAAAAAAGCAATGTTGATGCTCTCTATCAGCAATACTCAGGGATATGCACATTAAAAACATGAGAAATGTGCTAATCAAACTTGATTAATGAATCTGTACTGTCACAGTTCTAGGTGGGAGCTAAGCATGGGGAATGACTAGGGCCCCTCAGCCTCACCTACATTCTTTCTTTGAGGGAAAACTAAGGCATTTAAGGGCTAAAGAGAAGAAGATGGATGACCACAAGGGGAAATCAAGACCATGAAGGAAAGGTTTTCTATATTGGACATGTGAATAATCCAAGAGATGAACCTAAAGTTAACATGTTTCTACTTAACATATCATGAACACTGTGGATTTCTCCCTCTCAATGCTTTATCTGGGCTTTGAGGAAAAAATTTATGCATGGGCACTAGAGAAGAAATGATGTCAAATTTAGCTGTGTATACAAGTGCCAAGAAATTTCAGGTACACCCAGGTTAGAATGAGAAGAACTAGTGGCACACAATAAAAGCAAACTCCACTTTATATGCAGATGGGGCCTTGAGCTATTTTGCAACTCAGCCCACTCTGCTCTTCCAGGGTGTATATTTTTACTTTCAGTAAACCTCTGCTTTGCCTGCCAACCTCTTGTAACTTCTTCAATTCTTTGCTAAGAATGTAAAAATCCTAGACAAAGAACTTTCTGGGGACACTCTGCCCACTTGTGGTATTAATAAAACCTCATTGTAGCCCACAAACACATACAAATATATTTTGTCAATGAAAAAATCAAATAATAAAGCCCAGAGTGATATTCAATCTCATATGAATTAGGGAGGCTATCAAAAATAAATGAAAACAAATGATGAAGCCTAATAAAGCAGATATGGGGAATTGTAATAATTGTATAATGTTGGTAGAAATATAAAATAGAGAAGCCTAACCCCTTCAGAATATGTGTATACAAGTGAATTGAAATCAAGATTTATAGAAAATATTAGGGCTTCCAGAATCATGACAGCATTACCCCCAATAGTCAAGATGTAAGGATACCTAACATTCACAGATAGAAGACTAACGAGCATGTAGCAAATTATTCAGACTTTAAAAATAAGGTAACACCAGCATTTATGACAGGAAAAGGAATGGGAGCTCATTAGCCAAGAAAAAATATTGAGCAAGAGAAGAACACAGTTTAGAAGATCCATCAATAAAGAAGTTTCTAAAAGAGTCAAATACAGAAAATCAGAGCAGAATAAATATCTGGTTACTAGAGGCTGGTGCAGAAGTGACACTGGACAATGTGTATAACTATAATGTGTTTAGTTCTAAAAAATTTATGTATATCATTAGGTCTAGAGTTGTCAATGTTTTAGGACTTAAATGTTTGTTAAGAGGGTGTAATTCATGGCTAGTATTCTGTTTTGGAGAGAAAGAGAGAGAGAGAGAGAGAGAGAGAGAGAGAGAGAGAGAGAGAGAGAGAGAGACTGCAGCTAGCTGCATGGATATTCAACCTATATAATCACACATGGCTCTATGCTCAGAGGGGCCTTGTGCAATTATTAATTTCATCTTTGTGCTTATGTTTTATTGGTGAAGTCAAACAGGAAGTGGGATGATAAGCATAAAATGTACATGGAAATGTACCTGCTGCCATTCTTTGTACCGTTTTGTATATAGCATTCATGATCCTCTGGCATGTTTAGGTTGATCATGGGCTTTTATGTTAAAAACCACTCTTTGATTAATTCAATTATCTTTCAATAAAATTGTGATTTTTGTTAATACATTTGTCCTTGAACTTGGATTTTATCATTATCCCCATAACAAAACCAGAAACTACCCAAAAGAGTTACAATTCAATAACCCTGATGAGAATAGATGCAAAACTTCTCAAGAAAATACAAGCAAACTGAAACTAACAGCACATAAAACATATTATACACCCTGACTAAATGGAATTGACCATAAGAATGCAAAGATGGTTACACATAAAGAAATCAATAATGTAAAGTTTTATTTCAACAGAATGAAAGACAAAAACCATTGGAATATCCCAATAATAGATATTCAATACAACTCAACATTTCTTCATAATAAAACCTCTTAAAACAGATAAAGAACAATGAAAAATGCTGCCTACATAATAAAAACACATAGTCAACATCATACTGGGGAAATGTTGAATGGAAAAATTCTGAAATCATTTTCTCTAAGACCAGAAATAAGACCAAAGTGTCTGGTTTTTACCACTCTTATTCAGTGTACCATTGGAAGTTCTTCTCAGAGTAGAAAGAGACAGAAAAAATGGTGCCTACATAGGAAAAAAGGAAACTGAATCATCCCTGTTTACATAATGAGTATTTCTATGTAGAAAATGTTGAAGACACCAGGTGCAGCTGACCATTTGTTTGCATATAGCCAGGGAGGAAGCAGCTAATCCTGTGGCTTTCTGGGGCTGTGTGCACAGCTGGGTCACCCTGCACTGATCATCAACTATCAAACTGAGGCAGAGCCAACTTACACCACTTGGACTTAAATAACATCTTGTTTCTAGATTAACTGTAGCACAATTTGAACATGAGCTCATGCCCAGGTTTGCTTGTCTATTAAGTAAAAGTAGTGAGTTCCCAAAGAAGAGAGGTTTATTGTTTTTTGCTTTTTTATTTTTTTGGGGAAGGAGTGCATAAACTAATCAGCACTTAGTGATTAAATAATGTGAACATAAGCAATTTACTCAGGTTTCCACATTTAAATAAGAATAGAATATACTTACATCACACAAACTAGACTTTACATCAAAAAGTGTCTCAGTCTGGGGTTGAAGCTCATGGATAGAGTGCTTTCCTCACATGGGTTTGAAACTCAGCACATAAAAATAAATAAGGTAGAGGTATTGTGTCCATCCACAACTAAAATATATATTCAAAACTCTCTCTAGAGAAAAGGTCATTACACAATGTTAATAGAATTCACTTACCATTGTTTAACTGTGAAAGCCTACATTAAATGTAAGAAAGATATCAAAATAATAACCTAATTTTATACCTCAAGAAATTTTAAAAAGAAGAGACAAATGAACCCAATTTTAGCCAAAGTAAGAAAATAGTAAAGATTAGATATAAATAACACAGGTAGCAGAAAAACTGAAAAACAAAAGCACAAAGCCAAAAATTGACTCTAAGAATGTCAACAAAATTGATGAAATTATACCTAAGCACACTGTAACAAAGACACAGATGCAAATAAACTAAAATCAGAAATGAATATAAAGACATTGCCTAGAAACATATAAATTACCAAAATTGCCTTTTAGAAAAAATAATAAATTTGAGGAAGAATCTGTAGTACACACTTGTAGTTGCAGAAACTCAGGAAGCTAAGACAAGATGATGGAAAATTTCAGGCCATCTTTGACAGCCTATTGATGATACCTTGTCTCAACATTAAAAATTAAAATGGCTTGTATGAAACTCAGTGGTAAAATGATCCTGATCATAATACCCATTGTGCTCTAAATTATATGATAAAAGAGGATATAAAAAATTGAACAGATATGTAAGTATTGTAAAAATCAAAGAAATTTTCAATAACTTTCTAAAAAAAAGATTCCAATACCGCATGGGTTTACTGGTAAAGTGTATTAAACTTTAGAAGAATTAATATCAATGCTTCTCAAACTCTTACAAATGAAAATTAGTAGGGTATATTTTCTAATTGATACCATAAAGCAGAATTATGTTGATACCAAAGCAAAAAAATATAATATAATTATATATTTATCAAAACCCATAAAATATTCAAAACCAAGAATAATGTGAACTAAGGAATTTTTGGAATAAATAGTTTCCAAAAGAAATTATCCTATTAATGCAATGATCATACAATATTAGAAAAATCAATAAATGTAATGTAACAAATTAACATAGAAAAAACATCAACAATCATTTCAATTGATATGGAAAAGATATTTGAAAAGATTTGTTAATAAGTACTTTAAAAAAAACTCAGAAAACTAGGTAAAGAAAAGGAGATTTTCAACATAAAGCATATTTATAAAAAACCCACACCTGACATCTTCCTGAGTGGTGATGAACTAAAACTTTTCCCCCATCAAGAAATTGGATAGGTATAACCTCTTTTCCTTCTTCTGCACAACTTTGTACTGAAAATTCTAGGTAGATCAATTAGGCAAGAAAAAGAAATAGAGGAGACATTCAAATTCAATAGGGAGAAGTAAAACTACCCCTGTTTGCAGGTGACATGATCCCATATATAGAATATCCCAAAGAATCTAGGTTAAAAAATATCACTCCCAGATCCTATATAATGAACTCAGCAAAATAATAGATTATAAGATAAATACTAAAAAATCATCTTTTATATAACCATAACCAGGAATGAGAAAACCAATATAAATTTTTAATAATTTTATTTGCATTTGTATGTAAAAATAAAATACATAGGAATAAATTTAACCAAAGAGAACTAAGATCTGTTTTCTATGATTATCAACCACCCCCCAAAAAAACAATCCAAGTTTTCTTGCTTTACAAAATTAGAGCTGCACACAAAAAATGTTTTTATCCAGTTGGGGCTTATTTACATTTGTCTGATGATGGAACAAGTAGGGTTTTTTGTTTGTTTTGTTTTGTTTTCCTTTGAGGACACCTTCTCTAACTACTCGAGGACAGATACTGTCAGACTTCAGATGCATCACCAACAATACCAGGCTACTGAGACATCAGCTAAATCTCTATGTTCCATGTTACTTCACTTTGAAAGCCTCAGCTCCAAATATGAGTGGAAGAAAAGAAAAAGGAGGCTTCTAGTTAGGGGATGTAAGAAGGAATTTTAAAATATTTCTCTTACTACATCATAACCAGGACACAGGTATTTGTTTTTAATGTGCTACACTGCTTCCTTTAATATTAGCAGAGTTATTATTTACATAAATTTTCATTGTTTTTTTAATTATTGTAATTTATAATAATATAAGTATTATTATCTTACATGAGTGATTTTTAAAGTATATAAATTCTTGAAGAAGAATAATTTAACAGCCAGGTATTTTTACCTGTACATAAATTTCTAGATCTTTAATGTTTCAAATCCTTTTTTAGAAATTTGTTCTCTCAAAGATACACCTACTAAAACTTCTACATAATATTATATTATTTTTACTACTAACTTCACATAAAAATATGTAGTATACTTACATAAAGCAAATAAAATTTCATTGTTTTGTAATGTTCCAAGGTAGTTTATATCACAATTACTTTGTCTTTCTCTCCATACAACATTTCTCTCTCTCTCTCTCTCTCTCTCTCTATATATATATATATATATATAGAGAGAGAGAGAGAGAGAGAGAGAGAGAGAGAGAGAGAATTTATTCACCTTTATGCTTTTTTAAAAATGTCCCATGGCCAGGGAATATGACATAGGCCAGTCATTTTAGTAACTCTGAATATTAAAGCAGATTAATTAGCAGTTTGAGACCAGTCTCAAAACTTAGCCAGACTCTAAGCATCATAGTGAGGATTTGCATCAAAATAGAAAATAAAAAAGGCTAACACATGATCCTAACTTAGAGGATCTTCAGATTCATAATATGTTTTACATATGAATATATCACCAAAATAAAGAAAGCAACAAGGTAGAGGTAATTTTACAGTCCTAAGGGGAGAACAACAATGAAAATCATGTTAGTTAGTACTCTCAGTTACATGCAACAAATAAAAAATAAAAGACTCCAAGTTGTAAGAATAGTAAAGTTTGTTGGAGAATACTGGAATGCTTTAAAGTAGCACACAGAAGCAGAAAAAAATAGTATAGGAACCAACGTCATTCAGTGTACATCAGGGACTAGAAAGGGAACTTAGTGATCACCAGAACTCTGTTGCAGGGAAATGAAACCATCAAGTGAAATAAGTCAAGTGAAACCATGATAAGTCAAATGAAATAAATAAGTCAAATGAAACCATCAAGTGAAATAAGTCAAACTCAGAAAGTTAAGGGTCATATGTTTTCTCTCATATATAGAAGCTAGAGGGGAAAAAGGGAAAAAAAAAGGTTGGAGTGGATCTCTTAAAAATCTAAGGAAGATCAGTAGAGGAAAGGTACCAAAGGGGGAGGGGGAGGGATGAAAGAAGTAAGTGCTAGGGAGGGATACTGGCCAAATTGCATTGTTATGTTTGTGTGCTTGTAGGACTATGTCACAACAAATCACACAAACATGTACAATTACAATTATAATGTACCAATAAAATATGGAAAGAAATAAAGGAAAATATTTGGTGATTCAAAAAAATAAATAAATAAATAAAAATAAAAAAGGAACTGGGATTGGAGCTCAGAGGCAAATAACCCCAAAATTAAATGTCAGCTACAAAAACAAATTAGCAAAAAAAAAAAAAAAAACAGGGATTTGGAGAAGTAGATAGTGAATTATACATAAGAAAACATCTTTTCATGACACGTGAAAAACATCTGGAATTTCCATCATCCATTAGCTTTACTTTTATTTTAGAGTAATTTATTACTAATGCATTATCATGGGGAAAAGATAAAAAGTTAATACCATGATTTTGCATACCTTATAACTCTTTAAATAGTAAGTGTATTGGGCTTATATAACATTACTGAAATCTTTAGAAATAAAAACATAAGTTCTTTTGTTAAAATATCACTGACTATTTTGTAATAAATATGAACAATTTATAATAGAGAAAACAGTATTTTTTCTTGTCAGATTTCTCTTCCTTTCAAATGTCAAATAAAGATGTTCTCAATTATAAACCTTCTTCACAGGGCTGGAATTGTGGCTCCAATGGAGAGCACTCGACTCACATGTATAAGGCACTGGGTTCAATCCTCAGCACCACATAAAGATTTTTAAAAAATGAAGGTATTGTGTCCACCTATAACTAAAAAAACTCCTTTGCAAAAATATTATTCAAGTACAATTCCAAACCAGTCATGAAATAACCACAGACTTCATATTTGGATGTTCATATAAGGTAAGACAAGAATCTCCTTCAAGAAATAGTGCGAATTTGAAGAAATAGTAAATGGTAACTGGATTATAGTAATGAGAGATGTTTTTCAGTGTGGTTCTCAAATATCTAAATTCAGGCTTTTGTGGAAGGATAACTTAAGTTTGGGAAACAGGAAGAGTTTCCATGAAGGAGACTCAGTGGCTTGGGTAGCTGTCCCTGAACACTCATGTGTTTTTCAGCACCTCAGTGAATACGTTTTAAGGTATGTCTGTGGGAGTGAATATTGTAGCATCATCCATAAAACAGCCACCTGTATGAGATGACTTCTATGTTTTCTAAACATTACTCATGGTGGACAGCCCCTTTTCATCCTTAGTCATGTATATGCCAACAGCACTATAAAAATTTGAAACTTGACAGGTCCTTCTACCAAAGTCTGGAATATATTTTTCCCCTGAATCAAAAGTGGAATTGCATTTACATAGTGTGGTTAAGTTATTTTCATCAGCTCTCTACTCAGAGGCAAGTGAAATGATGAGTTTCTTGATTAAAGTTCTGCTTTGTTGATTTCTACACAAACATCCTGAGATTCACCATTTGGATTTTAAACACACCTTCACCTGTTATATATGACAGTAATCCTAATTTTTAGCTCCTAATTCTGCAGTGCTCTTTGCTGTTTTCTTACTTCAGAAAAGACACAAACATCCTGGGTATTAGCTCAATACCAAATAATAATAATAATAATAATAATAATAATAATAATAATAATAATAATGTCAGCTCACTTATCATTAGATATAGCTTCAAATTCAACATTGAACACTTAACTTAAATATCAATGTCTCCTGATCTTAATCCTGCTCAGGTGGTACTGTTTTTCCACATAGGGACTCTGGGGATTCCTGGGACTGAGACCACTGTGTTTCTCTGTATTTCTTTCTATAGTTTTGCCTGGTTTATGAATTTTTGTCAAGAATAGAGACTCTTAATAACTCTGCCTTCTATTAAAAATATGTTTGGGTAAAATAAGACAGTAGATCAAAAAATCATTAATTCTGTGATTCTTACTTTCTATCTCAAAATTCTTCACAGTTTTTACCACTTTCATAGTGTTTTACAAATCAAAACCTTTAGGGCATTCATTAAAGATATTAAGAAAAGTGCCTGAGTTGGAGTCATAACAATGTTATTAGGTGTGATTTTCACCATGTACATGCAGAACTCTGAGATCTACATATAAAAGATGAACTTAAGGAGTTCTGAATATAGAAGTTCCTACCTCTAATTAGTTAAACAAATTTTAGAGCATGAGGGATGGTTTCTGTAAAGAATGCCCCAGTTCCATTTAGATGATGGAACTATTTTATTTAGTACACAGGGGAGAAATAATAAAAACATAAAATGTTCATTTTAATACTACTGATAATGTAGAAGGAGGTTATAAAAGCTGTAGTCTGTTTCTCATTAAAGTATTAAAAATATCGGAAGGTACTTCTTGATGGAAGTGAAAAATTTAAAAAATCTTAAATAGATTTTGTATTCAATGAACAATATGTGCAAAAGATCTCAGTGTTAGATTTTTTTGTAAGATGTGAAATCTTTATTTTATTATAAGAATTCTCCCTAGGCAGAGTTACATACTAATAACATAATTAAATAATTAACAATTCCGTATTGTGTTAAATTATGTCAATCATTTTCTAAATTCTTTCATATGTTCACTTGCTTACTCCAACAATGCTATAAAAAAAGATTATCAGTATTCAATTTTATTCACAGTGTTCACTGAGACAAAAGTAGTTTACTCACAGGGAGAAAAATGCATACTAATACATTCCTGAAAATTCTGATTTGCTTCAATAACCCATGAGATTTGGGGCTGCTGGTATTGTTTACCTAGGAGGTTATTATTTCCACTGGTCTAACATGGACACGAAGAGTTGTAGTTCACCAATGCTTATGTAACCAACTGTGTTCTGAAATCTGCACATCCAAATTCAGATAGAACAATGTCTTCCCCTGTAGAAAGCCTACGTGAAAAAATATAAAATTAAATGAACAATACCAATTAAATTAAATAATTTATAATATAAAAGAAAGCAATGTTTGTACTACTGGTTTGCAGCTCAGCTGAGATATACAAAATAATGATATGGAGGAGTGATGCTAAGTGGGATTATTTTTATTTACTAATTTAGTTATTTCAGTGCTGGCATGGAAGCAGGGCTTCCTGCACTCTAGGACAGTCCTCTGCCCCTAGTCATACACCATTACTTGACTTGAAATTGAAAGGGGAAATCGCAGTCTGTCCAATTTAAATAAGAATATCTAAGTAAAATGCTCTAAGGACTTAAAGGGTGAGATGAAGACTGGAAACATGTCAATAAAAATATTACTAATGTCAAACCCTCCAGATTTTTTTTCTAGAAACATATCATTTGCACCAACATCTCCATGAAGTTGAGCCAACATTTCAGTTATATTGCCATAAGAAGTAACAGCTTCTATCCCCAGGCTTGCATTGGAATCTCAGCAAACACATTTCTGCTTTGCCTCCACATTCCCCATGTCCTTCTTGGTCACAAGCCCAGGCTCAGGGACCTCCCCATAACCACCTTGGCTCTAAAACACATCTTCATCCTCCAAATAATGGGACTTTTGGTATATAAAAATATTTGGGAAGTACAGGACATTCCAGGTGACTTCAAATGCAAAGTAGTTCTCTTTCTGTGTCCTGAGTATGCTTCAGGCCATCACCACCAGCCCCACTGTCTCCTACTTGGCCAACTTCAAATTTAAATCCACAAATACCAACCTGTGGTTAATTGTTTTCTTATGGATCCTCACCATGTCCACTTATAGCAACTTGCTTTTCTATATTTTAGCCATGCCCAATAAGACCCAGCCTGGTCTCCTCTGTTTCAATTATCACTGTTTTTTTCTTCCCATAAGTTATATCCACAGGGGCCTCTATCTCTCTATGATGTTGTTGAGAGTTGTCTTCATTGTAGGCCTTGTGGTTCTTTCTAGTGGACACATGGTAATTCTCTTGTATAGACATAAACAATGATCCATGGCTCTTCATAGCTCTAGGTTTTTGCTAAGCAGCTCCCCAGGAAAAAAAGGAGCCACTTACACCATTCTGCTCATTAGCTGTTTTTCCATCCTGTACTGTATGGACAGAATCATGTCATTGTTCAAAGAATGATGTGGAGAAATGACCCCATGTTTTTGAACATCCACAATGTTGTTGCCAATGGCTATGGCATTCTCAGTCATTTAAAACTGATCAGTGCTGATGCTCAAATAATAAAAGCTGTTCAAACCAAATGGAGAAAAAGATGAGTTTCTGTTAAAATTGATCTAAAGCAAATTTGCTAATCTCATTACAATAATTTTATCTAATATATAATTTTATATAATTATATAATATATATATTAGAAACAATTATTTTAATGAGATATCTACTATATATAATATATACATTATATAAAATTATTTTAATGAGATATATAATATATATATATATATTAGATAAATCATTTTCATGATATATATATATATAATATATCTAATATATTAGATAAAATTATATATATGTACACATATATTCCTTTGAATTAAAAAATATTTATTAAATCTTTTATAGGTTTTCATTTTTTTGGAATTTACATCACTAGTAGAATGTGTGTACAAATTTACTATACATCTGTATCAGTATCTTGATTTACATCTATGAATTTATACAACTTTTTATTATTTTGTAGGTTAGACATTAATATTTTCTTTCTTGCTTTGTTTTATATCTTAGAATTTATTTTTTTAATAAAGGCCTACTTCAGGCAGTACTTTTTTAAATCTATAAATAGCTTTACTAAAATTATTCCACAACCAGGCATCTAGAGCACACCTGCAGGCCCAGGTACTCATTCGACTGAGGCAGGAACACTGTAAATTTGAGATCACTCTGGGTAACTTAGTGATACCCTGTGCCAAAGGGGGGCAGGGGAGGCTGGGGATGTAGTTCTGTGTTCAACCCAATCTAGGTTTATTTTGTTGTACAAAAAATAATGATTGTACATTATCAAAAAAATTATATGAGATCAAAATAACCTGTATGGCTCTGAAGGGTCTTGTGTATTATTTCTCCCTATGTCTTCATTGTGTTTGTGACTTTATTTGGTTTCTACTTATTTTGTATATAACACCATTATGCTATGGTTGTTTTTATGTTTCTGATTTCAATTTATTGATAATTCTTTTGATGAATTCCTATTTTAAGTACACTGTCCCTTTCATCTTCAAAAATTGTTACATAGTGACCTCTCTTTAAAATATTTTAGCAGCAATGTGTGCATATTACCCACCTATATTCCCCACCTATATTCCCCATTAACTTGAGAAGCTAGGTCAGCAGAATTGCAAGTTGGTGGCCAACCCTCAAAATTTTGAAAAGACTGTTTCTCAACTCAAAAAACATAAAGGAATGGGAAAGAGTTCAGAAGTCGAGTGTCCCTGATTTCAAATCTCTACACCATTGTTTTTCTGGTAGTAAGACTTGGAAATACAACCTGCCTGGAACATGCTAAGCAAGTATTTTGACACTAAGCTACATCCTCAGCTTCCTATTTAGCAAAAAAAGAAATTGACACAATGAGTGAGATGTCACATTAAGCCCAACAGGAAAGCTCAATATAAGAAACAAATGAAAAAACAAAAAAACAAAAACAGTTGGTGATAATTTGGAGAGATTGGCACTTCAATAAATTTCTGGGAAATGTAGTATGGCATACAGTGTATACAATATACAGTGTATACTGAAATATTTGATATTTCAGTAATTCAATATAGAATTATCACATGATCTACCAACTCTACTCTCAGTCTTATACACAAATGACCTGAAATATACACACAAACACTTGCATATGATGTTCATAGCAGCAAAATTTATGGTAGCCAAAAGTGAGAACAATCGAAATCCATGAACTAAAGAGTGAATAGTCAAAATGTGTTCTGCATATGTGCATGCTACAACATAGATAAATCTCAAAAATATCAAACTAAGTAAAAAAGTAATATATATATATATATATATATATATATATATATATATATATATACTGCTTTCCATATATACATATCATAATTCCATTTAAGTGAACTATCAGAGATATGTAAACTCACAGACCCAAATGAAGTGCTGGATGCCAGGTCCTGGGAAGCCAGGGGGGAAGAGGTTTTATTTAATGAATACATGGTTTTGTTGTAGTGATTAAAATATTAGGAATAAGATAAAAGTATTCAACAGCAGTAATATGAATCACTATTATCAGATTTTAAAATAAAAATCAAACAAACAAATAAACAAACAAAACCCCAGAAAATAATGACAAAAAATCTTAAAGTCTACTTAATTTTAGGGAATACCAGGTCTTGGTGAAATAAAAGCACTGGGTATCTATACATTCCCTTAGGTACTCTGGATCCCTGGCTTAAATCTTGGCTGGTAACTCCAGAAATTTGAAGCCTACTATATATCAAGACATATATCAGTTTCTTTATATACTTTAACCCTTACCTTTCTCCAAGGTCTCACATTCTGCTTGGAGAAATTCTCACCTTTTATATTAATTTGCTATCAGTGATTGACCTAGGGTTGCTTAGCTATTAAGCCAATCTGTAGCTCTTTATATTTTTCACATTGAGACAGCCTCTTGATAAGTTGCTCAGGGACTTACAAAGCTGCTGAGGCTGGCCTTGAACTTATCATCCTCCTGCCTCATTCTCCTGAGCCACCTAAATTACAGTCCTGTGCTTCCATGCCAGGCAGAGTTATGTTTTCACAGATTACTAAATTAAGGAAGATTTTTCGAAGTTCACCTTCTATGCAGACCAGTGATATGGCTACTTATATAAAATGCAAAATATTATTTTATCTATGATGATAAAAATTTTGTTCTGGGATGTTTCTATATGAAGAAGGAGGGAAGAGGCAGAATTTCCAAAAGGGCACAAAAAAATTGTTGGGTATGATGTCAATGCTCATTTCTTGATTATGATGATGGTTTTATGTAGATACAAATATATAAAATTATCAATGTATTGATTATTCAATGTGTATAGTTTATTGTATGTCAGTTTTAACTATTTTTTTAATTAATAAAAGAACTAAGGAGACATACCAACAAATATAGATGACAAACAAGGACAGGAAAATATGTTCAACATCATGGATCACACTGGATTGCAAGTAATGCACTCATAAGCATGGCTGAAATTCCAAAATCTAACAATAAAAACTGCTGGGCAAAGGAAGAGGAACAAGTGTAACTCTTATTTATGGCTAAAGGGATCACAAAATTGTACAGCTCATCTGGAAAGATAGTTTGACAATTTTTTTAAAGCCTCAGTCTTACCATATATCTGCAGACCACATAATACATGTTTATTTATTGGAGTTGAAAGCTGCAGTCTACATAAAATTCTACATGCAAAGGTTGATGATTTTTTTTGTTAGTTTGTTTGGGGATGTGTCTCATTGGTAGAGAAATTGCCTAGCAAGTAAGAGATTTCAGGTTTCACCCCAACATCACACACACCACACACACACACATACAAAAAATGTAATTTGTTTATTCATAGTTTGCAAGAACATAAAGTAGTAAAGTTATCTTTTAGTAAGTATTTACATATTATTAATCAAAAAAGGAACTCGTCAATAAATTGGAACATGATTCAGCCAAAAAACATTAATAAGCAAACAAATATGGAAAGATGATGAGGCATGATAAATACACTTTGATTGGGAAAACATCTGGGATAAAATGCCACATCTATGTTATCCTGAGTATAGGACACTCTGGATAAAGCTAAACAACAGACAATAACAAGATTTATGATTGTCAGAGACTCAGGGCAACTAGGAAAGTGTAAAAATTGGAGGTCTTTGGAGTACTGGAACTATTCTGTAACAAACACATAATGGTGGCTATTCTAGATTAGTGTTTTTTTCCCCATACTTAAACAGCTGCATAGCCTGGCATAATGGTGCACAAATGTAATCACAGCAGATTGGGAAGCTGAGAAGAGACAGGAAGATAACATGTTCAAGGCCAGACTCAGAAAATTAGCAAGGCCCTGAGCAACTTGGAGAAACCTTATCTCCAAATCAACCACAACAACCTCATTTGTCATGAGTTCTTTCTTTTATTCCTCATTTTCTCTTCTGATTTCTTCTAACCTCCAATCATTGCTTCCTTACTGGCTTTGGTTCTAGGACAAGATATCCCACAATCCTTCCCATATTTTCTTCTCACAACCAAAGTATTTAGACATCAAAACTCATATTGTTATTGGTGTGTTATTACTTGGAGCTGCTTCATCAGACAGATCTGAAAAATTTATATTTTCATGCACAAATAATATCAGTTTGGTTAGTTATTTTGTGTAAAACCTCACCTATTAGGGGTACATGTGCGAGCCTTTAGATTTGTTTGCTATGAATGCTGTGTAAAGAGCAGCCCAGGTTCCTCTGACCTTAGAAAATGAGAGCTAGAAACACAAAAAAGTTTCCATATAGATGCTGCTTATTTACCATTGTTTGAAATTGGAAGAAGTATAGTCTTTCCTTTAGTTATGCTCTCTGAGAAAGACAGGTTCTGTCAGACTTCATATACAACACCAAAATTATCACTCTACTAAAAAATGAGCTAAATCTGTCCCATATAACCTCATCTTGGAAGTCTTAGCTCCAAATCACAGTCGAAAAGAAGCAATGGAGGCTCTGAGGTAGGCACTGGAGGAATGCATTTTTGAGGTCTGACTTTTAATGCTTCATAACCAATACACAGGTATTTATTCCTAATGTGCTAAAAGATTTCTTTGAACTTCCATAGCACAACAATTTATGTGAATTCTCAGTATATAATTTTAAATTGATAGTATTATTATAATTTATAATATAACAAATGTTATTGTCTTACATGAATAATTTTTCCAGCATAAAGATTCACAAGGTATAATAATTTAAAACATTGGCATTTTCTAGCTTTATATTAATTTTTGAAGTAGAAATATTTTAAAAACCACTTTTGGCAATTCCTAAGCTCACAGACTCATCTGCTAAAACTTCTATCTAATATTATCTTATTTTGAATAGTAACCTCATATTAAATGTGTAATATGCATTTACATGAAATAAGAGACATTACATTCTTTAAAATGGTTCTTGGTACACTGTATCAGAATTACTTTATTTTGCTATTTACTACAGCTTAGATATTTAATGGAGGTGCATTTAAATGTTTTAAAATATCCTAGAGGTGCAGGGAGATAGCAGAATAGTAGATTAAACTTAAGTTTATAATAAAAGAAAATATACTATTTTTCATGGTTTGGCATAGTGATATTAGAATACACAATCATAGGCCCAACATTCTGGTTACAGTTTATTATTTTATATATCAGAAAACATTATTTCTTTATATCTAACATGGATCTGGAATGCAAATATTTTAATTGACCTTGTTGCTTTAGAGTTCTTCTTTATGAAGGCACAATCCTTGAGGAAGAAGATAGAATTTGAAAATAGAATTTTCCAACACTAGTTTTGCTTTATGTAGATACACTAAATTTTGTAATTTTAAAAATACCAAATATATGAACACACACTAAAACACTAGAATACATTTAAGTTTGTGATAATATAAAAACATGCTACTTTTTCATGACATGGGAGAGTGCTATTATTACAGAAAACCAGAGGCTCATTTAAATTCATAGTGCTAACTTCCCCCTCTATTAAACAACTTTTTTTTCTTGATACTGACAAATTTTTAGAATTCTATTCTCCTACCAGCTGTTTTATGAGCTTTAGCATTATTCTTCACTAATGTATAATCATTTAAATATTTAATAAAATTATGAGAATTTTCATTAAGCACAATTAAGTGCACATAACTTTACTAGGCACATATATGAATCTACCACAGTGAATAACATCATCAAATAAATTAACAAAAGTAAGGTTCCAGTTAGAATGAGATATATTCCATGCTTGTATAATTATACCAAAGTATATCCTACTGTCATGTATAAGATACCCAATAATAAAGAAAAGGCTTATTTTATTTTTTAATATATTAATTTGTTTTTTTAATGTTGTACCATGGATTTAACCCAGAGCCTCACAAGTGCTAGGCAAGCATGCTATGACTGTGTGACAACCCTAGCCCCTTGCTTATATTAAATATATAAATGCTTCTTAAACTTAAATGACAAATTGATTCATTATAATTTCAATATTTTTTATGCAGTAAAGAATATTAATTTACAATAACCTAGAGAAAATATGTTTTCTTTTTTCATGAGAACTATTTTCTCTTCTACTTTCAATCCAAATCTTGACTGATGGTGTTCTGAGTTATTTTTTTTTCTCAAAAATATTTTCCATGTGTAGTTTAAATCCAGTCACATTTGCTTATTCATCAAGGTACATAAACCAAAACTTTTAGGAATTTGTTTGATTTAAATGAAGAAGGAAATGGTAATTAGATCATAAGATTGGAGATGTTTTTCACACTGGTTTGCAAATATCTAAATACAGCCATTGGTAGGAGAATGACTTTAAGTTTGAAAAAATGGGCACATTTTGTAAAGAAGAAACAATGTCCTGGGTGTTTCAGTGCCTCAATGAATATGATGTAAGAGTAGTCACATAAGGAATGTCATATAACAAATATTTAAACATTATACAAACAAGTTTTCCAATTTTTCTTTAACTTTTTTTTCCATTAATGCTGGATAATCTGACTGCAATGTGACAGGTTGAATTTGATAGGTTCTAAATTTGATGGGATCTAATTTAAATAAAAGTCATGTAGATGAATGAAAAAATATTGTAATTTCTTACAATTCAGCACTTGAATTAAAAAAAAAACTTGGAAATGGGCATGTAGGGATCATTTCCATAGAAGATTTCTGTATCATTTTTTTTTAAAAAGTATTTTTTATTTATAGATGGACACAAGATATTTGTTTTATTTGTATGTGGTTCTGAGGATTGAACCCAGTGCCTCATACTTGTTAGGGAAGCACTTTACCACTTAGCTATAACCCCACCTCAATATTCCTATTTCTGCTTATCCAAATATGAAATCCACAGTTTGTGGTAAACAATTTTTATGTAAGCAAAAGTATTTCAGATACTGTAGATCTAAGCAAAATAAGACACCATCTTTAATTTTAAGAAACCTACAGGGAAGATTGAAAATCAAACACACACTGACCATTAAATATAACTTACGATACAAAGGAAAACATAATGTATATAAGATCTGAGCAATTTCATGAGATTAACTGGAGTTAACAAAAATATTCCTCTGAAGAATGAGATATGTTTGAGTTAAAATTCATTTTTTAATTACTTTTTTTCTTTCACTTTTTGGGATGCAGCAAGGGCTTTCTTTGTGGTAGGTCAGTGAAGAGAGAGCCCCACACCAGCTCTTGACTTGAAATTAAGATCACGAATAAGACTCCATTTTATGTACAAATTTTTCTGTTGTTTTGGTAAATGATAATTATAGAGATTATGGAGGATAATAGATTGACTGAAAGCATTTAAATAAAAATCCTCTTGTGATCAAATGCTCCTATTTTTCTTCCAAGAATTCCCATAAAGATGAATAAATATTTCAGTTTTATTTCCATAAGAAATACCTTCTATCCTCAAGCTGGCCTTGGAATCTCAGCATACAGATTTCTGCTTTTTCTTTACATTGCCACTATATTTGTAAAGCCAAGTCCAGATTAACTGACCTCCCCATCACCATGTGACTCTAACACACATTCTCATGCTCCTCACCATGGGACTTTTGGTATCAACAGACTGTTGGGAAGTGTAAGACAGTGCATGTGAGTTTAAATGCAAAATGATTGTCTTCCTGGCCAAGGTTATAAGGGGGACCCTCCACCTGCAGCACCCACATGATGGGGGTGCTTTAGGCCATCACCATCAGCCTCAAGGGCTCCTAGTTGGCCTTCCTCAAATTACAAACCACAAAGATCATCCTGTGGCTAATTGTTTTCTTAATGATCCTCATCATGTCCACCTATACAAACACACTTTTTTGTCCTGTGGCCAGACAAAATAAAATCTAGCCTGGTTTTCGATTTCTCACTGACCACTGTTCTTTCCTGCTCATGAGATACAAGCACTGGAGCCTCTTCCTTGCACTGATGATATTCAGTGATCTCTAGTTTTGATACTGTATGGTTCTTTCAAGCAGATACATAATAATTCTCTTTCATAGACTTAAACAAAAATCATGTTTCCACAATGCTCCAGATTTTCTCCATGAAGCTCCCCAGAAAAAAGAGCCACTCACACCATTCTGCTGCTCATCATGTGCTTTGATATCCAGTATTGTTTGGACTCCATAATTTCACTATTAATAGGCATAGTGTGGACAAGTTATCTTATCCTGACATGTCTTCAAAGGCTTGGGATAAATGGTGATTGCATGTTCAGTCTTTTGGTGCTGATCAATGCTGACACTCAAATAAAAAAAAAACTATGCAAATTAAATGGATAAAAAAAACAGGTCTGCTTCTGACAAAACTAATCAAAAGCAACTTTGTCATTCTTATTAAAATAATATTCTTTATTTTAGAACCTTTTACCTCTGATAAAAATCAATAAAATAAGATTAAAATTTTCTATTCAAACAAAGTTATCCAAATAGCTAACAAATAGCTTGTGGATATTTTTTCTTCATCTGGACCAATTTTCCAATATTTTCATTAATTTACACTATATCTGGCACCATTTTCATATCATAAATTTTTATAATTTTGGGTACTTTGTATCTTAGACATTTATAATAGGTCTATTTTTTGTCTTCCTGCATTACACTTCCTGATATTTTTTCAGTGAAATTCTATTAGAGGAATATTTATGCTTTCCTTTTTCTGTCTATTAATATGTGCAAGCTCATATCAAAACTACTCAGGAGTCTGCAGGACTATTCCAAGTTTGTGGGAACCTTTGGTAACTTAATGAGACTCTGTGAACAAAACAGGTAGAACAGGTATCTCAATTATGGACCACTTTAGGGTTCATTTCCCTATACTAAAACTACTACAACAACAACATGAAAAACAGAAATACAACAAATACCATAAAAAGTACTCTACGAACAAGAGATTGCCTGCATTATTTTAAAAACCAAAGTATTGGGCACTATGTGAACAAATTGGAAGACACACACACTTTTGTTAAGAATTTAAAATGGTATAGTAGGTATAGGAGAGAATTTGATGATTGCTAAAATTTTATACATAGAAGTACTACATGACCTACCAATTTTATTTCTAGATATATTTTCAATTGAACAGAAAACAGATATTCAAACACTTCAACATGAATATCAATGGCATCACCATTTCCATTAGGAGATATATGAAAATCCAAATTTCTATCAAGAATAATAAACAAATGTGTCTATGTATCTATATGTATCCATGTCTGAGTAAGCACATGTACATAAACATATATTCATATAAACAAATATATATCCATATAGCATCCATATATATGTTTCAATATTATTCTGCAATAAAAATAATGTACTGATACAAGTGACCCTGTTGACAAATCTAAAAAAAATATTAAGAAAAGTCAACAAAATCAAACATGAAATTTCACCTATGCTATAATTACATTTATATTAAATATCCAAAATCTGTAAATCATAGAGTTAGAAAAGAGAGAGTTTGTTGCCAGGGGCTTGGAAAGCATTTAAGTGGTTGATTAATAGATTACATTAGTTAAATCAGTAGTTAAAATGTTTAAAACAAGGTAATTGTGGTAACTATATGTCAGCATTATACTTGACTTATTATTATTACTTAACTTATTTTTTGATGGGCGCTCTTATGAGAATTCAACCTCAATAACACCAATAAGTAAAAAAATCTTAAAAACATTGAAGTCTATAAAATTATAGCCAGAGGTGAGAGAAATGAACTATGGAATTGGACATAAATTTTTTTATCTTTGTATTTGAACAAATGACCAGAGTAACTGTATTATATAGAACTACAAATATAGAATTCTGAATAAAATGAGTTATACTCTATGTATGCATAATATGCTAAAATATAATTTATCATCATGCATATCTAAAAAGAACAAATAAAATAAGCTAAAAAGAAAGAAACTCTGGAGGTATAGACACCCACATGTGCTCTGTATCTCCAGACTAAATGTTGGATGGTAGAACTGGATAGCAGAATTCAATAGCAGTCTCTGTGTCATTCAGTATTCTTGATTTATTATTTACTTTGTTCTTATATGCCCAGTATCTTGAGTACTTATTGGAAGACTTCTGATCTTACAGATGAGTATACTAAGTTTGAGGATGACTGATTGTCTGAAAGTCACCAACTATGCAGACTAAGGCTCTGACAAATAATTTGTGTGATTTCTAATTTACTGTATCATGTATCAAAATACAAATTCAGTCAGTGTTTTTTGTTTGTTTGTTTGTTTTTTGTTTTTGTTTTGGTTTGGTCCCCCCCTTCTGGTAGGAGGAAGAGAAATTACAGGAGGTACAAATTACAACAGGGCACCAAGAACCGTATACATAAACTATCAATGTAAAAACTTGATTGTGGTCACTGTTACACTGGTAAATAGATATGTCCAAACATGACAAAATATGAGTTATATATGTATAGTTTATTGTATTTCAGTATTACCCTAATAAAATTGTTTTAAGTTTGAATGAAAGAAATAAATAAATTCCTCAGCAAACAAACTATATATTTGGAAAACATAGGAAAAGATACTAAATATTATATGTCATTAATAAATTACAATATAACATGCCTATAAAAATTTACAAAATTTCAAACCTGACAAAATCAAGAGCTGACAATGTTGGGGAACAAGAAAAACTCTCATACATTGCCACTCTGGAAAACAGTTTGGTAGCTTCTTAAAAATTACAATATACACTTAATACGTCCCACTAATTGTATTTCTCAGTGTTAATTCAATGGAATTAAAAACTATGTCCACACAAAACACACATACAAATGTCAACAGCTTCTTCATTTGAGATTGCCAAGAACAGGAAACAGCTAATAGAGACTTCAGTAGCTATTCATTTGTTATTAATGTAAACACTGTGATTCATCCATACACAGGAGGGTCATTCAAAACATTTTTAAAAATAATATTTAATATCAAACATGAAAACATATGGAGGCATCATAAATACATATTGCCAGAAAGAAAATATTGTCTGAAATGCCATATTGTGTTATTCCAAATTTGTGACATTCTGGAAAAGTCAAAACATTAAAAATGTTAAACATTGCCAAGAAATAAGAGGGAGCAGAAGATGCTAAAGGAAGACATCATTGTGAAAATTGACATTGTTCTTTTTCAGTGCTTTAAAACTGTAAAATTATTGTTTTAATAAATAATTAAACTATTTATTTACATCAATAATTATGTATTACCATCACTATTGGCAAAATATTTTGATTTTTTGCTTACATCAAATATTTCTCAGTAATGTACAAAGAAAAAAGTAGTGAAAACTCTGAATAAGGGAAGGCATATGTAACAAATTAACATTTGGTGCATTTTTCACCTCCGGTACTTTCTTTTTTAAAAAAGAGAGAGAGAGAGAAAGAGAGAGAATTTTTTAATATTAATTTTTTAGTTTTTGATGGACACAACATCTTTATTTTTTATTTTTATGAGATGCTGAGGATTGAACCCAGTGCCCTGCACATGCCAGGTGAGCACGCTACCACCTGAGCTACATCCCCAGCCCCACCTCTGGCACTTTCTATCATCTAATGTTTTCATGAGTATTCATGAAGTCTGTAAATTATTTAATATCTCCCCCTTCTTTATGCATGAAATAAAAATCTGGGATTTAAAAAGTACTAACTTCACACAAAGGAGGGCTATTTGATATCACTATTTCTGCTTTACTGCTACAGATTAACAATGAGCAACATTGAGATCAACAGTTTTACAATTCTCTGACCATCTCATATACTAAGCAGCAGAGACTAAACATAATTTCTTAAATGGAGTTTGTGTACATGCACATGAGTCCTAATGCTTTATACTTCAAAATCATTTTAAATTCTTCATTTCATGCACCTCACAGGACAATTTTGAGATAGTTTTTTCTGCTTTGCACACAATTAAACATATTGAGAGAAGGTAGGTGATCAGGCAAAGGAGAGACAGCTGCTCAATGGAATAACCAAGGTTAGAATTCAGACTTAATAAATGAAGTAAAAGATTTTATAATATTCTTCATGAAAATTCTTTTTAGAGTTAATAGAGAGAAGCTTATTAAAGCATAGACTTCTATTGTTAAATCAAAATTTTAAGTACTACTTATTGAACAACAAAATTATTTTAAAATATTATACAGTAGGCATTGAGTTAGATAAATAAAATTATCAGGTTTTGCTTATTATCTATAACTTACTAAATTTGTTCTTATTAAGTAGTTCTTTAGTCAATAATAACCTTATGAAGAAATCAACAATTCAGCCACACATTTGGTAGCAGCAAATTAGTTGAAAGGATAAAGATTAAAACATTTTTAAATAAAAACTAAATAAAAAAGAAAGGATAAAAAATCCCACATTTCCACTCTCCAAAGTAGATTTGTTTTCTATTTAACAATCTTAAAAATATTCTCAACTTCAAATTAAGAAAATGTATACGGAAAAAAAATCCTAAAACCTAGTTCTTTCATACTAATCTATAAAAGTTAATTTTCAATGAGAAACAAGAGGTGGAAAACATTAAGTTGGAAAATATTATGGCTGAAATTGAATATTTTTTGTCTCCAATGTTCTTCCTGAAATTTTTCCGATAAATTACTCTGCCATTTTAGGAAGTCATTTTTTTTAAATAGAAAATTACTTATTTTTTAAAATAGAAAATTCCTTTTTTCAATTCCCTGGCTCTAATCATCCTTATCAGCAACATAAAATCACCCAGAAACACTCTAGGAGTTTAGTGCAAAAGACTGCATTATAGAAATTATCCAAGTAGCACTTATTTTTGAATTCCTATTTTCCCTTGATATTTACTACTACATGAAAACAAAGTATATTAAAAGACATCTACTGAGATACTTGGGAATTAAATTAACCTACAATGAAGCAACATTAAAGACATACATAACAATAGTTAAATTTAGAACATATCTGCTGTGGTCTCTTTTTTAAAATGTATAAGGTGGCTTCCCAAATAGTAATAAAAACACTACAATTTCTGGAAAACAACATTAACAATTTAAAGTTAAAAACATGTGGCAACGTTTTATCCTGACCATCCTGACGCACACCAAGCTGCATTGGTAATCACCTGTGGATCCTATGGATGCTGCCTATACAGCCGGTTGGCACAAGGGCATGAGGGAGATGGGAGACACCGACGACTGCAGAGCACTCTAAGCTCTTAAAAAAAAAATCGTGCATCCTACAGCAAACTGACATATACAGCACAACAAGGACACCTTCCGTCCTGTTTCTTTGAGATTATATTTAATTTACAGAGACCCTTTTCCAGTGGAGGGACACAGCACAATCAGAGCAGGGCTTATTGGTGGGCCCGTGTCTGACTCCCCCTGCACGTGCTGCAATGCAGCCGCCTGTCCTGGTCTCCCAAGGCCCCCAGCTCTGCGGCTCCCGGGAGGTGCCTGGGCTTCTCTGGGGGAAGCAGAAAGGTGGGGACAATGTAGACCATCCTCCCAGAAATTCGGCCTCATGGAAACACACTTCCATCCTTCTCCAAAATTAAAACTCTGTTGCAAATATAAACTCTTGATTCATATATAATCTGCATCCCCAACAAAGCGCCCAGGCCCACAAGCGCCTGGTAGGTGGGGAGAGGTCTTGAGGGAAAGGGAAGGGCCAGCCCCCTGCAGCACAGGGCCATGGGACAGGCCTGCCCCCGGTGGGTTTGGATCAGGTGGCGCAACACGCCTGCCAGGACCTGCGCCAGGACCTTGCCACATCCTCCACGCCCCTTTCCCCTCCCCACGCGTGGTGTCTTCCGAGGAGGTGCCAGGACAGGGTCACAGGACACCGTCTTCCGGAGCCTGCAAGCTGTGCCCAACATTACTGGCCCCTAAGTCCCACTGCCACTCGCCCACGTGGGGGGGTTTGGAGGGGCCGAGAATCCCTGTCCACCTGCCCGGCAAGGACCCCGCCACGCCTCCAGGCCCCATCCCTTCCCCAGGTGCTGTGGCCTCTGAGGAGGGTCCGGAGCTCGGGGATAGGGCAAGGTCTTCCTGAGCCTACAAGCCATACCCACTGTACTGACTCCTCAATCTTGCAGCCACTCACCCAGGTACCTGGTCCTCCAGCCTAGAACCCGCTCCTCAGCCTTGGCTGCCACCTTGGGCAACCCGGAAACAACTCACAGTTTTTGTTTTCTTCTATGCAGTAAAAGCCGTGCACACAGTGGCATTCATTGGCCAAGACATAGAGGTCCTCTGGCCAATCATAGCTGTGAAGCTAGAGTGCTCAGGGAATTGGGGGGAGGGGCACAGCGGGGCACCTGCGCATTTGGCTCCTCACAGTGTTGGCACTGGGAGTCAGGCAGCTCAGAATTGTTGGGACACTTGTATGGATGAGACCTGGGCAGAACCTGGGATGGGAACTAGGACAAGGCTGCCTTGCCCCAGCTCACCCATTCTCTCCAGAAGGCGTTCACCAGACTCGGCTGAAGCCAGGGTTTTGGGCTTCCTGAGTGCCTAATTTCATTCCCGACCGCCTCAGGGGCATAACCCCAACTCTCCAGTTCCTTTTCTCAATGTCCCATGCTCACTCCTTGGCTGTGTGAAGTTTCCGTGCTAAGAAGTTTCTCTTTGTGAATATTTGCTGGGAGCCATCAGCCAAGTAGGTATGACAATTTCCTTGCCAGCTACTCCCATGCTGTCTAGTGGAAAAACTCCTGAAAGGTGTCCTTGCTCAAGGACCAGGGCGGATCCGTGTTTAGGGTGTTCCTGGTTTAGCATAATACGAGATTAGGGTGTTCCCCCTTTTAGAATAGGGCGTATCCTGCTGCCTGAGTTCCTCTTGAGTTCTTAGGGTCAGACAGTATATTTGGGAGACAGAAGCCCAGTGGAGTGTGGATTTGGGCAGAGAATGTGGATTCCCCCAGAACGTGTTTGTAGACGGCCGGTGTGAGTTTGGGAATAAAGAATTGCTGTTTGAATCTACAAGCTGTGTGGTGGCTCGTGATTTGTGCCCAGCCAGAGACTGTGGCATCTGGTGGCCCGTACAGGGAATGCCTGAAGCTTGGGGGTAAGTGAAATAGCTCGCCCCTGAGGGAAGGCGAGAGAATGGGTGACCATTTCAAAAAACAATGTGTTCTTCTTTGGATTTATTTTGTTTTTCTTTCAAGCTGCCTATCCCTAGAAATTTCTCAGGCAAACTGGAAAAAAATGGTTGACTAAAGGTTTGAAGTTTGTCGGCCCTGAGGAAGAGAAAATTGATACAATGATTTTTTATTTCGTTTTTGTTTCATTCAGTTTCGGTTTTGTTTTGTGTTATCTTATTGGGTTGTGTTATCTTTATAGTAGATTAAAACAAACTGAAAAGATGTTAAGTAAATTGTTAGAGGTTCAGAACATGGAGAAAGACATTTTAGATCAAGAAAAAGAGAAGGTCTCTCGAGCTAGTCAGACAGAGGAAGAAAATTTAAAGGAAAAGAGATTGTTAGGAAAAAGGCCACAACAGGAGGCTGTTACTAACTCCGTTTTATCACAAGAGGGCGTAATTCAACCAACAGCCCCACCGATAGAGACAGCTGAGTGGCCCTCAAACCCCGTAGTTGATAATTGGGATCCTGAGACAGGACCTCAAAGATTAGCATGCTCTGTACTTGAGCAGGCAGGAGGGCAACGAATTCACTGTGCTTTAGATTTTAAAACAGTGAAGCAGTTAAAGGAGGCTATAACAACCTATGGTCCCCAAGCTCCCTTCACAGTAAGCATGGTCGAGTCCATTACTAACTTGGACATGACGCCAGCAGATTGGGCTAGTATGTGTAAATCTGTGCTAAATGGAGGACAATATTTGTTATGGAAGGTTGCCAATGAGGAATTTTGCACAGAGACAGCTAGGCGAAATGCAGCAGCTGGTTACCCTCAAAGAAATCTAGAAATGTTGCTAGGGAAAGGACTTTATGAGGGTCAGCGGCAACAAATTGAATATGATCCTGCTATATATGCACAAATTGCTGCAGATGCAGTTAGGGCATGGAAGACTTTACAAGGACATGGAGATTTACAAGGTCAGCTATCTAAGGTAATACAGAGAGCTAATGAACCTTACGGTGACTTTGTAGATAGGCTAATTCAAACGGCTGCCAAAATTTTTGGGGATACGGAACAAGCAATGCCATTAATAAAACAACTGGCTTATGACCAAGCAAATCGTTGCTGCAGAGAGGTTATTAGACCATGGAGACATGAAGATTTAAACACATATATTAAATTATGTAGAGATATTAATGAACAAGGGCAAGTCTTGGCAGCTGCAGTACAACAGGCTTTAGATGCCAGGCCAAAAACATGCTAAAAGGAGTTGCCCCATAGGAGGAGGGTTTAACAAAACTAGGTATCAAAGAAATAGAATACTGGGTATTTGCCCATGATGCTGTAGAGGGAGACATTGGGCTAATGAATGCGGTTCTCAAACCACCATAGAGGGTACTCCCTTATTGAAAAACGGACAAGGTCCAGGTATTTACCCACGCGATCATGGAGAAAGGCTTCAGGCTCCATTGCCAAAAAACGGACAAGGGGGCCCAATGCTCCGGGGCCCACAACCACAAATATACGGGGCAATGGAGTAACCCAGCAACACCATCAGAGTAGTGCCCAGGACACATTGTCCATTAAATCCCTCATCAGACAAACCCGAGGGAGTGCAGGGTTGGACATCTGCGCCTCTGGCAGAGCAATACTAACTCCAGAAATGGGAGTTCAAATCATTCCCTCAGGAATAAAAGGACCTCTTCCCCAAGGGACAGTAGGCTTATTATTGGGACGTAGTTCATCTACATTAAAAGGACTTATGATAAGTCCTGGGGTAATTGATCCCGATTATGTAGGTGAAATAAAAATTATAGCTAGTTCTCCAAGAGGTATATCAGTAATTTCACCTGGAGATAGAATAGCACAGTTGTTAATAATACCCAGCCTACATAATAAATTTTCTAGTCATAGTGTAAAAAGAAGTTCCAGGGGATTAGGCTCCACAGGTGTAGATTGGGCTATGCTGTCTTTAAATTTAGATTCTCACCCAATGTTAAAACTAAATATTCAAGGACACAACTTTAATGGGCTACTGGACACAGGTGCTGACCTTAGCATCATATCTAGTCAGGAATGGCCAAAACATTGGCCATTACAACAAGCCACTCAAATGCTTCGGGGCCTAGAAGTGGCAACTAATCCCCATAGAAGTGCAATGGTATTAGATTGGAAGGATCCTGAAGGATGTGAGGGAACTATACAACCATATGTATTGGATCATCTTCCTATAAATTTATGGGGACGAGATGTCCTAGATCAATTAGGTTTGACATTAACAAATAACATCAATCGTAATGCGCCCACTACTAGGGCTAGACAAGGTTTTAGGAAAGAAAAAAGATTAGGAAAACAAGGACAAGATATTGCAGCACCAATTCAAATAGATCAAGGAACAAACAGACATGGGTTGGATTTTCAGAAAGGGCCACTGAGACAATAAAAATTACTTGGAAATCAGAAAGACCAGTGTGGGTTCCTCAGTGGCCCCTGACTAAAGAAAAGATACAAGTAGCCCATGATCTGGTCAAACAACAATTAGCGGAAGGACATATACAACCTTCCATATCTCCCCATAATACTCCCATTTTTGTCATTAAAAAGAAATCTGGTAAATGGAGATTATTGCAAGATTTAAGAGCCATTAATAATGAGATGGTTATTATGGGACCTGCTCAATCAGGGATTCCTCAATTGTCTGCTTTTCCAAAAACCTGGCATGTTTTAGCCATAGATATTAAAGATTGATTTTTTTCAATTCCAATTCATCCCGAGGATAGTCCACGTTTTGCATTTACTATCCCTGCATTAAATCATGAAGGTCCTGATTAGAGATATGAATGGAAAGTTCTCCCTCAAGGGATGGCTAACAGTCCAACTATGTGTCAAATATATGTTAACAAAGCAATCCAGCCACTTAGAAATCAAAATCCTGAACTACAAATATTTCACTATATGGATGATGTATTATTGGCACATAAAGATAAAAACATATTGCTGGAATGTTATGCCACATTTACAAACTTATTAAAAAATTATAATCTAGATATAGCAATAGATAAAGTACAATTAAATTTTCCAATTAATTATTTAGGAGTTCTATTATCCTCAACCATGGTCCGTCCACCAAAAATTCAAACACGAGTAGATCAACTCAAGTCACTTAACGACTTTCAAAAGTTATTGGGAGACATAAATTGGATAAGGCCTTATCTAGGCATACCAACAGGAGAGTTGGGACCTTTATTTGATATTCTAAAACATCCATCAGATCCAAACTCACCTCGCATGTTAACTCCTAAAGCAAGAAAGGCATTAAAAATTATTGAAACATATATGGAAAATATACATTTGAATAGAATTGATATAAGTTTGCCTTTATTATTTATTGTAATACCAACAAAAATATTCCTACAGGAGTATTTTGGCAAGAAGGTCCATTATTGTGGATACATTTATCTTATTCTCCTAACACTATTCTTACTAGGTATCCTGAGGCTGTAGGACAATTAATACTCAAAGGAATAAAAGCAGCGAAGGGAGTGTTTGGAATTTCTCCCAATAAAATTATTACTCCATATACTATGGATCAAATTGATGAGTTAGCTAATGAGTTAAATACTTGGGCAATAATCATGTGTAAATCTAACGTTTCATTTGATAATCACTTACCATCTAATCCTTTATTGTCTTTTTGGTCTAAGCATCCTGTAGTTTTTCCAAAAATGACAAGAAAAACCCCTATCATGAATGCTCCAAATATATTCATTGATGGGTCAAATAATGGTACAGCAGCAGTAGTTGCCCCTGATCAAACTTTTACATTTTTGGTACCCAAACAATCAGCTCAAAAGGTAGAGCTTAATGCAATTTTACAAGCCTTTTTGATGTTTAAAGATTCTGTATTTAATTTATTTTCTGATAGTCAGTATGTAGTTAATGCTATAGTATCCCTTGAAGATGCTGGTAGGATTTCCCCTTCATCTACTGTTTTCTCTTTGTTTTCCACTATACAAAGTCTAATCTGGGACAGAAAAGATCCATTCTTTATAGGACATATTAGAGCACATACAGGATTGCCTGGAGCCCTTAGTTTGGGCAATGATTTAGCAGATAAAACTACACATGACATACATATTTTCTCTACACTAGAAGAAGCTACAAATTTTCATAAAAAATTCCATGTTAATGCTAATACTTTACAAAAGTGTTTTAAAATAACTAAGGAACAAGCCATACATATAATAAAACAATGTCAAAATTGTGTGACCTTTTTACCACAAGTTAATCTTGGAGTCAATCCTAGAGGACTGATACCTAACCATATTTGGCAGATGGACGTCACACACTTGCCAGAATTTGGAAAATTAAAATATTTACATGTTACAGTTGATACTTCTTCCGGATTTTTGATGGGCTCCCTTCATGCTGGAGAAAAAACTAAAGATGTTATAGCTCATTGCTTACAAAATTTTGCCACTGTGGGTGTTCCTAAACAGTTAAAAACTGATAACAGACCTTAAGCCACATTAAGCTCAATCCCCCACTGGCACCAAGGCCAAATTTGGGGGCCAACAGAGGTGAGGCAAAGAATCTCACCCCCCCACTGGTGCATAGACCTATCCACAAGTATGGCTATATGCTGGACCGGTAGTAAGTGTCGGGTATGATCCAGTTGCAGTGGTATCAACCTAAGACAGGAGGCTGATGCCTAAAGGTCAGTTTTCCAATGACGGGTAACAACCATATGTTGAACTGGACAACCTACCAGGCACGGTCCTTAAGCCACATTACTTGTTGTTTAATTAATCAGAAGGGGGAAAATGCTGGGAGCCATCAGCCAAGTAGGTATGACAATTTCCTTGCCAGCTACTCCCATGCTGTCTAGTGGAAGGACTCCTGAAAGGTGACCTTGCTCAAGGACCAGGGTGGATCCGTGTTTAGGGTGTTCCTGGTTTGGCATTATACGAGATTAGGGTGTTCCCCCTTTTAGAATAGGGCGTATCCTGCTGCCTGAGTTCCTCTTGAGTTCTTAGGGTCAGACAGTATATTTGGGAGACAGAAGACCAGTGGAGTGTGGATTTGGGCAGAGAACGTGGATTCCCCCAGAACGTGTTTGTAGGCGGCCAGTGTGAGTTTGGGAATAAAGAATTGCTGTTTGAATCTACAAGCTGTGTGGTGGCTCATGATTTGTGCCCAGCCAGAGACTGCGGCAAATATTCACAACAGTTTGATATAGAAATAGTTCCCATTTCACAGATAGAGAGACTAAAACAAGCTTTGAAGTTCCCTTGCAAATTAGGCAGGTTGCTGGAAATCAAATGCACACGTACGGAATTTCAAGGCTGTGGTTCTCAACCATGCAGGCGGATTTTGTATTGAAACAGTCTCCTGTGGCTGGTCTCTGTGACTTTTCCTCACAAGCTGTCTGATGGGCAGTATTGAGTGGTGTGGTGGTCTCTCCAAAACTAACTGCCTCCTCCTCTACCAGCTAGATCTTTCTCCTGTCTTCACATCTCACGATGCCTACATATCACCTCTAGTGCTACTATTTCTCTGCACAAAATAAAACATTGTTCACTAGTTTCTCATCAATTTCCTGGAGTGTCAGAACCTCAGCTAAACTTCCAAGAACTGCAGTGTGGTTGAAGGCTTTCTGGCCATGTCTCTATGCTCTTTCCAGTACATACCCACCTTGACTCCAACCCACTTGCATAAAACACAGCTACATATGCTTCCCCATTTTCTTCATCATATCACCTTGAAATGGGTCTGCCCTACTCCATCTCTACCTGGTGAAATCCTATCCATGCCTCATGTGGCACTCATTAAGTCTTTATTTTGCCTCATACTTTTCATGATCTGTTTTCCTGTTCCCTGATTTTTCCCAGTACCAGAGGCCCTGATCAAATTTTACCTAGTGTTATTTTATATGAGTCCCTGTCTGAACTCTTCTCCCTAACAAGAATGTAACCTTGATGAGGACAAGATTTGTCTCACTCATTATTATTGTGGTGGTAAGAAATTGCCTCTTCAACTTAATGCACCCATGCAACGAATACATCTTGATAGGAGTTCATAAAGGTTCTCAGCAGTTGGTAGTCTTCCCCATCATTTAGACAAGAACATCTGAATTAACCTCATGGGTCATGTTTACAAGTTGAGATCACAGCTTCCCACTCAGTTTTATGATTTTTTTCATCCTCTACAGCCATCCTTTCTTCTCTAAGTCTCATTTCCATCGAGAGTCTCTTTTTATCCCCAACCCTCTATTTTTTTCATGTTTTTCCTTCTCACTTGATTTCATTTTGTGACCCTTTCCTTCTTCCTTCCTGTGATCAACCTCCTCTTAAACCCTTCTATGAGCTTTCACTTCCATCCTCATTTAGCATATTTACTAAGTACCAGTGTCATAGCCATGCTGTGTTGGGCAGATATCCTAAGATTTATTATATAAGAATAGGATACAGATACCATTTTTAAAATAACATCCAAAAAAACTCTGTTTGAGCAAATCAACCCAAGAAGAACTCATAAGGGAGTAAGAGGTTTACAACACTACTCATGATGCCTGGCATCCTAGGACCCATCTTAGGGTACAGATGACCATTTAGGCCAAATAGTCAGGAGATGGGGTTCTAGTTTCAACTTCCTCTCTAACATTCTCTAAGAACTTCAGCCCCTCTCAGGGGTCTGTTTCTCTATCAGTAAAAAACAGAATTGGGGTTACGTCAATAGTCCCCAATGTATTTTCCAAAGAACACAAATTTTGCAGAAATTTAACAGATGTCATGCAAAAATGGGGTAGGGATTGTTCCATGGCCAAAACCTTGGGAAAACCTCTTTCAACAAACTTAAAAACTTTCTTTTCCCCTAACTCTTCACAATACCTTTATTAAACTGTGCACTTAAGACTCTTGGGGGACAAGGTAAGAAACAATGTGTTGAATGGTAATTCTCTTTTTAATTATAGAAATTATTTCTAGAAGCCATTTCTGTGCAAATTGGAGACAATAAAGACAGATATATCAGAAGATTTTGAACAAGGAAGTATCTATAGACCTATTTCTCCTTTCTAAAGCCTTATTGAAACTACAAATTAGAAAATTTCAATATGTCCAAGATACGGGAGGAACAAAGGAAGAAAAAACTTTCTAAAACTGAGTAAACCAGTTTGAGAAACATATTTTTGAGTAGAAGAATTTTGCAGGTGACACTGAATTTTAAGCAGGAATCTTGGAGAATAAGGTTATTTTCAAATAAAAAAGAATTAACAAAAAAAATAGAGGAAAATATATAAAAATACACTTAGAAATATGATTTTTCTAAAGAAATCTTAGTCAATTGAATAATAGGAGAGATTAATTTAATGGACTTTAACCTTAAATACATGGGCTAATTTAAAATGCAATGTCAGTCCATATTTTGATGTGTTAAACTTATTTCTCAATGGTTCTGTTGAAAGTCAAAAGAAAACAAAATTTGTAGAGAATCAGATGTGACTGAGTTACTATTACTGTTCTTGAAGAAGTTTTCCTGCAAACGGGATATTCTGTCAAGGTATACATAAGTAACAGTGGACATGCTTGAAAACAAGGTGTCTGCTGTCCTTGGGAGGACTTGCCTACAAACGGGATGTTCTGCCAAGTGGGCTAGGAGGGCGCTGAGAAAAATTTTTATTATCTGTTCTTTACAAAGAGCAAGCTCAACATACTCCGAGCCGAGAATAAATTAGCCATGAGAAGAGGGTCACTTCTGATTAGTAAGTAAAACTTCTGTATGCTATGTTTAATTAGCTGAAATACCTGATTTATTGATGTTGGAAGGCTGCCTTCTTTGTTCACAATACTATAAAAAGATTGCTTGTACACAATAAAGGACTTTTTTTCTGCTGCTGCTTCGCTTGCTCTGCTTCTTCTTTCTTTTCCCATGCTGACCTGCAAGTGAATTACTGCAACAAAATTAGTTTACACCATTAATTTGGCTATTTGGGGTAAAATTCATTTGTTTAGCAGAGATACACAAAGCAATGTTGTGAAACATCCTCAAAAATGTGTTCTAAGTGGAAAACATGCATGTACATTTATATATGTAAGTATTCCAATAGAAGGATACATGTGCATTATATATGTGTGTGAAATATGTTTGCACACATACAGATGTCATGGACATGCACTGGGACCTAAGAGGTTAAGCAGCTTATAATTTTAAATGGTAATTTTAAAATACTTTAAAGCAGAAAAAGGGACCTATGTCAATAGGAAGGAAAAGACACAGAGTCTAGGGTATGAAAACTGCTATTCTCTTTGTTTGTTGAGTCAATATGTAGGCAAAGCTTTCATGTGGAACATTGTGCAAACATGAAACAAAGTGATTACTCCTTGGTTTGCCTTTGGACTGTACTATTGTCAGGGTTCAGAGAACAGATTCTCCACATCCAGGGTTCTTTTATGAGTCTTAATTATGAACCCCTGAGGAACTCAGTGGAGCCTGGGGTTACTGGAGATGATGTCTTTCTTGGCATATTTGTCATCTACAAATCATCTGCTATAAATATACCTCAGCAGGCTCATCATCAGGCGAGCTCAGGAACCTGTGATTTATGAAGGTTACAAGAAACAGTGTGAAGGCTGAAACACTTTATTAAGGGTAGCTTTCTTTTTTTACCCAGCCCTGTACTCTACTTGAATAGAAATGATCCAGAGAATGAGTGCTCTTTTCCATTTAGAATTAAGCCTTTTAAAATTCCTTCTGGATGTTATTCTTACATCACTGAGTTTTGACATTTAAGAATTTCTAAGCAACATCAAAATCACTATGTTAAAGAATAACCACTAAATGTAAAAGAATAACCACTAAATGTGAGAAACCACTAAATGTAAAATAGAAGCATATTTAACCCTTACTTTTCTTTCATTTTTTAAAAGTACAAACTGTGCAAAGCATTTTTTCTCAATTTTTATTACATATCTGTCATTAATCTGTTTTTTTCTCTGGATAAAATAACAGAACTGACCAAAATGTTTTGGAGATACCATGATTCTAATCTCTGGAAGTTGAAATAAATAAAATGTGTATCTTCTTTGTATTGCTGAATGTTCTTTGTTTTTTAAGAAAAATGTGTTTGTTTTACAGAGTTTGGATTTTACCCTAAACATATAAACCATATTTTCTTTTCACATTTGTTTCAATGAATTCAAATTGTTTTAATGAACCAAAAATGACACAAAACAAAAATGCCACACAAGTTTCTCTCACTGGTGATTTGTTCCTGCAAATACTCTTAAAGCCAGCTGGGGAATGATTAATGTTTCCTTTACAGGGTTTTTCTTTAAACACTTATCCTAGAAAAGAAAGCCTTGAAGAGGGGCATTCTATTAACATGTATTAAGAAGCAAAGGGCCAATTTTAATATTTCAAACCACTCTGTTATTTTCACTCAGCTGTTTTCACTCTAACATTTTAATAAAATATCTTGTTCCTGGCTACACAATCGCCCCAGAGTGGAGGAATAAAAGAGGAATAAAAATGCAGAAGGGTGAGGAGACAAAATGATGGTAAATTGCTTTATTCAACTTTACCTGTGGCTCAAGCAACTCACCCTTAGGAAGACTCCACACTTGAAATGAATTACCTTTATGGTCTCCTCCCACACATCACTGCACTATTTTAGCACTTGTTTTGCAAACTACCAACTGAGTCTACAAGTAGAGACATAGTAAGGAGTCCAATGATATTTTTGCAGCCCATATTTGAAGCTAGTTCAGCAAATACTTCAGAGCCTACAGTTTAAGAGGCTAAATAAATAAATAATAAAATATGGGGCAGGGCGGCGGAAATTTATCTTTTCCTTCCCTCTTACATGGAGAATCAGGTCCTTCTCTTGGTTTTCCTGGGTTTCTTCCCACTCTTTCCCCAAGCTTGTTAATAGGGAAACTTGAAAAAGAAAAAGATACATTAAGACCACAAAACAAAAGTTTTGATGTCACAACCATGATCCCATTGCCATGCAGAAATCAATGCAAGATTCCCAACCTAGGTCTCTTCACCGCAGTCCCTACAAAATCTGTACCGAACCTGAACAAATTAGATGTTAATTGCATCCTTGCTGAGAAAAACTACTATTTCCAGGCCAAGACCCACAACAATGGAAGCTGAGATATGCCCTCCTCTGTGTGGCCTGAATCAATTCTGAATCCTGATGCTGAAATGACAGCTCTCCCGCTGCACAAGGTACGTGCTGAAAGACAGAAAGAGAAAGATGGTCAAGTCCAGCATTTACTTCCCACCCATCAGAGTTGCCTTTCCATTCACCAGGAGCATGGAGGGGGCCGTCTTGCAGGCGCGAGCTTGGGGTGGGCACTTCTCTAGCGTGTGCCCCAGGGAGATGGAGTGCAGTTCCCCAGAGCGCACAGCCGAGACTGAGCTTTACCGTCTCTCTCCCCCTCTCGCCTCTCTCCTTGCTGGGAATTCAAACAGCTTTCTGATATCACCAGCCAAAGATATTTTCCCCCTCTCCTTAGTCACCTTTTGTCCATCAGTACTTACAGGAGGTGGGTGGGAGGAGGTAGAGAGAGGAAAGCAGAAAGAGGAAAAAGCATAAGGTTGAGCCTTCCCATCCAACCATGAGTACTCCTGAAGTAAACCCACCGCTCCAAACAAATCTGCCTTAGCAGCTGCCACCACCACCGGTCTCAGTGCTTTCTTTGCTTCTTGGCTAATCTGTTTATTGGGGGATAGATTTGGTAAAGCAATTCTTTGTTCTTAATCCACTTTCATCATGTTTTTTTTTTTTTTTGTGTGTGTGTGTGTTTATTTGTTGAGAGATTTATATCTGTGCACAACTGGGAACATATCTGCCACTTAATGATTTTAAAAAGCTAGGGTAGACTTAGGCCTTAGACAGTATGCTACATAATTGAAACAGAAACATCAACAGCCAGTGTCACCCTGAGAAGAGAAAGATTGGGACCATATATTGGACACCCTAACTAAACAGTTTTCTGTGCTTTCTATTTTAATTTACATTGTGCTGTGAAAGGATCTACACATTCATAAGTGCTAAGATCAGAGAAAAAGTGATATTTGTCTATGTTCAGGCAAGGACCTCCATGGGCTTTAACTCCTGGGATCAGGAGAGAGAAGTTAAATCTAAAAGAACTGGCTTCTGCCTTTATGAGTTTTCAGCAAACAAAAAGCTCCAATCTTGGGTTTTCACCTGTAAAAATCACAAGACTGCCAATTATTTTCAGAAAGAAAAATTTTCATCAATTAATGTATTATATCTTAATAGCTTCCGTTCAATGAAAGAAACTAATTGTCTCACATAAAACAAAACACTTGGCAAAAGAATGGTGAGAGGCTTAGGCTGAAGGACCCCAAATATAAAGCCATTTTAAATCCTCAAGCGCTGGGAGTAAGCTTACTGAAAACGTGCAAATATCCCCTAGATCACAATCCAGTCATTTCTCATTGCTGTACAAGTTTCTCAATGGGCTGCTAAAATCCCAAGCAACAGTGCAGAGAAGGTGTTAAAATAATAGTTAAGGTGTTAAAAATAATACTTTACTATTAATCCCCCCAAATTTTTGTAACACACACTCTCTTTGGCTACATGACAGACTGAACTATACAATCTTTCATCAGGGAATTGATGCACAAGTCAAATAGTGGACAATTGTATACAAAGCACCACTGTTAGAATAGCTTTTAACACCAGGCATAGTGGTGCATGCCTATAATTCCACAAGTTCAGAAGGCTGAGGCAGGAGAATAGAGAGTTCCAAGCCAGCCTCAGCAACAGTGAGGAACTGAGCAACTAAGTGAGACCATGTCTCTAAAGAAAATACAAAATAGACCTTGGGATATGGCTCAGTGTTTGAGTGTCCTTGAGTTTATTTCCCAATAGCCTTGCCCCCCAAAAGAGAGAGAAGAGATTTTGTCAATAATTTAATAATAACCAAGACTCAAGAAACAATGAATATGGGAAAAAGAAAGCCCTTGTACACTGTTGGTGAGAATGTAAGTTTAAAAAAGTCATTTTTGAAAATAGTGCAAACTCTGAACCATTTAAAACACAACTAACATATAACATGGTTAAATTGATTCTGGGTGTAATTTCAAGGTATTAGAATGAGGAAGATAAAGAAACAACTGCATGCCAATTTTTATGTAGCAGAATTGTCAGTAGTAAAAAAAAGAAGAAGAAATAAAGTTTCTTCAAGTGAAGTGTGTACTATGAGATTACTTGTAACTGCAGGGCATCTAACTACTCCCCTGTTAACCCTTATACCATATTTCAGACCACTTTTTCTTGGCAATAGAGGACAGTGAGACTTAAATTAGCTAGCCACTCCAAAGTATATAGACATAGAGCTGTGGATAGCTCAGAAACCTCTGAGCCAAGAGAAAGTATGAAAATGACATGAGGACACATCATCCTGTCAAGACTACAATGGGGAATCCCCACTCAAAGACTTTCCAATAAGGTATCTGTATCTATGCAAGACAAAGAGGAGGCAGAAATGAGCATTGTTTTACAAAAAGAGCCAAGTGATCTTCTCTTTTTTTTCCTCTCATATAAAATACAACAGAGAAAAATCCCATAAACAGTGCTATCTAGTGTTGGAGAAAAATAGTTACACAATATTGTGTCTGTCTGAAATATAATAGGAGAAACTGTTTATTATACTGTGGAGTGATAAAGTTAGTATTAGGAATGTGAACAAGAAGATGAAAATATAGGATATATACTGAGATACAAATATAAAGCTAAAGATCAGTTCCAGCATTCTGAATTTGAGGTTCTGCTTCTCAGAAATTTCAGAAAGAAAAAACAACTCAATCACCTATATACCAGCAAAACCTTATGCAAAGAAACAAAATCACACCTGGATTTGGGATTCTCTCCTGATAATTACAGCAATCATTATCATACAATCTGGGGAAATGCCAGGTTTCCAGAACAAAGCTATGTACATGGGCTTTGGGCCATGATTGAAGATACCATGAATGGAGAGAACAGAATTTCCAAAATTTCAGCTGCTAGTATATTTCCCTCTTGATTTCCCAGAGGAAACTTAGAAATGAACTGCTCCATAAGAGGATTTATTTTGTCAGACACTGGAGACTAACTGTAATGGGTTCACAATTTAGTTTTTTTTTTCATATGTAAGATCATTTTATTTAAATGACCCAAAGAAACATTCCAAATATTTCATTAAACTCCTTTGTCCTCCCTACCCCTCCCCCCACCCTAATGATCCTGGGGATTGAATCCTGGGCCTTATGCTTAGAAGGCAAGCACTGTACAAGCTGAGCTATACCTCCAGGCCCATTTGGGGAAGGAAACAAAGAATTGAAATCAGGGGCACTCCACTGTGCCTGACTTTTGTTTTTCATTTTTAATGTGAATATTAGAAACTTTAAAATTATACTTATTGAGTCACTTTTTTTGAGGGGAGGAATATGGGAACATTGCTGACTCAGTGAATTGCTAATGAGTTTAAATCTCAAGCTGTTTTTTTATAAGACCAGGGAACAGAAAAGTTAAATAATTTTTAATGTAGCTGTGATATAATTTCCATAAATAAAAATATATACATATTTACTCACAAATTACGTTAACCATATGTACAGTGATAAATAGCAATGCACTTCTCTCTGGGCTGAACTCTAGCAGCAGCTGGTCAATCTCCTTGAAGCCTCCGTCCTGCTGCCCTCATTTTCTTTTTTAAAAATATTTTGTTTTTTAGTTGTTGATAGGACTTTATTTTTATTTATTTATATGTGGTGTTGAGAAACAAACACAGTGGTTCACACATGCTGGGCAATCGCTCTTCAACTGAACCATCATTCAACACCTCATTGTTTTCTTAAGTGAATGAAATTTGACACAATAAACCAGTCGTTGTACTTTTGTTTAGCACATGTGATTTTATTTATTGCCCATTTATTTCATCTGGAATCTAAACTTGGTTTACCTGTTGATTTGTGTGATCAATTTCACAAGGCCTTAGTTGTCACTCCTGCTTTGTATGTATTTCATTGTTCGAAACCACTCTTATTTGCACTAGTACATAGATCTCGGATCTGAGACTAGAGATCATCGATACAAGATTTTGCTGAAACAACTAAAAAATCCATCTTCATCTTTCTCTTTCTGACATATAAGACATATATCAGCATGTGGAAAAATAACCTGATACATTAATACTGCAAGAGACCATCCTCAAATTTATATATATTTAACCACTGATCCACATGTTCAGATTTATTATTTATTTATTTATTTATTTATTTTTATTTTGAAACACAGTCTATAAAAATTGCTTACAGCCTCAATAATTTGCTAATTATAGCTTTGAATTTGCAATCTTCCTGCCTCATCTCCCCATGCTTCTGGTATGACAGGCAAGCACCACCACATCTTGCTTATATCCATCTGCTTATAAAGAACAAACTGTGTGAGTTGTTTGAGAAGAGGTCACAGGGTATTAACTAATAGACATAATAAACCCAGAGAAATAAGAACTTGGTCATAAAGAAGACCCCTGACTCCATCTATATGAGTATCACACAAATTTACCAACAACAAAGAACTATTTTAGAGTCACTTTAATACATAGCTGTAATCCTAGCAACTTGGGAAATTGAGTTCAGAGGATAGAAAATGAAAGACCAGGTGGGAGACTTCATTTTACTTTCAAATCTTGTCTCTTATGTAACTTTAGTTTACTACTCATATTTTTAATGCATTGTCTTCTCAGAAACTGCCTGCAGAGAATATAATTCTATTGCAATTTGCCTGGCCTCCTAGGACTTCTTTTGAAATATCTGTGGAAGAATCTCTGACACTCTAAATCCAGTATCTTGCAATCCTGCAGAACAAGTACTATGTGTTTAACACCAAGATATGCTGCCCTCTCAAGCAGTAGATAAGTCTCTAGGTATCATGGCTATAGTGGCCTCTGAGTGCTTAGGTGACTGAGCATTGTGAAACAACTCCCAAGGCTTCCCAGCACAAAAAGGGTGACCTAGGGTTTCTTCTCAAAAGAAGTTTTACTTTTAATCCATACAGAGGAATTTAATCCCTGGGAAGGGTGTGGTCAACCCAATGAGATGCCCTCAAGCCATCTTTCTTATTATTTCTGGGTAAGGTACTTAACAGTGTCTCTTTGGTAGCTATAAGGTTTTTAATGACCATCCATATTTTTTAAGAGAGAGAGAGAGAGAGAGAGAGAGAGAGAGAGAGAGAGAGAATTTTGTTAATATTATTTTTTAGTTTTCTGCTGACACAACATCTTAGGACACAACATCTTATTTTCATGTGGTGCTGAGGATCCAACCCAGCACTGTGCCCATGCCAGGCAAGTGTGCTATCACTTGAGCCAAATCCACAGCCCCACGACTACCCATATTTTTAGCCCCAGTTTTACTCTGTTTTCTGGCCAAACTCCAAGTTTTTAAAATCTTCCTGTTCTCCTTTCTGTTCATAATTATCACAATAATCTTAGCTAAAAGCTGATAGAAATACCCATGTCAACACCTGAATAAAATGCTGCTTTGAAATTTCTTCCACCAAATTAACAAATTCATCCCTTTAAATTCAGCCTCACAAAAAATGTCAGGAAATGGGCAAAATATTAAAACTTTTTGGCCAGAATATAAAATGAGAGACATTTAGTTCAATTTCCAAGAGTCTCCCTTCTCTTATGAAACATCATAAAGGCATTTTTTTTACCATACTATCAGCATTCTGGTCTTTTGAGCTCTGACTAGAATTGCCCATTAAGGTCCACATAAAACAGTAACACATTTTTTTTCAGTTTGCATCTCTAAATTTTTTAAAATTCCTTGAACAAATCCCCCAAATCTCCTTAATCTTCTGAATTACACGGTCAAATTGGTCACAACAGTGACCCCACTTCTGGTACCAATTTTGTTTTCAGTCATCTTTTGCACCATTTTGACCAAAGTAACTGATATGAACAATTTTAAAGGAAAACAACTATTTTCGGCCTCATAGTTTCAGAGGTCTTAGTTCAAAAATTACCCACTTAATTACTCAGGTGAAATAGAAAGACATGTCAGAAGAGTGTGATGAATGAAAGCAGCTCAGGAGAAGGAGACAGAAAGGAAAAAGAATTGAGAGGCAGGCAAACTTGTGATCCCCTAAAAATGGGGAAATATGTATATTTTGAAGGCATGCCTTTAAAGAACCACTTCTTCCAGCCTCATTCTACCTGTCTATAGTTACCACTCAGTTAATCCCAATCAGGAGTTTAATGCAATGATTAAATTAAATTTCTCATAACTCAGTAACTTCACATATAAACTTTACTACCTTGTATCACACATGAGCTTTTGGACGTCATTGCCTACCTAAATCACAACAGTATTTCTAAGGGAAGAGTTTACTTCTGTGAGTACCTATATAAAAACAACATGAAACAAACAAAACAGAGACATATCAAAAAAACAATCTAAGGCTCTAGAAAGCAAGAACCAATCAAATAAAAAAATACAGCAGAAGAAAGGAAATAATATCAGGTCTGAAATTAATGATGAGAATTAAAAAGCAATATAAATAATTAATGTGAAAAAGAGTTGATTGTTTGAAAACATAAATAAGACTAATAAACACTTAGTCAAATTAACCAAAACAGAGAGCAGATAAACACAATGTTTTTAAAATTGGAGATGAAAAATCAGGTAACAGCACACATCACTGAAATGCAGAGAATCATTAGGGACTATTTTGAAAATATATTTCAATAATTTGGAAAATCTTTATAAAAGGATACATTTTTATAAACATACAACCTACCAAAATAGAATCAAGAGCACAAAGAAAATATAAACCAGATAAAAAGAAATGAGATTGAATTGGTAATAAAAGGCCTCCCAACAAAACAACAACAACAAAAACCCAGAGTGTCAGCTGAAATCTACCAGAATTTTAAGGAGTTATTACTGATAGTTCTCAAATCACTCAATGAAATGGAAAAAGTGTGTTGAGCATAGAAATTTCCAAAATCATCCTAGGAAGCTACAATAAGCCAAATACCTACGGACATATCAGGAAGATCAGGTTAGTATAGACCAATATATTTTATGAGCATATATAAAAAAAAATATTTTTAAATATTTTTTTAGTTGTAGATGGACACAATATCCTTATTTTATTTACTTATTTTTTAACGTGGTTCTGAGGATCAAACCCAGTGTCTCACATGTGATAAGCAAGCAATCTACCATTGAGCCACAAACCTAACTCCCACAAATTCTTATTAAAATTTTAGCAAATCATTTACAAAATAAATTAAGAAGATTGTACATCATGATTAAGTTGGTTTCATACCATGAATAAATGTATGGTTCAACATATTCAAATCAAAAATTGTAATTCACCACATAAACATTATTAAGATTTAAAAATCAAGTGATTATCTCAATATGAACAGAAAGAGCTTTTGACAAAATCTAGCACCCATTCATGATAAAACACTTAAGAATCTAGGTATATAAGAAACTTACTTCAACATTATATTTGTATTTTTAAAAAATTTAAAAAAACATATCCTACTGGATAGGAAAGAACTGATAATATTTTTTAATATCAGAAATAAAACTAGGATGTCTACTCTCATCATTGCTATTCAATGTAGTACTTGAAATTTTAGCCAGAACAATTAGCCAAGAAAAAGAAATATGAGATATAAAATTAGTAAAGAAACAAGTCAAATTATCACTTTTTGTAGATGATAACATTCTTTACCTAGAAATTTAAAAATTTCCAGCAGAAGAACTTAATGATCCATAAAAATAATTCAGCAAAGTAGCAAGATACAAAGTCTAAACACACCAATAATCTATCCACTGGGAAAAAAATCAAGAAACCATTCCATTTACAATAGAATTTTAAAAGTACGTGGAAATAAATCTAACCAAGGAGGTAAAATAAAATATGTCTTCAATAAAAATTATAGACTATTAAAGCAAGAATTTGAAAAAAAGAATAATAAAAGATGGAAAGACCTCCCATGTTTATGGATATGCCCCATGGATATTGCTAAATCATTTATGTATCAAAAGTGATTTACAAATCCAATGCAATCCCTATTAAAATAATATTGGTATTTTCCCCAGAACCTAATAAAATAGTTCTAAAATTTGTATGGAAAAATAAAATAACCAGAGTAGCCAAGATAATACTGGGAGAAAAAAAAACAATGCTGTAGCCAACATGATAACTGATTTCAATTTAAAATGAAGGGTTATAAAACAGCATGGTACCAATATTAAAAACAGACTCATAGAGCAATGGAAAAGAAGACTCAGAGACGAACCTATAGATACAGTCATCTGATCTTTGACAAAAGTGCCAAAACATACATTGAAGAAATGAGTCTTTTTAACAAATGCTACTAGGAAAATTGGACATATGGAAAAATTATCTTAGATCCATCTTTATAACCCTGTACAAAAGTCAAAGTCAATCAAATAAAAGTCAATCAACTCAAAGTCTATCAAATACCTGCTAATGAGACCAGAAATTATGCATTCCATAGAAGAAAATACAGAAGTAAAATTCCAACATATATGTCAGAATGGCTATCAACAATTTAAATAATAATAAATGCTGGTGAGAATCCTAGGGGACTGAAACTAATATAATATTGGTAACATTTTAAAATAAGTGCAATGTTTATGAAAGTCAATATGTAAGTTCTTTAAAACACTAGGAATGGAGCCAGTGTATGATTAAGCTATACCACTCCTTATATGAAAGAATTAAAGTCAGCATACTTTAGCAACACATGCATATCTAATTCACAAATGCCAAGTTATGGAAACAACCTAGATATTGGCAACAGACCAAACAGAAAATGTGGTATACAATGTAATTTTATCCAGCCCTAAAAAAATAAAACCATATAATTCCCAGGAAAATAGATGGAGATAGAAAACATCATTTTAAGCAAAACAAGCCAGTCTTAGAACGCCAAGGATTCTATGTTTTCTCTTATATGTGGAAACTAGAGAGAAGAATGGAAAAATGGGGATCTCATTAAAATTTAATGTGAACTATAGGGTAGAGGAAAAACAATAAGTGATAGGAAGCAAGGAAGGGAAAAGGGAGGAACTTGCACATAAAATTGACCAAATTATACTATTGCATGTATAAATATGTTGAGGGTCACAAAGAAGTCAAGATGGCACCTGGCAGTTTGTCAGGTGGAGTGGTCTGTGAAGTAACCCCAGTGAGCCATTAAGATGATGAGAATTCCTTAATGACTGACTGCTGTATCTCGATGATGTTAATTAAGTTAAACTGTGTGTAATTAGTTGGCTATATGTGTCGCGACCCCTTGCCCGCAAGGAAGACGCAACTCAGGAATCTTCTTTCAGCAGTTTATTCAGGCCTTGATTAAAGTATCTTTTAGTGACCGCCCTCTCTCCTCCCGAGCGCCCAAGCACAGCCTAATAAAGCCTCCCACGTACCAATCTTAAGCCGCCACGTGGATCTTTCTTATAGGGTGGCAAGGGATAGCGTGCCAACTCTCCACAAAAGAATTTGTTTACCACAGGCCACAGTGGAAGCCGGCGCCATCTTCTAATGGCGGCCACAATCTACAACAATGGCTTACCACATATATGTACCTCTGCTGTCTGGAAGAAAAGCGGCTCTTGCTACCTTGAGTGCCCACTCAGTTCCCACTGAGTTTCCCTGCAATAAAACAGTTCCCGCTTCAACCTTCAACTTGCTTGTCACCTTTACTGTTATTGTGCTCGGCCCGACTGTGGCATAAATATGTCAAACAATGGATCCAACTATTATTTACAATTTTAATGTGGTATTAAAATAACTTTAAAAGGCACAGAGTATAAATTATGTGATTAGATTATCTCAGACTTGACATTATAGTAATAAAAATAAGTATACATGTGATATTCATTTTTTGCTATTTACAGTAAAATGTATTTCTGAAAAATGAAAGGCAAAATAGGATTCTGAGATACATTGTTATAAAAGTGCAGGTTATAGGAAAAGCAAGGCTATTATAAGTATTTTACCAAGCCACAAAATAATTAATAAATGTACATACTGCTTTTCTAAAAATAAAAAGAGAGATGATGCTTTTGGTATATAACATGCAAGTCATTGCTAAGATAGAAGAAGTATTTTATTCAATTTTCCATAACAGATAGTATATGCATTAGGAATAGATAGAGTATGAATTTTAAAATTTGATCATCTTTCTGATATTTTTTGGCAAGTAAAAAACTTCTCTTGAATTCTAAATCGGGGGATATTTGTAAGGTGTGTTCTTTTATTAAAAACTATGTCACATTCTTTACATTTGTAGGGCTTAATCTCTACTGTAATATTCTTGGCATTTTTAAATGTTAGGCTTTGATTAAACTTTGCCACTTTTTGACAATTTAAACTCTTCTTCCAAGTATGAATTTTCTAGTAATTATTAAGTCATGATATCACAATAAATGATATTTTACATTCTTTAGATTTGTAAAGATTCTCTCAAGTATGAATTCTCTCATGCTTGATAATCCTTGAATTGTACCTAAAAACTTTGCCACATTGTTTACAGTTGTATAACCTTTCCAGTATGAATTCCCTGGTGTTGGGTAAGGCCTACTCTTCAAATAAAAGCCTTAAAATTTTCTTTACATTTCTATGGGTTCTTTCCAGTATGAATTCTCTGGTATCTACTAAGTTGTGATCTTTGATTAAAATGTTTGCCACAGTATTTACATTTGTGTTTTTTCCTCCGGTATGAATTCTCTGTTGTATACTAAGGTATGATATTTCTTTAAAAGCTTGTCACATTCTTTACATTTGTATGGTTTATCTCCATTATGAATTCTTGTGCAGAAAAAAGGCTTTGCCTAACACTAAAAGCTTTACTACATTCTTTATATTTGTATGGTTTCTCTCCAATGTGAGTTTTGTCGTGCACAAAAACTGTGTGCCTATCATTAAAAGATATGCCACATTCTTTATATTTGTATGATTTCTTTCAAGTATGTATTCTCTGGTGTTGAATAAAATGTGATATTTGATTAAAACCTTTGCCATATTTTTTACATTTGTATGGGTTTTCTCCAGTATGAATTCTCTGATGTTTACTAAGGCATGATCTGTGATTAAAAGCTTTGCCAAATTATTTACATTTGTATAACTACTCTTCAGTGTGAATTTGCTGATGTCAAAAAAGATATTGTCTCTGAGTAAATATTTTTCCAAAATATTTATATTTGCATGGCTTTTCTCCAGTATTAATTCTCTGGTGAATTATGTAGTGTGAATTTGAATCAAATGTTTGCCAGATTCTTTACATTTGTATGGATTTTCTCCAGTGTTAGTTCTCTGTTGCACAACAGGGCTGTTATAAACAGTGAATGCTTTGCCACATTCTTCGCATTAGTATGATTTCTCTCCAGTGTGAATTCTCTGGTACCCAATAGGGATTGCCATAACATTAAAAGCTTTGGCACATTCTTTACATTTCTCTGGGTCTTTCCACTATGAATTCTTTGGTGTTACATAAGGTGTGAGCTTTGATTAAAAGATTTGCCACAGTTTTTAAATTTGTATGGTTTCTCTCCAGTGTGGGTTTTCTGAGGCTAAATAAGGATTTGCCTAACATTAAAACTTTCCCACATTGTTTTACATTTGTATGGTTTCTCTCACTTAATGTCTATTACAACCTTCTGAGAACACCAGTTTGTTAAATGTGTACTTCATTTTGGTTATAACTTGCATATTTTTTTTTTACTAACTAATGTATACTTAGCATAGGAGGAGGAAATCCTGGTGAGTATGGCAAGATACATACTCCTAAGTAGTATAACCCCATCTTAAGACACAGACTTGTAAACTCATACACATGTAAACATATGTAGTACTCCCTAAGGTTTCATGGTATTGAGAATTTGGCAGGGACTTTTTAAACCTATCTTAGTCTAATCAATTGTGACACACCTACCTCTGAGGAGGTTACTTTCTTTGAATCTTAAAGCCTGTGTATGACATCTACCTTGTAGTGTTCTTGTGGAGAATAAGAGAGAATATGTGTGTGAGTGTGTGTGTATGTATGTATGCATGAACACATATAAGCATATATATATATATATATATATATATATATATATATATATATATGCATAAATACATCATGAACAGTACATATTAATAATGCTGGCACATGTATTATAGTTAACTTATTATAGTTCTATCTCTCATATGAACTAAAGTTTTCTCAATGATGAGCAGTGTCTACTAATAACACTGTTTCTGGGACACTCAGCCCAATATCTTGCACATTCTAGAGTATTCAGTAAGTATTTTTCTAATGATTGAAGCCAGCAATCACACACAACAGTATGGTCAAGATAACTATCTGCCAGAGATAATGACATAGGAGCAAAAAAAAGTTATGTTAACTCACCCTATATTATAGTAGTGGTTATAGGAGAGATTTCCTATACTGTTTGGCCTATGTGGAGTCCATAACTTTTATAAAATATTTAAAATCTTTCTGATGTATTTCAGAGTGCAGTCTAATTTGGAACCAGACAGGGCATTTACAATCACTCTTTCTACAATGTTTAAGAAATTATGAGGAAATGGTAAACACTTTAGCCTTAACAGCAATGGAAACAAATATCTTCTGCAAAAATGATGGAGAATAGTTAGTTGTGCATTGGTTCCAAACTTTCTTAAGTGGACATAGTTAATTTCATTTTATCTTTTCATTCTCATGCATTGTCAGAAACTGAGTTGCTTTGAATTTTTCCTGGCACATATTAGATGCTCAATAAGTATTTGTTGAGTGAAGGAATGAATGAGTAGAGGATGGTTGCATCTTTTACCAAGATCTCCATGCTCTCAGCATTACCGTGTACCAATGTCTGTGAGTGTTTTATATATGCTATGCATTTTATATGTGTGTGTATGTATATGTGTTTAATTGCATGCCTTAAGTGTGTATGCACATGTGTGTGTTTATATACACATACATGTGTGCTTACCTAGGTATAGGTAAATATTTGCTGAAGTGTGTCACAGGCCACATACTCTGGAAGCACAGTCTGTAAATGTCTGTGTATAACTTGTTAATTGGGGATCTGCACTCATGAAAGGAAGACAAAAGAATTTGTATTTGGCAGTAGAAGAAGTGAAATTTCAACATAATCTTACAGAGCCTGTATAAGCCACTAGAGAGTTCTGGAACAAGTATCGCTAGTAAGTATTATCTTATTCAGATGGAAATGGCTGGACCAAAGTGGCCAGGCCATCATCTTCCTGCCTCCCTCACCGCTGGATGGGGGCTGCCCAGAAAAAGCATGATGCTGGGGGAAAAGCTCTCTACAACTAGAGACTGCCACCTTCACTCATTAGTATTTTAGGCAACAAACCTCCTTGAAAAAGAAATCCAAAAGCTTCCTCTGCATGACTACAATACCTGAGTAAAGGAAGCAGTTCTGTTGAATGCCCTCCCAGGCCACACTACTGTCTGTGCCAGTCTGGAAACAATACATCTAAGCAGATTTTGTCTGGACCCAGATAAGTCTTCAGTGAACCCTGGAAAATAAATTCCTAGTTCTAGTATGAGTAGGTATAATAAATTCAAAATGGCAACAATTTTTCAAATATATCTCTCATCACAAACTGGAGTATGGCGCTGGGGTTGTAGCTCAGTGGAAGAATGCTCACCAACATGTGCGAGGCCCTGGGTTCGATCCTCAGCACCATATAAAAATAAATAATGGTAATGTGCCAATGACAACTAAAAACTAAATATTAAAAAAAAGAACTAGAGGATGTATCCCTTTTAACTGAATGCATTGGCCTTTGAGTGATTTGGTCTCTGGGCTATATAAGAAGAAGCACTGTGCTAACTCTAGGTGTGACTTTAAGAGAACCTACTCTCTAGAAGCATTGTGCTAACAAATATGTCCAACTGCACTCCTGGAGAGATCACACAGAGGAGCTCCAAGAGTTTGTGGAAATGGAGGAGAACCCATGTCACTCTCTTCTCCCTTTTCTGTAGCCTTAGTGCTGGGCACATAACAGACAGGACCAATCAGAATCCTGATGGCACTGAACTGGACCTTGAAAGAAATACTTTCTGTTATGATGAAAAAGTTGGAAAAAATGTGTTCCAGGAGCAGCCTGTGGAGTGGATATATCCTATGCTTGGCTTTATAGACGAGAGAATGGGCAATAGAAAGAGGGTATCAGTGAAGAACGATTGGTCTGCTACTCTCATCCTCTGCTGCATAGAAACATTTCTTTTAATAGTGGAGCAGGTACACCCTTGCATCCTTAGTACTATTTTCAAAAGACAGTCTTATGATTGATAGTCCACAGGAAAAACACAGGATGGATGGCAAAGCTCATCTTATCTCTCACACAAATGGTATGTACATTGAACTCCCTGGCTAGGAAGAACTCATGTATAGGAAGACAGAAACAATCAGTATCAACTAAAAGTAGTGAGTTTTGGATGGAAACCAAGGTATCTGCTGGTGGGTAGTTATGTATTTACCAAGATTTTTATCAATTCCTGAGAATAGCTACTAATATAAAAAAATCTAAACCATATTAAATCTGTTATGTTTTAAATCCCACATTCTATCCATATAAACTATAAGTTCATTACTTATAGACTTGGTGCCTCAATGATAAACAATCCCACAACAAATTATAATCACACTTACATCAGTTACTAAGGAGAAATCAATGGGAACAAATCTTAAAGAAGGAATTTGTGGATATTTATGTCAAAGATTGAGAAACTGCTAGATATGTATCTTCTACGATGGTCTTAAAAACTGTCTCCAAGCACTGAATTGCAGCTTGCAACAAATTTTAATAGTGAAAAAAATTAGCAACTTAAAGAAAGAAATGATGATAGCAATTCACTCTGCAGTAATCAGTATTTATAATCACACAATATAAGGAAAACTAATTGCTTCAGCTGCATACAGATTTCTGTTTATAGACCAACTTTTGAGGGGAAGAAAACTTGATTTATTATGCCTCCCTAAAAGATAAATGTTATCTAGAATATAAATCAGAATATATGTAGTACATTAAAACATGTTGAAAGTTACCAGGAAAAAGAGAAAGTCATCAACAACTAGATATCTAATTAACCATTTTTCTGTTAATGCCTTTAACAAAAATATTATCAGTTTTTAATCTACAAGAAATAGAAGTAGCAATCTGATTTAAAACTGTAAAGCAAATAGTCCCTGACACATTTAATGAATTAAATATTAACCCTAGTACATGTACATGAAGATAGGTCAGTTTTAAATATCCATTCCTATATGCTAATTTACCAAGTGCCTACTCTGTATAAGATGCTAATCTAAGGTGATGGGGAAACTTAACAGAAAGAAACTTAACAGAAAACAAATCACTGTCCACATGATGAAGAGTTTATACTTAATAGAAGTAGGTAGATAAGCACAATAAAGTAAAATGTATAGCCTATTGAATGGTGGAAGGTGCTTCATTTATTTTTTGTGTAGGACAAGAGAATTCGTTGGAATACATTGAGTGTTAAAACATGGTGAGAGATGATGTTAGAAAAGCAAAAGAATTTTGTGCATTCATGATAAGGAAGCTAATTTGGCAGAAAACAAATGAGAAACAATAAGTGAACAATACATCACAGAATTCCAAATTATGTAGCTACTTTAAACAATGACTAAGTAACATGAGGAGTCATTGCAACATTGCAAGATTCCTAGTAGAGAAATGATCAAATCTGACATTTTTTTTGGATGGGGGATGTGTACCAGGGATTGAACTCAGGTGCTGAACCACATCGCTACCACTTTTTATTTTTTATTTGAAACGGTTTCTATACTAGCTTGCTTTGGACCTCACTAATTTGCTGAGGCTGGCTTTGGACTTGTAATACTCTTGCCTCAGTCTGCTGAGCCCCTGAGATTAGAGGCATGTTTTAGTCAGTTTCTCATTACTGTAACTAAACAATCTGTCTAGAACAATTTTAGGGAATAAAAGTTTATTTAGTGGCTAACAGTTTCAGAGGTGTCAGTCCACAGATAGCAGGCTCCATTCCTTGGGATTCCAGTTAAGCCACAACATCACAGAAGAACAGTGTGGAAGAGTGAACCAGCTCACATGATGAGAAATTAGCAGAGAGAGAAGAAACTCCACTCTCCAGATACAAAATATAGACCCCACAGCCACGTCCTCAACAAACAACTTCCTCAACCCAAATCCCACCTACATCCAGCCACCACTCAGATAATCCCATCAAAGAGTAATTCACTGATTAGGTTAAGGCTATAACCCAATTCTGCAGCAACTACTGCCACTGAAGGCCCAAGCATCCAAGATACTTGGCTACAATACACATGCTGACTTAGTCCTTGAAATAAATACTGCCAAGAATACAAGCTATGTTAGAACCTTTCTAGATCAGTTCTTATTATTTTAAAAAAATGGTTATGTGGTTTCCAATTTTCCACTGATATTTTGCCATATCATGTCAACCTAAAGTCTCAGAATCAAATATCCCTTTGAGTATATCCAGCTTTTTATTAGTTCAAGACATTCATTGATCAGTTCTTATATTAGATAGTGTAATTATTCTAGGGGCTTCTCATAGTTTACATTAATATTACATTACTATTTTTCTCCTTCATTCTTTCTTGCAGTTTGTTTGGAATATTTATACTGATTCCTCACATGACATCTAAACAGTGTTAACCCATTGCATTTATTCACTACCACTACATATTTAGTAGTATATAGAGGTATTTATAACTTGGCTACTATGAATTTGCATGAAATAAGCTGACATATATGACATAAATAGAAACAACATATATTTTAAAATGTAAACATTTTATGCTCCAGGAAACATTTGTCAATATATGAAAGGAATATAAAATAATATACATCAAAACTATGATATAAATGCTATATTCACATCCATTTTAAGTAATTTTTTCATAAAGCTTGTACAAATTATGGTTCTTACATCCAGAACATATAGTCTCTGGGACTCTCTTACTTACCTATCCCCTCAGTCTTAGTGTCCCCATTCCAAGAAAGAAATGATTATTTTTCTCTTTATTTTCTCTTTCATCATGATGAAAATGGTTGAATAATTCAAACACAATATATTATTATTGTTGTTGTTATTATATCTCTAATTAATGAACCAAAGTATGATTTCTTTTATTCTCTCCCCACTAACCCCTTCAAATTTCATTCACCTTCATCCACATTTCAAAGTATTTCATTTTTGTTTTGAAATCCTTTTGTTAACTTAATTAGGTTGGAGAATGATGTGTTAAAATCAGCCATATATAGGTTAAAATCCATGAAATATTAATTATGTGTTCCACGAATGATATTCATTATTATATAATTTATTAATTGATGAGACATATATAAAATAATTACCTAGTAGATAATACCATACTGTGGTAGGATTGTAGAAAGAAATACAACAAGTCCTTGCTTCAATAGTCTTTCTACCTAGTGGACACAACAGGGATGTGAGTAGGATATTGCCATATAGTCCATGTTATATAAGAGGTTGGTTCAGGAACTTAACATGTTTGTTGAGGTTTTTTTTTTAGTGGTGACTACGTATGCTGTAATTTCTCCTTCACACATCTGACTAACTTAATTCCTTTAACATTGTTTTCCCTCTAATTTCAAATTGGCTTATTTTCAAGTGAATTGTCCTGTTGCTGCCTGCTATTATATACTCTCTCACAAAGTGTGTTAGTTAGCTTTCTGTCACGGTTACAAAATACCTGAGAAAAACAATTAAGGAATGAAAGGTTTATACATTGTTTCTGGATCTGTGTTGAATAAGAGCATCATGGTGAAAGGTGGAGCAAAGCTGCTTACCTCATGGCAGCCAGAAAGAAAGGAAGGGAGGGTGGGGGGAGAAAGAGAGAATGATCACATAAGAGAACACATAAGAAGGAGGGTCTTGATACAAAATGTATCATTCAAAAGCCTTCCCCAGTGAATTACTTCCTCCAATAAGGCTGCACTTCCTAAAGTTTGTTCCACCTTCTTATAGGACCATAGGTTGGCAAACAAGCCTTTAGCACATGGCCTTTGCACAAAATTTCATATCTAACTCTTAAAAGGGCTAATAAAAACTATATCACTTTGTATCCTGTATGAGTGTCCTCCTTTTTACTCATGGCACTTTTCAGACTACTGCCTCCATCTCACAGTGTGGGGCAACCTCTAAATTCCCATATCCCTCGCAAACCCAAGCATACTTTTATCTTAACATTTGTAACAAATTCTGAAAAATGAATACAGAACCACTAACTCATTTTCCCAAAGAAAAAACAAGTATTTAACAGTTGAAGGTAGTAAATAAAGCCTGATGCCCAGAAGTTTCTCCATCTAAAATGTAGAATTGCTATATCCAAATTGTACTCCTTTGTAGGAATGGGCAATGTGAAACTAAACTCATGGTTGTCAGATATGTTGAGCAATTTATAAATAATACTGACCACAGGTCACATCTGGTTTCTTTCCCTTGGTTTTCTTAACAGCTTAATCTCACTGAAGAATAATTGTGCACATGAGTTTAGTTTCACTATTACTTTGATTCCTCGATTACAATATCAAGTTAGAGTTCTTTGAGGTAAACATCAATTTTGTTGGTGCTCTAAGGGAGTCATGGTTGGGTTTTGGTGGAGCTCAAGGAAAAAGACAGTTGTTAATCACCCTAAGGAGTAAAATTCTACTGCTATAATAGAGCTTTCATATGTTTAGTACCTTGTTAACATATTGGCAATATGGAAGAACAGGCTTGCTCCAGAGAGCAATAGACCACTAACTTTTCCAATTACTTCACAGATGACTTAAGCCATAAATTAAAACCCTTGGGTGAGGCAGAAAGAGAGTTTATTTTGAATTTGAAAAAAAAAAACAGAATGTAAAGAAAGATGTTTTGTATTTGATGGAAAAAAATCAATGCCTGGGATCTACACTACTACATGACTCAGACAGAAGAACTCAAATACTCCAGAGACCAAGATTCTCTCAAGGAGTACTTCCCCATCTAGGTGGTCAATGAAGCCTTGCTGAACATCTACCAGGAATTGTGGTGACCTTCCTTTGAGCAAGTGACAAATGTTCATGTTGGAATAAAATTGTTACACTTTACACTATGAAGGGTGAAGCTAATGGAGAAGTGTTGTGACAGTTCTGCTTGGACTGCTATCCAAGTTTCTGAGGATCATATTGCTGGAAAGGACTTAAGGGATTAGATTCAGCTACTACACAGTTAAGACTTCTCCCTTTCACATTTCCCATGAGTGATTCTTAGTGGAGGTGTTAAAAATGCAGGCTCTGAAGCCAGAATGTCCTGGTTTCATCATTTCTGGGCAAGTAGCTTAATTTTTCTGTGCTTCAGTTTTCTTAACTATATTATAGATCTGATAAAATGGAAATTCTTGTAGCATATGCTTTGCAGGGTTATTGCAAAAATCAAGTTGACTAGTTACCTCCAAAGCATTTAGAAGACTTTCCAGCATATAACAAGAGGTTTTACATATATTGGGGACTGCCATCATCTATTGTGTGAACCACATTTGTTGAATTTAAAATTAACCCCAGAGATGTTTATTATTTGGATAATCTTTTTGCCAGTGCTCTTAAATCTATGACCAATCCCTTAAGTATAGCTAGGAGGTGGCACAAAAATAGTAGGAATAGCAAAATATTTGTAGTCAATTAAACTTGAGTTTGAATGCTTGAATGACATAAACTTAATAACATTGTTTGCTTCTAGTAGAGAACTGATAATCCCTTTACAGAGTTGATTGTCATTAAAGACAACATATGCAAATTACCCAGCCCAGCTCTCAATCACTGATTAGAATTTCTGTAACATGTGGCAAATGGAATCCATGATTTTTCATCTAAAACACAAAGGTTTTTGATCTCTTTCTCTCTAGTTGAATTTATAAAACAAAGCCAAAATGTCACAATTACTAATTCACTTTACTAAATAGACCAAAGGAAATTGTAGCATTTCTTTTGTTCACTAACATGTAACTTTGTAGTCCACTGACTGGAAGGGGCTGGGTACATGAGCCATCCAGTTGACAAGCACAGGTGTCCTTTTGTGTCCAGATTATCCCACAGCTTTATGAATTAGGACTGAATAAAAAAGGCAGGAAGTGAAGTGCAGTTGAACTTAAAAGCTCAATTATGCTGCTACTTAGAGCAATAAAGTGTTTGAAAAAAATAGCCACAATCACACTTAAGATTCTAGACTGTTGTTTAAATAATAAATACTGGTGCAGAGCTTAAGAAAGGCACATAATTTTTATTTTGTTTTCCCAAAGCAAACTAAATCTAGCTCCAGATCCTCATCCCCAGAGTTTTCAGTAAGTGCCATATCACTGTTTACAAATCCACTTTTTAAAATGAAATCTATACAAAGCTTGTAATTGAGGCAATAATTTTGCCAATGACATTTCTGTAGTCTGTATTGGAACATTTACAAGATTTCCTGAAAATCTTTGTGCTCCAGGACCTAGATGTCTCCAGTTTGGTAACCACATGTGGGTGTTGAGCCCTCAATATGAGGTTGGTACAACCAAAGAACTGAATTAAAAAAAAAAAAAAAAAAAAAAATATATATATATATATATATATATATATATATATTTGAATTATACTAATATATTATATATATATTTGAATTATACTAATATATTATATATTATATATAATTGAACTATACTTATATATATTATATAACTGAATTATATATATATATATATAATTAAATTATACTAATATATTAGAATAATTCAGTATTCAGCACGACACATTAAAAAAATAAATAAAATAAAAAGGTTCATCTACAATTATAAAAAAGATTCTTAAAAAACTGACTTCACTTATTTTTTTGAAGTTTTTAAAATGTAGTTAGCAGAAAATTAAAGTTGTATACATTTATCTCATATTTCTATTTGACAGTACTATCCTAGAGTTAATGAGATGAAAACTTTATCTAACTTATTTTTTTCTGACTTAGGTCCAGGCTGATGTTAGATGATAGCCTGTGTACAACTAATAAGTTGCAAGTAATATCTATGCATAACTAAAATGCAATCCAAAAAGTTTCAACTGTATGGCTCCGTAGGGTATTATATGGTTTTGCAGCTAAATTTGTAGACATTATTAATGTTTTAATTTCCTAATGATTTAACTAAATTATCTGATGGTTGTACTAAGCAGAATTTTGTTATAAGTCAAGATTTTGATTATTTATTCTCTTCCTGTTTTCTAGCTTATACTTGAAAGAATAATTAGTCCTATCCCAAGCCTGGTGGCTCACACCTGTAATCCCAGCAATTTGGAAGACTGAGGCAGGAAAATCACAAATTCGAGGCCATTCTCAGCAATTTAGCGAGGCTCTATCTCAAAACAAAATATAAAAAGTGCTGGGGATGTGGCTCAGTACAAAAAAAAATTAGTCCTACTGATCAAATTATACAATTAATGTAAACTGAAGTGTTACTCTGTGAACTATATATGTGTGTATCTGGAAATAAGTTTCATTGAATTGTCTTGCCTTGCTTCCCTAAAATCACAGTTTCAGGAACTGAAAGTACTGATGATGAATAAAAACTGTTTTCTTTTTACATTATCTGCTCATGTGTTTATCTTAATAATGGCAAAGGAACTGTAATAATTTTTTAAATTCCATCCCTAAAGAAAACTTTGCAAAGGTCCTCATACCAGTGCTGACCCCAGAATTGCCTTACTGTGGACAATGTGATATATTGTTCTCTCTACCACATTGTTTAAGGAAGAGTCTTGCATGTTTTATTTGTGATATTTTATGAGAAAAAAAAAAACCTGAAGCCATTTCATAGATGTGTTACTATTTCCAGGTATGCAGAACTCCATATTTGTAGCCTTCTGGAACACTTGCTTTGCTACCTTCCCCTCCCTTTTTTGTACAATACTGGGGATTGAACCTAGAGACCCTCAATAACTAAGTTATATCCCCAGTTCTTTTAATTTTTACTGTGAAACAAGGTCTTGCCAAGTTGCTGAGGCTGGCCTGGCACTTGCAATTCTCCTGCCTCAGCCTCCTGATTTTGTATCTTGTATTAAAATCTAAATTCCATTTCATCACACAACAATTTTGGCATAGTTGCCAATTACAACGTAAAGTAAGTTCAGGCTGTGTGTGTGTGTGTGTGTGTGTGTGTGCACGCACACAAGCGCACATGTATGCAGACTGGGATTAAACCCAGGGGCACTCTACAACTGAACAAACCGTTTATTTTTTAATGTGAGACAGGGACTTCTTAAGTCACAAAGGCTGAACTCAAACTTCTAGTCCTCCTGCCTCAGTCTCCTGAGTAACTGAATTTAATGTCATGTGCTTCCTGACCAGCTAGGCATCTTTTGTAGGGGTGGGTACTGTTCTTTTCATTTTTGTATTCACTTGTCTAGAGAAATATTTAAGTGAATATTTACTTCTTGATACATTTCCAATTATTCCAGTAATTATCTGAAGCATGGACTAGGCTCAATAGCAAATACTGTCATTTATTTAGAGGAAATGCATAATTCAAAAAATATTTTGGAGATATATTTAACAACAAACATAAGTCCTCAAAATGGACTTGCATACATTAAGCTGCTTTCCTGGGCTCAGCTGGCACCCCATGTCCCCACGGAAGCATCTCACACTCACCTACTAACACTCACTTGGAGCTGGTATAGGCCTCCTGTGCATGCATATGCATGGTCCATGGCTGTTACTCTATTTTGGGTCATGGATAAGTCCATGAAGTGAAAGATTGATGGGCAAATGAGTTGGGCCACTTCATGTCCCTGTTCATGGCACTATTTATTGAAATTCCTGAGTGTGAAGAAGAGTTATAGCTCCATATTGCAGAACATGCATCACCTTCACAATGATCTATACCTGGACATTACTAATTGCCATCACTTTGCCATTTTCTACAGCAGACCAAAAAAGTACATCAAATAGATATTTTTCCTCATAGGCAATAAACTTGAACATGAGGACTTCTTTGCAGATTTCAAACTATTTAAATCAGAAATGGTTTACAGATAATTTTGCAACAAAAATAAGAAATTCAACTTCATTACAAGAATAAGGAGGAAAATTATTCATTTTATTAGCTCTGATCAGAGAAAAACTACTGCTGCTTTCTTTGCATATGGGATATGGTTCTATATTTGGGAGAAATCCAGGAAATGCACATAAAATATTAATCTATGGAAATACATTCTCTAATCCTTTCAGAGTTGCTGCCTATGGAAATTTCAACTTTTATATTACTTTCTTGACTGTTCTCATATAATGAAGAAGGCAACACATTATGTCTTCTTAAATTTCAACACATTTGACATTGATAAATACAAACATATGAAATAGTGAAAAATGGAGATTTAAAATGAAAAATATCAGACCACCTTCTGCACAATTTATGCAAGATACACAACTTATTCTGATAGTAAGACTCAAAATGTTACTATAGGTATTTTCTGAGTAAAAGGATATATGTTGCTAAACTCTTTGATCACCACGTTTTTTTCCTTGTGGATGATAGCACCCCAATGGATGCCATTGTAAAATAACTTCTGGGTATGTATGAAAATGTGGAAGGTGCCATTTCCATGCACTGTAAAGTCTGCCTTGATCTAATGCCCACTCAAATAGGCCACATCATAAAGCATTATGGGAGGAGAGCACCTGAGACTATTTCCTGGGTCCAAATCTGTAGACCCAGTTCAGAGATCAGGCCTCAGCAGAAGGATTTGGTCATGAAACAAACCAGTGTCTGGCTGGATAGGGACCATATTCAGCAAAAAGATAGGGAGGCAGAAGAATTTAGCACACTAAGCAGCATCAATCTTCACCAGACTTCTCTTAGGTGGTATTTCAACAAGCAGTGTGAAAAATCAAGACAATCAGAAACCTGAAAAAGGTAGTGATGGTGACATAATAAATGGAGTTCCACAAGGTGATAGAATTGGGGCCTTGAAAAGCTGAATACCATCAAAATCTAACATTATATCACCCATAGTAATTCTTCATTACACACTTCACATTTTTAAACATTTGAATGTAACTTTATTAAAACAACCAAGTAATCTGCTTTGAGGAAAAGCAGTTTTAGCAGTCCCTCTTTAACAAGGACTAATATTTTTGCATGAAATAAAAAGTTGTGATTAGAACTGAAGAAAGAATCTCGGAATAGAAAACTCTGACAAGATTTAGAAAAATTTCTTTCAGAACTGCCGCAGTCTGGCTGGACAAGAATAACCGAGCCGCCACAAAGCCTTGTAGGTTCAAACAGCAACTACTTTATTTCAACTCTTACTGGCACTGCACTCACGCTTTTCTGTCAATGCCACCCACACAGCCCTTCCAGAAACCCCCCACATCAGAAATCCCATCTCCGGTACTTCCCCAACCAATGGGAACTCCCCCAGGAATCCCCACGAGAACTCCAAAGTAGCGGGTGCCCTGAGGCATCAAGAGCTGCCCCATTGCCCGACAGTAAAGGTCAAATATACAATACAATCAATTCAGCATCACAGCAACTATATATGGCTTATCTCAAATCATCATCTAAATTGTTCCAATGGCGTCACCTTTCAAACATTCCCTCAGGCAAATGCTAGTCGTCATTCTGACTGACCTGGCTCTCAAGCCAGAACAAAACAAAATTTCAGATGCTTTAGTTGCTTTCCCCCTTAAAATTTTTTCTGAACAAGAAAAGATGCACTAGAGTTTCAGTAACCCAGAGTCTGAGGTTTGAGCAGTGACACGAAGGGCCTGATTCACTTTTGTCTGAGTTAAACCACAAAAACACTGTTATCAACTTACTTTCAGGTGAAAGTAGCACACATTTCAACATCCAGAGTGTTGCCCAGTCTGTGTGGTTCATTTTGTCCTTCTGCTGATAATCATTCACTGATAGCCCTCAGAAGTGTATCTAATGAGGGATTTTGATGTTCTTATTTTTTATTTACACTGTGACCCCGGCAGATGCTCCTGCCATGGATCTTTCCAAATGGGACACTATTCAATTCAAACATTCTGCCTTTTCTCTTTGAAATATTGTTGTGCATTTCACTATATGAAGTACTCAACTGATTGCCTTTCAAAAAAGCATGATTTACAAGATATAACCTTTGACAATGACATTTAAACACTGTTTCATATTGTAACACCAAGTAGTACATTGGGCACTGTAAACTTGCTGGGGAACTATTATGAATACTTTAGAAAACTTAGAAGGCAGAACTGGTTTCTAAGTTGGAAGATGATTGCTACTGCTCACTCAGGGTTGTTTTCCACTTAGTTTTTGTGCATACTAGTCTCAGTAGCATTCCCAGTGTTCTCATGGAGCCCTATTGTCTGCTTTGGGGGCTTGATACAGACATGCAGGACACACAGACTATAAATTTTCTGGAAGCCTTGTGCCAAGGAACTTCCTTTTTGATATTACTTAGGGACCAAAGTATCAGAAGGCTATGCATTACTGGTATCCCAGTAAGTAAAATTAAAATTTTATTTTCTTCCATGTATGAACATACACACACACACACACACACACACACACACACACACACTCACACATACACACTCACACATACACACTCTCTGTTGGGATTTGCCTCTGCAAAGAGAAATCCCACATTATGGTGGCTTTAAAAGGAAATAATATCAATAGTTTTCATGGTCTTCCTGTACCAATTTGGATTATTATTTCTGTGTAATCACACTGAGGACATTCCAGTGAAAGTCGTTAATTTTGAGCTACAGTTGTTGGCAGTGACAGCACTTAATTGTTGAGTGCCTTCTTCCTTAACCTTCCTTGGACAGAGCCAGGTGTGTAATGCACAATGGTCAGAGAAAGTGTTCATATGCTGCTAAAAAAAATGGTTTTTGTAATTAAAGAATATTTTGCAACCACATTGGTTACTTCCCTAAGAAGTGAACACTATCCATCCATCGTAATCATGCTGTCCTCTCCTAGTCTGAATCCTGGACAGAGGTCCTTTTGGACAGCAACACCAGGCAATGCTTTTCTTCAAAGATAAGCTGAATATGTGAGGAAGACTGAATGCACACAGCTGCCTTTTTTCAAAGTTGTAGCAAGACAGGATAAATTGTCCTTGGATTGAAACATGACATTAATGGGAACTAAGGCACAAGTCAGATGGCCATATCTTTATGGGCAATTCTTTCTGCAGTAGACTCTGAGTGGGCAGGATCTTGCCAGTTTCTTAAACCTGGGGACTAGATCAAGGAAAGCAGTGGATTCTTGTCCCTGAGGCAAAAAATGGCTAAGATCTGGGTGGAAGGAGAACCATTCCATGTGCTGTTTCATGCTGAGAAAATGCTAAACACTTGAGCTGTGCCCAGGACTTAACTGCTGTGACTCAGGGTGAAACTTGTAAAAGCCAAGTCCTCCATAACTAATCTCAGTGGATGCCAATCCATATGCCCATCTGCAACAGATGGTTATGTCCTGCAGCAGAAAGAGTAGATGTTCTTTACACCTTGGCTCATGCCACATTGTGGTAACTCGTAGTGCACAGCCATCTGGGAACTTGGTCAAAACTTTTGGTAACCACAGTGCTTTTCTCTAAGTTGCTTTTTTTGGGTTGGCTTCTCAACTTTCCAGCTAAAATCACTGTCATAATCACTGTATGTAAGTAGTTCACTAAATTAGTCAGAGGACACTTTGGATTTGTTGAAGGCACATTTCTTCAGATTCCCAGATGACTAGTGCTATTACATCAAAAGAATTTTATAGCAACAAGATTAAACTTACTGGGGACATGTGTATGAACCAGAAAATTTCTGGGTCTGACACATGGAAAGTTCCTTCTGCAACAAATAAGTGCAAACTCCATCCAACAGGAAACCATAAAGTACACAAATCTTCAAGGATTGTAACTTGGAGTCCAGTTGGAGACCTTCCTTCTATAGAAAATGAAGGAGTAAATTTCAGGTAGAGTGATTCTGCTAACTTATGGGCCTGAAATACCTTAAAATATACACCAAAACCACTTCCACTAGGATTAAAATTAGAAATGAATATTCATAGGTGCACTTCACTCAAATCATCAACAATCAGAAAGAGTCCCAGAGCTGAGTGTCTAAAAAGTATGCTCCTCTAGCATAGAGAAACTCATGGTGTATAAAAGACACTAGAACACTGTTCTCAACAATAGAGAGGGTTGATGGTAAGCCATGCTTCATTCACAGGCACCCTTGCCTGTGCTGAGTGGTGGCTTTAATTTTCTGTAGAATTTTCCAGTTATAAGCTTCAGCCTTTCAACTCCCCCATTTGCCCCAAACTCACCTTGCTACTGCTTACGAAGGGTTGTTTTCCACTTAGCTTTTGTGCAGACTAGTCTCAGAAGCATTCCCAGTGTTCCCATGAAGTCCTATTGTCTACTTTGGGGGCTTGAAGCAGACATTCAGGCAACACAGACTATATATTTTCTGGAAGCCTTGTGCCAAGAGTACCTTGAGTCTTTGCTTTTATTGAATTTCCATCCATGACAGATGAGCAGTGCACTCTTGGTGTTTTCTAGAAAAAACCACCTGCTTCTTTTCTTTTTCTTATTTTTATAGCATTTAAAAAGCTACCAAACTTCCCCCCACACACACAAAAAAAACAATTAATGAATAGTTCTTGTCAACTAAAATGTTCTAGTGAAGCTCACTGCTGCTCTTCCATTTCTTCTTAATTTGAATGAACAATATCTCTACGTGCAATTACTATGGGGTGTGTTTAAAACATGGGACAATTTGCCCATACTCTGAAGGAAATTACCTCCTTATGACATGGAAGAACTGTCATAGAAGAGTAATGCAGTATTATATTAATAATTTGCAGACTTTTATCTAATCTGCAATCATGAACAGATTATTAGTTTTAAAAAATAAATGGTTAATCAGTCTTTGATCATTATTTTGATTTTTTTGTTACTGTTTTTTAAATGTTTCTTATCATACTTTTAAAGCTGACAGAACTGATTGAATGTTGATTATCTTGAAAGTATTTTGAAGATAGCTTTACAATGGCCTGTAAATTGTGCATATATATGTAGATTGATACATATTCTTGATTTGAAAATATGGTATATTATTACTGGTTTTATACAAAATACTGAATAGTAAAATTGTATAATTACATAATTAAAAGTATTACCCTCCAAAATGGGATAAGTTGAGGAGTCTTCTGAAAATGGCATAAGTTGAGGAGCCTTCTGAAATGTTATTCAAAAACATAACCTGATTTTATTTTAAATAATAATCATTCATTTGTTATATTCATTAAGAAAATTTTTTACTTTTTCTCTCTCCAAAAAAATTCCATTCCTTCTTAAAAAGTAAATTTTTATTCTTATAGTTTTTATACCCTCCCTTTTTATTGGGTAGTGATAAATAATTTATTCCCTTCTCCACTGAATATTCTAGGGTTTGGTGAGAATACATTCTTGAAAGAAATGAAAATATCAAGTTATTCCACTTACTACACTGTGGTGAATATTCTCCACAAATATATAAAATTTTACCAAGCTGGGGAAAATAGCCATAAGCAGTACGAAACAGTTTCTGATAAATTAGAAGAGTGAGGAGAAAAGCATATCAAATTTTAGAACATTATTAAAATAATCAGATAAAGATTTATATTCAAAATTTTAAAATTCCTCAAGAAAAAAAATTGGATAGGACCAAGAAAAATAAATGAGCCATTTGTATAGATATTTCTATTTGGTTAAAAGTTAAATTCTTATCAGATATTTTCCAGAAAGGAATTGGAGGCAAACACACATAATATCACCAAGACCCTGAAACTTGGCTCATAACCTATCAGCAAAATTCATTGTATTCTAAAATTTTTGGAATAGTTAAAGAAATTTGCCTACAGTGAAAAATTTGCTAAAATGTAAAATTTGTTTAATGCAACAATAGACTTGTTATTCCCATGTCACTATTGTTCTTTTTGATTCACATGCTTACACTAATAAGAAAAAAATGAAGTTTTAAAACTCATTTAAAACAGTTTATTCTGTCTGGGCATGGTGATGCATACCTGTAATCCCAACAGCTTGGGAGGCTGAGACAGGAGGATCACAAATTCAAAGCCAGCCTCAGCAAAAGCGAGGTGCTAAGAAACTCAGTGAGACCCTCTCTCTAAAAAAATACAAAACCAATATATTCCATCTTACTCCATTTTTTTCTAATTATTGAGAAAGTGGATATAGCATTTTAATATAACTCAGGATCTATATGAAAATTACTAGGTATTTTACTTGTGTTGTTTCACCCAGTACATTTGTGAAAACTGCAATTTAAGAATAAACATTGAGGGCTGGAGATGTGGCTCAAGTGGTAGCATGCTTAAGCATGCAGCCCGGGTTCGATCCTCAGCACCACATACAAATAAAGATGTTATGTCCGCTGAAAAATAAAAAAAAAATAAATATTAAAAAATTCTCTCTCTCTCTGTTTAAAAAAGAATAAACATTGATGTTCTATTTTCTAAAGCTATCTTAAAACAAAGAGTATTATGCCGATAGAAGTATGAGAATTTTCTCAGGGTTCATGGAGAGACTTACTAGGCAAGATATATGAGCTTTCTGATCTCCAAAAGACCCCAGGATTCATCAAAATTAATTTCAGTCAGTCACAATGGTTCATGTCTTCAATTGCAATAACTCTGGGGTGAGGCAGGACTATTGCAATTTCAAAGCCATGTTCAGCAACTTATTGAGGCTCTGAGCAACTTAGAAGGACTGTGTATCCAAATAAAAAGTAAAAAATGAGCTGAATATGTGGTTCAGTGCCTAAGTGCCCCTGGGTTCAATGCCTGTTACCAAAAAAAAATGTATTTAAAACTACACTTAAGACACAACTATCTTCATCATTTCATCATAATTAGTTTCTTAACAAATAAACCTAACAAGTGATAACTATTTTTATTGTCCCACAGGAAATACTTGGCAGGAGTTCTTCAGGAAAGAAAGGTCCTTATAAATGTTGCAAGAAATCCTTTGATACAACAGAGTTCCCCTCATAGAAGACAGATAGAATTGTTTTATGTGTGACCAGAAAGCAATTGTTGAAGTGTCCCTTCCCACAATATACATTATAGAAAGAAAAAAATTTAAATGGTTAAAAACACCCTGTTGAAACTTTCTTTCTGTTATATAGCACACTTAATGTTTTTCAAGCTTTAAATATGAATAGGAGAAATCTTTTTTTGTGTGTCCTGCATTTTATAAGAAATTCTTTTAATACCATAATGATCTTACTTTATGGAAGGTAAAAATGTAATGGAAGACATCAAACATATCTCTATTTCCTTCACTGAAGTGTATAAACAAAAAAATAGGGGATGGCAGATTCACTCTGATGTAAGGCATACTTCACTATGTCTTGCATCTGGCACTTGTAAGTGTTTCTATTTTACTATTATTGTAATTGTCTCTGGATATCTTTTTTTATTGCCACCAAAATAAAACAAATAAATAAAAACAAATCCCCAAAATACACTTCCACATACACACACAAAGACAAAAAAAAATTACCAAAAATTCTAATAAATTTAGGAAAGAAGTTGGATCAGAATAAACCAAAAAGTGAATGAAAGGAGAAAACCATAAAATAAGCAGAAGACTGGGGGTAGGACGTGACAGGGTAAGATTGGGAAAGAGATATAAATGTGCACTTAAGACACCTAAATGTCAATACCTACAAAAACTGGGGATCCAAATATGGGCTCTCTGCGCTTCTGAAACAACCATGTATTGCTACTGGGTGAAGGAGCAGTGCCTAAAGTTCTCTGTAGAAATTACTTAGTCCTGATTGAGTGGTACAACAGCAGGCAGAAACAATACATGAAATAAGGGGCAGGACTTGTTAAAGAAGAAGTTCATTTCCAAACAGAGGCTTTATTTCCACACTGGCTGGACCTGCAAGCAGCAGCATGGCAACCCAATCCACATTTTTAGTAGTTCTATAATTGTTCACTCTAGAACTCCCTCAGCTTCTCTGTACATTTTAACATTTACATGATAAAAGTTGGAAAAATATGTCTTTGAATTATCCAACAATTTTAACTATTATTCAAAGTTTAAATACTAAAAGGTCATACATTGTAAAAGAAATTCATATTCTTAAATATGGTGAAGACAGATACCTACAGAGAACAGAAACCACCAAGCACTGGCCCATGGCTTCCCAAGTTTCTGAACACTCTCACTTTCTGTACTCACTTGCCTGAGGATCAACAGTTTTGAGATCGAGGGCAGTCCATGGACAGTGCTTTGACCTGTGTTTATACTGTTTTTTCCTAATGTCTGTGATATTATGAGATTGATATTTTTAAGAGGATAAAATCATATTTATAGTGTATGCTATATGTGTATGTCCAAGGCCCTGTGTTAAATCTCTGTCATCAAAAATGTAAAATAAAAACAGAAGAGAGATGGGCATGGTGGCACACACCTGTCATACCAGCATCTAAGAGGCTGAGGCAGGAGGATCATGAGTTCAAGGCCAGCCTCAGCAACTTATCGAGGCCCAAACCAATTCAGTGAGACCCTGTCCTGAATAAAATATTAAAAATGGCTGTGGATGAATCCTGAAATCTAGAAGTCACAAAGTTAATCTGCAGAAATGCTAAACCCAGGGGCTAAGTATATTTGTAGACTATGTAACTCAGGAGGTACCTGAGGACCCAAGGTAGATCTGATAGGGATCCATGCCAGGGCTCAGGACAAGGAGTAGGACACAGTGCTGCTTCCAAGGAGCTTTCAGTTACTGCAGAGTGCTTCAGCCCTGGCACTATTGATATTCTGGGCTTTCCCAGCTGTGAGGCATGGCGTGTGCATTGTAGGAGGTTTAGCAGTGTCCCTGTCATCTACTCACTTGATGGAAGTAGCACCTCTGCATAATTGTGACAAGCAAAACATTGCCATGTTTCTCCCCACAGACAAATCAACTCTATCATGAATGACTGGCATAAGACAAAATATTGATAATCACTATTAACAAGAACTATAGTATGCCAAGTAGTGAGGAACTTTAAAATTCTCATGGAAAGATAACGTCCATGGACATTTCTATATTCTGACAGGCACAGTGGTTTACACCTGTATTCCCAGCAGTTTGGGAGTCTGAGGGAGGAGGATTGAAAGTTTGAAGCCAGCCTCATCAACTTAGTGAGACCCTAAGCAATTTAGCAATTTCCTGTCTCTAAATAAAATATATAAAAGAACTGGAGATGTGGATCAGTGGATAAAATGCCCCCTGGGTTCATTTCCTGGTACAAAAAAAAAAATAACTTGTGTTTCTTGCTGGTCACAGTGGCACATACCTATAATCTTAGCATCTTGGGAGGCTGAGGCAATAGGGTGACACATTTCAGGCCAGCCTCAACAACTTGGGAAGACCCTGTCTCAAAATAATAATAATAAGAAGAAGGAGAATCAGAATAGGCTGGGGATGCATCTCAGTGGCAGAGCACTTGCCTAGCATATGCAAGGCCCTGGGTTCCACCCTCAATACAGAAAAAAAATTACATATCCTAGGTGATACTTATAATCAGAAGGAAAATGATAAGTGATATCTATACTGTTCCATGACTGTGAAACAGCTCCCAATTGTATTGGGATTCAAAGATGACCAAAATCTATCCAGCAGGATATTTTTTTGAATGCTCACAATAGTCTTCCAAATAGTTATTATAGTATGTACTGAGTGAAAAATAAACCAGAATACCCAGAAACAATATTCCTTTCAATATTAGAATGCTGGGGTTGATGCTTAATGTCTCCAAGGCTCATGTCACCATCACCACGACCCACATTCACCAAAATAATACTATCTATGCAGGGGACACACATACGTATCAACTACCAACTGTTCTAAGGTCATCAAATTATTTAATGCTCATAAATCCCTATGATATCATTCCATTTTACAGAAGGATAAGAGAAATTGGAGATTTAGCCAAAGCTAAAGTGTTATAAATTGGTAGGTGAGGGATTTTTTACTGCATCAGAAAAGTGGTTCCTCTTTCCAGATGCACACACAGGGAGAGAGACATTTAATCCTCATTATTAATAGTTTCTATGTGTGCAAATTTTCCTACCCACCGGATTTAATTTGTAACCTCAAAATCAATGCTCTTGACACTTTCATGGTCCTTTGTGAATACACACAGAGCCATGAAAACTTTTAGCCACCAAGTGTGCATGTACCCACCTAGATCATGCCCAACCTTCTTATTATTCTATGGTCACTATCAACATCAAGCAGCATTGATGGTGCAGGACTGAGTTATGCAAAAAACAGAAGACAGGCTACAATTGGGGGCATGCAAGATGACCATCAATAGATAAAGCTGCCTGGGCATCACTGATGTGAGGCTAAAATACTGACACGACAGTCACGTTACCCAGAGTAAGAAAGATGTCAAACCCTTTCCAGCAGCTCTTTTTTTTTTTTTTTTTTTTTTTTTTTGGAGGGACCAGGGTAACCGGGATTGAACTCAGGGGCACTTGACCACTGAACCACATCCTCAGCACTATTTTGTATTTTGTTTAGAGACAGGGTCTCACTGGGATGCTTGGCACCTCACTAAGTTTCTGAGGTTGGCTTTGAACTTGTGATCCTCCTGCTTCAGCCTCCTGAGATGCTGGGATAACAGGCATGCACCACTGTGCCTGGTCTATCCTGTACACTTCAGGGTAAGAAACTATCACAGGTGAATCCGTAGGCAGCTGTGCACCCTTCAGAGGTGCAATTGCTCTACCCTTTGCTTCAGGCCACTATGACGGTCCACCATTAGGGACCATTTCTTTGCCTAGAATGACCAAAGGGAAAAATAATCTTCAAATTAAGACATTTTCATTTTAAAGGCACTGATCTACACTATTTGGTGACAAAAGGAGCACTCCTATGAAGAAGAGGGCCCTAGGGGTAGCTTAAAAATAACTCAAAAGTGTACAGTTGGGGTGGAGTATGAGTGTCTGAGTGATGGAGGGGGCTGGGAATGTGCTAGGGGTGGTGGTGCATACCTGTAATTCCAGCAGCTCAGGGGGCTGAGGGAGGAGGATGTCAACTTTGAGGCTAGTATCAGCAATATAGTGAGGCTTTAGGCAACTCAGCGCATCCCTATCTCAAAATAAAATACAAGAAAAGGGCTGGGGACGTAGCTCAGTGGTTAAACACCATTGGGTTCAATCCCTGGTACAAGAATAAAATAAAATAAAATGGCTTATATAGTGTAAACAATGTGATAAAGGCAAGTGTTTGGTTCCTCAGAATTCCACAGTGGCTGATTCCAGGGAGAAAATTAGCCATAGGGTAAAGCTTAAATATGCTTTTGGAGGCCCTTGGAGACTCCTGTATGAAGGGGTATGAAGAGAGTGATGTATGCTTGGAACAGTCTGCGGAAAGAGGGATGCCTGTGGGAGAGAAGACACAGCCAGGAGAAATGTGTGGCTTTTGAGGGGTAATTCTGGACACTCAAATGGAGTAAGGAACCTATTTCCCCCACCTACAGCTGCACCTGCTTGCAAATGGGACAGAGCAAGAGGTTTTAGTCAAGTTTAGCTCTGATTTAGACTGTGCTCTTGTGTGACTTTTTCTAACTTAAGGAAACTTCAGATTAGCAATGTTGAAATTTTGCTGAGAGGTGACAGTATAGTTTTGAGTCCACAGCATGAACCCTGAAGCCAGGCTGTGTGGGTTTCCATGGAAATTCTCTCACTAACAGCTCATGTAACCTTGGGCTAGCTTCCTGAACTCTATGAACTTCAGTTTTCTCCTTTCAAAAGAGGTTCTATGCCAGGCATGGTGACACACCAGTAATCCCAGCAGCTGTGGAGGCTTAGGCAGGAAGACTGCAAGTTCAAACCAGCTCAGCAACTTAGCAAGGCCCTAAGCAACTTACTTAGCAAGACCCTGTCTTTAAATAAAATATAAAAAAGAGCTGGGGAAGTGGCTCTGTGGTTATAAAAAATAGAGCTGGGGACGTGGCTCTGTAGTTAAGTTCCCCAGGGTTCAATCCTTGGTACCCCCCCAAAAAAAAAGTTACAGTGATGTTTAAATGAACAAATATACCTAAACCACTTAGTACAGTACCCATCACACAAGGGTTAGTAATTAGCTGTGTGAGTTTATAAGCTTGAACTGGCTCCAAAGAGTCATATGCTAACATGTCTCCCCAGTTCCAAACTGAGTGTTATCAGTCATTATAGCAATAATTTGTTATATGTTTATCAGCATATGGCACATCAAGAATTTTAATATGTGACTAAAGCACAGACTGGTTTATGTCAATTCTTTGCTTTTCTACAGATGACATAAACATTTAGAAGTTGTCCCCTAATCCTCAACCCACTAACCAATACTCGTGCTCTTCAATCTACAATAAAAGGATGCCCACAGGAAGTTAAAAACATTGTATTGAAAATGCATTCAATACACTTAACCCACCAAATATCAAATCTCAGGCTAGCTTGCCTTAAACAAACTCCAGTGGTGTGAGTCTACTGCAGAGCAAAATCACTGATGCCATACCTCTTTTTGTTGCAAGGGGGTACTGGAGATTGAACTCAGGGGCGCTCAACCACTGAGGCACATCTCATCCCTATTTTGTATTTTATTTAGAGACAGAGTTACACTGAGTTGCTTAGGGCCTCGCCAAATTGGTAAAGCTGGACTCGAACTTGTGATATTCCTGCTTCAGCCTCCTAAACTGCTGGGATTACAGGTGCAGGCCTGCACCCCTATGCGTAGCACAGAGCTCAATTTATAACACAGTGTTGTAAGGCTCATGGAATTCACTGAATATTGAACTCAAAGTGAAAAAAACAGAGTGGTTGCCATGATCTGCTCTCACATCACTGTAAAGTTGAAATATTTTAAGTCAACCCACCGTAAGGTGGGGGCCATCTCTATTTATGGAGTGCAATCTGTCTAGCACAGACTCACTCATTATGGGGTACAGAAATATCCTGAAGGTCCAAATAACAATCTTCCTAACCTATTTCACAAAGATAAAGCCGTGAGGAAGAATCAAACTCACCCCCACTCCCTGCCCATCAACCTCTGCTCATCTCTTAGCTTAAAGGAAGAGCAAAAAGGAATCTGTCACCAGCTAGCTGGCGAGCATTGCTTTCTCTGGAATCATGCTTAGTACCACCAAACTTTATCAGCTACTGTTTGTTTCCTCCCCCAGGAACCTCAGGTCTTTTCCCAGATAATGTGAATAAATACAGTCTGGCCCTGAGGCTGTATCATCTGCTGCTCTACCTTTACTCCTACTATATACAAACCTAGCAAAACCATCATGGACCATAGGAGGGGCACACAGAAACCCATTCACGATCTGAGTAAGAATGTACAGGACTCCAGAGTAAAAATGTATCAGGACTCCAGAATGTGTCAAATTGTTTTTTCTACCACTTTCTACCACTGGGGGATATTCATTTCACCCTTTTTAGCTGTGTCTTATGATGTAAGCTACTTGAAATTGTGCATGATACATTAATCACAATATCTAGGATTATAGAGAATATATTCTTCTAAGCACTTTTTCTAACTCCTCTTTGCAACCCTGTGAAGTATGTTGATAATACTCCACTTGACAGGAGGAAAATCTGAGCTTTAATAAATTAATTTGTGTTCTGGCATTGTGGCTCAGTGGTAGAGTGCTTGCCTAGCACAAGTGAGGCACTGGGGTTCAATCCTCAGCACCTCATAAAAAATACATAACCAGATAATGATATTGAGTTCATCTCTAACTTAAAAACTATTTTAAAAAATGTCTCTAGTAAGACTCTAACTCACACAAATATGCACATCAAATGACTCTGTGACTTAAAACTGCTTCCTAGCTGGGCATGCCTGTAATCCCAGCAGCTCAGGAGGCTGAGGCAGGAAGTTGGCAAGTTCAAAGCCAGCCTCAATAACTTAGCAAGGCCCTAAGCAAGTCAGGGAAAACCTGTCTCTAAATAAAATAAAAAAGGGACGGGGCTGGGATGTGGCTCAGTAGTTGAGTGCCACTGAGTTTAATCCCAGGTACAAAAAAAAAAGAAAGAAAGAAAAAAAGAAAAAGGAAAAAAAAAGAAAAAGAAAAAAACTGTTTTCCAACTCCCTTCCTCTTAGGTAGTGAAAAATTTCACATGTATTAGAGATAACTTTTTTCCCACTTGAAAAGTGGCTGCAGCATCCTTCAGAGCAAAAGTACTTCACCTCCCCAAAAATGTGCAGCCATAAACTAGATTCAGTAGGGATCTGTGCCTCAATGAAACCTGAGGGGGAATGTGATCATACTTTCCAATTCACAAAATGTTTTTATGTCATCTGCACGGTCAAATGCAAAGAAAAAAACTGAGGATTATCCACACAACGGACAGCAGGCTTTAGTGTGAAAATCCTAGCTCCTATCCCTGCCCCCCCCAATAAAAATTTATGGCAAGAACTTACATCAGAAACTGCAAGATTCTTGCTGAAACTGTATATGCTAATCATGGACAAACTGTGAAAAGTGATGACATGTCTAACCATTTGCTAAAAAAGTCACCAATCTTGTTTGTGTTTATCAGTGGCTAATCTGCAGGTTACATAAGTTGAGGTCACATTGACTTTATACACCCATGTGTAGAAGTGGAATTAAAAAATTACATTTAGCTGGGTGCAGTGGTGCACCCCTGTAATCTCAGCAGCTCTGAAGGCTGAGGTAAGTGGATTGCAAGTTCAAAGCCAGCCTCAGGAACTTAGTGAGATCCTGTCTCTAAATAAAATAGAAAAAGGGATGGGGATATAACACAGTGGTTAACTACCCTTGGGTTCAATTTCAGGTATAAAACAAAACAGAAAAAAACTTGTTTAAATATGTGGATTGATAAAATAAAAACAACAATCATTCTTCATCTTTGAAGAGGGGAGAATCCTTGTAAAAATGCTAAGCAGAGTGTTTGTGAGGGGTGAATAAGAGGGGATTTTCTGGCTTATCAGACCAGAGTACAATTCTGCTCAGAAATTCATTTTACCAATTAAATAAGAGATGCTCAGATATTGTGAAAACAATTTCCTAGAAATGGATATCAGAGAAAACAGGTTTGTAGCTGTAACTCCACTCCACTTCTTTGAGGCACAAACTTCTGGTACATTTTCTCCAGGACAAGCACTAGCTAGTGTTCTAGCTTTTAACAAAATGATTCCAATTCTCTTTATGACTATGGAATTATAGAAGAAGGGAATCAATAAATCTTAAGTAATATGCCAACAGGTCATGATCAAGTATAATAAGTTTCTGTCTTCTATTTCAGTCTCAATTTATGTTAGGTTCTGAAAAAGTGTTTACAAATATTTGTTTCCAAGCCAAAGGGACATGACACAAGCCCCCCACCCCCAGCTCCATCTGTTGGTGTTAGACAGAGTCTTAGTTCTGTGGCAGGCTTGAAAGTTTCTTTCTTTATAGGATTCATGATATTCTGATTGATATATTTCATTCAGGGTACCCTCCCCTTGCACCCCTTCAACTCTCCCTCTGACACATTTGTCTATGCTACAGTTATGGTATATGCAGTTTCAAATATACCACAACAAAACCCACTATTCTATATAATTAGCATACAAAAAAATCCCCCCTTTACAGGGGATTGAACCCAGGGACACTTAACCATTGACCCACATCCCCAGCACTTTTTCATATTTTATTTAGCAACAGGGTCTCACTGAGTTGCTTAGGGTCTTGCTTTTGCTGAGGCTGGCTTTGAACTTGCAATCCTCCTGCCTCAGCCTTTAGAGCCACTAGGATTACAGGTATGCACAACCACGCCTGACTCGGAACTATAGTTTTTAGGAGAGGGGTCAAGGTACTAGAGTGCATGTTACAAGAGCAGCCCCTTGTTCTTCTTTTGCTGACATACTTCAGTGTGCTCTCATTTCTAGCAGCCCTTACTTTCAAGGCTTTATGGAATCAGCCAGGTTTTGACGAAGCCGTTACCTAAAGTCACCACCAAAAGGGAAAGGAAAAAAAAATTCCAGTGTGCTCTTTGCATTCCCAGGATTATCCCTTGCTCTGTTCCATGTGTTCTCTGGCTGAAAGGCTGCCCACAGAGCAACCTGCTTTATAATTCAGAGACTGGGGAGGCTTCAAGTTGCAAGTCACATATTAACAAAGAGGATTCATCTCATCACTGCAGCCCAACAGATGCACACAAACTTCATACTTACTGCAGATGCTATAAGTGTGCTCCCAATTTGCTTTTTTGCTATTGGTGCCTAATGGAGAGTACAAATAATGCCACCAATATTCTAGGGTCACACTACCTAAGGATTCAAGCAGTCTGCTGGGCTCCATCTCCAATGATAAAAGGATGGGAAATAAGGAGGAGAGGAACATTCTGAGCCTGTGCTGTCTGATCTCTGCCACAAAACTTCAACCCTGCTATCAGCTGCAAACACATATGGGCACTGGAGATCCAGTGAGATACTGTGATATTCATTTACTTATGTGTGGGAAGGGTGGATGAAAAGCTACACATATTTGGAGTTTCAACAATAATTTAAAAAGTGGCATGACATTCTTGGAAAAAGAACTCCTTGCCTCTAAACTTAAAAGACATGGGAAGACACTTGCTTAGAATAAATCAATTTGGATGGGTACAGCCACTCTGGAAAGCAATATGGAGATTCCTCAGAAAGCTTGGAATGCAACCACCATTTGACCCAATTAAACCACATGGTATCTCATCAAATAGTGTGCCCCCATGCCTTCCCAACCTCCATCAGGATCAGCAAGCTCTCTCTTCCCTTCTATGGCACTTACTGGATTATGCCATGATGAAGTACTATGGGACTCCCCCCAAACATACCCATGTACTTGAGCTTAAACACAGGGACACTCTATGAGCTGCATTCCCAGTCCCTTTTCAAACTTTATTTACATACAAGTTCTTACTACGTTGCAAGGGCTGGCCTTCAATTTGTAATACTTCTGCCTCAGCCTCCTGAGTGACTTGGAAGACAAGTGCTATGGCTCCTTGCTGGTGGCTAGGGGCTTCTGTCCTCTACTGAAAGAAGCTTCCGGAGGATGAGGATCAAGATTTCCCACAGGGTATCATCCTTCTCTGCATCTACTTATGACATTACCATATTCCTTGTCCACTAGATCTTCTGGGAGGCACCAGCTGAGAAGAAGATCGAGTGTACTGAGAAAGGGAAGAGCAACCATGAGGATGCTCAGGCACTGCTGGCCTCCTGAGCCTCACAGGGCACTGTTCCCTGGAGTACTGTCATTTGAGGGCAGACCTCTCTTTAGCCTCGGCACTAGTGGCCCTCACCTAGGGGTCTCACTGACTGATCCCTTTATCCCCAAGATGGAGTGTTTCAACTGCTTCTGCTTCCTGCAGCCTTACAACACCTCCCATCTGTATGTCTGTGGTACCTACACCTTTCAGCCCAAGTGCACCTACATTGTGAGTGCTGCCCCACCCTGGCTGCCTGCCACCCTGGCCTCCAGTATGGGGTCCTGCCCTCATGCTCATCCTTCTGACTGGCTCCCTCTGCCTCTAGAACATGCTCACCTTCACTTTGGAGCATGAAGATTTTGATGATGGGAAGGGGAATTTTCCCTGTAACCCAGCTAAGGGCCACACTGGCCTTCTTGTAGGTGAGTGGATGTGCCTGTTTTGAGTGAGTCCCTTGGAACTTGACACACTCTGGGGTGTCTACACCTTGTTTATGGCCTGACTATCCTTCCATTTCCCACAGATGGTGAGTTGTACTCAGCCACCCTCAATAACTTCCTGGGCACCCAGCCTGTCATCCTCCAGAACATGGGGCCCTATCACCCCATGAAGGCAGAGTATGAGGCCTAATGGCTCAACAGTGAGCAGGGAGAAGGACTGGGGAAGCCCAGGGTGGGAAACCTGTGAGGTCCTTGTCACCTCATGACTGAACCTCCTTGCCTTGCTGCAGGGCCCCACTTCATTGCCTCTGCCTATGTCCCTGAGAGTGTGGGGAGCATCACAGGGGATGACGACAAGGTGTACTTCTTCAGTGAGAGGGTGGTGGAATACGGCTGCTGTACCAAGCAGCTGCTGGCCCAAGTTGCCCATGTCTAAAAGGTATTGAGCCCCCAGCATGAGCCCTGGGAACCCTGTGGGCTGGGCAGCGGCTGACCCACTGCATCCCCTTGATATCTGCCAGAGTGACATAGCCGGTGCATGCACACTGCAGAAGAAGTGGACCACATTCCTGAAGTCACGGCTGGGGTGCTCAGTGCCCAACCAGCAGCTCTATTTCAACCAGCTGCAGGCTGTGCACACCCTGCAGGGTGCCTCCTGGCACAAGACCACCTTCTTTGGTGTATTTCATATGTGATGGTGAGTTGGCCAGGAATGCTGGGGTGGGGATGAGCAGGTCTTCAGGTCAAGGACAATATGTGGGTGGGAGAGCCTGAACCATGCTGTCATATAGGGACATCCAAGTGGTCAGTGTCTGGAACACTGAGTACTTGCCCCTTTTAAAGGCCCCTGGGGAAAGAAGGCAAGGCCCTGCCTGGTGGCACCTTAGATCTGCCTGCTGGTATATTCTTGTGCCCATGAGCATTTTCTGCTGATCCCTACATTCCTGCAGTCTCTGGAGCTGGGGTGAGATGTTAAGGTGGGCATCAGACCTGACCCTTGAGATCCCTCTCTCATTGCAAGAGGGGTAATGTGGACCTTTCCTCAGTCTGTGAGTACCAGTTGGAAGAGATCCAGTGGGTGTTCCAAGGTCCCTACAAAGAGGGGGACATGGTAGGGAATCAGCAGGTCAGGCCCAGAGCACCACTGGGGACTAGGCAGAAACCAACCCTGGGTTGTTTGAGGAAGTGCAGAAGTGGGGTCAATACACTGACCCAGTACCCAGCCCCCAGCCTGGTTCAGTGAGTCCTTTGGGCAGGAAGTGTTCCCTGTCAGTTCCAGTGGCCTCCCACCAGCTGATAGCTCCCCTGTCCATACCCCTACCCCCACAAGTGCATCAACAAATGTCACCATCACCATGGTCACACCAGTTCTCTGGAGCTGGCTGACAGAACCCTCTTCTTCATCAAGAAGCACCCACTGATGGACGAGCAGGTAGAGCCTTCATGGGGCCAGCCCCTGCTCATGAAAACACCAACTTCACCCACCTGGTGGCTGACCAATTTACAGGATTTGACAATGCCACCTATACACTGCTGTTCTTTGGCACAGGTAGGTAAGCTCTTGGGTGTGTCTGCGGCTGGGAGACACCCAAGAGCCTCATTCCCTGTCATTGACACTCCCTTCTCCAGACTTTTCCAGGAGATGGCTGGTTGCTCAAGGCTGTGATCCTAAGGCCTGGGGTCCACCTGATTGAGGAACTGCGAGTGTTTGATAAGGAAACTGTGGAAAGCCTTGTGCTGTCACCAAGCAAGGTAGCTAATTAGACTCCATGCACTGCCATTGCACCCACTCCACCATCCCCAAATCAGGTTGGCATGATTGGCCAGTTCAGCACACTTAAGTCAGCTCAGGGCAAGCCTGGGAAGTCAGGGTGTGTGCTGACAGGATTGGCACTCCACAGAAGCATTATGTATTCCCTGGTCCCTGCAGGGCTGCATTCCCAGAATTAGTCCTGGAGAAAACTCATGTTTTTTTTTTAGACACCTCTATGTGGGTCCAGGACTCTGCTTACAGCCTCCTCTCTTATCCTCTCCATACTTGCCAGACTTCCCCAGCTTTGACATGTTTATGGTGCCCTCCCAGCTTTGGTTTCTGCCTAGTCCCCAGTGGTGCTCTGGGCCTGACCCGCTGATTCCCCACCATGTCCCCTGAAGTGTTGTCTTTTTCCTTAACCCTCATACACATTTGCAGCATCCTCTGGATGATGATTTGTTTGCCTTTTGCAGCTATTATCACTTACAATTGTTTCCCAGCACATGGAGTAATAGCAGAAAGAATAGGGGGTTGTGTAAACACTCAGATTGGCAGTTACCATTCAAAGAGAGAACACCTTATGCTGTGCCGGTGCTATTGTGAGAGCCAAGGGCACTGGAGAAAAATGTTTCATGCCTTCTGTGTGTATAGCCTCCCTGTTTTCTTGAGACTTGCACCTTCCTTTGCATTGTTGTCTTCTGCCTCTTCTTCATGTGGGCACCTCTCCTGCTTGTGCTCCTTGGGGTCTGAGCAGCCCTGGGATGCATGTGGCCCTACCAACCCTCTCACTCCTCTTCTCCCACAGAAGCTGCTCTTTGCTGGCTCCCGCTCTCAGTTGGACCAGCTGCCCCTGGCAGATTCTGTGAAGTACCACATCTGTGCAGAGTGTGTCCTTGTGCGGGACTCTTACTCTGACTGGAGCATCAACACTAGTCACTGTTTGTCTGTGGCCAGCTACTCTGGGTGAGCTGGGTTCTGCAAGGGCTGAGATCAGGAAGGTGTGTGGATATGGTGGTTGGAACCACGCTTCTGATACCCCTTTCCTCTGCCAGATTTCTACTTGTTCAGAACATGGGGATCTCAGATACCATAGGCTTTTGTGACCTTCATGGCACTAAGAAAGGTGAGCTTTTTGTGTTCCCCTCCACTCCAGATGGGCTGTGGTCCTTAGGTGGATTTTCCACATCACACCTCCCTGGCCCTTGGTCTCTTGCACTGACTCTGCTACCTTCTCTCTCTGTTGCTACAGTCAGGTGAATGCTGAAAAACATCACAATGGTAGTGGGCACAGACTTGGTACTGCCCTGTCCCTCTCCTCCAAGTTGGCCTATGCCCGCTGGATCTTTGAGGGCCAGGACCTACCTGCAGACGAGCCAGGCTCCATCCACTATGATGCCCGTCTCCAAGCCCTGGTGGTGATGGCTGGCCAATATCACCATGCTGGGGCCTACAACTGCTTTTCAGAGGAGTAGGGGACATGGCTGGCTGTTCAGGGGTATCTTGTGGCTGTGATAGTGGGCCCCTCAGTGACCTGGAGGTTCAGGCCCCCATGGAATACCTATGGCTTATGTGGCTGGCTGTGGTTGCCCTGGGGGCTCTGTGCCTGGTGTTACTGGTTCTTCTGGTTTGGTCGCTTTGCCAGCGGCTTCAGGAAAATCTGGAAAAAGATATCAAGGCAGCAGAGAGGACCCTGTTGTACCCGCTTGAGTTGCTCAAAGAACACATCAGTCCCCTTTCCAGCTCAGAAACAGAAGAGTAATTTTGAGATCCTGTTGGATACTAGTAATTGGATGGTCCCCTCTAGATTGCGCCTGGACACGCTGGGACCAGCTTGGAGTTGGGTCCCTATCTGCACCTCCTGACATCCCAGGCCAGCCCCTGCCTTTTTGAACACCTCTTTCTAGGGCCCTCAGGATCGGGCCTAAGGGCCTATGATTTTGTTTAGAGACACTTTGGGTTGTTAAAATGGCAGGTGTTGTCTACGGCATTTCATGCCCAGGTCAGCTCCCACCCTAAGGACTGTTCTGGCTCAGAAGTTCAGTTGTGCTGATGTTGAGAAAGAAAACTTGCCCTGTCCAAAACAGGGCCCTTCCCTTCCAGGTTGCTCTGACACACCTCTCATCTTGCTCTCCTCAGAACACTGTTGTCACCTGACTCCATTTTGTTTCTTTGTTTATGTATTTTCTAATTCCACAATGATAAAGATCTTTTTCAATTGTATTGTGTGAATTATTCCTCCTTCAAATGATACCTTTTCTCTGGGGTCATTTTGCTTTATTCAGATGTATTATTTTTTGTACTGGGGAATGAATCCAGGGTTGCCACATCCCAAGCCCTTTTTTTATATTTTACTTACAGACAGCATCTCCCTGAATTCCTTAAATCCTCACTAAGTTGCTGAGATTGTCCTTGAACTTGCGATCCTCTGCTATCAGCCTCCAGAGCTGCTTGGATTACTGGTGTGCACCAAAATATGTGGTTTATTGTTTAATAACAGCTTAATAGTTTTTTTTTTCAGGGAGAAAGCTGTCCTTTCCTGCCCCTACTCTAGTTATAGTTTAACTAGTCATAAATCTCTAGAATTACAGGTTGTTGTTGTTGTTGTTGTTTAGTCCTTTGGAAATCTCTTTTATCTGCTTGTGTTTGCAGCAGTTGTTAAGACTTCTTTTAATCTGATTATTGATCTTTGATGCATAATGTTCTTTTGGGTTTCTTTTAGATGTTCTCTTTTTTATTTATATTTTAATTATTGTTATTTTATTTTCGGGTTTTGGTACTGGGGATTGAACCCAGGGACACTCTAACCCTGAGCTACATTTCCAGAATTTTTATTTTTTATATGGAGTCAGGTTCTCACTAGGTTGGTTAGGGCCTTACTAAGCTGCTGAAGCAGACTTTGATCTCCAGATCTTCTTGCCTCACTCTGAGTCATTGGGATTACAGGCATTCACCACCACACTCAACTTAGATTATAACTTTTAAAAATTGGTATATTGCAAATATACATAATCATAGGATTCATAATGCCACATCTGTGCATGCCCATAATTCAGTCAATCTTGTATATAATATTCTTAACTTGGGATTTTTTCTCCCTGGGTTTAATGTAGATTTCAGTTCTATAACTCCAAGCTGATAAGTCAGTGTGTCTGATTTTGTGAGGGAGTTTCTGCTGCTTTTATTGTCTTTGTACATCTATTCAAATGGTCCCTTTTCTCACTTTTATGTTTTGTTCATTTGTTACTTTATCAGGGAGGCCATCCCTGCCCACTGCATTATAGCCCTTCACTGACTTCAGAGCACCTAGCACCACCATAATATATACATACACACACACAGTTTATGCACACAGATATATTTCAGACTAAGCATATATTTATGTACAAGATACACACATATACATTATTCTTACCTTTCCATAAACTCCATGTAAGCTCCATATAGTATCATGCTGGCCTGTAATCTCAGTGACTCCAGAGTCTCAGTGGGAAGATTGCATGCTCCAAGACAACTTGGACAATTTAGTGAGGCCCTGTCTCACAAAACAAAAAGGGCTGAGGAGTAGTGCAGTAGAAGCACACCCCTGAGTTCATTACAATAAACAAGTTTCTTTAATTTTTCAAAATATTATTTGCCCAAATCTATGAGTTGGAGGTAAATATTGATATTTAGTATTTTATACTCATTTGGGAAGACAATTCTTGACTCTTATTTTATAAGTCAGAAAAAAGAAACCAAGCTTAGCTTTTCAAAAATTGGTTACCCTGACAAAAATAAAATTCTAAACTTGCACTTGCTTCCATTCCCCGAATAATATAAAAGAATTGATTTTACAAGAACTACAAGAAACCTGAAATTCCTTGAAGCACCAGTTTAACAAATTTACCCCCACAATAATTCTGAAAATATTAATTTAATTAAGGCAAATAATTGTGTCTTGTCAAATGGGAATATTGGACCTCTGTTTGTTTATTGTTTTATATTCCAAGGGGCTTCCCAGAAATGTATCAATTTAAAATCTTGTTAATTAGCCATTATTTAATGAGATTAACTATCATTATTTTGGAATACTAGGTATAGTGAAAATAATAGCTGAAGAATATAACTATGCTAAGCAATCAATAACTTGGTTTATTTATCCTAACAACAATGCAAATTTTATAAAGAAAGACAAGAATTTTAAAAAACACAATGTTTGTCTGTTTGTTTTCCACAGATACATCACCATGTATCTGTGGAACACAATGCTGGTTAGTGTTCAAAACATTTATTGAATGATTGATTGATGGATATGAAACCAATCTAATGATATGGAGGACCTATTTCCTCAATATTGTTGTTAATTTCCTCCAGGTTCCATTGGGAACATAGGTGCTGCTCATTATTCCTAAAGAAATTGAGATAGAGAACTGGTTAGAAGAGGATATTCATATCTTCTGAATTTACTGCAAAATACTTTCACTGATTTACAATAGCTATATAGTGGATGAATAAAGGTATGGAAAGAAATGTTACTTGCTGGGAATGAATAACTCACGGTGCCTTTCTTTGTTTGGGGCCAAGCTCCAGATAAGACATTTACTTTCCTCAACTAAAAGTACCATGAGGTTTTTTCCAAAAATATAATTTATGAAGTGAATAACTTCAAATTTATCAGAGTTCATATTTATCTCAAATATATATACAATAAGGAGTTTGGTCAAGGTCAATTTGGACAACCAAGGAAAGAAGTACCACCATTGACAAGATGTGAACATAAACTTTTATCCAAACCCATTAGAGTTGCCAGCAACATTGTACTTTTTTTATCACTTTTGATATATTTCTTCCACTGTATGCCCCAAATATGGCTTTACGTATATATGAGGAAAAAGCTATGTTATTGGATGCTGTCTGGGTTAGTGAAAGTTGAATCTTCCCTCTAATAAAATGACTTAAGCCTGAACATTGGTTGATTCACATTAAGCTATAACCATGGGCCAATAACATCAAGAGAGTCTCCCTATCACATGTTTCTATGCTTTTGGTTACTCATCAGCATCTAATAGGATATCATTACAGGGAGAGAAGTCCTGTTAGTTTGAACATATTTTCATCACTATACCTGAAAAAAAGATATGATCACTTGTTTCTTCTACATCACAGGACATGATTTTTCTTCCAAGCTACCTAAACATGTCCACATTTGCTTATGGTTTCCTTGTTCCTGAAATGTGTGATTCTAGAATTTAGCTGTGCCTAGTAATGGGACACACTACCAATGGAAAGAAAACATAGCAAAGCCCACTCAGTGAAATAAATCAAGCTGCCTTTCTTTGTTTGGGGCCAAGCTCCAGATAAGACATTTACTTTCCTCAACTAAAAGTACCATGAAGTTTTTTCCAAAAATATAATTTATGAAGTGAATAACTTAAAATTTATCAGAGTTCATATTTATCTTAAATATATATTCAAATTTACTTCAGTCCAATCAGTATGAAACAACTAAAACTTCCACTAATTATGTGCAGATAAAATAGCCAACTAGTTGATATTTTTAATCAATAAACTCCTTGGGGATAGTTACCTATTCTTTGTAAATTTTTATTTCAATGAAAATATTATTATTTCAAATAATAATTTCAATAAAATAATTTACCAAAAAAAGTACATACAGATCCGAAATCACTTATACTAAATAAACGTTGGAAACAAGATATACTCCAAAACTTTGTGTCAAAACATAAGTGATACCAAATTGACCTGAAGCAATTTACAGTTCTTATATAACTCATTTTCAACCCCCAGCCCTGTGTTGCAGCTCCGCCTACAGGAGTGTGTCTTCCCCACCACACTGGGCAGGAGCTAGTGCTGACAGTTAGGGCACCATCATATTTGCAGAATACTTTATACCTGATCTGCCTCCACCCATGTGTTTCATGACTTTTCCCTGTCCCCACAGAAACTGCAGGTCAAGGAAGAGTATAGAGCCACCTTCAGTGAGATCAGTAAATCAGGGTACTGGCTGCTGTCAGAGATGAAACTGCAGGTGTTACTCATCATTACCAAGTGCTTTGAGGACATGAAGGTGGCTGCTTAAGCTGTGGATGCCAAGAATGTGGGTGCCTGAGTAGGCCAATGAGTGGGCACTGTGGGAATCTCCCAAACTAGGTAGGGCCTTGCCCCTGACTGCCCACCCACTGTTCCTTCCCCCAGGACACCCAGATTCTCATAAAGTGCACAAGTCAGGTTATGCCCACCCTGATGATGTGGAATTTGAGGATTTCAGCCAGCCTGTGATCTGTGCACACTCAGAAAATGGCCTGGACACCTGCTCAGATGGAGAGCCTAAGTTCCAGGGCCCTGGCCATAGTTGTGCCAAGCGCTGGCCTTTTGGCAAGAAGAGCAAGGTGGGGGCCCAGAATGTTGTGTGAGAAGACAGTGAGTGGGGACAGTTGAGGCCCTAATGAGTTGAGCCCAGCCACAGGAATGCTGAGTCCTGGGCCATACTTTTCCTCTTTGCTACATTCCTGGGCTGGAGGGAAGGAAGACACGTCAGCAGCACATTGGCCTGGGAGTCCCCTGAGACTGAGGAGGGCAGGATGTTGTCCTGTGGCATCTGTCTGCTGATGCTCGGGATGCTGGGAGAAGATCTGCTGGTGGAATTCGTGCTGGCCTGACAGTTTATGTTCCTGTCTTTTAGGAGTGCCCCAACCCCAGATCTCTATCCATCTGATGGATCCTTATGCTCTATAGTTTGGGTATTTTTTGTTTGTTTGTGTGTTTTCAGCATCAGACGTAAACCCTAACACCACCGGTTTATATCTTGGACAGCTCCTGACTCCTAGTATGCCTTAGACACCTCCCACTGGCACCAGCCATTCTGGTCTTCAGCCCTCTCCTCATAAGCTGTAACCCCTGATCTGTCCTACCTTCCTCAGCCCTCTATGAGTGGAATGCCACTTTGGCCTGTGTCTGAAGACTTTCTTCATGCAAATGCCTCCTGTGCCTCCTTCTAAACTGAGTCCAGAAAGCCCAGTGGACTATAGCATCCCTGTTCCAGCCCCTAGACCTAATAGCCAAGGGATGTAGGAGATGGGGTAGAGAGAGGTGTGACCTCTTTCTCTGAGTCTAATGTCCTCCTTGTTACCTATCAGATTTTGTGTTGCCCTTACATGTATTTTCTGTGTGATTATGCATCTTGATTTGGGATATTATTACTATTTTTTATTTCTTATTTGCTTTTGCTTCTCTGCATCCATACTTATGTTCATCCTTCTGTCCATCTTCATTTTCTGCCCTTGCCTCCTCCTTCCCTATCCCTTCCTGGACCCAGCTGGTAGTCACGCCCCCCCAACCCTCTTCCCCCTAGAGGGTGTCATGTCCTTGGCCTTGCCTAATGGGTTCCCTTACCAGCTATGTCTATGATCCCTTGGTCTTATGGAGTGAGATCAGTAAGTCAGTCAATCTGTGGCTATCATGCTTCCAGATCCTTCCAGGAGGCCATGGGGGTAAGTGAGGACTGTGGGAGGAGGGATGGCACTGGCCCTCCCATCAGCAAGGTGGTGGACCATAGGCTTGCTTCCTGCAGCCAGCTGGGTCCCACTCCTTCTTCACTCTGTCTATGACCTTGCTCCCAAGATATTTGGAAGGGGAGGAAGGTGGACTTGAATCTTCAGGAGTGTGCAGCGCCTGGAAGCTTCAGCTTCAGAATCCCAGACTCAACCCTCTCTTTCCTTTGCAGACTGTGGCTTCAGAGGATTTTAGCCACTTGCCCCTGGAGCAGCAGAGAAAGCGGCTCCAGTATCAGTTAGAAGAACACAACCAGGAGCTGCAGAAGAGGTGAATCAGAGGTAGGGCCTGGCAGAGGGGCCAGGCAGGGGACTGAAGAGTGCCATTGGGTTATATTTAAAAGAATGGTGTGCTCAGCAGTAGAGTGCTTGCCTAGCACAGACAAAAAGTAACCATAAAATATTTACACTCAAATGCACCCAAAAATGTCACAGAGACACCAGCAGGGAGGTTTTATAGGTGATTCTTCATGCGCCTGGAGGAAACTTGCTTTCGCTCCCATGTAAGGATTTCTAGCAAACAGAGTGAAAGCTGCCAGCTTATTTAGAAGGCTGGGAAACCTGGGTTCCCAAATCAGTGAGCAAGAATTCAAGACAATGAAATTATGGTCTCATTTTTCCTCATTTCTGGTTTTAGATACAAAATCCTGACAAGAAAATTTAATGATGTACTACAAAACAATACATGGCATGGTGGTGTTAGTTGGGTGCCACAGAACTGTATGCTTCATAGTAATCACAAGAGGAAATTTTGTGTTATGTCTCCTTCACCAGAATAGGAAAAGGTTATTTTTTAAAGAAAAAAATACATAATCAATTGGGCATTATCCCAACAATGCAAACATGGTTCAATATCAAGAAGCCTTACAGTCTAATCCATCACATTAGAGAGCTAAAAGGAAATAAAAGCATATGGCTAACTATTTAATAATTCAAACATTTAAATATTAAAAATAAAAATCTGCCAGTTTAAAAAGAAAATCTATCTATTTTGGATATTGAGAAACTATCTATTTAGATAGAAAAACTATCTATTTTGGATATTGATTATATCAGTATAATTTCAAGGACTATAACACACACACACTCATAACAAATATTAATATATTATTAGTGGCACAGAATGTTAACTTGAGGCAGCTCTGCTCATGTGGGGCAAGGAGTATATAAAAAGTCTCTGTAACTTCCCTCAATTTTTCTATGAATCTAATTTTTTCTCTTAAAATTAAAAAAGAGAGATCCATATATCTCAAGACATAAAATAAATAGTATCTACATCTTGCTCAGAAAATCTTTAAATATATGAATACTCTAAATTTATGTATACTTAAATGAAAATTTAGATCATTGAATTATTCTGACTATAAATGAAGTTAAATGTAATATATCCTTTGTTCCAGTTATTTTACTCATAGATTTAAGTTTAGAGCAATTCTTGATAAAGTTTGGAAAAAAACATAGACATGATTGCTTTATTTTGGCATTGTTCACAGAAATGCCAGAATTAGAGATAATCAGGAGAAGTTGGAGACAATGTTAAGATAATTATACTGGATTTGTACAATTTCAAATGTATAAAATTGAATTATAGCTATATGAATTAAGCACAGAAGACTTATTTAGTGAGACATATTTATATTTATCCAAGTACATACATAAAACTCATTAGAAATCTGCATAAACAGAGAAGTGGCATTAGGGATGAAGGATAAGAAAAAGGTGAGTTAGGAGAATAGTATGAGACAAAATGCAGAAATTCATGAGATGATCCCTGTGCACCTGAGATGAACACAACAGAGAAACAACTAAAAATTTATTTACCTAAATAAAAATTATTTCACCATTTATTAATCATTTTATCCTATTAGGAAAATAAAGTATATACATTTATTTGTTTATTATTATTGTTGTACTTAAGATGGAGAAAAAAAGAATGAAAAGACTCTTTCTCAAGGTAACTCAGACAGTGGAAAAGCATAAATAAAGCAATGATCATGGATGACTTCTTGAGTAATGGTTCATCACCATTTTCTCTCATTAGAGTAAATACAAGAGGGAAAATGTTAGGAAATTAATAAAAGTATAAAATCACCCCAGAGGAATAATACACAGTGAAAATAATTCTTCTATTTATCTCTAGTGGCAAATGTCAAGGAATTATTTTACAAAGAAGCAAAAAGGAGGAGAAATATCTGAATTTTCTTTGATGGATTTCTTTTTCTATTTTAACTTGATTATGCAGAAATGGATTTCTCATTTTGAAACCAACAAAGGGTGGCATTTTGGCCTTCTCACTCTGATCTTGTGGGGATTTTCTATTTGCATATTCCATCTCAAGTGCAGTATTTCTCAGTATCAAGGACTAGATACACAGCAGAGCTGTGCTGCTTAATGTATCATCTGTTCACAATGGTTTTGCATAATGGCTCTATGTTGCTTGGAGATGTACACTTAATTGCAGCAATCCATACAATACTCTGTAATGCTCTACACATTAATTAGCTCTTCCACATATTAAGGGGATGCAAGGAGAGGGAAAATTCATCTAGATGTTAAAGGAGAATTCACATAATTTTTCCTCAACTGATATGTCATAAAATATTAAATGACATTTCCTTTACTCTTAAGAACTTTTTGAAGAGTAAAGTATGAATAAATTCTACACATCTTTTGCCACAGTGGGAGGGGATTAGCTTATTTAAAACAAGGGCAAACTGATGAAAAATTATCCTATCATAATGTCAAATTTAATGCATGTGCTCTTTACCTTGGCTTTCAAAATCGAAAATTAGCATAGATATCTGGACATACTATCTTAATAAGAACATCATTAATTATAATATTCTTTAAAGATCACTGTAGAGCCACAGTTGGTTTTTATTTAATATTTAGAAATATCAATTTTAACTGTTTAATTTGATATGGTAAAACATATAGAGAAAAAAAACCTATGATGATAACACAGAAATTTTTATTAAAAATTTCAAATTTATTAAAATTTGTCTATTCTCAATCTTTGTCAGTGCTAGATTTTTTTTATTTTATAAAAATAAATTTTAAAACATTTCTGATAGGATTTAAAATGCAAACAAGTAATATTAAAGATACACCAAGATATTATTGACATATAGTGTTAGCATCTCTTTGAGGCACTATATATTCTAAATAATTTTTTATTTTATCTAAGTCTCAAAACTACTTTATGATGTAAATATTTTTAAGCAAAATTTATAGAAGGAATCTATGGCCTCAAAAAGGTTAAGAAACTTGATAGGGCATAAATACTAAATGGCACAAATACTAAATCTGGCACTGACAAAGACTGAGCAGAGATATTTAGTTTGATTCTGAGTACTGAAAGGAGAATAGCAATAAGGATGGTCAGAATCGAGAAGGTCATAGATAAGTTTATATAACTTCCTGTTTTACACTAAAGTGCATAATTCAAGTGAACTTCTCAAGTACATTTAGTTTGAAATATGTGTTAGAACTTCATACATGTCCATTGATAAATGAAGTTGATAACTGAATTATAACAGAATGAAAGGTTCAGAAAAAATGGAAAAAATAGCAGAAAAGAAGTATTCAGACCATTCTTTTAGTTATTTTCCTGACATCAAATTTCTTTGTATATCATGAAGTTATGATAAAATTATGATATGATTCAATCTGTTATACCAACCAAGATATAATTGCATGGATTTTATGACCTATATAAAAAAGAATTAAACTTTAATCATTTATTTCATCATGACAACAATCTTTATTATAACTTATAAAAATAGAATAAATATACTTTTGGTTTATAAGTGTGATGATTATTGGGTGTTCATGTGGCTGGTGTGGGAAATGTGCCTTGCTCTACATCTTGTCACTACATCTGCACATTACTTATCTGTTGTCAAAAAAAGGTTAAGGAAGGTATTTTATTAGGTAAATTTAAACTCCTTCCTTCTCTCTTGAGTTCTTATTTCTTTTTAATAAGTGATATAATTCCACCTTACTCTGATCTCTCCTCCTGGGGCCCATGAGCCATCCTAGAAATAAGTTCTTATTTCTTTTTAATAAGTGATATAATTCCACCTTACTCTGATCTCTCCTCCTGGGGCCCATGAGTCATCCTAGAAATTTTCTAAAAAGAACAAAAAGAATTATCTTTCTTATTACCTTCCAATACATATCTCATACTGTCCTGTTCAATTTTCAATTTAACATACTGTCTTGTTCAATTTTCAATTTTTTTATTTTTTATTTTTTTTTTCAATTCTATACCAACTAAAGGATGAAGTCTAACTCTAAATAATGACAGATCTGACCTTTCTTCATCTCTTTACCCTCTTCACATAATTCCAATATATTATATTTTCAATTCCCTGAACACAATTGCTTCAAAATATGTTCAGGCCTCATCTCCTGCATAAAAATTTACAGAATAGCCCTGAAAACTACCCTAAATTGTTTAATTATTGTATTTTGCACATAAAAGTGAACACAAATTTTTCATTATGTGGATTCACCATTTTCAGAATGTTATTAGTATTTGTATGAATGTCAATGTTAAATTTTTCTTACAAGCATAAATACCAAAAGAAATTGATAAAAAATTCTTTAAAATTATTAAGGTACCAACTAATTATAACAAAACTAATGTTTCATTTAGACTATTTTTATTAAACAGATGGAAGTCTGATGGCTTTGACAAATAGATAACATAGAAATCAAGATTCAGTGAGGGAAGGAGAGAAAGAGAGAAGCACACAGGCAACTTCACATAAAAAGTAGCTTTGAGGGCTGGGATTTGCTCACCTAGTGTGGGTGGGACCTGGGTTCGATCCTCAGCACCACATAAAAATAAAGGCATTGTGTTCTGTCAATGTATACCTAAAAAGTATATATTAAAAAAAGAGTAGCTTTGAATATTAAAAAGTTAATTTTTAACCAGTAAATCTCTAAGACAACATGGATCTGAAAGTTTTTATAATTCTTACTCTTTTTTTAAATTCTAAGTCAAGAACTTTCACACACACAAAAAGAATTCTGAGCTAGAACAACCACAAAAAAAAAATAATAAAAAAATGTTTAGGAAAACTGAGAGCTACCAAAGGTTTATATTGCACCAGGGCCAGTACAAATGTGTTTAGGACAGCAAATATTTTAGTATATGAGAAGATAAATCTATACACAACATACAGAATGAACTTCAGTTTCACATAATTCACATATTGTTATAGTTTGTTGTGAAGCTTTTAAGAAATACAAATATCTTAAAAGAAACAACTGAACCTTGCCAATATAGTAAGAATTCTTGCCAAAAATGAACATATGTAGTTCTAACTCTTTAAATATATTCTTCGCCAAAAAGAAAAGATGTATGCTAACTAAGATTTATTTAAGATTTCTAAAGTTAAATAGCAAAAATGCAATTAAATAAGTGATATTCTAAAATTGTTGGCTCTTGAAATATGCATCTTTTTTAACAAATTGAATTAGGAATGATGAGATTTTAGAAAAATCTTATCAATTTTAAGGAAGCTAGCTACTTTAATTTAAGTACCTTTTAACTCAAAAACTTGGCAACTCAGAGATGTCACATGACTCAATTATATGCATGTTTAAGAACTGTATCAATTCAACACACACTCATTCAAATGCACATTTTACTGAACACTATACCAATATCAATGAAGGTCATAAAAGCATTAAAATACTGTTGCTATCATGGAGGATTTTATAGTCTAGTTGTAAATTCAAGACCCTAGAAATAACAGCAAACAAAAGGAAGTGCATAAAAATGTAGCTTAAAAGAGAGTCACAATATTGGTGGGTGCTTAAACACCATTTTTGGCTATGAATTAGCTTGAGTATGGCTTCATTATTGCATTAGCATTCTTCAAATATAATACCATGCATAAAAAGAGCATAATTTCATTTGGAAAAACAACAACAATAACAAAATAATGGAAAATAACTTTATTCCCAGAGAGTGTTATTAAGGTCAAAACACTGAATAAATGAATCTATACAAAGTATTCTTTCATGTAAATGCTAAAATTAATTAAAACAAAATAGTCATGTTTAGTAAGGGGAAAGACACCAATAAGTTGTAAAAACATTAAAACTAACATGAATAGAGAAAATCATCAAAGAGCAGCATTTGTTTTCATAAAAAAACAGTTTCTCCAATTAATAATTATTTTGAGTTTTGGTGAGTGGGAAAAAGTTCCAAATATCAGAGCTAAGGAGGAACTTTTTGAAAGCATCATCATTAGAGAGAAATGAGGAAATCACAATATGCGACTCTTTCGTTAGAAAGGCCTGGGGACTCATCCAACATGAAGGCAATGGAGGAGCCGCTGCCCTGCTAAATGAAACTCTCACAGCATTCAGATCTCACAGATCTTCTCTTTTCATTTTCATCCATTTTGCATCTTCTTTTTCTTTCTAATCTCATTTCTACTAGAATTTTAGCTTTTCCAAATAATTATCTTACTCTTTCCATCTTACATATATGGTTTGGTTTCTTCACTGGAATTTTGGTTTTGCTTTTATTCTAAGATGCATTTCACTCAAATTTATTTCTTAGCTCTAAATACTACTCTCAGATTTTAAGCCCAGTTGAGCTAATTTTCTTTTTCTTTTTTCGCTTTTGATTTCTATATCTCCTATCAATATATTTCTTCTGAATTTAAGGTCAGAAAAGTTAGGGGGTAGCCTCCATTCTGCTTAGTCTGAAATATTGACATTTCCTCTTGCAAGCTTGTGTTTTGCTAGTGATCAATACAAAAGAGAAAAAACAGCAGAAATAATAAATTCATAACTCATTGCTATAAAATTTAAGTTCAGTCTTAAAACCAGTTCCAAAATAAAAATATAGTGACATAAATATGTACAAAAGATTTGATTTTATTATCATATTTTAACTGACTCATGTTTTCATCTAAAATATTTTGAGAGGTCTCCAAAAAAATCAATCAAAGTATACATTTATATTAACATAAGAAAACTCTTTCTCTCTATTTAAAAAGATGTCATCCACTCAAACTCATTTCTACCTCTAGTGTGGTGCCTTAAGGCCATTATATTTGATAGTCCTAAGAATAAATTTGGAATGCTTTCTTGGGAACTTTTAAATACTAGAGATATATAGAAATAACTTTGGCTTTGAGCAAAGAAGCTTATTTTTTATTTTACTCTTTAGAGAGTACAATTAGTCTACATTGCTTTTCCCCTAGGATACTATAATTTTGGCAACTCTTCCATTCATTGTTCTTACCCAAGGTACACGTGGGCCACAGACTTTGAAATAGAAACACATGCTCCATTTGAAGGACAAAGGTTTGTTCTAGTCTAGCCTCAGTGAAACTTACAAATGTGGGGGCTGCATCAAGAAAATTGGGCAAAAAACTTGAAAGAAATAAAAACCATTCTCAGCTCACTAATGGAATGAAGAAATATATTTTTGTGTTTTATTTTTAAAATGGGGACTATCTCAGAATCTCTGAAAACCAGCACAATGTCAGAAAAAAATTATTGCTTAATAAAACCACAGCAACAATCACAGCTTACCAACAATAACTCTGAGGTTTATTTTTGCCCTTCTCTAATCCAAAGAGTCTCTCTTATTTTTGGAGCATAGTGCTGTCTCTGGCTAATACAAGTTTCCCTAGCCAGTGTCTCTCACAGGCAGGTAATCTAAGAATGGCAGAAGGCATGAGGACTGTCATTGTAGGTTCTTTGCATGGCTTCCCATTATACAGGAAAGTACCTCTTATCTTCTCTGGGACTCATTTTTTTATCCTCTTAATTTACAATAATAATTAAACTTACTTTCTAGGGTTTCTTGGGAAATTAAAATAACTAATAGAAAGAGTGATCCATGCACTTGTTAAATTAGTTTTCTTACTTCCCTTTATTCTCTCTGTATTAGTCAAGGTTAATTAGAAAAACAGATTCAATAGATTGTTTGCATGTGTGTGTGTGTGTGTGTGTGTGAGAGAGAGAGAGAGAGAGAGAGAGAGAGAGAGAGAGAAGAAGAAGAAAAAGAAGAAGGAGGAGGAGGAGGAGGAGGAGGAGAGGAGGGGTAGCGGGAGGAGAGGGGATACAGCTTTAGTTTTAGGCATTTGCTGAGATTGATAATTCTAAAATCTGCAGAGCACTCCTGTGGGCTAGAAAAGAGATGATGATGTAGTTTCAGTCATAAGGAAGTCTGGCAGCAGAATCATGCTTCTTTAGAAGAACTCAGTCTTTTCTCATAAAGCCTTCAGATGATTGGATCAGATTATGACAGGTATTTTGTCTTACTGAAAATCGATTTAAATGTCAGCCACATCTAAAGAAATCTTCATAGCAACCTCTGTAAAGGAATTTCATCAAAATTTTGAGACTTATTCAAGCCAAGTTGACACATAATGTTAAGCATCACACTTCAATGTAGCAAGCAGTAACCACATTTCAAGGCAAATGCAATCCATATATTCTATACTCTTGTATAGCAGAAAGTCTATTCCATTTTCTCAAAAGTAGGTGGGAAAATTCAAATCATAGAATAATAAAGCCACCTTATCTTAATATAACTAAATTTGATTAAATATTTTTATTGAACATTTTGGTAGATATTCCCCTCCTAAAATTAATTGGTGCATCCTTTATTACCAGAAAATAGGAGGAAGTATGTGTTACAATAGTTTTCCTTATTTCTGTAATAAGCTTTCTTTATCTTAACAGAACCAGATAAAGTTTGGGAAGTCAGGAAAGGTCTCACTCAGAAGATCCTATTTAAGATTGGGAATCACATAGGGCTATATGTTCATTACACTTTGGAGGTGGGTTGACAGAAACTAATATCCTAGTAAAGGAAAAGCTTATACATAAAATCTGAGGCAATTGTGAGCCAGCAGGAGATGGGGATAAAGAGAAAAAAAAGAGCCTTTCCACCACTCCAATATTAAGAAAAGGAGTCAGAGCAGTGGGAGGTGCTCTGGGAAAAGCTACGAAAACCTGAATTTTCATGAGGTTTCCTTCTTTGAGGAACAAATGTCTTTTAGGACCTGTCTGCTTTGAGCACCACTTCAGTGACTTCAGATCATTACCCCTGCCCCAGGGTTTACAATTGTTACCTGCAGATAATATCATTACTAGAATTACAATGTACAACATTCCTTTTTTTTTTTTTTTGAGAGAGAGAGAGAGAGAGAGAGAGAGAGAGAATTGAGAAAATTTTTAATATTTATTTTGAGATTTTGGTGGACATAACATCTTTATTTTATTTTTATGTGGTGCTGAGGATCAAACCCAGTACCCTGTGCATGCCAGAAGAGTGCTCTACCACTTGAGCCACATCCCCAGCCCACCAATATTCTTTTTTTACATTTTTTAATATAAAATGTTTAATAATTGGAAAAGTAGGAATAATATGACTACAAATACCTGTGTTCCTGCTTCTTGGCACTTAGGATCTTAAAATCTAGGACAACATTGCTTCTAAGCCCTTTCATTAGGCAGAACAAGGAAATATATTTAAAAAGTCATGAATTCTTAGAATGTCAATTCAAATTTATTTTTTTTATATTTTTATTTTGTCTCTAACAATGAAATCTGGGTTTCTAATAACAATAACATGTAACATGATATATTCCAACAGGTTTGACTTTGATTCTGTTTCTTTAAATTTATTCTCTGTTCCATTATAGGTAATAGTTTATATTTAATTTGTTTTTTTATCATTACTTTTTTTTAATATGAGTATAATATACATGTATTCCTACTTACTTTTCCTTTTTTAAAAAAATGTTAAAATATAGCTGTGACCCCTGCTTGTAAATATAATTATGGATATTTTCAAAATATGGAGATAAAAGGCATCCCTGCACATCATTGAAAATGACTTACTTATTGCTGCTTATACAATTTAGTATTTACCTTTGGTCTAACAATTTAAGACAAAATTACTTGTTAAGAATTTGTTTGCTCACTTATATTAAAAGTAGTTATCATGATTGTAAGGTTTATAATTTTATGGTTCTACTTTTAAATTATGCATTGTTTATCTGTCTTTTAAAATTTTTACAGATTGTAAATCCAGGTTGCTTCTGGATTATTATTAAATGAAGTGAATTGGATTATCCATAATGAAATACTGCAGTGAAAGACTTTTATAACAGCATGTGTCTAGATACAGAAAAAAAACCATGCATACTGGAAGAGGGGCAGTTACATTTTATATGTGCTTTATTCACTGTGTCTTGGAACACTACTCACAATGTAGAATACTTTGTCACCTAAGGTGTTAGGATTTTCAGCACAAGGTAGAAGATAGCCATACAAAGACTGGTTGTCTAAGATCAATGTTGGGAAATTGGAAATGGCAAAACATCCAAATCCAGGCATTAGAGTCATAGTCTAGGGTATTGGAATGAGAAAATTATTTTAAATCCTCAGCCGGTGTAGACACTTCAGCAGAGGGCTTGGAGTTCTCAGTCTAGTGCTGACACCTCCCTTTTGGTTGCTTTAGACTTAGGCCCAATGTATGCTTCTGTATTTTGCTTACACCATGTTACACCAAGAGTTTGACTTCTTGCAATATCAGTGCCCATTGTCCATTGTGTGATGCCAAAACCAGCATAGCCAAACTAGTAGGTTCCAGTGAGGGACAAAGAGGGATGAGAAAAATAAACATACACACACACACACACACACACACACACACACATGATTTTTAGGCTTTGGATTATCTGTTGAGTATGATGATCCTGTGTTTCAGTCAGGATGTTGAGGAATGTCACTTAAGTGGAAGTGGTTCCCCTTAAGAGAAGCTGCAAGTATTTATTCATTCAGCCCCTCAATAAGTAGTTTTTGAAGACTTACTATGTGCCAGACACTGTGGTGGGTCCTGGAAATATGGCAGTAAGCAAAACAAATAAAAATACACATCTTCATAGAGCCAAAATCCATTTGTGACAGGATGTAAAAAAACTTAGAGGGTGGAAAAAGCCGTGCAAGTGAATGGAGAGGATAACCGTGTGGTTGCAGTTTTATATCAGTCTCACACATGACATGACTGACAATCATTTGTAAGCTTTCTGATTTCAGAAGTAAAAGCAATGCATTTTTAAATTTTTACTTTCTAAGAATTTTCCTTAGTTAAGGAGTCACAATGATTTTATAGTACTCCCCGAACCTGTGGGTGATATGTTCTAAAACCCCAAGTGAAAACCTCTGAATATAGGTTGGGTTTTCCATGTACATTAATATTTATGATACTTTAATTTATAGATTAGTCACAGTAAAAGATTAATAATAATATGTAAAATAATAATAATAATAATACACTTTAATAGTTTGCACTTTGGGGCCATTAATGGTTACTTGAACATAAGCACCTGCAATACCAATTCTGTAATGGATATGGTTACTGAGTGACTAATGGGTAGGTGGCACATGCAGCATGGGTATACTATACAAAGGAATACTTCATGTTCTGGTCTTGATGGAATGAGATGGAAGGAGATGGTGAGATTTCATCAAAATACTCAGAATGGAGCATAACGTAAAACTTGTGAATTGTTTATTTCTGGAATTTCCTATTAATATGTTCAAGTTTTATTTAACCAGTGAGCACTAAAACTGTGGATGAGGGGACTACTGTAGTAAGAAAAACAGTGGAACAGAATCTGGGAGACCTGTATTCCTCCTGAAATTATTTAACTTGGAGACTGTGTTTAGCTTAGCAGGTCCAGAGGGTGACATCTCTCCTCTTCTGTAAGGTAAAATGTAGGCTGAGATGGTTTCCAGAGGGAACTTTTGGTCCAATTATGTGACTAGAGATTCTTGTCATCAAACATAAAAACCAAATCTTCCTTTTCTTTTGTAGGTTTGTGTGGTATATTCCCAGGAGCCAAAGTGGTGATGCAGGGCAGCCTCTCTCTTCTCCACCTTTCTTCCTGGAAAGGGCATATGGGTTTGGGCCCTTTGCTTTGCATCTCCTGGAGCCTTCACCAGCTGTTCTCTGTTGCATTCCCTCAGTTTGCTCCTGTGATGGAGCAAGTCCATTTGGGAAGGGTGGCTGCAAGAAAGACAGTAACAAGAGTAGAGAGGAACACTTATCTTCCCAGAAGGGTAGGTTGCTGGTCCGGCCTCAGGTTGCAGAGATCAGATTGTGTGCTCAAGTGTGTGTTCCTTATTCTCCTGCTTATCAAAGTGGCTTCAGGTGGAGAGAGAGATCGTAATGACCTGGTGACTGGGTGGTGACTGGGCAGTCATCACTGACTCTGGGGCCACATGTCACATTTACTAGAAAACATGAGCAACAAGTCAGTCTCAGCATTTTGTGATAATGTTTCTAGTTTCCTTCTCAGAGTAAGAGATTGTCAGTTTAATAAATAACTATGAGTACTCTTCTATTGAAGGAGGAACAATACCAAGTAACCTTCAGTTGCAATAGGAGGGTTCTCCTGAATAGAAAGAACAATGTGACAGGAGGAATTTCCAGATATTGGGGATTTATAGGTACTTAAGAAAAAAGTAGATCCTTCTCCAGCTTGCAATTTTGCATGTTTATAACCACAATTGTTATTAAAATAACTTGTTTTGAGCTCTTGGGGACTTTCTTTTTGTATTTGGTATTTTGATCTAGGTGTATTGAGACAGGAGAATAAGATGATGAAATTAGGCAATCACCTTTTCCTAAACTTTATGAGACAAAAGATGATGTACATATAGGCATGATGAGGATCCAGGGAAGAGACTAGTTCACATTGAAATAATCTGGTAAAGTGGGCTGTCATTTGCCTTAATCTGAAGAAAAAACATTGTACGTTTTTGGTACTGGTTTTGTTTTGTAGTATTGAACCCATACATGCTATCCTCACCCATGCATGCACTCTATCACTGAGCTGCATACCCACCCCCAGCCTGATATTGAACTTATTATCCAATCTCAGTATTTTATTTCTTCGTGCAAAATTGGCAAATACTAATTATTGCAAAATCCATCTATTTACAGAAACTTTCATGTAATTCTGGTCTTATACCGATGTTGATATTTAAAGATCATAAATAGAATTTTTTCACAGATTTGTTCATTATGTCTCAACCACCAAATCCTCATTGAAACACTTTTTTAAAAAAATTTTTGGGCTTCTTTGTTGAAATTTTTACACCAACATATGCTCACCATCAATTTATGTACTATATGTATATTTATATTTGTGCTTTTTACATAAAAATAAAGATTTTTTTTGTCATTCTTCAAGAAAGAGCTTTTGCCTTGCCTGTAGTAGTGCCATTAGAAAAAAATTTTGTATGTGTTTTGTTTTACATTAAGCATAATAATTATATAGGTATGTTTTAAATGAGTATATTATTCAAAATTTTTGTTTGTAATGGAACTATCTCTGTTTCACTTTTAAGAATCCGGGTTGATGTAGAATATTTTATGCAGCTTCCCTATAGAGCAAAATAATTCAGACAGTATTGCACAAAACTATTCTGTGAAGACAATGCTGAAATTGTGTAAGTACAGCTTCTTCAATAGTTTGAATCATTAAAAAGTCTTAAATTAAGTGTTTATTTGAAATCTATTTCTTGTCAGGAATGCTAAGAAATTCAGAGGTCTCTGTTCTGCAAAAAGTGGCTTCTGAGTCACTGCCAAAACTGGCTGTGCAGCGGAGTCCCCTGAGCAGCCCCATCTCCAGAGGCTTAAGTTGGGGTCAGGGAATGAAGAGAGGGCCTATGCTGCTTGCCCTTTCTAGTATTTTTTGACTTATAAAAAGTAAGAAGTTATCTATGAAGAAAATATACAACACAATCATGGCCATGAAAGGTTTATTAACCAGGCATGGTGCTGCATGCCTGTTGTTCCAGCTGCTTGGGAGGCTGAGGTAAAATGATCAGTTGAGCCCATGAGTTCAAGGCCAGCCTGGGCAACATAAATCTTGTCTCAACTAAGCAAAACCCAAATATTTATGGTATTCCTCTCCAGACCTGTGTCCTTCCTCCTATGAGGACTTGTGGTCTATTAAGCATCTCAGTAAAAAGATTTATAATTTTCTTCTAGATCAATAAAAATTTTTAATGTATTATAAATTTGCTGTAGCTATTATGAAGGCAATGTTTTTACCTATATGTTTTTTCCTAACTGGTTATGATTAATACATACATAAAAAACATTTATTTCTATATGTTTATTTCTTATTCAGCTACTTATTAGTGCTTCTGTTTATCACTTGCTTGCTGACTGGAAATTTCTAGTCCTGCCTAAAGCCCACAGGTCCCACATGTTAATGTTTTAATTTCTCTGATTGTCTAGCTTACATGATTATCAGCAAGTCACTAAGTTGTAGGTTTTATGCTTATATTTTTCTTGGATGGACCAGGAAGCTGCTGTCCTCCTACAGAGGTTGAGTCTCTATGGTGGGTGACAGTCCCTGGCAAGGTAAATAAAACTCTCTTTTGATTTCAAATTCAAACTTACAGTGTTTCCTGGAGTGCCTCTCCATAACACTTCCATTCCAGCAAATGCCATAATTTCATTCTTCTTTATGGCTGAGTATTAAGGAATATATATTTTTGTTACAATGTATTTTTACACATTACTTTATACAGCTTCATACATGTTCTTTTAAAATCCCAACATGATTTGTTTAAAAATTGAGCACTTTGTGTAAAAACTATAAAGTTTTTAGATTAATAAAATTGTAAAAATATATAAGAAGTAAAAATAACAGAAGTTCAGAGTAGACTAGAAGTTACCAAAAGCTGCAGAAAGAAGGGGGGAGAGATGGGAAAGGTTGGGAAAAAATAAAATAATAAACATCCCCAAGTCATTTTTAAATGAAGAAACTTCACCAAGTGAAGCAAAGCAATTTATTGAATAACTTTTTTTTTTTTAAAAAAAGAACAATTCACAATCCAACAGCACAAAAGTAGAAGAATAGGGCCACAGGATCAGGAGGCATTTACAAACAGAAAAGAGATGTGAGGTACAAAAACAACTCAACTGGTTACAAAGTCAGCTTTTCAGGTTGCAAATGGTGTTTGTCTCATTTGGTCACTTCAGACCTCCCTACTATGGTTGGCTGGGACTCTCTGTTAAAAAACAATACTCTTAGTTTCATTTCAATCCTCTAAATACTAAAATAGATTGCAAATGAAGGTTCATTTCACAGTAGCTTTGGGGGAAGGAGAGCAAGAGAAGGATGATGTGTACACAGAAGACATGGAGCCACACTATCCCTCCAAGACTCTCTGTTTCCACATGGAATTGTAACCAACAGATGCATATATGGCTGGTTCTTGTTGTGATTCCCTGCTTAGATTTTGGGGAATCTCCAAACTGTTTTCCAGAGTTATTGTACTAGTATGTAGTCCCACCAGCAGTGTTACAAGTGTGCCCTTCCCCCACATTCTTACCAGTACGTATCACTGTTTGTATTCTTGATTATTACCATTATGCTGGAGTAAGATAAAGTCTTAGTGTAGTTATTATTCATATTAACATAATGGCTAGAGATGTAGAAGAGTTTTTCATATATATTTTGGATATTTGTAATTCTTTCAAGAAATTTCTGTTTAGTTCTTTTGCCCAGTTATTGACTTGGTGTTTTTTGTTTGTTTTTGTTTGTTTTGTTTTGTTGTTGTTTCTTTGTGTTTTTTTTAATATTTATATTTTAGTTGTAGCTGGACATGATAACTTTATTTTATTTATGTTATGTGGTTCTATGGATCAACCCCAGAGCCTCACATGTGCTAGGTGAATGCTCTACTGTTGAACTACAACCCCAGCTTGGTGTTGATTTTTTTGAGTTGGTTATTTCTGTTTGTTAACCCCTATCAGTGAATTAGCTGTCATTTTTTTCTCCAATTGTGTAAGAATAATATATTTTTGTACCGAGATTTCTGACATGTAAGATAAATATCTTTCATTTTATAATAAGAGAAGACACAGGGACCGATTTTATATATATATATATAAAAAGTAGTTTACTCTGAGTCTCTCAGTTTTAAGCAGGAATGCCTGACATTGGTATCTGGGATTCTGATTCCATAAATAGAATAGAATCAAGAGGACTTGTATAACATGGAGAAAACTTTCATGTCATTGGAAAGCTCTCGAACAGAAGTCTATTCCTTCTACTTAAATTCTTCACATGTGAATATCTACTGTGAGAAGTCAATGTAAAATAGGTGTTAAGCAATGGTAAATCTATTTCTGTAATACTGGACATACAATGCACAATTCTGTACATTTTATCTGAGTAAAACAAGAAATCTTTCTGATGAGGGCTGGTATTTCTGGAAAAGAAGACATTTTAAAAAAAAAAAAATGATTGATTTGCCCTACTAGTGAGTTGAACATTTAGCTTGTTAATTAAATATAATACTTACATCCTTTACTAATATGTGTTAGGTAATGGGGCTAATGAGATAGAAGGTATAGTTCATGTCCTCTAGACACTCTTGGTGGAGGTAGGTGCAGATTACTTAATTCCAAGATGCCATGATGAATGCTGTGTCAGAGGCAAAGATCTGTGGAAACAGTAAATGTTTGAAGCAGTTTTAGAAATCATTGGAGTTCATGTGTCCAGTCTAGAAGCATTTCAGAGTGAAAGAGCAGCACAGATGGAAGCAGAATGGAAAGAGAAGGGAGTGGCTACTCTTAATTTGCATTAATATTATATGCTTTCATTCATACAGTATTTTGTGAGGTTAAGTTCAGTTGGGAAGTAGTAATTTTGTGAATAAACTATTTTTGTTGTTTTTCAGAGTGGCCAAAAACCACTTTTACTCTCCATAAAGAAAAACAGACACATGATGGTAGAATTTTTAATTAAGAATAAAGCAAACATACATGCAGTTGATGATAAGGGAAGGTATAGTACTATATTTTTTAAAAACAAAATCTTAATATTGTAGTAAAAATTACTCAATTTAAAAATAGTAAATGAGAATGATATAATCATTGGAATAGAGTGAAATATATGAACATGAACTACAATTAGGGAGAAAAAAAGCTATTCATACTGAGCAAAAAAATGAGGGTGTGTAGTATAATTCACATGCTCTTATAATTATTGGCTGATGTTTATTAATTATTATATAATTTTGTCTTGCCCAGAAGTAGTGATGAAAATTTGATTTGGCAAAGAGGAGGGAAGGGAGAGCAGAGAGCATGGTGTCAGGAAACATGGTGAAATGAGATAGACATTATTACCTTGGTACATGTATGACTGCACATATGGTGCAATGGTACATCGTGTACAATCAGAAATGAAAAGTTGTGCTGCAATTTTGTGCCAGGCATCAAAATGCATTCTGATGTCACACATACACAATTAAAATAAATTTTATCGATCATATGATCTTGTGTTAGCCAGAGTTTTCATATTAGTTTTGCAAAATTTGCACTTTTAGTATTCTTTTTTATTCAGTTCACTTTAAAAGTTCACTTTTTAAAATTTCTGTTATATTTTATCTTCGCCTGGTGTAGTTTTCTTTTAGAAATATTGTATGGAGCATAAATAGACATTGAAAATAATTTTGTTCTTTGGATGACTGTTTTCTTTAAATTACTTTCTTTGTAGAATGTTTATTTTAGATTTTTCGTATGTTACGGTTAATTGCTATTGACAGTTTTTATCCATTTCTAATGAAAAAGAGAATAACATATTATTAAAGGCTGTTGGCAAGATAATACACATGGAATTGATTTTAATGCCTGGCAAAAGCTTCTCAGAGTGAATTACTGAAGCAACAATGAATATTATTATCACCAGTTATTATGTTATGGCTGCAAATAGCTATTTTACTTCTTGACCTTTGGGTGACTGTGAGTTACAATATATTACATTGCCCTAGGAAGAAAATGGAATTTTATTCATTGAAATCTTTGCAATCTCCAGATGAATGACCTCATCGTAGTTACTGTTCATTGAAGGATTTTAATTTGGTAACTCTCCCCTTTTGGGACAAGACATTTCTTTTTTTTTCCTTTTAGACTTAAAATGATTTACAAAGATGAAGATTTGATCTTCTAAAATGTTTATGTCTGTTAGTGTATGTAAAGCTAGATATCAAATTGGTAAAATGTAATAAATTGGCTGTTTAAATAAATTTATTAAAATACCTAAATTTGAAGTTATCTCTTTTGTTTTAGAACAGCCCTCATGTTTGCTGTGGAACATAAATCAACACAAATAGTATAGCTGCTTCTTCAATGTGGTTTTAATGTGTCTGCTTCAGATAAGTGTGGACAGATTCCTCATGCCACTGCTAGTGGTAATACTGCATGAGTATTTACATTACAGTACTAATCAACATTAGATTTAGAGCCACAATAGATATACCTGTTGCATTTTAAAAATGATGTAAGATTTTATATTACAAATATATATATAGAACAGTAGTGAGTTAGGAAAGTTCATAAGTCAGAAACCCTTCAAAAGTCTAGCCCAGAAGTAGAGATGAAAGTTTGGGTAAAGAGGAGGGAAGGGAGGGCAGGGGACATGGTGTCAGGAAACATAGTAAAATGAGATAGACATTATTACTTTGGAACATGTATGAATGCATATATGGTGCAATGCTACATTGCGTACAATCAGAAATGAAAAGTTGTGCTGCAATTTTGTGCAAGGAATCAAAATTCATTCTGATGTCATAATACACAATTAAAATAAATTTATTTTAAAAGTAGTGATGTGTGCATGAGTCACCTCCAAGATTTGTTCTCTCTTCTCTTCTCCCCTCTCCTTTCCTTTTCTTCTCAAGCATGCTAGGAGATTTTTCTACCACTGAGATATATCACTAACCAATATCTTAGAACTTTGTAAACTTTATCCTTAGGGTTTTCAGCATTATCCATTTTATTTCTAGCATAACCCCTACTCGCAGGTATAAATAATGTCACACCTATGATTTTTTTAATTTGCTATTTGAATCTTAAAATTCACAGTTTAGCAGAATTTAGCTATTTTACCATTTTCTTTTAATATATCAAGACCTAATGATATCCTTGAAGCCCCAGGAAGATAATTCTAGTGAGATGGATGGGGATAAATAGATTTTAAATTGTTCCTTTTTCTCTTGTCTGTTCTGTTCATGTTTTTTTTTTCTGCCAGAACTGGCCTAGAAGTCTGGTAGTGAATAGCTTTTATTACAACATGTCCTGACTAATCCCAATCCCTGAGTCTTCATGTACCATGACGATTCAATATTTACAACACTCTTTTTAGTTCTAATGCACTCATGCTTGTTTATTCACCAGTTGTTCCCAAGAAGCAGCACTCTGCTTTGACAGCTTGGCCTCTAGCTTTGGTTAACAAATATGAAGCATTCTGACCCTGTCCCCTTTTAGGAACCTTATGTGAAATTCCCATATTAGCCTCACCCTTTATGGTGCATTATCCTTTGAGGATTTTGTCTTTTCTGCCATAAAATTAAAATCAGTCAAAGCTATTAGAGAGCTTCAAGTAAAGTCACTGGAAGATATCAAAGTTTTCTGTCATCGTGACTAACAGATCTGTGCCCTGAATCTTTCCATCCCTTGAAATAGGTTTCCTTTTACTGCAGGAGGCCCCCTGTTGTTCAGGGTGGGTGCCATCTTTTGATTGGCACTTCTAGTGCTTTTTCTGAGTAATGAAAAATTTGCAAGCTGTTGGAATCATTGCCTACAGTTTTCAGCATTTATTATTTCTACCTCAAAAGGAAGAGATTAAGCAGATTTATTGAATCTAAGAGAGCTAAGCCCCCTCATGACTCCTCAGTATTCATTGGGTTAAAAAGGATTTTGAGTTCCATGTCAGTTGGAGATCAACATGGAAATGTAGCTACTCTTACAAAGGTCTGCTGATTCTGTTCAACTAGGTAGAGAAGAAATAGTAGTAGTCCAAAGCAGTTTGGGGCATTTGTTAATTTCTTGGTTTGTTTTTATTGTCTCACAGAAGGGATGATTATATTCTCTAATTTAAGGAGATATTTATAAAATAGAAGTTATAAATTAATTGCTGATTTGCTCTGAGTTATAAAGCACAAGAATAGGCCAAATTATAATAGGACTTGATCATTTTTAAAATAATTTTAACACTTGAATAATAGAACCTGTGAAAATTACACATTAGTTCTAGTTGAGATTATAAGTAACTTGGGATCATGAGACAGGACAATTGCTTGAATTCAGGAATTTAAGATCATCCTGGCCATTATCATGAAATGCCATCTCAAAAACAGAACAGAACAAACATTGTTCAAATAATTTTCAAGTTAATAAAATGTTTATAGGGCATACAAATTTGGAGAGTTTATGAAGAAGTTCTGATACAAGATCTAAAACATTATTAAGTATGGAATTATATTTTATCAGTGTTTTTATATGAGTATGAAAATACCAATTTCATTACTCTTTTTTTTCAAACATAGCAACAGGAATCTAATTCTTGGATAAATGAAAGCACAATCTAGAACATCAGTAAATTTCAGTCCAGGTAATACTTACAAAAATGAGTTACTCTTGGTGTTCATGCCCTGTGTAAATAAGAGTAAGAAGGTTTAATCACAAAAGAACAGTGGAAAAAAATAAATGTTCAAATTCCATTCATATTTTTCTTAATGTCTTTCTTGATCATATAGAATACAAGCTAACTTAGTAATTAATTACAGGAAATTTATCATCTAAATTATATTGTTTGAAGAAATTTTATATTAATTTTGAACCTGAAATTTTATGTCTTTGCAGAAGTAAGAATAATATTTTTAAATTAGTACATTGTGTTTCATATATGGTCACATGATAGCAAATTGGACTTGTTATAAAAACAGGTGTTCTTGTCAACTATTAATATCAACTCCTATTGTGTGCCCAAATTAGTGAATTGCACAGTGTTATTTCTATGCACTCATATAAAATACTTGAATCCTGACCACTCTGCTTACTTTCATTTCTCTCCTCCTCTCTCTTTTTCATACCCAGTTACCTTTCCTCTTCTTTAATATTCCCTCCATCATTTTGTAGTCATTCTTATTTTCTTCCCAGATTCCACATATTAACGAAAGAATGTGATAAATTTATTTTTTTTCTGATTTTTTCATGTTAACATAATGACCACCCTTTCCATTCATTTCACAGATTTTTGTCTTTGCTTTTTTTTAACCTTTTTATTTGGGGTTTTAAATATACCATTTCCTACTATATTGGGCCTTAAAATTTCTACTCAAAATCTAATATTTTTCTGATGTGTTTATGATTGCTTTGGCCTTTATTATGGATTTCAGTTTGCCTTTGGTAATTTAATATACTATGATTTGGGACAGGTTCTTTTCTGGCCATGTCCACTTGGTATTCTAAAATCTTACACCTGGATGCCCATAACTTTCACAAGACATAAGAAATTGTTTCTTTTATTCACTGAGAAAGCTTGCATTGCCTGTAGCCTGTACCTCTTCTGCACTGTGTGTACCAGTGATTCATATAAGATGAATTGTGTCTAGTGGGTTTGGAAGTTGTTTACAATCATTTTAATTTTTGTTGATAGTGTCTAAATGTGATATTTCATCATCAACTTAAAGCTCTGATATTTTTTCTTTCACTTGATCTAGTCTATCGGTCTGACTTTAACTGGATATTTTTATTTGAGGAATTGGGCTCTTTATTTTCAAGATTTCTAATTGATTCTTCTCCAGAATACATACTGAATTGTTCTTTCATGCCCTGCTTCGTTTTCCTTAATTTACTCAGTTTTTCTTTGCTTTATCTTTGAATTAATTCACTATTTTAACGATTTTTTAAAATTTTTTCTGGCATTTTTGTCTATTGCATTATCTTTGCAAACAGTTTCTAGAGTTATAAACTATGAAACAGTCATGCTACATTGCTTTTTATATTTCTTATATTTCTATATTGAAATTTGTACATCTTCTGGGATATATATCTTTTCCACATTTATGTGAGTGACTGCTTAGGAAATAGGTTTCCCTGGATGTTGTGTCCTATGCTATTGGCTAAATGTATAATGTTGAATTCTTTTCCAAATGGTGTCTGTATTGTAGTTTCCTATTTCTTATCTGTGATTCATGAGTTGTGATAGTTTGCACTGTCAAGTAACAACTTTCTGTGTCAGTGTTGTGAGAGTAAAGTCATGTTGGTAGAATAATAAATAGGGATATAGGCAGAATAGTATCTGAAATGCATTTTCTGTGGTGGTTCCTCCAAACTTGTCCATAATGTGCTGTCTGTAAATATGTCTGTAAAAATAAAGGCTTTTTATCTCTGTTCTTATTTTTAATTTTTTTCAGCACCAGGTTTTCTTTTTTCTTTTTTTATTTGTTTTAATTAGTTACACATGATAGTACAATGATCTTGACATATCGTACATTTGAATCAGATGGGACATAATTTCTCAATGTAATGGCAGAATTACATTGGTTGTGCAGTCATGTATGTACCCCCGGCAATATTATTGTCTATTTTATTCTGCTGTCCTTCATTGCCCCTTCCCCTCCCATTTCCTTTCATCACTTCTCTCTCCCCAAACTAATGTGACCCACATCGTCATACTTGTATTCTGTATAACAAAGGGGGTGTCCTTCCCTCTTCTATGCAATTCCCATTTTTCCTCCTTTTCCCTCCCAGCTCTCTTCCCTATCTAGTGGTAATTTTCTTCTCATACTCTTCCTCCCTACCCCATTTTGAATCACCTCCCTTATATCAGAGAATGGAATTTGTTTATTGGGAATTGGCTAACTTCACTTAGCATAAATTGCTCTAATGCCATCCATTTCCCTGCAAATGCCATGATCTTGTTATTTTTTAGTGCCGAGTAATATTACACAGTGTATAAATGCCACTTTTTTTTACTTATTCTTTTATTATTATTATTAGTTGTTCAAAACATTACAAAGCTCTTGACATATCATATTTCATACATTTGATTCAAGCAGATTATGAACTCCCATTTTTACCCTTTTTACATATTGCAGATTCACATTGGTTACACACTCACTTCTTTACATACTGCCATACTAGTGTTTGTTGTATTCTGCTCCCCTTCCTATCCTCTACTACCCCCACTCCCCTTTTCTCCCCTCCCCTCCCATCTTCTATCTCTACCCCATCTACTGTAATTCATTTAGCTCTCTTGTTTTTTTTCCCTTTTCCCCTCACTTCCTCTTATGTGTAATTTTGTATAACAATGAGGGTCTCTTTCCTTTACCATGCAATTTCCCTTCTCTCTCTCTTTCCCTCCCCCCTTCTGGACCCTGTTTAAAGGATTATAGTGTACTATGATACTGTGCAGTCTTCAAGGCATCAAGACTATGAAGAGTTAACTTTTTCTTATCATTAGGGTTACATTTACTAAATTACTTTTCCTCAGGAGATGGAACCTTTTCAGAATGAAAATGTTAATGCTCTCTCTTCCCTCCAAAATGAGTCATTTGCTCTTCTTGCCTATTGGTAGGATTAGGTACATTATAGAATTCAGAAAATTTTAAACATCTGTTATGAATTTAAACTGGCTTAATAATATAAGGGAATGTTTTGAATGACTTTGTATGTCATTTATGCTGGCATTTATTTATAATTAGTCCCACAATTTTTCTGAATAATTAAAAAGTAGTTTTGTTGGATCTTTCTTTTTATTTCATTAAATATATGTAAAGATCAAGCAATATAAGAAAAGAAATCTCCATATTGCAAGCCATGGACTCCATAAGACCTGTAAATCTTTCATTAAATGTTCTGTATAGATTGATTGTCACCGAATTTAAAAGTTATCTTTTGAGTAATTGAAAGCAGAACAGGATTCACAATGGTGCTTGCTGCTTTTTGAATCCATTAATCTCTTGAGTGACATTTACATATATCCAGGAATTATATTAACTACTTCATCTACATTTGAATAGAGGATTACTTGAATTGGTGATAGAAAGCATTTTTTAGTAGGTAAGAGTGAGGTGATTATTCCTTTTACAGTTTAGTCTAATTGAGTTTAATGTTACACTTTTGTTTAATTCTTTTATTTATAGCTATGTTTCCTAGGGGCCAAATCTAAGAAGTAACTGCCCCATGGCTAGCTAATCATATATTATGGGATTTTTTTAAATCTGTGCACATTGGTGTAACCAATTTAAAATAATCACAGTGACAAAGAAAATTGGGCATTTCTTAATTATTTGAGTGAACTTCTTACCCTCTTTGAAACACTTTTATAATGCATTCAATATATAAGTTCTGAGTACTTCTCATTAATAATCCAACCAGTAAAAACTATACAATAAAACTCAGATGTTTTAAAATAGTATTTGAAAACATAGTTGTATGTTTATATAATATAAAATATTGGTAACAATAGCTAAATCTTTTAATATTTTTTAAAAATAGACCATATGTTTAATTTTAAAATGAATCACTTTTATGATTTATTTTTTTTACAGAGAAGTCATTTTTTAAGCTTTAACTATCCAACTATTTACATTTTTATTTTTAAGAGAAAAGGGTCAAATATGTTTACAAGGCATCAATATCTGCTCCGTTAAAACATAATTTAGATACTCTGGCCTTCAGATGATAGAGGGTTCAAGGTGAAGCAGCAGACTGTGGCTTGCTTCTCTAAAGATTCAGATCTCAAGAGATTTTAACAGTTGTCAGTTATATCAAGCTCACCTCTACCTCAAAGTGTTATTAAGACGTCCTAAGATGCACATGTTGATGAATAACAGTCCTACCCAGACTGATCAAATGATAGAACAGATATTTCTCCAGAACAGGGGAAAAATAAGTGTTGGTTGTAAAGTCCTTAGTAATTCTCTCTGTGCTTCAGCTATTTCCAGAACACATTTTAAAGCCTGTTGTTGTTTGGAAGCATAATAATGAGTAGCTTTCTTGAACCTGAGCAAGGGCTTCAACAATGAGGTTTGGAGCTCTAGAAATAGTTTCAAGTTAAGCTGCTCAGTAGTAAATCTGATTGTTCTCTTGCTATGTGAAGGTGAATCACATAACATTCAGAGCCTTAGTGTCATCATCTAGAATACGGAGATGTAGGAACTTCTTTCTTAGGCACTTGGTTCAGGTGAGATTCAAATGACATTTCTAAAATGCTGTAGAATATGATTAGGATTGTGCATACATAAAGTTAAAAGGGAGTGAGTGATCAGGAAGAACAAATAGCTCAAGCATTCTTCTCTCAATCATTGAAATATAGTTCTGATACTGTAAAAAGGAAATAGACCTTAGTCATTGGTGGGTTAAGAAAATGAGGAATTGAGGTTCATTTACCTTAAAGACAAAAATTACATACTTATAACCGAGCAAGCTTATTATTATTTTTATTCTGAATATGAGGCCTTTTCTGACAAGTAAGACTTCAGAAAACAAGTGAAACTGGTTTTTCTATGAGGAAGAGAAGACAGGAGAAAGCAATTATGATTGTCATTTATTGAGTTTCTCTGTGCATCTGAGCACTTCATATACAGTATCTCTTATAATCCTCATGACAACTCAAGGAAGTAGTAACTTTTGCATGCCTATAATCCCAACAACTCAGGAGGATCACAAATTTGAGGCCAGCCTTAGCAACTTACCAAGGCCTTACACAACTTAGCAAGATCTTGTCACAAAATAAAAACTAAAAGGGCTGGGGATGTGGCTCAATGGTAAAGCATTCCTGGGTCCAATCCCAAGTACCAAAGAAAAAAAATAAAATAAATTCATATTTCTTTTACATGTATATAAGTTAAGGCAATACCTTTTGAGTGAGGAGTTAAATTTCAAACTCAGAAACCAAACTCTTACTCACTAAACAGAGGACACTTTCTTACCCTCCTCTTAATATCTTTTGTCCTGTCAAATAATAGAAGTGAGAGGAAAGCTGAAAGCACTTTGTTTGTAGGGATCTTCTTTTAAATATTTATGTATCCTATGTGGAAAATGTACACAACTCAATAATTGGCTGTAGTGTCTAGTTTAAGAGTTTTATCACTTTCTGGCACTCAAATACATTATTACCAAATTGCATAATCTGACTCAGCAGTTGTAGAAGAAAGAGGATGGAATGACTTCTTAGTGAGATCTAAATGGCTAGATAGCCCTGCTACAAATATCCTATGCTTAAAATTTAGCTATAAGTTGAGGTGGGATTATTGGAAGTTACTGAGTCACCCCTGAAAGGTCATTTTCATTTTGCTCAAGAAGTATTCATTCTGCATCCAACTGAGGTCCATTTTTTATGAAAAAGCTTTATTTACTTGATTTTAAAAAGTACAGCACTATGCAGATGATGAATTTTATTTTTATACTTCATTAAGCATCATGTAATCTCAGATATGGCTCATACACCCTTCATTTATGTTCTGCTAATATTTGTGCATGAATTCATTCATGTAACAAATAGTACTGAAACTGATTACTATATTATCATTAATTTTTCCTCCTTTTTGGAATTTACAAAATGTGATAGTTAAAACATCTGGGAAATATTCTCACTATATGCAAAAGTAATTGTGCCATTTATTAGTCAAAAAGTCTATGAAATGTATCATTGTGAGAGGTTTACAGGTATTCTCCAGATTGTACTTGATTGATTTTTATTGGTGACTTTTGAGAGAAAAATGTTACTCTCCAGGATTAATTAAATTAAACAAATTCTAATGGAAAAGTTAAGCCTGTATCCTTAGACACTGTATTTTCCACTGAGAGAGATTATGCAAAAGAGCATTTTAAATGCACTAAAATCTGACATTTAAAAGAATTTGTTATGGACCATTATTTCCTCTAACAATGAAAACGTGGAGGCAGCAGACATGAATAAATCAATAAATGTTCTTTTGATACAGTAGCCATGTTTTTGGTTTATTCAGCTCTGCAGTTAATGCAATGAGAAAGAAACAATATCATTTTGAGTGATTTATAAAAATGTGTTTCTGATTGTATCATTTCATTGTTTATAGCTTTTACCGTCTCTAACATAGTGATTCTGGTATTTTGAAAACAAATACATCTTTCCACCTGATATTGCCTGTTTGTTCTGATATTCACCATCTCTGAATAAATGCATTATTATTTCCAGGTGGGAAAGGTGGAAAAAAGAAGAAAAATAAAAAGTCCTCTAAACCACAGAAAAACAATGGATCGACCTGGGCCAATGTCCCTCTACCTCCTCCCCCAGTTCAGCCCCTTCCTGGCACAGAGCTGGAACACTATGCAGTGGAACAGCAAGGGAATGGGTAAATGTTATTTTATATACCAACAAAATGGCCCAGGCTGCATTTCACTCTCTATTGTTCTCTTTTGCCCTGAGTTCTTGTTCTTTCTTAGCTCCCCTCCCACCCTGTTCATTACATTTTCCCTCTTTCCTGTTTGCACTGTCCGTGTATTTTTAGCTGATAAACACAAAACAGCACATATTGAGGACTGTGAATCCTTGGCCTTCAAGTGCCTCAGATTGTCTGCAATCATGATAATGCAGCCTACATTTATAATATTGCTTGTTAGTTTGAAAGCAAGTGTCCACAGCTCTGTGAACTAAAGAGCCACTCCTGAGAAGGGCTGAAAAGGAAATTAAAATAACCTTCTTCATCATCCCTTGCAGTTCTCTAATGACTTGAAGTCTGGCCATAGCAGGGTGCCACGGTAGAGCGCCATCACAATGGGATAATTGTAGGGATGTGGGCAGTGGGTAGAACTTTAATCATCAGCTCTGATGGGAATTTAGGGGCAGGGACAATAAAAGAGGTTCAAGCCAATGCACACTCTGTAACAAAACATTTTTAAGTTAGAAAATTTCCTTTGAGGACCTTTAAATGTGATCAGTTTTCTGATTCTTTCTTTTGAAACATCTAACAAGAGTTAGTGTCCTCTGTAAGCTTAAGTGTTAGTTGATTTTGAACACAGACACAGATAATTTTTTATTTGAAAGAAAAAAAAAACAGGTCAAAAGAATATATTCTCTTTTTCTGTATGAATAAATCCTATGTCTTCCTTATAATTCCTAGGCCACTGTTTATTTTGACTAGACCATTATGTAACCTAAAATAGAGAATACAGACAGTTTTTCTTTGCATAAATTTTCTTTACTTAGCCTGTGTGAGGCCCTGGGTTCAATCCCCAGCACTGCAAAAGAAAAGGAAAAGCAAAGATACATATTCCATAAGAAAAGATTATCACACAGAATTTTACAGTCTGCATTTTTAACAGAATCATCACAAAATGAGGGAATGAAATTTAAAAGATGAATATGAAGAGAAAGCAGTGCTATTAAAACTTTATAAGCATAAAATTGCAAACACAGATCACACAAAAATTATGGGTAATTTGGAATTCTTTCTATTTTCTTTTTTTGTTGAGCCTACTTTGAAATATATATATACAATATAATAAGGCCAGTTACTCATTAAAATAAAACTAATTCCATCAAAGTGAGTACTAAACTTATCACTTGATTTTGTTTTATCTAGCAGTAGAATTGGAAATACTAATTTGATAATGAAATAATACATGCTATTGCAGACTGTTATCTTTTGACAAAATCATTTTCAGAATATCAAGATATAAAGCAAAAACTTATTTCTTAAGGGAATTTTAATGTGTTTAAATATTCATCCAAAATGCATGATATTAAAAAATCCCTTTTTAAAGATTTCTATAATATCAACTTGATTTTTTAAATAGGTAAATTATATTTGTTGACCATATACATGGATATGTATATATCTACGTGCATGTGTATATGTATTCATATGTATATTTGAAGTCTATTTAGGATGTATTTTAGTCCTTATTTACCTTTGAATTTTTATCACTTTACCTAGTATTTGCTGAAAAAAAGTCATTCTTGCTCAAAGTAATGGTTAGGTCTTAAACAGTTAATAATACTAACCGCAGAATTAGATTTACTTCTATTTTAGGTTTTTTTTTTCAAAGAATATTGTAAGTTTCATTTCAAATGTTTGTGATGAAAACATATTTAAAGTCAATGCAAAAAGAACAAATTAAACTTACTAATCTGAGGCTGATATTGTTCCTTTGCATATAATCTTTACATTTTGGTGTTTTCTAATATGCAAACCTCACACTACCAAAAAGGAAATATTATTAGACTCAGGTTGTAGTCTGCTATTCATGAAATTAACATTGACTATTTCACAGATGAGAACTTCTATGGAATCTTTTTATATTTTAGTGTGAAAACTTCATAATTTAGGCTGGAGGTTTTCTTCATATTCAAAGTACAGAAACTTTAGAATTAGTTTTTTGCTTTCGATAATTTTTACTTCTATCCATCAAGGATTCTGCAGTTATACTACTTACAGAGATATACAGATTATGACACTTTTATTTCTAACAACATAATAGATAATTTAATCCACAAATATTTCTATCAAGTATAATAAGTGCTAAGCATTGTACTTGGAAGAGACATAGGAGACACAAGATAAATGTACAATTACTAGGAAAAACTGACCTGTGACCCAGAGGGGAAGATAGAAAGCACATTCTAGATAGTAACCCCCTTCACAACACTTATCCATCTCCATCTCTCTGTCTCTCTGTCTCTGTCTTTTTCTCTCTGACACGCATGATTTTGTACAGTGAGCTCTTAGGGAATGTTGTATACAAAAAATAATTTGTCTACCCCAAGGAATAATCATAGATGCCAGGTAAGCAGGTAAGTCTTCAAAAAGCTGATAGCTGGAGAATATTGCCATGAATCTTGAATCATTTCTTCAAAAAGAACATTGCCAAATTGGGTGGTTGTTAGATTCCAGATATAGAGCAAAAAGTAAGGACAAAGGAGAACAAGAAATAAGTCTCTGATCTAATGGATCTTATGTACTAGAAATAGGTCATTAATCAATAGCTGCATTGAAACAATACTAAGGTCACTATTTGAACAAATGGAAAGAAATTTCTGTGGGAGAAGACAAAATTAAAATTAATACTATGTGTGATGAGAAAATGAGAGTAGAAATAGCTCCATTGGTCTTCCTTTGGAAACCCTGCCTTATTCCAGCTAGAGGTATCTGCTTTTCTCTTAGTTGCCCCTATTCAGTACCACCCGCTTCCATGCCCTACCCTCAGCACTTTATTTTAATTACTTGTCTGCATCCTTCAGCAATTGGTGGCTTCTGTATGTGGTTTTATGAGCTTTAACCTACATTTTGTATGACAACATCTGACATGGAGTCTTAGTTTTCATCTTGAATCCTTAATGCCATAGGAAATTTCTGATTTTTGAATACAGATGATGGATTGAAGAACATGATGCTGAAGGACATGAGACTGCAGGTGGATCACATACAAGATACCATAGCATATGATCTAGAAATCATATGATATAAAAATGCTAAGGCAGTAAAATAAGACGATGAAAGTGGGTAGGTGAGAAAGGAGTTGATTTAGGCACAATTCCTAGCTGATAAAAACTGTGATCTGGAAAATATAGTCTCTAGTTTTGTTACAATTTTTAGTATAATTTCTAAGTGTTTAGAAATCAGCAATTTTCTTTCTAAGCATTTCTTGGACCAGTCTTTCCTTACAATACTAAATACCAAAAGTTATCAAAGCATTGTCCAAATAACAAAATATTTAATTGTTAATTCAATAATATGGTAACAATGCTAAATGTTCTCTCTCATCAATACGCATCTTTAGTTAGACAAAATAGTGTTAAAATGTATTAGTTCTTTACTATAATTATATACTTTTTATTATAGTCATGATGCTAGGAAGCATTGAATAGTAATTAAGTATAAAACTGGTGCTTTGCTGTGTTATTGCATTTAGAGATAGGCAAGCTTTTGCTAGTGTTGAACTTTATTGTATTTTTTATTAGTAATTTGATATTTGTATTTGGCCTTTAACAAGTTAGTTCACATGCAGCATTGATTTGCCGTCATCTTTATCATTATTCATCAGGCAAGACATTACATGACGCCTCATATTTCACTGACAGAATGTCAAAAGAACAAGCACTTCCCTAGGAAAGGTTGGCCAGAAGAACTATGGTTTGGCATTAGGAGAATTTTCATTCATTTTAATGTTTCACAAGAAAAAAATGAAATTCTATCTCTCAAATAAGATGTGTATTATAAAATGTGAAGAAAACTATCAAAACAGATGTACATTTTTATAAACTTCATAGGCACATCTGTAGTCTTTTCATCCTTCCTTAGTAGCTGCATGAACTAAGCCTAAAATATATGTTCCTCTGGAATGGATCAAGACTTGACTATTTCAGAGATGATGAACAATTCTTCGCCATTTTGATTTGCACTATATCCCAGCTTCCTTTCCTCTATTCTTTCATATTTTTCTTCTTTGGATATTCTTTCCTTCTTTGTTTATTTATCTAATGTTGGTACAAATCACTTTGAATTCATGGACTTTTCCCAGCTTTGCTTATATACTGCATGTAGACTTATATACAGAGTTGGTATATTAAAGTTCTAGAGTAACTTTGAAAAAGGACATAGAAGAATTGGTGATAAAATGTATAGTATGTTTATGAGATAGGTGATGAAATATGTTTTAGTCATTTAATACACAATGCAATGCATTTACATAGTATTAAAAATAATGTTTTAATGTTTAGACAATTCTTTGCCTGATATTATTTGAATAATAAAAATGAATCTAATACAACTTACTATCATGTTTTTTTCTGTTACCTTAACACATGTGATGCATATACCATACACTTTTCCTTTCTCTTATGTTCATTTTGTGTTTTCATTCCATAGGTATATCTCTAGTAGATTATTGAAAATAAGAACAGTTTACTATTTATAGACTACACAAATTTTAGGAGATAACTGGTTAATTTCATTTGAAAGATTAAATATATAGTTTTCTATTTAAAAGTATAATATATCTGGGAATAAACCAATGTAAGTAAAGAAAGTGCAATTATGACTTTCTGACACAAAAATAAATGTGCTCTTTTCTACTGAATTTTACAAAGTAAATGTAAATTTAATTGATGAAGTACAATGGTAAACACATTCTATACTGAAAAAGGACAATTATTTTATGATTAGCTTTCTAGTATATATTATTTTTTGTTTGAGTTAATAATATGACATTTAAAGTTAAGTAAGAAAATAAACCTAAGCATTTTTATTAATTAATCAATTTGTGTGTTTTCATTTCAAATCAGTAAATATGCTTATAACCTACTATTTTTAAGGTATACTGTTAGGGGCAACAGAACAAGAACAGTTCCATGTTATAACTCTAAGGTAGCTTAAATCCACTTGAGAAAAAGATACCATAAACATGTGAAAAGTAAATACAAAAATAATTAAAAGTGTTAAAGAGTCCAACATTGGAAAGAACATTAGACGGTTCATAATCAATTTTCAAATAAATGTAGAAAAATATTGTCAGCACCAGTTAAGAAGAGTAGTTTAGCAATGCTAGTTGGCCTCATCAAGGAAATCTTTATAAAGATATGAGATTTCATCTATAGTTTGAGGATTTATCAGATTAAGATAGGTAAATTTGGAGGCATCCAGTTTATTTGAATAACTTGGATTCTATAAACAAACCTACCAGAAAAGTACGTAGACAACAGGAGACAAACCAATTTAGTTTGAGCAGAAGATTCATGTTGAGAAACTATAAAACCTATCCTAAAGGTAGACTAAAGATTAAATATATTTAATAAACAGAATAGATAAGAGAAATAAAATTGGTAGACCATTCTCATATTTTCATAGAAAAAAAAATGTAAGTGGTGCTCTGCTTCACCTGTGCCCATTTTTTTTCTTTCTTTGGAAGATATTGCCATTTAAGGAACTATCTGAATTGTTCAAATACCATTTCCCTTCCACATATGTCACTTAAAATTTTCTCTTTTCAGTGATCACTTTAGCCTTGACCAACCCCAAAACAATATTAGGCCTTCCAAATCAATTCTATAGTACCCTGTATTTTTAATAATTTACTTAATATCAATCTACTGAATTGTATGCTATATGAAATAAAGTCAGGACCCTAACACATAACTGTTGGGAAAAAAGGATGATAAATTTGGGGTTACTTTAAAAAGAGATTTTAGTTTTATAGACCAGTTTTTGGTTCACAAGAAAATGAAGAAAAGCATAGTGATTTATCCCAACTTTCACATATGCATAATCTCCTATCATCTCTCACCAAGCTGGTGCACATATTCTAGTTGTTGAACTTGCATTGGCACATCATTATCTCCCAGAATGTATCATTTTCCACAGGGTTTACTTATCATGTGGTACATTCTGTGGTTTGGACAGATTCAGGTTGACATGTATCTACCACTATTGTATCATACAAAATATCTTCACTGTTCCAAAATCCACTTTGCTTTTTGCCCATCTCTCACTCCCCAGAGTCTGGCACTACTGATGTTTTTACTCTTTTCATGGTTTTGCCATTTCTAGAATGTTCTGGAATTGGAAATATACAATCTATACCCTTTGTATATTGACTTCTTTCACTTACCAAGGTGTATTTATGTTTTCTCCATGTCTTTTTATGACTTGAAGCCCAATTCTTTTAAACATTGAATAATATTCCATTGTCTGGATGTATCTGTTTATTTATTCAACTTCTGGGGATATCTTAGCTACTTCCAAATTTTGGCAATTATAAATAAAACTGATATGCATGTCCACATGCAGGTTTTTATGATATATTCAGTTTTTAACAAAATGATTAAAATGTTACTCAAGTGAAGATATTCAACTTACAGTGGATCTATATGAGTTAGTTTTTTTTTAATAAGGGAGATCAAGACTAGTTATGCATAGCTGTGATATGGATAGTTAATTCTAATTTTAGGTACTAAGCACTAGCAATGGAGAAGAGTATTAAATAGTTCTTGGACTTAAGGATCTCACAGAATAATAGGACAAAAGAGACAGAGACAAATAATCCAGTATAACATGGGTAGTTCCACAATGTAGGTATTATAAAATTCTAATCAGTTGTATATGAAAATGGGAGAGAAGGTTCCACAAAACTAACCACCTTTGAGGTGACCAGGAACCCACAGGCAGATAGATGACTTGAGAACAGTCATGCGCAGACCCAGAGTTTAGGAAAAAATAGAAAATAGGCTGATGTTGGGGAAATAGTGAGAAGCAAGGCTAAAATAACAGATTAATCTATTGGGGAAATATCTTTTAAGCCAGCTAATGAGTTTTGACTTTTCTCATATTAGTTATGATCGTAAGTGTAGGTGTGATGTGAATTAACATCCTGTTGCCTGCATTAAAGATAGGGTGGAAAAGAAGAAAAGAGAATCAGAAAGCTAGTGAACTATTTTATAGAAGGTGACTGATCAATAATTGTGGAAGAGGAGATGTAGGAGGCAGATTCAGGAGATATTTCAGATGTTGAATTAAGAAAACAATTAAATCCTTTATTATTTTTATCTTATATTTAAAAATTAAAAAAAACTATATTAGGACTTATTTGATTTCTGAAAACATTAGGATTACAGGAAAAAGTATAAGTAGAAATTCTGCTGATTTTGTACCACAACAAAAACATATTCCTGGTCATATTATGGTCATATTCCTGGACCATAATCCCCTTTCTAGATGTAATTTGAACATGAAATATAAGTATTTAAAATAATTGTATTTTGTGCACTTAAAATATGTCAATGAGGTTCATTTCATATTAAATGTTTTACTACAATAAAACAATTTTTTAAAAAATATTTATTTTGTAGGGCAAGATTTTGAACTTCTGTTTTCTGGTTTGAATTTAACACTCAATGTAAGCAGAAGCATTTGATTTTACTGATAAAATTAAGGGAAATAAACTAATATTGAGTATAATTTGTGTCATGAAGTCTTATGACTGGAATATCAAATAGAAAGGTTGTCATAAGTCTAGAATAAAAGCAAATCAAGTTCTCTGGTACTTCTTATATGGTCAGTCAGCTCTATTGATGTATTCTGCTGGTGCATAAGAGAAGGAAGCAGTTAAGTCTACAAGCACTAAATTCATTAATTGTCTTTAATTAGCAATTTGGTGTTTCCACATGAGTAACTTTGTTGGGAAGTTATTGCTTTTTGTACCTGTGGGGTAACAATTAGCCAAAAAGGTCTTTAAAGAATAAATTGAGATACTGAGATAACAGTTGTAATTACAATTTTATATTAGGTGATTTACTATAGTAGCATTGACAATGTGATCAGGATGAAATAAACTGAGAGAACATTTTAGACACGGTGTGGTTGCTGTTTATTGTCAGTGTAGCCATTTTTGTTTGTCTATTAATGTGCATTTTTCCTCATCTAATTTCAGCTATGACAGTGATAGTTGGTGCCCACCATTACCAGTACAAACATACTTACACCAGGGTATGGAAGATGAACTGGAAGAAGATGATGATCGGGTCTCAACTCCACCTGTTTGAGGCGTGGCTTCCTCTCCTGCTATCTCTTTTGGACAACAGTCTACTGCCACTCTTACTCCATTTCCATGGGAAGAGATGCAACCCATGCTGCAGGCTCACCTGGATGAACTGACAAGGGCATATCAGTTTGATATAGCAAAACAAACATGGTAAATATATTCACTGAGTCAAGGGATCCATGTTTTCTGCACATGGAAATGCCCTTTTATATAAATTCACAAGACATATTCATAAATCCATACACATGGGGATAAAATTTTGATTTTGTGTACTCGTTAATCATTTAGAAAATGATTTAACTATTACAGAAATGTTAATTTGACCAAAGTCGCATAGCTAGTTGGAGAGTAAGCTAGAGCAAGAATTCAGGTCTGCTGAAATTCAGTCTAAAGTGCTTTTTGGCTACACTGGAATCTTCTAATTTACAACTGATTTAGCTTCAATTAGCTTATCCTTGAACTCACTTTTAATGCCATGATGAAGGACTCCTTTTGGATTCTTCAAAGTGCCTGTGATTAATTCTGCATGTGGTTGTGAATATGTAAATCCAAGCTTCTGCAAATCACTTATTGTCAGTGTCAGTTATTAAAAGATCCTCTTTGGGCAGAATTAAACAAATCAGAAAAATAACAAATGTACTAACAGAAAATGCATTTTTTAAAATCATAAAGAATAGATTAAAAACGCAAATTTCATTTTTTTTGGTACCAGGGATTGAACCCAGGGTCACTTAACCACTAAACCACATGCTCAGCTGTTCCCCCCACCCACACCTCAGACAGGGTGTCTCTAAGTTTCTTAGGGCCTCACTAAATTGGTGTCTTTGAATTTGTGATCCTCCTTCCTCAGCTTTCTGAACCACTGGGATTACAAGCCTGTGCCACCACACCAGGATCTATAGCTTTATTCTTCTAATTATTAGAAAACTTTCATAAATTATAGATGCAATTCATATAGGTATCTTGTACAAATATGGTAGATCATAATTTTATAGGGTTGGTTGTTTTTTTCCAAAGTTTTTCTCTCAGATAGTGATATATTGGCCTGCACCCTTGAAAACAAAATCTCTGTCACATTCTTTGAATTATGTTCTCTTGATTTATACCCTGTGCTTGAAATCATGGTAGCTTTTTTAAAAGATAATATTATCTTTCTTTTTATGGGAGGGTAATTCTAGCTACTAGAGTAAGTTGATTATGAGATGACTCTTATTCTCAGTGTTAATTGACTATTTTTAAAATATAACAGCTATATTAAAATATAACATAGTTAACTATACACACAAAGAGATTCTCAAACAGGTATGTCACTTAAAGCTGTATGAACATGCTCTTTCCTTAGGATAAGAGGGTCTTGAACATTTTCTCATTTTTTTCTAAAGATTAAAGACAACCTCCTGTTACACATAATTATTTTATGATACATCACTGGTTAAAATGAAGCCAATTACTTAAAGAGTGATAGGATTCTCTTCAAGATTAACTGGTGAAATCACAACATTAAGTCATTTGAAGCAGAGACTTTGGCTCAGGGGTTCTCAAATTTGTGTGTGTTTTGAAATCATATGGAGAACTTTAAAATATATTGGTCCTAAGTCCCACCACTAGGCAGATTCTGATTCCATGCTTTGAGCTTTGACTGAGGACAGCCCAAGTTGGGGCAGTTACCATGGAGGTGAACCTGCTTCCTATCTGCATAACTATGGGCAACTTGCTTCCCACTTGCATACTATAGTTAATGTGTTTAAAATGATGTCAGAAATAATAGATCATGTATAAAATGAAAGGGCAGTCCTCAGACCACTCTCATTTCTGATAAAAAAAATACAAATATCAGGGTCCTGAGACTACACTGAAATTCAAGAATTCACTAGAAGAATTTATAGAAATCTATTATTCTCAAAGACATAGTTAACTTCTGTAAAAACATATAAAGTCAGCAAAGAGAAGAGTTATGAGGCAGAGTCTAGAAAAATTCCCAAAGCAGAGCTTCTTGTTGTTTCTTTTAATTGGAGTCAAGGAAAGCACTACTTTCCCTTAAGTGTGATGATACACAGGGGATATTGCCAGACTTGGAAATGAGTTTCAAAAGACAACAGTAAAAGAACATAACACTTACTCTTTAGTCTTGCTTAAATAGAAGGGGTATTTAAGATACTTTTGTATGACAGCAATGAAAAGACTCTGTTAAAACTTGTAGTACATTTCTTTTAAATGACATTAAGAAATAACATTGCTGACGGCTGCAGTGGTGCACACCTATAATCCTAGTAGCTCTGGAGGCTGAGGTAGGAGGATTTTGAGTTCAGAGCCAGCCTCAGCAATGTCAAGGCATTAATCAACTCAGTGAGACCCTGTCTGTAAATAAAATACAAAATAGGGCTGGGGATGTGGCTCAGTGATTGCGCATCCCTAAGTTCAATCTTGGTACCTCCCCCAAGAAAGAAAGGAAGGAAGGAAGGAAGGAAGGAAGGAAGGAAGGAAGGAAGGAAGGAAGGAAGGAAGGGAGGGAGGAAGAAAGGAAAGAAGGAAGAAAATAACATTGCAGTGCTTTTGCTTAGCATTTTGTAGGTGTCCAGTTGCACATTAGTTAGCCACCTGATTTGATAAATTTAAGTTTTACTTGAATATGTTTCAAAACTGTGATGGTAATTATAAGATTCTATTTATCTAATGAAGGTTGAGATTAAAATTATTTACTCATTGCAAAGGGTTTATCTAACACATCTTTTGTTCTAAACACAGAATAACATGGTGAATTGTTTCTGCCTTGTAGAAGTTCAAGATATTGGTGGCTGAGATAGATGCACAACTAGGTAGATAGAGCAGAAGATACTTGCCCTAACTGGGGCAAATGAAAATATCACTCAGCCTGCTCTGAGAGGGTCATCCAAAAAGAAATCCTCCTAAGTCCAGAAATGTGCTGAAGGTGGAAGAGAAGGAACATTAGGCATTCCAGTGACATCTAAAGTGCTAGCAGGCCGCATGGGTGGGTTACACAAAAACTGGAAACAAAATAATATGTATATGTATATATGTATGAGTATATATATTATTTTTTGAAAAGGTAAACTTTAAATAGTCTTGTGACAAGTATTTTTATTCTGTTTTTGATGACTTATCTATGGAAAATATATGTTTATATCACTAGAATAATTCTTAAATTTATGTGGTTGTTGGTAAGGCATATGCCCAGAGACCTATTGTCTCTATTGACGTGTATGTAATAAAGCATTGTAAACTCCAAAATTATTAATGCAAAAGAAGAATACTGTTACCATAGAATGCCATTTAACTCTTATTACAATGTTTTTGAATGTTAATGGACTGCTTTTCCCATTTTATTGTTTCCATTTGAATTCTAGGCACATTCAAAGCAATAATCCACCCCCACAGCCCCCAGTTCCACCATTAGGTTACGTGTCAGGAGCCTTGATTTCTGACTTGGAAACAGATGTTCCAGATGATGATGCTGATGATGAAGAGGAAGCTTTAGAAATCCCCAGGCCCCTGAGAGCACTAGACCAGACACCCAGATCCAGTATGGACAATATAGACAGCTCTGTGACAGGTAATGGAACTGATTTAGTGTGAATAACTGACCTATTTGCAATATTGAAATGCATCAAAAATCAAGTACTTTCTTATGTAAGATTTATTCCACTCCATCTATTTCTGTAACATTTTAAATATGCTAATGTTAAACACAAAATTCAAAAAGGATTTGGAAATACTTTTGCTTTGCTGCAAAAATGATAAGATTATTCATGAATTTTAAAAAGCTTTAAAGACATGAAAGAAAACTCAATTATAGTCATGGCTTTAATGAAAAGTTCACTGTGCTAGGGAACCAAGTATATTACATAAAAAAAAAACTTTTAGAAATTATAAATTTTGTATATCAGGAGGAACATACAAAATGAATGCAATCTTAAAATGCTTCTTGATATTTCACACTGTAAAACCATTCACGGATGAAAATAAGCAAGTCTTCAGAAAAAGACTCTCCAGTTGCACAAGGTATTATTTTTAGAGTGGAAAATGCATAGTGAGATAAACCATGCATTTATGCATTTCATAGTGTAGAATCCAACAACTTCCCCTCTTCCAAGAAGTATATTTATTTTGACTTATTTACTCCTCTGGCTTCAGCTTGCCTTGTTCACCAAGTGAAAGACTTCAGTTGGTACCCTCCTCCAATGATTCCAGGACTGATGTGTAACCTATGTCCAAGAATTTCAATTGGAAATTTTAAAATCCTAATATGCACACAATATATATGGTGAAAAGTAAAAATTCAGTATTTCTGTTCACATAGTTATACATTCTTGATACACATGCACACACACACAAAAATGCCTTTTACAAAATTAAGAAGACCTAGCTACTCCAAACTAAGCCTGGTCTTTGCATTTCTTTAGGATTTCTAAGGAAACTACACATATCTGTATTTTCCTGGATGACAACTTTCATCCTAGAAAGCATCTTATCACAGTCTTAATTTACTTTTAATCCAACAGTTTCCCAATTCCACAGACTTTGTGTTCCATATTAGTTCTGCAAACACAAGTGGAAACTTCTTTAGTGCTGAGAAAACATGAGTGCCTTCACTTTTCCTGTACAGTCCTCTCTGCATGAGGAAGTGCATGATGCATGAGTCCAATATTCGGTTTTCCTTCTTGCTTGATTGATGTTCAGCTTGCCAGGCTAATTAAGATTTAAGAACTGCAGATATACTGGTGTGATTTGAAACCCAGATCCAACCCAGAGTGACAGAGCAAAAGTTAAAATCTTTGAATTCAGAGAGCTGACTTATTAGGACACTATTATGTTAAGCCTCTTTGCCTGAATTTCTAGCATAATCTCCTTAAGGGTAAAATTCTGCATATTTTTGCATATTTCACTAATGATACTGAACTCTTTTTTCCATTAGGAATGCAGTAAAAATGTGCAATAATGATGAAAAAAGTCAGCTATGCTGATGTATTTCTTTTATTAAATACTATAATGACAAAAATGATAAATGTATCTATAAATTGGGAGAACACCACCCTGCACTTTTACATACACACCTGTCAGGAACAAGTAAGGATGTCTAATGTAGTCCACTGGTTAAGATGTCAAGTTTAAATGTCTTAAGTAACCTGTATTTCTCCTGTTGGTATTATAATGTTAATTCCGAAGGAAGCTCTTATTGCTAAGAAAAGAAAGTCTAAATTTTCCTACTTGAATTCACTGCTTAATTACTTCTGAATATAGAAACCTTAGGGTGTTTAGGCATGAATTCCACAATGCACTTATCCTATGAATAATACATCTCCTTAGCAGAAGTTTTTCTTTACACTTAAGCAACTTAAGCATCTCCCCCATACACATTTTTTTTTGTCTTTCCATGCACCAATGACTTTGAGGAGAAAGTTTGATCAACGATTTGATTTGCCTTCCAGGGTGTGTTGTGTGTCTATGTGTATGTGTGTAGGAAGTGTGAATGAGTATATGTAGGTATTAGTGTGACCATAGGGGATGTGAGTATTAGTGTGTGTACATATGTAGGGTGTAGAGTGCATGAGCATAATGTGAGAACAAGGAAGATTGAAAGTGCATATACAGTGTGAGTGTGAATGGGGTGTGCACATCTATACAGGGTATGTGCATGTATTACACAGTTTTCAATTCTATACAGTTTGTGCACATGTGTGTAAAGTGTATGGTATACATGTGTGTATAAAAGACAAGGCACAATGTAGCGAGTGAATGTATTTGTGTGTGAGGGAGAGCAACTAGGATGTACATGTAATTGTGTGTGTACACATGCCTGTACATATGCTCAAGTGGATGTTTATGTGGACCAAATATTATCAAAACCAACGTGCTAATGAATATTGTTCTAATGATGTTCTTAGGTTTTGTTCAGCTATAAGGCTACTTTAATAGTGCTAATAGAGATAAGCTATAATACACATACTCCTTCAATGAGCTTTGGAGACTAGAGGACTCTGAACTTACCGTCAGTTTCTTAGAGTTCTAAACTTGCCTGTGGTGTAAATTAATCTTTACTTTCAACTGAAATTCCCTTATATTGTCATTTTCATGAAGCAAATGACCATTTTTATTAAATAGAACTAACAATTTCCATTCCTGGAGACTCTAAAGCCATCCAAAATGATACTACAGTAACACTGGGTGGGCTGAAAGCCTTTATGTAAAATTTCACATTTTACTTGGCTGAATTGTACTCCCAACTGCCAGCATAGCGAATACCAGCCACTAACAGTCTACAGAGCTTTATTCTGTAAAATATATATATATATATATTATATATATATATATATATATATAAAATATATATATATATAATATATAATAAATAACATATATATATAATATATATACATAAATAACATATATATAATAATATATATTATATATATATATATATATATATATATATATATATATATATATATATACACATTAACTCCAAATATTTTCATAGCAACTATGTAGTTTGTGAATGGCTACTAAAATCTTGAAATGATCATCAAAAATGTAAAAGAACAAAAAGAAAAGAAAATATCAATAGTTCCACATCCCATGACCTTAGTAATGGTAATATGTATTTGCAAGTCTCCTGTTTCATGTATTTATTCCCTAAACAAACATTAATTTTAAGCCCATGACTTCTAATCACTTGAATAGACATTTAGATTCAATAATAGCAACAACCAAACAGCAATAATAATAATAAAGTAGAAAACCTAGCTCCTAGTCAATGCATGATACCCTTCTAAGCAGTGGCTTGTTATTTCCTATGTCTGGCTGAGCTAAGAATAGATTTAAATGATAGAGTTTTTAAAGAAACAAGACATAAGTATGAAATCAGAACTAAATAATGCATGACAGAACTAAAGAATGGAGAAGCCTAAATTATTTGTTTTCTTACATTTGTAGAACGAACTACAAATATACTTTGGAATTTAATGTAAAGTTTTTTTGATGTAAAGTTTTACCATCTATTAACTCATTTAATCCTCATAACCTCATTATTATTGTTGTTGTTCTCAGTTTATAGCTAAAGAAATTGAGTCACAGAAGGATTTACATCCTTTTTGAAGGTTATCTACCAGATAAGTGGCAGAAGAATGAACAAAATCAATCAGTTTTACTCTAAAGATAAATTACTATGATCTCTGCACTGGAAATGCCCAGTTCATTCTAATCCTCAGAATTAGCATATTGAACAGGAAAATAATGTTCTGTTTTTTTACTTCTCTGTGTGTGTGTGTGTGTGTGTGTGTGTGTGTGTAGAGAGAGGAATAAGTATGTATTTATAAAAATAAAATATGCATTTTATCCCAGGAAACATTAATGCTTTCCCACAATGCGTTAATTTTGATAAAAATATTGAATTTTGATATGACTTTTATTATTTATTCTTCTCATATTTAGCTCTGTGTGCAGTTACCTTTTTCTAATAAAATTCAAATCCATTAGCTCTTTTGTAAGGAATATTATTTTTATAATTTTTATTTTAATTTGTGCTTAATACTATTTGGTTGTAATAATGTACATTTTTTTAAATTTCATACCATCACACTGCATTTGGGACTAAGCGATGTCTATGCAACATTGTCTTGGGAAATATGGACTGTTTCTTCCTCAGTGTTCAACTTGTCAGCTTTGCTCTCTGAGTACCAGGGAGGGGCAAGATTTCAAGATTTCTTTCTCTAACTTCCAAAAGGTGGTGGGAGTCAAGGATAAGTGTTTCCTGAATTTAATGACACCACCATGAAAAGAAACCAAGGCAAGAGGAGAGCGGGAGAGGACAATGTCCTGAACATGTAGTCAAGATTCCAACCGCCTCACTGATTACAAAAAGACCCAGATTGAGTGTTGTAAAGTGAAACGAATAAAATTTCCCTAGCCTGTAGGATCCCACATGAACACTACAGCTGAAAGGAAATTGTGGCCCTGTATTTTCCACTTTATATCTTTGGAGGTTTTTACTGGAACTCCCATACCAGATGAGTATGAAAGTAATAAAACCAGACATCCTCACCATCTGACCTTAGCACACAGCTTTTGGGTCCTTGGACTCGGGAAAGTTTGATCTGACAGATGGTGAAGACTAATGGCCTAACAATTTCTCTCCCTCACACACAAATACACTCACTCTCTACTCAGACTCACACACACTCCACACACTTGCCACACTTTGCTTCTGCTACAAAAGCATAATAATTGAGTATTAAGGCAAATTCTAGGAATAATGCTAAAATTAAGGAAATCATTTTCTGATGTCTTTAAAAAGAAATTAAATATATACTTTGGAATTTAATGGATAAGAAAAGTGCATATTTTTGCACAATATTTTGAGATGAGTTAACAAGTATTATATGAACCAAGGGAAGAGATTTTTTAATTGCTTATTTTGCTTTTCCTATATGACACATTTCTCTCCCTTCCTCCCTCCCTCTCTCCCACTCCCTCCCACCTTCCCCCACCCCTTTCTCTCTCTGGAATATAGGTGGGACTATTGTATATTCAGACATTTGAGTGTAAAAATAATTTCCAGAGACTTGAAATGTTTCTCTGCCTCTAAACAGAAGTCAATATTTGGATTGATTTGATCAAAGACATTTAGAGTTGAAGATTTTACTTAGCAGGTAGTTAGGCAATGAGATCTTCATAGAAAAAATTTCAGGATTAATTATTGGCTTGAAAAATGGTGGAACATTAGTTTTTGTATCTCATAAAAATGGTAATGCAACAATTAGCAGGGTCATATTAGAAAGCACAGACTTTACTCTAGCTTAATGGATCTAAGGATAAGCATTTATCAGCAAGGAAGGATTTAGCATAAAACGACATGTAAATGAATTGATGACTGATCATAAATTAATTTTAGTGCTGAAGATGTAATAGGGACACAGCAAGATGCCACTTTATCATGGTATTTTATGTTCAGTAACATTTGAGCAACAACTTAATGTCCTGTGTGCATTTTTTCTTTAACAACTTGAATACATTTGAGATATTTTTTGACCTTTCAGTAATTTTAAAGCTGAGAAATTTGGAAAGATTGAGAACATAAACACAAATAAATTTCTCTATTTGACATAAATTCATTTTTCATTAAGTGTTTAAGTATGTATTGATTATGTTTGGGGCTATAATGTGTCAAATGAATATGAATCTCATATAATTTCTAAGAATCTCTGGCTGAACTCCTTTGACCTGGTGTTCACTTTTATTTTCATGTTTATGCTTACATTTACAAAAAAAAAAAAACTGTTACCACTAAATGACTTCCTTTTTAATTGATGAGTTACTCTTTTTTGTTTTCTTTCAATTACTGTCTTCTTTCCTCCTCCTCTTCTCTTCCTCCTCAAGGATTTCTACCCTTCTCCTCCTCCCCCTCCTCCTCCTTCTCCTTCTTTCCCTCCTCTCTTTAATAATTGTTTGCCTGAATCTTCAGATCATTCTGGATGTTCAAATCAAAAGTAAGAGGGAAAATTGTAATGACTGAGAGGTGAAATCAATAAATGTTAAAAATTTTAAGGATTTTATGGTAGGAACTTTAACATATGTTATAGACCTTTTTGTTCATACAATATGAGTAAACTGCTTTAAAATTGTCCTACAAAGGTACTAATTCTATGTATCTTATCCCCAATTCAGAGGAAAGTTGAAGACTTACCAGAAAGGCAGAGTAATGAAGAAAAAGGAAATATCGATTTCTTTCTGTTTATATTGGTTGCAATCTATTGAAGCAACTAACTTAACTTCTCTCTTTCACTTGGGATCATTAGTGTTCTCATTGCCTAATATGGCCAAACAGCTATAGTATATTTGTCTTTAACCCCAAAGTCATCTGTCTAGTCACTTTGCTCTTTTTGGAAGTACAAGTAAAAGAATAGCTAATGTTGTCTCTTTATCAACCGACACCCACTTGATGTCCTGCCTTCCAGGCCACTCTCTCTTCCCAGAGAAGGGAGTCGGTGAGCATCAGGAAAAGCTTCATGAACAAATGAAAAATAAATTCATTTTTAAATGAATTTAAATATGTTTAAATATTTATTGATTATGTTTGAGGCCATAATGTGTCAAATTAAAGCTTGAAAGATTGAGAGAAATCAGAGCAAACACAAAAGTAGGAAAGTTGCTGATTTGTTTAGGGTAAGGCACATGCATGTATGGAAATCCTCTTGTGTGGGACCCACTTTCACAGGGCGATAACAGTTTATTTGCGGGGAAATTTGGGAAGTCTTACAAGATGGGATTTCTTTGGTGACATTGCTGTGATGGGAGATTTTTTCCTAAATTTTTCAGATTCAGAAACTAAATTTGTCAATATTCTAGATCCTCAGAGTAGAACCACACAGCAGGCAGACAGAAATAAAGCACAGATTAGACTCAATTTCTTGGCTGATCATAGTGGATAGAAGCGGAATAAGAAAATTTTAAAAGAATAACAACAAAAATAAGAGCTTGGGTGAAGTGCATTGGGATGGGTGAATCTGGATAGAGATGTCACATATACACACACAAATAAATTGCCACTTGCCACTTAATGAAATTTAGCATCTTCATTGGAAGACAATATTGCTTAACCTTAATATTCAAAAATATCAAAGCCTAACCAAGATGTACATCATATGAACTCTATTATATAATATATATCCTGTTTTATATAATAAAAATTATATAGTACAATTATTACTTTCTTACTTGAAGATGTTATTGCTTTTCCCATGGTTCCAAAGTAATCAACAAGCATTCACTAATTTGTTTAATAAATTTTCTGAGGATGCTTGTAAGAACATTCTTTTTGCAACTAAAGCAAGGTCATGGCTAAGAAATTGTACATCAAATATAATCACTCAAAGAATTTACAGTGAATAATAAAACAATAAATGCATTTAATTCCATATGCCCACTGTTCATTGAATTCCTACTGTACAGTGACCCTGTACAAGAAATACTGAAGTGAAGAAGAGATAGTTCTTAATGTCAAGAGTTTTATTTCCTGGAGCAGTAAAAATACATACAATATACAAAATATAGGGAGACAGGTGATAGACTCCTGCATGCACAATGTTTTCACAACAAAGTAGGGAGTCACCCTAACAGAATGTTGAAGGTAGAATCCAGATGATAAAGATGGTATTTTATTTGAACTTTAAAGTTTGGCAGCGATTATTAGATTTGGTGCAATACAGAAGTATTGTCAAGAAATGGGAAGTGATGTGTGGGTGAGAGAGTGAGATTGCACTAGTTGTGGGACATAATGGGCTGCAAAGGTAGGCTGGCTTAATAATGGGGGGAGGTCTCAGATTCCTAATTTTGTATGTGCATTGGTGTTATAAGTAAGACTTTAAACAGAGGAAAAAAGTATAAGATTGATGCTTTGGAAAGATAATGTAGATAACAATGAGGAAAGATAGAAGGGACTAGAAGGAAATCCGCTAAAAGGAGTGTCAGGATGAATTAGGAGAATAACAATAAGGAGATGCTTGTTTGGAGAGTGAGCACAGACATTTAGAAAAACAGAAATCACATGGAAGGGTTTGGAACTGAGCTTTTGAAAGTTTTAAAACTATTCCCAGTTCTCAACTTTCATATTCTTTTGTGACCCCTTGCTGAATCACTTTGATTTCTTCTTATCTCCTGTAGCATTATATTGCAAGAACCACTGCATCATTTCTTCTTTCATTTTGGGCTGTTGATCCTTGACTTGTGATTATTAACCTAGAAATGAATCTCTCAGAGAAGGCTCAGTTGCTGGTGTTATCTCAGTTTCCTTGCAGTGGTCTGTGTCAAGGGAATTTGTTTGGAAAGTAAAAAGTATATCTTTGTGCTTTTGGCAAATAGAATCAAGACTCTATCTTTCTCTGCTACACTTAACACCCTTTCAACTTCCAGATCATTCTAACACTTTCGGTTTTAGTTTTCTCTGTCTTGAGAATGCATGCATCCATGTTATTGTACCATGACAGCCTGACTAACACTTCAAATACTGAGTCGTGGCAACTTCTAACTACACTGTTGTCTTTTTAATATTAGAGAAATAGAAATAATCTATAACATACGACTTTCATCTCTTTCCTGGAAACACCTGTTTGGTTTACTTTGAAATTCTAAATTAACTTTTTGTAAGCTCTTTTTTTGTCCCTCTTCTAACAAAAGCAAAAGTTAGGGTAAACAATACTTGATAGTTTATTTTGTCATGAATTAATGGTACACCAACTTAAATATGTACTGCGATTTTAATTTTATTACATAATGAGTTAAGTTCCCAGTGTGCTTTTATCTAATATGTGTGTATGTATATGCATAAAATACTAAATGACTTTCTAGAAAGAAAAAAAAGTTGTCAATATCTTCAAAGTGTATTTTCTTTAAATATAAAGTTGCAATTTTTTTACTCTACTGCCATAGTTCATTTTGAAAAAGAAAATTGATAGAAATGCTGATAATAGTCTCCATAAAGGCTAATTTCATAAGTATCAGTGTTAAAGAGAAAATTAGAGTTAAAAATCAATGAAAGCATAAGAAATATTGAAATTAATAGCACTTTTGCAAACTAACATTTTCCTTATGTTCTATGTTTAGTTGATTTGATGTCATCTATACATTTTAGTTGATGTATTTTGTTATTTAACCAGTAATTAACTATTCACCTTAAAATCTTAAAATAATTCCAGATCTTCTATGAAATACAACTGTATGTACAAGGTCCGGTATTCCAGTTTTTATGCAGATTATCATTGCCCTCTGAACTAACTTCAAATTATACCTATACTATTTATTCAAGCAAGTCACCGATCAATTTAAATTAACCATAATTTGTTTCAATAAGAGTGTTCATCCCTGACTTGTAGAAAATACACATAGCAGTTCTTGCTTGGAAAAATGATCATGTAACAATTTAAACAATGTAAGAAATGAACCACTTGGAACATGTCTTACACATGTGCTTCAAACAAATACTGATTTTACACAAGCTTCTTTCATTTGTACTAAGTGTGTTTAAAACACGGATAATGTTTAGCTAAGGAATCCATGATGAAACTTCAAAGTGGCAAGGAGTCGAGGCAGTGTACTTGCTCATTCGTATAGTGTTTACAAGCACATGAGATATGCAATATATACAAACTCACTAGAAAACTACATTTGTTTTTAGGTTCAATGGTAAATGGATGGGGCTCTGCATCTGATGAGGATCGTAACTTTTCTGGTCATAGATCTAGTGTAGGTAGCTCCTCAGATGGTTCCATATTTGCCAGCAGCAGTTTTGCACAAGCACTGGTGGCAGCAGCAGATAAAGCTGGTTTTAGGCTGGATGGAACCAGCCTTACAAGAACAGGTTGGTAGACTCCAAAGTCAACACTCTTTGCATGAGAGAATCTTCTCCTTGGGACACTTACCTTTTTTCTCCTCTTCTTTCTCAGCAAGTCTGACTGCAGGGCTCTCTATAATATGCATGAACATTTGGGATGCTCTGTTGTCTGAACTCTGACCTGATGCAAGTTTTGCAGAGCCAAAAATAGGCTTCAACTTACTACCTTCTATCCTTAATATCCCTTTCTCTTCACGGTTCTACTGATTAATTGGAATATACTTCCTTTCTATATTATGGCAAATCAGCAACTCAGATTGCCATTAAATTTTCAATAACTCACACTTTTCAAAATCTGCACACATTAATAATGAACCTAGTGATTAAAATTATTCAGCTTTTATCTCCATTACTTTCCTTTGCCCCGTCTCTTTCTACAAATGCAGTTTCTGGGAAGCCTTCCTCAGCATGGGGTGAATGGGTGTAAGGCTTTCAGTCTAAGAGTTCAAATGACTGAGGGTCTTATTGTTTGGCTAAGATTTTAATACAATAATTTATTATATGTTTTAAAGGATGCTAATTAAAGATACACCTACTGCATTTGCAAGTTAAATAAAATGATGACTACGTGTATATTGTACTTTAGAGAATTTAATATTGATTTCTGAGAGTAATAAGTAATAATATAAAGGACCAATTATGTCATTTTCACATGCTACTCATTCCACAAAAAGAAATGCAGTCTTAATTCTAAAAAGAGATTAGCAGTTTGTAATCATTTGTTTTTCTGGGAAAAAAAACCAACACTTTGGCATGATTATGCTCTAATACTTGTATATGTACTTCTTAACTTCACATTTAGGATGGTAATATATGAATTAAACTGAGCTCTCTTACAAAACTAATGAAATATCAAATGCATTTTTAAATCTTTGTAGTGTTCAAATATTAAATAAAAGTGAAATGCTCCTGATCTTCATTAAACTCTCAGGTTAGAAAAGTGAGCCTTGGAAATTTTTTTGAATTATATCATCAATATTTATTTTGAGCATGTATTAGATATCTTCAAGCAAAATAAAAAGATTTCTCAAGCATTGCAGAAGTTTATTTTCATATAGCATCCAATCTAAAATATGTTGTAATATAACTGTTATTTGAATTTTCTTGCTTTATAAAGCATAAGTCAAAAACTTTATGTTGCCTGAGTGCTTTTTGTGGCATTAGCTGTAAGCAGAACAGTGAGAAAGTGCAAGGAAACTAATAAATTAGACAGAATAGGTGCATTTCTTGCATGCATGCTAATAGCTAATAAAACATTAAGCAACATCATGTCACATTGACTTAGGAAAATGAAACTACGTATCATAAGTTTGTATGAAATGAAAACATGACAAGAGAATAAATATATGAACATAAACCATCCTTCTCTTACTATAATAAACAGTATTAAAAGACATTTTTGAAAATGTATTAGGTAACCTTTTCCCAGAATAAATTTTACTTCTTTTGTACTAAACCACAAGAAAGGGAAATAGTACAATTCATTCATCCATGAGAATTTGAAGTCTGCTCAGATACAGTAATCACAAAATACCTACTTCACTTTGGATATACAAGGTGATTTTAACCTGGTATCCTCTACACTGATGTTATTGAGTTTCCACTAAGAGATAGAGTTCATTTTGTTTGCATATAAGTGGTAAAGTCAATTTAGCATGTGTACCTGAGCAGACTTTTCACATAAAACTACAAGGCATTTTTTACTGTGCTCAGATTTTGTAAAATTTCAGGGGTGAAAATGAAACAGTGTGCAATTCATTTAAGAAATAACCTTTTGAATTTTGAGAAATAATGTTTCATTAATTTGCATATAACTATAAAATTATCACTAAGATTTTCGAGGTAATATAAAAACTAATCAAGCAGTATGAAGCTTTGGATTGGTGGATTTGTTTTATGTTCAATTGTTTGAAATATTGTTGTGGGTGGGGTGTTCTTAGCTTATAAAAATTGAACACATTATATGTAGCAGGGCATATATTTATTTTTATAGGTGCACCAATATTTGGTATCTTCCAATGGCATCTCTAGGTAGGTTCACAGACTTAGCCTTAGGAAGAGCAGAGAATACAAGACAGACATTATCAGTGCATTACAATGACATTCCCTATACCCCATTCCCTTTGTTTTCTTTCTAGGAAAAGCCTTTACCTTTTCTCAAAGACCTCGACCCACCAGCCCATTTTCTACTGACAGTAACAGGAGCGCAGCCCTGAATCAAAGTCAGAGGCCCAGGCCCACCAAGAAACACAAGGGAGGGCAAATGGACCAATAGCCAGCACTGCCTCACCGAAGGGAAGGAATGACAGATGGTAGGCTGATTTCTGTTCCTCTTCTTTCCTCAATGAAGAGATGCATTCTACTCCGTCATTAACTCAGATTAAAATATCTATGGTAGATTAGGCATTGCCTCATTACATACAAGGCAGAAACCTGGAAAAATGGTCTTGCTTAGGTGAAACACCCTCTCTCTCAAAAATCTGGAATTAGGTCTTTATGATCAATCCCCAAGAAAGAGAAGCTGTACCACTCTTAACTGTTGATTTTTCTACCCTTCTGGCATTTTTCTTTATTGTATTTTAGCAAACATTCCACTTAAAGGTTAGGAAAAAAAAACATAAGCAGCATGTGCACATGTCATAGTATCAGAACATTTATGATATGAAATTATAATCTCTTCCACTCTTGGAAAATAACTTGAAATGGTTTAGTAATTTTTTAGTTTCGTGAATTTCAGAGCTTAAAACATGCTAGCGGTTATGTAGTTGAAGAGTGTCTACTTGGGCTGCTATAACAGATAATCATAACTTTATAAACAGCCGAAAGTTTCTAAACAACAAATATTTATTTCTCATAGTTCTCTGGGCTAATATTAGTGGAAGTACAAAGATCAAGGCACTGACTGATTTGGAATCTTTTGAGGGCTCACACTCTGGTTTACAGATGGTGCATTTTTATTACTTCTCACATGATGGAACAGACCTCTCTGGGGTGTGATTAATAAGGGCACTAATCCCATTCATGAGAACTTTACCTTTATGACCTCATGAAGCCCTCATATTCCAATACCATCACCTGGGGTTAGGACTTCAACAGATTAATTTTAGGGATATACAGTCATTTGGACCATAACAAAGGGCTAGTATATATATATATATATATATATATATATATATATATATATATATATATATATTTTTTTTTTTTTTCTATTGAAATTCAGAGAGTAAATATTTGGAGTTTTTTTTTAGCATGTGGCCTGTGCCACAAGTATTCTGCACTGCCATCATTGCATGGGTAGAGCTATGGTAAATGAAAATATGGGTGCGACTAATATCTAATAAATTGTTATTGATAAAATAGTGGCAGAATTTGGCCTATAGGTCATAGTTTGCCAATGTATGTCAATTAATTGAAGAGCCAGTCTTTGAATATTTGCTTAAATAGTTAGTTTCAGAAAATATTTTTACTGTAAGTTGTCCATGGTCAATAACGAGTATTTCAACAGCTCTCAGAGCATAGTCTATTTCCCACATTTTCCACTTAATTATTATATCTTTTAAAGTCTGAATAAATATTTTCATCCTGAAACTTTATTCTAAGCACATATGAAGTATATTTAAGGATATATAATTATATTTAAAGTGCCTAGTATGCAGTGAGACTCAAAAATTAGTTTCTTCCCTCTTCTCAACCTTATCTTCCATAAGCATACAAACTTTATCTGAGATTGTCCAACTAAACACTAGGATTAACCTAGCCATGCTGAATGTTGGAAACATTTGGGGAGATCTTCAAATAAACCATGGAGACATTCATGATTATTCTGAGGTATAATCCTATTATAGGAAGTTTTGAAGCTCCATGGGTTAAATTAAATGGACATCCAGCTTTGAGAAGCTATGACCTAGTCCTTAGCACTCTTACATCCATCATTCTGAAACAGAATGAAGCTTGTTTGGAAAAAAAATGCATTTTCCTTTGTGGGAAGGGGCACTCTGTTTCAGGCAGCCATCTTTGTGCTTTCTTTTGTCACCCTGTAATTCTAAGAAGGCTTAAAAAAAAGCCAAACATGCTTGTTCTAAAAGCTTTCAGGTTTGTTCATATATCTGCTTATTTTGTTTTCATGGAGAAGTGTTTCTATGGAATATGAAGGTTAAGGGTCCAATTGAGTTTTTTATTCTCTCTAAATAGATACCCTGTGGTGAACAAAACCTTTCTCTTCAGATGCTCTGGAGATTAGTTGAGCACTTAGAACAGTTTGCAGTGTTGATCTTATTCACTCTAAATAGAAAATACTGCTCTCACTGATATGCTACTCACAACTTTGAGAATTAATAATTTTATATATTTTTTCTGCTCAGAATATTGTGGCAACAGAGAAAAATATAGTGTGTTCTTTTTACAAATCTTTGAAGACCATATGTAGTATATGTGGATGGTATACAATTTAAATATACAAAAAGCAGAGTGCTCTTTATTCTTCTATAATCCTTTTTCTGCAAGACTTTTCAATATGTTCACATAAAACTATCTTCCTCCTAGTTTAAATCATGATCAATATATTGCTTATATTTCTAAAAAACATAGGTCCCTAAATTTCAATTTTGAAAAGTGATTATGAATTATGTGTTATTAGTAGATATATTTTAAGTGATATTGCAAAGGAAATTTGGCTCACATATCTTCCCACATGTGCAATCCAGACACATTTAATTGTGAAACAAGGACATTTATTTTGGAGGCTTTAAGAATATTGTTATTTTACAATAAATGCTTATGACATGGCACTTACATGATATGAATCCATGTGTCAGAAATAATTCAAAACTTCTTTACATAAAATCAAACTGTGTTTTTTGGGAAGATTGCTGCCTAGTAGTTTATAGTGTATGGACACTTTACAATAAAACTTTTACATTATAGATTTTACAATAGTGTTTTATGGCTATATTAATTAGGGTAATTATTGCTAGCTGCTTTACCAAACAACCTCTAACCCTCAGTGTCTTGGCACAGTAAAAGATACATTCTTATTGACACACTCATCTATCAAGGTCAGGTGGTTCTCATTTAAGCAGTAATGTAAGGGTGTAGGTCTCTCCAGGATTGAGATGGCATTATTTTCAGAAATCTTTATGGTTTCTGAGTGAGGCAAAGACAGATAATGGGTGATCATTGGGAGTTTCTAACGACAAGAACCTATGTCATGTCTCATATGTCATTATCAAAAACTCTCTCCCATGGTGTCTAGTACTAGAAAGTATCCTCCATGTGTCCCAGAAGAAGAATTGGAATGGATATTTCTGTGTCTGTCCCAAAAGCTATACCAAAACCCAGGCACACCTAAGGAGTCATTGATGAATCCACATCTTCTATCCACTTGCATAATGAGTCAAAAAAATACCTTTGAAGCCAACACACTGAGTAAAAATTGACAGTTCTCTACCCAACAAACTTATTTTCCTTAGACTACATCCTGTGTTCCCTTTCCCCTAGTTTTTAATGCCCTGTTCAGAAAATGGACCCTTTCCAAGCTCTGTCAAATATTAGCTTTACCCCTTAAAATATATATTAAGTATATTCCACATGGTAGGCAATAGGAGCCAGATAGACAAAAATCCTCTGGTTTCATGGAGCTTACATTTGATTGTAGGAAGATAGATAAAGACCAACAGTAATACATGAATATAAAAAAGCAGTTGATAAGAGGGTGATCATTGCCATGAGGAAAAACACAAAAGGGAAAGAAGTTGAGAAATATGGAGGTAGGGAAGAGATATTTTTAAGAATGTTCAACATTAGATGAGGTAATATCTGCAGCTGATGGAATGTCAGACAAAGAGTTCAGGATATACATGCTTCAGATGATCTGGAGTCTCAAGGAAGACATTATTCATCAAATTCAGACAATGAAAAATCACTTTGACAATGAATTACATAAACAAATCCAAGAAGCAAAAGATCAACTCTATAGGGAGATAGAGGATATAAAAAACAAACAAACAGAAATCCTGGAAATGCAGGAAACAATAAACCAAATTAAAAACTCAAATGAGAGTATTACCAGCAGAGTAGAACACTTGGAAGATAGAGCTTCAGACAACAAAGACAAAGTTTTTCAACTTGAAAAGAACATAGACAGCTCAGCGAGAATGTTAAGAAATCATGAGCAGAACATCCAAGAATTATGGGATAACATCAAGAAACCAAACCTAAGAGTTATAGGGATACAAGAGGGTACAGAGGTCCAAACCAAGGGAATGAGCAATCTATTCAATGAAATAATACTAGAAAACTTCCCAGACTTAAAGAATGAAAAAGAAATCCAAAAACTAGAAGCCTACTTGACACCGAATACACAAAATCATAAGAGATCCAACCAAGACACATAATAATGAAGATGCCCAACATACAGAATAAGGAGAGAATCTTAAAAGCCACGAGAGAGAGGAAGCAGATTACATTTAGGTGTAAACCAATCAGGATAACTGCTGATCTTTCAACACAGACTCTGAAAGCTAGAAGATCCTGGAACAACATATTTCAAACGCTGAGAGAAAAAAGGTTCCAACCAAGAATCATGTATCCAGTGAAATTAAGCTTCAGGATTGAAGATGAAATAAAAATCTTCCACGATAAGCAAAAGTTAAAAGAATTTGCAGCTAGAAAATCAGCTCTTCAAAACATCCTTGGCAAAACATTACAGGAAGAGGAAATGAAAAATAACAATGAAAACCAACAACGGGAGGTAGTACAATAAAGGAAATACTAAGCATAGAGGAAAAACAAATCATGTTAAGTATCGTACATAACCAAACATGGATGGAAATACAAACCATATCTCAATAGTAACCCTAAATGTTAATGGCTTAAATGCAACAATCAAAAGACATAGGCTAGTAGAATGGATTTAAAAAAAAAAAGATCCAACAATATGCTGCCTACAGGAGACTCATCTGATAGGAAAAGACATACACAGACTGAAGGTGAAAGGTTGGGAAAAGTCATATCACTCATACGGACCCCGGAAGCAAGCAGGGGTGTCCATACTTGTATCAAATAAAATAGACTTCAATCCAAAGTTCATCAAAAGGGATAAACAAGGACACTACATACTGCTCAAGGGAACCATACACCAACAAGACTTGACGATCATTAATATATATGCCCCAAACAATGGTGCAGCTACGTTCATCAAACAAACTCTTCTCAAGTTCAAGAGTCTAATAGACCACAACACAATAATCATGGGAGATTTTAACACACCTCTCTCACCAATGGACAGATCTTCCAAACAAAAATTGAATAAAGAAATCATAGAGCTCAATAATACAATTAATAACTTAGACTTAATTGATATATACAGAATATACCACCCAACATCAAGCGGATACACTTTCTTCTCAGCAGCACATGGATCCTTCTCAAAAATAGACCATATATTATGTCACAGGGCAAAGCTTAGCAATTACAAAGGAGTTGAGATACTACCATGCATTTTATCTGATCATAATGGAATGAAATTGGAAATCAATAATAAAATGAGAAAGGAAAAACCCTACATCACATGGAGATTAAACAATATGCTCCTGAATGAACAAAGGGTTACAGAAGACATCAAAGAGGAAGTTAAAAAATTCTTAGAGGCACGAAAACTCAGACACAACATATCGAAATCTTTGGGACACTATAAAAGCAGTACTAAGAGGAAAATTCATTTCATGGAGTTCATTCCTTAAAAGAAGGAAAAGCCAACAAATAAATGACCTCATACTACACCTCGAAGCCTTAGAAAAAGAAGAACAAATCAGCAGCAAATACAGTAGAAGGCAAGAAATTATTAAAATTAGAGCTGAAATCAATGAAATTGAAACAAAAGAAACAATCAAAAAAATTGACAAAACTAAAAGTTGGTTCTTTGAAAAAATAAATAAGATTGATAGCCCACTAGCCACGCTAACAAAGAGAAGAAGAGAGAGAACCCAAATTACTAGCTTATGGGATGAAAAAGGCAACATCACAACAGACAATTCAGAAATACAGAAGATAATTAGAAATTATTTTGAAACCCTATACTCTAATAAAATAAAAGATAGTGAAGGCATAGATAAATTTTTTGAGACATATGAACTACCCAGATTGAATCAGGAAGATATAAACAACCTAAACAGATCAATATCAAGGGAGGAAATAGAAGAAGCCATCAAAAGACTACCAACCAAGAAAAGCCCAGGACCGGATGGATATACAGCAGAGTTTTACAAAACCTTTAAAGAGGAACTAATACCAATACTCCATAATCTATTTCAGGAGATAGAAAAAGAGAGAGAACTCCCAAATTCATTCTATGAGGCCAATATCACCCTGATTCCCAAACCAGAGAAGGACACCTCAAAGAAAGAAAACTACAGACCAATATCCCTAATGAATTTAGATGCAAAAATCCTCAATAAAATTCTGGCAAATCATATGCAAAAACATATCAAAAAGATTGTGCACCATGATCAAGTAGGATTCATCCCTGGGATGCAAGGCTGGTTCAATATACGGAAATCAATAAACGTTATTCACCACATCAATAGACTTAAAGATAAGAACCATATGATCATCTCGATGGACGCAGAAAAAACATTCGACAAAGTACAGCATCCCTTTATGTTCAAAACATTAGAAAAACTAGGGATAACAGGAACTTACCTCAAACTTATAAAAGCTATATATGCTAAGCCTCAGGCTAGCATCATTCTAAATGGAAAAAAACTGAAGGCATTCCCTCTAAAATCTGGAACAAGACAGGGATGCCCTCTCTCATCACTTCTATTCAATATAGTTCTCGAAACACTGGCCAGAGCAATTAGACAGACGAAAGAAATTAAATGCATAAAAATTGGAAAAGAAGAACTTAAATTATTACTATTTGCGGATGATATGATCCTATACCTAGAAGACACAAAAGGGTCTACAAAGAAACTACTAGAGCTAATAAATGAATTCAGCAAAGTGGCAGGATATAAAATCAACACGCATAAATCAAAGGCATTCCTGTATATCAGCGACAATTCTTCTGAACTGGAAATGAGGAAATCTACCCCATTCACAATATCCTCAAAAAAAATCAAATACTTAGGAATCAACCTAACAAAAGAGATGAAAGATTTATACAATGAAAACTACAGAACCCTAAAGAGAGAAATAGAAGAAGATCTTAGAAGATGGAAAAATATACCCTGTTCATGGATAGGCAGAACTAACATCATCAAAATGGCAATATTACCAAAAGTTCTCTATAGGTTCAATGCAATGCCAATCAAAATCCCAATGGCATTTCTTGTAGAAATAGATAAAGCAATCATGAAATTCATATAGAAAAATAAAAGACCCAGAATAGCAAAAGCAATTCTAAGCAGGAAGTGTGAATCAGGAGGTGTAGCGATACCAGATTTCAAACTGTACTACAAAGCAATGGTAACAAAAACAGCATGGTACTGGTACCAAAACAGGAGGGTGGACCAATGGTATAGAATAGAGGACACAGAAACCAACCCACAAAATTACAACTATCTTATATTCGATAAAGGGGCTAAAAGCATGCAATGGAGGAAGGATAGCATCTTCAACAAATGGTGCTGGGAAAACTGGAAATCCATATGCAACACAATGAAACTGAATCCCCTCCTCTCGCCATGCACAAAAGTTAACTCAAAATGGATCAAGGACCTTGATATCAAATCAGAGACTATGCGTTTGATAGATGAAAAGGTTGGCTCCGATCTACATATTGTGGGGTCGGGCTCCAAATTCCTTAATAGGACACTCATAGCACAAGAGTTAATAACAAGAATCAACAAATGGGACTTACTTAAACTAAAAAGTTTTTTCTTAGCAAGAGAAACAATAAGAGAGGTAAATAGGGAGCCTACATCATGGGAACAAATTTTTACTCCGCACACTTCAGATAGAGCCCTAATATCCAGAGTATACAAAGAACTCAAAAAATTAAACAATAAGAAAACAAATAACCCAATCAACAAATGGGCCAAAGACCTGAACAGACACTTCTCTGAGGAGGACATACAATCAATCAACAAGTACATGAAAAAATGCTCACCATCTCTAGCAGTCAGAGAAATGCAAATCAAAACCACCCTAAGATACCATCTCAATCCAGTAAGATTGGCAGCCATTATGAAGTTGAACAATAACAAGTGCTGGCGAGGATGTGGGGAAGAGGGTACTCTTGTACATTGCTGGTGGGACTGCAAAATGGTGAGGCCAATATGGAAAGCAATATGGAGATTCCTGGAAAGGCTGGGAATGGAACCACCATTTGACCCAGCTATTGCCCTTCTCGGACTATTTCCTGAAGACCTCAAAAGAGCGTACTACAGGGATACTGCCACATCGATGTTCATAGCAGCACAATTCACAATAGCTAGACTGTGGAACCAACCCTGATGCCCCTCAATAGATGAATGCATTAAAAAATGTGGCATTTATACACAATGGAGTACTACGCAGCACTAAGAAATGACAAAATCATGTAATTTGCAGGGAAATGGATGGCATTAGAGCAGATTATGCTAAGTGAAGCTAGCCAATCTCTAAAAAACAAATGCCAAATGTCTTCTTTGATATAATGAGAGCAACCAAGAACAGAACAGGGAGGAAGAGCAGGAGGAAAAGATTAACATTAAGCAGAGTCATGAAGTGGGAGGGAAAGGGAGAGAAAAGGGAAATTGCATGGAAATGGAAGGAGACCCTCATTGTTATACAAAATTACATATAAGACTTTGTGAGGGGAATGGGAAAAAAATAAGGAGAGAACTGAATTACAGTAGATGGGGTAGAGAGAGAAGATGGGAGGGGAGGGGAGCGGGGATAGTAGAGGATAGGAAAGGTATCAGAATACAACAGTTACTATTATGGTATTATGTAAAAATGTGGATGTGTAACGGATGTGATTCTGCAATCTTTGTAATGTTTTGAATAACCAATAAAAAAAAGATAATATTTATGAGATTAAAAATAAATAAATAAATAAATAAATAAATAAATATTATTTACTTATTCTATGAAAAAAAAAGAATGTTCTTTAGGGAAGGCCTCACATACAAGGTGACATTGGCGAAAAGACTAGAAGAACGAAAGCAAAGATATCCAAGGAAAGGTCCTTCGAAGACATAAGAAAACAGCAATAAAATCTGGGGCTTATTTACCAAAAATGTTAAGGGAGAAAAATGACTAGAGCAAGCATAAAAACAAAATAGAACACGAAGTCAGACAAGCAAAAGTGCACATGTGATGTAGGACCTTGAAGCTGCAGTGTTGCAATCAGCCTTACAGTATGTTGAGTGGGAAGCTACTGGAGAGAGGGGTGGGGGGTGGGGGTGAGCAGAGGAGTGACATGACCTTCTCTGTTTTTCTTTTTAAAAATATCATCTCCACTTTTGGGTTATATTTAATGGGGAAAAGGTGTAAAACAGATCACATACATAGGAAGCTGTAGAAGCAACATAGGGGATTCATACCAAGTCAGAAATAAGTGAAAGCGATGAGAAGTGAGGAATTCTGGAAATGGTGCTCACAGGTCTTGTTAATAAAATTAGTAAAGCAAAGCTTAAAGGTCACTTCATAGCTTTGGTGAACTTGTAGGATGAAATTGCCACAGATGGAGAAGAGGAATATCATGCAAGACACACATTTTATAAAGGAGGAACTAGATTTCAGTTCTGATATGTGCAATTTGAAAAGCTTTCTAAATATCCAAGTGGAATTGTCCCATGTAGATTTGGTTAGAAGAGTCTGCAGTTCTTGGGAGGAAAGATCCAGAATGGAAATACTTCATTTCTTTGTGGTCCCAGTTTCTCAGCTAAAAAATGAAGACAATAACAACACTTATGTCATGGGATTGTGGTCACCTGACAATAGCTAATTCTCAGTAGGCTAGTAAGATACTCTTTAGTGAATTGACTTAGTTGAAATGAATCAACCTCCAATTGAATAATAAATTTAATTTAGATAAAATGTATTTGCTTATATATTTTTATTTTTCGATAGCCATTTGCAATTCCATTTCCCTTTCCCGTTGGTTTATTTCAATGTGCTTGCAATGCCCTTTCTTCTTAGAAGACACAGTCTTCAAGGATATTACTTAATTATGAAGCTATATAATTTCAGGTTAAATTAAATAGTCTTCAGAATTTTAGCTGGCATAAGCAGATACCATTTTGACCATTTTAGAAATTAAGCTGATCTGATGGAGAGTAAAAATCAATGATAAGATCTGTTATTTTGGAAGCAAATTTTATAATTTCTCCTTGCTGTCTCTCTAAGACAAATAACTCAAATGAAATAATTAATTTGCATTTATAATAATGTTTAGTGATGGGAGTCCCAAACTCATTGGATTATCCAACAAAGAGATATCTCAACATTACATTAGCTTTTCATCTTGGAAGAAATGTTTGGAATAAAACCTTATTTTCCCAGACAGAGACTCTGTTCCCCTCAATAATTAGAAATTCATAATATAATGTGAAAGGAATACATAAGAACTAATAACCATCCAACCTGGGTGCTCCAGATTCTCTATGCAGTGGAGAGTAATATCATTTTGCTCCTAAGACAAAGTATAAATCTTAGAATGACCACTTTAACATTTCTTTGAAAAAGCTATTTTTTTGTATATAAGAAATTTATACTTTTCCCTTTAAAATTCAATGATAATATTATTAGAAATAAAAACCTGGTTATAAAAGTGTCATAACAATGGTATATTAAGTACAGTATCTTCTAATTAATGAAATAAATACTATACATAATTTTTGCTTTTTATGAATAAATAACATAATTGCCAATACTCTAAGGATAAACTAAGAAGTATGCAATAGCATACACAAAATCACAATAAATCAAGCTAAATGAATATTTAGAAGGATTTAAAAATTATTTTAAACCTGGGTGTTGTGATGCTCACCTATCATACCAATGACTCAGGAGGCTGAGTCAGGAGGGTCACAAGTTTGAGGCTGGCCCCAATCATTAGCATTTAATGAGACTCTCAACAACTTACGAAACCTACCTCAAAATAACAAATTAAAAAAACTGGGGATGTAGCTCAGTGGCAAAATTCCCCTGAGTTCAATGCCCAGTACTAAAGGAAAAAAAATAAATCATTTGAGCTGGTGTAATATTTAAGGAAGGAAGTATGATTTCACAGTGAAAGATTTTCAAGACACAAAGCTTTAGATATGAAGAGCTAAGAAAAGGAAAATGAAAAATTTGCTGATACTTGAACTTAAAAGTTTTTCATTTCCGATATTTAATTTAAAAAGCGTTTCTAAAAAATTATCTATTCCACTACTTCTCAAATTTCCATGATATATTGCCAACTCTAGTACCATAAAGCATATTCAATCTGTATGCTGAACATTGGTTATTACTTATTAAAATTAATACATTGGAAGATTATAATATATTAGTTGTAACTCATTAGCTAACTCATGAAACGAATAGCCAGAATTGGTTGTCAGGCAGAATGTTAATTGCATTTAATAAATGTTAGCTTAACCCTTTGACTATTGCTAAATGTGCCACATACTTGGGTAAAGGCAATCATATGTTGCATATGATACGGCATATAGTTCTTAATTTCCCAAGGGTGATGTTTCCTATGGAGATTGGCAGGCTGGCTTTTGTTCTTTTATTAGCACAGCTGCTAGAATTTCTAGTGATCTTATTATTTTATTTTTTTGCCATAGTATTTCTACTTTGAAAAGGGAAGGATGAAAATGAATTATGACCCTTATGTTGCCCTTTAACCTTGAATGTTAGCCCCAGTGTGCAATTGAAAACACATTCCATGTTTAACAGTTGGATGAATCCAGTCAATTTGATTTCAATGATGCTGTGGTAGAAGACAGCAGAGAGACCAATAATATGCATTTTACATATCAATAATTGACTTTTATTTTTCTCTGTTTTTTTTTCTTTTGTTTGTTTTTGCATGGGTGATACTTGTATGAGGGCAAGAGTTTTTTTTTCCAACTTGAACTAAAACCTGTATTTTTTTCATTAAATTTTAGTCCATTCTAAACATTATTCAAAATTTTTAGATCTTCCACCACCACCAGATTCCCCACCAGGTCAGGGTTTAAGGCAGCAAATAGGCCCGAGCCAGCATGCTGGTCATGTGGAAAACTCAACAGAGAGAAAAGGAAGCTCTCTAGAGAGACAACTTGCCTCCAGCTTAGAAGACACAAAGAGCTCCTTGGATTGTCCAGTCAAAACCTCCCTAGAGTGGCAACGACAAACCCAGGAATGGATAAGCTCCACAGAACGCCAAGAAGACACACGGAAAGCCCCACACAAACAAGGGGTTGGATCAGGTTTGTTCTGCACAGTCCCAAGCAAGTGTGGGCTGTGACCCTTTTATTTTCTACCAGGTATTCTAGAAATGGCAGTTGTTTAAGGGCATCCAAGAGATATTTGCCTTAAGTCAGTAAGTGAAGTTGGAATTTCTCAAGCAGAGCTCAGAGGCATGTTCCTTGAAACTGATTACAGTGGTGATTGCTCCTCAAATTGACCACTCCATAGGTCTTTGAATCCAAGAGATCTCCAGCCTTCATCTACAGTCTCAGGGGACAATTTTGGCTTTTTTGCCTTTTACCTTTTCTATTGAGTAGCTTTAAGACGACTAAATTTCAGCTTTTGTGTCAGTTTAATCTCTACCTTCAAGGAGATTGTCATTTTGACAGAAGTAACCAGTCACTTGAAAGGAGAGCTCCTGTCAGTCAATTAGGTGAATTAATTGAGATTATAAATTTACAAATAAATGACCAACCAACAGACCTCATGTTGGAAAAGGTTAACTGATTAAATGTAGATGACTGTTCACATGGGGACAAGAAATGCTCTTGTTTATAAATCACACTTCCTGGAAATGTTAAAACATAAATTTCATGGTTTCTGATTGGACATTAATTAGGGGTGGGGCTATTGCATTTTTTGGAATATCTTGCATCAGGATTTACTGAGTATTAATAAACATATACACATGCACATAACTTTTGAAACATATTCCATATTCATTTGGACTCAATCTTTATTAGACAAGTCCTCTCCCCATGCAGTTCTGTAATTACATTTTGTTACAACACTGTGCTCAAGTTTTTGAAAAATTCAATTTGTGCAAGGGCCAGAAGATGACAATTTCAATATCTAGATTTACTGAAATGTTTAGGAATGGTTGACCATTCAAGCTGTGAGAGAAAAATTATGTGACCCCTGTCATTAAAGACTATCTAAGGCAAGAAACAGTAAATTCAGCCAACATTTTTTCATCATCTAATCACTTGTTAATGGCCAATACCTCAAAAGAAAGAAAGAAATAGAGTTAGTTGGGGTGGAGAGGAAGATGTGGAGAGATGAAAAGAAAGAGCTAGAGAAAGACAGGAAGAGAGAGATAAGAAATAAAGAGAGGAGAAAAGGAGAAGGAAAGAAGGATTCAAAATATTAAATAATTATTCATAATACATTTGATCAGTTATTTGTTGGGAGACAATATACAAAATGAATATTATCACATTTGTTAAAATTGGGTGGGTTTCTCTTTTTCTTTTAATGAAATTCCTAGCCTTTCAATTAATATATTTATGTCCCAAGCAACAACAAAAATTTAAGAAACTTACTTAATTTGTTAATACAAAATCCTTGATCTAAATTGATTGAGAAATTATTGCTGTGGTTTAAACTAAAATAAAACCACGTTCCTTCTGTTTTGATGGGAATATTGAAGCCTCATTGAACTCTAGAAATTATTCTAAGATATGCTTTTTTTTGAAACAAAGTAGTTCACTTTAAGCTGCTCTCTTTTATAATGAATTTAAGTTTTGCAAATAATATACAACAGTGTATACTTATCCCAAGATCTCTTTTAATTTAATCCTGCTTCAGATCCTATTGTAGGAAATGTTGCTTGCACATGAAAATTCCTTTCATATCCAGTCTTGATTAAACCTCCTAATTTTAATTTTACTAAAGAATGAAATAGTAAAATGGTCCATTCTGAGCTTAACTTGTAAGAGTTAAATTCGTGTTATTTTCCCAGGCTGCAGTTCAATTTAGCCCTTTATTTTTTTTTCTTTTTCAGAGGAGGCCTTGGTGCCCTATATCAAGCCCAGTTTCCCATCTCCAGGTGGCCACAGCTCATCAGGAACAGCTTCTTCTAAAGGATCCACTGGACCCAGGAAACCAGAAGTGTTGAGGGGAGGCCACCAGTGCAATGTCAGTGACCTTCTTGACATAGGATATATGGGCTCAAATAGTCAAGGACAGTTTACAGGTGAATTATGTAAGTGTTTTAGGTCACTGAAAAGGCTACCATAGCCAAGCACAGTGTGGCACAGCTGTAATCCCTATGACATAGAAGGCTGAGGTAGGAGAATTCCAAGTTTGAGGCCAGCCTCAATTTAGTAAAACCATCAGCTACTCAACAGGACCCTGTCTCAAAATGAAAAATAAAAGCACTGGGGATGTAGTTCAATGGTAGCTCATCCCTGAGTTCAATCCCCAGAACCAAAATAATAAAAATAATGGTTTATTGTGATTCAGAAAGAATATTAGATTAATAATATTGTCATATTAAACAAATTTAAGAATGATAGAAAACTTTCCCTGCTACAGGGAAAAATATCAATGATTTTTAAACAAGTTTGGTCATAATGTAGATGATTGCTATTTATAGCATGTCGATGACATAAATATTTCATTTATATTTCAAGCTGATTTATGCTACGTAAGAATTACTTTAAACATGGTGGTGCTAACCTGTAATTCTAGCTACCAGAGGCTGAGACAGGAGGATCACAAGCTTGAGGACAACCTGGGCAACTTAGTAAGATCCTGTTTCAAAATAAAATATAACAAAGGCTGGGGATGTAGCTCAGGATAGAGCACCCTTGGTTCAAACCCCATTACCAAAATAAACAACCATAAAACAACAGAAAATTGTTTAAACGTGGGCAATGAGTCTCAACACTTACAAGTTAAATTAAATGTAGTTCACTGGATACTTTTCTTGCTCTTTTAAACTCAGCACAATAAAAAAGAGAGAAATTCTGGCCCTTTGGTATTTTAAAGAGTCTTCTTACTAGTTCTTCCTATTCTTCATTTATTTGCTCTTCATTCATTTTTTTTTAAATTTATGGAGTCAGTCTTAAAAAAATTTTGATCTTTGATTTGAGTTAGTTCAAAATATTTTCATTATAATGATATAGCTATTGATTAAGTTTATCTTTTTGAATGAAGAACTGGCATTGGTTTTCATATTTTCTAAATATAAAAATATGAGGTAATGGTGAAAAAAAGGGATGTCACAGTTCGTCCAATTAAAAATATTGAATTTGTGTTAATTCCATTAGGAAATTTACCAACTCCCTATTCCCTATTAGAATGATGCCTGCTTAACATTGTCAACTGCTTCTTTGAATTCAGCTTAACCAAGGCTGTTAAGAGAACAGCCATGGCTTCTAATGTTCTCAACCACTTGCCTGATTATAGCTCATGAGAAGACAAAGCTACTTTTCTGATCTCTTGAATTCCTCATGGAAAAATAGTTTATAATTACCATTATGCTCACATCACAGGCTGGAGGAGTTCATGAGCTAATGAAAAGGGAAAATAGTTTCAAACTTATTGTTTATGGATCTGAGTTATCATTATTGGCTATTATCAATCTGATCAGTATTAAGATTTATTTATAATTTTTCATTTGGCCCATGGGTACTTGAAATTTTCTTTAAATTTTATATTGAAATAATCATAGGTGTGCAGGGAGTGAAAATAAAATAGCTCTAGTTGAATTTTAAATCTCCAGATACTACAGTGTTTCTATTTTCCTTGTTTCTCTGGTTCAACGAAAATGAATTGCACAAACACACCAAGATCTTTCTGATGACTTCATCTTCATTTACTATCCGGTTGCTCTGATTTTGAATATGCAGGTCAGGATAGAAGAATGCATCATTTAACTCTTGAGCTTTATTCCTGACTTTTGTTTCCATCTCTTTTTAGAGTAACTGCGAGGAGACATACAAAGCTGCTCTGAAGGATCATCAGGTCCCAACTCATGGACGTGATGACACTAAACAGTGCAATGAACAATTTCTTTTATTTATGTACTATTAAAAGAACTGTAAATGCAATGTAAAGACACACAGCCACACATATCCCACAGATATTTTACTTGTGTTCTTCTCTTAAGTACACCACCCACCTTAACTCTTTCTTGTCAGGAGTATATAAAAAAAAAAGAAAGAAAACAAAACTCGCCCTCCAGGAAGAAAAGGATTTTCCTCTGTATATAATTTCTTTTGTGCATTGCTATGCAAGCTCACTCTTTTTAGCTCTGTTCCTATTATTGTCTGTTCTTATTGGTCTGTTGTACTATATGTGAATTAATAGGCTGTGGTGCCATATATTAACTTTTAATTGTGTAACTTTTATGTTTAAATTTTGCACTGCAATTTTATTTGGTGATAAGCACAAATCTCTACTCCTCATGACATGAAGAAAAGATTGAATGTGAAAGGGGTTTTTGTACTGTAAGCTAGGTTGGATAATGCTGGTGTAACCCATCCTGTTAGATGGTTTTCAGCTGGGGTGTAGAAATAGGAAAATGCAAAGGAACAATGGTGTTGGCAAAGTCTGAACATCAGGAAAAGAGTCTGTTTTTAAGAGAAGAAAGATGGATTTTGCTATTGACAAAAGCAAGGGGTCAAAAGAAGGAATTTTAAGTCTTTAGGCTGAATATGCATTAAAATATGCAGATAGCAAAGATGTACTAAACTTGCTTTAAAAAAAGATAATTAAAGTTTTATTTAGAATCAACTTTACTTGTCATTGTAATTGACCCATCTGAGAATGGCGACAAGCAAAAGGAAATTAAGGTGTTTCACAAGAGCTGTATTTATATTATAGCTTTTTAAAACAGCATTTTCTGAATTACCATAATTAATCTCTCCAACTCATTAAGTCAGAATATAACATGAAATTCCCCAAGGAAACAAACAAAATGAACTCGCAACTATCTAGCAAGTAAAGAAGCAATTTATTATTAGGACATACTCAGGCTGCTTCCAAACATGAAATCTATTGCAATATCTTGTTTTTTCTTTCTAATACATGTACAGTACACACTAGAGGATAAAACTGAATCACTTAAATTCATGATTGAAAAAATGCAGTCTATATACAACTTTGTGTATCATTTAACTAAGATGTAAAGTTGATTTCACCAAAGGTAGAGCCAAATTGCAAGTGCTTAAAAAGCAGTGCTCAGAGTATGTTCAGTTCACCATCCATAAGTTTATTGGAATAAATATTTGATGGTACATTCTCAGAAATTGGCTACCAACCTAAATCTGTTTGACCCATTTTGAATGAGTAAATTGAAAAGAAAAATTAAAAAGGAGAAAAAAATGCATGTTTATACACTTTTTAAATAAAACTAAACCTTGTAAGTGGACATTAATAACAGTGTCCTGCCTCATTTGTTTTCATGACTTTGAGAACAAGAAGTTGCTGTACATCAGTTATTTATGCTCAAAATAAATGTGACTTTGAAATATATGTTAGCTACTGTACACGTATAGTCAATCAGTCAAGTAGAAGATAACCTTCCTGAAATTCCCACTTGTGACATTTTCCCATGTGCTACCTACACAATCTTAAATTCCAGCTCTGACTATATTTTCTTATGTTTTTCCTACAATATATTCAGTACTTCAAAACTATTCGATGTAACAATCAGGATCAGTTCTCAAGTAGGAGACCCTTTAATAGGTCTCATACTCTGCATTATTGGCTCAGACACCGGTTCATGTCCTGTTGTCATAGCAAAGGGATGACATAGCTCAATGGCTCCATCTTTTGGATTCCCTGAGAATGCATCAGCACAGGCAAGCCTAGAATGTGATGTTCTTTATGTGCCCCAACATCTTCTTGGTGTCGTGTGTAGTTCATTTCTTCACTGAAGAGAAAAGAAATTCTGAGACACACTTATTAAACACTTTATCAACTTTCTACCATCAGTGCCTGGATTTTCATGCAGTTTGATTTCTCTGGGATAAAGAGAATGGGAGAGGAGAAAAAGCTTTTGCAAAAAAATGAATACATAATAATTCACAACTCTAAGATGGGAGGAATTTATTTTTATTTGTGAAGTTTCTTAATTCACCTCCTTTATTTCAAAACAAATATCTAAGAAGTTATATTCATTTGTGTTTCATCTTTTTGCTCCTCAATCACTGAATTTAGTCTAAAATTTTATCACATAGATTATACAGATTCTTGACCCCTAGTAACTGGCATTTGTAGGCAATTAATAAACCAAGACTTTAAAAAATATGTCTTTATGTAGATGACATATAGAATAATTGGAACATAGCATCATACCTTCCTGATTGTCTTGAGTACACAAAAAATTAACAGTTAGGTAATGCAATACAAACCCTGTGGTTACTTGGAATGTTCTTTTAGAATAATCCATGTTGCCCATTAAACCTAGTTTTAAATAAATTGGTCCAAAAAATCTTCCACCCAATATGGTCATCCTTTTATAGAGAGCAAAATAACATGCTATGGCTATATAAATTCAGGAACACTCTTAAAAATCAGAAATCTTCATCAACATGATACACGTATAAAGCTACCAGTCAGTACAAGCCAGAACGTCAACAGAATAACACAAATCTAAGAGAACCTTCATAGATTTTCATTGTGTAGCTGATTGAATGAATGTGATTAGAAATTCACTGAGCTCACTCTGCTAACCAGAGCCTTCATAAGCCATCAGAAGGAAACGTGGGTGGGAGAGAATGTAACTTACATTGCACTTACAGGCAACATTGCTGTGAAGTCAAGACAGACACAAGTACTGCTACATTTATAATGGGTAAAGTCTCTTTAGAGAAAATAACCATGTCAGTGCCCAAACGCAGGTATGCCAGTGTATGCCAGGGATCAACCCACCCTCCTCTAAATCTTTTCCATGCCATTTTTTTTTAAAGTTAGGATAGTACAGGGGCATGAAAATAATTGATCCCTTCAGAGGATTTGCATCCAATTCAAGAGAGAATATAAGAAAACAAGGACCAACATGTTAAGTTATCTTACAACCAAAGGGAAGTAAACCATTGCAAGTTTACTTGCTTTGAATAGCAGATTTAATGGTGTTCTATGTCATAGTTTAATGCTCTGGATATTTAAATATATTTTCAATTGAATTTGAGTTGAAAGTTTGTATGTGCTTTGGTGGAACACTTCCTAATTTCTACTCAATAAAAATATGTAACTGTCCATTGACAATAAAACAATAATGATGCCAATGAGCTCCAAACGGGGGATTATCTCCACTGGAAAGCAATTGTGTGTCAGTATTAAAGATATGCAGAACCATAATATTCACTAATGTTAGTTTTTTCCTCTGCTTCTGTATATTGTGTTTATAGAGTTACATGACAAGAATTGGTGTAAAGCTACATGTCTTTCCACATTATCTTAGAGGTGAAGTAACTTTTATTTTCCTTCTTTATAATGTGTACTTCAAATGAAGCACCATGCATTTCTTTAAATGACATGCAATTTACTAATTCTTTTTAATTCCATGATTTTAAAATCATTTATTGTGACTTTAAAAGTGTTGCAAGACAAGGGATTCTGTGGCCGTGGGTAAACTTTTTATACTTTGTTTTATAGATGCATTTTTTTAAAACTGTAGTTTGTTTAAGTCACCAAACAGCATCCAAAATCTTAATGTGTTGCATTTGATGTTAGATTGGCAAACAAATTGGCATAAAATTGGTTAATAGTATTGTCAAAAAAATGTGTATTGTGTACTCACTGGGAAAAAATGAAATATATTCACATTTCAAATTTGTAAAAAAGCCATTTAATGTAAAACAAACTTGCTTGTCGACAAACCAAAAAACAGACTATTTTGTTACTTTTAGGTCTTCACATTAATATTTTGTAGCAAAATGAATAATCTTGTCTTCTAATTCAGGTACGGGTTGAAAAGTGACAGCTAGGAATTGGCATTGACCTATAAAAGTCATTAAAATACAACGATTGAGACCATGACCTCTAGTTGGAATTTCACAGCTCATTCTATCAGCACTGTTTTCCAGATCTGAAGCCTCCACCACACCATAATGACCTTTAGATAGTTAAAATTACCACAAACATTTCTCAACAGAATTACTTTAATGAATTATTTTAAGTGTAAGTAAATATGAGAATTACAAGCAAGTACATAGTTCTTAATTGATTTAGAATAGTTAATTATCATTGTTTGAGATGTTGGATATTGAACAATTACCTCTGGGACAGACGGGTACAAAAGAATAATATTCTATCTTATTGTACTTCATAAATACTTCATCATTCTTCATGGTAAACTATAACTGTAGGATATAATTTTCCAAAAGTAGTTTCTGAGTTTTTAAAAATAATTATCTCAGTTACTGTAAAAAGCAAATGGTAAAAGAGAAAAGATACTTTCATTCATTTAAAAATAGCTTTAAAAACACATGGTAAATGGACAATACATTTTGGAGATCTATTTAACTTAGATGCATCATAAAATGCTCTTAGAGTAATTACAAATAATGTTGCCTTAATATAATATAGTGGTGATACATACTATGTGGGGGTTAAAGATGAAACCTACCTGTTATCAATATGATGAAAAACAGACCAATTACAAAGCAAACATTGCTTTATTGAATTTTGTTGTATTGTAGAAACACCTACACATGGAAAAAATACAAAATTATCACAAAGGTTATTTTAAAAAACGCACTATTTTATCTTGATTACTGTAGATATTAGCTAAGGAAAAAAAATATATTTTAATATTGCAGAAAAGCATTTATATAAAAATATTATTTAGAATCTTTAATTTGTGAAAATGAATTCTCTCTCTCCCATGGAAGACAGCAGAGGTCAAGCTAAACCTCACTCTATAACGGAAATGCGAAATGAAACTGCAATGAAAGAAAACCAAGTTTAACGAGTATAAAGGGAAAGGTATATAAAAAGGGTAGCTGGTGATCCCAACTCTTTTTTATCTGTATGAATTCACTGCAGTCTCATGGACAGAGAGTAGGAATTTGATATCTGGAAGTGTCGCAAGCCTGCCCAGAGTCACAGAAACAGGGGCAAACATATACTATGGCTATGTTTTTAATTAATGAAGAATTAGAAATATGGCATGTCTTTGCATTTTCTAGTCAACACCTTCCTTTTGCAGTAGTCAAACTACAAGGAAGGGTATATATATATATACACACACACACATGTATGTATGTATATGTGTATATATATATATATATATATATATATATATATATATATATACCTATATTTTATATATATATATTTACATATAAACTTACATCCAAGATATCTGACTAGATATAACCAAGATATGTGAATATAGGAATATTCCTATATTCCTAAACATATATATATGTTTAATATTATATGCATGTCTTTAGGTATATATATGTGTGTGTATCTCAGATATCTTAACCAAAGAAAGCTACATTTTCACATCAGATACTGTGACCTTATACTAAAATCAATATCCTTTGCTGGTCACTATAACTGCCCTTAGACCATAGTACCATAGTACTCTTTCCAAAAAAAAAAAAAAAAACAAACAAACAAAAAAAAACAATAATGATAATACCTGGACAGATACAGGCTTTATAGCACACATTTTTAAACAAATTTCAGACAATCTTTTTCTAGACCCATTTTTCAATAATTTGTTTCTGTCAAATATAGTTCTTGTTTTTATTCTTTTTACAAGCAAGCACTGAGACACAGTGCTTAGAATTAAATATTCAGAGTGCTTTAAAAGGAAATAATTCTTGTCTTGAGAAATAGATTAATATCTTTTATTAAATCTTGCCCTGATTTTTAAGAAAGTATTGTTTTGAATAATGTTTTTATGTTAATAGGAAAGACCCAAAAACCAAAGTTTTCAAATACATTTCATACAACAAATTCTGTGTTAGCATCATTTGTATCTCAAACTCCCATCAAATTACCCTTGTTCTATTCTTTCTCAAAAATAGTATGTGGGATATTAAAAGTTATTTTAAAAACTAAGAAGAGGCTAAAGAACTGGAAGCTCGAGGTTTGAATATATGAACAGTTTTTATCACTGCCTGACTTATTTATACATCTGTCCAAATCTTATGTGACATAAAACCCTTTGTTCTGGGACACCTCATCGGATTAATACTCTTCCAGGATCTGTAGTACCTATTCTACCATTAGACTCTTTAGTGACCCCAAAGGTATTTTATGCCATACCTTGCTGCATATTTTTTTAACCAATTTAACTCATGGGAAAGAATCATGCAAATCCCAGGAACTCTGTGGAGGTGATGAGAAAAGTGAGTTATTAAATCATTGAATTATGTTTCAAGAACTTAATTAAGATCAGTACTCTGCACTTTCTCAACAGGTATGAGTGCATCATGTTCCTCAGCATTTCCACAATTCTGTGCTCTGAACACTTGAAATCATTAGGCTAAAACTAAAGCGTAAAAATAGACTCATTATCTTTCCCCACCCCCAGTTTATATCTCCTACCTCCCACAAAAGAATAATTATTTATTTTTTAAGACTATTGCTTGATTATCACTAGGCTCTACATAAAGTGGAGTTTTGCTAAAATTAATAATGGATCACATGAAATTTAAGGGAAAAAGACTTATCTCAGTAAGATAATAATAGAACTAAGTCCCAGTAGAATTTTAAATATAGCTCACTAGAAACTACAAAAATCAGAATACTCAGAAATTGCTAAATATAGATGCTCAGAAGTGAATATGAAGGGTTACCATTAAACGAACTTTCATTGGCAGTGAGTACAAAGATGCTAATATTATCATAGAAATAAAAGTGGAATAGAGAATATAAAGATTTAAATTTGCTTGATTAATTTTGAATGATGGTAGATTGGTGCAATCAACAAATTTAAATATCCTAACAGGGTGATTTAAAAACAATTACCAATGGGTAATGATTCTACTAAAAGATGAAATAGGCAAATGGAAGCAGCCTGGGTGGTGGGGGGAAGACACATAAGGCTAATATTCAACTTAAGAAAAAGGAGTAATATTTTCAGTAATATGCAACCCTTTCTTATGCAAGTAACCATTTACCAAGAATTAAATTAACCAGTAATAGAGATGTTATTTTTTAAATATTTAAAAATATGATGTTATTTTTTAAATGTATAAGAGAAATCCTTATACATGCATGGCAACAAAGTATTAAAAAAAGTGTGTTCAATATCAGCTAACTCCTACTAAAACTATTTTAATATTATATTACAAGTTAAAAATTGGGCTGGGAATATAACTAGGGCTTGCCTAGTGTGCATGAAGCCCTGGGTTCAATTCCAACACTGGAAAAAAAACATTAAAGTCTATGATGAAGATAAGAACTGCTTTTCTCAACGAAGCTCAAGTAGAAAGATAGTTTGGATTTCCTTTGATAAATTCCCAAGTAAAAGATTATAATGCTTACAATGTAATAGGTAGTCAATAAAAGTATTAGAACACATACCCATAATATAAAAATAATTTTCAATCATTAGAATCTAAAATAGATGAATATACTAATGGGTAAGGAAAAAGGGCACCTTACAAAAACTTTGAGTATCCAGAAAGGCATCTCAGATTAAATAAAGCTTCAAATAATCTCAATTTCTATTTGATAAAGGATACATTTCTATATATCCATACATACACTCAGGTACACAAATATTTTCATACTGCATATCATTTATTTCATACACATATATGTTTCAACTTATGAAGGAAGGGGTATTTTGTTTGACCAAATGCTGTTTTGGAGTGAATGAACATGTGCCATACTGTACATGGCATAGTGTAGTGGGGAGAAGATTGATATATATTGAGATCTCATTATAACTTAGTTGAGGTGATAAAAGGCATAGAATGAATATTCTACTGGAAGCAGAAAATTAAACAAGTGATATAATTTGACAAATGTCAGAGAAATAAATCTGGAGCATCAACAGTCGGAGAAAGTATGGGATGGCAGCCAGTGGGCAGTGAGGGTTTTGGTAATCAGAAACCAGTGGAAGCAGAATGCAGGCTGGCCTTGAAAAGAAAGAACTGAAGAGCACTCAGAAAGAAGGGAAGAAGCAAACACAGCTCAGTCCTAACCTATAGGAAACTTGGTCTGATGAGGAAATTGGTTATCTGAGCCAACATTTGACTTTGGTGAAATCAAACATATGATAAATACACAATATGATACTTCAATGGAGTAAGGAAAATGGGCACCTAACTCAGACTCTAGGAGGCAAGCCAGATTCCAGGCTGAACAGTGCTGGACGAGTCTCCATTTCTTCCAGACAGAAGACTTAATGAGCACTTCATTTTCCCTGTGCAAACGCACTGATCCATAATATAGCACAGCATAGTATACATAGAATAAATATAGAATAGCAAATGGCAAAGGAAATTAAGTACTCAATGGTACAGAATGTTTAAAAAACAACAGTGGAATATAGTGTGGCAATGTAGTGGATTAAAGGGCACATGGAATAAAATTCCCCCAAATTCAACTAATGTCTGAATTATTAGTGAAACCTAAAGTAAGACAGATGAAAGATTAGTATGCCTGCTCCATATGCTTCGTTTTCCACATGGAGAAAAATGGTTTTGCTCCTCTAGGGGGATTTATGCTTTTGCAAGTGAGAAGGGTCAATTATCCTTTCAAATTCTATGTATTCCAGCTTTCTAGGTATGCAGGAAGGGTCAAGATTAAGAATGCTAGGTAATCCTAAGTCTGCAAACTAAATAAATATTATAATTAAAATGGAGTATAAAGTATTTCCATTTAGAAAGTGTATGACTTCATGTAAACAACATCACATACCAGATGAAAGCAGAATGGGACCAATTATAATGAGCACAGTCCACAATGGGTCAAAGTGACTTTCTACACACATTCACTTGAATATAACAAAGCCAAACCAGACCCCAGGGCACCAACAGAAACTTCATTAGGGAAAATGAAGAACAACACACAATGATGATGAATTTTGCAACAATAATCTGCCTGAGGACCAACTACAAAGGAGCACAAACAAATAATGCTATATCCTGCAAAGAACAGATGAATGAAAATAAAGATAATGACATACAATAACTTAGTAGGGAAAAACATTGAAAGCAAAACATAGTCGTCCCACATATCCTCCCTCCCATTCAACCTTCCCCAGGACCCTAATGAGTTGTTGATTATATCTTATTAAAGACAAACAACAGAAAAGCTTAGAAACATAAAAAATAATTAGAGCATAAAAGTAAGTATGGATAATTAGGAAATGGCAAAACATAATTAATCCTCCATTCTCTGCAAATATCTTTTCTGAAATGATTCCATAGTTATAAAGTGCATAAGGATTTTCATTTCATAAAGCCCCTTACAAATACAAACTGCACACAAAGCTATTTTCTCACAACATACACTTGCTATGCTACTTCGGGGCAGTAGTCAAAATACATTCGAACACGGGTTTGCTAGATTAGCTCTCTAGGCATAAGGCATAATGGCTCAGACTTTAACTGATATCTTTCTGTAGGTATATCTTGTCATCAGAGGTTTCAACTTATCTATGTTTACATTTAATGCTACTAGAAATGATAGCTTTCTCTTTCCAAGTTATATCTATTTATTTTCCCAACCATTTGAGGTTTGAGGAAGTATTTCCAAATAAAGATTTTGGATTATTAAAAAAAATGCAGTACTAAAACACCATGTTTGATATTTCTTTTGCATTTGCCAGCTTCTGATACAACACTGAACTGAGAGGCCTCCTAAATATTCAATTGACTTTAATATATTGACACCCGCTGAATTATTTTACTAAGTTCAGTTGAACATCATTGTGACTTTACTTGAAAAAGCAGCCATTTCACATTTCACTAAATATTCTATCTATGAGCTAAAAGTCTAAACATAATGCAGAATGGCCTTAGTTAGTTGTGGAAATAGAATAGCATCAAAACGGTTAGAAGCTATGAAGCACTGAAATTTTGTCTTCAATACACTTAAGAAGAACAAAGCTTTATAAAGCACCATTTCACTACTTATGTTCAATTAATTATAACATTTCTCTGGAGAGACAAAAATACATATTCCACTAAAATTTTAAGCAAGTGCAAGTTCACCAAGTGAGGCTTCAGATAAATGCTGGGTAAGAAAATAGCACTACCATCAACCACAGCTTTGTAAGTCAGAAGACTATTTTTTAAACAGATCCTTTTTAATATAAATCTTTTATATATGCTTAGAGGTGAAGTCCCAGTAAATATTACCTTATCAAAGGCAATTTTTTGGTGGGGTTAAAGTGTGGGCATTAGACCAATATTTCTTACCTGTAGGTTCAATCTACTTAAGCAACATGTATACCCAGAGAGCAGATAGTCAATATTTTCTTATAAGAAGATCCTTGGATCATCTTTAGCATTTAGAAAAGGCCTGAGTTCTGTGTGTAATAGAAGAAATTGCCTTTAAGCTTAAAATATTTCCTGCAGGTGTTCCCACAAAAGATCTTCCCTCTAAAGAAACTTGGCTGAGGCTATGAAATATGTACTTCCAGCTGTGGGACCCACTAGAAGTCACCCAAAATACTCTGAAAATAGCAACTTGTCAGTTAAATGAATGAATCTTAAGATTTTCCACTCAGGGTGTTGATGAATGTGCAATGTACACACTGGTTTTGCTTAGGCAGTGACTGCTCAGCAAAAACCAGGATTATACCCACAGAAACACTGCCTGCTGGGACTAAAGAAAACAGAAAATAGGACCCAGTGAAGGAAGCCTGCCAACATGTGTTACTGTTTGAGAAAAGTGAGGAATGACTCCCGAGGAATTCAGAGAACCTCTGACTGCTGCTTCCCTCACAAGCCTGGAACAAGGTGGCTCCCTCCTCCATTTTAGCAGAACAAGTGGTTACCACAAAGAACACATGGAACATGCCCTCCCGAGAGAGCCATGTTGGTTGGTCTCTGGGGCAGACCTGAAGGACCTGAAGGACCCATGTTTTCCAAGAGGCACTTATTTTCTTTCTTCTGTCTTTGATACACATGGTTGTCCTAAATGTCTTGCCATTGGCCTCGGTGACATCAGATACTCCGAGACTGTTCCAGAGAGTTTTGCTTCAGCTGATGCAACTTTTGATGAGTGTTCATCTCAGATAACTCCACCCCACAGCTTCTCTAGATGATGTCCCCCTCTGTGGCCACTGTAGCTGTCCCCTCTGTGGTCTCTCAGAAGCTCCTCTCGAGAGGAAGCAGGACGTCCGCAGTATAGGCAGGACATGGTGCACATGTGTGAGCCTTCCATCTTCCGTTTTTGTTTGTTTGTTTGTTTGTTTTTTCCTACATGAGCAGTCTTCTCCTCACCCTTTTTGGAACAGTGGAATAGTCTGAGTACTGTTTTCCTTATGCTGCAACAAAAGTTCTAATGAAATGGGTTTTATTTTGTGTATTCATGATTTCTCTCTTGAGTAGAACCAGCAGACCTGGTGACTCTAAAAGCTAGTAATACTGAGACTGCTGGTACTAAAAGCAGCCACAAACCAGGGCTGGCAACGCTGAGGGGTCTAGCAGCCAGAGAGGAAGAGAGTGCAATGGAGAGTTCCAGAGACCAGTTGGTAGCTGCTGGCTCCAGCTTCTAGTGTAACAGGGGTCCAATTCACTTTTTTTTCCTTTTTTTGCATTGCAATTTTTTTTGTTTTTTTTATTGGTTGTTCAAAACGTTACAAAGCTCTTGACATATCATCTTTCATACATTTGAAAAAAAACAAGGGAGATAATTGAACCATTTCACTTTTTGAACATAGCCGTCACTGCTCTGAGGCCTAGTCTAAAAGGGATGTGTTTATCTTTTCCTCCTCTCCCTCTTCCCTCCCTAACCTGGGGGCCGGGAAGAAGAACCACAGCCTCTGGGACTAGAGTCCTCTGTGCTTCTCTCTAGCTAGCAAAGCAATAAAACTTGTTTTTCCTTTCTCTCCAAATCACGTCCTTGTTATCAGATTGGCATCTGCGACAAAGATGGAGCTTTTGGTAACAAACGAATTATGTTGAAGCCTTCATGTCTGATGGAATGTTTCTGGTAGAGTTTAGACTTTGTTTGGGACCTATCTTGTGTCTTTCTTCCTTCTGCTTTCTGCCTGCTGGAATGGGAATATCCTACGCTTATCTAACCATTGTATTTTGGAAGCACATAATTCATCTGACTTCACAATTTCACAGTTGTAGAGGAATCTGGTCTTAGGATGAGTCTCACATTTAAATGACGTTTAGCCAAGAGTGGACTTTAGAAGTTGAGTTGATGCTGGTATGAGTTAGGACTTCAGGACTGTTTGGATTTTAATAAATATACTTTGCATGCAAGAAGGACATGCATTTTAAGCTATAGACTGGAATATGTCTCCCCCAAATTCAGATATTGAACCTCTAAATCCCAATGGGATGGTATTTGGAGATGGAGCCTTTTGGAAATAATTAAGGTTAATTGAGATCATATGGGTCTGATGAGGAAGAGAAGGGCTAGGGATGAAGCTCAGTAGTAGAGTGTTGGCCTGGCATGCATGAGACCATGGTTTTGTTCCCTAGCATCACAAAGAGAGAGGCAGAGATATCTTTTTCTCTTCATATCCATGTAAAGATCAATTGCCATATGAGGAAATGGCAAGGCAGGGCAATTTACAAGCCAAACAAACAAAAAAAAAAAACTTTATCAGAAAATGACCCTGACTGCCCATGAAAATTTCTGTTGTTTAAGCCACCCAATGAATGTAATTTTGTTATGACAGCCTGAGTTAATACAGGTCTCATTTTAAAATTTAGAATAATGAGAACAGCAAAAATATTTTGTCTCTCCTACCTTCGTACGTCCTATGCAGATTTTTGTGTTTTTTTTCAACTGAATCTGTCACCAGTTGAGTTGAGACGACTCAGTTAGTGGGGTAGGAGGATGCTTTGTTAAAATAATGCACTACATCGGCACTGCTGCTCTCTCCCACTCTTTAAGCCAGATGGCTAATGGTGCTACTGCAGGACTCTCAGTGAAGATGATTGTCATCATGCGAATCATTTGACAAGGGCTTTTCTTCCTCACCACCAGCTGGAGGCCAACTCAAATATTGATTGCTGTCATTTTGCTTCTGTGAGCTCCCTTTGCTCAACCTTCAGTTTTGCTAAGATATGTTTATAGGGAAGCCATATGTGTGTGTGGGGGAGGGGTGAGTGTGCACACATCAAGGTGAGATACTTTTGCACGTGTGCTAATCTTACCAATTTTTGTTTTCCTTTTCACCATGCCACTAGTAAGTCACTTACTCATTTTGAACCTAACAGTTCTCTAACAGAAGCAAGGCTGGACTCCACTGTGATTCCTAGGATTATCCAGTGGCTTCCAGAAAGCCATATGGCCTCCTAGGACTATGGGGTAGAGCACATGTCATATGTTGGAAATGATAAACCCTTTTCTCAAACAATAAGAACTAGATTCATCTGCAAGCAAGAGAGATGTTTTCTTTTGTGAAAAACATGTCCACTCTTACTGCTCCAAGTGTCATTAAAGACTCATTCAAGAGTAAGGAGTGTGGGCTTGGAAGTCAAAGAAGCTTCTAGTTCTGCCTCCCCCAATGACTGGTTGAACAGGTGGAATATTGTCACTTAGCCTCTTTCAGCCTCATAAAATCATCAAGTAAATATTGGTCAAAGGCCCACTGAATGTCAGAGGCTGCACATGGAGATAGGAAGGAAATAAAGAAGAACAAAAAATAAACATATGTAGGGTGGGGGGAACTAAACTAAAATCTCCAAATCTCAGAGGAACTTACAACCTTGTAAAAGGAGCAGATATAAAATAAATATGTCGGGGTGTTCTGGGGACACCAACCTGGGAATGACAGTCTGCCTTTATGTAACATGTGTGATCAGTGACCAGTACTTCAGATGTCCATGTTCTGATGAACTCTTCAGTAATAGTAATGGAGAGGATGAGAGCTTTGTGCTCATTTAAAGGGAAAAGCAGGAGATGGAAGAGAAATACTGTGGATTAGCTAGCCTATGATGGCATTTGGCACATGACCATGGGACCAGATTTGTGCTGTACCTGAAGGCACTCTAGAATGGATGATATTGCTTACACTTGAGAGCATAATGCAGTTTTGTTACTTTGGTGTTTTTGCAGCTTTGGACTGCCCTAGATTTCTGTTCCCAGAGCAAGACCTCATTCTCCAAGGAAGAGGGAGCTTTAGCAGCAGGCAGTGCTGAGAGGCAACATGCTCATTAGAGTCAGCAATTGCCCAGGAGACAGTGACAGTTACCAGTTTAGACCCGGGACTGGGATAGCCACACTCAGAGTATGGGTCTTCTTCCTGCACATGTGGGGTGTCCACAGTCTTGAGAGGTCATAGATTGTCTTTCTAGGAACTGCTATTATGAGGCAACTGAGGCTACAAATGAATATTAATACTAATACAATCTCAGAGTCCATGGAGCCTGAGTCCAATGTAGATTACATATATGATTATAATAAATTTATAATAAGTATCTAATGATGGTAACCACAGATAGTAATAAGGACACCCAAAAGTATAGAGTGAACTCAGAAGACTTAAGGGAGGATTCAACAGAAAATGCTATGGTTTATAATTTTCTTATAGGTAGAAAAAATATTTTACATATAGGAAAGGGGAGATATTCATTTCAAAAAGGTCAGAATATGTAAAAGCATGAAGAACTAGAGAACTGAGAGAATTTGAGTAATTCTCTCAAAAATAGGCAAAGAGATATCTTGAAAGAATGAATTAGTTAGGAATGCTTTTTGTTGCATATCACAGAAAACCCAGAGGCAATAGTTGCAACGAACAAAAGTTTATTTTTATCTCAAAAAAAAAACAAGTTCACAATAAGTAATTGCTGGATATGTTTCAGGGTCAATAATGCCACTGCTTCATGACTGTAACATGACTGCTGCTGCTCCAAACATTGCACACATGCTTCAGGCAGGAGGAATAGGAAACAGAAAATGGTTATGCCTTACTTTTTTTTTTCCTGGAAAGACAAGAATTTGTCAGAATCTTCTCAACACTATTTCAAGTAGATATAATCCTGATTGTGTCAAATGTCTCTTCTCATGGTACCATGCCCCCACTCCCCCACCCCCCCAAAAAATATCTGGGAAAATAAAGATTTATTTTCATCTACTGTTGTATTTATAAAACCCCAAAGAATTGTTAGAAAGAAAAAGATGGATCAACAGGAAGTGGTGAAAAATTATACATTGTTAGACTATTCAGCCTATGTACATGTAGGAGAAATAAAAGTTAAAAAGTAAAGAAAAGGGTTATCTGGTTTGAAAGGCCTCTTGGGCCTATAAATTTTGGTCTTCTGGTCCTCAAGACAGAGAACCCACTAATTTTCTTTTAATATATATTCTGTAAACTTCCTTGTCAATTATCCCTAACACTGTATAAAACATCCTTTGGAAACTTAGGCAATGATAGCCATTGCCATGAACTCCCTGCTTATCCGACTTCCCCTGAAACTCAGGGAACGGAGAACATTCCTCCTTTTCCTCCTTAATCATGCTCCATACTGGGACTCTGGCACATTAAAGGTGAGTGAGTACAGCAGGAAGCAGCTGCTCCTGACGAGAACAGACCTTCCTCATATCCAGCATCTAGGAGCAGTACTGAGATGGGCAAGAGACTGGAGGAAGGAAATTTCATTCACATCCTGACTGTCACAGATGAGCTTCCTGGTCTCACACAACTCATTCTCTAGGCTCCTGTCATGGAGGATAAGCTAAAATAATAGGGTTGAACTAGTGAAATTATAGAATCCATTCTAGTTCTATGATTATTTGTTGATTTATATCCTTCAGCTCCTCCAAGCATGCACACACACCATGGCTGTATTTTTTAAAGATTGATAGGATGACATTTAATGGGGAAAAAAATCAAGGCAAAAACCTTCCTTTATTAGAGACATGGATCTCTAAGTTAGCTAGATTTACAGTCTTTGTTCAAGTAACATTGTAGCCATTAAGAAACCTATGAACTAATATCTATGAACCTATGAACTAATATCTCCCCACCACCATTTCCCAGTTTTGGAGTCCTACATTGGTGTAGCTTTAGTCTCTCCTTTTTCACTATGGAAAGTTTTGCCATCAAGGTGGCTGGGTAATTCTCTTATTTCCTTCAGAACACATGACTGTTCATTAAGCTTGGAGCTACAGCCTTCATGCTTCTAGACAGTCACAAATATCTTTAAATGTTATTCAGGCATGACTGTGCGTATAAGAAAGAGGAGGTTTTGGAATTGGGTTCAGGGAAATAATGACCTCGCTGTCATTTATCATCAATAAGCCCTTGAAAATAGTCCACATAGGCACTGCTGGACAGAGATGCTCAGTCAGTGTGCTCCACTAACTTCTAGGCTCTGCTTCTGATTGCTCTTCTTGGACCATTTCCTTTATTTAACTTTGGCGAATTACTAATGTTATAGATGATATTTGCTTCTGTTGTGGATGAGATCAAATCACTTGTCAAATAAGCTCATCTTGAAATTTGGGTGGAACGTCTCAACACTGGGGACTAAAGACAACATGTTCACTGAAGAAGGAAATCTTCATTACTGTGAGTGTACAGCATTCTGTTGTTGCAGGAGAACTCTGACATTTTTCTAACTGGATTCCATCTGCACTTTTAAAAGACAGACAAGTAGAGTATCACTGGAGATAATAGGATCTGGGACTCAAAAGCCTTCATATTTTATTAGAGCTATATTGATCCCATTTCCTTAAGTCACTGGAGTGTTATTTCACATTCTGGTGTCTGCATAACTGCATTGCCTTTGTTTCTCAGTTCTATTTAAAATTCCCTGGCACATCAAGGCTAGTGAATGTCAGTGAAGATAACTATCAACATGTAATAACTTCCAACTACAGGAATGTGTAGCTTGAAAGCACTTGAATGATCAGGTCTCTTTGTAATAAGTGGGAGCCAGGGGAGGACAAATTAACTCCAACCACTTGGTGTGGATGTCAGATTTAATTGAGTTCTGACCATCCATGCATAGACATAGACATTTATCACAGATGGTCAAGGAATGGAAGTGTGTTCTAATGAACAATAAGTCTACATAAAGCAAATGAAAGACTGATTCCCACATCACAAAGAACCTCTAGATCAACCAGCCTCAAAATTACAAAAGAACCTGGGAAAAGATGTAATGTGAATTTGCACCATAAAAATATACTACAATGACAACTTAATTTAGTAACTTGCTTCAAACTTTGTACTAGTTGTCCATTGTTGCAAAGAAACAAATAAACAAACAAAAAACAAAAATAAAATAGCAAACTTGTTGACATTAAGCAAGAATTTATTATTATTATTACTGGCTCTGTGAGTCTCACATAGCATTACAGCCAGATGTTAATTGACTTTTGAAGGTTTAACAGGGTCACGATCAAGATAACTTCTTCAATCACTGGTCTATCATCTGCCTGAGTTAAAACCACTTAGGGCTGTTCAAACATCTTTCTTTCCATGCCATCACTTCACATGACTAGTTGGAGTATCCACAGAGCATAGTGGTCTGAGAAAATTGGTTTTCCCTAGAGCAGAATTGGTTTTACTCAGAGACAAAGTTAGAAACTACAAGAGTTCTTATGACATAAGATCAGGAGTCAGTCAGACAGTATTACCCCTCTCACAAATTATTTGTTACCAGCATATCACAACGTCAGCCTAGACTCAAGGGTCAGGAATTATATAAGGGCATGAATATTAGGAAGCATGGTCAGTAGAGGTCCTTCTTCAGAGAACAGCTATAAAAAACTTGTTAATCTACGAGCTGAGGGATTTGCTGTTGCTTACTATGAATAGAGCACTCTTCTAAGTAAGATGTTTCTTAACTTACAATGGGGTGATATCCTGATAAACCAAATGAAAATTGAAATTTTCTTAAGTTGAAAATGTGTTTGATACACCTGGTTGGTCCTACTGAGCATCACAGCTTTGCCTAGCCTATCTTTAAGATTAAGTGTTCCAAACACTTTCATTATCCTACTGTTGAACAAACTTATCTAATATGAAGACTATTTTATAATAAAGAGCAAAATATCTCATGTATACACATAATAGGCATTTTGCAGACATGATGGGATGCAAAATAATTTTAAAAAACACTATATCTGAAAAACTATAGCATTGCAGGACACTGCAAAGAATGGGTTATTTATGTTTGTGATCTCATGGTTGCCTGGGAGATGACAAGAACCACAAGAGAGTACTGTACCACATTTTGCTAGCTCTGGAAAAGATAAAAATTCAAAATACAATGCATAAGTTCATTTCCTACTAAATGTGCTTTGCTTTTGTACCATCCCAAAGTTGAAAATTCAAGTCAAACCATCTTAGGTTAAAGACTATCTGTACTTTTGTATGCATTATCCATTTTAATCTTTGTAATAACCCAGTGAAAGATGAGTTTGTTTTTATTTGTTTGTTTGTTTTTAGGTAAACTAATTGCTTTATATATTTGGTGCATGACAGCTCTGTACCAGACTATGGTGGATGGAATTCTACATGGCCCTTGAGGTCTCTGCCCCATGGTGTTCCTCCTCTAACTCTTGTTATGTGACAAAGGGATTTTGCAGATTTAATTAAGTTTTCTAATTAGTTGACTTCAATACAAGGAGCTTATTCAGGTGAGACTATCCTTTAAAAGCAGGGATTTTTCTCCAGCTGGTAGCAGAAGAAAAAGTCAAAGAGATAAAAAGCATGTGAAAGAATCCAGGAGCCACTGCTGACCTTGAAGATAAAGGGGTTGTGTGAAGGCTGTAGAGAGATTTTAGCAGAGGTGGGTAACAACAGCCCAACAGCCAACGAGAAAACAAGGACTTCAATCCAGCAATCATAAGGAATTATGTTCTACCATAGTTAAGGGAATTTTGATGCATGTTCATCCTCAGTTTCCAGGTCTGAACTTAACCAGACCAATCCTTGATTTGGGCCTTATGATCCCTAAGCAGAGAACCCAGTTGAGTCTGGCTGGACATCAAAATTGTAGAGCTATGAAATAAGTAGGCATTGTATTGTCACAAAATGTTGTAATGTGTTAGTCAGAAACCAAAAATCTAATTTGGTACCTATAGGGCTTTTATGGGTATCACACTCTTGCTTGAACTTTGCCTGTTTGTTCTGCTATCCTAAAATACCACAGACTTGGTCATTGATAAACAATAGAGTTTATTTCCCACCATTACAGAGGCTGGGAGGTCCAAGATGGAGGAATCAGTACATCTGTTTGTCTGGACATGGCTTCATCCTCTAGAGGGAAGAACACCATCCCCATATTGTACAAGGTGAAAGGGAAAGTCTCTTTTATAAAAGTCTTGATCCCATTCCCAAGGTCTCATTCCTGATGACATTACACTGGAAATTTGAAAGAGATATAAGCAAACCAATTTCTAATCCCCCCCACTCCTTTTCCAGTTTTTTTCAATGAACTTTCTCTAGTAAATTCATTTCATTTCAAACTCCTTATCTTGGGATTTCACTTTGGAGAATTAACTGAGTTAACAGAGGTGGTCCTAGAAAGTGGACAGTGGGAGAGAATCCTGAGGTGGGGTCATTTACCAGCCTGATGGTAACACAGATGCAATTACTGGTGGAAACTGTATTGTAACTTGTAATTCAATAGCGTCTTATATTTTCTAACCTTCCTCTGAGGTGAATTGGGATGGGATTGGAGGGAATGGATTTATTTTCTTTTGCATTATCTCCATCATTCAAGTAATATAGGGGAAGTAGTAACTTTTAGAATCATTGAGTGATTGATTGGGTTTCGTCAAATACCATTTATATACTAAAGAAAGGAAAGGATAAACTCAAGACTTGTAGCCTCATGTTTGGCAGCTGGGGTACATGGCATCCTACCGTTCTCTCCAAAAATCTTGCGCAGCTCCACCCTTATGTCCTTGCTGTTTGGAGACCACTTGGCCTCCCTCTCTGTTGGCTTAATTCTGCCCAATTCCTATAGCTTTCCTCAGAAAACACTCCATATTACTGGCATCTCTTAATCTGGAGAGTATACAGTGCTACTTGAGCTTCCTTTACACATCTCCATGCAGCACCCTCTCAGGGGATGCTTGCAGGGTCTCAGGAGCTACAAGACTTGTTTTCCCAGGTGAATTTTTCTCTTGCTTTGATCTTGTTTCTTTTTTCTATCCCCCTATTTATTCCCTGTGGAATACAAATGTTTATTCTGTGCCTTCATATTTTGGATATATATAATTTGCTTTAGACTTTTAGAGGGACTGATGCTGAGAGTTTGCCTTGAGTCTCAGTGGAGACTTTGAACTTGAATGTTTGGGCAATCCTTGAATTATTGAGACTATGGGGACTCTTGGAAATGGACTAAATGTATTTTGCACTGTGGGGTGGACATTAGCTTTTGAGGGTACAGGCAGAATATTATGGTTTAGATATGAGGTATCATCCAAAAACTCACTTGTGAGACAATGCAAGAAAGTTTAGAGATGAAATGATTGGTTTATGAGAGTTACATCCTGATCAGTGCTGATAGGGATTAACTGGATGGTAACTCTAAGAAGGTGGGATATAGCTGGAGGAGGTGGGGTCACTAGTGGTGTGCCTTAGGGACTTATATTTTGTCCTTGTTGATCAGAGTTCTCTCTCCCTGATTCCTGGTAGCATGTGCCACATTCCTCTACCACATTGTTCAACCATGAAGTTCTGCCTCATCTAGGCCCTGGAGCAATGAACTTGGCTATCTATTTACTGAGCTTCTGAAATCATCCTCCTCAAATCCAGGGTAGCAGAAGTGTTGACCAAGTGTCAGAGAAGTCTAGAATAAATGGTGAAGGTGGGAGATGGTGTACATTACTTAGGCTACAGAACCAACTATGATGGAAGTCCTGCCATAGAGCACAATATAGTATAACTCACTAATACTTCCTTTTCATTTTTATTTTTCTAGGAATTTTATCAGACATCATCTTGAAGCAACAGTGTAATGGATTTAATGTGACAACTGAATGGATCTGACCATTGATGTGGATGAATTGTAGCAGATCATGTTTCCCACACGTTTCTTATTGTCATCCACAGATTTCCCCACTAACTCATATTCTAACAGTCCAAATCTGCATCTTTTAAACATAGAGCTGTCTTCAGGATGATGAGCATACCCTGTCTACACAAATGAGATGCAAAAAAGCCTGAAAATGTATGTTCTTCCAGGAAAAGCAACTAAAAAATAATTAGTGACATAAAGGTACAAATTCTCAGATCTCTCACAACGTGATGAACTGAATTCTTGTGAAATATAGACTGCGTAGATTATCCTATTAGGATTGACCTAAATTTACTATCTGTAGGACTTGATTACCATATTTATGCTTGATCTCCTTCTAGTTAAAGGACAACTTCCCTTGAATTCATGCATTCTTTTCTCTGCTACATCATTTAGAAGCAATTCTTCCTTCTCTTCTTCTCCACTGATATGGTTTGAATGTGTATGCCCCTACAAAATTTATATATTGGAATTTAAACCCCAAGATGATAATATTAGAAGATGGGACCTTTGGGAGGGGACTAGGTGAAACCCTCATTAATGGGAACAATGCTTTTATGAAAGGGCTGGGAGAAATCACTCGGGCCCTTTTGACCCTTCACCTTCTGCAAGGTGAAGATGCAATAACAAGATGACACTTTGGAAATAAAGATGAGCTTCACCAAATCTGCTGGTACCTTGATCTTAGACTTCTCACCCTCCAGAACTATGAGCAATAAATTTCCATTGTTTACAAATTACCTAGTCTGTGGTATTTTGTTGTAGCACCAGGAATACATCAAGATCTCCTCTCCACATACCCTTTCCCCGGCTTCTCCTTTACTACTTCTCCTCCTTCTTCCCCTTTCTCCTCTTCTTCCTCCTCCCCTTTTCCTCCTCCTCCTCCTCCCCTCTTTCTTCTCTTTCTCCTTTTACTCTTCTTTTTCCTCCTCCTGGTCCTTCTCCTTCTTCTTTTCTAGCTTATTTATTTCAGAAAGCATGGTTCCTTTAAGAACTCAGCCATATCAACTAGTTAAGACTTTATTCTGAGCAATGCAGGATGCCACTGGAGAGCTTTGAGCAGAGAAAAATGACACAGAAAATGACACTTTTCTGGACATTTTCATGTAGAAAAGACTGTAAGACAGGAGTGGAATGACAGATGATAAGGGGGGAGACTTCAGGTAAAATATGTGTACACACTCACACACACACAGCCCTTCATGGTATGATATGTGTATGTGCCAGTCTTTGCCGCAGTCTCTGGCTGGGCACAAATCACGAGTCTCCACACAGCTTGTAGATTCAAACAGCAATTCTTTATTCCCGAACTCACACCGGCCGTCTACAAACACGCTCTGGGGGAATCCACGTTCTCTGCCCAAATCCACTCCGCATGGGCTTCTGTCTCCCAAAATATACTGTCTGACCCTAAGCACTCAAGAGGAACTCAGCAGCAGGATATGCCCTATTCTAAAGGGGGAACACCCTAAACACGGATCCTGCCCTGGTCCTTGAGCAAGGTCACCTTTCAGAAGTCCTTCCACTAGACAGCATGGGAGTAAGCTGGCAAGGAATTTGTCATACCTACTTGGCTGATGGCTCCCAGCAAGTCTTTCCTCCCTTATTGTATATATTTTTAAAAATTTCTATTGTCCATGGAAATTGACAACACTGTCTCCCTTACCACTTGAAGATAGGGATTATGGTCACAATGTCTGGAAAACCAAAAATAAACAAGAAAATTTTTTTCCCATCATTCTCACCCCCTATTTAGGAGTAAAGACCCATGTCTTAATTGTTGTGCATGGATATAATTGTCCTCTCTACCTCTATCCTTCCCAATACTGAACTGGGTAAGACATTTTTTCTTACATTCATTGTCACATTTCTTGTCTTATCTTAGGCATTCTTTTTTTGCCATTTTTGTTAAAAAAATTAAAATCAGCTGTAAATTGATTTTATGAATGAACAAGTGAATAAAATTTTAAACTAATTAACCAAAGTGGGAATATGAAGAGAATGTCAAACCTGAAACCTGGAATGGAACCAGAACATTAGTGTGGGCTGTGAACAGGAACTGATCATTAGACCCAAGAAGATAGTGCCTGCAAATAATTAATGCAATTATAACATGAAGAAGAGAATGCATATATATATATATATATATATATATATATATATGAAGATAGTGCCTGCAAATAATTAATACAAGTATAACAGGAAGAAGAGAATGTACAAATATATATATATATATATATATATATATATATATATATATATATATATATATATATATATATTTATATAGTATATAGTATTGAGCATTTGCTTTGGGAGTTATTTTCCTGAGCATTTCCATTTTCTATTTAGTTATACATAATATTAGGGTTCATTTTGACATAATTATACAAGCATGAAATAAAATTTTCTCTGATTCAGTTCCTAGTAATTCCCCTTTCCCTCTCCTCCCTCCGTGTTCCCTTTCCTCTATTCTACTAATCTTTCTTCAATTTATCTATGTATTTGCTTAAATTAGTGCCGTGTGTGTGTGTGTGTGTGTGTGTGTGTGTGTGTGTGTGTGTGTATGATTTACTGTGGTATATTCAAATACCTACATAGGAAATTTTGGTCAGATTCATTCCAGTGTTCTTCCTGTCCCTCCTCCTTTCCTCTCAATCCCCTTCCTCTGCTCCATTGACCTCTTCCTACTCTTCCTGAGCATTTTCTATCCATTCCTTAAGTTAATCTTCACAGCAGCCCGACAGGTTTGCATTACTCTAACTTTTTACAGATATTAGCAGCAAGGAACACTTGGGAGAAGTAATGTGTGGACCCTTAATGAAAAGTATGCAAACAACAATTCAAAACTCCACTGGATTAGGTTGAAATTAGGAAGACACTGGTGTGGTTGCTGTGGGGATATATTCTGGCTCATTTGGGATTTCTTATGAAAACTCTGGGGAGGCTGAATCAGCACATACAGGAAATCAATGGTTCCATATATAAAAAGTTGAAGGAGACAGAGAAGCAGCAGCTGAAGATCACGGTGCATGGAGATTCCAACTTAACACAAACATAAAGAATGGGCCTGGATTGCAAAAAAATTAATCTACTTACACATAACATATGATGACAGAGTACCATTCCTTTGTGAGACACTTACCTGTATTTCAATTCCTTTCATTTTCATGACATAACTCTCACAGAAAGATATTCTTCTCTTCCTTCCACTCTCCTCCTCCCTGGCTTCACTTCCCTTTCCAGTCCATCTCCTCCACTTCTTCTCCACCTCCATTTTTCTCCTTCCCCTCTCCCTTTAATGAAGAACAAAGCTAACAGTTGAACCCCAAGTTTCTGATTTCAAAACCCACCATGTGCTGCCTCTATTATTTCTGTGTAAAATATGAATTTTCTTGGTATCTCTGTGTTAAGTTAGTTTTTAGCAGGTGTAGAATTAATTTTAATTTATGTGAGAATAAATTTTAAAAAGAAAATTTGACAGGTAAAATTTGAAGAGTTGAAATTGAGAAAAATCAACATAGTCCCCAAAGCAAAAATGATATATATAAATTGACTTCTGCTTATCATGTGTTTGAAAAATCATCATTATTTATTATGTTCATCATCAGTGTCTTAAGAGCTTGTATTACTGGGGCTGGAATTGCAGCTTAGTGGGAAAGTGCTTATTATAGCATGCATTAGGCCCTGAGTTTGCTCCTTGGCACATCCCAAATTGATCAATCAATTAATCAGTCTTTCTTGGATTATTTACTAAATTCAGTATTTAGTTTTCCTATTTCATTAGTTCTTTGCTTGATTAAGTAGTATATATAATTATTATTTATTATATTATCTTTATATGAAACCTTCTAATCTTGTGTATTTAAATTCTCTGACTCTGGGAAGTGACTTTCTATTTTTTTTCCCTATTTTTTTCTTTCCCTTCATTATAGCAGATCTCTGTGTCACAGTTGCTATGATCATAAACAACCTAATCAAAGCAATCAACATTTGCTACATACCCCCTACTTGTGAGGGCCTGTGCCACATTAGGACTGTAAATGAAGTAACATGCTGTACATGTGTATCCATACAGTATCCACTAGTTACATGTGGTTAATTAAATGTAAATTATTTAAAATAAAATGTCCAGTCCTTTTTCATTAGCCACATAATTCCATTGGTTGTGGTATTGAACAGGACAGGTAATAAAATAGATAGATCATTGTTCATTGTGCTCACAGAAAGTTCTAGAATTAGTGCATAACTTATGCTAGCAATTTATGACTGTATTCTGTGCTGTTTGAATTCACTACTTCTTTCTTCCATTAGATTTTGAGTTCCATCTGCAATACTTGCTGGATGGTAGCTACTCTATAAACAAACATGAATAAGGAGGTGGGGGAAGTCTTAGAATTTGCTCTGCAAAGAGATAAACAATTCAAATATGTCCAATTTAAATTTGTCATGTTTATTTTTTAATTAGTGCTCATCCATCAAAATTTGTACTCATTTGTATTTAGGAAACCTAAAAAAAAAATTTGGTGAACAAGAATAAAAAGAGTAATGGTTAAATATTTTCTATCTGACATAATCACATATAACAGATTGAATTGTCTCTCTTTGTTTATCTGTTCCATAGTTAACTATTGAATATTCTCAGGATTACTTAACCTTTTAAATGTGTTTTATGTAAATGATCTCATTAAGAAAAAATACATTTGGGTCAATTCCAGACTTAAATCTTGTACTGTTAGTTTTTGTTTATACCATAGTTAATACATGATGATGATTTTTTATAGCATACCTGAAAATCATTAATTTCAGAAATAATATTAGTCAAGATTCTTATTGTTAAGTGACAAATGCCAAAATGAATCAATTTAACAAGACAGAATCACTTAAGGAATACAAGAAATTAGTGAATATCCAACACATAGGAAAGACTGGGGTGTAGTTAAGTCTGGCAAACACCTTGATACAGGGTTTGAAGGATCATAGGACTCTATGTATGGATTGAGCTTCCATTTGCTTATTGTCATCATCTTATCAACATATAATGTTATATAGATTTCTTCTGTATGGTGGAACACATGAATTTTAACTGTTTCTGTGTGTTTCATGTTAAGATTTCAAATCCTAGAGATGTACTTTCTTAGATTAATTTGGTGCAATCCTATTCCCAAGCTTCCTGGATCATTGAACTCAGCCAGGAATCAGGACATAAATTTTTTTTTAACCAGTTTTGGTCCGATTCTCACAATTGAATCAACATGGCTGGGAGATGTATTCATGGCCAGTATTGAGGAAGTTATGAAAAGGTAAAGGAAATTCTAGAAGGAGACAACAACAATACACATCCAGGACAATAATATAAAAGAGTTCCCAGTTCTTCTCAAATTTTCATTGGGAACTCAGAAACTTTTTCCATATGGTTCCAAGTAATCCTTGGGTCTCAACTCTCAGATTGCTGCAGACAGCTCTATCAGGCACTCTCTCCTGTTTTTTGTTATCCTTTCTAACAAAAGGAGCAGTGTTAGTATTCACAACAGCATGATACAATGAAATCATCTGTTTACCAAGCACCAAAGGCAGTGTTAGATATTAATTAACCCTTATTGTGGTTAGAGAGAAAATAATAACAATTGTTCTCTCTTCTTTCATTGCTAAGATCATAATTGAGCATTTAGCAGAAGTTCCATTCCTGAGTTTCTTTCTTTAATAGGCAGTGACCTTTAACAAATAACCACTAATAACATTAATATTTTCCTTCTCAATCTTGCACTCTCCACTCATTGTCTACACTCTGTCTTTCAAATTATATTGGGTCATACAGAGGACACATGCTAGATGTTTGGATTCCAGAATTACAAGCTTCATAGCCAATGTGTATTTGCATAAAAGCAGACTTCTTTTTCAGACATTAGACACACAGAGCAGCCTTCAGTCTGCCAACTTTATTACTGTTCATTTCACCATCCTACAGCAGCTCTTCCTAAAACAGTACCATTAATCTCTGCAATATAAGGTAGTCGTCCATAATCACTCACAGAAGAAATAAGATACTGTCTTGTTCTATGGAATACATCAATGATATGGTATTGTTAAGCATTTTATGATTCAGGAAAAAAAAACATGATAAAACTGAATGAATATTTGAATGAAATAGCTTGAAGACAAAAGTGGAAAGCAGAAAAGTAATATAGATCTTTTATTTTGGTTGGGAGTGCTATGCCAGCAATACTGTGAAAATATCTGTGTGCCCATGTGGCAGCAAAATGAAAATGCTTTGACAGGTAGAGACTATCCCACATATTTTACAACAGACAGCCACAACATAACCCTGTATATGATATGTTCACATTTCAAGGCCCATTCTGTAACTGGCTGAACCAGCTAATGGGTTATTCCATATTCGAAGATTTACACTAAGCTTTTTCTTTCCAATTTTCCTTGGATTGCAGGAGTTACTGATGCTGATTGAACACTGCAGCTCAATAAACAACTTTGCTATGTCAAAAAATACACCCTCTTTGCCAGCAAGATGTTTGGAGTGATTCCAAGAAGAAAGAAAAAAAAAAAAAGAAAAGTCTGGTCAATGGAGAGAAGGAACCACATTGAAAGGTTTGCAGTCCTATTTTCAATCTGGTCATAAATCATTATCCACTCTGGCATTGATTAATTGGTCTTCCTCGAATTCTCCAGAATTCTTATGAAAATATAGGCTAAATCACTATTACACTATTAGCAGAAGACAGAAAGGGATACATTTTCTAAATGTTGTCTGGAGATAACAGTGTGTAGACAAAAATGTGCCACATTGAAAGTAGCTCTTTGGTTATTTACATTTTTAGAGTGATTTAGTTCCTTTTGTCAAAGTCTTCATTCACCCCCTTTCGTATCTCAGGTCTTCAACCAAGCCAGAGAAGGTGAGGGTGACATGCTCTACATAGTCCACCTGTCACTTGTGATACCAGGGCATCCTGGCCCCATTGAAAGTTTCTATGTTATGATGTCTAATTATTCAGGGTTTATTGCTAATGATCCAGTTTTGCATTGGTAATTGAAGCTAGTATCTTAAATAGATTAAAAATGGGTTAAAACAGCTGTCTGAATGTCACATTTGGTCAGTCTTCTGGAGATGGGGCTCAGAATTCGAACAATAGTTTCACTTTGAGAATTAATAAGCTTTTAATTTGAGGTCTAATGTCTACTGATTCCTGTTTTCTGTTCACTGACTGCCATCTTGCCTTCCTTTACTCCTCAATGACTCCAGTTTTTTATTTTGCTTATGTGTTTCTTTTGAAGAAAGTTTGTCATTACACTTTACAGTTTGTTAGTTACAATTTTAAGTGATACATACTATTTATTAAAGAATAGCTATGCTATAAATTTATCAAAGTATACAATCATACAAAAGGAAATAAACCAACAGGTCACATTCAAAAGCTCAAATACAGACCCATGTATATATAGACACTATGTACGTGACAGCTGCTTTTGTGTATGAATGGTTTTACAGAGAGCATTTAGAATATTGGCTACCCATTACAGATAATAATGAATCCAGATTCCTATTTTAAAAACATGAGAAGGTTATATTTCAGGCAGATAAAAAATGAGTGAGTCAGGCACAGTGGTAAATGAATGTAATCCCAGTGTCTCAGGAGGCTGAGGCAGGAGGATCGCGAGATTAAAGCCAGCCTCAGCAACTTAGCAAGGTCATAAGCAACACAGTGAGACCTGCTCTCCAAATAAAATACAAAATAGGGCTGCAAATGTGGGTCAGTGGTCAAATACCCCTGAGTTCAATCTCCAGTACCCCCCTAAAGAAACCCCAAACCAAACAACAACAACAACAACAACAACAAACAACAAGTGAAAAGTAATGCTATATATCTAATGAATGTTTAGGAGCATATTTCTATCCTGCTGCCAGAGTGGAATAAAGGTTTTCCAATATCTCAAAAAAAAAACCCTGAATAAATATTCAATTTAGCTAGATTAAATTAAATTCATTTTATACATTATGTTTAAATAGTTGAATTCCAAAATTTTAGAGGATTCTTAAAAGGAAAAAGATACAGGCAAATCATGGATACTCCTAAAGTAATGCTCAATTCTTTTAGCTGTTAATTCTCAAAGAAAATGTCAAGTAAATCCACAAAACTTGGCTTTGTAAAAAAGCATAAAAATGATGGTGAAAGTGTTACTACACACCCATATTTTAATGTGTAAATTCTTGTGTTCTAAACACTATTGAGAATACTACTTTAAACATTCTAAAAGCCACTTAAAGGCAATACTGTTTCAATTATATTCATTTTATAAATGAAGGAAGTAGAAATTATTTTACTCATTCCAGGTAAGACTTTGAGGAAATTGACTCAGTGTGATATGAATCCAGGCAGTTTGGCTACAGTTCTGTCCTGTTCAACATAGTGTATTGAGTTTTCTGAAAATTTTAACAAAAGTAGCATTTAATATAAAATGTTCTTTCTTCTGGAAAGAAGAAAGAACATTTTTGCTATACTTTTTTTTAAACATCATATTCTCAAACATCTCACACATTTTAGTTACAATGACGAAAAAGGGAAAGCATTCTCTTTAGTGACAGTTCAGACATTTCTAGCTCATCAATGCAGTCTTCTGAAAAAAATCTTTCCATCTTTTTATATTTATGATATATTTCCATTCTACTTCTTTTGGTGTTTTCTTCTAATTACTCAATAATTTAATAAAAAATAGTGAGATAATCATATTTATCTCAAATATGTAAATATTAGTATTAAGGAAAATAGATTGAGTATAGAAAGGGACAGATATAGTTTTATGTAAATATATAGTTTTATATAGATATAAAAAAGGGACAGATATAGTCCCCAAATCCATGCTCCCAGTGATCTACTTCCCACAGCAATATAATGGAAATACATTTGGAAGGTTATGGATCAGATGAGATGAAATTAATCTCTTTAGTTCCTTGAATATGTAAAATATAGAACACATGGAGGATCTTCACAATATCACTAGAATGAGTATATAAATGCATCCTCCACTCTATATTGGAGGGTCATCGACTGAAATACTATCATACTTGAAATTACAGAAAAGAATCCATGTATTACTTTTGAGAGAAAAGTGACACAGGGAAGTGAAAAAAGTGTGCTAAAGGGGAAAGCCTTGTTTTGCATAGGTCTACCATCATGTGTTTCTATGATTATTTCTTTATGCATAAAAAACCACTCCAGAGGGTACTGCCTGAAACAAGCAACATAAATTTTGATCCAAGATTGGCAAGTTGGTGAGGACTTGGTGGCCATCAAGTGGTCTATGCTGTACTAGGCTTTGGCTGAGGTGGCCAAACTGCTGAAGTGCTGTTTACTCTGAGGTTGGCTAGCGGATGTTGTTGACTTGGAATTTTCTTAGCTGGGGCCAAAGACTAGAACCTTGGTGGAGTGTCTTTGTGACCTGAGTTTTATCCTTACAAAAAGGGGTCTGGATTCTAAGGATGAATCCAAGAGACAAGTCTAACTTTGGAAGTTGCTCAGTGTCACTTCTTCCCCAATGTATTCATAAAAAAACAAGTTGCTAAGTGCACAAAGTTCAAGGTAGAAGGAATCTTTACCTTTTCATGAAAGAAATAATAGTGATATCCAGATTTTTAAATATTTGAATATTGATATCATGTTCCCTTAAATTTTCTCTTTTGTTTGCTAAATTCATTGTATTCAGTTTCTTTAAGCTTTCTGTCAGGCTATTTTTTGGGTATCCCCAATATTAAAATTGGGATTATTTTTTAAAGACAATTCCTTTTTTTGCTTTGTTAAATGAAACTGCACTTAAAAGTGTGTAGCAGGAGTTAGTTCTCAAATTATGGTTCTGAGATCCCTGGGGATCTCTATGTTACCTTCAAAGGTCTGCAAGGTCAAAATTATTTTTATAGTAATAATAAGGAATTAGTATTATTATCCTTTAACCTCATTCTTACAAGAGTACACAATGAAGTTCTCCAAATCCATGTAACAATTGATAGTACTGTTAAAAAAAATTTAAAGGAAAAATGATGACTCTCCTTTGGGGATAAATTATAATGAATTTGAGATTTTACACTACTCATTATCTAAGAGAACCTATTAGGGGGGATTGGTTTAATACAGTCAAAAAAGCTCAAATTTCTATGGAGTAAAAGAATGGTGAAATGAATTGCAAATGAAGGCAAACCTGCTCTTCTCACAGAGTTCAAGATAAGACATTTGAACTTCTATCAGACAAGACAGAATTTGCACATCTTTCAGCTCCTTACACCTTTGCAGACTGGTAAAATAGCTCTGAAAGAATCAGGTAGAAGGGGATGTTACAGAAAACACATAGTGTTGCAGGAAAACACATTATTCTCTTATGGCAGAACAACTTCAATGCACAAAGAGATGTGAGAATCCAGTCTTCTTCCATAAAGCCAAACATTAAACACATTTGCAAAAACAAAAAAGGCAACTCTTCTATTATTTTTGTTTTGAAAAACATAGTTCTCATCATAAAATATGTTAATAAACAATGAGTTTATTATTCTCATTTTAAATGAACTTCTTAACATTTAAAACTTCTATGTTTTAATTACCAAAATAGTAAATATTGATAAATACAATCCACATGAACAGAAGGCCTATTTATCTTCAAATGTGAGCAGTATAAAACATTGTGAGAATCACTGCTTTATGAACTTTTGATTGTGAAGGGGATCAGAGTATTTCACACTGAAATACACTACTTTGGCATAAGTATTGAGGTAATTAAGAATCATAGATGCAGAAAGAGTTCTCTACCCTACTTTTGTCTGCCTCAAAGCATACGTTTTCCTTTGTGAAGGTGTCCCTCTCCTTTCCAGGGGAGACAAGAACACTCATCACCAGAGATAATGAGAACATTTACATCCAAAGACCATACTAAAATAAATGTAGTCTTGGTGACTTCTCCTACATATTTCCTAGTCATTTCTTCCATGTTTGATCATCTCTTGAAGCCCAGACCACCTTTTCTTTTTTTAAAATAATACATATGCTTCCAAGTCTGTCCTCTTCTTTGATTTCCCCTTCTTTTCTGTTAACTCCAATTCATGTCAAACATGACTCAAAGCTGTCTGATAAAAAATCTTGTTCATCTAACTTTTGTTAGTTTCATTCATGGGCCACAGTGACCTCTTTCCTAAAAGGAAAGAGGACAAGTTTTTCCTCCCTGACAATTACTTGTTTTCTTTATGCTTTATCATAGTGAATTCTCAGAAATTGGAAATTCAGAACCACTGCATGCCTGGGTTTTTTTGGATTTATAAACCTTACCAATTTAGTAAGTGTATCAAAAATATAAATAGTCTGACTTCTCTTTAGGCAATTGATATGAGTTCTCAATGGGTACATGTTTTCATTAAGTCCTTAGATATTGTTCATTCAACATTCCTTTTAATAACTTCCCTAGAGATTGACCTCAAGATTCATCTCTCTGTACTTGAAAGAACCCAAGTTTTGGCTCTTTGAAGAAAAATGCAATCACATTTTTTGATCTCTAGTCTTTGGCACCTCTCTAATTTTCAGTTTCTTTTATCATGTTACTAATTAGTTGTTCAACTATCTCCCCTAATTTTAGATAGTTTCTATGTTCCTTCTAAACTTAGTTCATTCCAATTGCAAAGATTATCTTTGAGTGTTTAGAGATTTAGTGAATACTTTTTTTTTTGCTTTCTCTATGTATGGCATTTCTGATTTCAGTCTTGTCTATACTTTTCCTGGTCTACTGAGGTTGCCATCCTTATCTTTGATGATTTTAGATGTGGTCCATTACATTCTCTTTCATCCCCTGACTTTCATTTTGTAAGGCCTATGGAATATGCTTGTACCCCTAGAACAGTAATATTTTTTTAAAGTGTGATCCAATTACTATCTATACCAGAATTCCTTGTTTTGCTTGCTTAAATAATGCATGTACCTGAATAACATCTAAATATCTGGATTGAGTTGAATTTTTGTCAATCTTAATCAAAATATTTCTAATTGTTATTCTTATAATATTAGACTTTGAGGAGTTTTAACTATCCTACTCATTTAGTCCTCATAAAACCTTAGCAACCTTATTTTATGGTTGAGGACACTAAAGAAGTAGCTCAAGGTCATACAGCTAGTAATTGTCAGAGACTGGAATCAAATCATAGCCTTGTTTATTTGTTTCTCTGCCTCCTAATGTCTGGTAGGCAGATTAAACACCTGAGGGGTATTGAGAATTGCTTGGTGACCAAAATGACTCTCATTGGCCCTGTCTCAGAATCTGAAATCCTCTGCATTTTCCAGTTCTTTCAGTTAAGGCAGCTGTTTAAATGCAAATTATATCTGGGAAGGGTGTCACATTAATAGCTACTACCAGCTATTAACTCCTAAACACAAATCAATGTTCTTGTTCTCTAGACTAGACAGAGCTCCCAAAAGAATGTGACGTTTTAGGAAATTTTGAATGGAGAATGAAAGGTATGGGAAAGGTTGGGAACATGAGGATGCTGTCACAATGAGAGCCTTGGATGAATGACAGGCCACAAGTGCTGAGAGCTGGGCAGGCTATGACAAGTAAAGCTAGCACAGGAGAGGCAGTCTGAGAGCACTTTTATCACAAGCCATGATAAAAGCAAAGCTTTTCAGCTTTGTGGGTTTTTATTTTCTTTCTTTCTTTCTTTTTTTTTTTTTTGAATACAATCATCTCAAATTGTGGCATCCATTTTGAAGATGTTTCAATCTTGATAATAAAACTCAGGGAAATTACTCACCCTTAAGTGTGTAATGTGTGTTAAATATGAAGAATTAATTTGAGACTGCCAAACCTAATTCACATAAGGTCCCAGCATGAGCTCGCATTCAGTTATCATTAACATCTTTAACCTATTCTTCAGTTTCTTTAATGAATAAATTTAACTTCTTTCCTCAGAATATAGAACAATTGTACTTTCCTTCTTAAGCATTGTATATATGCAATATAAAATATGATGTTAAAGTGTCCTATCAAGTCATAAACGTTATCACGTTGCTTTTCGGTCAGAATCATAACTAATGGAATGATGTTAGAAAGGTATTGAAGAAACAGGTCTTGATTTATATTTTTCCCATATATTCTTCATGAAAACAGATTTCACATACCAATAAAGTAATTCTGAGGTTGCATAAATTACTAAATTACTGGTTAAGTTAAAAAAACAAGTGACAGAGCTATTTGTGCCTTAGTGGCTAATGTCAGTGCCTAATAAATTTGTTATAAAATGTTACAGGATTAAAAAAAAGATCATCACTTAGGATTGGATTAACAATAAAAAAGCAGGATCCTTTTCCTAAAGCTCTATGTGAACAATGGCACTTGAAAATGAAACACTGGCAATTTGCCCATCTCCTGTGGGAAAAAGGAGAAAGGAGGCAGCTGTGTCTTTTTAAGCAATCACACTGGAGAAGGCAGGCTTCTTCCTGGGACATTAACAACATCTCAACAGGACTCAGAGATTTTTGTCCAGAGCCACAATTTATACAATAATTACACTCATTGGAGCAAATACTCATCCCAAATTGCCTACTACTTCTTGTTAGCTCCCCAAATCAAATGTTTTGTTCATGTCCCCAAGTTGTTTGAAAGGATTAGTTTATTAGTGTATTTGTTTAATAAATAGTAGCTTTTATGTGTGTGTGTGTGTGTTTTATCTTTCCAAGCAATCAATTCATAGCCCTGACATCATTTTCCTTTCTATTCATGTACAAAAAAAAATTAAATGTGATTTTGGAAGCTTTTGACCTACCTAAGCATACCTCTTATATTCAAAAGGACATAGATATTTTTTAAAGGGTGGCTAAGCAGGCTAATCATAATTTATTGAGGAACCTGAAACCAAAAGCAAAGAAAGACAACTTGGATTTATGTGGAAATGGCAAAGATTTTATTGTGCATTTTACAAGACAAAGGTAGTTTTTCCAGACTATTAGTTGCTGGTTTTTCAAGGACAGATGTAAAGCTATCATTTTTCCAGATGAATAGGATGAAAGAGAGAGAGGTGCTTCTCTGTAGCGGATGCTCACATACTTGCTGCTGCTGTTCATATAACATTCGCATATGTTTGTTTGTCTTGACAACATGGGAATTCAGTGAACCTGTGATCAGACTCTGCCTTCATGGTACCATGTAAGAGAAGCTATTTTAGTCCAATGTCGTCACTCAAACTATTGATGTCCAAGCTTATTATGCATTATTAACTTCTCTATGGTGTTGGGACACCAAAGAGAGATCCTGTTAAGAAGCAGAGTGCAAAACAGGATCAGGGGGATATTGTAATCAGGTGGATGAGGAACTGAAGTGCCTGGGAAAAGACCTACAGATGGTAATGAAAAAAAGATGACCTCCAATGGAGACACTACAAAAATTTCTGGAGGGAAGCCTCCTTGTGGACACATGCTGGGAAGGGAACTGAAGAAGAAGAAAAGGCAGCCTATTTTCCCTTTTGGGTAGAGATCAGGTCAAAAGCTTCCTTGGGGATGAAATGCAGACCCTTCAAGGGAAAGAATTTCCTTGATTATCTGTGGATTTCCATCACTCATGCACATACCCACTCCTGATCAGCTAGAATTAGGCATTGCACATACATAAGAAAATATCCTTCACGATTGAGTTTATGAATGTTGGTGCCTCCCTTTTTTACACAGCTCTAGAAAGCAAACCAATTCACATTTCAGGAATTCCCATTTTGAAGCAAAATCAATGTTTTAAATATGTGTTTTTACTTCTGCTTCTGGGAAAAACACTAATGATTCACCTACTAGTGGCTATGACAATTTGGTATCACTTTAAGTTTATCTTATCATGGGGCTATAAGATTGAAATAAATGTTGCTTTTAATATTTAAATGCTATACAAACAAGAATTATTTTTCCCATCTTATTGATATTGAAGTAAACTGAAGTAAAAAAAATCCTTTATGAAATGATGAGGTAAAATATCGGATCCCACTAGTACACTGTATAATTTTATTTTTGTTGAAAAGAGATCCACATCATTATAAAGCCAGATCATCATTTTGAGAGGGAGATTCAAAAAGAGTTAATATTCAATCATTAAAATCAATCATCAAAAACATTGCCTCAATCTATAGAAAATTGTAAATAGTAAGAGTATCTGAAGACATGGTTCCGGATTTTATCTGATGCTGTATATCATTTCTTTTTCATTACTAACTGAAATACTAGTGTAACATCCTCATTACAAATATGCAATTACATGCAAATGTATAAATAAAAACAAATTCAGAAATAAATATATTTCAATTGGAGACAAGTTATAGATATGTGCTTAAAAACCAGTATGTTCCAAAGTAAGAATGTTTTCTTTTCAAATTCATGGTGATGCAAGAAGATGATCCTTTGGGCTGGTAAACCTAATCATTCTTATAATTTGAGGTGGGCTTGAATTATCACATGACCTATTTGTGAAAAAAGAAAAAGAAAAAAACTTAAAGAATCATGAGAAATAAAATCCTTTATAAAGTAGACTAGTCTTCATTATTCCTACAGTGTATATAGCAACCTCAGAGAACACAGTTAGTGAGGGGTGCATATATGATAGAGAAAGAGAGGGGAGAGAGAGAGAGAGAGAGAGAGAGAGAGAGAGAGAGAGAGAGAGAGAACACACAAAGGAGGGACAAGTTTGGTAGTTGTCATTTTGTCCATTATCTTATGCAGAGCTTTGTGGGAAAATGAAACAGGTATAAGGGGTCAGAGGTGTGAAAAACGATGATATTTTTGGAGCATTGGCTGTGGCATTGCAAAATTCAACAGAGAAAGTAGACTGAGGCATTTCATTACCCCTTCTATCCTCTGATAACCTTTTTTAATATTTACTTTTGTGGGAGACCAGAATATGCCACCCCATAATATGAAGGTGTGTTGAGCTGAGGACAATTAAGGAACAGCAGATTCAGGGAAACTCCCTGTCCTCCCTTACCTAAAAACAGAACACAATATTAGGGAGATAAAAAAGACCCTGTTCCCTCTTCCACCAGGGTACAGTTAACCACTAAAGACTAACACAGACTCTTATTAGCCTGGGGATGATACCAAAAGAAATCCATATTAAGAAACCTCAAAAACGAGCTTTTACCTGACATTTATTTGCCTTGCCACAATTGCCTACCTAAAGACTCAAATATTCTTCCCTTTGTCTTGTCATTTCTCTAAAAATTTGTTGCTCTTTGTTGAGGATGCTCTAGGAGCTGGAGTTGAAAGCCACATCTTTGAGGAATGCTTATTTCCTGAGCATCTCCCATGTAGACATGAGATAAACTTATTAATAAATTTGTGTTTGTTTTTTCTTATTACTTTGCCCCTTTTTAAAAATATTTTAAAGTTATAATTGGACACAATATCTTTATTTTATTTTATTTATTTTATGTGGTGCTGAGAACTGAACGCAGTGCCTTGCACGTGCTAGACAAGCACTCTACTGCTGAGCCACAGTTACAGCCCCTTACCTCTTTGCCTTTTGTTTCAGGGGTCTGTTTCAACTAAGAATTTAAGAGAGCTTCCCTTCTGTTACAAATTCCTAACTACAGTTATTTTGTTGCCAGCTTATTGTGGGGTCAATATTTTCTGACTTATTTACAAATCTCAGTTCTTAGGTACTTGGAAAGCCCTGCTCTAAATAAATACGGGAAGAGGAGATGAGAAAAATAAAAGGAACCCAAACCTGAGATTTGAATGCAATTGGATGAAGAAATCTGACTCCCTCTACCAGGACCTAGGAAGATTCTATTCCATTAGGAAGGTTCTTTTTCATCTGCTCTCCGGGAGAAGACTGGCAAGGAGACACAGAAGCAGAAGATGCACCCTGCAGCTTAGTACAGGACTGGTGATTGTCATGCATAATCTCAGCTTTCAGCTTTCAAGGAATGTTGCATCTGAAAATAAGGTAAGGAGATGCTGAGCTAAATAGTCCCCAGGTCTCTAAGCTCCTGCCATCTCTAACATTCTAAGACTAGAATTGTGTATTGGTTGAATGCAGACAGCATTATTGATGCCTAATGATTTCATTAACAGAAGTCTCATTAGAATAAGGTGCTAAAAATGAAATTCACTATTCCTTAATAACCAGTAAAAGAATCTGAAATGACTTTAATTTAATTTAGCTTTAAGGAATTGTAGGGTTATATTGCCAGCTGTGAATAATCTGCTTTAGATCACTACAGAAAGTGCTATGTATTCAAGTAGAGGAGAGAATATTTCAGTCTCTTCCATGGGTATAGATTAGTACGGTTATTAGCACAGCTTTATAAATGCACCAGCTTACAATTAAGAAGGCTAGAAGTTCACATGCTGAAATTTCTCAGAGTACAACCATCAAAGCCATTTCAAAAACAGTTTTAGAGTCTCTCCTTGAACCTATGTGCTTTCTGTATTAGACTATTTACATTTTTTGACACACATTGTGTCAGTCAAGTGAGAGAAGATAGACATCAAGTGTTTGAGGGCCCTAATATACCATTTAGGAGGGAGCCACCAGCTGTGGCAATGAAAATGTAAGGGAAGAATACAATCTTTTTAAAAGAACTCTTTGAAACATAAAATAAAAATTACAGTGTGCCTTGCTGCTTGATTGTCTCCTGTACAAAGATAGCTGACACTGACTTGAATCTGTGGCCTTGTAGCCCACGTGCCTTCCAGATGATCTAAATTACTCAGGCTTGAAATGAGAAAACTGAGGCCTCGTCTTGTATGTAGACAGAAGCATGCACTTAGTTGTTTTCAATCAAACTTCTGTATGTGTCCCTCAGTTCTCTCTTCCCCCTACTATCTTTAAACAAAAGAAAACCACAAACTTGCATGAAAAATATTATCTTGATTCTTGTGGAACATTGTCAGCTGAAAACTACAATCATAACATTCATAAAAAAATTGTAGCAACATCTTCCTGAAGATCATAATAATGTGAATGTCGAGTCTCAACACTGTAATTTCTAAGCTTGACAATGGGATTTGCAGTCCTTTCTCCAAGTGTCACTAATTCTAAATTTGGGGTTGGATATAAGCAAGTGCAGATAGCTGAATGTTCTTGAGGATCTGACTTGTCCATCTGAGTATAGCTTTTAGCTGAGAGTAGTGTGTCTACCCCATTCAGTTAAGACCAGTTGTCTGATATCCCCCCAAAATAAGTGCAACAGTTGAATTAGAGATGCTTTGCTTATTTTACTTCAAATGTGTGTAAGCAGGTAACCACCCTTCATTGATGGGAGACAAGGGATCATAGAAGAGACAGGACTCTCAAACTTTTGTGTGCTTGAGAAATCCTGGGAGTTGATTGTTGAAAATGGGTCTCTATATAATCAGATTCTGCGGAGGTAGATCTGAAGCTTTCATGTGAAGTTCATCCAAGTGAGGCACGTGTACCATGTTCTGTGTTTTGAAAACATTGGTTAACGATCCAGAACCCATCCTCATGGAATAGTGAAAAGTATACTGGATCCAGAAGTAATTACCTTTGTGCATTTTTAGCATCTCTAAGCCTTAGTTTCTTTAGCAGGAGAAAGAAGAAGTAAAATAAAAAGAAAGAAATTAAAGAAGACCTTAGAAGATAAAAAGATCTCCCATGCTCTTGGATAGGCAAAATTAATTTGTCAAAATAGCCATACTATCCAAAGCGCTATACAGATTCAATGTGATTCCAACTAAAATCCCATCATGATTCCTTATAGAAATAGGAAAAGCTTTCTATTCACCTCACTGAGTGTTTCTTTTGCTGAGAAGAAGCTTTTTAGTTTGAATCCATCCATTTATTGATTCTTGATTTTATTTCTTGTGCTCTAGGAGCCTGGTTAAGAAGTTGGGGCCTAATCTGACATGATGAAAATTTGCGCCTACTTTTTCTTCTTTTACACACAGGGTCTCTGGTTTAATTCCTAGGTTTTTAATCCACTTTGAGTTGAGTTTTCTGCATGGTAAGACATGGGGGTTTATTTTAATTTTGCTGCAGATGGATTTTCAGTTTTCCAGCACCATTTTTTTGAAGAAGCTATCTTTTCTCCAATATATATTTTTGCACTTTTGTCTAGTAGGAGATAACTGTATTTATGTGGGTTTGTCTCTGTGTCCTCTATTCTGTACCAGTGATGTAAAAGTCTATTTTGATGCCACTACCATGTTGTTTTGTTACTATTGTTCTGTAATATATTTTAAGGTCTGGTATAGTGATGACACCTGCTTCACTCTTCTTGCTAAGAATTGCTTTGGCTATTTTGGGTCTCTTATTTTTCCAGATAAATTTCATGATAGCTTTTTATATTTCTATTTGGAATGTCATTGGGATTTTGATTGTGATTGCATTTTATCTGTATAGTGCTTTTGGTAGTGTGGGGGCAAATTTTTACCACATGTACATCAAACAGATGTTACTAATCTTTAGCATATATAAAGAACTCAAAAAACTTAATATCAACAAAACTAACAACCCAATCACTAAATGGGCTAAGAAAGTGAACAGTTATCAGAAGATGATATACAATCAATTAACAAATATATGAAAAAAAATGTTCAACATTTGTAGCAATTAGAGAAGTGCAAATCAAAACTACTCTAACATTTCATGTCACTCCAGTCAGAACAGCAGCTATTATGGCAAGAAAAATGAATGATAGTGAGAATATGGGGGGAAGAGACACACTAATACATTGCTGGTGGGACTGCAAACTGGTGCAACCAATATGGAAAGCAGTATGGAGATTCCTTGGAAAACTTGGAATGGAACCACCATTTGACCCAGCTATCCCACTCCTTGGTCTATACCCAAAGGACATAAAACCAGCATACAACAGTGAGGCAGCCACAACAATATTTATAGCAGCTCAATTCACAATAGCTATACTTTGGAACCAACATAGATGCCCTTCAGTAGATGAATTGATAAAGAAATTGTGAGATAGATGTATGTGTAGGTATATATATATATATATATATATATATACACCTACACATACATCTATACACAATGGAATATTACCCAGCATTAAAAGAGAATAAAATTATGACATTTGCAGGTAAATGGATAGATTTTGAGAATATTATGCTAAGTGAAGTAAGTCAATCCCTACAAATCAAATGCTGAATGTTTTTCTCTTATATGTGGATGTTCATCCATAATGGGACTGGGGATGGTATATGAGAGGAATGGAGAAACTTTAGATGGAGCAAAGGGGAGGGAAGGGAAGGGAGGGTGCATGGGGGTAAGAGAGATGGTAGAATGAGGTGGACATCATTACCCTAAGTACATGTATGAGGACCTGAATGGTGTGACTCTACTTTGTAAACAAGTAGAGACATGAAAAATTGTGCTTTATATGTGTACTATGAATTGAAATGCATTCTGCTATCATGCATAACAAAGTAAGTAAATAAATTCAAAAAAGAAAAAAAGGAATAAATAGAAAGAGCAATCATAATATTCATTTGGAAAAATAAGAGACCCATAGAAAAAGACAAATCAATGCTTAGCAAGAAGAGTGAAGTAGGAGGCATCACAATACCAGATCTTAAACTATACTACAAAGCTATAATAATAAAATGGCATGGTAGTATCACCAAAATAGACTTGTAGACTAATGGTACAGAATAGAGAACACAGACACAAATCCACATAAATACAATTATCTCATGCTAGGCAAAGGCACCAAAAACATATATTGAAGAAATAATGGTCTCTTCAACAAATGGTTCTGAGAGAACTAGAAGTTCATATGCAGCAAAATTAAAATAAACCCCTATGTCTCACCATGCCAAAAATTCAACTCAAAGTGGATTAAGGACCTAGAAATTAGCCCAGAGACCCTTCATGTAGTAGAGGAAAAAGTAGGCCCAAATCTTTATCACGTGAGATTAGGCCCCCAAGTTCCTTAACAAGACTCCTAAAGCACAAGAAATAAGATCAAGAATTAATAAATGTATGGATTCAAATGAAAAAGCTTCTTCTCAGCAAAAGAAAAACTCAAAGAGGTGAAGCCTATATATTGGGGACCAATTTTTGCCACACATATGTCAGATAGAACACTAATCACCAGGATATATAAAGTACTCAAAAAACTTAACACCAAAAAGCAAACAACCCAGTCAGTAAATGGGCTGAAGAGCTGAACAGACACTTCTCAGAAGATGATTTATATTAGACCAACAAATATATGAAAAAATGTTCAACATCGATAGTAATTAGAGAAGTGCAATTGAAAACTACTCTAAGATTTCATCTCATGTCAGTCAGAATGGCAGTTATCAAGAATACAGACAACAATAAATGTTGGAGAGGATGTGGTTGCTACAAACTGGTACAACTAATATGGAATACAGTATGGAAATTTCTTATAAAACTTGGAATGGAACCACCATTGGACCCTGCTATCCCACTCTTCAGTCTGTACTCAAAATACTTAATATCAGTAAAGCAGCCACATCAAAGTTTATTTCAGCTCAATTCACAATAGCTAAACTGTGGAACCAACTTAGATGCCCTTCAATAGATGAATGGATAAAGAAACTGTGGGATATATACACAATGTAATGTTATTCAGCATTAAAAGAGAAAAAAATTATGGCATTTTCAGGTAAATGTGAAGTAAGCCAATCCCCCCAAACCAAAGGCTAAATGTTCTCTCTGATAAGTGGATGCTGATCCATGATGGGGGAAGGGCATAAAAAAAATGGATGAACTTTGGGCAAAGGGGAGGGATAAGTAGGAATAGAGTATGGGTGCAGGAAAGATGGTGAAATGAAATGGACATCATTATTCTAGGTACATGTATGATTTCACATATGGTGTGTTGCTATATTGTGTACAACCAGAGCAATGAAAAATTGTGCTGCAATTGTGTATAATGAGTCAAAATGCATCCTGCTGTCATATATGCCTAATTAAAATAAATTAATTAATTAATAAAAACTAAGTAAAATAATATGTCTTTAAAGATTTATCTAACAATATAATGCTTCTGAATGTTGTGTTTTAAAGAATTTTCTGTCTTTTCTTTTTAACTCTTTTAAGATAAAAATATAAACTAAGGTAGTAGTAACAAAACTTTCATTGAAACAAAAATATTTATGCTACCATGCTCTTTGAAACACTGAAATGCTGTAGTAGAGATACACAAAAATGATGTCCACCTGGGTTTGATGATGGACAATATTAGCAAATATGCTACAAAGCCCAGTGTACATTACTATACTAGATAAATTGTATTAGTAAGGGTTCCCTAGAGGAACAGAATTAATAGAAAGTATAATTATAAAAGGGGATTTATTAGGTTGGCTTTCCCAACCAGAATTTGGATAGTTCACAATGGCCGTCTGCAGGCTGAAGACCTGGAAGAACCAGTAGCTGTGCAATACAATAGGCTGAATCCCCAGAACAAGAGGGATCAAAGGTGCTACCCTAGTCTGAGATGGGAGGCTTCTGCAGAATCACTGGCAAAGTCTGCTTTGGAAGAGTGAATAAGTGAGAGTCTGATATCCTCAGACAACTGCAATAGCAATCAAGAACTGGTTCAAGAAGAATGGAGCTTACATCTGCTGCTGCTTCTTTATTCTTCTAACTTTTATTCCATCCAAGCCATCATCCTACTGGAATGTGCTACCCACACTTAGGGAGGGTCTCCACTTCAGTTGGCTATTCCACATGCCAGTCATTCCTAGACACACCCTTATGGACACACTCAGAGCCTCTTAATAATCAGCATCTCTTAATCCAATCAAGTTGGAAATTCAAATTAACCATTACAGAATTGAACAAATAAACAAAAGAAAACAAATTTTCTTAGACACTCTCAAAGTATGGTAAGACCAAAGAAATAACACAAAACTGTAAGTTTGGTAATGATGTCCAATGCATGCTGTGCCTATGACTGGCTCCATGACTCAGATCCTGGTCTTTCTACTATCTACCCTCAATCTTGATATTATATGTCAAAAACCCCCACAAAATTACAAAAAAAAGTATCCTTCTTTTCCAAATTTTACCCTTTAAATTATTCCAAGGTAATATTAGCTCTAAGTTAATAGCTTGTTTCATTTCCTTGCTGTGAAGAAAATATTGTTATATGTAGCTATTAAAATTGTCAGGGAGAATATCATGCATATGAAATTTTCCCACTTGTAGGCACCTCAATCCCACAACCACTTCAATTAAAAAAAAATTCTGCAGAAACATTCATTATTTGGGTCCTGTATCCCCAATGTCTGTCTATTTGAGAACATTTAATCATATGCATGGGATTTTATGTGCTCTCTTCAGAGGTGACTTTACATATGGCAAAGGAAGGTTTCAGAGTAAGGGAAAGACATCAGAATAACTTATGGTTTCTCAAGATTGTATCAGTTTTGTTCAATATCCTTTGTTGCAATAATATTTTCTGGTCTTTATTTCTAACATAGAACCAATCCCCCCCAAAAAAAGTAAATACAAGCCAGATCAATAACATTGTTTTCAGAATCAAAGGAGTATAGAGTTAGGCATTTGGCAATTCATCTGTACATTCTTTTTGCACCTGCACAATTCCTTTCTGTGTTATATACTTGGTGGCCTAATGCCATGCCTCAAGGGCAGAACAAGGTGTGCCCTGGCAGCAACCTTCTAAATTTCCCAGCACCTGCAAATATTAATTGTTAGTTGAATTTGGACAGCTGAGGTATGCAAGTCTCTTGTTTTGGTTCCCCCTCCATTTTTTCCCATGTGGTTCCAATCATGATTATAAGTAACTAGATGATATCTGACACTAATAAATGCAAATGCATTTTTAGGTCAGGTGAGTTTCTACAATATTGAAGGGAGAAAGTGATAGTTTATTTAACAAGAGATTAAAATCAGAATGTATTATAATTATCAAAGACAAAAGTCATTACTCTGTTAAACATCAATGATGAAACCGTGTGTGTGGAAGAATTAAATACTAAAATGTATATACAATTCCCTGACAAACATTGGTAATATTTTCAAGTTGGGAGGAGATGAAGGTGTCGAAGCCAGAAGCAAATTCTATAAAGGGAACATTAAACACATGACATTGGTTTCTCTGTTATGAATGACAATTTGGTGTCAGTGAAAATTTAGAACTTGGGTGATTTTTTTTTTTTAGGAACAGAAAGTGTTTATGCCCCAGGCTAACATTATTGCCGGCTCATGAGTACTTACTGTACTCAGCACAGTAAGCAGGGCAAATTAGCAACTCCATAAATATTTTCTGAGTGAGGAAATAAGTCAGTAAAAAACTTTTCTGAAGATGACCATTTGAAGTCTGAACATGAAGATAAAACACTCAAAACATATGAAAACTTCTCTCAACCTTTGTCTAGTATTTATAGCTTATTACCAAATTTGCATGTAACAAGTATTTTAAAAGTCAAATTTTAACATGGGCAAGAGGAGAGATAACATTCCCCCTACCCCAGGAACAAGGTTAGGCATCCTGTGTCACTCATTCATGACTTAGTCATCATACTCCCATTTTGCTCAGTGTGAAAGTGAGGCTTGAAGGAGTGGACTAGTTGGCTGACAGACTGTTATTATGCTAATTAATGGTAAAACTACTAAACACCTATATGAATGGAACACATAAAGGCAGGAGAAATAGCTTCAGGAAAAAAAGGAAATTTCTTTGAATTACTCTTTCTTTCTTTTCACCATTGCTAATTGAATATTTGTTTTAGGCAGCTTTTTCATTGCTATGAGCAAAAGAACTGACAAGAACAATTTGTTGCTTAATTTTGTGGAATATTTTCAGATATGCATGGCAGTAGGGTGTATTTTGACATATAATACATACATGGGGTGTGACCCATTACAATTTTGATTTCATACTTGTGGAGACAACTCAGCTATGGAAAAAAAAAACAATTTTAAGAAGGAAAAGTTTATTTGGGAGCTCAAAGTTTTAGAGATCTCAGTCTTTAGGTGGCCAGCTCCATTCCTTAGGGCCTGGGGTTGGAAGTAGGCAGAACATCAGAACATCATGGCAGAAGAGTTTGGTGGAGGGAAGCAGCTCAAGAAAGACATCACACAAGGAATCATAGGTAGAGAGTTCTGCTCAACAAAGACAAAGCCATGCCCTCAGGGACCCACCTCCTTTAGCTACAAACTATGTGCTTATAGTTACCACCAAGCTAATCCCTATGGAGAGATTAATTCACTGAATTAACTCAATCATTTCATCTCTAAGCTTTCTGACATTGTCTCACACATGAGCTTTTGGGGGACACCATATATATAAAACATAACAATAATTAAATAATACATATCCTTAATTTGGTTTCTGATTTTAGTTGTAAAAATCTGTGCTTCTAAATTAACTTAGTGTCAGAGGCTGGGGTTGTCGCTCAGTGGTAGAATGCTCGCCTAAATTAACTTAGTGTTCAAAACAAAATATCACAGACATTCACATACATATGTGCATGTATACACACACACACACACACACACACACACACACACACATATATATATATATATATATATATATATATATATATATATATATATAGAAACAAATCCTTTGTGGGGAAAATGTACACTCATACATTGCTGGTGGGACTGCAAATGGTGCAACCACCCTAGAAAGCACTATAGAGATTCCTCAGAAAATTTGGAATGAAACCACCACTTGACCCAGTTATCCCACTGCTCAGTATATACCTAAAGGACTTGAGTTCTGCGTAGTACAGTAATGCAGTTATGGAACCAAATTTGGTGCCCTTTAACAAATGAATAAATAAAGAAAATGTGGTATATATATACACAATGGAATATTACTCAGAGTTAAAGAAGAATGAAATTATGGCATTTGCCAATAAATGGATGGAACTCAAGAATATAATGCTAAGCAAAATAAGCCAATCCAGAAGAACAAAAGGCAAATGTTTTCTCTATTATGCAGAGGCTAATTCAAAATAAGGTGGTAGGGGGGCTATGGAAGAATGGAGATATTTTGGATTAGACAGAGGGGAGTGAAGGGAGGGGTTGAGTGGGAAGTAGGAATGATAGTAAAATCAATTAGACATTATTATCCTATGCACATATATGACTACACAGTATAATTCCACATCATGTACAACCAGAAGAATGATATATTCCATTTATATGAAGTGTCAAAATTCATTCTACTGTCATATATAACTAATTAGAACAGATAAAATTGTACAAGTTAAAAAAATGAGCAAATCCTGTGTTATTAAAGCACTAGATTCTACATTTCATTCAGAACCATTCACTTAGCATCCACTTCATGGAGCTCAGATGAGTAAGACTCACTGACTTTTACTGTTGTACTTAAAGAAATCAGGGTGAAAGATACTTGGAAGAAATGACTGTACTAGATCAAAAGGACAGCCAGAGACATGTGAATGGCCTGTGCCTACAGGAGGCAGAAACAACTTTTCCACTGAGAGAAGATATGCATGGGAAAAATGCAATCCCTGGAATAAGCGGGCATACATAAACATGGACATGTACACCAAATTTTGTTCATTTAGAAAAGTTTATTTTCTTTTTGTTTCCAAATGCATGAGCAATTGAAAATAACAGTTCTCCATTATATAGCTACCAAATGAAACACCTATAAGGCTATAAAATGTAAACGTTCATATTAAACTGATAAGTAGTTACTATCTTATGACCTGATATTTTGAAATGTTTCATATATAAGATAGTAAAGACTTTTGTAAAGGACAATGATTTGATCAGATTTGAAATATCAAAAGTTTGTTCTGTAATTCCTGTAAAGAGCTGGAAAGGAAATGCATTAAGTGCTGGATATGTGGCAACATGCCATGTCCCCAGCAAGAGATGGTGAGGGGGTTATACAGAACAGACTGGAAGGGAGAGTGAGGGCAGTCAGCAGAGAAGGGGCAGAGAAGGGGTCCTGAGTAATGATGCAGATTACAGGGTATTGGATGAAAAACAGGTATCACAGGGAACAAAGCAAAATTTTCTAGAACTGGACACACAGATTTTCCATTTCACAATCAGAAGAATCTTTGGCTTGAAGAATCTCTAAAAATGAGGTTTTGATATATAGTTTCTGAAATAAAGGACCTAGCCAGTATCTTAGAAATTTGAGGCTACCATGGCAAAAATATCATAGACTGGGTAACTTAAACAATGTCATTTTTTCACAAGATTAGAAAGTCCGATATCAGGACACCAGGAGATTCCACATCCAGTGGATGTCCTCTTCCTAGTTCATGAATGGTGAATTCCCTTTGTGTTCTCACATGACAAAAGAGGCAAAAAAAAAGAAAAGAAAAATAAAAACTCTTAGGGGTCTATCTTATAAGGGCACTAATCCCATTCCTAAAAGCTTCAAACTTAAGACTAAATTACCTCCTCAAAAATCTTACTTGTTAATACCATCACCCTCAGATTAGGAATTTAACATGTGAATTTTGGGAAAACAAACATTCTGTCCATAACAGACAAATTATAGAAATTTTCTTCCAACTTCCTACCTACATAATGCATATTTTCTGTTGGCTCTGCCAGACCTATTTCTGTCTCTTATCTTCCAAATTCTGCCTCACCACTGTACTTTATGAGGCTGACATTTCTGGATACCTTGCCCTCTGGACCCAGGTCCAGATGATTCATTCTCAGACCTGCAGTGCTGCCTAGCTTGTTTTCTGTTGCAGCCCAGCAAGGGCTAACATTGTTTTGCAGCTCAGTGAGTGAGAGCTGTGCTGCTGTCCCCAAGTGCCTCTATTTCAGCCATCAGCTTTCCTTCAGATCACTCAACGGTGTCCAGACAAAACCATGGCTCATGCTGCACACCCCTTTTCTTGTCCATGTGGTTTCCCCGAGCACCACCATTCAGTGCCCATGCATGACATGGTGCGGAAGATTGTGGAACTTGACAACTCATGAATCCCTTAATAGCCAATGGATCCCTCCAACTCTTGAAAGGCATCATAGCTTCTCTACTTCACTTCTCTGTTGATGTTTGGGGGGAAGCAAGCCATCTGTTGATTATGAAGTTGTGTTGCACTCTGGCATAGCAATTTTTATGATTCTTTTTTGCAATTCCTTTTCTGCTTCATTCTCCTTTCACTCATTTTTCTTCCTTTGTAATTATATCCAAATAATGTGCTAGAATTGGCTCTGTTTTCAAATTCTCTTGGACCAGGACACTAGCTAGCTTCCAGTTTTGGACAATGGGAGGCAGAGCAAGGTATTATTTATAAAGATTGAGTTTGAGGTTTTTAATTTCCTGGCTTTATCCTTGCCCATTCAACTGTATTGTTCTCCTCTAATTTTTTTTTCTTTTGGTTCCAGTATTTGCACCCTCTTCCTGTCTTTTCAGGCCTAGGAGGATAATGACTCCAAAGTTCTGCACCATCTCTTAGAGCTTTCTCTTATCCCTACCCACACTTTTGTAATTGGGTCCCTTTATTACAGATCCCTAACTGCCCTGCTAATTTGTTCAACATCTGATTGAAAAGGCTTGTAACTGGTCTAGGGGATATACTTCTAAGTAAAGTTGGAATTTGGCATGTTGATAACCCGAAGGGGAACAATAGAGAAGTTGGGCCAATTTTTAGAAGGTATACGCCAAAAGAAAGGATTTGGCCAACCTGGTATAGGGTTGTAGTTCAAACTACATCATCTCTAACATTTTCCAAGTCTAATACTCTGTGATTTTTACCTCAGGAAAGAAACCCCCCTACCCCTTGATGTCAGTCATATCAATTAGAAGGAAAATGAGGGTAGTTTTTAATTTTTGACTTGTGTCAGTAAATGATATAAAGAAAGCAGGAAAAGTGCTCTTGCATGCTAAAAACCAAAGAAAAAAAGGCAAAATCATCAGCACTCAGCTTAGCATCAAAATAGATGAGATACAGCTGTCATAAAGATTCTTATGAAGTGTATGAGTCAAGTCATTTCCAATCCTGGAGACTTAGTGTCTTCACAAGTCATATAGGGATTAAAATGCCATGTCATATTGGTTACATGGTTATTATAGAAATTCAACGAGATGAAGCAAGTGAAATTAGATTATTGTTTTAGAACATAGCAATATTATAAGATGGATGCAGATGTTGACCATACATGGGCAGAGCCAAAATCTCAGAAAACAGCACAGCCTAAATTTATGAAGCAGGAAACATCAGGCACGCCTAGTCTTTGGGATGATAATAGTCCTGTGCTTATCCTTGGTAATGCATCTTTTGTTATCAACTTACACATTTTTGTCTACATAATGCTGTAAAACACAATATACTGCATAAATAAAAAAATGATAAATTTTCTGTTATTTTCAACAAAAATTCATGTTTTTCTTGTCATTGTTTTACAAAGATGTCAATATGCCTGATCTTTTCCTAACACCATTTCACATATATCTGGTGTAATAAACAAAACAAACATGGTCACCTTTCCAAAACAAACAAAATGTGTGCCTTCTAGAAAGACAACCACAAGCATAGATGAAGCTGGAAGCAGATTTTGTCCAAAGGGAAGATGTAGGGCCAATGTCTCTGGCTCCAGAATGCTCTGCTGTTTTCTGTGGCCAACACTGAGTTGCTTCGAACCAGCTCTTCATGGTTTTGCAGCACAGACTGGCTGAAGCTGCAGCATATGTTATGGCAGACATTCGATTCCCCCTTTATTGTGAGACTGATTCAGAAAGGGCATTTATCAACTGTTCCTGCTTTCCTTCTGTTCACATGTTGAAGTTTTGCTGACATCCACTGCAGAATTGAAATCAGATTCAATGTCCCATCAATTTTCAGCATAGAAAAGCAAGCACATTTCAGCTGTGTCACTGCATCAGCAGTAAACATGTTTAATAATATCAATTACTCACTGCAACACTTCCATGATGTGGAAAAACATACGGCTTTCTGAAGATGGTGTCTTCTGCAAGGGTGAGAATCATGCATTCAGTACAGAGTGCAGTAAAAATATTCTGGGGGATGCAACTTACAGCTACAAAAATAATGGAATCTTTTTTGATTATTTGGGTGATTAGGTAGTAAGTAAATCATCCAATTCCTCTAGATAAGACTCTTCAAAAATTCACCACATTCCTTTAGAAGAGCTATTTTTAATATTCCAAAGAGTCAAAGCTATGTTTTACAATTCCAAAAAAAATTATATTTTAATCTGTAAGAAATTTCACACTCACTCTAAGAAATTATATATAGTGGAGTTCAACAGAGTGCCAAATAAGTTAGTTTTGCTGTTGTTTTATCAACATGATCAGCATACTCTTGCTTTATGTTTCTCATTTCATTAAGTAAAAAATCATATGAAGTAGAAACTACTATGCCCATTTAACAGAGAGAAAACAGAGTTTCAGAGATGATAAGTAATCTAAGGTGAGCAGCTAGTAACTGAGAGAGAAATATATTTTAAACTATTTTTGCTGCCATTTTTGTTGATGTAAGATTTTTTTCTTTCAACTATGTTCAATTGCTCTTTGGTGTGTTTCAGAAACCATAAGGATCTATTTCTATAAAATCTTGGATTCTGAGTCTACAATGAGTATTCTTTTCCAAAAGTAAAATGTCTCTATTATTCTCCTAGTTAGCCTTAGATAATGCTACCTAAATAAAAAGAATTCTATTTGCGATATATTCTTCTAGATAGTAATTTTTGTAGAGAGTGTCTAGTTGCATTCTTATGTAAAATCTAAGACACCATTCTGTGAATGAATGAATATTCACTCACCTTATGGAGACAATATTTGAATGAGGGCTACAGCTTTAAGAAAGATTATTTAAAACAGAAGTTTTCAGGAGAGTGAGGATGGGTCCTGATGTTAGAAACATTCATATGACCAAGGAGGTTGGATAGACAGGCCTATTCCTCTTCCACACTGTCTCTGTCTTACTGGGCTAATGGAAATTTGTTCCCATAACTGCATAAACCCATAGGCACCATACTTGTAGTGACGGATTTTTGGATTCTAATGACCAGGCAATTTTTTGGGTCCATTATGTACTCCCAGATGTGGGGAGGAGCAGCATTCACAGGACTATTCCTTGGGGTCCAAAGAATTGAAGTTGAAGTTGGTTAATTAAACTCTAGCTGGCAAAATGGTATCATGGAAAGACATGTCTCCAACTACTGGTGTTACAGAGACACAAGAATAATGAGGAGCTGTAGCACAAAGTAAAGACAAGGAGTCAGAGGCTGGGCTTTTGAGATCTTGGAACAAGTCAAGCTCCATTACAGGAAAAGAAACTCCCCCTCTATGAGTAAAACTGGACTGATATATTTAGAGGAGATCATGTCAACCCACTAGAGGAAATTTCTTGCTACTAGCCATGGGAATCACAACTCCGGGGTGGGAGTGGGCATCTTCTGGAAGCCAAATAGTAGGAATTTCTTTCTGATAAAAGGGAATCTGTGGATGCTGAAAGAGTATTGGCACAAAACTTTTGTCTGGTCCATGACCCAAGACAATGCTGGCCAAGAGAATAGGGAGAAAAAATTGTCCCATAAGGGAAGAAACTGTCTGTAAAGGACTCTAAGGATTAAATGTTTCCTTTTAGAAAAAGCAAAGAAATGTTTCATATTACATCCTTGATATTGTTTTTGTTCACAAATGATTAAGAAGTTTGATCTCCTTCTATTAATGAGCTTTTCCTCCTGCTCTTCTAGATAATTCAGTTGCATTGAGGAAGAGTTACATTTTTTTAATTATTACAATTATTGTGCTGTGTGTCTATCTTCCTCAATAGATCATGTGTTGCTGAAAGGCTTTCTGTGTGCATTTCATCCTTGTTTCTTGATCATAGCTGTTGAATAAATGAGAGAACAAATGTTAAGTTTGTGTTTAGCTATTCAACTTGGTCTCTAAGCTGTGGAACACTTTTGATAGTAAACTATTTTATCTAGCTTTTCTCTGGCAAATGGAATGACTTCATACCTTAAAAGAAATTACCCATGACCATATCTGATACTAGAACTTTGGAAAAATGGAGCTTAGCGCATTTCCCTGAGAGGTTGCAACATCTGAGGACATTGTAGCGGGGTGGGGGTGGGGGGGGGAATGGGAGATTTTTGTTTTTCCCTTACACATAACTAGGTTCATGGTTGAGACCTGTTTTAGTCAGCTTTTGCATCACTGTGATCAAAATGCCTGACAGGAACAACATAGAGGAGGAAAATTTATTTTGGCTCATGACTTCTATCTATGATTGTTTGGCCAAGCTCTGGGAACCAGATAGACAAGAACATCATGGGGTAGGGATGAGTCAGAGTGAAGTTGCTCAGCTCATGGTAACCAAGAAGCAGAAAGAGGGCAGAGAGAAAGGGACCACAGGAAGAATAAATCTTCCACAGAACTACTTTATGAACCCACCTTCTCCAGCCACACCCCACCTGCCTACCATTATCCCTCAGTCAATCCATCCTACTTTGAACAAAATGATTAGGTTACAGCATGGATAATCTAATCATTTTACCTCTGAATATTTCTGGATTAACTGGAAATTTTAGGGGACACCTCATATTCAAACCATAAGAAGATCCCTATAATGAAAGCTAGATTAACAACAGGAAAACAAACTAATTTACTTGACATTAATTGTACATGACACAGGAACCTTTAGAAATGAAGATCTTAAAAAAATAGGGTGTAATTTAAAGCTTAGGAATGACCAAGAGTGGATAGTTAAACTGAAGTATGAGTGGAAAAGGTGGTTGTAATATAATGGTAATCAACCAAGGGGAAGTTAACAGCACTTTTTGTTCAGAATCTTTTCTGCTTTCTTGTGTCTTCAGAGATACTCCAGGAATAAAGATTTCCTGTTTTTTTTTATAGGAAGGGGTAAAGGAAGGATGACAGGGACCTTTCTGCTGCTTCTGCTTTCTCCAATGGCAAGGTATCATATTTTCACAAAATGTGTCCTGAATCCTGAGAACATATTCCCATCACTGCCTAGGCCCAAGTTCATTCCCAAATGCAGGAGGACACTGTTGAGTGGTGATGGGGAGAAGGACAGAAATGAGGCTCAGACCTCATAGGATTGTGTGATTCCCTACCTAATATATAATCAGAGCTACTGAGTCGCTGTCATATTTACAAGTCAAATAATTAGCCTGGTTTTTTTCTTAACTTTTTAAAACAAACCCTATCACTTGAATATTAAGCATACTGTGATTTACCAAAATAGAAACTGTTCTAATTTATCATATTTCATTTTTAGAATGATATGCAAATATTCAGAGAGAGAAAATGACTTCTGTGTATTTATTTAAAATTCAGACCTATTAATCATTTTTGTGTGAATCAGATATTATAAAGACAAAAAGTTAATCATTTTAAACATTTTCAGCCAGAAAAACCTATCTCAAAAGTTAAAAAAGATAAAGTTACTTAATGTTAAAAGCCAGATATGTATAAATATAATATGCGTTTTTTTTTGCTCTAAGAAAGAGGAGAATGATTTAGTTATTGATGATAAATTTTCACTATTTTATCACATACTAAACATGAAAATACTGTACTTTATGAAATAACATTATTTTATTTATTTTGTGGAAGTATATGGGGTGGGGATAAGTTAGAATGGCAGGGAGCTGAGTGGAATCCATCATCCCAAGCCATGAAGCTTAACTTGTTGTACTTCTTAGTGATCAAAGAGCAAAAACACTCATCTATCACTATAGGTTTCACTCCAACATCATTATTTAATCACCTGGGGCAAATTTGCCTTCATTGCATTTAAAATAATGAGATCAATGATTCTGTATTACTCTGTCTAAATGCAAGCCTGTCTTTTCAGCTGTTCTTCCCTGCATCTGACCCACTATGTTACTCTGTACTTTTCCCCATTTTCTTAGATTATCTTAGACCTTTTTACTGTACCCTTTGGAACGTCCTGGTACACTAACAACAACTGTTTTATATATCCCAGTGTTTCCTATCGTATTTCCTTTTCTGCATTGCCTCACATCTGGTTCCCCTCCAATGATGAGCTTCTTGTGCTCTTATTCCCCCTCTGACCTACATATCAATGGGACATGAGGTTAAGATTTTATCATGCTATCTCCCAGTTGCAGCTGCAGCAATTATAGCAATTACCTCCATTATCTTGGAGGTCTTTGGTATCCATGTACATGATTCTCTAACATCTTAGTTGCTTATCTAGTCATGAAGACAATTAGTAGACGTGTCATAATCTTGAAGATATTCACTCTATAATGTTAAGTAATATTATATCTGAATACAGTAGTTACTGCTTACTTGAACATTTATTTCCTGCAGTTTCAGTTACCTGTGTCAATCATGATCTAAAAATATTAATTGGAAAATTCCAAAAATAATTAACAAGCTTTAAACTGAATGCTATTCTGAGTGGTGTGATACAACTTCTATTATAACTCTCTGTCCTGCCCAGGATATGAATCATTTATTTGTCCAGTGTATCCATCCTGTATATGCTCCCATCTGTTAGTCATTTAGTAGTCATAACAGATAACAGATTCATTGTCACAGTATCACAGTGTTTTTGCTCAATTAACATATATTGCATTTTATGCTGTCCCCAAAGCACAAGAGTAGAAATGCAAAGGAGACATAGGACATACAACACAGAAGGACAGATTAATTCTGGAATCAGATTGCAGTGCTACATAGTATCTAGGTAAAAACATAGTTAATATTTGTGGGTTTAGTGCAATTCACATTTCAAGCATGCACTTAAGCTCTTATTCCTCATTAATAAGAGGTAATTTGGTATCATATTTTACATTTCTAATGCCTTAATTTTTAAAATTTAAATTAAATTACTTTGCTGATTTTCATATGGTATCAAATGTCTTGATTTCTTCTGTTCTCAAATATATTTATTCCTTCCTCAATGTATACAAGTCCCTAGTACGGTGTCTTGGCTATTAAGAGTATTCATTTAGTAGGTGTTACCTTGTCATTGTTATTAATTATAGCTAGTGTCCATATGGATGCCATTATTTACCATTTTGGCCATTTTATTTTTGATTATTTTGATTCTCTGGTCTTTCTTCTTTCACTGTTCCCATCTGGCAAATTCCAATGTAGATTAAGCCCACCTGTCAGTTTTCTGGTTTGTTCATAATATCCTATTTTCCTCAATAAGTTGTTCTTTAGTCTCTAAATACTCTTAACAACATACTTATTCAAATTCTAACCTTGTTTCTAGTTCACATTAGGAAAAGAGATGGATGCTGACAGTGAAATAATACTTAGCAATTAGAAGCAATTGACTAGCTGTTCACTCATCAGCAAGAATAGATCCTGAAAACATAGTGCTGGGGGAAAAAAAGAAAAGTAAGAGGAGAAGTATAGAGTACAATAGTAGCTTTGTACAAATTAAGAATTCATAAGCACAGAATGACATTAAAGGTTCTACAAGAATCTAAGCTTCTTATCATTTCCTCCCTGATTGGTGGCTGTGCTCTACTGAACAGTCTTCCAGGTATACCCTTGACCCATTGTAATAAATTTACTAAAATTCTTCCATGACTTCTTACAACACTCACAGTCTAAGCAAAATCCCTCTAGTGGCCAACAATACACCCAAGATGGTCTGTTGTCTGACTTACATCTCTGGACTCATCTCTTCTAGCCACAATGGCCTCCTCACTGTTGAACAAACCAGGCACTCTTCTTCTTCTAACCCTGTCCTGGGAACATCTACCTTCACCTTCCAGATACCCCATGATTTGCTCCCCCCTGCTTAGGCCTACTTTCAATATACTTTCCTAGGCCCTGGTGGAAAAAGGTGGTCAGTAAATATGGTCATGATAATAAGAGAAGAGATAATTCCTGTCACCAAAGGAGAAACTTACCTTCTTTCTAGTGCATGTGAGGGTGGGGATAGCATAGATAGATAATAAACAAAATGAGCAATTTGTATAGTGTTTTAGAAATAGATATATACCATGGAGTAAATTTATGCAGGAAAGAGGGAAAGGGTAAATTGGGGGAGGGTGGAAGTAGAGGACATGAAAATATTTCAATGAATGCTGAGGGAGGGTCTTACTGCAAAGTGGCAAGCAAAGAATAGAGGCAACAGGTGAGCTGATTTCGATGTATGGAGGCACTGGATTCTATCAGAAGAAGAGCAGGGGCAGATGCTCAGGTATGAGAGGTGCTGGCTTGTCCCAGGAAAGTCTGTTTGTGGATGCTGAAAGTAAGTGGGTGTGGGAGACATGCTTACAGAAGTGGACAAGCAGGGGTACAGGGCTTTACAGGCTTTCTGGGGGTCCTTTGGTTTTGCTCTGTGTAATGTATAAAGTCTTTGAAGGCTTTGAGCAGGGAAAAGACAGGATCTGGCTTCAGATACTTGTTCAATTTTTCCTTTCTCGTGAGACTCCTTGAATGCCACAGTCAGAACTCTAGCCTCATGCTGCCTGGCAGCTCCCCATTCCTACTTCCTGATTCCTTCTGTCTTCATAGCTTATTTACAACAAAACAACATGCTTTACTTATTTATTTTATTTATCCTTTATCTTCTGCTTCTTTTTCATATTAGAATGGAAAATCCATAAATGCAGGAATATTTTTTCCCCTCTTTTGTTCACTGACCTATTCCCCAATGCTGTCTCCATTTGCAGGGTGCTGAGAATAATACACTGTTGGAGAGATAAAGAAGAAAAAGACATTTGAATACGAGCCTACAGGGGCAGAATAGATGAGTGAAATGGGAAATAGGGATAAGACTAATGATAAACAGGAAACATAATCTGTGTTAATAGAGTGCCACAAAATTAAAGTAAGATTTGTTCAACTCTTGGAAAAAAAAAAGATTAAAAAATATAAATATGTCTAGAAGCTCTAAGTAAAAGTTGCTTTAAATTACTCAACTCCTGGTATAAAATTTATTGCATCTTTTTTCATCTTTCCATACCATTGTCATTTTAAAGACAGAAGACACTCTCTTATGCAAAGTGAATTCTTTTATGTTTGCTCGGAATGATGTTCCCTTTATTCTTCTTAGGGACATGACTTCATACTTTGTGCCCTCTCTTTTCAGATTTTTAACTTTTTGCTTTCCAAAGGATCTTCCTTTTTACTACAATGCCAGACCTGTATTTTTCATCTTAAAAATAAGACTGAAAACAAACATATAAGATACCTTTTTGTGTTAGCTTTTTTTGTCACTGTGGGGAGGAAAGCTGTTTAAAGGAGAAAACGTTTGTTATTTTGGCTCATGGTTTCAACCATCGTTGGTTGACATCAAGACAGAAATATCGGGGCTGGGGATGTGGCTCAAGCGGTACCGCGCTCACCTGGCATGCATGCATCCCAGGTTCGATCCTCAGCACCACATACAAACGAAGATGTTGTGTCCGCCGATAACTAGAAAATAAATATTAAAATTCTCTCTCTCTCTCTCTCTCTCTCTCTCTCTCTCTCTCTCTCTCTCCCCCTCTCTCTCTCTTTAAAAAAAAAAGACAGATACATCATGGTCGAAGAGCATAGTGGAAGAAAGCTGCTCACCTCATTGCAGCTATAAAGGAATTGAACCATTGATGACATCAGAGCCTTCATGATCCAACTTCCCCAAATCCCCACTTTTGAACATTGCTGTATTGGGGCCAAGCTTTCAATACACAAGATTTTGGAGACCTTCCAGAGCCAAACTATGCTACCTTCTGACCATGGGCAAATCCTGCTTATATTCTTTATAGAGCAAAACTTTCAGAAGTGGCCTAAACTTTGTTATAACATGACAGCTTCCTGTTCTCATTATCATTTCTCAGTTGTTTTCTGCCTGTTTTATACACATAACACATTTCAGTTAGGATTATCATTCATTTACTGATAATTTTAATCACTTAACAGGAACTTTGTGTGATACATGTCATCACTCTACTAGACTTTGAATATGCAAATTTTGTAGGAGATAATGTTTTCTTCACCAGTCCCCCATTAATATAGAGTCTAACTGGTGAAAATTTCTATCATAAGAACTGTACATCAACCTGGATCTAGGTACTCCATTCAAAGGATAATAGAAACAGTGAACTTGATTATCCAAAGAACTGTATTCACTGTACTAATGATATTATATAAGGAATAAGACACTGCGTCAGCCCTCAAGGAAAGGCAGCCTACTGCAGAGGGACATTTCCCGTAAACAGTTATAACTAAACAAGAAAATTGCTTTAATGATGTGTGTACCAAGAGAAGCAGAGGGAGAAGGAACATCTAAATCTGCCTGAAGGTGTCAAGTTCAATGTCAAAGGAAACATTTTGAGCTGAGCATTTTAAAATATAAAATGTTAGATTCCTGTGAGTAGAGGACCCCAGGAAATACATACAGAGTATGAAGGTATAGGGAAATCAAGGATTTTTTTTTTCTTTTTAGAATTTATACATAGTTCAATGTTGTGAGATTAAACACCAGGGAGTTAATAGGTAAGGGAAGGGAGTGAAAGGCCATTAAGTGAGATTCAGGAAGTAGGAGGTAGACCTTGAGAAGTTATTTATCACTGTCAAAGAGTTTAGATTTTTATGATCTCGGTCAGTGGAAACCATTGAGGAATTTTGAGAAGGGGAATGCTGTTAAGATTTGCATAATGGCAAAAAACTTTCTATAACCATGGAGGTATAATAGTTAATTAAATCTATGAAATAATAAATAATAAACTGATAGTAAACAGATTATCAGGAAAAACAAACTTTAATTATATTTATTCACAAAATTCCCCCAAAATATGAAACTTGACAAAGGGCCAGGTAATTGAAGCTTATGTACCATCTTGAGCTTCAGAAAGCAATAAGAACTGAGACTCTTGGGGAAGTGGGGGTTACAAGTTGTAGGGAGGAGAGGCAAAGACATTTATGTTGAATAAGGGTTTTTTTTTTTTTTTTTTTTTTTTTTGCAGATAAGGTGGCTCAGGTAACAAGGTTGTCTCAGAGCAAACCTCAGAGAAGTGAAAACCTGTGAGGAAGTCTTTTCCCTGGTTGATGAAGGTCTCAGGGAGAGAATGCCTGACCATTGAGTTCCCTTTAAGAGCAACTAGAGAACCTCAGAGAGCCCATCTGTGTGCCTTGTGGGAGAAAGAAGAGCAAGAGATAAGAGTGCATGAGAAGGACAGACATAACTTGATTCTGAGGCTGCTTTTGAGGCCCTCCAATCGCCTTAGTTTGAAGTACCCCAATATGCTAAAGTACCTTACTTTGGAGTATCATTTTCTGGACCCCAACAATTATAAGCTCTACCATGAGAAAAGGCCTCAAGGGCTTACCATGAGGCTGCTCTCCAGGAAGAACATTTTATCACCTAAATTCATCTCAAGTACACAGGTGAGAAGAGAGACTATATGTCAAATATTCTTTCAGAGGATGAGCTGCACCTCTATTGCTGAGTCCTGCAAAAGGCAAATTTTGTGTAATTTCTCTCTATTCCCTTTTAAAAGTAATTGAACAAGTGCATTTCATTGGAAGAAGTAAGTACCACGATTCTATATGCAAGGGAGATTGAGAAATTGAATTCGGATTTTGATAGAAAGTAGTGTTGATATATATTGAGATATATATTGAAGGAATATAAAAGTATAAATTTTTCAAAACATGGTGAGTATCCATAATATAATAGTCATTCAAGAAACCTGGCTACAAAGCTCCCATTCCACCTCCTGATTATTTGTCATCTAATAACTTACTTGGAAAAACTATGCCTTGTTAATACAGATTAGGAAACATGAATCAGAAGAAAGGAGTCCAAGAAAAAGTCTAAAGATAAACCAAACTCCTTCAGTCTTTTCAGGTTCTACAACTCAGTAGTTCCACTTTTCAAAAATTTCCCATTTGATTGTGGTTATCAGCCAACAATACAGTCATCACAGTATTTCATGAAAAATATACCAAAACCTCAGTGTTATATCAATTGATAAAAAGTCATATGGAAATAAGATAATTTGGGGCAGTGAAGGATAATTTTTTAAATGATGCTGCATTCATTAGCTTTAAGTTTTAATGAAATTCCTGTCTGTTTGCTAGCCACTATTGATACTTTCAATGTCAATAAAACATGTGGGTATGTGAATAGAAATTTAAATAGGAGTATATTCCAAAGGAATATATTTCTATACCTCACTTGATTCATTTTCCATTTAAAGAACACCTGAAATGAAAGGGGAAAAGAATTTATGTAAATGCTGAAATATGAAGAGGGGAAGTGTTTTAGTTTCTTGAGGCTGCCATAGCAACATGGTAGCTTATGCCAGCAGTTTTTTATTTTATTCTACTTTATAAGTATAGAAATCTGAAGTCAAAGTATCTGCAGGGCCACTGTCCCTCCAACTCTTCCAGGGAGTATTGTTCCTTGCCTATTCATGATTCTAATGGCTCTTGCTCTCCTTGGATGGTGGCTGCTTCGCTTGAATCTTTGCCTTGGTCGTTACGTTGCCTCCTTCTTTTCTATCTCAAATCTGTTTCTCTTATAGAATATATTTGGGGCCCATCTGGACAATTCAGAATCATCTCCTCATCTGAAGATCTCCTACATAATAACACTTGCAAAGACCATTTTTCAAATAAGGTATTCAATGGGCTCCAGAGATTTAGAGATGTGGACATTATCTTTTAGGGGCTTCAATTTAACACATTTCAGAGAGAAAAAAAAACAAAAGCCTTGATTTTTACCTTTCTTCTTCCCAGTGTCACTCCTTTATAAAATGCTTGAGGAAAATTACCTCTTTGAAGTTATTGTTAGGTGATACATTAGAGTTTTTCAAAGGTTGGGGGAACCATGTTTGTGTGCATTTCTGTGTGTGTGTATCTGAATGAAAGATTACACATATGTAGAGAAAGGGGAGAGAGACAAGGAGTATTTTTAAAAAGAATTGGCATTGTCTCAAGAGATCATGGAAGTGCCCATTCAAATTTGCTGGGTAGGTTAAAGACCAGGGAGGAGTTGCAATCTGAGTCTGAAAATCAGTTGCAGACTTCCCTTTTGCTCATGGAGGTTTACCTTTGTTGCCTTAGAGGCTTCCACTGCTTGGATGAGGCCCATCCACAATACTTAGAATAATGCTGTTTGACTCAGGGTCAGCAGATTTAAATGCTACCCTTATCTCGAAGACACCTTCACTGAAACATCCAGGGTACTAAATGTCTATGCCTCATGGCTCAGCCAAGCTGATACAGAAAATTAACCATTAAAGTTTGGGTAATGTTAAGACAAAGAACTGTACCTTGTCCAAAAGTTACTGAAAACAGGGATCCATTGAAGTATACTTTCTAGGAGGGTTTGAGGAAATGCATTGTGTTTCTTTAGTTAGGAGAGCCTGAAGAAACACAGTTCTTCTCTTTCCTTTACCAGATGTCCTAGAATGTCAGGTATACAAAAATAGTCTATGGGACTCTTCTGTCTCTTAGACGGAATAGCTGGTGACAGAAATCATTCAGTCAAATAACGGGGAATAGGACTTAGGGGTTTAGCACTTGGTACTCACAGAAGAAGAAGAGGCTCAAGAAGCTCTGAAAGCGGGGGAAAGAAATGACATTACCATTGATAATACCAGTGTAGCATCAGTGGTCAAGGATATTAAACAAAATCAAGTCCAGAACAGAGAAAACTTCTTCCCATCACCAGCACCAAGTAGAAGATGTAAGCAGAAATCGACTCTATCAGCAACAAGACTTCCATTTAGAATATGTACAAGTAACAGGAGCCAGTGAAGGAAGACTTCCAGCCTCCAACAATCTCAGGCAACATGCATGACCTCCCCCAATACACAGATTCCATCTCAGAAAGGGTAAAGAACTTGGACTGGAATAAAAATTTCATTCAAAAGAGATTCAGGTCATTTTCATTGTGAGTTTAAGATTTTTGCACCATCACTGAAAATCGAGTTTCCCAAGCTAGGATGAGGTTAGTTGTTGATGTGTTGATGTGTCACCTCCTTTATTTCAAGTATCACATAAACTGGAGTAAGAACCATATGACGTTTTGTTATTTTGTCACATGAATAATATTTATTATATATCGATCAATCAAATACTGTAAGCTTTACTGTAAACATAGTATTATAAGTAATCATTTTTTCTAATATTAAAAATAATATCATGTATAACATTTAATATATAAAATAATATAAAGTATGAATTAAAAGACTAGACAGGTAATTCAAAAAGCTGGCAGTACTCATTTCTGGGGTGCACCTGTAGTTGATTTTTATTTTCCACTTTTGTTTTATTCATATTTTATAGGTTTTCTTCATGAACAACTTCTATATTGGTATGAGAGAAAAAAACTTAAAAGGAAAATTTATAGATTAATGCCCTCTCCACATGCTTAGGCGTAACATATAAATTGACATGTAATTTTTATATAGTCAGACTTCTTTGAGTTTGTTTGTTATATATAAATATGTCTTTGACTTGTAACTACTGTGAATTGATAACATCCATGCTCTACATATGATCAACTATTTTCCAAAGCATCTATTGATGAAAAAGCTAGACCCCTTGCACTTCACAGAGGGAAATGCCAATAAGAAAACAGAATTTTCAAATCTTATTTTTAAGGCACAGTTTCATCTGTCTTAGCAATCACACAGATGTTCACTGTATGCCACAAGACTTTGCCTGCTGGGTTTGAGGATTGCTGAACTGTAAATTTTTTAAAGGATTTTTGCTATGCTTAGGACTGCTTTCCATTTTTTGAGAGCACTATTTTTAAGGTGTTCAAATCTTTGATTTAGTATACCTTCATGTATGTTTTATTTTCATAGCTGTTTCCTCTTTTAATGGGTATTGCATTTTTTTTTCATTTTTATCTTAAGCATATGCTAAGGACACAGCTGTATGATCTATTGTCCCTAGGAATGACTTCAAATTTTCTCATTACTGCAAGACATTAAGTTGCCAAGATATGATTTACTTTAGTAAGTGCCTTTTATGTCATCTATGTTGGAGTGTTTTTTTGTGACTGTTATTTATTCATTTCCCTGGCAATCTGTCTCGGTGTTAAAAAAAAGGAGAGACTTTAATGTGTAGGTGTCTCAGAGACACCTAAAACATCAGAACATTCCCCCTGCTTTGTTAGGCAGCCATCACCAGGACAGACCACACAACACACCAGCCCAGGGCAGCCACCTGGAAAAGCAGAGGACCCGCATGACACAGTCTTTCCAAAAATGTCCCTATCAGCTGCACACACTTCTGAATATGTGGAAGCAAAGAGAAGACCACAGAAGTGGAAAATTGGAAGGCAGGAAAAAAATCCCTTCAGGCAAAGATTTAAAGTTAATTTTAAAGAATGTTCAGGTGGAGAATGCTTGCTGGAGTTTGATAAAGATAAAGCTTACAATAGAAGGCATCTGTTCTGATGTTTGGGGACTGTGTTGAATGGGCTGATAAGAAAATGAAATTGTGTAAACAGATTGAAGGAGATGATGGAGTTCAGTTGTGCTGAGGACTTGCTAAGCAAGACGCAGAAAACTGTCAACTTATCTGGCCGAGAAAGTGATGTTTTACATGTTTATACTCTATACTCGGTATGATATTTGGAGTCAAATAATAGAATAGATAGAACCTGTTTCATTTAAGTCATTTTTCCATGGAATGGAAAAATATTCCAATATTTTAATATAAGGCATTAAGCAAGAGTAGATGATTTAAAATACAGGGTTCAAGCAAATGTTTCAGGGAAGCAACATAATAACACATTTCATAGATGAATATTAGCTTAAAGGTGACTAAGATAACTTAATAGTCATATTTTATTTGCTGATAATATCCAAAGCCATTATTTTTATCCCTTTGATTTACAATGGGCACTTACTTTTAAAGCCTCCAGTCACAATTAAACTGCAAAATCCTAAAGAATTTAAACAATGGCATTAACTAACTATGGCACTTAACAGCACTACAACATCACTGATACTCAAATCAGAAGACCTTACTTGTATTATCTCAGATATTGTATTATAGAATTATTTCCAATCTTGTCATCATATGTATTCATGTTCAATGGCATTCACTTAAAAAGCATTTTATTATAAAGAAAAACATAACTTTTGAACTATGTTTTCCAAAAAAATTCCTATTAATATTTTTATGGCTAATCTCAGTTAAGTTTTTCTCTAATTATATCATCTTCAGAAATATTCTTTGTTCAAAAGTAATCCATAAAACAAAGACAAGGTACTATTTGCTATGAGATGCACTTTATCAACTATCTTATGAGATTGAACTATTATTTTATCTATTTTTACAGAGGAAGTAAATGAAGGAAAAAGAGGTTAGTTAATTTTTCCTAGAATCATCTTTTAGTAGCACAGCAAAGCTCAGACTCAAATTATCATGGTTTAGTTTCAGGAAGAAAAAAAGAAGAAATACTTCCTTTTCATCAGCAATTATTTCAGGTTAATTTAATTTGCATATTTTAATTTTTAAAAGCAAATTATTAAGCATAAATTATTCATTGCTTTTTCTCATGGCATGAATTATCGATTTCAAAAACACAAAATATATGGAAACACTTGTGTTTTGGACCAAATAGTTCAACCTTCTGTTTGTGTTTTTCTCTTTCTATTGGGCTGGTTCAGGGTTAGGCAAGAGAGATCAACAGAACAAAAAGGTGAGCCAGTAAATCAGGATAAGTTCCTGAAGTAGGCAAAAGGGGAGTCTGGGCAACTAAGATGTCCTGCAGTTAAAGAAGCCAGATGTCCTGGCAGGTGATGTTGTTTGGCGACAGAATCCAAAAAAAAAAAAAAAAAAACATTAGCATAAGAAGATTTCTTCAAAACCATTACATCCACAGCCAAAAGTTGATTCAGCGGTCTGTTGAACAGGAAACTAAAACAAGTAAGATACTAGGATCCAATGAATAAATAAGAACTTGAGATTTGGAGCATAGACTTCTCTGGAACCAGAACAAGAAGTGAATGAAAGTAAAAATCGATCGTGCTGAAGATATAACTTCAGTATTTCTATAGGAAACTACTTACCAATAGGTTAGGGGCAAATCTAACAGAAAATCATGTTTCTAACAGAATCCTACAGAAGGCCACACTGTAGCTGTAGAATGACTAACAGTTGTTTCTCCAGAGTGACTGCTATTGTCTTATCTATGACATCCCCAGCTGTTTTTCATCTCTCCCACCCCTTGAGTAAAGATTACTGAAATATTCAGATGCAGAGTTATCCCACTTCTTGAATGCATCCATCTAAAAAACAAGCCACCACTCCCCTATTCCTCTTCAAATCAACCAGCACAAGACAAGATTCTCTTAGAGATACTCTTCTCTCCCATCTCTTTTTCCAACTTGACTCACAGTAGTTTGGGTATGTGCTCTTCAGGCTTCAGGAGACTTTTATAAGCCCTTCTTTATGGCATATATTTCTGTACGAGTCAGCTTTTTGCCACTGTGACCAAAAGACCTGACAAGAACAATTTTAGAGAAGGAAAAGTTTATCTGGCTCTTATGGTTTCAGAGGTCTTAATCCATAGATGGTCATCTCCATTGCTCTGGGAGAAACATCACAGCAGAATAGCATGGCAAAGGAAGATATCTCAGGACAAGGCAACATGGAAGCAAAGAGAAATATCCACTCACCAGGGACAAACTAGAAATCCTGAAGTAGGCCCCAGGGACCCACCTCCTTCAGTCACACCCTTCCTGCCTACAGTCACCACCCAGTTAATCTCCATAAGGGGATTAATACACTGATTGTGTTGAGGTTCTTATAACCGATCATTTCACCTCTTAACCTTTTTGTATTTTCTCACAGATAAGCTTTTGGGGAATACCTCTTTTCAGAACCATAACAATTTGTGTTCCTGGTAATTTTGGGATAAGGGACTTCACAAAGAAAATATACAAATACAGAGAATGAGCATGATTGTACAAATAAGACTTAGACTGTCATGAAGTTGGTATATGTGAAACCTGAGTTGAGTCACACTTTTGTCCAGAGTCTTGGAAAGAGATAATTCATGAAGTTAAGGGCTCTGGATACCATGATCCAAAAGGCTAAAGGAAAAGAAGAGAAAAAAAAATTACCTACAGACAAATATTGACTATAACATTGTTCCTTAATTTATTATTTCATTTATATAAGAATTGAAAAGAATTGGGATTAAGGTAACCTTTTTAGTAATACAATATGAGAATTAGACAATTATAATGTTTCTTTGAATATTCAATCTCACTGTCAATTTTCTGATATATATTATGTATATATAATTTTAAAGACCAAAGGATTTTTTATATCAATGGATTTTGAAATTTGTCTTTGTTTTATTCTATAAATATAAAACAAAGTTCATTGCTTGCATTCCTCATCTGAAAAAGTCTATCCTTGACTCCCAGGCATTATTTGTATCTGGTACCAGTTTCCTTAGTGAGGCCTTCATATACTGTTCATGGCTGCTGTAAGGGCAGGATGAGCATAGGAAATACATTGCTTTTCCCCAGAAATTTCATCATAAACATAAATATTCTAAAACATTTTTAAACCTAGAATAAAATCCATTGCAATGTCTAATCTTGAGGATATTTTTCCCCTAGCTTTCCTGTTTATTTACTTAAAAAAGCAGAAAGAAAAGAAAACAGTACCTAAATCTCATTATAAATTCCTGACTACACAGTAAAGGTTCACCTGTTAGCTATTCATCACCTAAACTTTGCTTTGTTTCTATTGACAGACCATTTTAATAACCACAATTCTCCAGTTGATGTAAAGTATTCCATGTTTCTGGCCTTGAGCAATTTATTATTTAACTGCCTAACATAGGAAGTTTTATTTTCTGCACTTCTTAGTAATTCTTCCTCACCGTGCATTCTCTTTTCTCTCTCTCTCTCTCCCTCTCCCTCTCTCTCTCTTAAAAGTGCACCTGAATCAAAATGATTGTCTTTCCAGAAGAAATTTTAGTCTGACAGTTAGCCAGGCCTCAGAGATAATATAAAACATTTTAAAGAGCAGATTCAATGCCATGTGACCTATTATACTTATGTTCTATTTCTTATGTTAGTTGGCACTATTATTGATCTCTTCTGTCTGAACTTACAGAATGTTTGAGTTAAGTCATTTTTAAGGAGAAAAAACTAACATACATAAATTTATACTGTCGTATAGTATAAATATAAAGACTAATGTGTTTCCATTTGATTCTGCCTAATATTTTCCAGTTGTTCAACCATGTTCCCACTATTCCCTCTATTTAATGTAAAGTGAGAAGTAGTGCTAATTCTTTTTCTCATGGTTGGTATAAGAATCAATACTGCAATGACACAATTTTTAACAGTAAAGCATCTCTCCTGTATTGTGCTCTACGTTAATGATTTGACAAGATTGAGAGAAAAGGCACTCCAGTTTTGCTTATGACAACAAATAAGGCTTTAGTTGTCAACTTGCTCACTTTACTATTGAACTTTGAAGCTGAAAAATACTTACACATGAAATAAGAAATGAGAACATTTACAGAAATGAGCTTCATCTTGTCTATTTCATGCTATTAACTAGTTGAGTAGAAATTGATTTGAGAATAACCTGATAAAGTTTACATTTTGTTTGTCTTAGGGAGAAATAAATGAGAGTTCAAAAGGCTATTTTCTTTGCCCTTGATGATTTTGTTCTTCATTGCATTTTCTTATTTCTTGCTAAAGCTATTTTGCTAAAGGCTACAATATACTAAGAATTAGAGCTAGTGGAGTGGAAGTAAGTCGGCTTTGAAGCTAAGTGGCCAAACTGCCTCCCTCTGGCAAAAAAATAAAGCAAGATTCCTTTATAATAGGCCTGGTGGACTTCTAAGGGATTACCTAGGTGTCAGGTCCGGTTTAAAATGTACTTAAGAGACCATTTTAAAGGAGAAAAATACCATGTTTGTTCAAGTAAGTCTTAAATATAATGCTTAGGCTTTACTTCCCCCTTTCTTCCTGCAGACAGGGCACAATAAAATTATGGATAACAAAAACCCATGAACAGCATCAGGGAAAGGGGTCATGACCATGAGTTGTTGCAATTTAAGAAAGGATTTGAGGGCTGGGGATGTATTTCAGTAGTATATCAGTTGCCTAATGTGAGCAAGGTCTTGAGTTCTATCCCTGGCACTAAGGGGGGTGGGGGGAAGGCCAAGAAAGAATTGGGGGCGCTAATATGTCTGGCTTCACCAACTTCAAGTTCTTTATAAAATTATGAAAGAATCAATACTGCATTGATTCATATTATTTAACTGCTTTCAAATCACTATAGAGAGAGTCACTCATTCCCTCTAAGAGTTGAGGGAATCTCATTCTACATTCCAGCTTCTCTTCCTGTTGTACTTTTTAAAGCCCAGAAGAGTTCATTTTGATTGAATTAATCCTAGGTACTGCCACTGAAACCCTTGCTAGACTGAAGAATATTTCATTGCCATGTCACATTGTTTTTAAAGACCTGGGAAGACAAAGTAGATTGGATCCTTGTTAACTGACTGTGTCTCTATACTCCACTATAGTTCCTCAAGATACAAGGGGAGGATAAATTAATAATCAGCTGTATATTTTGCTGGCACTTTGCTACTGTCTTCAATGTGTAATGGGAGTCCTTGTCATTCACAGAGATATACATCCAATGAACAAGGGAAATGAATTGTGCAAAGAGAATTTCCCCCAAATATCAGCTATTTCTCCCAAATAATCATGATAAAGGTCATCAACATTCTAGTTTGGGTTGCCTAGAATGAGTGAGACCCTGGTTTAGATCTGTAGCACATTCCAATGAAAAAAGTCACTGTTACAAGATTATTGTCTGGCTGGAGAACAGATAAATTCAAATTTACATTACTATATAGAATCTATTAATATCTCCATTCCAATTTAGATTACTTCAGTTTCTCTCCCTGAATGACAAACAAATAACTTTCTCTGGTTGATACAATACTACTAATTCTCACAAATGATCATGTGTGTGTGTGTGTGTGTGTGTGTGTGTGTGTGTGTGTGTAACTAAATGGCTCTTCCTGATACCCTTCCCAAACCAGAGGAAGATTAGTCACAAAAGGTAATTACACCTTGAGAAATCCATACTGTCAGGCATGTCAGAGGCAGTCCCTTTGTTTAAGAACAAAATAATAATGTACCTCAAAGAAACCATATCCCTAAATTCATTTTTATTGGTTTCCTATCTATATTATATATGTCTTATTTAGCTTAGTGTTTTATAGGTGACATCTTGACTATCATCATAGAGAACATTCAGAAGTATGTCAACTTCTGACTGGTATAATTTGGATGAGGAATTTTAAAAAAGAATATTTTGAGTTATTTGATTAGTATATTCTGTACATGAAACATCTTCAATGTTTTTGTTTTTATCATTCCATTTGGAAAAAAATAGCTCCTTGATTGTAAATGTTATTTAGCATAGATGTCAAATGTGAATTATTTAAAATCTAGCATAAGTTACTATATGATGAATGTTTAAAATTCACATTTTTAATTTATTTATGTATAACTGTCCAATTCAGATTATTTTTTTTTCTCTTGACATATATTCAAATGGAACCAAATCTCCAAGCTTAATCATGAGACCATTTGAGTCCTTTTCAGTTGCCCTGCAGACATGAGTTAGGAGAAACTCAGGTTAGCTCTGTTCTCTTTTCTGCTCTGAGGTCAGTGTTTAGCATATTTTCATAGCACTCCATTAAATATTTCTAATTTTTGCCCTTGGGAAGATAAAGAGTTTACCTTGAAATTTCCATATTTAACAACTGAAACAATTTCTCCATAGTAAACAATTATTGAAGTATCTCCATTGCTCTGAATGTAGATGGAATAAGAAATTTATAATCTTAAAAGAATGTCTTTCTACATTATTCATAATTGGAGACTTTCAAAGCTTGGTGAAATATGCTGAGGTTATGAAAGTGGCCTTCTTCGTGACACAATATGTTGCTAGGCTTAGGCTATTTAGTTGTAAAGACAGAACAACTGGGAGTTGTTGTGTATATAAATGCTCATCCTTTATCTGTTTTAATGGATTTTGTACAAGCATGAGCCATGATTCCTAAAGATGCTAGACCACCATGGGGAAGCAGGTTAAAATGCGTCTATATTAGATAGAATAATTAATGCTAGTTGCTATAGAAAATAACTCACAAACAACAGGGACTTAACACACACATTTATTTTCATATTCATAGCATAGTCTGATGTAGGTGAGGTGTCTTTCCTGAGCAAGGTTTTCCTTCAGGGTTCTGAGGAAGAGATTCTACCTCTTTTCATCCTGTGACTCTTCTGTGTTTAATGTCTTTTGTATTCATTATCAGAAGAAAGAGGGGAGAGAACTCTATTTGAATATATCTGGTAGGTCTTAGTGTACAGGATGGCAGAGCAAGTGTGAATTTTATTGATATTTTGGTGTCCAAAACTTATCATACAGGTCTCTAAGCTACCTTCAAGAGAGGCCAGGAAATATTATTTCTGCATACTTAACAACAGAATGTAGGTTGGGTGTCTAACCAAGGTCTACCATAGGGCTCTTGACAATAGTCAGTTTCTGTTGCATAATTGGGAATTTTATGAAGCTCATAATAACCATCCAGGGTGAACTCTGTATTATCCTTAAACAGAAGGGAACAATGGGAACAAGCCTGGGTCAGAATGTCAAGATGCATATAATCTCGAAGGATACTGACTTTCTTTCATGCACACTGGGAACTAGGGCAAGTTAGTGCCATCCTTGTAAAGCTACTTTCCTGCACGTACAATAGGACAATTGCTCCTTGGGATGCTGGTAACATGAGCTAACTGAGTTAATGCTGATGATGTCACTGCTTCTGCACCCTAATACATAAAACCACTCTCTGTCAATTTTATTTATTTTTTTCAAAGAACCAACTTTTTGTTTTGTCAAGAGAGAGCCTACATCTTGGGAGCAAATTTTTACCCCTCACACATCAGATAGAACACTATCTCTAGGGTATATAAAGAACTCAAAAAGGTATGCACCTAAAAAACAAATAACCCAATCAACAAATGGGCCAAGGACATGAACAGACACTTCTCAGAAGAGGATATACAATCAATCAACAAATATATGGAAAAAATATTCACTATTTCTCTCAGTTAGAGAAATGCAAATCAAAACTATTCTAAGATATCATCTCACTCCAGTCAGAATGGCAGCTATTATGAAGACAACTGTAAATGTAGGAAAAGATGTGGGAAAAAAGGCACACTCATACATTGCTGGTGGGACTACAAATTGGTGCAGTCAATATGGAAAGCAGTATAGAGATTCCTTGGAAAACGAGTAATGGAACCACCATTTGACCCAGCTATCCCTCTCCTCAGTTAATACCCATAGGACTTAAAAACAGCATACTATAGGGACACAGTCTCATCAATGTTTATAGAAGCACAATTCACAATAGCTAAACTGTGGAACCAACCTAGATGTCCTTCAGTAGATGAATGGATTAAAAATATGTGACATATATACACAATGGAATACTACTCAGCAATAAAAGAGAATAAAATCATGGCATTTTCAGGTAAATGGATGGTATTAGAGAAAACAATGTTAAGTGAAGTTAGCCTATTCCAAAATAACAAATGCCAAATGTTTTGTCTGATATAAATAGGCTGATTCATGATGGGGTAGGGAGGGGGAGCATAGGATGAATAGATGAACTCTAGATAGGGCAGAGGGGTAGGAGGAAAGGGAGAGGGCAGTGGGTAGGAGGGAAAGGGAGGGGACGGAGGTTAGCAATGATGATAGAATGTGATAGACATCATTATCCAAAATACATGTATGAAGAATTGGTGTGAACATACTTTATATACAGAGGTAAGGAAAATTGTGCTGTATACGTGTAATAAGAATTGTAATGCATTCCGCTGTCATGTATTCAAAAAAATAAAATCAATTAAATATTAAAAAACCAAAACACCCTCATATTACTGAATAAATCACACACACACACACACACACACACACACACACAAAAACCCTCTCTTGATTAGCTCCTGGTGCAGAACTGAGGGCACTGTGAAAATGATACATGTCACTCATTCATTCAATTGCCAGTGGACAAAATGCCCCAAGGGAGCAGAGACACTGCTCAGCAAACACCTTGAGGTATGGAGTGCTGCCACTTTAGCCTGTCACCACTGAACTCCTCTTGGACTAGTCACTGTTCCCCCAAAAACTTTTCCCAATAAATCACATGTCCTCCATGCCATCTCCAAGTGCTTTCTTTGGCCTCCCTTAAATCTAACTTACTCTCCTGATACAACTGGGCTGTGAATGTGACAACTTCCTTCATCACAAATTCTGTTATTCATTTTAGAGTCCTAAAGACATTACAGATTTTTAGCAAGCATTCTAGGCCATTTATTGAAACTATAATTGGATTGTCAAACTTCTCACTGATTTGGCCAGACTAAAGGATTCTGAGCATTCGGCGATGAAACCTCAAAGTAACAAAATTTTATGTGGTGATTTGGCTGGCAATGGCTTGGAACAATCACAAGACCTGTGATTTTCTCTAGGACTAAGAAACAATTTCTTGAGAGGGCATGTTGTCTGTGATATGTTTGTCCAACTTATTCTGGGAATAAAATGAGGCAGTCCTACTTAGTTTATTATAAGTCTGGATATCTCTGGTTTTCAATTCTGTCACTTAAATTAACTTCAGTGTTAATAAGAACTAAAGGACAATTTTGAACAAACTATATTCCTTGAGTTAGATTTTTAGTACCTGGTTACAATTTTAAAATGTTTGATTCCATGCTGTTTTTGTCCTTTAATCATTTCATGTAAAATATAGAAAAAAAAATTCTAATTTTTAATTTTAGGGGATTGAAAATTGGAATTTCCTTCATTTACTCTGAATGAATTACTCTCTAAAGATATTCACTTTAAGTTCAGAAATATCTAGTACACTGATAAGGATCTGTTACAGAATTTCAACCTGTATAGAACTTCAAGAGCAGGATCTTTCATCTTCTGCAAACCCATTATTCTTTCTTGAACTTCTGATCTGGGTCATATGCAAAAACTGTTAACTTTTAGAATGTGGGTACACCCAAGCAGTCTGCTCTGCTTGGCCTAATACAATTCCAGGCCATCAGCTTAAGGCTTATGATAGACTGAATGTTTGTATTTCCACAAATTTCATAAGATTTGGTCATAAGACTGGAGTCTTCCTGATGGAACCCCCACATAAAAGGAATTCTAGAGGGTTCTTTTTTTTTCTTCACACCATATAGATATAACATAAGCTATCGGTCTGTAAACCAGAAACAAATCATTTCTAAAACCCCATTGTGTTGACACCCTGATCATGATCTTTTATTCTCATGAACTGTGAGAAATAAAAACCTGTTGTTACAAGTTACCGCGTCCCTGGTACATTGCCACAACAGCGTGAAATTACGAAGATCTCAAAATAGCCACCAGTGAATTGATGCCTGCTCAGGTTATCCCACCAACTCTTGCAATGGTTCCATTTTGTTTCTATAGCAATGGTATGACTTTCTCCCCAAACTCTCTTAAACATATGGTCTTACCAGGTCCTTTACAGAGCTTGCCTTCCTCTGGAATTTTCTGGTGTTCTCTCTTAACTTCTCTTAGTAAACCTACATAAGACACAATTCTATCTTTATATTTTTGTGTTTGTTCTGTGCCTAGTACAGGGGACAAGTTCAGTTTTCTGGGTCTCCTTTCCTTTTAGAGCTTATGATGACCTATTAATGCTTAATAAATCCATGGCAATACTAGGTGCACTTTTTTATACTTTGTATTAACATTAGTTGTCCTAGCAATGTCTAATCAGCGTTAGTTCTGTGGCATAATTTGATGAAAGCCCAGCCAAATATTTTGTCACATACAATAATTTCAGAGAGTGTCACCTCAAAATGGCAATACTTTTAGGTAATGGAACCTACATTATAAGCTTGATTATAAGCAAAAATTATAGAAAATTTATCCCTTTTTTCCAATCAAGACCACTAACTATTCCAACCCATACAGTATATTTTACAATGTAATAGAGATAGAGTGTGTTGCTTGTCCCCAGCTTAATTCTCTGACATGGCAGCCTTATTCCAAGACTCAGAAATTACTATGTGGCTACCTCTATGTTTGAGAGAGCCTTCCTGTTGGGCCATGTTCTTTGCCTACTCCCAACATTGTTTTTTGGTCCTGTTGTCTCTCTTGTTTATTTTCTTCACCAAGCCTCCACTTCCTCTAGTGCCTGGCATCTAGCTTGTATTTTTAGACATTTTCTGTCTCATTCATATTTGCTTATTTGTGTAGAAAGGAGTAGAGAGAACTGAAGAAAGATGCTTAGGGTTGTTGGAAACACTTAATGCTTATGGATATTAGAAGAACCTACCCAAGTACCCACTGTACACCATAAGGGGTTTAATTGTTGCATTACAAATGGATGATTTTCTCTATATATAAGCTATGGTGAGATACAGTAGATACTTTGTTAAAGAAAATGAGTATTTGTCTCTTTTTCAACTTTAAGACATATTACAGAAGCTCTTTTTCTATTACTTTTGATTAAGAAGGCAGTTAGGAAGAAACAGATGAAAGGAAGAATACAAATCTATGATAGCTTTTCTAGTTTAATTGCCTTACAATTACTTGAAACAATGAGCTTCAGATAGTCATAAGAAAGTGCTTTATGGATGGAGTGAAAGAAGGTCTAAACTTACAGAGGGACAAATGTTAACTGAGACATCTTGGAAGACTGGGAATTTTTTATGCCAAACGTTATCTTTGATTGGGATGATTAAAGCAAAAAATCTAAAGTTCCAGGGGAAAATTGATAAATACAGGTCCATTTCATTAAATAATGCAGAGAGAATTTAAACATTGAGATCTGTTATTTAATATTTATGTAATAATAAGAATATGTTTCTTGGCTACAAATTTTGGAGCTACTGCTACCTCCTGGGAAGGATAGCCTTAGCAATAGAGAAAGAACGTTTTCCCAGAAGTTTCTACAAAATAATTCTTCATTATGATAATTTTGCCTGAATCAGATGATCTGTTTTGACTTCCTTCTAAGGTAGTGGAATTACTAATGTGAATGGTTTCTTTGTTTTTTCTTTTTCTTTTTTTTAGGCAAATATTTCAGTTTGCTTGATATATTTCCCAGTTACTTTTCTACCTATTATGTCATCATCAGATGGGGATGAGAAAGGAGCACAGTAAAAAGAAGAGGTGAATCATAAAGGAATTAAATTTTCATTTTATTAGGAGCAAACTAAGTATAGAATTATTTCACAACAGTGTAAGTAAAGGTTCAAAACTAGTAAAAAAATCTACTTTTTGTTATTTTATATTTTTCTTTTTAAATTATATATACAACAGCTTTATGTTTTATTAGAAATTTGAAGTGTACTGAGAAATATCCTGATCTATTTATTATTACAACATATTCCTTATATTATAAAATTTATAAAAACTCTGCTTAGGATTTTTATCAGTCAACTCTTTTTATATATCAATAACTTTTGATATAATTTCTTCAAATGTTACAAAATTATAATCAGTGAAGAAGGCATTTCATATCCTCATTTTTGAAAGCATTATTCTATGGCTTAGTGATATTTGGAGACCAGAAATAAATATTCCACAAAGGACAAGCAAAAGTAAATGATAAACATGTAGAGACATATTTTACTGGGACTTCAAATACAGCATTTCCAAAAGAGTTATAATTTTGTCTCCCTAAATCCTCACTTTTGATACTATAACACTACCAGATGTCTCTTTTGTGGTTCACAGCTTTGCTTTCCTGGAGTAGAACCATTGTTCTATTCATGCTACTATCTCAAGAGGCATCAAACATTTCCTCTCTTACATGGTTTCTCCTCACTCAGGCAATCACCAAGTCACAAAAATTTATCAATTATACCTTCACAATCACATTGTGTCCTCTTTCTTTCCTCTGCTGCAGTGATTCAGGCTCATAATTCATTATGTCTTGTCAAAACTACCCTAATACATTTCTTTTACTACCTCTGATCCCACTTTTTTTTTTCTCCAACCACATTACAAATTGATTTCAGAGTGAACATCCTAATGCAGAGTTACAATGGCATCAGTTCTTTTCTAGAAAAACCTTAGGTCATGACCCACTGTATCAGTCAGGGCTCTTGACTGCAAGCTCAAAAACCAATCCTAGTTCTCCAGCAATGAAAATTGAATGTAATGACAGACTTAATGGGAGGCTGGAGAACTAGATTTGAAAAATGCATGGGGGAAAGGTCAGTTGGGAAGACTTTCCTGGAAATACAATAACTGTATTTTAGCAGAAATGTTCTGGTCAGGATATTGCTATTGCTGCTGCAGGGCACCATTAGTGCAAGACAAGAAAGGAATATTTTCTTTTGGCTTTTGTAGTATGAGAAGGTGCACTGCATCAAAGAGACACTGCATGCAATAGAAAGGCCTTGAATCACGAGAGAAATTGGACACTTAACATTCACTCCAAAAAAAAAAAAAAAGCCAAGCAATAACAACTAGTACTGCTACTGTTACAAATGTTAATTATTAAAGAAATAAGGCTTAAATTGGTTAGTGCTGCATTCAAATTTCTCCCCAAGCCAACTCTAAACTGCATTTCCAAAATAATTGCTTGCTGAGGTGAGCCTTTCCAACATATCAGCTACATATTTGCATTCTTATACTGTACAACTAACTATTCTCTCAAATCTACTGCATCATTCACAACTTCAAGTCGGTGCATACACTGTTTCCTCAATTTAGAGTTGCTTAACTGGGACACTCTTGACATTATATGCTGGGTCATTTTTTGCTTGGGGAAACTGTCCTTTCCATTAAAGTTCATTTAACAGATCTCTGGCCTCTACCCAGTGGATGCCAGTAGCATTTCTCCAGTTGTAATAATCAAAAATGTCTCCAGACATTGACTGCCCAATCTTTCCTAGGGACTAAATTCCCCCCAGGTTAAGAAGGAGACTAAGGAGAAATAATTAAATGCAATGTGGGATTCAAGACAAAGGTCACTTGTGGGTAAATTTGTGGAATTAAAATTTTTAATTAATAATAGGGGATCAATTTAATTTTTTGGTTTAGATCATTATGTATGGTTATGTAACATGTTGCTTTAGGAAATGTTAGAGGAGGAATATATGGATGCTATCTGTGCTAGCTTTATAATTTGTTATTTTTTGTAAATATATGATTAGTTCAAAATAATAACATTAACAATTCTCTGCATCCTCACCCATTGTTGTAGTCCAATGTTTCTTGCTATTTTTCCATCCTTGTTCCTCTCCCAAACACCTGGGAGCCTTTTGATATATTCTTTCCTGATAATATACCCAGTGAATTTTGAATACAACAGACTATATATACATATGTACTGTAACTATATCTGTGTCTTACAGATAAAAGATAAACAATATTTTCTTCCTTTGAGAATGCATGAGAGTTGAGATGTAGCTCAGTGGTAAAGCACTTGTCTAGCATGAGCAAGGCTCTGGTTCCATACCCAGCACTGCAAAAAGAAAAGAGGAAACAGGTGACAGAGAGTAGAGGGCTAGTCAGAGCAGGAACTTTCCTCTGACCTGCTGAAAGTCTTTAAATCCCTTTACAGTTATACAATTGCCAAACATTTCTTTGCATTTAATAACAAGTGTACCTGTGTGTATCATACCCATTAGCTTCTTAATATCAGTGGTTCTATATCCTTCAAATTATGTTCTTTCCAGAGTGACTGACACACAAGGCATTCAACTTAGACTATTTTAAAGCAGAGATTATATTTAGCTGACATGACTTCTGTAAAACAGGTAATATAAGTTTAGAATCAAAATAATAAAGTAAAAAAAATAACCAAAGCAATATTGAACATGATGAAAACTATGTATGGCTAGAGTTGTACTTGAGGGGAATAGTGAGGAACTGGACAGTGAGATAGTTAGGTGGATTTGCAACAAATTTATTTACATTGTGATTTATTTAAAAGAACACAAAATTTATAGAATTAAAAAATGCACAGTTAAAGGTGTGCGACAATGGACAGAATTTTAATGCTACCTGGATTAGAGATATGTGTGTAACCTAGTTAGTAAGATGAATTAGGCTTAGTAGGAAAACAGGAAGCAAATGTAACCCCCGCCTTTTTTTTTTTTTTTTGATGTTTCTTTCTCTTTTGTGAAACTCATTCAGGACTCAAAGCTTTTCCAGATGGTTTTAGGTGATAAATGGTCTCTTTTTTCCTACTGCCAACCAGCTGGGCTTACCTTAGGCTGGGAAACTTGGGAACAGAGTTACAGACTCTGAGTATCCTCCCAATGATTATCTTCCTTTTTTTATAGTTTTCATGGATAAAGCCATGACCTGGCCATTTATCTATCAAATACCAGGAAGGATTTATCATATTCTCCTGAAGTTTCCATGAAATCTCTTCTTGGCTTAAGAGGGAAGCTCACCCTTTCTTTGCACTGCAGAAGGGCACAGATACAGGGACCACTTTGAAAATGACTCTGTCATTGTCCTCAACTCCTTATCACTTTTGCTTTCCTTGTGGACATGTTGGAGGGAGGTGATGGGTTAGTTCTGCTGAAAGGAGTATTATTCCAGTCCTGCTTAGCTGGTGTAGGAATCAAAGCTAGAAGTGTACCAGCACCTAGTGCTTAGTTTTTCTTGACCTTAAAGATATTTTGAAATTCAAAGATTATTGGAAAGTTCTTTTATACTCTATTATCTGGCTATGTTTTTAAGCATAGATCCTGTACCTAGACCATAACAGGTACCTGTAAATGTTAGTCTATTTGGTTTCTAATTTTTCTCTTCTTTTTCCTTTTTAAAGTACTTATTTTTTTTCAGTTGTAGTTGGAAATAATACCTTTATTTTATTTATTTTATATGTGATGCTGAGGATCGAACCCAGGACCTCACACATGCTAGGCGAACCACAACCCCTGCCCCTAGAGAGAGAAATGAATTACAGTAGATGGGGAAGAGAGAGAAGATGGGAGGCGAGGGGAGTGGGGATAGGAAGGGGATAGGAAAGGCAGCAGAATACAACTGACACTTGTATGGCAGTATGTATAAACGTGAATGTGTAACCGATGTGATCCTGCAATCTGTACACGTGGGAAAAATGGGAGTTCATACCCCACTTGAATCAAATGTATGAAATATTATATGTCAAGAGCATTGTAATGTTTTGAGCAACCAATAAAAAAGTCCTTATCTGAACTATATCCCTTGCTTGCCCACAAATTCATTTCTATAAATGTCCTCTTATATAAATATATCATATCACAGATTCCTTTACATTTTTGTCAACCCATCTGCTTCCAAAATTGTTAAAAAGTAAGGAGAATTTGGTTAAGATAAACATTATTAAAGTGATAAAATATTGAGTGTGTGGAAAATGGAAAAGGATCTCCATTGTTTTTAGAAACAATTGAGAAAAGTACCTATTCTAAATATCAGTAAATATTTTATTTTGTCCCTGATTCCTTAACCATGATAGATTAGAACAAGATAATGTTGTTAATTTATAAATTAGGATTGAAATATGTCATACTGGATGAGTACATGTTTCATCTTCTCAGCATTATACCTCTGGATATTTAGATCTGTTTTATGGAAAGTCATCCTCTATGATAATTAGAAATATTTAATTCTCATCTCTTTCTTTAAGCATTTCCATGGATTTAAATATATAATGATCTTCATACTTTTGTAGTTTACCACTTACAGTATTTACTGTTATATGGAGAAATGCTTTTCATTGTTAAAATGAAGTCCAGGGCTCTAGGGAACAAGGAATGCCCTGTAACTAATAACCCTGGATCACCAGGCAACAAGAACTGAAGTGACTTGAAGAAATGTCAGAGGCTGATAAGCTGGGGAGTTTGGGCAGTTGTCAGTCAGCGATCAGATAAGCAAAAGCTATCAAGAGAACATCCATACCAGTGAGCAGAACAAATAGAGTGCCCAAGTCCAGGTAAATTATCTGACATTACTGGCAGGCAGGAAAAGGTAATTGTTGAGAACCATATAGAAAGTATAAGGAAGAAGGGTGTTTGGCAATGGGGAGGGAATTGAAGGAGGACTTGACACAGAGCCAGCTTCCTGTCTTGGCCTCCACTGCCTTCATATTACTCTCACTTGGTTGAGATTCAGTCCTAACTGAACCTAGCGTGCAGGTAAGCCCTTGATAACTACAAACAGGTGGTTTTCTGTCTGAGTAGCAGACATTTAATCTACATGTGTTGGCAAGGAGGCTGGACATATTTCTCCAGCATAGGCTGTTCCCTGACAGTGATACTGGTGACCATGCTCTCTGCTTTCATGGTTTTATAAGCTTTGATCACAGCTGCTTCATCTTTCATATAGCCTATTTGCAGGCTGGGTGATCCCTTAACCTTTCCACATGTGGAAGCCCTTCTTTCCCCTCCAAAAGTTAACTTTATTATTCTCCAGACCAGCTTCAACCCCTCTTCCTTGAGGTAAATCAAGAACATCTGATTTTTAGATATAGATTCTCAACAATTCAAACCAATAAAACAGGGATTATGAATATAGTGATTCTTCGAATGTAACGTCCATGAGAACTACTGGGGTCCTTGTTAAAGTTTAATTGCCAATTCAGTAGATCAGGGGTGTGACCCCAAACTTGAATTACTAGGAATTTCCTAGATGCTGCTGCTGGTGTGTAAACTAAACTCTCAGTAGTGATGGATTAGCATGCAATAGTTAGATGCTTTCTGTGTGTCAGAAAAAAAGTTCTGAGTAAAATGTGGAAATTTTCAACCATTCTACAATCCCCCCTGCCAACACACACACTTTCTATTTTTCCAACCAACAAACACACTTTCTATTTTTCCAAATTGGTTTACAATTATTGATTTTCATATGCAAATAAACACATAGGAATCTCACGGAGATTTATTTACATAAATCTAAAATTAATAAAAATTGATTTCATTATTTTAAATTAGTCATATATTCTTTAATTTAATCTTAAAACTTTTCATCAAGACATGTGTCTGTGTTTAGTTGTGTTATCTGTCTTTGCTGTTACTGTGGGTGTCAGCAGAGTGATATATATATATATATATATATATATATATATATATATATATATATATATATATATAAAATATATATCTAATAAAATTGGCAAAGAAGAATTGGAATGATGCCTAATAGGAAATATACTAAAGACAAGGCTATTTGATGCAATAGTTCAATCTAAATGATAGAGACCAAAAAAATTTAACTATATTTAGTCATAGCTCTATCGAAAGATAGAAACAGGGCTTAAAACTTCTGTGATATTCTCATTTATGAATAAATGAATAGGAATTTTGTTTATTCTTGAAAACCCAATTCTGTAAGATGACTAAGATATAAGACTCATTATTGCATTAAAAACTCAAAACTAGAGACTTAAGAGAAAACAAATTCGTTATAAAGTCTCCTCTTGGGATGAAAGAACAGGGAGAAAATGTACAACTCACTCAAAGATAGACCTAATTTGGAGAAAAAAAATAAATCTTTGTCTAAGCTATTTTAGTAAACTGCACACTTACTTCCCTAGATCAGTTTAAGAGATTATAACAAAAATCAGGTATGCCTGCCTGTATAGATTTTTCCAAAAAATCACTTGTGGGGACTTGGGTCCAGTACACACAGGGGATGCCAAAGATTATCCAGATGTTAGGATATTTATATTCCTTTATTGAATTTTAATGAGCCAGTTGCAGAATGTGAATCTCACTAGGCTAAGACTCTCTACGGGGCTATGTACTCTGAGGGTTGGGACAAGCTGCCTCTGTGACCTGTTTACTATCAAATATTGAATGCATATCTTATTTATTTTATTTTATTTTTTTAGTTGTAGTTGAACACAATACCTTTATTTTATTTATCTTTTTGTGGTGCTGAGGATCGAACCCAGGGTCTTGCCGTGCTAGGCAAGTGTTCTATCGCTGAGCCACATCCCCAGCCCCTGGAATGCGTAACTTATTAAGCCAAGATTCTCTCTGGAGCTCCCTGGGCTACACTCAGAATGGGGCAAGTGCTGATGCATATTCCAGTTGCTTCTGTAGGTGGAGGGAGGCCACAAAGTTGCAAAGATTTGTGCTGAGACAGGGATGGCAGTTTCCATGACACTCACAGTCCCAAATCTCAAAGCCCACAAATTTGGATCCTATATTAAATGAAAATTCACTGTTCACTCGGCTGTATAAAAATAGCAGATTTCCCAAATTGCCAATTTTAGAGGGAAGTCCTTTTCCATCTCACCACACCACAGTGTATGTTTCCCACCATGTAGAATTCTCAATGGATTTGTGTCAGAATCACTGTCTTGAGACCAAACCATGGCACAAGGTGGCCACTTGCTTGATCAGCATAGAGGAGAGGTCATTGAGTCCTGAAGATAGAAAATGCAGGGACTTCTGATCCTCAGAGCAGGGTCCTTCTTAAATGGCTCCTGCTTTAGCACCATGTTAACATATTGGGTAATGCAGAAAACTTCTTCCTCAACACTTCCTTGCTATATAGATAACAGAACTCTTATTTCCCAAGACTACATGTTTTCAAAATGCTATATTCTATACTTGTGGAGTATGCTGTGACTCTGTCTCCTTCACCTATATCCAACAAAGGGGCACTTTCTTGCTGAGGGTCAAATGCTTGATGCTGGGGCACTCTTTTTCTCTGAACTATTCTAATATCCAAAATCTCTAGGCTTCACCTGGCCACTGACTCTTCTCTTGAACTGCCTCACTCTCCTATAACCACTTACCTCAACATGCAGCTATACAACTGATGTTTGGTTGTATTTTGTAGAGATGCACCAAGTGATGGGTGCCTCCCATCTGCCATACTTCTCATGAACATTGCTCTCAGTTGTATTTAAATTGCTGCTCTTGATAGAAAGCTGAAGTTAAAACAATTTCTGCTTTCTAGAAAGAGTATTACCCTTTATTTATTGGGTCAGATTTTTATTCATACTGCAACACACCTTTTGTTCTAAGGTAATGTTTTGCTATATACATTAATAATGGATTATTTTTATATGAAATTCTGAAAGTATTTTCTTGTTATATAAAGCTATTTAACAGTGAATTATGTTTATGTCACTCAGGTAGTCTTTTTTTTAACAATGTAAATATCACTTAGTATTATTGTTATACACCTTGATATTTATTAATTTTAGTTATATGCAGTTTCAAGTAACATTTGTCAGCCTATTTCAGTGTAAGCACCTTTAAAATATCAACCAAACAGATGTTCTACTATAAACATAAATAAAAATGATGGCATAGTAAGACTAAATATAGAAAATTTTATTATGGGAATATCACCTAAGATTCAGTAGTGATTAAATTGTATATGAATAATGATGATGATACAAAGAACTTCCAAGTTTATAGGATTCAAAAAGTTTTAATGCTTTCACCTTTTCAAATCAAAAAGGAGATTTATTGATTTTCTAAGTAATAAGATTATAAGTCTAAAGTTAGGCAGATATGTCTTTTAGCATTATTCTGAGGATTTCTGTTTCTGCTTCTAGTGTTCTGATAATGACAAATTTCAGTACCAATTCTAATTTCATATTTAAGTGGATATCGTATTTTGATAATATATATGAATATATATGTATATGTGAAATAAATATATAAATATATTCAAGAAAGATGCATTCCAAGAGAGAACCAGTGGATGCCTGGAACTGCAGATAGTACTGAATCCTACAATATATTAAGAGGTTTTTTCCCCCCCACAGGTGCATATGAATGGTAAATTTTAATTTATAAATTTGGCATGGTAAGAAACTGGCAACAATCACAAATGGTAGAATCAAACAGTTATATGCATACAAATATACTGAAATAAAATTTATGTGTGTAGAGAATCAGATGTAACTGTGTTACTATTACTGTCCTTGATGGAGTCTGCCTGCAAACGGGATATTCAGTCAGGGTATAGATAGGTAACAGCGGACATGCCTGCTCGCAAACGAGAGGCTCCTTCAAGGTTTAGATAAGGTAACAGCGGACATGCTTGAAAACTAGGTGTTTGCTGTCTTTGGGAGGACTTGCCTGCAAACGGGATGTTCTGCCAAGTGGGCTGGGAGGGCGCTGAGAAAAATTTTATTATCTGTTCTTAACAAAGAGCAGAGCTCAACATACTCCGGGCCGAAAGTAGATTAGCCATGAGAAGCGGGTCACTTCTGATTAGAAAGTAAAACTTCTGTATGCTATGTTTAATTAGCTGAAAGACCTGATTTATTGACGTTGGAAGGCTGCCTTCTTTGTTCACAATACTATAAAAAGATTGCTTGTACACAATAAAGGACTTTTTTTTTTCTGCTGCTGCTTTGCTTGCTATGCTTCTTCTTATTCTCTCTTTTCCCATGCTGACCTGCAAGTGAATTACTGTTACGATGTGAATGTTATCTCTGTTTATTTTTGTGATTTTTTTCATTTAATGTTTTGAACTGTAGTTGACTATGGGTAATTGAAACATGGAAAGTGTGTGTGTGTGTGTGTGTGTGTGTGTGTGTGTACAAAACAACTCATAATAAAAGATTATATATGTGTGTGTATATCTTGTTTAACATATTTATTTTTAATTGGAACAAAATTGTTAGCAATAAAATTAATTTAAAACACATTTTCTCTAATCCAAGGTAGGAAATACATAATAGTGCTCATCTAGAAATACATCTCTTGTAATGCTAGATGTAAGGGAAATTCAGAAATGTAAAGCAAACAACTCTGAGATTATTAATAACATACAGTCTCCTGAATATTCATTATGAGCTAAACATAGCCTTTGTATACATGATGGGAATTTCTTTAAGTTAAAGAAAATGTACATACATGGAAAGAAAACAAATTGATTCCAGAGAATACCTCATCACACAAACCTAGCTATTTAAAATATTGTATCATAGACACTTAACATTTAAATGTAAATTTCTTTCTTCCAATGGCTATTGAAAGGAGCTCATGAGTGATTATTTAAAAATAAATAATAATTCGTTGATCTGTTCTGTAGGGATGGGATATCATAAAACTAATGTCCTTAAAATAAGGTCTGCCTGAAATTCTATCATTAATTGTTAACAATTCACGTATAAAAATAAAGATGCTGAGGAATATTTGGGCCTACTTTTTCTTCTATTTGGTGAAGGTACCTGTTCTAGTGCCTAAGTCTTTGATCCACTTTGAGTTGATTTTTGTGCAGGGTTTAATTTAATAGAGGCTTAATTTTATTTTATTACACATGGATTTCCAATTTTCCCAGCACCATTTGTTGAATAAGTTATATTTTCTCCAATGTATGATTTTGGTGCCCTTATCTACTATGAGATAACCCTATCTATGTAAGTTTGTCTCTGTCTTCTATTCTGTACCACTGGTCTACATGTCTATTTTGGAGCCAATACCATGCTATTTTTAGAATCAATAAATGGGATAGATTTAAACTAAAAATCTTTTCAGCAAAGGAAACAGTCAATTACCTGAAGAGAGAACCTATTGAATGGGAGATAATCTTTACCTAACACAGAGCACTAATCTCCAGGATATATAAAGAACTTAAAAAAATTAACAGCAAAAAAAAAAAAAACCCAATCAATAAATGACCTAAGGAACTGAACAGATGCTTCTCAGAAGAAGAAATACAGTGGATCAACAAATATATGAAAAAAATGGTCATCATTTCCAGCAATTAGAGAAATGCAAATTAAAATTACACTAAGATTTCTCACTCTAGTCAGAATAGCAATAATCAAGAAATACAGGCAACAATAAATGTTTGCAAGGACGTGCAGAAAAAGGTCCACTTATACATTGCTGGTGGGATTGCAAATTGGTACAACCACTGTGGAAAGCGGAATGAAGATTATTCAGAAAACTTGTAATGGAACCACAATTTGACCCATCTATCCCACTACTCAGTTTATACCCAAAGGACTTTAAATCAGCATACTACAATGATGCAGCCATATCAATATTTATAGCAGCTCAATTCACAATATGGAACTATGGAACCCACCCAAGTGTCCTTCAATAGATGAATGGATAAGGAAAATGTGGTGTGTGTGTGTGTGTGTGTGTGTGTGTGTGTGTGTGTCCAATGGAATATTACTCAGCTTTAAAGAAGAATTAAATTATGGCATTTGCCAGTAAATGGATGGAGTTGATGAATATCATGCTAAGCAAAATAAGCCAATTCCAAAAAAACAAAGGCCAAATATTTTCTCTAGTATGTGGATGCTAATTCACAATAAGGCGGGACACTAGAGAAGAATAGAGTTACTTTAGATTAGATAAAGGGATGTGAATGAGGAGGGGAGAGGAGGGGATAGGATAGGATGTGGGGATAGGAAAGATAGTAGAATAAAATAGTTATTATTAACTTATGTATATAGATGACTGCATGACCAAAATGATTCTACAAAACATACACTCAGAACAATGAGAAATTATATCCCATCTTTGTATGATATATCAAAGTGCATAAATGCATTCTACTGTCATGTATAATTAAAACAAATATTAAAAATTATTTAAGATATTTTTTAAAAGTTATAAAAAAGAATACAAGCAATAATAAGTGTTGGCAAGGATGTGGGGAAAATGTACACTTATACATTGTGGATGGCACTGCAAATTGGTACATCCACTATGTAAAACAGTATGAAGATTCCTCTGAAAACTTGGAATGCAACCACCATTTGACCCAGCTATGCCACTCCTTGGTTTATACCCAAAGGACTTAAAATCAACCTACTATAGTGACATAGCCACATCATGTTTATAGCACCTCAATTCACAATAGCTAAACTATGGCATCAACCTGGATGCCCTTCAACAGATGAATAGATAAAGACAATGTGATACTTACATATACACACACACACAATGGAATATTACTCAGTCTTAAATAAAATTATGGTATTTGCAGGTAAATGAGTGGAGCTGGAGAATATCATGTGAAGTGATATAAGCCAAATCCTAACAACCAAAGACTGAATGTTTTCTCTGATACAGGGATGTTGATCCATAATAGGGAGAGGGGTAGGGCAAAATGAAGGAATTTTGGATTATGCAGAGAGGAGTGAGGGGAGGGGAAGAAGTGTGGGGATGGGAAGGGCTGTGAAATTAGATGGATGTTATTATCCGGCATACATGTATGTTTACACTAACTGTGTGACTCTGTACCAAGTACAGACAGAGGAATGTGAAATTGTGTTCCATTTGTGTAGAATGCATCAGAATGCATTCTGTTGTCACAATAACTAATTAAAATGAATTAAAAAATAAAGAGTCTGAGTTTTTAAAATTTTATTTATTATAATGATAATAATCATGGGTGTTTACCTAATCTCCAAAAATATATTTTCATGTAATATAAAGTTTCTTTTCTCCTTTCTTGTCAAAAATGATTTATATAAATACATACATATATGTGCAAAAATATATAAAAGAAATAGTGAAGAAAGGTGAAAGTAATAAATGATTAACATTGCTATCATTTTAAAATGATGTAATATGATCTCCACTGATAACTCATAAATTAGATATAGTTATTGTGCTTCTTTTATACATTAGCAATCTGAACTCAGAAAAGTTAAGTAGCATGTCAAAGATTTCTGACCTAAATTAATATAATGACATTAGATTTAAAAGAATATCTTAGTTTTTATTCAAGCAAAGATGAAAATATATTACGTGAGACAGACTCTCTTCACTCAGTCCCTACTAACCTGCAATTTTTTTCCATTTTTTTGGCTTAAAAAAATTTTAACTAAATTTTTAGCATTTGTGGGTTAAATCTCCATTTAAAATAAGACCTTTTTTTTTTTTTTTTAAATTCGGAAGGTTAACAAAATATGAGCATTAAAATTTTAAACTTGTAAATTTTCCTTTATAGTTTCTAATTGCTGCTTTAAAAAGTTACTAGAGGATTAGTGGTTCAACACAAACAAACAAAAATTTGAAGAAGTACAAAATGGTCTCTAAAATTCAGGATTTATGCTGTAAGCTGGGTTAGAGCTAGAGTCTCAGCCACCCCTAATTGAGACGATTGAAACCATGAGATTTGAGAATTTTGATTTGATGAGATTTATGAGATTTTTAGATTTAAATTGATTGTTTAATGAGTTTAAAATGTTCAAGACCTTGCAATGGGGTGAAAATATTGCATGTGAGAAGGATGTTGTTATGGTTTGGATGTGGTGTCCCCCAAAATCTCACATGTGAGACAATGAAAAAAGACTCAGGGAAAAAAATGATTGCATTGTAAGAATCAACCCAATCAGTGATTTAATCCCCTGATAGGGATTAACTGAGTGGTAACTGAAGTGGTAGGCTGGAGGTAGTAGAAATTAGGGTATGTCTTTGGTGTCTATATTTGTATCTAGAAAGTGGAGTCTTTCTCTTTGCTTCTTGATCACCATGATATGAGCTGCTTCACCCTGATACCTTCTCCTGCCATGATGTCCTGCCTCACCTTGAGCCCTGAGGAATACAGTCACCTCCCATATACCTTGTCCTCTGAAACTGTGAGCCCGAAATAAATCTTTCCTCCTCTATAATTTTTGTGCTGGCCATGTCCTTTCGTCACAGCAGTGAAAAAGCTGACTAAAACAGATGTCAAGTTTTAGGAGACAGAGGGTCTCTTCTCCTGAGATGGATCAGGGATTTGAGGAAATTCATATCAAGAATCTTCAAAAGTCTCTGTATCTCAGCGTTTTGACTTTCTCTTTATATTACTAGAGGTTAAAGACAGAGGTGCTTTACCACTGAGCTACAACCTCAGTCCTTTTTATTTTTCACTTTGAGTCAGGGTCTTGCTCATTTGCTGAAGGTCTTGCTAAATTACTGAGGCTATTCTCCAACTTGCCATCCTCCTACTTCAGCTTCCTAAATTGCTGAGTTTACAGGCACACACCACATCCCAGCTACAATTTGACCTTTGTACACTGTTCAGAGATACTAGCAAAATGTTATACAACCACACCTTTCAGTTTATACAAAGCCAAGCCACTTTCTGACAATGAATCTCCTATTTAGCATCTCTGATATACCTAGATTGGCTGACAACACTCCCTGTCATATAGTCCTAGTTCCCTTTTGATTAACAGATATTATTTATTCCATTTTTTGTCTTGTCACATTTTACTAAAGTAGTAAGAATAAACCAGGCTGCACCTCCAGTACTTTTAGTAGAAATATTTTCAGTTAAATATCCACATTTAGATAGCTGAGACTCTATATGGTGCTGGGCTTTTCTTTGTTGGGAGTTTTTTTATTACTGTTTTTCTCTCATTAAAGTTATTAGTCTCTTTAGGTTTTCTATGTCCTCTTGATTCAGTCTTGGCAGATTGCATTTGTTTAGAAATGTAGACATTTCTTCTTGGTTTTACAATTTAGTGGAGTATAGGGTTTCAAAATAGTCCTTAAGGAATTGCTGGATTTTTGAGATGTCTGTGGTGATTTCCTTTTTCATCTCTAAGTTTGATAATTTGTGGTTTTTTTTCTCTTTTTTTCTTTTGGTTATTTCCTCCAGGGGTTTATCAATCTTGATTATCTTTTCAAAGAACCAAATCTTTATTTCATTGATCCTTTGGATTATTTTTTATTTTAAAGTTTGTTAATTTCAGCTCTGATTTTATTTCCTTTCTTTTACTGTTTTTTGGAAATGGTTTCTTCTAAAGAAGAAATAATGTCAAAACTCCTCAAATTATTCCATGAAATAAAAGGGATGGAACACTTCCAAATTCATTGTTTGAAGCCAGTATCAAACTCATACCCAAATCAGATAAGGATAGATGAAGGAAAGAGAAGTACAGACCATTATCATTGATGAAATGGATGCAAAATACTTAATGAAATATAAGCAAATCATTTTCAAAAACATATTAAGAATGTTGTATACCATGACTAAGTTGGTTTTATTCCAGAGATACAAGGATGGTTTGATATGTGCAAATCAATAAATGTAACTTATCACATAAATAGAATTAGAGGAAAAAGTCACTTAGTCATCTCAAGATTCAGAGAAGCCTTGGGCAAAATTCAGCACCAATTAGTGATAGAAAAAACACTGAAGAAACAAGGGACAGAGGAACCTATCTCAACATCATAAAAGCTATACATGAAAAAACCCAAAGCCAACCTCATAGCAAATGGGGAGAATGAAAGAATTTCCTTTAAAATCTAGGACAAACAATTCTGTTTGTGGGTAAATGGACAGAGTTGGAGAATATAATGCTACGTGAAGCAAGCTAATCCCCAAAAAACAAAGGCCAAATGTTTTCTTTGATATGAGGATGCTGACTCATAATGGCAATGGAGGGGGCATGGGAGGAATGGAGGAACCTTAGACAGGGCAAAGGGGAAGGAGGGGAAGGGATCGGGTAAGGGGGTAGGAATGATGGTTGAATGAATTAGACATTAATAGTCTAAGTGCCTGTATGAAGATACGAATGGTGTGAAAATATATTGTGTACAATAGTGACTTGAAAAATTGTGCTCTATATGTGTAATATAAAATGAATTGCATTCTGCCATAGTGTATAACATATTAGAATAAATAAATAATTTAATTTAAAAAATTTCAATGATCTGGCTTAAGAAACTGATCTCTATCATTTTACAAAACTATGTTTGACTAATAAAAAAATAAAGCAATGCTGGAGACATCATAATATCTGACTTCAAATTACAATATAGAGCTATAGTAACAAAACCTACATGGTTCTCACTAAAAATAGAGACATAGACCGATAGTATAGTATAAAAGGCACAGAGACAAACCCACACATCTTCTGTTCTTTGAAAAAGGGGCCCAAAATATATATTGGAGAAAAGACAACTTTTTTTTTAAACAAAATGCACTGGGAACACTGATTATCTATATGCAGAGGAATGAAACTAAACTGTTATCTGTTGCCTGTACAAAAATCAACTCAAAATAGATCAAATATTTCTATTTTAGCCAAATCTCTCCCCATCTCCAACTCAGAAGGGTATTTGTGATTGCATTGGATACACCCTGATGGCACAGGATAATCTCCCCTTCTCCAAATCTCTCACTCACTCATTTCTGCAAAACTTCTTTTACTATATAAAGTAACATATTTAACAATGAACTGCACATAGTACCATAGTCCCTTAATATTATAAAGGAGCTTGAAAAATTCCCACTACCCAGAAATTTTATAGCCATAATAATATTACAGTATAATACATTTCTCAGATGTTTGTAATAATGCTGGTGTAAACAAGATGTTACTGCACTGCCAGTCATGTCAATGTATAGCACACACTATTACTGTTCATAAAATGATGAAATCACCCAATAACACATTTCTCACAATCCTCATCATTAAGCAACACATGACTATATCAGCATTTTGGGGGCTATTATTCAGGCTAACATGACTTGATATTAACCCCCTTTTATTTTTTGTATTCTGATTGTAGTCAACCATAAAATGCAAATACTTGTTAATTGTCCACAAACTTAATGCATAGATTTATTGCTGACAATTTACGGAACTTCATGTTGTTTCAAGAGATTTCTATCATGTAATATTGTATAATACAGATGATTTGGTGTTTAAAAAAAGTTTCAATATTAAGATTATACAGCGATGGTTTTGTGATAGTCCACATGTGACATAATCACATTAGAGATGATTTGTTATTTTGTGTTTGCAAGTACAATCTGTCAGAAAACATCATATTTTGTTAGATAAGGGAGAAGAGGGACTATGAGATGAAAAAGCATTTGTTAGGGATGAGTTGTTTATTTGATTGCTTATCATTGACATTAACTAAGAAAGACAAGACCATTGTGTCCTCAAACTTCATTTTTTTTTTTTTACTAGTTTGGGATATAGTCTATATGTGTGACTATATATAGAGAAAAAATAATATTACATATCTATGAAGAAGAAGGGACTTTTTTCAGATTGTAGAAAGTCTAAAGTAAATTTCAACAGTAGATTGCAATGTACAATTGGCACTGCCCTCAAAACAACTATTTTTCTTTTTTATGCAGCACTGTCACAAAGTTACCAATCTGGTTGCACAAACTACAAGGGAACATCAGATTAATTTCATCATAGAAACTTGATATTTGAAATAGTTTCATTTCTCTTCCAATTGGAACATCATTCTCTCCTCAGATCTGCTCATCTGATATTTAATTTTGTTGGTGACTGAATGGTGACAACATACACAGTACTTATAAATCAGCATCCTCATAGTCAAACTTAGATCCTCTCTAACATCCAATTTCGGTTTTGTTCTTGTCCACTGCCACTCCTCTAATTAAGTTTCATAAAACTGTTTCCTTTTGTTATTTGAGAGCATCCCAATTAGCCTTCCTCTTCAAAACATTGTTCATCTCCAATTCATGTTCTCCATGTGACCCAGATGATATTTTTTCCTAAAGTGCCAATTTAATTATGCCACTTATCTTATCAAAATTGTTCACAGTAACTTCATATTTAGGTCCACACTCCTTAACTCTACATACACAAAGTTTAGGATTTGGCTTGCCTGCAATTATGAGTCACCCCTTCTTAGATCCTTTTCTCCACATCACCTTCAAGAAGAATTAAGCCCTCTTTTCTGGACTTCACTTCTTGATCCATTAAACAGTTGGCCTGTTTTGTGGACCTTCAAAACTGCAGGACAAAAATTTTCAAAAATTTTTATTACTCTTTATTCATTTAACAGTCATAGAGTAAAATACTACATATTAGATAAGGAAACATCTGTAGATGCTATGACATTTCTTTGGTTGTGTTTTAAGCAGAGTTGATGAAACTGGACATATTTAACTCTTTCTTGTATTTTCTATTATACCATGGTTTATGCATTACCAAAACACTATGTTTATCTACTATTATACTTAGCATTGCTCTCAGCTTTCTCCCCACTAGATAGTGGCCCTTAAAGACAAGAATCATGTTTATATTCTAAGCATATAGTATCATCTCTGATGCAGTTAGGTCTTTGTTAAATATTTGTTGGTGGAATTAACTTTGAGAATCCATTTCTCCCAAATAAGTATGTGGCCAAAGAACAATGATTTGTACACATTAGCATAGAAAGAGCTGAGTCAAAGGATCAAAACCAATAAGCAGGACCCTCATACTAAGTTCATTAATTTCAAAATTTAGATAAAATAGACAAATCATATAAAGATGATTTTTTTCCAAGTTTCTGTTTTCAAATTGTATATATGCAAAAAGATGAGGAGCCACTGTGTCTTGATGAGGTAGTATAATTCGATTATGAGGTACATAACTGAAAAAGTTTACATTAACATATTTCATATTTTCTACCCAGTTATCTGTGTGTGCACATGTGTGTTTAAGAACATAAAATGAAAACAATAATTACTAATATTTGTGGAACTGATCTATTTTGAAATAAAATATTAAGTAATTTATAAATACAAATATTCTTGAATTGATCTCATTGCTTAATTACAGAAAGAAGAAAAGATATTTTGAAGAGCTTGTAAGTATAAAATAGGTTTTCAATGCATAGAGGGAAAAAGAATTTAGGTCTCCAAGAGTTTGTAGATAAATACACAAGATAGGAGGCGAAGCCAGAAGAACTATGGGGTGTCTTTTTTGTTTGTGTTTTTGACAGAGATGGTAAAGAGAGTCAAGAACAAAACAGGAGTTTATCTAAGGAGGATTGAACTTTAAATATTGATTATATGTCCTCTTATCCCTTCTGTTTATTGGACACAGAACCAGCACCTGGTGAAAAACTTTATCCTGAGAAAAACCAAAAGAACTCAAGTAAATAGTAATTAATGGTGACCTCTGTACTGTCTAGTCAGTTCTGCTTTTCTTGACTGCCTGGAGAGTACATGGGGAGAGCATGGTAATGTGTATTTGAGTTTGTTACATGTAAAAGTATTCTTTTAAACCTGCATGTTTGAAGGGTTCCCAAGTACAGTAAATACCCATTGCATCTCTCTCAATAACTTTTATAGAATTAGGTGTAGAAAATAAATCATGCACTTGCTAATCATATATACTGTGTGCTCTACTTTTGACATGATTCTTCATCTAGAAGAAATTTGGGACTGAAAAAAATGGGCATTTTCTTTGTGCTTTGAGTCAGTTGGCTTCTGATGACAGTAACTGAAAAGACCAATGTTTATTATTTACCAGGAAATTAGGAACCACATAGAGAGGGTAATGAGTCTAAATCAGGGAGCCAACAAATCACAATTACAAATTAAATCAGTTTGTCACTGTTTAAGATAATCCTGGTTTACTTTCTATGCCATGTCTTGGAGCCAGCAACCATCCAGATGGTGGTAGTTCTTTGGGACTTGACATTATTTAAAAGGTCAGCACAGTAAAATTATAGTAGGCACCTTGTTCTTATCAGAAACCAAACATCTGTGATCTTCTTCCAATTTTGAATCATCAGTGCCACAGTTTCCCATAGCAGCTCCTTGCCAACTTCTTTCTGGGTAAACTATGTGAACTATTTATTTTTCCTATTAGAAACTGTTACAGATACCCTATATAGACAGTCCCATAATGTTCCTAAAATTTTGTCACTTACATTTGAGTCAAGAAAATTAGGATTTAATTTAGAAGCATGACATAGACTGACTTATAATTGTATTAATGATATCAACATTAGGAAATGCCTCCTATGTAAGGCATTTTCTTCCTTGCAATGTTATTATAGGCTAGCAAACTTATATTGACTTTGGTGCCTCAAAGTAGTGTATATATTTTAAATTGATAAATATTACATATCCTTAAAATTGATAAAATAATCTATATATTTTATATAGATATGATGTTTAAATTTCATATTTAAAGTGTTTGTTATTGTTAATTTCTGTATCCTTCCATATTAGAGAGTAAAAAAGTTCATATCAGATATACAGGTCTCTGGTTTTTCTTTTACGTAGGCATTTATTATAGTTAGGTATTATGGGAAGAGACAGATTGGGAAATGTAAACATATCTTTATTTCATCATCTTGAATCTAACCAGAACTAATACTCATATTAAATATTCAGAGGCTGTTAGTTATAAATGAAAGCTTCCGTTTCAGAGGTTCAGTACCTAGTCAGCCAACTTCACAGCTCTGGGCCCAAGGTGAGGCAGAACATCATGTCAGAAGGGCATAACAGAGGAAAGCACTTCAGGACATGGCAAACAGGAAGGAAAGAGGGAACTCTCCTCACCAGGGACAAAAACATGTCCCCAATGACCTAGTTATGGTAGGTATATACCCTACCTGCCTATGGTTACTGTCCAGTTAACTCATATTGTGGATTAATGCACTGATGAGGTTACACTTCTAATCGTCTAATCATTTCATCTCTGAATGTACTTGTGTTGTCTCACACATGAGCTTTTGGAAGACATCTCATATCTAAGCTGTGACATTATAAGAAGTTTTCATAAAGTAAAACTTATTTTGAAAGTAAACAGCACTAAATACAGGACTAAATTATCAATTGACTTTGTTTTTATGGATAATAAAAAAAGGATAATGATGGTATAAATGTGATGCACCATATACTTACATTAAATATTTTGTGACCTGTCATAAATTTTAGCCTTTAAACCTCCTCACCACAAAGACACCTGAATCTTCTATAAATTTTGAAAAACTTTTTATTGTTATGAGAATTGTTGATTTACAACCTTAATACAAATGAATGCCTGATGAAGGAAGCTAAATTTAAAAGAATATGTGACTGCTTATTTTAATGGCAAACTCTTTTTGTCATATACAGTTACTTATCCTCAGTACCATTGGATCAATTAACCTGTGAACCACAATTCCACTTATCAAAGTTTTTAAATGGCATTGCAAAATTAACTTTAAGTCACAATACAGAATCATAATCTTTTCCTTTTCCTTTGAAAATTCCCAAAGCACTGCTCCTTTTCTAAGCAACTGCTTGTAATAAATACTTCTATCTATAAGGCTCACCTTCTGTAGTTATGCTTTCCTATTATATTAAGATTGCTTCAATCATTGATGAGCATATGCCCCAAATTAGCAAATCAATTTATCTTTCTTGGGTACTTGACATTGGATCTGTAACACATTGGTGCATTATTGTGGGTTTTTAAGCAAAAAAAAAAAAAAAAAAGATACATCTTGGTATCTTGGCCATAAAGAAGCAAAGAAAACTGGTCTTAGAAAGATAAGACTACAAAGAAAATAGATACGCATCAGGCATGGTGCTTCATACCTGTAATCTCAGTTACTCAGAGGCTGAGGCAGGGGATCACAATTTCGAGGATAGCCTGAGCAATTGAGTGAGACTCTGTTCAAAATAAAAAGGATCTGGGGATTTAGCTTTGTGGTAGAATACCCCTTCATTCAATGTCTATTTCGGGGGGAAAAAAGAAAAGAAAAATAAATATCAGCAGTAAAAAGAAAAACAAAGGGTTTCTTTCTGGTTTTTAAAACCTGGCTGCATACTGTCTGTCCTGCATTCTATGGAATATCTGTGCTTTTTTTTTAAGGGACTCTCTACTTTCACTCAAAGTACTTTGAATGGAATTCTATTTCCTGCAAACTATGATTGAATAAAATATCTTTGTGTAAATTTTTCTGATCCATATCTGTCTACTTTGGAGCTTTTGATGAAGAATAAGCCAAGGCTGTGGTGTCGCTTATGCATAAACTAAGGTGCATGTTACTTTATTTGTGTTACTGATTGTACTGATTCTAAGTTTCTTTGCTACCTGTCCTTTGATCTTGATAGTAGTTTGTGTTCTTCCTTGTCCTCAATTAACTTACAATGTTGTTAATGGTTCAAATATGGAATACTGAGATAATTCTCTGTACTTCTTTGAAGAGTATAGTCATTTGTTTTATATTAAAGTTACCAAGAGCAATCCAAAACCTGACTACAGCCAATACTGAAGTTTTAGAAATCACTTTTAAAGGTTGTGGAAACATATGAACATCTGGAGTGAGGCCTGGGATTATTCTTTATTTAGCTTTTGATGGGTAGCCTCACTTGACAACCACTAATGACTCCTAGACTAGAATCCCTATAAGGACACCCATAGACTGAAAACTTTTGGTGGAACTCAATTACCTTCCATTTCTTCATTCACACCACTGATTTCAAGGAGATAAATAGACCACAGTTAAAAAATTTCAGAGTTTTAAAATGTCAGAAAGTTCATTTTTAACCCCAGATGGCCATTTTTCTACAGATGGAGACATTTTAAAATGGACCTTCAAATCATAACCAATTCAAACATGTAGACAAAAGTCATAGCAGAATTATAAAAGATAACTGTATCTTTTACAAGAATGAAATTTGTTAGGTTAAATGATAGCAAGTTTTTAAAAAGTTACTTTCTTTCTTTTATTTGTGACTGAATCTACTATTCCTCGAAAAGGTAAAATTTGAGGATCAAAATGATTACAGTATCTTTCTTTGTACTGGTTGGAACTCACCAATGACTAAGTTCAGTGTGCTCCAGGAGGAAAACAAAGAAACTTCACATCAAAGTTGCTCCATAATCAGTTTTCCTAAAGTGTCTTTCCACAGAGTGGTAATCATTGGATACTTCTTGCAGCTTTTTAGTTGCATGATTTCAGGAATCTGGGATTTTGCAATCTTTTTAGACATTCTGCTAACACTTAACATAATGCTTTAAACTTGTGCCTATACTTTAGTAGGTAGTTTTTAAATAAATGAAGGAAATAATTTTCTTTATTAATTCCTTATGTGTAATGGTTTTGAACCCTGTAAAATATTACTTCATTCATTGAAAAGGACTGAAATCATAATTTTCTTCATAACCAGGCTCTCTATAATTTGAAGACAGATAAGTTTCTGCCTGATGATTTTTGATAGTCATGCAAATACTAAATCCATTTTAGAATCTGGCATCTACACAGCTAGATTTTCAAATCTAGTTTAAAAAAATAAGAAGAAAAATATGGATATCTGGATAGCTGTGTGTATGGCCAAATCTCTTTAGGGAGCCTGGCCATAGCATTAATGGAAAAGATATCAGAATATTCTGGCAGATTTCAGATTCTTTATTAAAATCAGATACTTTGTGCTTATGCATTACTAATTTTGTTTTTCATAGGGAAAATGATTCATCATTATGTGTAATTGGTAAACAGTTGGAAAGAAACATTATTCACTTTGTTTATTTTCTTTGTAAAGAAAAGTTCATTTTCTTTCCCAGTTTAAAGTGGTAGGAAGCAGTGCAACAGATGTGGACAATTTCCTGTTTTGGAATGATACTTTTTTGAAATGGAAAGGAATGGGGCAAAAATATTTTAAAATATATATTCTATATAGATCATGATTAGTACTCAAAACAATTTAAAAATTTTTAAAAAATCTAAAGCAAGCATTTGAAATTTAAGGTCCTGATCTTTCAAGTATGATATATATAAGTAAAACAGAGTTTCAAGATGTATATTTCTTAGAAATGTAGTTTTAAAATATACCATTATGTATTAATCAGGACAAAATATCTGTGTTCAAATTAAATTGGGAAAAACTGGTTTAAACAAATCAGATTCCTCCTTCTTGATGTTTATATTATTTTTGCTGGGGACTGAATCCAGAACCTCATGATAAACATGAACTCTACCACTGAGCTATACTTCCAGCCCCAGACAGATTTCCTTATTAAAGTACATCCCAGAGCCTATAAAATGTTAATGCAGACTGTGATCACATACATATAGTTATACACACATACACACACACAAACTCACATACTCCAGTTTTCAAATGCATTTAAATTTAGAACTATTTTTTTTATCCTTGGAAAGTATCTTAGGGAGTAAATTCTGTATAATATACTTTATCCATTCAATATTTGTCAATTTACCCATTATGTTTTTAAGGTTGCTATTGTGTGTTGAATTTCACTAATGAGAAGACTAAATGGTTTTTAACTGGCCAGATAATAATAAACAATCTCAAATTAATAAATCACATACTGGTTTTATCTATATTCTGGTTTGCCTTTCCCTTTTGTCCAAACTATGAAAGAAATTTGTTATTAAAATGTGCTTTAATTTTAACACAGAAATCTTTGTCTGTCAGCAGGGGAGAAAAGAGCTCTATTTTATCATGAGATTATACCAAACTGTAACTCTGGTTAATAAAATACTTAGACTCTTGATGAAATAAATCATTGTAATAATGATATTCATCACCATTATTATTTCTTCAGAAAGAGAACTGGCTTCTGGGTATTCTTAGTCTAATTCCATCTGCCAACACAAAATTTGGACTTTGAAAAAAATGCATTAGGTATTTTCTGGATTACATCCCTGGATGACGAAGAGCTTCATTACATGTGAAAAGCTCCCACTGGTTTAATATCTAAACCTTTGCACTAGATACAGAAACTATATCTACATTTTCAATTCCACAAAATTTCATGACATGTATGAGAGAAACTGGAGGTTACCCTCTCCCCAACAGTCTGCTGCCTAAGGGCTGCTTTTGTATCCAACTCTCTTTTTTGCCTGATTTCTATTTAAAAAGAAACAACAACAAAAATAACAATAATGCAAAACATTTCAAAGCCAGTTTTGAAAAATGGTAGCTTGAAACCTCTGCAAAAAAGCAAAGATGTTCCAACTGAATGATAAACCAACATCAGCTATAGGGCTCCTAAATAACCATGCAAGACAGACAAGAAAAATCTAAGTGAAAGGGCATGCATATGCTGAAGAGTAAAACAGAAACCATGGTAAGTCCACTATGGAAAATCACCACATTGCATGATAGTAGTAATACATAAATATGATTTAAGTGATAAATTTAGGCCAAGCAGAATTCTTTTCTTGCTGCCTGCAAGTCTAGCCATAGTTACAAGATCCTGCAACTCATGGTCAAGAAAAGCTGTAGATGTCTATCCCAGACATGTTGCCTGAAAACTATGCATATTTCTCTGTATATTTTTCATTGTTATTTTGAAATTAATTTGTATAAATTTCTAATTTTTTAAATGTATAAATTTCTATAATTTATGAAATAGTTTGAATTTTGTATGGGAATTCTAATTATTGAAGTAACATTAGCACTTCCTCTGACATGTAAAAGTTGTAAACCTGGACAAATTACTACAAGGAATTTAAATAACTGGGTGCAGAGGATATATGTTGAATGATGAGAAAAATATTGTGTGTTTTGATTCAAAAATATCAATTTTACATTGTTTATAATAATTAAATGCCAACTATGTGCTATAATGAAAATTATAAGTACTGAAATTTTATCTCTTGTTCACCTCTCCTTTTCTGAATCTCATTATATGCAACTTAAAGAAGTCAATTTACATTATCAGCACTCAAAGGATAAAAATCTCCTTACTAATTAACTCAGAATATAGTCTGGTTATCATTTAGTAATGAAAGAAAAAGAGTGTTTCCTTAAGACAGCAAAGATACATATTTTGGTGGATATATTTTGGTAAATTTTACATTAAATTATAAGCCTAAGTATATAAAAATGACCATAAAGAAAGTAAAAACATAAGTGATAGACCTAAAGAAGAGTTTTGCAACTTTTATATGAGAGACTATAAAAAAAGGATTGTGAAACAAAATGTACAAAACTACAAATTAATAAGTATAACTCAACAATCTGACAGAAAAATGGATAAATGAGATGAATGGGTAAGCTATAAAAAATCAGCAATAATATCTAACTTTTATAGTTACCATAATAAATTACTACAAACCAAATGGATTAAGCAGCATAAATTTATATCTTATAGTTTTGAAGGTCAGAAGTCTGATGGTTGTCAACTCACCACATTGAACTTGTCAGTGGACTGCATTCCTTCTAGAGGATCTGAGGAAGAATGATTTCCTGCTCATCTGGGTTGTTTGCAGAATTCAGTTCTTTGAAGATGTAGCACTAAAGTCCCTATTTTCTTGCATACTCCAAACAGTTCACTCAATTTTTAGAATTTGCACATTCCTTGAATCTTGTTCCCTTTCTTTCATCTTTAAGCCAGCAATGACAGAAGGAGACTTTCTTACATTGGATTTCTCTGATTCTTCTGTCATCTTTCATGCTTTTAAGAGCTCATGTAATTATACTGAAAAAAGCCAATCTGGAATGATACCTTCACAAAATCTTTAACCTTAATCACTTTAAGGTCTTATTCATATAAGATAACATATTTATAGGTTCTGGGGTTTATCTCATGGATATCTTATGGGAGCATTAATCTGCCTACCATACCAATAAACATATGATGATTAACTTAAACTCATTTGTAATCAGAAAATGCATATTAAGAAATCATGTAAGACTGAATTAAAACCATTGAATTGGCAAAGCTTAATGTGGAATTCATTTTCTCCATTGAATTGGCAAAGATTAAAAATATGACAATATCAAGTATTGGCTATAATATAGGGAAACAAGTATATTTATATAACCCCTGTGGGAATATATGTCATTATAGGTAAAAAGAAAAATTGCAGAACCAGGTTGCCAGAAGATGGATACCATGGGAAGTCATTTTAAGGTGGGAGGTGGACTCAGTTCTAATGAAGAAACATTCAATGTGTGCCGAACGGATTTCAGAACTACTGTGGACCACTCATGTTATTCCCCACCCCCACCACCATTTCAAATAGGAATTCTTGTAGTATTAGAAAATCTTTGTGAGATGATTAGGTTATGAGGGTAAAATCCTCATGGATGGGCCCAAGAGAACTATCTTTTCCCATGTGTAGACACAGCTATAAAATACTTTTTGTGAACAAGAAAATGAACTGTCACTGGATCTGTCTGCTTTGATCTTGGTCTTCCTGATCCTCAGAACTGTGGAAAAATAATTACTGTTTTTTATAAGCTACCTCATTTATGGCATCTTATTTAAGTAACTTAAATGGTCTATAAAACCGAGCATTCAGCCTGCTGGCCTCACTTGGACCTTCCAGCCTCCATAAACACATGAGTTCCTCCCTCCACCCTACACACACACACACACACACACACACACACACATACACATTAAATTGGTTTTGTTTCTCTTTAGAATGTTTACTAGTGTGTATAATTCAAAAATATGTGACTAAATGTGTTCAAATTGAAAAATTCAGAGCTGACACAGGTATTTTTAGAATACAATATTTAACAGGAAACATGGTAACATGACATTTTACCTGGGAAACTTTCAACTAATATGGTAGCCAGACTTCAAGATGGATTTCAATGATCCAGCTCCCAAATGGAATTCATACTATTAAGTAGTATTCTTACAGAGAGAAGTCTGTGTAAACAATAGGATATTGCAGAAGGTGGTGGAAACTTATTTTTCAAAAAAAAATGGAGACTTTGAAAAGGGAGTTTTCCCTTAGTTATTTTAACAGAAGTCCAAAGTAGAAAAGGATTTATCTAAAATGATTTTGGGAGTGTGGCTTTCATTCCATGCAGTAACTGCAATAATATTCAAGGACACTAATATGTTGTTAATGACAGTTACATTTGTAAACAGAGAAAGGAAAAGATAGTAGAAAATGAAAGCTCTTGTATTTACAAAGTTCTGCAAGCAGGAAGCAAATATTAGCACATTTTCTTTTGTTAAAAAGAAAGAATAATTCAGGGCAGAACCAGGATCCCAGAAGATGGAGACCATGGGAAGTCATTTTCAGGTGGGAGGTGGACTGAGTTCTAATGAAGAAACATTCAATCTGTGCCTAAAGGTGACTACTGTGGACCACTCAAGTTATTTCCCACCACACCACCATTTCAAGTAGGAATTATTGTAACAATTGTCCTAAGCTTGTTGGGTCATTGTATTTTTATTTTGTGCATTTGTGTGTAATGAGGAATGATCATCTGTCTCTTTAGCTCACTGATCTCCAGCTGTAAAATATCTAGGCCCATGAAGTTTTCCATAAGAAATCACACAAGAATACCCTCCACTGCACCTAGACTAAATATAAATGACAAGATTCTACCCTATCACACTGAATTTGTAATGGCATGGGAAGTTGGAATTCTTTGGAGGGTGTGAAAGAATTCCCCATGTAGGACAGGTATGAATTAATTATTGGTGGAAAGAGGGTAGACAATAGAATTGAACTTCCAAGTTGGTCCTAATAAACTCCATTTCTTGAAATGCAGACTTTATAGTCCCTTTCTACAGTTTAACAATGATAGACCTGGAACAAATAGAAAATATTTGGAATGATTGTATTTTTACATCTGGGTTAGATTATAAATGATACCACGAATTTCTTCTTGATGTTCTCAGGCCCTCCACCTTCTCCCTTCCTCTTCCTCTCCCTCTCTGGTTACCTCAGGTTATTTTTTTCTAGGAAAGTCAGCTATTAAATCATGAGCAGCATAACAGAGAGACCCAAGTGTTGCAGAACTGAGGTTTCCAATCCATAACTAGTAGGAAACTGAGGGCTACCATCAATAGCCATGTGAATGCACTTGGAAATGGGTCTTCTCATCTCAGTCAAGCTTGCTGCAGACCTCATCCCAAACTTTTTAGACTACATCCTTCTGAGACACTCTGAGCCAGAATCATCCTGATTTCTGACTCTCATAAACTAAGTGATAAAATAAGTGTTTATTGTTTTAAGTAGCCAAATTTTGGGGGTGATTTCTTGTATAACAATGGATATCTAATGTAACAACCTAAGGGTTTATCGATATCTTACTGTATCTTTTACTTTTACTCAAAGCTGAAAGTAAAAACCACTGCAGGAACTATTAACTGGATGGAGTTTATTAGATGGAAGTAAATGCGTAGAAATACAATGGAAACTATCAAATGCATAAGTAAGGCTCTTTGGGGACAACTGGTTTTGAGACCAGTGGTACCAGAAATTAAAAAACATACCTCTGCAGTTGAGTCAGTGAGATGGAGTGAAAAAAAATAACCACAACAGGGTCATACTGCTGTTTCTGAAGCACATGGTTCTAAATACTCAGTAATGTGGAAAATGGACACAAGAATGTTGCTTCAGGACACCATATGACTACAACATTGCTCATCAGCGTAACCAAAGAGGTGAAAATAAATGGCTTCTCCTTCATTCCTACCCTCTGGTTCTTCTGCAAGAATATCTATTGGAAATTGAATCTCTTCTGGAATCTTAATGGTGAAGAAGTCTTTGAAAAAATTTAGTTAGAGGTAAAATGGAGGTTAAGAGTCAGTTTTTACTCTTCACCATGGTTTGTACTAACAAGAAGTTTACAACTTTAATGGAATGACAAGATTAGAGATGGGCATGTGTTAAATTGAGTGTTACAGCTTAAGCTCAATAGAAAATCAGAAGAAAAGAGATTAGAGTGTGGCAGAGAATTCAGATTAAGTTTCAATGAAGAAAGCAGCTTTGGGTTAAGGCTTGAAAAGATGGTAGAAGCTAAACAAACATTTTTAAAAAATCACATTTCATAAAGGTGGATGGGAAACATAAACACAGGGATTAACACAGATGGTGGCAAGTAGGTAGCCTGTTGCTTCAAAAAATAAGTAATGGAGTGATCATAAGGGGCTTTGAAATATATAGGGCTTGAAAAATCAAGGTGACATGTAAATGTATTGCAGGTAGTTCTCTATGTACTGAATGTCTGACAATATACATTTACATATTATATAAAATCACGTGTTATTGCCATTCCCCAGATTCATTTCTTTGCCCCATATTCAGGATCCTACACTCAGCAATAGAATATTCATGCCCACAGATGTCTCAATATCCCTCTTCTCAAAGCCTGGTAATATTCTTGCAGTCACTATAAAAGCTGTTAGCCTTTTTTTCTGATTAGTACTTTATTTCTTTTATTCCAAAAAAGGTTTTCCTTGTACATCCTAACTCTGGTCATTTGCATCTTTCTCCTGGGACTAGGAGGATTTTCATATCTTCCTAGTTACTGTCTGGGGTCCTGCTTTTAAATGGAAAATTGTGGGCATTGCTATATGTACCCATCCTGTTTGGAATGTTTCATGTGTCTGGTAATTTGACTCCTTGTTCAGATCAGTATTGATAGGAATAATAGTTATAAAACAATGAGTATGTATTTCAGGAAAGGAAATAAATTCTTCCCAAATATTTCTATATCTGAGTATATGGTATGTTTTTGTCTCCGTGTCATACAGGAAAGACTTAATTAGATACACTGGGGTGCGGTGGCACACACCTGTAATCCCAATGGCTTAGGAGGCTGAGGCAGGAGGATGGAAAGTTCAAAGATAGCCTCAGCAAAAGCGAGGCACTAAGCAATTCAGTGAGACTTTGTCTCTAAATAAAAATACAAAATAAGGCTGGGAATGTGGCTCAGTGGTCGAGTACCCCTGAGTTTAATCCCTGGTAGCACCCCCCCAAAAAAAAAGAATTAATGAGATTTCCTTAACCCCAGAGATGACAGCCTTTCCACCATATCAAAAAAATCAAACCTATGTATCAGTTTTATATGATAGTATCCCAGATATCACAGACTACAAATATTGCAATGGTTCATTAGCTCATTTAACCCTTAGGATAAGTTAGTGAAGGGAGAAAGGTGGGGAATTACTATTTATAGATCACAAAAGCAACTAAATTCTAAGTGATTTGCCCAAGCAAATTGAGTGTTTAGTAATATTATTATAGTTTAATCTAGCCTTATATAAGGAAAGTTTTTATTTCATACACATTAGATAAATATGTAAATTGATATTCATTTAAGCATTTGAAACATAAAGAATTAAATTTACAGAACTCCTAATATCACAAAGAATACATATTTTACCACAGTAGAAACTGAAAAAATACAGTTATGGTAAACTTTTTTTCTTATATAACTAGCAATGTCTTGATCACAATTATGCATGATCTCCATGCATTTATGTATATCATCTCTTTTATTTTTGAACAGAAGAAAAAATTAGATAATGGTTATCTTTCTGGGTCTCTAACCAAAATCTCTAGCCTCTTCTGCTAATTAATGCCTTATTTTCAGTAGTGAAAGAGTCAAGAAATCTGTTGACTCTTTTTTTTTCTTTTTCTTTTTTGGTTGGGTCTTTATTGCTGCCAATTACAGAAAGGTGTTCTTTGGCTAACTTATACATGTTGGTTTGTATCATGTTGGAAAATGATATTCTATTATTCTATCCATGTAGACAGTTGTTTAGAAAGTGCTAATGCATGAAATAATGCCACAAAATAAAGCTTCACCTCAAGTTTTAAAAAACTGAAATTTTAGTTATTTATCAGTATGAGAAAGAATTATAACTTTAGAATGACCTCCAGTTCTTAAATTTTATCTTGCAGCAATTAGACCCTCCAAGCAACCTAACATTTTCCAATCAAGACTCAGAAATTTATGTTATGTAGCATCAGAAATTACTTGGTTATAATCAAAAGGAACATAAAGGTGAACATTTTCATTAGTGCATGTCATAAACATTGTACAGAAAAGAACTATATAACCCATCTCAGTCCTATCCATCTTCACTGAGGAACCATTTAAAGGAATGGTGGTGGAGACCTTGGTTTTTAGTTACTTCAACTCCTAAGAGAGTTTTAAAGTTGCACAGGAAAAGTTTTCAAGGAATAGCAAAGGTGGCTGGATGGTAGCTGGAGCCATATGAAAACTTTGTAAGTTATAGACTGCTGACTCAATGTCAGAAATAATGCATTCAATTCTACAAACAGGGATATTGATTGAAATCTGAAAGATAGATGCGATGTGAGTCTTAAGCCTGTGGAAAGAGAGTTAATACATTTTTCCATGTGATTAATTAATCACGGTCATTACAGGAGAAAGAATTAAGGATAATGCATCATTTCTGTGGGCATTATTGAACACTTCATAATTGCATGAAATCTATATGAAAATTCAAATATTTTGCTTTCAGATCACAGAGAAGGAACTGCACTTTGCAACTTAAGACTAAAAATGAAAAGTTATTGGAAAAAATCAATTCTTGGTTGAAAATAATAGATGACTATTTCTGTAAGAACCACAGAATTACCTTCTAGACTAATAGATACATTAAAAGACATTCAAGTTGCTGTTATTATTTAAAACAAAACAGTAAATTTTCAAATTGCCAACTCCAAAATTAAATGTGCTATTGAAAATCAGATAATCTTAACTTATGGTGAATTAATTAAGATAAATTTGCTGTTGCGTAGGGCATAACATTTCAGATTATTATTTGCTCAGGCTTGTTGGTAAGTCCACAAAAAAATCTGCAATTTTCTTATAGTTAAAAAGTACATGTATTGGGCTGGGGATGTGGCTCAAGCAGTAGCGCGCTCGCCTGGCATGTGTGCGGCCCGGGTTCGATCCTCAGCACCACATACAAACAAAGATGTTGTGTCCACCAAAAAGTAAAAAATAAATATTAAAAATTCTCTCTGTCTCTCTCTCTCTGTCTCTCTCACCTCTCTCTTTAAAAAAAGTACATGTATCTATAGTTTTCAGTATGCATGAATAAGAATTAAAAGGAATTGATATGGAACTAAAAATTTTATAAAGAATATACAGCAGTCTCTTATCTGCAGGGGATATGTTCCAAGATTACATAGTAGATTCCTGAAACTGCACATTGTCACAAACCCTATATATAGTATTTTTTCCCTAGATATGCATATATATATATATATATATATATATATATATATATATATATATATATAATAAAGTTTAATTTATAAATTAAACATAGTAAGAAATTAGCAAGATAACTAATAATAATAAAATGGAACCGTTATAACAATACACTGTAATAAAAGTTATGTAAATGTGATCTCTCTTTTCCTTTCTCAAAATATTTTATTAGACTGTACTTATCCTTTCCCCTCTTATCAGGCCATGAGATGACACAGTGTCTATGTGAGGAGATGGAGAGATGTTTTCATAGCATTGTGGCATAAATTTAGGCTCCTATGGTCCTTCTGACCAGACTTCTGGAGGATACCATTAACAAGGGTGATGAAACCCTCAGAAAATGAAACTGCCTGTAATAGGAGACTGCCATAGATTATTTTCTAACTTTTAAGTTGGGACCTTGAACAGTTTGCATTATCTCATTTAATCCTTCTAATTTCACAAATACTCTTATGTTGTAGGCATCACCTTCCCTGCTTTATAGCTGAAAAACTGAACTTATGATTATATGGCTGGTATTTAGTGGGGCTGATAGTTAAACCCAACTTTGTGAAAGTCCCAGTCTTTTGTAGATTGCATATCTGATTTAAAAGTGTCACACTTCCCTGAATTCAATCCCTGTGTCCTGCCTTCCTACTATTGTCCAGTGTTCTGACTTTCCTCATTAAAATTACTCTTGGGCATTATCTTGACCCTGGGCTACAGCCAGTATCATCTCCCACAGTGCACATCTGATGCTACTTGAATATAATGATGACTTACCCCCACCTCCTGTGAGCACACTCGCGTATACACACATACATACTACTTGAGTCTACCAAGGCCCATAGAATTTCAGCAAGCATGTTACATGCAAGGCTTGGGTTCTGTTTATACAATGGGACTTGACTGTTTTTGCTTCTGTCATTGTCATCAGGAGACTAGGTGGCTGGATTCAGGGATAAGGTAAAAGATATGCAGAGCAGAGGTTTTCTAGATAAGTTGTCCAAAGTAAGCCAGTAAAGAACATACCTCCCTCCTACCTGAATACTGCAGATGAACAAGTTCAGTCAAGTTTAATCAAGTTCAACTAGGTTCACCTAGAGTATTTATGATTTTTTGGTATGTTGATAATCTTTCAAAACATTCTCAAATCACCTTTCATTTTTAAAGTGGCAAATATGTTTCATTAGAGAAAGTTTTATGACACAAATAATATGCATTTATTTTTCCAGTGATGTGAAATTCTGAATTCATAGCCATTCTTAAAAAACAAACCCATTTTTTGTAGTTTGTTGACATGCATTCTCAAAGATTCATGATAGACACATTTATGCTCCTATATTTATCCACATCTTCTTCTAATGTCTCTATTCTATTTTCTTTCATATTTATAAACCAAGACCTTAATGCCTGAAGCTACAACTTTTTCCATCAGCCTTTACACGTGTAACTTTTTTTTATACTGACTCTTGCTGCTATGTCTAAGGTAATTAATATGTTCACAATTCTGCAGATGATTCTTTCTGTAAATAACATGTTTGTAAACATTTTCCTTTTGACTGATTTGCTTTCATATTTTTTCCCAATACTTTCAAAATCAGAGACTTTGAAAAGATGCAATAAGGGCCACTGACATTGAGAAACAAATTTTAATTTAAACACTAATTGGCTATGTAGATAGAACCAATTATTAATATAGAGGTTTTATTTAAAGAAACTTCAAATTTCTAGAAAAGCTATGAACATAGAATAGGGTGTTGTTGTGTATCTCAATTCAGTTTTGCATATTGGTGACATCTTACATTGGAATGGCATCTTTTATCAAAATTAACCAATATCAACTTTTTAATCAAATTCCACACACTGATCATATTTTTTTTGTTAAATATAAATGACCCATTTTGATAAGAATACAATTATGGTATATATCTACAGGCAGACCATTTCCAAAAATGGGTGGAATAATCATATGCAACCTTGATGTCAGCTACAACTTTAAAATTTACAGCTTTAACCTTGAAATCTTAAAAAAATGTATCAGCTATGTGATCTTAGTCAAGATATTTGCTTTCTTACGTTTTAATTCCTTTATTTAAAAGTGGACAAAACAATATGCCTTTCCCACAGATTGGGGAAGAGCACTGAATTATATTTTGCATATAATGTTCTTAGTTCAGGGTCTGGAACATAGAAAGACCTTAACAAATGTAGACTGTTTTCAACTATTATTACTAAATTTTAAACCTGGGGAACTGCCGAAGCCCCGCTGGCTGGGCAAAATAACCGGGGGGAGAAGAACAACTTGCATAGATTGATACAGCAGGAATGGGACCCATTTATTGTAGGACAGGAGTGGTATTTATACATTTCACACAGCTTATCTAATTAACATAAACTCCATACAGCAGTCAACCAATAAGAAATCTCCACACTTAATGGCTTGCTTTTGTTACTTCATAAACCACTCCCTCTGGCGTTTTGCCAGGCGCCATCCAGACTTGTTTACAGACTCTAACATTTCTCTGGCAAAATGCCAGACGCCATCCTGACTTGTTTACAGACTCTAACAGGGAACAAACATCCCAAGAGAGTTAAGAATTACTCATACAATGTTGATGTTTCTTCAGACTGACCAGGAATATGTGAAGAACATACATTATATGCAAACAGAGATACAAAAATTGTGGTATATATGTGTATTAAGAATTGTAATTCAAAAAAAAGAATAGTGTTACCTTAGATTAGGTAGAGGGAAGTGAAAGGAGGGGAAGGCAGGGGATATGGGAATAAGAAAGACAGTAGAATGAAACTTACTTTATGTATGTATGTGACTATATGACCAATGTGATTCTACATTATATATACTCAGAAAAATGAGAAATTAGATCCCATCTATGTATGATGATATATCAAAGTATATAAGTGCATTCTACTGTCATGTATACCTAATTAAAAATATTAAAAAAAAGAACAAAGACTTGGGGTACAGCTCAGTGGCAGAGCCTTCCCTCCCTTGTGTGAAGCCCCTTGGGCTTGATCCCCAAAATTATGAAAAATAAAAATAATAAGAAAACAATAAAGTCAGAGCCAATAATCACCTTATCTCCAGGTCTGTCTTGTCATAGACACATGTGATCCAGTGAGTGGCTCATCAGTTATCTAGCAGTTAAAAACTGAATTAGAGTGAGGAAGGCCTAATCCAGCTGATATGAGTTTTTCATTTTTAGTGAAAATGGTAACAATATTTTGATCTTTAAAGATTTGTTTGTTATTTCCCGAGCAGTTAGAAGTTATTGGAGAGTAAACATTTAGAATTTTGATACAATATGAAAGGAAGTCTTTTTCTTACAGATTCTAACTACTTTGTGTATAGAGCAAAATAAGTTTCAGGCATTTCCAAAACCTAACTTGAGGGAACAGAAGATTTGTACAATAAGTTTCAGTCAAAAGAATTAATATTTTCCCCCATTACTTCTCTTGGAGGAAATAGAAGAGAAAAAGAAAATAGAAACAAAACAAAACAAGAGTTTGAAGGATAGAGTTCTGATAATGAAAGAAATCAGATTGAAAGAAGCAAAGATGGATCAGTCTCAACCCATCAAAATTAAAGAAGAGCTACAATTCCAACAATGAACCAAAGCAGTAGGTGCATGTTAAGGGGGAGAGGATTAGGGCATTCAAAAGTTCTCGCAACATCAAGATTTTACAAATTGTGAGTTGGAAATTAAGATGTACAAACTAAGAAACCCAAGACTCAGTCCACCCTAGGATAAATGCTGCTGTGGGCACATACATGTCTATGCAACATAGTTCTGTGCTTTGTCAATCATACCCATTAGATAGAAGTAATAAGAGTATGCATGTAGCACTATGTTAAAGATAATGTTCCTGGGAAGAGCAAAAGTGAAGCCATCATTATTAAGCACAATTGAAAATAATCAAACAATGGGTGGACTTTTGTATTTAGATTTTATAACATTTATAGCTATTAAATATAGTATTGAAATTGTATAATTAAAAATCATATAATATTACAACTCTGAGTTTCTTGAGACTGTAATTTTTTAAAAACAGTTGAGACCAATTTTTTTTATATCAGAAAGCATATTTTGTCAGAAGTGAGAGTAGCTTGAAAAAGTTACAGTGTAAGATTCACTCTATTCTTAACATCTGTATCCATTTCTATCATTTTTCAGAATAATGTATTTCACAAACCAATGCAAATCCTTTCCAACATTATGTCCCACAGTAGAACATATTCAATCAATGACTACAAACTCATGTACAGTGTGTCAAATTACTACTTACTGTCACTGAAAATCAGAATAGTAAATTAGCAACAGTTTAGTTTCAGGGACAGTAAGCACCACACATGGACCTAATTATTATTTGTACAGCATTATAATAAGTCAGGATTTGATCAAATTTATAAATTGGTGGATTTTTAAATGAATTTGAACAGCCTAAGTATAAGTTTGTATATCTTTGGCAAGACAAAACAATAAAATAATGTAATATTAACAATCACATATTGACCTTCACATTTTTCACAATTTTCAAAGTATTTGACCCTTATTATTCCATGTTTCCATGGGGTTGCTAAGTGGTTAGAACTTCAGATGTAATGAACTTCAGATGTAATATAGACAGGCGATCCCTTTCTATACCCCTTTCTTCATTAGTTTATATGTAAGAAGTTTTCTCCTTCTCCTCATCATTTAAAATATCCCAATCTTGAGTTGTAAATCATGTAGTTATACTCATGTGTAGTTGTACCTGGACAAGCATTGTCCTGCATCAATTCCATCTACTCTATGTAAAGAGGGTACACACAGCACCATTAATAATACCTTTATTAATACCATTAATAATAATATTAATGCCAGTGCATTTGAAGGAGACAGAAGATGAAAATATTATTTTTCTTTATGCAGTTTTATACTAATTTTGCTACACAAGTCTCATTCATTATTTTTAACTAAATACAAAAAAATTCTTAAAAGTCCGTGCATTTAACATAACGGGCAGGAATGTTAAATGTTAAAATCACAAATGCAAAAAACTATTTTATTTCTCAGATTATTTATTCTGATAAGAGCAAAATCTTTCAGAAGTTTCATAGAGATATTTAAATAGGCAAAAACTATAAAAGGGAAAGTCCTCAATGCGTTTTTATCGCATAATCATTGTTGATAGAATAAAGGCATCTAACTTTCAGCTCTTGAATTAAATCTGATCTTTTATTGAGTAGGAAGGCATGCTGAGGGTAGATGGGGAGCAGTGTCTGTTTAGAAAGACATAAAATTTAGAAAAGCTTAGTTTAAAAGCTTCTTGAGTGTCAAATAGCTATTAAATACAATTTTCATGACTTTACTGTAAGTGAATCTGAACTAGCATATGGACTAAGTTTCTTTAAGTTGCCTATGTATTTAAAATAGTAGGGGAAAGAGATCACTTTGCAAATATGGTTTTGGTTTTGAAAAACTCCCAAACATTTAAAAACGTAGTTTTCAAATCAACCATATCCATATGACTATAGGTTTTCTCATGCTCACTACTGAAGAATGGAAAAATACTAGCGTTAGGGCAGAATGAATGAAGATGGGATAACATATGCTGTAAAATGAAAAATCACTTGCTACTCCAGGGAATTTGTTAAAAATAAATAAATTTAGTCCTTATGGCAACTTAATCAAAAGAATCTAACACTTTTATTCTTAGTGATTCAGGATTATGGATGATATTAATCTGTCACAAAATTATCCTATGACCATTTCCGGAAGTGGAAAAATGCAGAAATAGAAAATGTATATAATATTGCAATTTCATTTTGTTCCAAGATCTGTTACTATCTGTGGAAAGCACTGTTTCACAGGAATGAACATTCAGATGAATTATGACATGAAATCTCATTTCTATGTTTTATGCATAGATAAACTGATAATTACTGAACATTCTTGGCATCTGGCTTCCAGATACAATGAAGTTTCCCTCATAGCATCTAAAAATTAAATATGTATGTGTACACTTTTTAAAAAGACATTAAGCTCTATCAAACTGTTTTGGAAAAGTTATTTTTAAAGTAAGTATATTTTTAATTAAAAATTTTAAAACAAGATATATTTGGGCTATTAGTTACCAAATATTTTTCTAAATAATAAAGTACATTTTGTTTTTATTTATATTTTAAATCAATTTGAATATGTAGATGTAAGACAAATTAAACATTGCTACAAAATATATGTGAGTATCAATAGTTCCTGAACATTGAATGATATCCAATGAACTTCCACACATGTGTTTGGTGGCTTACTAAAAATTAATTTAAGTAAATTTTGCAGAAGACTCAGAAATGAGCACACTATTTTCCTGTCAATCTTTGTTGGTTTCTTCTATTTTCACTATCTAGACTAACAGTCAAGATCAAACGAATGCTTTTGGTCATTTTACAGATTCTTTTCAATTACTGCTGCTGTTGTTATTGTAATCATATAGAATTTTTAGAGTGCTATGTAATGAGTCCTGTATGAGTCCTGTAGTAATACTTTTATGTGTATTTGGGAAATATAAAGAATACTAGTTTTTGCTCACCAAAGATACTATCAAGTAAGTTTAATGAAGAAAGGAATACTTTAGCCCCCAAATGAGAAATCCATGAATTTTACTCTATAATATTATTTAGGTGATGCCTTCATATTCTCATCTTTTGGGTATTTCTGGAATTTTTTAGTCCTTTCTTCTGGAAAAGTGTAAACAGAAGATTTTTAATATCTTTTTAATTTTTAACTTCTGCAGGACAACCACAAATAAATTTCTTTAAGTCTATTAAATAAACAAAATAAACACACAACAATAAAATGTAGTTTCTGGGAGAGCGAGAAATCAAATGTACTCTACCTTAAAGTGTATCCATGCCTCCCAGAGTCAAGCATTTGGATAAATTCACCTTGGATAGAGGTACTTTCAAGTGAAGTAATATATATTATATATGTATTAAAAAAAAACAGCACATGGATTGCCTTTGCAAGAGAGACATGGAGTGCAGTGGCATGGCTATCTTATGTTTCACTTGGGCCAGAGGGAAAGCAAGCTGAGCCAAGTGGAATGTAACTTTCTCAAAATTACCTTGCTTTTCTCACATTTATTTATGCTTTTTAATTTATTTATTCTCAAAGACATTGCCAGCACCCATTTTGTACCAGATACCCGTCTAGGAAATTGAACTTATGAATTACCAAAAGAAATAACATCTCTGCCCTTATGGAAATGTAAGAGTATCCTCAAACCTAACATTCCAATGTTCATTGCACTGGATCAGGCTCCTATTACCTTTTCTGGACTTTTTAGGTCTCATAATGGTAAATGCACTTTCAGTGTTGCTGTCTCTCTCTCTGAAGCTAAAACACCAACACCGCCTTTATTACATTAAAGTATGATTTTTCCACTTAATAAAATTCCAGTTTTTATTTACATGTAAAAATTTAATAAATCCTTCGACTACATTTTGAGCCTCTATTATTAATATAACCATGTGTAAACTTGCTTTTGACAGCTCTTGTACAACATCCCACTCTCTCTCACCCTATTTCTAGCCTCATTGCACTATTGTGTAAGTACCAAGAACACAGAGTTTTAAAGTGTCAATGTCTTCTCTACCTACTGTGGGCTTGGCATATAGTCCCTGCATGTAGATGGCTGTTATGTTATCTTACTCTTGCAACATATTAGCCCAAACTTAGTGGCTTAAAACAAAACAATAGTGTGCTCATGATTCAGTATTCATGGATATTTAGTAATTGATAGACTTGTTTAATCTCTGCTTCATTTGGCAGCAGTTGGTCATTTAACTGGGGCTGGGAAATATGTGCCCCAAGATGAATTACTTGCATGGCTGCCATGTAGTACTGGAGTTCAACTGGAGTTGTCCATTAATTTCTCTCCATAAGGGCCCCTCCACATTCTTGCTTAGGCTTCCTTAAAACATGGGAGCTGGGTTTCAAAGCAAGTGTTCCTTAAGGCCTAGAAACTAGCACAACATAACTTCTGCTATGTTCTACTAGTCAAAGCAATGTCTATTAGTCAAAGCAGAATCCTCCTAGATTCAAGGGAAAAATTACCAAAGATTTGTACCCTGTTTTAATCTGTCACAAAGCATGCATGATAGTTATTCAGTGAATGATTATTCGATAACTTCAAACAGTTATTTAAATTTTCCATATTCTTATGCCTCTGCTCTTCTATTATTTCTTAATGAAAAATACTTTTTCTCAGTCCTTCAGAGAATGCCTTTTCTACCACCCTGCATGCACCAGTCCTATGTGTCATCACCATAAACTGGTTGTGATACTTTGCCTCAGTCTGGCTGGGCACAATTCAGGAGTCACTTGTCAAAAGAAATAAACTTTATTTTTAGAACACACACGCACCACACAGCTCTTCAGGAAAAACCTTCAGAACCCAACTGCCACCACCGGCTTCCCACAAGCCTCTCAACCTCCCCCCTCCTCCTGCTCTTGAGGCCGATTGGTTGGGTCGCTTGGGCAGAGCCAAAAAAATTCCCCCAATGAGCAGCTCTGTGGTCTGAAAGGGCAGGGAAACAACCCAATGAGCATCACCACAGAGGAGCCAATCAGTTGGCAGCTAGAAGTTTGCTGGGGCCACTGTAAGCCAATCATCAGCTGGCAGCTGGAAGTTTGTTGGGGCCCCTTAGGCTGTGGCTCTCTTGTTGTTTGTATTAATTGCCTTATTACCACTAGTTGTAATATTCAGTGATACATTATTGAGTATTTTTATGCCTACTTCTCCCAGTAGATTTAAGAGTTTTTTGAGCTTAGAAACAATATTTCATTCTGTAGACATTCTTAACCTAGTGGAAACATGGGGCTTCCACAAACAACATGGAGGAAAAGACAGAGACTGTACAAATACTGTGAATTAGGACTTCTTGCTGTTCAACAGAGGTGACCCCATCAGGCAAATTCTGAAGGCCCTTAGATTTTCCTAGTTACAAAGTGACTCACTGATAAATTTATGAAATGTGAGGTAAGGACAAACTTTTAAAAATATGTATTATGTAATAGAACCCAAATAATAATGTTTTTCAATTCTTGTAAAATAGAGCAAAGTTTGCATAATAGCTCAAGCTTTCCTCGTCTCCATTGCTGTAATATTTTAAAAACTCTCTCTGTGGAATAGACTAGGTATGCTAACCATACTATCACATGCTTTTCTAGAACTATTGATCAAATGTCACTTTTCTTATTTGAATGAAGTGTCGTCACATTTGGCAAATGGCCAAGGCAGGTTTTTAAACTGTAATACAGCAAATTCCAAGAGTTACCACAAACAATGGATCAGTCATTCCCTCACTGTCATTATGAAAGTTACTAGATTGGGACACCTAAATCTTAAAACTGAGAGGGGCTAGGGATATGTGGACCTTGCTGGTCACAAGGATGGGAGAGAGAAACACATTTTTTTTTCTATCTCACATTTAAGTAAATTATTTTCATTGTATAGTTTGGTGGAATTCCTATGGAAATGAAATATCTTAGTTGCAAGTAAAATGAATAATGAAAAAAGTATTTAAAGCTCACAACCACCCCTTTCAATTCTCTCTGTGTATTTATCTATCTTTGTCATCTATGTCTATATTTCCTCAACAATAGAGAATAATGAGTAGCAATTGTATTCATTTCTTAAAATCTGCTGACTTAGTTTGTGGAAGCCCCATGTTTCCACTAGGTTAAGCATATTGCAACAACTGATCTAGGAAATGAGAGCCCAGGCACAAGCCAGTGAGCTTCAAAGGCACTGACATTGAGACTTCACCCTGCAATTCTGCACTTTCTCAGGTGAGGTTTTGTATTTTTTACTAAAAGATAATATATATTTGTGTTATTTCCATTTTTAAATTTCCATCCTCTATTATAAAAGAAAGTATGTGCTTTCTCAAATTCATTAATCCAATGTTTTAAAATGTGTCCCTGACCTCCCTCTGGATGTTTTGGATGCAGTACAAACAGTGTTTAAAAACACATGGGCTCAAGCATGGCAAATGAAACCATGGGGTAATTGGTTAATTGAAAGTGAAATTGGCCACTCACCTTTATACTGAAAGAGTGAGTGATTGCTTTTATGAGTGCTCTAAGAGAACAAATTGTTTCCCAATTATGGAGTAATATACATTCACTGGACATGCACAGGCTCACATGAGGGAAAAAATAGTAAGATGGGTTTGAAACCTTTCCCTTTTTTTTTTTGATATTGACATACATGCATTCCCTCAATGTGTCCACTGAAAAGACCTGGAAACAATGATTATTCAAAAGAAATGATGGAAATAACACCTTAGTAGGCAAAAGGGACATACAAGATGAGCTTGGTATACACTCTTACACCAGAAAGAAATGGTCAATTGATAGAATGGTGGGAATAACAAAATCATGTTAAAGCCAAATTAAGGGGTTCTCACTGGAAAAAATGGGATCTACTGAGTATCATAATAGATAATAATAACAGCTATGGCCCAATGTAATTCACATTGGTAAATTTAAAAATGAATGAATTAAAATTTCCTTGAAAATGTGAATTATTAGAATTATTCCATTATCTTACAGTAACAGTCCTTTCCCCCAAATTCTTACTGATCAAAATGGGAGAAAATATAAATTTACTTTGAAGAAGTTAAAAGATTTCCTCTTGAACAAGTAACCAAAGTATATTGTCAGTGACAAGAAGAAAAATCAAAGTCATCTAATAAAATGCAATGAGAAGTAAATGCCATTATTTTCATGATATTCCAAAGATGCATAATCTGATTCTAAAAATTAGAAAACACACCAAAAAAAAACCCCAAAGGAACGACAAAATAATTGGCTTAAAACTTCAAAGGTATCAAACTCAAGAAACCAATGAAGAATGGAGAAGTTGTTCCAGACAAGGGAAACACAATACCTGCTTCTGAGGTGGATATTTTTACTATAAAGATGTTTTTAGGACTATGAATCGGGAAACAATATTCTTACTAATTCCATTTTGCTACAATTTTGACATTACTTCTTTCAACCATTGATTGGTTGTCATTTCTTTCCCTACTTCTTGGCATTCAAAATGAATGGATCTTAAAGCATTGTCTGGCCATTCAAACACATGGACTAATTTAATAGAGTAAAACAATTCATTTTTCTTTTATTTTGTTAGATAATATGAAATTATTTTATTTAGAATATGTGGAGACTTCTTGGTCAAAATTCTCACCATTTTGAAAATGACTTTGATATTTGAAAAATATTGGGGGGCTGGGGATGTGGCTCAAGCGGTAGCACACACACCTGGCATGAATGGGGCGCTGGGTTCCATCCTCAGCACCACATAAAAATAAAATAAAGATGTTGTGTCCACCAAAAACTAAAAAAATAAATATTCAAAAAAATATTAGTTTCAATTTAAGTAAAATTCATAATCTTATTAACACTTTGTAATATGTGGATAAAAGCCCAAAATTCATTCTTCAGGGTATTCCAGAAATTTTGGTTGAGTACCTCTTTGGCTTCAAACAATGGCAATATAATAGTAAGCAAAACTGATCCTAATCTCTGACTTCATGAAGCTCTTATTCTATTGGGAGGGTAATAGACACATAGATCACAAATAGACAGATTTAAAATACACATAGAGTGGGGAAAAATACAGGGAAGGGAAAAATAGAAGCGTGCTCTCTATGCAACTTCAAATACAGGGTGAGTTTAGGCATTGGTGGAAGGGGGCATTCCAGCTGAGTGTAGAGAAGGTAGAGAACTGAACCAGGTGTTCTTAGAGCCCAAGCACAAGTAAGGTTCTGTTTTTGTTTTCATACGGTATGGTTCAGTGTTGAAGAGAGTGCCAATTGAATTTTTCAGTATATATGACCAGAAAACAAATGTGTGTATGTGAGGATAAAAGCCATTTTGAATAAAAATCACTTGGACAAAGTACTTGGGTATAATAGGTGTCAAAATAGGACATTAACATATGTGGAAGGCAAGGGAGACATGGGAGAGAGCTTGGGACCATAAAAAAAGGGGAAATCTGAGGGGAATGAAAGGAAGAAAAAAGGGTGAGAGGAATAAAGACTGCAAGAGAGAAAACAAAGGGCAGGGAAGGAAAGTATGAATTGATAATAGTTCAAAGTGAGGAAAAAAAAACAGAGAAAAGGGAAGGAAACTTTTTTCCAAAGCACATATGGGTAAATATGTACAACTATATGAGTCTAAAATGGAGTTCTGTCAAATGAGTCAATGGTGCCTTTGGGGTCTGAAAGCAGCCACAAGAAATACACAAATGAAAAGGGATGATTATAATAAATCTTTATTCATACACAATAAAATTTAAATTTTGCACATCACAAACTATTCTTTTTCTTTTTACCTTTTTTTGACAAGTTACAAGTGAGAAAAAAATGTTCTTAAATTATAGACTCAATGAAAACAGGCCACCTTTTACAGATATTTGACCTAGAGATACAGGACTAAGTCATGTGAGAGAATATGGTACAGAGGAAAATTTAAAGGAATCAGATCAAGAATGCTGGCTGGACAATTTAATAGTTCTTTTACTCTGAGCAAGATTCTACTACTCAAAGCTTCATTGTTTTTAACTAATGAAGCAAGAATGTTGAAGTAGAGGAACATCACACTCTCTTTTTAAAATAACTAGCTTATTTGTTTTATGGATGTTCACTTTCTCAGTTCCATTTGCAAAAAAATCTGTACTTAAGCCAAAACTGTTTTTCACCCTTTGTGTTTGGAAGTTACTCTGTTTAGGTCCTTTAGAAAGTTGGTGTCTACAGTTTCAATGATATCTTCCTGGAAATAACCTCAAGTGACAACTATCAAATGTTATGAAGTGAGCCACGGTAGAATCTGGCAAGATGTTAGAAGTTTGTTTGTATATAGGAGCCATACGTAAAGGTAAAGGGTAGGTGAAAATTCTTACCCATAACAGTTTATCTCATTTATTCCAGTTTAGGTTTCCTTGAGAGTCCAGGTGCATTGAGGTTTTGTGTTTTAATAGTGAACATGTGTTTCTTATTAAAACAGTGCTGGCTGCACTGCTTCAGGACAATGAGGGCCCAGATGCTGACTCCTTATTTAACTATCTCTCAGAATGATTTGGAATTTATATATTTAACAAGGAATTATCACAAGATATCTCTCTCCTCTCTTTAAGGAGATAACATTTGTAAGCCTAATATAATTTTTAACATTCTGTGAAAGAAATGTGAAAGTTTTTATTTAGAGACAAGGTATCACTGAGATGCTTAGCACCTGGATATTGCTGAGGCTGGCTTTTAACTTGGGCTCTTCCTGTCTCAGCCTCCCAAGCTACTGAGATTTCAGGCATGTACCACTGTGCCCAACTGTTTTTCCTCTTCTCTTATTCACATGGTGGTTCTATGTCATCAAGGAAATCTCAACGTACTCCTTAGGGAGGACTTGAGGGCTCCTTCAGATCTGCACTCACTAAAGTTCACCCCATCCTCCCAGAATGTCATCTTTTCTAGCATGTGCTTTTCTCCTAGTATAATCAGTATCTCTGGAGGACAGACAATACATTAAATTTCACTCTGGATATCTTGTTTCTTCTTAGAACCTAGTTCATAATAAATATATTTTGGATGAATGAATAAATAAATGAATGAATGAACAAATAAATGTTAGTTACTACCAACAAAAAATATTTACAAGCATTTTAGTCTTAGATCACCATGCCAGCCCTACTGAATCACAAAATCATGTTCTTAGCTTATAGGTTAGGAAGAGATTTGTTACCTAAAATTCATTATTTCAAAAATATTGTCTCAACCATGAATGTAATCATGTAAAATTTCCAATATGCTTTCAAAACATTAACTTTAAATTTTTTTGCATTATATAATATAATTAAAATGGACATTTTCTATTCTGTTTAAGCAGATTTTTTTTATGATGACTATCAAGGTTGAAAAACAATCAAGAAAATAAATATTATTTGAATTCTAGAGAAAGAGCAAAGTGGAATTTTTGATGAGGAAATTGCTTGAGTTTTATAATTTCCCACTATGTAAGTTTGTAATTTAGGGCCTTTGGCAACTTCACTGTACAGTAATGACATTAAACCAATTTGACTGATTGAGCCTGTTCTCTCTACTGTAAGATGAAAAAGGCATATTGTCTTGAGGGGGCTTTTCCATATTTTAAGGGTTTATTGAACCCCTCTATTATATAAACTTTTAAAAGCATAATTTACATGCAACTATTTAAATTTAAAATTTTTTTATAGTTTCATTTTATACATAATCAGAAAAATAGCTGTTATATTTATTTAATTTCTGGAATTATAACAAAAACCAGGAGTTTAAAAACAAGTTCCCCAAAATATCTGGATTTTTTTAAAAAAATTTTTCTTGGTTTGTTTTTGGTTAGAACTATAGAACAACTTGTATGAAGGGCTGTTATATCTGTTCGCCTTGTGATCAATATGTAGGCTAACTCCATGGTCAGTACTGTGAGTGACATCTCTTTTTAAGGATCAATGTGTGATTCAGGAAGTGTTTATAGTCTTCAAATTTTATTAAGGATCTAAATATCTAGATTATGAGCATCATACTTATGTTTATCATCTTACAATTTAAAATTTATATAAAAATTAGATTTAAAGTTAACAATAATAAGCCCCTTACATTTCTGTAATATGTATTTATGATGAAATATGCTATCATGAAAACATTTATGATAAAAGTTAGCATCAGAAAGTTCTGACAGTATAAATGAGGGAGATGTAGAAGGGCGTAGGCAGCCAGGGCAAGATGACAAGTGAGGAAGTCAGGGGGCAGGGTTGGACAAAAGGAGCCTGGGGAGGGTCTTCAAATGAGGTCAATGAGTATAAACATATCTGTCTGATTTGGGGACCCAATCAGACAGATATGTTTATACTTGTGCTTCTAAGGGGCATATCCAACAGAAAACCTAAAATAGATGTGTGGACAATAGAAAGTACTGTTTGGGGAGGGGAGGAGAGAAAGAATGAAGGAAATTCCAGGGACCATAAAAAGAACAATCCCAAATTTTCCCACTGGCCTCCAGGCCCAGGGATCTCTTCTCTTTGAAGAAATCTGCTCCCTCAGCTTTTGCAATAAACCTACTGCTTGCCAGCTATCTCTGTGTCCCGTTCTTCACTTCTTTCTTGGCCATAGAATGAACCCAAGACCCCTAGATGGTAACATAATAATTTCAGAAAAGATAGCACCTTTACATATGATGCATTCATTTTTAAATGTATATAACAATTAAATTATTTTGTTTAGAAATGTTAGATTAATTAACATTACAAATAACTAGATATTAATAGTGGTGTCCCTACTAAGAAGTGAAATTATAAATTATTTTTGTTTTATTTTTATTTACATAGTTTTAAAAATTTTCTACAACAAACATGCATTTGTTTTAAAATTAGAGAGAAAAAATGTGATGAGAAGTTTCTTCATTAGGCTAATGTGTTTTTTTTAAAATCAACATTTTTCCAAAATGTGATTTTAAAAGTCCTTCACCTGCACCTCCATGGCCCAAACTTTGCCAGTGTTTTATCAGCATGGAGGGATTAGGAGATCCAGGGCTTAGTTGAAGACAGGGGATTGCCTGCCGAAGAAACCAGAGGTAAATTCTCAAGGGCCTTTTCGAGCTTTGAGAAATAAGACAATTTACTTACCCCTTCTTTCTTAGCCTTACTTTCGATGGCCTACTTCCTACCTCACAGGGAATCAGAAGTACTAAATCAGAGACTGAATGTAAAATTCTGGATGTAGAACACCAGTAAATATCCTCAATAAATACTATACTCATTCATTTAGAGCCATATCTAAAAAAGTCTAAAGGCTAAGATCCAGCAGAGGTTGAAAACCACAAATGTGAAGCAGCTGCTGAGCTTAACTTTGCAACCTTCTTAGATCTGTTTACAAACATGAGAATAGGAGTAACAAAGGGAATGATCAGATTTATTCAATATAGAGAATCTGAAAAAGGCTAAGAAATCACAAGAATTCAGAGCACTGATGATGGGGTCACTGAGGACAATAAGTGCTAATAGAGAAAAAGTACAAGCTGAGAACGGTTTTAGAAACTGGAGACCAGGGGATCAAAATACTGAATATCTCAAGGAGGACAGACCTTCATGAGTAGTATTTAAATAGTCAGTCACCAGATTGTAATTCCAAGGATACCCTGGAAATGACAGACCCAGCAGTATTTTGCTCTCTCTGCCAACAGAGTGTTGCTAGTTAAAAGTGAACTTGGCTTTGTTTTACCTTTTTTTTTCCAGAAGAAGTTCTTATGGGCAATCTGCATGCAGGACTGTAATTTGGAATCCAGTGTGTTATTCTTGATTGAACATGGCTACTAATTTTTTTCCCAGTAGTGAGCAGAGCTAATCTCTGCAGAACTCACACACTGATCTAAAGGGCAGATGTTGATTTTCACAGACAGAATCAACTGTTTTTAAAGATAGAACCTCTTGGCTTTTTTCTGTAAAATATGCATGGGCTTCTTTGTGAAATTCAGATACCAGGATCTGGCAGTGCTGGAATAACCAACTCTTTATCCCTGCATTATTTCTAATTTGGGAGCCAATAGAAAAAGGGGCCTAGGAAAACATCAGTGGATATAGTCTAGTGGATTTTAGAAGAAGCAAGGACAAATGGCATCGCTTTAGACTGTTCAAAAGTTGAAAAACAGCAGTAGTGAAATACAAAGCAAAGCAAAAGCAGAAAATATCACAGGGTTTTCAGGATTAACTCCAAAGTTTTTTTTTTTTTCATCACAGAAGAGACGAAATCAAGAGAGTCCACTGACATCCTCATTACAGTTTTAAGATAAGCCAAAGAAAACCATATTTCCTCAGAATCCAGGATTCTTTGTGTTTGTTTTTCTCTTCTACCAATCCCAAACCCTTCCTTTGTGCTACAAATAACTATCTAACTGCATGTGAGCTCATTTTCATATTAACAAAGAGTAACACAATTTATTTATGGTCATTTTTGTTGTGACTTCAAAGATCCATGCACATGATTTAGCTAAACACATTTCCAAATATTTTTCAAAGAATATCTTGGAATCTTCACCACATTATGCTGGATGTTATTATCTCATTAATACATTTAACAAGTATTAATTGATAAACATCTCTGTTCCAAGCATTCAAGAAATGTTGGGATTCAATTTGTCCCTATAGATTATACACTAGTGGGAGAAAACAAGCAAAGACAAGTACATATACCAAAATAAGAAATAAAATAAAATAAAAAGAAACACTACAAAATGTAAGGTGCTTTAAAGAAAATGATAAGGATGCAATATTAGAGAATAATCTATCAATATATGTGCCACCTTCCAGGCTAGCTGAGAAGTTTCACTGAACAGGTTATAACATAATGAACAAACTAAGGGGCCAATGATAAAAATAGTTGGAGCAAACCAGACCATTTCAGGAACAGAAATTATGTGGATAGAAGCCTAAATGCTTCTTTTTATGTGTGCTATTCATTCTTTTTATAAGTAACTTATTTGAACACATGACTAAACATTGCTAAACCCGAAGCAGGATTATACTCTTTATTTTCCCAACTATATTTTACTTTCTGAGTCACTATTTAGTTTAGAAGACATAAATGGAATAAAGTCCACATTTATACCATTTCAATGAACATTTATTGTACCATGTCTCATAAATCTGTATGTGCTCTTTTCTGTACATAATGCATTTCAAATAGACTTGAGTATTTTTGATCAAATTAATGTACGTTCTTATAATAGGGCCCTGAAGTTTTTCAGATCAAAACAATAATAGCTAATATTTATGGTGCATTTATTATGCATTAGATGGTATATTCAGATGCTTGCATTTAGGATCCAATTGAGTCCATACAATACAACCAAACCCTTGAGTTTAGAAAAATTTAATAATTTGAAAAGATTCCTATGGCTAATTGATCAGAAGCAATATTAAACCATCAAGCTATTCAGGATGGAAGGAGATGGTGCACAAGAAGTTCAAGAGCTGTGGCTGCTTATATGCATTTTAACACTAACACAGCCATGAAGAGTTTGTGTCAACCAAAAGTGGTGGTGGTATGTGTGGGGAAGTCAACATAGAAAAAGGTTCAGAGGGAAATACAGCCTCTCATTGTGAATACCCTGCCTTTCAAGGAGAGGAAACTTCCTGTGAACTAGGAATACTTTCTACTGTTTATGTGAATAATCTATCAATAGTCATTTATTCATTCATCAGGTACTTATGAATTCTTATTATGGAGTATACAGTTTGCAAGATGCTATGGGGGAAAAAAGCAGAGGAAGAAAAATTCTGCCCAAGTAAAACTTAACAGTTGAATATAGAAACAATACATACATAAATAATGAAGTGCTTTGATGTCAGATGATAAAGAAGAGACAAATTATGAGGGGAAGAGGACAGAAAATATGGTGATGTTGCAGTTGTATATAGTGGTCTAGGAAGGACCAAGAAGAATCGGAGGAGAGGCAAGGTATTCTTGTGACCTTCCTGAGTTCTAAAGCTCAGTCTATGAAACAAATTGACAGCAGATAGAGAAATATGAGAAAAGGTATATAAATATATTAACTTTTATTATTACATGAGAAAAGTTAATATGAGAAAAAGCCCTGACAGTTTGGAACTTACATGTTAATAAGGGAAAGGAAGGGAGAATGTAGGTAACTTTTTGGGGGGAGTAAATTATTTTTAGGAAAGATGAGTGACACCCCCAATAAAATTTGTTGGGTGTAGTGATTACTGGTCTTCTCTTCTGTGATGAATCAGTCTTTCCGGGTTGATAAGACTCTCAGGGAGGGGACTGGTGACAACTGTTTTCCGATGATGAAGGGAGTTGGGAAAAAAGCTTCTCTGTGAATTGGTTGTTTTTCCAAGAGCCTTTAGTACAAAATAAGAAGTATATTAATGCACATTTTTGGGTAGGATGTCCCAAATTTCTTTGAGTTCTTTAATCCCTGAAAGAAGAGGAAGGAAAAATATGGCTATCTGGTGCTATTCAAGGAAACCCTGGTAGCTAATCCTGCAGAACAGGTGTGAGCAGTTTGGAAGAATCCCAGAACAGCAGTGGATGGAACACATCTGGTCAACTTCACCAGGACTCTTCATGGCACAGAGGATGATTTTGTGTGGACAAAGACAGCTTCAGCAACTCTGACTCAGAAAGAAATTGGTGAAGTGAGATCTGAGTGCAAAGAAGCTTTAGAAATATACAATTGGTTTATTTTGCTGATACTTATCTCTGTGAAGGCACAACAGTACTAGATCAAGACAGTCTACTCAAGTACCCTAATTAAGAATAAAATGGTCTATCTCAGAGATAAGAAAAAACATTGTTTCATAGTTCAATTTGCAACACAGTTTTTAGAGGTCAGTGATGGTAAGACTTACAAACATGGATCTCTTAGATTCACTGAGAGGAATCTATTCAAGGGCAAAGATTTTCAAAGGAGTCAGTCTTCTCATTAAAAAGATACACCATCGTGTGTATTTTAAACCTTTAAAAATAGTTCACAACAGGTTGGTACACAATTTCTACCTCCCATTCATTTCTACCTCCCATTCATCCTGGCCTTGGTCAACATTCTCACTTAGAATCTCTAATCAATCTTTATCTGTTAAGGGTGTGGGCTATGATTCATGCATACAGTCTTCATCTTTCTGTTAATATTAACTAAGATGAATTGATGGGGTAAGAAGGAGCTGAAAAAGGAAGAGTTTTATTAATTTTGTTTTTAAATGGCATATTAATGAACAAAGAAGTCAGAAAAGCCTTTACATTCTTCAAAGACAATCATATAATTATCTAGTTTTAATCATAGATTTGAATAAAAATAGTATTCCTCCTAATGATTATTGAAAATTATTTTAAGAATTAAAGAAAAAGTCCTATTCATAAACTTGGACAAAAAAGAAGTAAAATGTGAAAATGTATTATTTAGTATTATTAATTTTTCTCTTTTAATAGCTGAAATGAGCTAATTAAAGCTCAAATTATTTTGATTTTAAATAGATTTACTTATGATCATGTTTGGAAATAATATTTGTGAATGTATATTTAGACAATCACCTAAATGCATTATCCCCTAATTTTATGAATTGGAAAACGTAAAACTGATTTTTAAAAAAGACTAAAGAAAAAAAAATAACTTAAACTTCATCCCATCCTATCCCTAAAGGGGTGCTCCATTTTTCTTTTCTAAGTCCAATTATTATATTTAATTACAATTTTTCCAAGATTACTTATTTTCTTTTTATTATCTCATAAGTGGATTTCATTTGCTACATTATCTCCATAAGTATAATTTTAAAATTATTTTATTGTGCTAATACAGTGTAGCTTAATTAATGAAGTATTGTTGATCCTTCAGCATTTTATTATTTCTGAATTTTTATTATCACATAAATCTTTGCGTAGAAAGTGTTTTTATCCTTCTTTTTTATTACTTTAAATCCTAAACTGTTTTACTTATTTTTAAAACAAATTTACTTAGTGTCAAATATCTGAGGACAGACAGTAATTTTGCTTCTGGAGATACATCAGTGAACAATAGACAGAATTCCATGTCCTCTTAGAAACTGTCTTTTAGTGGGTAAGATAAACAGCAAAGAAACAACAACAAACAGAAAACCACATAGAAATCCTATAGTGGTAAGTGCAAAGGAGAAAAAGGAATATGGAGGTTAGAAGGATAGATTGCAATTTTACCTAGTGTGGTTATAATAGGCCTCACTAAGTCATTGCCATTTCAGTTAAAAGTCCAAGGAATAAGAGAGCACAATACAACACAGCTTCATGGTTAAGAGCAGGGCTTTGCAGGCAGAGGTGACATATAGGTGACAATGACTCATATGTGACTGGACAATAATCAATGGAGGGACAGTGAGAGCAGGAGGTGGAGAGAGAGTGGAGTCAAATTGCAGTTTCTTGCAAGTCTTGGTAATATCAGAAGCTTTTACTTTAAACAAGATGAAAAGTCACTGGAGAACTTTTTCTTTTATAATTAAGACATACATCATAATCTCGTTGCCATCTTGAGGAACCCCTCCAGCTGCTATGGAGACTAGGCTGTAAGAAGCCAGGATATGTTCTCAGGAAATGCAAAGTCATCTTGTATACCTGACCCCCTGGGGTCTACTCTAATTCATGAACCTTATTCACTAACTTTTCATTTTCTTCTGCATTGTCAAGTAGTTTCTTTCTAATCAGTAATTTTCTTCATACACAAGCCTATCACAATTATTTTTACCTAAAAACATCTTCCTGAATCATACAATCCTCTTAATACACTATCTCCTTTTGCTGATCCCCAGGTCAAGACTTCATGGAGTAGTAGTCTGTACCCATTATTCTCAAATCTTTTCTTCCAGGAATTTGAAGATTTCACCCCAACGTCTTTTCCTTTGCTATGTCACAAATCCATTATTGTCAAGGACAGTACTGACTTGCATATCCCTTTTTATACCAATTGAGATAGTCATTTCTCCCTAAACATTTGCTTCATTGGGATCTGGGGCACTCTACTATACATTCTGCTCACCTCATTAGCTACCGCTTCATAATTTTATTTTCTGATCCCCAACTTCTTTAAATTGTAGCCCAATAAGGCTAAATTATGGAATTTCTTTCCTTTTATCCAAAACTCAGTTTTTTTTCCTCTAGATGGTCTTTTGCTTAAGCTCCTTTGTTTATGTTGCCCAGTCCAATTTCAGCTTTTTGTCTTCACCCTTCATTTTTCTGATGGATTCCAGAATTATATATTCAACTGCCCAGTCGATATTTGAAGTCTGATATGTAACTCAACATTATTACTTTAAAAATTGACTGTGTAGTCTTTCCCTTAGATATAGTTCTCCCACAATTTGTCCAGTTTTAGAAGACGATGATTCTATTTCTTCAATTCTTAAAACCAAAACCCACAAAGTCATCTTTAACTGTTCTTTTTCCTTTGTACCAAACTCAATCCATTGGAAAATCATGTAGGTCTACTTTTAAATTAAATATGACATCAAGGTATTTTATACTTACACTTCAGTGATCCAAGTCAGTGTTCTTACTAAATGGAAGATTATCTTAGTCTCCTATCATATGAGTCTTTCAATCAAGAGTACATGAAGTTAGATAGCAGGCTTATTGATAGTTTTTTTTTTTCCCTACAATGGCAATTATATAACTTGGTGAATCTTATATAATTAACTTATAATTAATGTCACCTCTTTAAAAGTACTTAAACTATGTCCTTTATGATCATTAAAAGCATACTAGACTATGTTCTAAATTCTTAATAATTTCTTCCTATGGATTTTCAATTGTCAATTGAGTGCTTTTATTCAAAAGCAAAGAACAAATTTAGAAGTATTAGCTATAAGGAAGTTTAGGGTGAATTTAAAGGAAGGCTATTATTTTGTTTGGATTTCAGATTCAGAGTCCTAATGATACCAAAGTGAATAGTCTCTGCATAAAGGAAACTTGGTTAGTATGTCATTAGCCATTAAGTTTTTATACTCTGTCTAATTAAATGTCGTATTCCCTGGGTCAAAGGTAGCATTTTATGGTTCATAATTTCTACATTGCTGTAATTTTTAATTTGGTCGTAATGTTTGGCTAGTTTTCATAGTGGCATTTTTAGGACCTGTAGTTTACTTCAGCTGATAATCATTCAGAGGAAGTATTTGTTGATTCAGTTAAATATCAGTTGGTTCTTATAATTTTCTATAAATTGTAAATTGCTTTATCATAAAATTTTCCTTACATTCTTATATTTATTCTTATATTTGAAAATGTTCTTTAAATTCTCATGAATGCATTTTAAATTGGACCCCCCATTTTCAAAAATAAACGTAAGAAATCAAATTGATTTGAGCTTTTGTTCCTTTGGCATTCTATTAGTTTCTGATACAGTAATTTCTCCGATAGAAAACAATATCAATTACGGTATTTTTTATATTATGAACCAGTTAGATTATCTGACTTCATGCTATATAATTGACCTTTTTAATTTCTATTTCTTACAAGATTATTTACTTTGTGACATTCATACATATTCATATTTAAGGTATTTATTATTCTGTCAAGACATTCTTTAAAATACAAGTTCTTTGATTTATATTAGCATTGTGAATAGTTTGCTCATTTTAATAGAATATTTTGACATCACAGATAAATTTAAGAATAATATTGCCACCTAAATTCACCTAGAGAGTTGAAAGACATTGATGGTTACACCAGTAATGATTTACAAAATGAGAAAAGAAAACAAAATTCTCTAAAAGATAGAAAAGCATATATTCCTGGATTATTATACTTTCATTATTAATTAAAATATTATTAAATTAAAAACAAATGTTGGTTTGTGAATTCTTTGGGTCAATTGATAGCTCTTTCTTTCTGGAATTTAGTCTACCCATATCCATTTTCTTCTTTATGTCTCCATGAAAACTATTTTTTCCAATGCTAACAAAAGCCTATTAATTGTCTTCTGAACAGTATATATTCTCACATCCATATTAAGCCTCATCTTTTTGTACTTTATAAGCCAGTGGTATAGGATATTAAATAAATATAAAAATGAATATTGCTTAAGTCACTGGTGATCTATTTACACATATTGTGTTTTTGCATTCTTGGGATGTTATGATGGATTTAAACATTGGTTTGTTCTATAGCACTGCAATCTAAGAAAGTTTTTCTTAACTTGTAAATCTGTTCTCAAAGGCCAAATAAGTCTTTCTTTAAAAAGTAAAATTTTGCTCCATTTTTTTCCTTGAAGCATATTAAATTCTTAGTTTCTTTGTATATATAGAATAGAGCTTTAAAACATTGTGCAGAAACTTTTCATCTTTTTTCCTCCCTATTTTGTAGAGCAATGTTTTGAAAAAAATGTTTTATTTTTAGTTTGATTCTATTCTTTTTGTTTATATTAGGTTAACTCTGAAATAATAGATGAGGCTCATTTACCAATTCATTCAATAAAATGTTTTCTTTACTTATATTCCTAGATCATGTTTATTAGTAAGGACAGAAAGGTTAGAAGGTTAGATCATAACATAGAAATTCCTTATAATTCCTACAAAATATATATTAACAATTCTAAACTAAATTAAAGTTATTTTGGAAATATCTTTTTCTTACCAATTCTCTTAGTACCAGAACACTTCATATTGCATTTTAAGCGGTTATTCAGAAATGTTTCTTAATATCACACATCATTCTTCAAAATGTAACAGTTTAATTTAGTTGTATGGATTAAGATACTCAAAGGAAAAGAATAAAAAAACGTGAAGGAAGGCCAACATGTGGCTAGTGTAATCAAACAATGTTTGTGGACATTCACAGCAAGAAAGTAGAAGTTGATGATTGTCAATAGTAAAATCCCTCTCTCAGGACTAATGATAGGATGTGCACAAACATATGTATACTTGGTTCACAGTATTTTTTCAATGTTCCACTGTTAAATCAATTTTTGTATCTTTTGTTTTATTTTGTTCTTTTTCCACCATCACTTGAAATAGCTATTGAATCTAGGATGATAAAAATTGATCTGCTTATTGTTCCTGTACTGTTGTTGAAAGATGAAGATGAAGCTCTTTTTTAATTGTCAAATCTTTATTTCATTTTCATATGTTTAAAATGTTTAAAACATTTATTTTAAAAAAGTAAACCTAATTGATTTGTGAACTTTTCAAATTGAATATTATTCTTAAAATATTAAGTTAATTAAAAAGCACAATATAAAAGATGCAATTAATTATGTAAAATTATGCAAGAAATGAACAACATTCAATTAAATGGAATCACAGTGAAAATCACCTGGGATGTTACTTGTTTTAGGTTAGCTCAGGATTAATACTGAGTCTTAAGTAGTTAGCAAATGCAGAATCCTTGTAACTTACTATCCTATAAGATAAATTATGCAGGTTCAGACAGAAAACCAGGTTTTAACAAATGAGAATGAGATTCCCTTCTTAAAAACATTTCTAATTAGTTTATTTCCTTGAGCTTTTACTCTTGGTGTCTGTTGATGGCAGGTAGATTTTTGAAGCTAAGGCCCAAGAACCAGGAACAGGTCATTTCTTAGTAACTCTCCCATCAGATAATGTGACAAGGGTTGTTAGGAAAAGTTAGAACCTGGCTTAATATTTAAATTTTGCTGCACTGAGAAAGAAAATGAATCAGGGAATCCAGGTTGGTTCCACAATTTAGCTATTGTGACTTGTGCTACTATTAACATTGATGTGGCTGTGTCCCTGTAGTATGCTGTTTTTAAGTCCTTTGGGTATAGACTGAGGAGAGGGATAGCTAGGTCAAATGGTGGCCCCATTCCCAATTTTGGCATATATATACAATGGAATATTACTCAGTAATAAAAGAGAATAAAATCATGGAATTTACAGGTAAATGATGGAGTTAGAGAAGATAATTCTAAGTGAAGTTAACCAATCTCAAAAAACCAAATGCTGAATGTTTTCATTGAAATAAATATTCATAGTGGGATAGGGAGCGGGAGCATGGGAGGAATAGACAAACTTTAGATAGGGCAGAGGGATTGGAGGGGAAGGGAGGGAGCATGGGGTTATTAATGATGGTAGAGTGTGATGATCAGTATTATCCAAAGAACAGGTCTGAAGACAAAAATTGATGTGAGTATACTGTGTATACAACCAGAAATGAAAACTTTGCTCTCTCTATAATAAGAATTATAGTGGATTCTGTTGTCAAATATAAAGAAAATAAATAAATAAATAAATAAAAATTAAAAACAAAGAAAAGAAAATAAACCAGGGAGATTTCCTTGCTTCCAAAAGGCAAGGAACAGGAGAGTAGAGACCCATGACTTGCAAATAATTTTTTAATATCCAATGAGCCTGCTACCATTAAATAAGGCCTAATTAGTTGGGAATATATTATCAAAATAGATGATTATAATCTGCTTTCTTAGAAAAATAAGGAAAGCTATAGGAAAGGAAATAGAGACCTAGAAGCTTATCTTCTCCTTTATTAATCATCAGAATAAAACAGATGATATTGAATAAAAACTAGGGAACTAAAAGATGTTAAATCACAAATTGAGGTAAATTAATGTTCTAAGTTAAATATTGATGATTAGTAAGGATGAACTTAATAAGATAAAACAGGCAATTCAAGTTAAAGAGCCAATAAAAGAATACACAAACACACGTAGCCTAAATTGGCTAATTTTTAATGAAAATCATCATCATCATCATCATCATCATCCAGGCATGAGCCTTTGTCAAGTCATACATAAAATGATACCAAAATAAGTTGAAGATTAAAAAAAGATAAAATTACATCTGTATGATTCCTCTAAAAATTTGCTCCTTGAAGCAAAAATTAATGAAAGGATGGTATGTTCTGAATCAGTATGTGGCAAAGGATTTCTTATATTCATCCAAAATGTATTTGGGAGGAGGGACCTATATGAGTGAACATGAGCAGGAATAGATGAGATTCCGTCACAAACACTAATTTATGAGGTGGCAAGCTTGCTCCTGTTTATCCTACATAATTCTTACCTGAAGCAGCATCTCCTTTCAGCTGGTTGCGCACAGTATCACCCATGCATGTGTCACCTCCTGGTGGCTCAACTAGTTTCACAGATGAGTAGCTTCTGTGCCTGTGGAGCCATGGAATCATGCTCTGCTGGTTGGGGAGTAGCTTCACCCATGTTTTCTGTGTTAATGTCTCCTCCTGGTGGCTCATCTGGTATCAAAGATGAGTAGATTTTGTGACTGAGAGTGGTGAGTACAGAAAGAAGAATGTGGACTTATTACTAGGGAATCAGGGGAAAGTGACCATTGCTGTAGGCTGGATGAGTAAAGATGAGACAGACAACTTGTAAGCATCCTCTGCATATGTAGGAGTTTCTAAAGGCTCTCCCTTTGTCTTTGACCCATCTAGACTTCAATGAGGAAGAGTGAAAATGAATCTTTTGTGGAAGTCTCATTTTCTTGCAAGGGAAAGAAACAGCATAGTAGGTATCAAGCATAGATGTGCTACTTGCAAAATCATAATTTCTCAGTAAGGATGAATTGAATATAACATTTTATATATACATTTCATATAATGTACTGGCATTTTTAACCAGGTACTGCTCCACTTAGGTCAGTGATTCTCCCAAAAATATAGACAGATATTTACCTAAAATTTGATCACATGTCTCTTCCTTTTGTTCAACTTAAGTTGATAGAAAAGAATAAAACCATTTATTTCACACATATAAGTGACAAGTTTAGTGCTGAGAAGTTTGTATTTTTTTATTATGTCTAAGCATGATGATATGAGGTAACTGTCTTATTAGTTAAAGAGCATATAATGAAAGAGGATAGCATAGATTTAGTAACTTGTCCTGAAACTACATAAACTGATGAAAAAGTTGGGGATTCACATTGAGAGATGTCCAGTTCCAAATTATGTGCCAATTCTAAATCTATTATCACTTAGACAATGATTTTAAGAAATACCTCAGTGTAAACCTTTCACAAAGGATGTTTCACAAACATCCAGATATTTTTAAAATCAACATTGTTATTAAGCATGATTTGAATGTATTTTTACTTCATTTACTTCTTCAGGAGAACAATTGTGTTCATTTACTGGATTATTAATTTAGATTGTATAATTCTATAACCATATATCAAAATTTTAAATTTGAATTTCTATCCCCCAAACAACACTTATGAGAGAATTATCCAGGAAGTAAAATAGAAAATATAGTCAGTCATTCATATAATTTAAACTAAAATATAGGTTTACCTCAATTGCCTGGTTTTCAGCTGACATATTTTGGCTTGGATTATTCATATTTATTACACCAATTCTTCACATCTTTGCATTCATCAACAACTTTGGATTCATTGAAATTTTTTGGCTTGCATCTTGGCATTCTGTCACAGAGCTGTGCTCTGAACACCCTAAAACTTTAAAATTCTTGAGTAGAATTGAGTAAGCAAGTTTCATCTCAATTGCCCCAGTGGGGAGAAAAAGGATCAGAAGATGGTATGTTGAATTGCTTAACTGGTCCTTTTGATTATTGATGAGAAGTCAGAATAATCCAGAAAGGGACCATCGACCTCCTATAGCAATGTTTTTTCTGATTAACTCAAGTAAACTGGTATTAGAGTGTACTAGGATTCAATGGATTATACCAAAAAATCTACAAAAGGATTATCTTATTAGCAGAATGAGAGCATATAAAGAAAATTGATATGCACAATAGTTAGAAGCATATGAGAAGTCCTCCAACAGTATTGCCTTAGTGAAAATATTAAAATGAAATTCATGGGCATCCAAGATGAAAGAGGTAATATTGTTAAGACAGGTACTTTAGAAAAAGATAGGGAAATATAAAACAGAGAAATGTAAGGTAGGAAAAACTGGAAATTGACAGCATGCATTTTGTAGCAAGAAATTTGCTGACATACACTTAGAAACAAATTAAGAAAAATAAAGAACACTGGTAGATTCTTGGATATTACTGTAGCATAGGTCACCAGATCCTTAACAAAAGGCAATGAGGAAATGTTTTTATAGATTGCCAAAGGCTGTAGTAAGGCGGTGAATTAAGGAACTTCACAAATAAAAAATAAATTCCTCACATCTTAGAGTTGTGAATTATTATGTATTCATTTTTTTGCAAAAGCTTTTTCTCCTCTCCCAGTCTCTTTATCCCAGAGAAATCAAACTGCATGAAAATCCAGGCACTGATGGTAGAAAGCTGATAAAGTGTTTAATAAGTGTGTCTCAGAATTCCTTTTCTCTTCAGTGAAGAAATGAACTACACACGACACCAAGAAGATGTTGGGTCAAATAAAGAACATCATATTCTAGGCTTGCCTGTGCTGATGCATCAGGGAATTCAAAAGATGGAGCCATTGAACTATGTCATCCCTTTGCTATGACAACAGGACATGAACCGGTGACCCAGCCAATAATGCAGAGTATGCGACCTATTAAAGGGTCTCCTACTTGAGAACTGATCCTGATTGTTACATTGAATAGTTTTGAAGTACTGAATATATCGTAGGAAAAATATAAGAAAATATAGTCAGAGCTAGAATTTAAAATTGTGTAGGTAGCACATGGGAAAATGTCACAAGTGGGAATTTCAGGAAGGTTATCTTCTACTTGACTGATTGACTATACATGTACAGTAGCTAACATATATTTCAAAGTCACATTTATTTTGAGCATACATAACTGATGTTCAGGAACTTCTTGTTCTCAAAGTCGTGAAAACAAATGAGGCAGAACACTGTTATTAATGTCCACTTACAAGGTTTGGTTTTATTTAAAAAGTGTATAAACATGCATTTTTTTATTCCTTTTTAATTTTTCTTTCAATTTACTCATTCAAAATGGGTCAAACAGATTTTAGTTGGTAGCCAATTTCTGAGAATGTACCACCAAATATTTATTCCAATAAATTTATGGATGGTGAACTGAACATACTCTGAGCACTGCTTTTTAAGCACTTGCAATTTGGCTCTACCTTTGGTGAAATCAACTTTACATCTTAGTTAAATGAAACACAAAGTTGTATATAGACTACATTTTTTCAGTCATGAATTTAAGTGATTCAGTTTTATCCTCTAGTGTGTACTGTACAAGTATTAGAAAGACAAAACAAGATATTGCAATAGATTTCATGTTTGGAAGCAGCCTGAGTATGTCCTAATAATAAATTGCTTCTTTACTTGCTAGATAGTCGCGAGTTCATTTTGTTTGTTTCCTTGGGGAATTTCATGTTATATTCTGACTTAATGAGTTGGAGAGATTAATTATGGTAATTCAGAAAATGCTGTTTTAAAAAGCTATAATATAAATACAGCTCTTGTGAAACACCTTAATTTCCTTTTGCTTGTCGCCATTCTCAGATGGGTCAATTACAATGACAAGTAAAGTTGATTCTAAATAAAACTTTAATTATCTTTTTTTAAAGCAAGTTTAGTACATATTTGCTACCTGCATATTTTAATGCGTATTCAGCCTAAAGACTTAAAATTCCTTCTTTTAACCCCTTGCTTTTATCAATAGCAAAATACATCTTTCTTCTCATAAAAACAGACTCGTTTCCTGATGTTCAGACTTTGCCAACACCATTGTTCCTTTGCATCTTCCTATTTCTACACCCCAGCTGAAAACCATCTAACAGGATGGGTTACACCAGCATTATCCAACCTAGCTTACAGTACAGAAACCCCCTTCACATTCAATCTTTTCTTCATGTCATGAGGAGTAGAGATTTGTGCTTATCACCAAATAAAATTGCAGTGCAAAATTTAAACATAAAAGTTATACAATTAAAAATTAATATATGGCACCACAGCCTATTAATTCACATATAGTACAACAGACCAATAAGAACAGACAATAAAAGGAACAGAGCTAAAAAGAGTGAGCTTGCATAGCAATGCACGAAAGAAATTATATACAGAGTAAAATCCTTTTCTTCCTGGAGGGCGAGTTTTGTTTTCTTTCTTTTTTTTATATACTCCTGACAAGAAAGAGTTAAGATGGGTGGTGTACTTAAGAGAAGAACACAAGTAAAATATCTGTGGGATATGTGTGGCAGTGTGTCTTTACATTGCATTTACAGTTCTTTTAATAGTACATAAATAAAAGAAATTGTTCATTGCACTGTTTAGTGTCATCACGTCCATGAGTTGGGACCTGATGGTCCTTCAGAGCAGCTTTGTATGTCTCCTCTCAGTTACTCTAAAAAGAGATGGAAACAAAAGTCAGGAATAAAGCTCAAGAGTTAAATGATGCATTCTTCTATCCTGACCCGCATATTCAAAATCAGAGCAACCGGATAGTAAATGAAGATGAAGTCATCAGAAAGATCTTGGTGTGTTTGTGCAATTCATTTTCGTTGAACCAGAGAAACAAGGAAAATAGAAACACTGTAGTATTTGGAGATTTAAAATTCAACTAGAGCTATTTTATTTTCACTCCCTGCACACCTACGATTATTTCAATATAAAATTTAAAGAAAATTTTAAGCACCCATGGGCGAAATGAAAAATTATAAATAAATCTTAACACTGATCAGATTGATAATAGCCAATAATGATAACTCAGATCCATAAACAATAAGTTTGAAACTATTTTCCCTTTTCATTAGCTCATGAACTCCTCCAGCCTGTGATGTGAGCATAATGGTAATCATAAACTATTTTTCCATGAGGAATTCAAGAGATCAGAAAAGTAGCTTTGTCTTCTCATGAGCTATAATCAGGCAAGTGGTTGAGAACATTAGAAGCCATGGCTGTTCTCTTAACAGCCTTGGTTAAGCTGAATTCAAAGAAGCAGTTGACAATGTTAAGCAGGCATCATTCTAATAGGGAATAGGGAGTTGGTAAATTTCCTAATGGAATTAACACAAATTCAATGTTTTTAATTGGACGAACTGTGACATCCCTATTTTTCACCATTACCTCATATTTTTATATTTAGAAAATATGAAAGCCAATGCCAGTTCTTCATTCAAAAATATAAACTTAATCAATAGCTATATCATTATAATGAAAATATTGTGAACTAACTCAAATCAAAGATCAAAATTTTTTTAAGACTGACTCCATAAATTAAAAAAAAAATGAATGAAGAGCAAATAAATGAAGAATAGGAAGAACTACTAAGAAGACTCTTTAATGTACCAAAGGGCCAGTATTTCTCTCTTATTTATTGTGCTGAGTTTAAAAGAGCTAGAAAAGTATCCAGTGAACTACATTTAATTTAACTTGTAAGTGTTGAGACTAATTGCCCACGTTTAAACAATTTTTTGTTGTTTGATGGTTGTTTATTTTGGTACTGGGGTTTGAACCAAGGGTGCTCTATCCTGAGCTACATCCCCAGCCTTTGTTATATTTTATTTTGAAACAGGATCTTACTAAGTTGCCCAGGTTGTCCTCAAGCTTGTGATCCTCCTGTCTCAGCCTCTGGTAGCTAGAATTACAGGTGTGCACCACCATGTTTAAAGTAATTCTTATGTAGCATAAATCAGGTTGAAATATAAATGAAATATTTATGTCATCGACCTGGTATAAATAGCAATCATCTACGTTATGATCAAACTTGTTTAAGAATCATTGATTTTTTTTCCTGTAGCAGGGAAAGTTTTCTATCATTCTTAAATTTGTTTAATATGAAAATATTATTAATCTAATATTCTTTCTGAATCACAATAAACCATTATTTTTATTATTTTGGTTCTGGGGATTGAACTCAGGGATGAGCTACCATTGAACTACATCCCCAGTGCTTTTATTTTTCATTTTGAGACAGGGTCCTGTTGAGTAGCTGATGGTTTTACTAAATTGAGGCTGGCCTCAAACTTGGAATCCTCCTACTTCAGCCTTCTATGTCATAGGGATTACAGCTGTGCCACAGCGTGATTGGCTATGGTAGCCTTTTCAGTGACCTAAAACACTTACATAATTCACCTGTAAACTGTCCTTGACTATTTGAGCCCATATATCCTATGTCAAGAAGGTCACTGGCATTGCGCTGGTGGCCTCCCCTCAATGCCTCTGGTTTCCTGGGTCCAGTGGATCCTTTAGAAGAAGCTGTTCCTGATGAGCTGTGGCCACCTGGAGATGGGAAACTGGGCTTGCTATAGGGCACCAAGGCCTCCTCTGAAAAAGAAAAAAAAACAAGAAAGGGCTAAATTGAACTGCAGCCTGGGAAAATAACATGAATTTAACTCTTACAAGTTAAGCTCAGAATGGACCATTTTACTATTTCATTCTTTAGTAAAATTAAAATCAGGAGGTTTAATCAAGACCGGATATTAAAGGAATTTCCATGTGCAAGCAACATTTCCTACACTAGGATCTGAAGCAGGATTAAATTAAAAGAGATCTTGGGATAAGTATACACTGTTGTATATTATTTGAAAAACTTATATTCATTATAAAAGAGAGCAGCTTACAGTGAACTACTTTGTTTCAAAAAAAAGCATATCTTAGAATAATTTCTAGAGTTCAATGAGGCTTCAATATTCCCATCAAAACAGAAGGAACGTGGTTTTGTTTTAGTTTAAACCACAGCAATATTTTCTCAATCAATTTAGATCAAGTATTATGTATTAACAAATTAAGTAAGTTTCTTAAATTTTTGTTGTTGCTTGGGACATAAATATATTAATTGAAAGGCTAGGAATTTCATTAAAAGAAAAAGAGAAACCCACCCAATTTTAACAAATGTGATAATATTTATTTTGTATATTGTCTCCCTACAAATAACTGATCAAATGTATTATGAATAATTAATATTTTGAATCCTTCTTTCCTTCTCCTTTCCTCCTCTCTTTATTTCTTATCTCTCTCTTCCTTTCTCTAGCTTTTCTTTTCATCTCTCCACATCTTCCTCTCCACCCCAAGTAACTCTATTTCTTTCTTTCTTTTGAGGTATTGGCCATTAACAAGTGATTGGCTGAATTTACTGTTTCTTGCCTTAGATAGTCTTTAATGACAGGGATCACATAATTTTTCTCTCACAGCTTGAATGGTCAACCATTCCTAAACATTTCAGTAAATCTAGATATTGAAATTGTCATCTTCTGGCCCTTGCACAAATTGAATGTTTCAAAAACTTGAGCACAGTGTTGTAATAAAATGTAATTACAGAAATGCATGGGGAGAGGACTTGTCTAATAAAGATTGAGTCCAAATGAATATGGAATATGTTTCAAAAGTTGTGTGCATGTGTATATGTTTATTAATACTCAGTAAATCCTGATGCAAGATATTCCAAAAAATGCAATAGCCCCACCCCTAATTAATGTCCAATCAGAAACCATGAAATTTATGTTTTAACATCTCCAGGAAGTGTGATTTATAAACAAGAGCATTTCTTGTCCCCATGTGAACAGTCATCTACATTTAATCAGTTAACCTTTTCCAACATGAGGTCTGTGGTTGGTCATTTACTTGTAAATTTATAATCTCAATTAATTCACCTAATTGACTGACAGGAGCTCTCCTTTCAAGTGACTGGTTACTTCTGTCAAAATGACAATCTCCTTGAAGGTAGAGATTAAACTGACACAAAAGCTGAAATTTAGTGGTCTTAAAGCTACTCAATAGAAACGGTAAAAGGCAAAAAAGCCAAAATTGTCCCCTGAGACCGTAGATGAAGGCTGGAGATCTCTTGGATTCAAAGACCTATGGAGTGGTCAATTTGAGGATCAATCACCACTGTAATCAGTTTCAAGAAACATGCCTCTGAGCTCTGCTTGAGAAATTCCAACTTCACTTACTGACTTAAGGCAAATATCTCTCAGATGCCCTTAAACAACTGCCATTTCTAGAATACCTGGTAGAAAATAAAAGGGTCACAGCCCACACTTGCTTGGGACTGTGCAGAACACACCTGATCCAACCCCTTGTTTGCGTGGGGCTTTCCGTGTGTCTTCTTGGCGTTCTGTGGAGCTTATCCATTCCTGGGTTTGTCGTTGCCACTCTAGGGAGGTTTTGGCTGGACAATCCAAGGAGCTCTTTGTGCCTTCTAAGCTGGAGGCATGTTGTCTCTCTAGAGAGCTTCCTTTTCTCTCTGTTGAGTTTTCCACATGACCAGCATGCTGGCTCAGGCCTATTTGCTGCCTTAAACCCTGACCTGGTGGGGGATCTGGTGTGGTGGAAGATCTAAAAATTTTGAATACTGTTTAGAATGGACTAAAATTTAATGAAAAAAATACAGGTTTTAGTTCAAGTTGGAAAAAAAAAAAAAAACTCTTGCCCTCGTACAAGTATCACCCATGCAAAAAATAAAAACAAACAAAAGAAAAAAAAAACAGAGAAAAATAAAAGTCAATTATTGATATGTAAAATGCATATTATTGTTCTCTCTGCTGTCTTCTACCACAGCATCATTGAAATCAAATTGACTGGATTCATCCAACTGTTAAACATGGAAAGTGTTTTCAATTACACACTGGGTCATTTTCATCCTTCCCTTTTCAAAGTAGAAATACTATGGCAAAAAAATAAAATAATAAGATCACTAGAAATTCTAGCAGCTGTGCTAATAAAAGAACAAAAGCCAGCCTGCCAATCTCCATAGGAAACATCACCCTTGGGAAATTAAGAACTATATGCCGTATCATATGCAACATATGATTGCCTTTACCCAAGTATGTGGCACATTTAGCAATAGTCAAAGGGTTAAGCTAACATTTATTAAATGCAATTAACATTCTGCCTGACAACCAATTCTGGCTATTCGTTTCATGAGTTAGCTAATGAGTTACAACTAATATATTATAATCTTCCAATGTATTAATTTTAATAAGTAATAACCAATGCTCAGCATACAGATTGAATATGCTTTATGGTACTAGAGTTGGCAATATATCATGGAAATTTGAGAAGTAGTGGAATAGATAATTTTTTAGAAACACTTTTAAAATTAAATATCGGAAATGAAAAACTTTAAAGTTCAAGTATCAGCAATTTTTTCATTTTCCTTTTCTTACCTCTTCATATCTAAAGCTTTGTGTCTTGAAAATCTTCCACTGTGAAATCATACTTCCTTCCTTAAATATTACACCAGATGAAATGATTTATTTTTTTTCCTTTAGTACTGGGCATTGAACTCAGGGGAATTTTGCCACTGAGCTACATCCCCAGTTTTTTTAATTTGTTATTTTGAGGTAGGTTTCGTAAGTTGTTGAGAGTCTCATTAAATGCTAATGATTGGGGCCAGCCTCAAACTTGTGACCCTCCTGACTCAGCCTCCTGAGTCATTGGTATGATAGGTGAGCATCACAACACCCAGCTTTAAAATAATTTTTAAATACTTCTAAATATTCATTTAGTTGATTTATTGTGATTTTGTGTATGCTATTGTGTACTTCTTAGTTTATCCTTAGAGTATTGGCAATTATGTTATTTATTCATAAAAAGCAAAAATCATGTATACTATTTATTTCATTAATTGGAAGATACTGTACTTAATATAGCATTGTTATGACACTTTTATAACCAGGTTCTTATTTCTAATAATATTATCATTGAATTTTAAATGGAAAAGTATAAATTTCTTATATACAAAAATTAGCTTTTTCAAAGAAATGTTAAAGTGGTCATTCTAAGATTTATACTTTGTCTTAGGAGCAAAATTATATTATTCTCCACTGCACAGAGAATCTGGAGCACCCAGGTTGGATGGTTACTAGTTCTTATGTATACCTTTCACATTATATTATGAATTTCTAATTATTGAGGGGAACAGAGTCTCTGTCTGGGAAAATAAGGTTTTATTCCAAACATTTCTTCCAAGATGAAAAGCTAATGTAATGTTGAGATATCTCTTTGTTGAATAATCCAATGAGTTTTGGACTCCCATCACTAAACATTATAATAAAGGCAAATTAATTATTTCATTTGAGTTATTGGTCTTAGAGAGACAGCAAGGAGAAATTATAAAATTTGCTTCCAAAATAACAGATCTTATCATTGATTTTTTTACTCTCCATCAGAGCAGCTTAATTTCTAAAATGGTCAAAATGGTATCTGCTTATGCCAGCTAAAATTCTGAAGACTATTTAATTTAACCTGAAATTATATAGTTTCATAATTAAGTAATATCCTTGAAGACTGTGTCTTCTAAGAAGAAAGGGCATTGCAAGCACATTGAAATAAACCAACGGGAAAGGGAAATGGAATTGCAAATGGCTATCGAAAAATAAAAATATATAAGCAAATACATTTTATCTAAATTAAATTTATTATTCAATTGGAGGTTGATTCATTTCAACTAAGTCAATTCACTAAAGAGTATCTTACTAGCCTACTGAGAATTAGCTATTGTCAGGTGACCACAATCCCATGACATAAGTGTTGTTATTGTCTTCATTTTTTAGCTGAGAAACTGGGACCACAAAGAAATGAAGTATCTCCATTCTGGATCTTTCCTCCCAAGAACTGCAGACTCTTCTAACCAAATCTACATGGGACAATTCCACTTGGATATTTAGAAAGCTTTTCAAATTGCACATATCAGAACTGAAATCTAGTTCCTCCTTTATAAAATGTGTGTCTTGCATGATATTCTTCTTCCCCACCTGTGGCAATTTCATCCTACAAGTTCACCAAAGCTATGAAGTGACCTTTAAGCTTTGCTTTACTAATTTTATTAACAAGACCTATGAGCACCATTTCCAGAATTCCTCACTTCTCATCGCTTTCACTTATTTCTGATTTGGTATGAATCTCCTATGTTGCTTCTACAGCTTCCTATGTATGTGATCTTTTTTACACCTTTTCCCCATTAACTATAACCAAACAGTGGAGATGATCTTTTTAAAAAGAAAAACAGAGAAGATCATGTCACTCCTCTGCTCCCCCCCACCCCCCACCCCTCTCTCCAGTAGCTTCCCACTCAACATACTGTAAGGCTGATTGCAACACTGCAGCTTCAAGGTCCTACATCATATGTGCTCTTTTGCTTGTCTGACTTCATGTTCTATTTTATTTTTATGCTTGCTCTAGTCATTTTTCTCCCCTAACAGTTTTGGTAAATAAGCCTCAGATTTTATTGCTGTTTTCTTATGTCTTTGAAGGACCTTTCCTTGGATATCTTTGCTTTCATTCTTCTAGTCTTTTCTCCAATGTCACCTTGTATGTGAGGCCTTCCCTAAAGAACATTCTTAAAAATATCTCTTCCCTACCTTCATATTTCTCAACTTCTTTTCCTTTTGTTTTTTTCCTCATGGCAATGATCACCCTCTTATCAACTGCTTTTTTATATTCATGTATTACTGTTGGTCTTTATCTATCTTCCTACACTCAAATGTAAGCTCCATGAAACCAGAGGATTTTTGTCTATCTGGCTCCTATTGCCTACCATGTGGAATATACTTAATATATATTTTAAGGGGTAAAGCTAATATTTGACAGAGCTTGGAAAGGGCCCCTTTTCTGAACAGGGCATTAAAAACCAGGGGAAAGGGAACACAGGATGTAATCTAAGGAAAATCAGTTTGTTGGGTAGAGAACTGCCAATTTTTACTCAGTGTGTTGGCTTCAAAGGTATTTTTTGACTCATTATGCAAGTGGATAGAAGATGTGGATTCATCATTGACTCCTTAGGTGTGCCTGAGTTTTGGTATAGCTTTTGGGACAGACACAGAAATATCCATTCCAATTCTTCTTCTGGGACACATGGAGGATAGTTTCTAGTACTAGACACCATGGGAGAGAGTTTTTGATAATGACATATGAGACATGACATAGGTTCTTGTCATTAGAAACTCCCAATGATCACCCATTATCTGTCTTTGCCTCACTCTGAAACCATAAAGATTTCTGAAAATAACGCCATCTCAATCCTGGAGAGACCTACACCCTTACATTACTGCTTAGAGGAGAAACACCTGACCTTGATAGATGAGTGTGTCAATAAGAAAGTATCTTTTACTGTGCCAAGACACTGAGGGTTAGAGGTTGTTTGGTAAAGCAGCTAGCAATAATTACCCTAATTAATATAGTCATAAAACAATATTGTAAAATCTATAATGTAAAAGTTTTATTGTAAAGTGTCCATACACTATAAACTACTAGGCAGCAATCTTCCCAAAAAGAACAGTGTGATTTTATGTAAAGAAGTTTTGAGGGCTGGGGATGTGGCTCAAGCGGTAGCACGCTCACCTGGCATGCGTGCGGCCCGGGTTCGATCCTCAGCACCACATACAGACAAAGATGCTGTGTCCGCCAAATACTAAAAAATAAATATTAAAATTCTCTCTCCCTCTCTCTCCTCTCTCTCACTCTTTCTTTAAAAAAAAAAGAAGTTTTGAATTATTCCTGACACATGGATTCATATCATGTAAGTGCCATGTCATAAGCATTTATTGTAAAATAACAATATTCTTAAGGCCTCCAAAATAAATGTCCTTGTTTCACAATTAAATGTGTCTGGATTGCACATGTGGGAAGATATGTAAGCCAAATTTCCTTCGCAATATCACTTAAAATATATCTACTAATAACACATAATTCATAATCACTTTTCAAAATTGAAATTTAGGGACCTATTTTCTTTAGAAAGATAAGCAATATATTGATCATGATTTAAACTAGGAGGAAGATAGTTTTATGTGAACATATTGAAAAATCTTGCAGAAAAAGGATTATAGAAGAAAAAAGAGCACTCTACTTTTTGTATATTTAAATTGTATACCATCCACATATACTACATATGGTCTTCAAAGATTTGTAAAAAGAACACACTATATTTTTCTCTGTTGCCACAATATTCTGAGCAGAAAAAAATATATAAAATTATTAATTCTCAAAGTTGTGAGTAGCATATCAGTGAGAGCAGTCTTTTCTATTTAGAGTGAATAAGATCAACACTGCAAACTGTTCTAAGTGCTCAACTAATCTCCAGAGCATCTGAAGCAGAAAGGTTTTGTTCACCACAGGGTATCTATTTAGAGAGAATGAAAAACTCAATTGGACCCTTAACCTTCATATTACATAGAAACACTTCCCCATGAAAACAAAATAAGCAGGATATATGAACAAACCTGAAAGCTTTTAGAACAAGCATGTTTGGTTTTTTTATGCCTTCTTAGCATTACAGGGTGACAAAAGAAAGCACAAAGATGGCTGCCTGACACAGAGTGTCCCTTCCCACAAAGGAAAATGCTTTTATTTTCCAAACAAGCTTCATTCTGTTTCATAATGATGGATGTAAGAGTGCTAAGGACTAGGTCATAGCTTCTCAAAGCTGGATGTCCATTAAATTTAACCCATGGAGCTTCAAAACTTCCTATAATAGGATTATACCTCAGAATAATCATGAATGTCTCCATGGTATATTTGAAGATCTACCAAAATGTTTCCAACATTCAGCATGGCTAGGTTAATCCTAGTGTTTAGTTGGACAATCTCAGATAAAGTTTGTATGCTTATGGAAGATAAGGTTGAGAAGAGGGAAGAAACTCATTTTTGAGTCTCACTGCATACTAGGCACTTTAAGTATAATTATATATCCTTAAATATACTTCATATGTGCTTAGAATAAAGTTTCAGGATGAATATATTTATTCAGACTTTAAAAGATATAATAATTAAGTGGAAAATGTGGGAAATAGACTATGCTCTGAGAGCTGTTGAAATACTCATTATTGACCATGGATAACTTCCAGTAAAAACATTTTCTGAAACTAACTATTTAAGCAAATATTCAAAGATTGGCTATTCAATTAATTGACATATGTTGGCAAACTATGACCTATAGGCCAAATTCTGCCACTATTTTTTCAATAACGATTTATTAGATATTAGTCACACCCATATTTTCATTTACTATAGCTCTACCCATACAATAATGGCAGTGCAGAGTACTTGTGGCACAGGCCACATGCTAAAAACAACTCCAAATATTTACTCTCTGAATTTCAATAGAAAAAAAAAAATATATATATATATATATATATATATATATATATATATATATATATATATATATATATATATATACACTAGCCCTTTGTTATGGTCCAAATGACTGTATATCCCTAAAATTCATCTGTTGAACTCCTAACCCCAGGTGATGGTATTGGAATATGAGGGCTTCATGAGGTCATAAAGGTAAAGTTCTCATGAGTGGGATTAGTGCCCTTATTAATCACACCCCAGAGAGGTCTGTTCCATCATGTGAGAATTAATAAAAATGTACCATCTGTAAACCAGAGTGTGAGCCCTCAAAAGATTCCAAATCAGTCAATGCCTTGATCTTTGTACTTCCACTAATATTAGCCCAGAGAACTATGAGAAATAAATATTTGTTGTTTAGAAACTTTCTGCTGTTTATACAGTTATGATTATCTGTTATAGCAGCCCAAGTAGACACTCTTCAACTACATAACCGCTAGCATGTTTTAAGCTCTGAAATTCACAAAACTAAAAAATTACTAAACCATTTCAAGTTCTTTTCCAAGAGTGGAAGAGATTATAATTTCATATCATAAATGTTCTGATACTATGACATATGCACATGCTGCTTATGTTTTTTTTCCTAACCTTTAAGTGGAATGTTTGCTAAAATACAATAAAGAAAAATGCCAGAAGGGTAGAAAAATCAACAGTTAAGAGTGGTAGAGCTTCTCTTTCTTGGGGATTGATCATAAAGACATAATTCCAGATTGTTGAGAGAGAGGGTGTTTCACGTAAGCAAGACCATTTTGCCAGGTTTCGGCCTTGTATGTAATGAAGCAATGCCTAATCTACCATAGATATTTTAATCTGAGTTACTGAACGAGTAGAATGCAACTCTTCATTGAGGAAAGAAGAGGAACAGAAATCAGCCTACCATCTGTCACTCCTTCCCTTCGGTGAGGCAGTGCTGGGTGTTGGTCCATTCGCCCTCCCTTGTTTTTCTTGGTGGGCCTGGGCCTCTGACTTTGATTCAGGGCTGCACTCGTGTTACTGTCAGTAGAAAATGGGCTGGTGGGTCGAGGTCTTTGAGAGGAGGTAAAGACTTTTCCTAGAAAGAAAACAAAGGGAATGGGGTATAGGGAAGGTCATTGTAATGCACTGATAATGTCTGTCATGTATTTTCTGCTCTTCCTAAGGCTAAGTCTGTGAACTTACCTAGAGATGCCATTGGAAGATACCAAATATTGGTGCACCTATAAAAATAAATATATGCCATGCTACATATAATGTGTTCAATTTTTATAAGCTAAGAACACCCCACCCACAAAAATATTTCAAACAATTGAACATAAAACAAATCCACCAATCCAAAGCTTCATACTGCTTGATTAGTTTTTATATTACCTTGAAAATCTTAGTGATAATTTTATAGTTATATACAAATTCATGAAACATTATTTCTCAAAATTCAAGAGGTTATTTCTTAAATGAATTGCACACTGTTTCATTTTCACCCCTGAAATTTTACAAAATCTGAGCACAGTAAAAAATGCCTTGTAGTATTATGTGAAAAGCCTGCTCAGGTACACATGCTAAATTGACTTTACCACTTATATGCAAACAAAATGAACTCTCTTAGTGGAAACTCAATAACATCAGTGTAGAGGATAGCAGGTTAAAATCACCTTGTATATCCAAAGTGAAGTAGGTATTTTGTGATTACTGTATCTGAGCAGACTTCAAATTCTCATGGACAAATGAATTGTACTATTTTCCTTTCTTGTGGTTTAGTACAAAAGAAGTGAAATTTATTCTGGGAAAAGGTTACCAAATACATTTTCAAAAATGTCTTTTAATACTGTTTATTATAGTAAGAGAAGGATGGTTTATGTTCATATATTTCTTCTCTTGTCATGTTTTCATTTCATACAAACTTATCATACGTAGTTTCATTTTCCTAAGTCAATGTGACATGATGTTGCTTAATGTTTTATTAGCTATTAGCATACATGCAAGAAATGCACCTATTCTGTCTAATTTATTAGTTTCCTTGCACTTTCTCACTCTTCTGCTTACAGCTAATGCCACAAAAAACACTCAGGCAACATAAAGTTTTTGACTTATGCTTTATAAAGCAAGAAAATTCAAATAACAGTTATATTACAACATATTTTAGATTGGATGCTATATGAAAATAAACCTCTGCAATGCTTGAGAAATCTTTTTATTTTGCTTGAAGATATCTAATACATGCTCAAAATAAATATTGATGATATAATTCAAGACAATTTCCAAGGCTCACTTTTCTAACCTGAGAGTTTAATGAAGATCAGGAGCATATCACTTTTATTTAATATTTGAACACTACAAAGATTTAAAAATGTATTTGACATTTCATTAGTTTTGTAAGAGAGCTCAGTTTAATTCATACATTACCATCCTAAATGTGAAGTTAAGAAGTACATATACAAATATTAGAGCATAATCATGCCAAAGTGTTGGTTTTTTTCCCAGAGAAACAAATGATTACAAACTGCTAATCTATTTTTAGAATTAAGACTGCATTTCTTTTTGTGGAATGAGCAGCATGTGAAAATGACGTAATTGGTCCTTTATATTATTACTTATTACTCTCAGAAATCAATATTAAATTCTCTAAAATACAATATACACGTATTCATCATTTTATTTAACTTGCAAATGCAGTAGGTGTTTATTTAATTAGCATCCTTTAAAACATATAATAAATTATTCTATTAAAATCTTAGCCAAACAATAAGACCCTCAGCCATTTGAACTGTTAGACTGAAATCCTTACACCCATTCACCCCATGCTGAGGAAGGCTTCCCAGAAACTGCATTTGTAGAAAGAGACGGGGCAAAGGAAAGTAATGGAGATAAAAGCTGAATAATTTTAATCACTAGGTTCATTATTAATGTGTGCAGATTTTGCAAAGTGTGAGTTATTGAAAATTTAATGGCAATCTGAGTTGCTGATTTGCCATAATATGGAAAGGAAGTATATTCCAATTAATCAGCAGAACCGTGAAGAGAAAGGGATATTAAGGATAGAAGGTAGTAAGTTGGAGCCTATTTTTGGCTCTGCAAAACTTGCATCAGGTCAGAGTTCAGACAACAGAGCATCCCAAATGTTCATGCATATTACAGAGAGCCCTGCAGTCAGACTTGCTGAGAAAGAAGAGGAGAAAAAAGGTAAGTGTCCCAAGGACAAGATTCTCTCATGCAAAGAATGTTGATTTTGGAGTCTACCAACCTGTTCTTGTAAGGCTGCTTCCATCCAGCCTAAAACCAGCTTTATCTGCTGCTGCCACCAGTGCTTGTGCAAAACTGCTGCTGGCAAATATGGAACCATCTGAGGAGCTACCTACACTAGATCTATGACTAGAAAAGTTACGATCCTCATCAGATGCAGAGCCCCATCCATTTACCATTGAACCTAAAAACAAATGTAGTTGTCTAGTGAGTTTGTATATATTGCATATCTCATGTGCTTGTAAACACTATATGAATGAGCAAGTACACTGCCTCGACTCCTTGCCACTTTGAAGTTTCATCATGGATTCCTTAGCTAAACATTGTCCGTGTTTTAAACACACTTAGTACAAATGAAAGAAGCTTGTGTAAAATCGGTATTTGTTTGAAGCACATGTGCAAGACATGTTCCAAGTGGTTCATTTCTTACATTGTTTAAATTGTTACATGATCATTTTTCCAAGCAAGAACTGCTATGTGTATTTTCTACAAGTCAGGGATGAACACTCTTATTGAAACAAATTATGGTTAATTTAAACTGATTGGTGACTTGCTTGAATAAATAGTATAATTTGAAGTTAGTTCAGAGGGCAATGATAATCTGCATAAAAACTTGAATACCGGACCTTGTACATACAGTTGTATTTCATAGAAGATCTGGAATTATTTTAAGATTTTAAGGTGAACAGTTAATTACTGGTTAAATAACAAAATACATCACCTAAAATGTATAGATGACATCAAATCAACTAAACATAGAACATAAGGAAAATGTTAGTTTGCAAAAGTGCTATTAATTTCAATATTTCTTATGCTTTCTTTGATTTTTAACTCTAATTTTCTCTTCAACACTGATACTTATGAAATTAGCCTTTATGGAGACTATTATCAGCATTTCTATCAATTTTCTTTTTCAAAATGAACTATGGCAGTAGAGTAAAAAAATTGCAACTTTATATTTAAAGAAAATACACTTTGAAGATATTGACAACTTTTTTTCTTTCTAGAAAGTCATTTAGTATTTTATGCATATACATACACACATATTAGATAAAAGCACACTGGGAACTTAACTCATTATGTAATAAAATTAAAATCGCAGTACATATTTAAGTTGGTGTACCATTAATTCATGACAAAATAAACTATCAAGTATTGTTTACCCTAACTTCTGCTTTTGTTAGAAGAGGGACAAAAAAAGGACTTACAAAATGTTAATTTAGAATTTCAAAATAAACCAAACAGGTGTTTCCAGGAAAGAGATGAAAATCGTATGTTATAGATTATTTCTATTTCTCTAATATTAAAAAGACAACAGTGTAGTTAGAAGTTGCCACGACTCAGTATTTGAAGTGTTAGTCAGGCTGTCATGGTACAATAACACGGATGCATGCATTCTCAAGACAGAGAAAACTGAAACTGAAAGGGTTCGAATGATCTGGAAGTTAAAAGGGTGTTAAGTGTAGCAGAGAAAGATAGTCTTGATTCTATTTGCCAAAAGCACAAAGATATACTTTTTACTTTCCAAACAAATTCCCTTGACACAGACCACTGCAAAGAAACTGAGATAACACCAGCAACTGAGCCTCCTCTGAGAGATTCATTTCTAGGTTAATAATCACAAGTCAAGGATCAACAGCCCAAAATGAAAGAAGAAATGATGCAGTGGGTCTTGCAATATAATGCTACAGGAGATAAGAAGAAATCAAAGTGATTCAGCAAGGGGTCACAAAAGAATTTGAAAGTCGAGAACTGGGAATAGTTTTAAAACATTCAAAAGCTCAGTTCCAAACCCTTCCATGTGATTTCTGTTTTTCTAAATGTCTGTGCTCACTCTCCAAACAAGCATCTCCTTATTGTTATTCTCCTAATTCATCCTGACACTCCTTTTAGCGGATTTCCTTCTAGTCCCTTCTATCTTTCCTCATTGTTATCTACATTATCTTTCCAAAGCATCAATCTTATACTTTGTTCCTCTGTTTAAAGTCTTACCTATAACACCAATGCACATACAAAATTAGGAATCTGAGACCTCCCCCCAATATTAAGCCAGCCTACCTTTGCAGCCCATTCTGTCCCACAACTAGTGTAATCTCACTCTCTCACCCACACATCACTTCCCATTTCTTGACAATACTTCTGTATTGCACCAAATCTAATAATCGCTGCCAAACTTTAAAGTTCAAATAAAATACCATCTTTATCACCTGGATTCTACCTTCAACATTCTGTTAGGGTGACTCCCTACTTTGTTGTGAAAACATTGTGCATGCAGTCTATCACCTGTCTCCCTATATTTTGTATATTGTATGTATTTTTCCTGCTCCAGGAAATAAAACTCTTGACATTAAGAACTATCTCTTCTTCACTTCAGTATTTCTTGTACAGGGTCACTGTACAGTAGGAATTCAATGAACAGTGGGCATATGGAATTAAATGCATTTATTGTTTTACTATTCACTGTAAATTCTTTGAGTGATTATATTTGATGTACAATTTCTTAGCAATGACCTTGCTTTAGTTGCAAAAAGAATGTTCTTACAAGCATCCTCAGAAAATTTATTGAACAAATTAGTGAATGCTTGTTGATTACTTTGGAACCATGGGAAAAGCAATAACGTCTTCAAGTAAGAAAGTAAAAATTGTACTATATAATTTTTATTATATAAAATAGGATATATATTATATAATAAAGTTCATATCATGTACATCTTGGTTAGGCTTTGATATTTTTGAATATCAAGGTTAAGCAATATTGTCTTCCAATGAAGATGCTAAATTTCATTAAGTGACAAGTGGCAATTTATTTGTGTGTGTATATGTGACATCTCTATCCAGATTCACCCATCCCAATGCACTTAGCCCAAGCTCTTATTTTTGTTGTTATTCTTTTAAAATTTTCTTATTCCACTTCTATCCACTATGATCAGCCAAGAAATTGAGTCTAATCTGGGCTTTATTTCTGTCTGCCTGCTGTGTGGTTCTACTCTGAGGATCTAGAATATTGACAAATTTAGTTTCTGAATCTGAAAAATTTAGAAAAAAAATCTCCCATCACAGCAATGTCACCAAAGAAATCCCATCTTGTAAGACTTCCCAACTTCCCCCCAAAATAAACTGTTATCGCCCTGTGAAAGTGGGTCCCACACAAGAGGATTTCCATACATACATCTGCCTTACCCTAAACAGATCAGCAATTTTCCTACTTTTGTGTTTGCTCTGATTTCTCTCAATCTTTCAAGCTTTAATTTGACACATTATGGCCTCAAACATAATCAATAAATATTTAAACATATTTAAATTCATGTAAAAATGAATTTATTTTTCATTTGTTCATGAAGCTTTTCCTGATGCTCACCGACTCCCTTCTCTGGGAAGAGAGAGTGGCCTGGAAGGCAGGACATCAAGTGGGTGTCGGTTGATAAAGGGACAACATTAGCTATTCTTTTACTTGTAGTTCCAATAAAAGCAAAGCGACTAGACAGATGACTTTGGTGTTAAAGACAAATATACTATAGCTATTTGGCCATATTAGGCAATGAGAACACTAGTGATCCCAAGTGAAAGAGAGAAGTTAAGTTAGTTGCTTCAATAGATTGCAACCAATATAAACAAAAAGAAATCAATATTTCCTTTTTCTTCATTATTCTGCCTTTCTGGTAAGTCTTCAACTTTCCTCTGAACTGGGGATGAGATACATAAAATTAGTACCTTTGTAGGACAATTTTAAAGCAGTTTAGTCATATTGTATGAACAAAAAGGTCTATAACATACGTTAAAGTTCCTACCATAAAATCCTTAAAATTTTTAACATTTATTGATTTCACCTCTCAGTCATTACAATTTTCCCTCTTACTTTTGATTTGAACATCAAGAATGATCTGAAGATTCAGGCAAACAATTATTAAAGAGAGGGGGGAAAGAAGGAGGAGGAGGAGGAGGAGGAGGAGAAGGGTAGAAATCCTTGAGGAGGAAGAGAAGAGAGGGAGAAAGAAGACAGTAATTGAAAGAAAACAAAAAAGAGTAACTCATCAATTAAAAAGGAAGTCATTTAGTGGTATCAGTTTTTTTTTTGTAGACGTAAGCATAAACATGAAAATAAAAGTGAACACCAGGTAAAAGGAGTTCAGCCAGAGATTCTTACAAATTATATGAGATTCATATTCATTTGACACATTATAGCCCCAAACATAATCAATACATACTTAAACACTTAATGAAAAATGAATTTATGTCACATAGAGAAATTTATTTGTGTTTATGTTCTCAATCTTTCCAAATTTCTCAGCTTTAAAATTACTGAAAGGTCAAAAAATATCTCAAATGTATTCAAGTTGTTAAAGAAAAAATGCACACAGGACATTAAGTTGTTGCTCAAATGTTACTGAAAATAAAATACCATGATAAAGTGGCATCTTGCTGTGTCCCTATTACATCTTCAGCACTAAAATTAATTTATGATCAGTCATCAATTCATTTACATGTCGTTTTATGCTAAATCCTTCCTTGCTGATAAATGCTTATCCTTAGATCCATTAAGCTAGAGTAAAGTCTGTGCTTTCTAATATGACCCTGCTAATTGTTGCATTACCATTTTTATGAGATACAAAAACTAATGTTCCCCCATTTTTTAAGCCAATATTTAATCCTAAAATTTTTTCTATGAAGTTCTCATTGCCTAACTACCTGCTAAGTAAAATCTTCAACTCTAAATGTCTTTGATCAAATCAATCCAAATATTGACTTCTGTTTAGAGGCAGAGAAACATTTCAAGTCTCTGGAAATTCTTTTTACACTCAAATGTCTGAATATACAATAGTCCCACCTATATTCCAGAGAGAGAAAGGGGTGGGCGAAGGTGGGAGGGAGTGGGAGAGAGGGAGGGAGGAAGGGAGAGAAATGTATCATATAGGAAAAGCAAAATAAGCAATTAAAAAATCTCTTCCCTTGGTTCATATAATACTTGTTACTCATCTCAAAATATTGTGCATAAAATATGCACTTTTCTTAACCATTAAATTCCAAAGTATATATTTAATTTCTTTTTAAAGACATCAGAAAATGATTTCCTTAATTTTAGCATTATTCCTGGAATTTGCCTTAATACTCAATTATTATGCTTTTGTAGCAGAAGCAAAGTGTGGCAAGTGTGTGGATTGTGTGTGAGTCTGAGTAGGGAGTGAGTGTATTTGTGTGTGAAGGAGAGAAATTGTTAGGCCATTAGTCTTCACCATCTGTCAGATCAAACTTTCCCGAGTCCAAGGACCCAAAAGCTGTGTGCTCAGGTCAGATGGTGAGGATGTCTGGTTTTATTATTTTCATACTCATCTGGTATGGGAGTTCCAGTAAAAACCTCCAAAGATATAAAGTGGAAAATACAGGGCCACAATATCCTTTCAGCTGTAGTGTTCATGTGGGATCCTACGGGCAAGGGAAATTTTATTCGTTTCACTTTACAACACTCAATCTGGGTCTTTTTGTAATCAGTGAGGCGGTTAGAATCTTGACTACATGTTCAGGACATTGTCCTCTCCCGCTCTCCTCTTGCCTTAGTTTCTTTTCATGGTGGTGTCATTAAATTCAGGAAACACTTATCCTTGACTCCCACCACCTTTTGGAAGTTAGAGAAAGAAATCTTGAAATCTTGCCCCTCCCTGGTACTCAGAGAGCAAAGCTGACAAGTTGAACACTGAGGAAGAAACAGTCCATATTTTCCAAGACAATGTTGCATAGACATTGCTTAGTCCCAAATGCAGTTTGATGGTATGAAATTTTAAAAAAATGTACATTATTACAACCAAATAGTATTAAACACAAATTAAAATAAAAATTATAAAAATATTATTCCTTACAAAAGAGCTAATGGATTTGAATTTTATTAGAAAAAGGTAACTGCACACAGAGCTAAATATGAGAAGAATAAATAATAAAAGTCATATCAAAATTCAATATTTTTATCAAAATTAAGCGCATTGTGGGAAAGGATTAATGTTTCCTGGGATAAAATGCATATTTTATTTTTATAAATACATACTTATTCCTCTCTCTACACACACACACACACACACAGAGAGAGAGAGAGAGAGAAGTAAAAAAACAGAACATTATTTTCCTCTTCAATATGCTAATTCTGAGGATTAGAATGAACTGGGCATTTCTAGGGCAGAGATCATAGTAATTTATCTTTAGAGTAAAACTGATTGATTTTGTTCATTCTTCTACCACTTATCTGGTAGATAACCTTCAAAAAGGATGTAAATCCTTCTGTGACTCAATTTCTTTAGCTATAAACTGAGAACAACAACAATAATAATGAGGTTATGAGGATTAAATGAGTTAGTAGATGGTAAAACTTTACATCAGGGCAGGGAGTTCGTTCTACAAATGTAAGAAAACAAATAATTTAGGCTTCTCCATTCTTTAGTTCTGTCATGCATTCTTTAGTTCTGATTTCATACTTACGTCTTGTTTCTTTACAAACTCTAACATTTAAATCCATTCTTAGCTCAGCCTGCCATAGGAAAAAACAAGCCACTGCTTAGAAGGGTATCGTGCATTGACTCGGAGCTAGGTTTTCTACTTTATTATTATTATTGCTGTTTGGTTGTTGCTATTATTGAATCTAAATGTCTATTCAAGTGATTAGAAGTCATGGGCTTAAAATAAATGTTTGTTTAGGGAATAAATACATGAAACAGGAGACTTGCAAATACATATTACCATTACTAAGGTCATGGGATGTGGAACTATTGATATTTTCTTTCTTTTCTTTTTGTTCTTTTTCATTCTTGATGATCATTTCAAGATTTTAGTAGCCATTCACAAACTACATACTTGCTATGAAAATATTTGGAGTTAATGTGTGTGTGTGTGTGTGTGTGTGTGTGTGTGTGTGTGTATATATATATATATATTTTTTTTTTTTTACAGAATAAAGCTCTGTAGACTGTTAGTGGCTGGTATTCCCTATGCTGGCAGTTGGGAGTACAATTCAGCCAAGTAAAATGTGAAATTTTACATAAAGGCTTTCAGCCCACCCAGTGTTACTGTAGTGTCATTCTGGATGGCTTTAGAGTCTCCAGGAATGAAAATTGTTAGTTCTATTTAATAAAAATGGTCATTTGCTTCATGAAAATGACAATATAAGGGAATTTCATTTGAAAGTAAAGATTAATTTACACCACAGGCGAGTTTAGAACTCTAAGAAACTGACGGTAAGTTCAGAGTCCTCTAGTCTCCAAAGCTCATTGAAGGAGTATGTGTATTATGGCCTATCTCTATTAGCACTATTAAAGTAGCCTTATAGCTAAACAAAACCTAAGAACATCATTAGAACAATATTCATTAGCACGTTGGTTTTGATAATGTTTGGTCCACATAAACATCCACCTGAGCATATGTACAGGCATGTGTACACACACAATTACATGTATATCCTAGTTGCTCTCCCTCACACACAAATACATTCACTCGCTACATAGACTCACACATATTCCACACACATTGTGCCTTGTCTTTCATACACACATGTATACCATACACTTTACACACATGTGCACAAACTGTATAGAATTGAAAACTGTGTAATACATGCACATACCCTGTATAGATGTGCACACCCCATTCACACTCACACTGTATAAGCACTTTCAATCTTCCTTGTTCTCACACATTTATACTCATGCAGTCTACACCCTACATATGTACACATATCAATACTCACATCCCCTATGGTCACACTAATACCTACATATACTCATTCACACTTCCTACACACATACATATAGACACACAACACACCCTGGAAGGCAAATCAAATCTTTGATCAAACTTTCTCCTCAAAGTCATTGGTGCATGGAAAGACAAAAAAAAAATGTGTATGGGGAGGTGCTTAAGTTGCTTAAGTGTAAAGTACAAATTCTGCTAAGGAGAGTGTATTATTCATAGGATAAGTGCATTGTGGAATTCATGCCTAAACACCCTAAGGTTTCTATATTCAGAAGTAATTAAGCAGTGAATTCAAGTAGGAAAATTTAGACTTTCTTTTCTTAGCAATAAGAGCTTCATTCGGAATTAACATTATATTACCAACAGGAGAAATGCAGGTTACTTAAGACATTTAAACTTGACATCTTAACCAGTGGACTACATTAGACATCCTTACTTGTTCCTGACAGGTGTGCATGTAAAAGTGCAGGGTGGTATTCTCCCAATTTATACATAAATTTATCATCTTTGTCATTATAGTATTTAATAAAAGAACTACATCAGCATAGCTGACTTTTTTTCATCATTATTGCACATTTTTACTGCATTCCTAATGGAAAAAAGAGTTCAGTATCATTAGTGAAATATGCAAAAATATGCATAATTTTACCCTTAAGGAGATTATGCTAGAAATTCAGGCAAAGAGGCTTAACATAATAGTGCCCTAATAAGTCAGCTCTCTGAATTCAAAGATTTTAACTTTTGCTCTGTCACTCTGGGTTGGATCTGGGTTTCAAATCACACCAGTATATCTGCAGTTCTTAAATCTTAATTAGCCTGGCAAGCTGAACATCCATCAAGCAAGAAGGAAAACCGAATAGTGGACTCATGCATCATGCACTTCCTCATGCAGAGAGGACTGTACAGGAAAAGTGAAGGCACTCATGTTTTCTCAGCACTAAACCAGTTTCCATTTGTGTTTGCAGAACTAATATGGAACACAAAGTCTGTGGAATTGGGAAACTGTTGAATTAAAAATAAATTAAGACTGTTATAAGATGCTTTCTAGGATGAAAGTTGTCATCCAGGAAAATACAGATATTTGTAGTTTCCTTAGAAATCCTAAAGAAATGCAAAGACCAGGCTTAGTTTGGAGTAGCTAGGTCTTCATAATTTTGTAAAAGGCATTTTTTTGTGTGTGCATGTGTATCAAAGAATGTATAACTATGTGAACAGAAATACTGAATTTTTACTTTTCACCATATATATTGTGTACATATTAGGATTTTAAAATTTCCAATTGAAATTGTTGGACATAGGTTACACATCAGTCCTGGAATCATCAGAGGAGGATACCAACTGAAGTCTTTCACTTGGTGAACAAGGCAAGCAGAAGCCAGAGGAGTAAATAAGTCAAAATAAATATACTTCTTGGAAGAGGGGAAGTTGTTGGATTCTACACAATGAAATGCATAAATGCATGGTTTATCTCACTATGCATTTTCCACTCTAAAAATAATACCTTGTGCAACTGAAGAGTCTTTTCCTGAAGACTTGCTTATCTTCATCAGTGAATGGTTTTACAGTGTGAAATATCAAGAAGCATTTTAAGATTGCAATCATTTTGTATGTTCCTCCTGATATACAAAATATATCATTTCTAAAAGTTTTTTTTTTTTTATGTAATAGACTTGGTTCCCTAGCACAGTGAACTTTTCATTAAAGCCATGACTATAATTGAGTTTTCTTTCATGTCTTTAAAGATTTTTAAAATTCATGAATTTTCTTATCATTTTTGCAGCAAAGCAAAAGTATTTCCAAATCCTTTTTGAATTTTGTGTTTAACATTAACATATTTAAAATGTTACAGAAATAGATGGAGTGGAATAAATCTTACGTAAGAAAGTACTTGATTTTTGATGCATTTCAATATTGCAAATAGGTCAGATATTCATATTAAATCAGTTCCATTACCTGTCACAGAGCTGTCTATATTGTCCATACTGGATTCGGGTGTCTGGTCTAGTGCTCTCAGGGGCCTGGGGATTTCTAAAGCTTCCTCTTCATCATCAGCATCATCATCTGGAACATCTATTTCCAAGTCAGAAATCAAGGCTCCTGACACGTAACCTAATGGTGGAACTGGGGGCTGTGGGGATGGATTATTGCTTTGAATGTGCCTAGAATTCAAATGGAAACAATAAAATGGGAAAAGCAGTCCATTAACATTCAAAAACATTGTAATAAGAATTAAATGGCATGCTATGGTAACAGTAATCATCTTTTTCATTAATAATTTTGGAGTTTACAATGCTTTAATCATACACGTCAATAGAGAAAATAGGTCTCTGGGCATATGCCTTACCAACAACCACATAAATTTAAGAATTATTCCAGTGGTATAAACATATATTTTGTCATCAAAATATAAGTCATCAAAACCAGTATAAAAATACTTGTCACAAGACTATTTAAAGTTTACCTTTTCAAAAAATAATATATATATATACCCATACATATATACATATACATATTATTTTGTTTCCAGTTTTTGTGTAACCCACCCATGCGGCCTGCTAGCACTTTAGATGTCACCGGAATGCCTAATGTTCCTTCTCTTCCACCTTCAGCACATTTCTGGACTTAGGAGGATTTCTTTTTGCATGACCCTCTCAGAGCAGGCTGAGTGGTATTTTCATTTGCCCCAGTTAGGGCAAGTATCTTCTGCTCTATCTACCTAGTTGTGCATCTATCTCAGCCACCAACATCTTGAACTTCTCCAAGGCAGAAACAATTCACCCTAGTATTCTGTGCTTAGAACAAAAAATGTGTTAGATAAACCCTTTGCAATGAATAAATAATTTTAATCTCAAGCTTCATTAGATAAATAGAATCTTATAATTACCATCACAGTTTTGAAACATATTCAAGTAAAACTTAAATTTATCAAATCAGGTGGCTAACTAATGTGCAACTGGACACCTACAAAATGCTAAGCAAAAGCACTGCAATGTTATTTTCTTCCTTCTTTCCTTTCTTCCTCCCTCCCTTCCTTCCTTCCTTCCTTCCTTCCTTCCTTCCTTCCTTCCTTCCTTCCTTTCTTTCTTGGGGGAGGTACCAAGATTGAACTCAGAGATGCACAATCACTGAGCCACATCCCCAGCCCTATTTTGTATTTTATTTACAGACAGGGTCTCTCTGAGTTGATTAATGCCTCGCCATTGCTGAGGCTGGCTCTGAACTCAAAATCCTCCTACCTCAGCCTCCAGAGCTACTAGGATTATAGGTGTGCACCACTGCAGCTGTCAGCAATGTTATTTCTTAATGTCATTTAAAAGCAAATGTACTACAAGTTTTAACAGAGTCTTTTCATTGCTGTCATACAAAAGTATCTTAAACACCCCTTCTATTTAAGCAAGACTAAAGAGTAAGTGTTATGTTCTTTTACTGTTGTCTTTTGAAACTCATTTCCAAGTCTGGCAATATCCCCTGTGTATCGTCACACTTAAGGGAAAGTAGTGCTGTCCTTGACTCCAATTGGAAGAAACAACAAGAAGCTCTGCTTTGGGGATTTTTCTAGACTCTGCCTCATAACTCTTCTCTTTGCTGACTTTATACGTTTTTACAGAAGTTAACTATGTCTTTGAGAATAATGGATTTCTATAAATTCTTCTAGTGAATTCTTGAATTTCAGTGTGGTCTCAGGACCCTGATATTTGTATTTTTTTTTATCAGAAATGAGAGTGGTCTGAGGACTGCCCTTTCATTTTATACATGAGCTATTATTTCTGACATCATTTTAAACACATTAACTATAGCATGCAAGTGGTAAGCAAGTTGCCCATAGTTATGTAGATAGGAAGCAGGTTCACCTCCATGGTAACTGCCCCAACTTGGGCTGTCCTCAGTCAAAGCTCAGAGTATGGAATCAGAATCTGCCTAGAGGTGGGACTTAGGACCAATATATTTTAAAGTTCTCCATATGATTTCAAAACACACACAAATTTGGGAACCCCTGAGCCAAAGTCTCTGCTTCAAATGGCTTAAAGTTGTGATTTCACCAGTTAACCTTGAAGAGAATCCTATCGCTCTTTAAGAAATTGGCTTCATTTTAACCAGTGATGTATCATAAAATAATTATGTGTAATAGGAGGTTGTCTTTAATCTTTAGAAAAAAATGAGAAAATGTTCAAGACCCTCTTATCCTAAGGAAAGAGCATGTTCATACAGCTTTAAGTGACATACCTGTTTGAGAATCTCTTTGTATGTATAGTTAACTATGTTATATTTTAATATAGCTGTTATATTTTAAAAATAGTCAATTAACACTGAGAATAAGAGTCATCTCACCTGGGGCAGTGCGGTACTGAGCTGTCTCTGCAAGGAGTCTCGCTCGTGGCCAACCTCGTGCAGCTTCCCCTGGGTCAGCGCCAGGGTTTCCTGAGTCTCCCTCAGCGTGTCCAGGAGCCGGTCCTGCTCTTGCAGCATGGAGACCATGAGTTGCTCAAAGTGGGAATCCGCTTCTGGCTGCGAGGGGGAGCCGGACCCGTGGCTCCCACCTCCTCCGGGTGGACCTTCTGCTTCACTGATGGTCGGCATCACCTCGCACATCATCTGGGGACCACAGACCCGAGCAGAGTCACGAAGTGCAGAACAAGGTCCCCACAAGTGCACCTGCAGGATCCCTGCCGCACGTCCCGAGTGGCAGCCGTGTTCCCAGCGCGGCCAAGCGGCGCGCACCTGGGCAGCGGCTCCCGCGGCAGCACCCAGCCCTGCGCCGACCTGGCAGGAGGGCCAGCGGGCCGCCCAGGGGTTCTGGGCACTGCCTGTCGCCCCAGGTGCCGGGAGACAACGCGCCTCCGCCCTCCTGCTCTCGGCGTCCCGGGGAGCGAACCGGCCGCCCAGGCGGTTCCCAGGCGGAGCACGGCCCGGCACCGGCGCTCTCGGGACTCTCTGGCGGACTTCGGCGGCTCCAACGGGCCGGGACTGGCCGAGGACCAGGAGAGGTGTTCTCCGACGGCTGCGGCGGCCTGACTTACGTAAGCTCCCGGCCACGGAACTGACCGAGTCCGCTCCGGGAGCCGTGGGTCCGCGGGCCGGGCCGGCGAGGCGGGCGCCCCGGGGAAGGTGAGCTGCGTGGGCACCCGGGCCTCCGGGACGCGCACCTGGCGGGGCCTCCGCATCCCTGCCTGCCGAAGGTGCGCGCGAGCGGCAACAGGTGAGCAGCCTCGCGTCCCGCCGTCCGCGCTGACACCGGCGCCCGCCCGCCCGCTGCCTCGGTCTCCCGCTCCTCACCTTGCTCGGCGACGGGCGCGGCCGGGAGGCTCCGCGGCGGGCGCGGGCGGCGGCGCACTCCGGACGAGCTCGGGGGCCGACGAAGGCGGCCCGCGGCCGGCGTCCGCGCCCCCCTCGCGCGGCCGGGCCCGCCGCCATAGTCATGAAGGCCGGCCTGCGGCCGGACACTGGCGAGCGCAGAGGAGCGGGCCGGCGGGCGCGTCCGCACGAGCGTCAGCGCCGCCCCGGGAGTCTGGAGTACTGCGGCCTGAGTGCGCACGCGCTGCCGCCGCGGGAGAGGGCGGGCTGCGCCTCGCGTACGCTGATTGGCTGGGCTGGCCCGGAGCCCCGCCCTAAGGCCGCACCCTGGCGGTGGCTGGCGGAGCCGCAGGTGCGAACTCAGGTGGTTGCTGGGATCCTCCCACCGCGGAACCCGGGCGCTCGGCCCTGTCCCAGGTCTGCCCCGGCGGCCGCGGGGTCACGAGGCACTTAGCCGGCTTCTGCGGGCGTCAGGCGCTGAAACAGACTTCGCAAACCTACGTCCACCCGGCTCTCCCGAGCGGTACCGAGAGCCGGTGGGGCTGCGGTCCGCTGCGCAGAGTCGGGAGCGCGCGGAGCCATCCCTCCGAGCCAGGCCTCCTGCGAACTGTTCCTTCAGGCTGGGAAGGACGCGGTGTCCACGCCAGGCCCACTCACTGAGCGCCGCCTGCTGTACCTGGGGAGGCTGAGATGAGCGGCGCGCGATTTGGAGGCTCCTGTCGGCGTGTGGAGAGGCAGGCTGCGGGGCCCAGGCCCAGCCTCCTCCCCTGCCCGCCGCTCCCTTTCCCCTGCTTCAGGAAGCTGGGCAACTGGAAGCTCGCCTGGGACTCAGGGCCTCCGCTTAGGATGGGAAAGTGACCCATGCCTGCGACGCAGTGCTGAGAGGTGGAAGTGAAACCCGAGGAGCTGACAGCGTGGCTGGAGGCCCTGCGTGTCCAGGTCGTCTTTATCCTCCCTGCCAACATTTCTAAACGCCTACTGTGTACCAAGACCTGGGCTAAGTCTTGCAGGCACGGAGATGAATAAATGCACCTTTAATAAGTTGAAGAGCACACACTCGTTGCAAACCCAAATGTCAAGGCATCTTTGCTGTTCACCAGGGGTCACTGTGTGCACTTGGTGGTGAGCAGCCAGAGCCCCTGAACTGAGGGAGGCAGCATGGGGTGAGAGGGCCGGAGTGATCCCTTCCCAGGTCGATTCGTGATTCCCACACTGCGAGTTCGCCAAGAACAGGCACCGAGTGTGCTCAAGCACACCAGGCTCGGTGCACTTTGTTCAATATTTATGGAATATTTATTCATTATATGTTGACTGCATAAATGTGTATTCATAAATGCACTTCAGGCCATCAGCTTTTTGCTATTTTAAAGTTGTACCAATATTCTGTGAGGTGTTCTGCAGGTACCCCTTGTACCTCCAATCAATTCTGTACAAATCCCCAGTTGCCCTGGTCCAGGGCCTGGGAAGAAGAATCCCAGGTGTTCTCACAGATATCTGCTTAATCATCTTGCCCATGTCCTCATAGAGCCCAGAAGGTTCTATCAGGCTCTATCTCCTAAGAAGGTGGCACAATGCCAAATGTAGTTGAACAGAGTAAACTGTTCATTCATCGCATGATGGGGGCTTCACGGAGAAAAACACTCGACTTTTTCCAACAGAGAAGGGAGAAGCCCTAGTGGTACTGCTTCAGGAAATCCTGGGTTTCATTCATTCCCATGAACTTTTGTTCCCCCAGATTGCAAATCAGTAAGAGGAAAGCTGTAAGCAACCTAAATGTCTCACAAAAAGAGATGGTTTAAATCACGCACTTGCAAGCCACAGAAAATTTGGCTGATTGTCACGGTCATAGTTTAGATAACTGCCTAATGACAGGCATAATTCTGCATCCTGATCGTGGTGGTAGTGACTCGATTGTGTACTGTTGGCAAAACTCACCCAACTACGCTGATATGTAAAGCATGCCCTAGTTTTTATAAATGGAGGGAAATCCTGCAAAAAATCAAGATCAAAACAAGTATCCACAGTGTGTACCTAATTCAGAAAACAGCCTCTGCAGACTCAGGCAGAGCGCTTGCCTAGGAGCTGTGGGGCACTGCATTTGATCCTCAGCACCACATAAAAATAAATAAAAGTAAAGGTATTGTGTCCATCTACAACTAAACAGAAAAAATTTAAAAACAGCCTGTTGAGGTCAAGAATGTATTGCTTAAAATTTATCATCTTGTATTTGGAAGCTCTAGACTTATTAATTAAATAGAACTTTTTAACAAAAAAAAAAGAGTCATCTCATAATCAACTTACTCTAGTAGCTAGAATTACCCTCCCATAAAAAGAAAGATAATATTATCTTTTAAAAAAGCTACCATGATTTCAAGCACAGGGTATAAATCAAGAGAACATAATTCAAAGAATGTCACAGAGATTTTGTTTTCAAGGGTGCAGGCCTATATATCACTATCTGAGAGAAAAACATTGGAAAAAACAACCAACCCTATAAAATTATGATCTACCATATTTGTACAAGATACCTATATGAATTGCATCTATAACTTATGAAAGTTTTCTAATAATTAGAAGAATAAAGCTATAGATCCTGGTGTGGTGGCACAGGCTTGTAATCCCAGTGGTTCAGAAAGCTGAGGCAGGAGGATCACAAATTCAAAGACACCAATTTAGTGAGGCCCTAAGAAACTTAGAGACACCCTGTCTGAGGTGTGGGTGGGGGGAACAGCTGAGCATGTGGTTTAGTGGTTAAGTGACGCTGGGTTCAATCCCTGGTACCAAAAGAAAAAAAATGAAATTTGGGTTTTTAATCTATTCTTTATGATTTTAAAAAATGCATTTTCTGTTAGTACATTTGTTATTTTTCTGATTTGTTTAATTCTGCCCAAAGAGGATCTTTTAATAACTGACACTGACAATAAGTGATTTGCAGAAGCTTGGATTTACATATTCACAACCACATGCAAAATTAATCACAGGCACTTTGAAGAATCCAAAAGGAGTCCTTCATCATGGCATTAAAAGTGAGTTCAAGGATAAGCTAATTGAAGCTAAATCAGTTGTAAATTAGAAGATTCCAGTGTAGCCAAAAAGCACTTTAGACTGAATTTCAGCAGACCTGAATTCTTGCTCTAGCTTACTCTCCAACTAGCTATGCGACTTTGGTCAAATTAACTTTTCTGTAGTAGTTAAATCATTTTCTAAATGATTAACGAGTATACAAAATCAAAATTTTATCCCCATGTGTATAGATTTATGAATATGTTTTGTGAATTTATATAAAAGGGCATTTCCATGTGCAGAAAACATGGATCCCTTGACTCAGTGAATATATTTACCATGTTTGTTTTGCTATATCAAACTGATATGCCCTTGTCAGTTCATCCAGGTGAGCCTGCAGCATGGGTTGCATCTCTTCCTATGGAGATGGAGTAAGAGTGGCAGTAGACTGTTGTCCAAAAGAGATAGCAGGAGAGGAAGCCACGCCTCGAACAGGTGGAGTTGGGACCCGATCATCATCTTCTTCCAGTTCATCTTCCATACCCTGGTGTAAGTATGTTTGTACTGGTAATGGTGGGCACCAACTATCACTGTCATAGCTGAAATTAGATGAGGAAAAATGCACATTAATAGACAAACAAAAATGGCTACATTGACAATAAACAGCAACCACACAGTGTCTAAAATGTTCTCTCAGTTTATTTCATCCTGATCACATTGTCAATGCTACTATAGTAAATCACCTAATTTAAAATTGTAATTACAACTGTTATCTCAATATCTCAATTTATTCTTTAAAGACCTTTTTGGCTAATTGTTACCTCACAGTTACAAAAAGCAATAACTTCCCAACAAAGTTACTCATGTGGAAACACCAAATTGCTAATTAAAGACAATTAATGAATTTAGTGCTTGTAGACTTAACTGCTTCCTTCTCTTATGCACCAGCAGAATACATCAATAGAGCTGACTGACCATATAAGAAGTATCAGAGAACTTGATTTGCTTTTATTCTAGACTTATGGCAAACTTTCTATTTGATATTCCAGTCATAAGACTTCATGACACAAATTATACTCAATATTAGTTTATTTCCCTTAATTTTATCAGTAAAATAAATGCTTCTGCTTACATTGAGTGTTAAATTCAAACCAGAAAACAGAAATTCAAAACCTTGCCCTACAAAATATATATTTTTTAAAAAATTGTTTTATTGTAGTAAAACATTTAATATGAAATGAACCTCATTGACATATTTTAAGTGCACAAAATACAATTATTTTAAATACTTATATTTCGTGTTCAAATTACATCTAGAAAGGGGATTATGGTCCAGGAATATGACCATAATATGACCAGGAGTATGTTTTTGTTGTGGTACAAAATCAGCAGAATTTCTACATATACTTTTTCTGTAATCCTAATGTTTTCAGAAATCAAATAAGTCCTAATATACTTTTTTTAGATTTTTAAATATAAGATAAAAATAATAAAGGATTTAATTGTTTTCTTAATTCAACATCTTAAATATCTCCTGAATCTGCCTCCTACATCTCCTCTTTCACAATTATTGATCAGTCACCTTCTATAAAATAGTTCACTATCTTTCTGATTCTCTTTTCTTCTTTTCCACCCTATCTTTAATGCAGGCAACAGAATGTTAATTCACATCACACCTACACTTACGATCATAAGTAATATGAGAAAAGTCAAAACTCATTAGCTGGCTTAAAATATCCTTCCCCAATGGATTAATCTGTTATTTTAGCCCTGTTTCTCACTATTTACCCAACATCAGCCTATTTTCTAATTTTTCCTAAACTCTGGGTCTGCGTATGACTTTTCTCAAATCATCTATCTGCCTGTGGGTTCCTGGTCACCTCAAAGGTGGTTAGTTTTGTGGAACCTTCTCTCCCATTTCCATATACAACTGATTAGAATTTTATAATACCTACATTGTGGAACTACCCATATTACACTGGATTATTTGTCTCTGTCTCTTTTGTCCTATTATTCTGTGAGATCCTTAAGTCCAAGAACTATTTAATACTCTTCTCCATTGCTAGTGCTTAGTACCTAAAATTAGAATTAACTATTCATATCACAGCTATGCATAACTAGTCTTGATCTCCCTTATAAAAAGAAACTAACTCATATAGATCCACTGTAAGTTGAATATCTTCACTTGAGTAACATTTTAATCATTTTGTTAAAAACTGAATATATCATAAAAACCTGCATATGGACATGTATAGCAGTTTTATTTATAATTGCCAAAATTTGGAAGTAGCTAAGATATCCCCAGAAGTTGAATAAATAAACAGATACATCCATACAATGGAATATTATTCAATGTTTAAAAGAATTGGGCTTCAAGTCATAAAAAGACATGGAGAAAACATAAATACACCTTGGTAAGTGAAAGAAGTCAATATACAAAGGGTATAGATAGTATATTTCCAATTCCAGAACATTCTAGAAATGGCAAAACCATGAAAAGAGTAAAAACATCAGTAGTGCCAGACTCTGGGGAGTGAGAGATGGGCAAAAAGCAAAGTGGATTTTGGAACAGTGAAGATATTTTGTATGATACAATAATGGTAGATACTTGTCAACCTGAATCTGTCCAAACCACAGAATGTACCACATGATAAGTAAACCCTGTGGAAAATGATTCATTCTGGGAGAGAATGATGTGCCAATGCAAGTTCATCAACTAGAATAAGTGCACCAGCTTGGTGAGAGATGATAGGAGATTATGCATATGTGAAAGTTGGGATAAATCACTATGCTTTTCTTCATTTTCTTGTGAACCAAAAACTGGTCTATAAAACTAAAATCTCTTTTTAAAGTAACCCCAAATTTATCATCCTTTTTTCCCAACAGTTATGTGTTAGGGTCCTGACTTTATTTCATGTAGCATACAATTCAGTAAATTGATATTAAGTAAATTATTAAAAATACAGGGTACTATAGAATTGATTTGGAAGGCCTAATATTTTTTGGGGGATGGTCAAGGCTACAGTGATCACTAAAAAGAGAAAATTTTAAGTGACATATGTGGAAGGGAAATGGTATTGGAACAATTCAGATAGTTCCCTAAATGGCAATATCTTCCAAAGAAAGAAAAAAAATGGGCACAGGTGAAGCAGAACACCACTTTCATTTTTTTTCTATGAAAATATGAGAATGGTCTACCAATTTTATTTCTCTTATCTATTCTGTTTATTAAATATATTTAATCTTTAGTCTACCTTTAGGATAGGTTTTATAGTTTCTCAACATGAATCTTCTGCTCAAACTAAATTGGTTTGTCTCCTCTTGTCTACATACTTTTCTGGTAGGTTTGTTTATAGAATCCAAGTTATTCAAATAAACTGGATGCCTCCAAATTTACCTATCTTAATCTGATAAATCCTCAAGCTATAGGTGAAATCTCATATCTTTATAAAGATTTCCTTGATGAGGTCAACTAGCATTGCTAAACTACTCTTCTTAACTGGTGCTGACAATATTTTTCTACATTTATTTGAAAATTGATTATGAACCGTCTAATGTTCTTTCCAATGTTGGACTCGTTAACACTTTAAATTATTTTTGTATTTACTTTTCACATGTTTATGGTATCTTTCCCTCAAGTGGATTTAAGCTACCTTAGAGTTATAACACGGAACTGTTCTTGTTCTGTTGCCCCTAACAGTATACCTTAAAAATAGTAGGTTATAAGTATATTTACTGATTTGAAATGAAAACACACAAATTGATTAATTAATAAAAATGCTTAGGTTTATTTTCTTACTTAACTTTAAATGTCATATTATTAACTCAAACAAAAAAAATACAAGAAATCTAATCATAAAATAATTGTCCTTTTTCATTATAGAATGTGTTTACCATTGTACTTCATCAATTAAATTTACATTTACTTTGTAAAATTCAGTAGAAAAGAGCACATTTATTTTTGTGTCAGAAAGTCATAATTGCACTTTCTTTACTTACATTGGTTTATTCCCAGATATATTATACATTTAAATAAAAAAACTATATACTTAATCTTTCAAATGAAATTAGCCAGTTATCTCCTAAAATTTGTGTAGTCCATAAATAGTAAACTGTTCTTATTTTCAATAATCTGCTAGAGATATACCTATGGAATGAAAACACAAAATGAACATAAGAGAAAGGAAAAGTGTATGGTATATGCATCACATGTGTTAAGGTAACAGAAAAAACATGGTAGTAATTTGTATTAGATTCATTTTTATTATTCAAATAATATCAGGCAAAGAAGTGTCTAAACATTAAAACATTATTTTTAATACTATGTAAATGCATTGCATTGTGTATTAAATGACTAAAACATATTTTATCACCTATCTCATTAACATACTATACATTTTATCATCAATTCTTCTACGTCCTTTTTCAAAGTTACTCTAGAACTTTAATATACCAACTCTGTATATAAGTCTACATGCAGTATATAAGCAAAGCTGGAAAAAGTCCATGGATTCAAAGTGATTTGTACCAACATTAGATAAATAAACAAAGAAGGAAAGAATATCCAAAGAAGAAAAATATGAAAGAATAGAGGAAAGGAAGCTGGGATATAGTGCAAATCAAAATGGCGAAGAATTGTTCATCATCTCTGAAATAGTCAAGTCTTGATCCATTCCAGAGGAACATATATTTTAGGCTTAGTTCATGCAGCTACTAAGGAAGGATGAAAAGACTACAGATGTGCCTATGAAGTTTATAAAAATGTACATCTGTTTTGATAGTTTCCTTCACATTTTATAATACACATCTTATTTGAGAGATAGAATTTCATCTTTTTCTTGTGTAACATTAAAATGAATGAAAATTCTCCTAATGCCAAACCATAGTTCTTCTGGCCAACCTTTCCTAGGGAAGTGCTTGTTCTTTTGACATTCTGTCAGTGAAATATGAGGCGTCATGTAATGTCTTGCCTGATGAATAATGATAAAGATGACGGCAAATCAATGTCGCATGTGAACTAACTTGTTAAAGGCCAAATACAAATATCAAATTACTAATAAAAAATACAATAAAGTTCAACACTAGCAAAAGCTTGCCAATCTCTAATTGCAATAACAAAGCAAAGCACCAGTTTTATACTTAATTACTATTCAATGCTTCCTAGCATCATGACTATAATAAAATGTATATATTTATAGTGAAGAACTAATACATTTTAACACTATTTTGTCTAACTAAAGATGCGTATTGATGAGAGAGAACATTTAGTATTGTTACCATATTATTGAATTAACAATTAAATATTTTGTTATTTGGACAATGCTTTGATAACTTTTGATATTTAGTATTGTAAGGAAAGACTGGTCCAAGAAATGCTTAGAAAGAAAATTGCTGATTTCTAAACACTTAGAAATTATACTAAAAATTGTAACAAACCTAGAGACTATATTTTCCAGATCACAGTTTTTATCAGCTAGGAATTGTGCCTAAATCTACTGCTTTCTCACCTACCCACTTTCATCGTCTTATTTTACTGCCTTAGCATTTTTATATCATATGATTTCTAGATCATATGCTATAATATCTTGTATGTGATCCACCTGCAGTCTCATGTCCTTCAGCATCATGTTCTCCAATCCATCATCTGTATTCAAAAATCAGAAATTTCCTATGGCATTATGGATTCAAGATGAAAACTAAGAGTCCGTGTCAGATGTTGTCATATAAAATGTAGGTCAAAGCTCATAAAACCACATACAGAAGCCACCAATTGCTGAAGAATTCAGACAAGTAATTAAAATAAACTGCTGAGGGTAGGGCATGGAAGCGGGTGGTACTGAATAGGGGCAACAAAGAGAAAAGCAGATACCTCTAACTAGAATAAGGCAGGGTTTCCAAAGAAAGACCAATGGAGCTATTTCTACTCTCATTTTCTCATCACACATAGTATTAATTTTAATTTTGTCTTCTCCCACAGAAATTTCTTTCCATTTGTTCAAATAGTGACCTTAGTATTGTTTCAATGCAGCTATTGATTAATGACCTATTTCTAGTACATAAGATCCATTAGATCAGAGACTTGTTTCTTGTTCTCCGTTGTCCTTACTTTTTGCTCTATATCTGGCATCTAACAACCACCCAACTTGGCAATGTTCTTTATGAAGAAATGATTCAAGATTCACGGCAATATTCTCCAGCTATCAGCTTTTTGAAGACTTACCTGCTTACCTGGCATCTATGATTATTCCTTGGGGTAGACAAATTATTATTTTGTATACAACATTCCCTAAGAGCTCACTGTACAAAATCCAGTGTGTCAAAGAGAAAAAGAGAGACAGAGAGACAGAGAGATGGAGATGGATAAGTGTTGTGAAGGGGGTTACTATCTAGAATGTGCTTTCTATCTTCCCCTCTGGGTCACAGGTCAGTTTTCCCTAGTAATTGTACATTTGTCTTGTGTCTCCTATGTCTCTTCCAAGTACAATGCTTAGCACTTATTATACTTGATAGAAATATTTGTGGATTAAATTATCTATTATGATGTTAGAAATAAAAGTGTCATAATCTATATATCTCTGTAAGTAGTATAACTGCAGAATCCTTGATGGATAGAAGTAAAAATTATCGAAAGCAAAAAATTAATTCTAAAGTTTCTGTACTTTGAATATGAAGAAAACCTCAAGCCTAAATTATGAAGTTTTCACACTAAAATATAAAAAGATTCTATAGAAGTTCTCATCTGTGAAATAGTCAATGTTAATTTCATGAATAGCAGACTACAACCTGAGTCTAATAATATTTCCTTTTTGGTAGTGTGAGGTTTGCACATTAGAAAACACCAAAATGTAAAGATTATATGCAAAGGAACAATATCAGCCTCAGCATAGTAAGTTTAATTTGTTCTTTTTGCATTGACTTTAAATATGTTTTCATCACAAACATTTGAAATAAAACTTACAATATTCTTTGAAAAAAAAAACAAACCTAAAATTGAAGTAAATCTAATTCTGCGGTTAGTATTATTAACTATTTAAGACCTAACCATTACTTTGAGCAAGAATGACTTTTTTTCAGCAAATACTAGGTAAAGTGATAAAAATTCAAAGGTAAATAAGGACTAAAATACATCCTAAATAGACTTCAAATATACATATGAATACATATACACATGCATGTAGATATATACATATACATGTATATGGTCAACAAATATAATTTACCTATTTAAAAAATCAAGTTGATATTATAGAAATCTTTAAAAAGGGATTTTTTAATATCATGCATTTTGGATGAATATTTAAACAAATTAAAATCCCCTTAAGAAATAAGTTTTTGCTTTATATCTTGATATTCTGAAAATGATTTTGTCAAAAGATAAAAGTCTACAATAGCATGTGTTATTTCATTATCAAATTAGTATTTCCAATTCTACTGCTAGATAAAACAAAATCAAGTGATAAGTTTAGTACTCACTTTGATGGAATTAGTTTTATTTTAATGAGTAACTGGCCTTATTATATTGTATATATATATTTCAAAGTAGACTCAACAAAAAAAGAAAATAGAAAGAGTTCCAAATTACCCATAATTTTTGTGTGATCTGTGTTTGCAATTTTATGCTTATAAAGTTTTAATAGCACTGTTTTCTCTTCATATTCATCTTTTAATTTTATTCCCTCATTTTGTGATGATTTAAAAATGCAGACTGTGAAATTCTGTGTGATAATCTTTTCTTATGGAATATGTATCTTTGCTTTTCCTTTTCTTTTGCAGTGCTGGGGATTGAACCCAGGGCCTCACACAGGCTAAGTAAAGAAAATTTATGCAAAGAAAAACTGTCTGTATTCTCTATTTTAGGTTACATAAAGGTCTAGTCAAAATAAAGAGTGACCTAGGAATTATAAGGAAGACATAGGATTTATTCATACAGAAAAAGAGAATATATTCTTTTGACCTGTTTTTTTTTTCTTTCAAATAAAAAATTATCTGTGTCTGTGTTCAAAATCAATTAACACTTAAGCTTACAGAGGACACTAACTCTTGTTAGATGTTTCAAAAGAAAGAATCAGAAAACTGATCACATTTAAAGGTCCTCAAAGAAAATTTTCTAACTAAAAAAGGTTTTGTTACAGAGTGTGCATTGGCTTGAACCTCTTTTATTGTCCCTGCCCCTAAATTCTTATCAGAGCTGATGATTAAAGTTTTACCCACTGCCCAGGTCCCATTGTGATGGCGCTATACCGTGGCACCCTGCTATGGCCAGACATCAAGTCATTAGAGAACTGCAAGGGATGATGAAGAAGGTTATTTTAATTCCCTTTTCAGCCCTTCTCAGGAGTGGCTCTTTAGTTCACAGAGCTGTGGGTACTTGCTTTCAAACTAAAAAGCAATATTATAAATGTAGGCTGCATTATCATGATTGCAGACAATCTGAGGCACTTGAAGGCCAAGGATTCACAGTCCTCAATATGTGCTGTTTTGTGTTTATCAGCTAAAAATACACGGACAGTGCAAACAGGAAAGAGGGAAAATGTAATGAACAGGGTGGGAGGGGAGCTAAGAAAGAACAAGAACTCAGGGCAAAAGAGAACAATAGAGAGTGGAATGCAGCCTGCGCCATTTTGTTGGTATATAAAATAACATTTACCCATTCCCTTGCTGTTCCACTGCATAGTGTTCCAGCTCTGTGCCAGGAAGGGGCTGAACTGGGTAGAGGGACATTGGCCCAGGTCGATCCATTGTTTTTCTGTGGTTTAGAGGAGTTTTTATTTGTCTTCTTTTTTCCACCTTTCCCACCTGGAAATAATAATGCATTTATTCAGAGATGGTGAATATCAGAACAAACAGGCAATATCAGGTGGAAAGATGTATTTGTTTTCAAAATACCAGAATCACTATGTTAGAGATGGTAAAAGCTATTAACAATGAAATGATACAATCAGAAACACATTTTTATAAATCACTCAAAATGATATTGTTTCTTTCTCATTGCATTAACTGCAGAGCTGAATAAACCAAAAACATGGCTGCTGTATCAAAAGAACATTTATTGATTTATTCATGTCTGCTGCCTCCACGTTTTCATTGTTAGAGGAAATAGTGGTCCATAACAAATTCTTTTAAATGTCAGATTTTAGTGCGTTTAAAATGCTCTTTTGCATAATCTCTCTCAGTGGAAAATACAGTGTCTAAGGATACAGGCTTAACTTTTCCATTAGAATTTGCTCAATTTAATTAATCCTGGAGAGTAACATTTTTCTCTCAAAAGTCACCGATAAAAATCAATCAAGTACAATCTGGAGAATACCTGTAAACCTCTCACAATGATACATTTCATAGACTTTTGACTAATAAATGGCACAATTACTTTTGCATATAGTGAGAATATTTCCCAGATATTTTAACTATCATATTTTGTAAATTCCAAAAAGGAGGGAAAATTAATGATAATATAGTAATCAGTTTCAGTACTATTTGTTACATGAATGAATTCATGCACAAATATTAGCAGAACATAAATGAAGGGTGTATGAGCCATATGTGAGATTACATGATGCTTAATGAACTATAAAAATAAAATTCATCATCTGCATAGTGCTGTACTTTTTAAAATCAAGTAAATAAAGCTTTTTCATAAAAAAATGGACCTCATTTTGATGCAGAATGAATACTTTTTTAGCAAAATGAAAATGACCTTTCAGGGGTGACTCAGTAACTTCCAATAATCCCACCTCAACTTATAGCTAAATTTTAAGCATAGGATATTTGTAGCAGGGCTATCTAGCCATTTAGATTCACTAAGAAGTCAATCCATCCTCTTTCTTCTGCAAATGCTGAGTCAGATTATGCAATTTGGTAATAATGTATTTGAGTGCCAGAAAGTGATAAAACTCTTAAACTAGACACTACAGCCAATTATTGAGTTGTGTACATTTTCCACATAGGATACATAAATATTTAAAAGAAGATCCCTACAAACAAAGTGCTTTCAGCTTTCCTCTCACTTCTATTCTTTGACAGGACAAAAGATATTAAGAGGAGGGTAAGAAAGTGTCCTCTGTTTAGTGAGTAAGAGTTTGGTTTCTGAGTTTGAAATTTAACTCCTCACTCAAAAGGTATTGCCTTAACTTATATACATGTAAAAGAAATATGAACTTATTTCATTTTTTTTTCTTTGGTACTTGGTATTGGACCCAGGAATGCTTTACCATTGAGCCACATCCCCAGCCCTTTTAGTTTTTATTTTGTGACAAGATCTTGCTAAGTTGTGTAAGGCCTTGGTAAGTTGCTGAGGCTGGCCTCAAAATTTGTGATCCTCCTGAGTTGTTGGGATTATAGGCATGCAAAAGTTACTACTTCCTTGAGTTGTCATGAGGATTATAAGAGATACTGTATATGAAGTGCTCAGATGCACAGAAAAACTCAATAAATGCCAATCATAATTGCTTTCTCCTGTCTTCTCTTCCTCATAGCAAAACCAGTTTCACTTGTTTTCTGAAGTCTTACTTGTCAGAAAAGGCCTCATATTCAGAATAAAAATAATAATAAGCTTGCTCGGTTATAAGTATGTAATTTTTGTCTTTAAGGTAAATGAACCTCAATTCCTCATTTTCTTAACCCACCAATGACTAAGGTCTATTTCCTTTTTACAGTATCAGAACTATATTTCAATGATTGAGAGAAGAATGCTTGAGCTATTTGTTCTTCCTGATCACTCCCTTTCAACTTTATGTATGCACAATCCTAATCACATTCTACAGCATTTTAGAAATGTCATTTGAATCTCACCTGAACCAAGTGCCTAAGAAAGAAGTTCCTACATCTCCGTATTCTAGATGATGGCACTAAGGCTCTGAATGTTATTTGATTCGCCTTCACATAGCAAGAGAACAATCAGATTTACTACTGAGCAGCTTAAATTGAAACTATTTCTAGAGCTCCAAACCTCATTGTTGAAGCCCTTGCTCAGGTTCAAGAAAGCTACTCATTATTATGCTTCCAAACAACAACAGGCTTTAAAATGTATTCTGGAAATAGCTGAAGCACAGAGAGAATTACTGAGGACTTTACAACCAACACTTATTTTTCCCCTGTTCTGGAGAAATATCTGTTCTATCATTTGATCAGTCTGGGTAGGACTATTATTCATCAACACGTGCATCTTAGGACGTCTTAACAACACTTTGAGATGGAGGTGAGCTTGATATAACTGACAACTGTTAAAATCTCTTGAGATATGAATCTTTAGAGAAGCAAGCCACAGTCTGCTGCTTCACCTTGAACCCTCTATCATCTGAAGGCCAGAGTACCTAAATTATGTTTTAACGGAGCAGATATTGATGCCTTGTAAACATATTTGACCCTTTTCTCTTAAAATAAAAATGTAAATAGTTGGATAGTTAAAGCTTAAAAAATGACTTCTTTGTAAAAAAAATAAATCATAAAAGTGATTCATTTTAAAATTAAACACATGGTCTATTTTTAAAAAATATTAAAAGATTTAGCTATTGTTACCAATATTTTATATTATATACACATACAACTATGATTTCAAATACTATTTTAAAACATCTGAGTTTTATTCTATAGTTTTTACTGGTTGGATTTTTAACAAGAAGTACTCAGAACTTATATATTGAATGCATTATCAAAGTGTTTCAAAGAGGGTAAGAAGTTCACTCAAATAATTCAGAAATGCCCAATTTTCTTTGTCACTGTGATTATTTTAAATTGGTTACACCAATGTGCACAGATTTAAAAAATCCCATAATATATGATTAGCTAGCCATGGGGCAGTTAATTCTTAGATTTGGCCCCTAGGAAACATAGCTATAAATAAAAGAATTAAACAAAAGTGTAACATTAAACTCAATTAGACTAAACTGTAAAAGGAATAATCACCTCACTCTTACCTACTAAAAAATGCTTTCTATCACCAATTCAAGTAATCCTGTATTCAAATGTAGATGACGTAGTTAATATAATTCCTGGATATATGTAAATGTCACTCAAGAGATTAATGGATTCAAAAAGCAACAAGCACCATTGTGAATCCTGTTCTGCTTTCAATTACTCAAAAGATAACTTTTAAATTCGGTGACAATCAATCTATACAGAACATTTAATGAAAGATTTACAGGTCTTATGGAGTCCATGGCTTGCAATATGGAGATTTCTTTTCATATATTGCTTGATCTTTACATATATTTAATGAAATAAAAAGGAAGATCCAACAAAATTACTTTTTAATTATTCAGAAAAATTGTGGGACTAATTATAAATAAATGCCAGCATAAATGACATACAAGGTCATTCAACACATTCCCTTATATTATTAAGCCAGTTTAAATTCATAACAGATGTTTAAAATTTTCTGAATTCTATAATGTACCTAATCCTACCAATAGGCAAGAAGAGCAAATAACTCATTTTGGAGGGAAGAGAGAGCATTAACATTTTCATTCTGGGAAGGTTCCATCTCCTGAGGAAAAGTAATTTAGTAAATGTAACCTTAATGATAAGAAAAAGTTAACTCTTCATAGTCTTGATGCCTGGGAGACTGCACAGTATCATAGTACACTATAATCCTTTATTATCAATATGTAATATAAAAAACCAAACAAAAACTCCATAAAAACAATTAGTATATAATTAAGCATATTAAGTAAGTAGAGTCAGGAACCAGTCAGAAGTAGGCAGATAAAGGCATGTGATGTAAATAGGTGGAATTTACAATGTGGTTAATACAATATCCTCACATACAAAGGGAGGATAACTCATTAAGATAGGAATATATTTCTATCCAATAAAATGCGTTTTTCCTTACACTTGTTGGTTTAGCTGATATTTCTCAAATATATATAATACACAATATGGTGAATAAAAAAAATTACAGGTTACTATTTTAAATAATGGATTGAATTGAAATTTTAAAAAATACATGAAATCTGGTATTCACATACAAACATTCAATCCAAGTAGTTATACATGTAGTGGTAATAATAGGGTTACAAATTATAAAAAAAAATGTGTTTGAGTTTTGCTTCAAAAATGATGATGGAATTCAAAAGTTATGTGATATAAAAGAAATCTCATGAAACAGCAAGTAAAGCAACATGGAGAAATACATGGGATCTGATACAGGGAGTGAATGAAAGTGAATCATATGCATATCAATTTGTGAATTGTGGATGAAATGATACGTACCATGATGTATATATACTGAAGAAATAGGAATGTAACAATTTTGAATAAAAATTTAATTCAAAACACACATCAGGTCCCATATGAATATACTTTCATTGATGTTAAACTCGGTCACTTACTGTAGAAATATAAGGGTTAGTACTGAATATTCACTGAAGTTCATTTTGAGTATTCTGAAATGAATATGTATGTCAAGAAAATGAATATTTCTGAAAAATATCTCCTGAAAAGTTGATTATAAATCCACACAGATGGACATGAAAGAATCAAGGTAGTATAAGTATATGAAATGTATAGTTCATGTTTGCAAATTTGTAATATATATATATATATATATATATATATATATATATATATATATATATATATATAATACATTAAAATGTCATAGTATGTATGCCAATCAAAATTCATCAGGGGATATATATCCTTCACATATGTACTCAAAATATTCATTTTTCTCTACATTGTTTCATGTCTAAACTTGTTGAAGTATAAAGTAAGCTTGAATTTTCAGTTACCTCAGTGTATTGGGGGGCAGTGATCTCTTCATGAAATTCGTATTTACCAAAGTGAGAGTACTCTCAAAAATATACCTGTGATGGCAGTAGGATTATATATATGTATATAAAAATATACATTGTGACCCAGGCGACAGAGACAGGGAGTCAGGAAGTTACATATTTGTTCATTTTGAAAATTCATGGAGAAGTAAAATGAGAAAAATATGTCACAGGTTTTATAATATGTATCTCTGATGTAGCAAAAGGCAAGTACAAGTATACACCATGCCTCCTATCTAATGCCTCTACTTCTATTCCTTTAGAATTATTTTTATTGATGTTAGGATAAGTAGACAGAGCCTAGAAGGTTATGGGTTAGTGTCAGAGATTCAATATTTCAAATGGCAAAACGGAAAATGAGTCTAATACCTATGGGAACACGTGGCACATAAACATCTTCCACTGTCATCCACCACAATGCCTGGACATGACTATCACTCCAAAGAAGACACAATGAGAGGAGAAGAGGAAAAAAATCTGTGAATACATATCTGGAATTGGAAATTCTGAGGAGCTCACAAACTTGGGTTTGGCAGAAGAGATCCCAAAAGTAGAGGACAGGGTAAACATTCCACAAACATGGAACTTTGCTGGCCTAATGACTTCTTGACTATATGCCTCTGACATTCGTCCACTAGAAATAGAGCTTTGTGTTTTAGCTTCCTTTGTAGTGAGATCATGAAAGCTTAGTCTGAGTCTATGTGAACAGGAGGACATGGGTTCATGTTTTCCAATAGGAACAGGAGGCAGCAGAGCTGAATCCTCTCTATGCAGGTAACTGTGGCCGTTGGGGTATGAATGTCTCCCCGGGTGCATTGTGAAGCCTTTGGCTCACCACCCAGTTTTAATGGCATTTCTTACAGCTTCCCTGGAAAATTGGTGTTTGTTTTTGAAATACAAAAAGGTCAACCAGGACACAGTGCTGGAGGGAGCTCTGCCACGTGGGTAAAGGCAAAAACACAAACTGGGCTGCTACCCCATATATCTTTCCCACTTGAGAGTAGCAACTTGTTTCTGAGCATCGCACCAAATCCTCTACCCACAACAACATGCCTTTATATTTTTGGGTCTCCTGGCTGCAACTTATCAGTCACATGTCATTTGGAAGCCAATGACAGAAGCACAGGGGCCCACCACAGATGTTGGATCACACACCTGCACTCCATTGCTCCAGGCCCAGTTCCCTGCTGGCTCGACTCACTGGCATCTCTGTTCTTCACCATGGTCATGAATTCCACTCAGTCAAAAATGGCACTCGCTGGTTCAGTCATGATGAGCAACAGGAGATCTAAAGGTTCTCCAGGGATTTCTGGTCATGGGATTCTCAAAAATTTCATGGTATTGGCCTAGCCATATTTCAAGAATGAAGAAGTTGACACTGTGGGTTTTGATTCATTCAGAGCCATTAAGTGTTGAGGAATCTCCTTTCAGTAAAAGCTCTGGAGATCACATGCAGGCAAGATCACATGCAGGCAAGGTTTACAAGGAGTGGCAAAAGGTCACAGGAATCCAGGCCCATTGGGGTCTAAAATATGAGATTTCTGTGAGTTTTGGCTCTCAACTATAGCTGAAAAAGCTTTCACAGCAAAATCATGTGAAATCCTGGCTGAGATTCCCAGTGCTGTAGAGAAAGTCACCCTCGGCCTAGATCTCAGTTTCCAAAGGCTCTTCTAATGCCTGGCCTTCTAAAATCCCAACACAATTCATGGCAATAGTTCTCTGAGATCACTTCCAGAACTCAGTCTCTAATGGCATCACACCAGACTTCAAGCTGAGGTGGACCCAGTCATCTTTTCCAACCACCACACAAAAGACCACTATTCTAACAAAAACACTCCCACGTGGCCCTCATCTTCTTCCATACAGACACTCATCATAACATTCTGGGTGGGGGTTTCTATAGGGTGAGCAGTCTTAGATGGTGTGCACAGTAAGCTCTCATGCCCATCATATGCCAAATGTATTGGTGGCCTGGACACCCTTCCTGAGAAACAGGAGAGATAAAATGGGCCTGTAGTTAATACTGCTCTGCTTGTCAAATTAGAGGCCTCCTGCCTGCCAGGGGCAGATTCTTTATGTGTACTGGACTCTTGAAAAAACCCAAACACCTGTGTGCTAGTTACTGGAGGGCTTGCAACAACGCATTTGACCCAGAGGATCCCTGTTCTGACTTCATAGGGGTCAGGAGCCTGACCAGAGGAAGGCAAGAGACTTCATCCAGTAGTACGCTTCTTTTTCATTCCTTTCGATTGGGATGGACACATGGGATTTTTCTTGAGTTTCCTGGGGTTCTGAGAATGTAATTCACAGCCACACACAGGGCCAAGAGTCTGATTCAAACACAGCTTTTACAAAGCACTTTACTTCAAAGACACTGATTAGGCCTCTTCATTTACATTTGAAACTGTTTTCTTGAGGAGTCCCAAAGGAGTGCCCTAAGGCAAACACCTCCCTGACATTCAGGGGAACAGAACAATAGGGAAGAAAGAAGCCTGGAGAAAAACTATTCTCTAATTGATCACTGTGGCACTGACAGCTCCTAACCATGCAACTTGGGTTACTATCTTTCCAAGCAGGGATTCTCCAGAGAGATTCTTACCAGTGTTAGACCAGGACGCAAGAAAAGACCACTGACTCAAATTAAAATCAAATTAAAGCAAGCTTATTATTTCGACCGGCTGGGCTGCTTCTCCCTCCCAAAACGGCATGAACAAGACAGAAAACCCACCTTTCCTACAGCCCAGCTTTATAGCCCAGAAAGTTACACAAAGGGGGGTTACAGATAACAGAACTCTGACAAGCATCACACTAATGAGAGTTTACATTTTTTGCTGGCCCCAACATCATAATTTATGAGGACCATTAGAGCCTCAGAGAGGATCGTTGTCTGGCCAGGGAAGGCCAATATTTATGAGGTGTCACTAAGTTTCAGAGAGGGCTGCTATCTGGTCAGAGAGCCAGGCATGGGTGAGTTCAAGGCACAGGCAGGCATTCCAAGCAGGTTCAGAATTTGCAGTAATTTATAGTAAAGCCGAAATTATCTTTTCATGGCTTTGTGTCAATTTCAATAAAAGATCAGGTTGGGTCTATCAACCAGTCATGCTAATTTTTGAGTTTTCGGAGATGCTTGGCATGCCCTTCAGCAATCCAGTCCATGGCCATGTCACAGAGCTAGAATGTGGTACACATCTTGGACACAAAACCACAAACCCCTTCAGAGAGTGGCCAAAATTCTGGAATAATACAGGAACTTAGGATCTTGGTAGGTGTTGCCCATCTGCAAGGCAAGCAGCAGTCCATTCATAAATTGGCCATGAGGAGTCCTGCAAAGATTTTCACTAGACAGGACACATTCATGGCTGCATTCTTCTCTAATCTCTCTTTTACCACAAACCCAGTGGGATCCACTGACTTAAAAAGTCTCACTAGTTAACAGTCCATTTCAAACCAACAGCAACAACAACAAATATAAAAAAAAAAAAACACTGTTTTCCCTTCATGTTCTCAGAACATGAGACAAAACGACAAATTAAAACACACACCCACTGAGACACAGAAACCATCCCTGTATTTGGTCTGCATCTATCCACTCTGTCCTCTGACTGGTGGGTCAAAATATGTTCCTCAGCAGTGGCCTGTCCTGTCTCAGCTCTGGTCTCCTTGGCCATCTCCATGTAGTTGTCAGGAGCCAGCAATGATCCAACACTTCTTTCTCAGGAAAGGCCCCTGTTGAGACCATTCAAGGCATTTGGCTCTCCACACATCACTAGGTACCAACAACGAATGACTCTGGCCTTGGTACAGACAATCAAGTGAGCCCACTGGGAGTGGAACTGCCTCTGGATGCCTCGCCTCCTGGATCCCAAGTTCAGAGAGTTCCATCACTAAGGAAGTGAGGTGAGGTCACTTCCTTCAGTGAAGTGAATGAGGTCACTGCCTTGGCAACCACTTTGTCCTAACACTTGTTTCCAAGGGTCCCATGAGATGGAGGCTGCCCCACCTTTCTGTGACTTTTTCACAAGACATAAAGGTCTATACACCCTAGGAGCCTAGGATCAGCAATCCCACAGACCTGATTGTGTCCTTCTTCCCTGCATTGAGAAGAAAGAGGCTGATTCAGCCTCATCCCTTCATCCTGACTGGATTGTTGGCTATAGAAGATGACATTAGACCTCACAGGTCCTACCTAGCTGCCTACGTTTGCTGCAGGGATCATTTCTGCATCTGCCTTTGAGCTTCTCAGCAGCTGTAGGATTCCCTACATACCTGCATGGGAAGATCAACTCAGGACCTGCTGTTATGTGAAAATAGATTGAGGGAACAGAGTATGTTTAAGGGTCATATCATGTTCAATTTGGGTTAAAAGTCATCCTGCTGGATGAATACGGGTATTGGGCACCTGGGATATTTATAGGAATGTAAGGTGAAATGTAAGTATGAAAATAGAAAACTAGTTAAGATCTGAAGCACACAAGTTTGTTGGGCCCTTGATTTGGATACATAGTTTTTAATTATGTTCTGCAGAGATGAATCCTCTAAATCCATAGACAATGGCCTAAGATCTTGTACCTGGGACTACTGAATGTAAAAGAGAACTTGCAGTGAAATAGAGAGAGTAGGCAGGATTCCAGTGTAGGGTAAGGAAGAATAGTGAGTTTAGGATTTGGACCAAAGGCCCTTTTTGCAATCCAATGAATTTCTATTAAAGTGTAAGTGGGAATGTCAGCACACATGAAGAGTCAGTCGCAAAAAAAGGCACTTGGGGAAATAGATATTAATAGATATTAATAGGAAATCAGGCAAAGTACAAAATGAGTGATAAGATCAGCGATAATTTCAATGGGGGGTAGTTGAACACACTATCCTTGAAAGAATCAAGTGTATACTCACCATAGGATTAAAATTTGAAAACAATAGGCAATGCAGACATAGATGATTTTAGTAATCCATGCTCTCTTTAAAATGAGGCTTTGGTAGAAGAATAAGATAAGTGTGAGTTTTGCATTTTGTGTCCAGAACATGATGTGATGAAAGGAATATATGGAGCAGGTGACATGCATATTTCTTCCACCATTTCTGGGAGCATGTTTTGAAACCCTATCATTTAGAGTTTGGGGATAAAAATAGGTGCACCCTGGGTTTATGTATATTGAGATGATGCATGAATAGACCATCTGGTGAATAAAAAATATAACAGGTTACTATTTTAAATAATGGATTGAATTAATATTTTAAAAAATACATGAACTCTGGTATTTACATACAAACATTCCATCCAAGTAGTTATACATGTAGGGGTAATATTAGGGTTACTAATTATAACAAACTGTGTTTGAGTTTTGCTTTGAAAGTGATGATGGAATTCAAAAGTTATGTGATATAAAAGAAATCTCATGAAAAAGCAAGTAAAGCAACATGGAGAAATACATGGGATCTGATACAGGGAGTGAATGAAAGTGAATCATATGCATATCAATTTGTGAATTGTGGATGAAATGATACATGCTATGATGTATATATACTGAAGAAATAGGAATATAACAAATTTGAATAAAAATTTAATTCAAAATACACATCATGTCCATATGAATATACTTTCATTGATGTTGAACTGGGTCACTTACCATAGAAATATTAGGTTTAGTACTCAATATTCACTGAAGTTCATTTTGAGTATTCCGAAATGAATATGTATGTCAAGAAAATGAATATTTCTGAAAAATATCTCCTGAAAAGTTGATTATAAATCCACACAGATGGACATGAAAGAATCAAGGTAGTTTATGTATGTGACACATATAGTTCAGGTTTGCAAATTCATACTATATATATATATATATATATATATATATATATATATATATATATAATACATTAAAATGTAATAGTATGTATGCCAATCGAAATTTATAAGGGGATATATATCCTTCACATATGTACTCAAAATATTCATTTTCCTCTACATTGTTTCATGTCTAAACTTGTTGAAGTATAAAACTCACCACAGCTTGAATTTTCAGTTACCTCAGTGTATTGGGGGGCAGTGATCTCTTCATGAAATCCGTATTTACCAAAGTGAGAGTACTCTCAAAAATATACCTGTGATGGCAGTAGGATTATATATATGTATATAAAAATATACATTGTGACCCAGGCGACAGAGACAGGGAGTCAGGAAGTTACATATTTGTTAATTTTGAAAATTTTTGGAGAAGTAAAATGAGAAAAATATGTCACAGGTTTTATAATATGTATCTCTGATGAAGCAAAAGGCAAGTCCAAGTATACACCATGCCTCCTATCAAATGCCTCTACTTCTATTCCTTTAGGATTATTTGTATCGATGTTAGGATAAGTAGTCAGAGCCTAGAAGGTTATGGGTTAGTGTCAGAGATTCAATATTTCAAATGGCAAAACGGAAAATGAGTCTAATACATATGGGAACACGTGGCACATAAAAATCTTCCACTGTCATCCACCACAATGCCTGTACATGACTATCACCCCAAAGAAGACACAATGGGAGCAGAAGAGGAAAAAAATCTGCGAATACATATCTGGAATTGGAAATTCTGAGGAGCTCACAAACTTATATAAACTATAGCTGAGAAGGCATTAACAGCAAAATCATGTGAAATCCTGGGTGAGATTCCCAGTGCTGTGGAGAAAGCCACCCTCGGCCTAGATCTCAGTTTCCAGAAGCTCCCCTAATGCCTGGCCTTCTAAAATCCCAACACAATTCATCTCAATAATTGTGGGTTATTGATCCTGTTTCCTTTATTCATTAATCTTCAGTTTAATCATATACTATTATAGCTATCACACCTATTTCTCCACCGTTTACACTTGATACATTTCATTTTCTATGGATTTAAAAATATTATATTTAATATCTTCATGAAAATACTGTTTCCCTCTTTTGTCTCTTTTCTTAAAATAAATATTCTTTGGGAGTTTTACATCAAAATTAGTAACATTTAGATAACCAAAACATAATATGTTTACAGAAAAATTTCTGTGAAAAGCTAACCTTTATGTATCATACATTTCCAGTAAATGGTGAACAAGTAATTCATATCATCTCTTCACAAAGGCATCTAAGAAATTGGATTGAAAAACAACTTAATAAATCAATGAGAGCCTCATATAAAAAGGAGGCAGGGAATGAATGTTTCTTAGGGTAAGTTTGAACCACAACTACAACAGGCAGCAGACAGCAATAGTCAGAGATGTAGGCCATTAGGAAGATGTAAGTTCCTGAGAGATAGCCCCTTTTTGCCCTCTGTGTTCTGGAAACTTCTGCCAATCCTCCATGTGCATCTGTGGTGAAAGTTCCATTCAACAGTTTCTCTAAGATGGAAAGATGAGAGTTACTATTCAGTGATTACAAAGTTGTAAGCCCTAGTATAACATCCCTTGCTCTGGGCAGGATGCTGGAGAACCTGGCCATATAGGTAATTAGCTCTCACAGTTCTCAAGTTTTAGTGTGGATCTCCTAGCACATTTCTTCTCAGCAGAAGAAAGAGAAGTTCATCTCTGAAAGAATATAATATCTTCTTAGGACTCAAATATTTTTGAAAACATTTATTTAAATACACAAAGATAGGAAGTAGATGCCAGAATGAAAATGCATGAGCTAGAATCAGTCAAAAAACATTCTGTAGAAGTGTTCCAGAGGGCTACTGGCTGTGAGAGTTATAGATATACATTGTGATACAGTATGCAAGGTTAAGGGAAAGAAAAAAGTAACCTGAGAACTTAGAGCAAAGAATTAGAAACCATAAAAAATGATACTACATATTTGAACTAAGAACAAGTTTGACACAGCTGAGCTAGAGAGAAACAGGGACAAGTAAAATATAGACATAAAGAATAGGTAGGAGAGGAGACAATGAGAAGATGTAATATCCTCTAAACCAAAATAATAAAAGAGTATAGCTAAAATGGAGCACAGGAGATTTTTGTATGAGATAATGGATGAGAATTTTCCAGAAGTAATGAAGTAAACAAAGCATAAAAATTTTAAAAAATAGCCAGAGATTAATCTCACATAAGTGACTGAGTGGCTTCTGAGCATTAAGGGCCAGAGGACAGTGGAGCATCTTCAAAATGCTGAAGTGTACAATTTTCAAGTTGAATTCCTCCATTGTAAATAAGTATATTTTAATAACAAATGTAACATCAAAGCATTTGCATATCAGGAATTAAAGATTCACTGCCAGCAAAAGAACCTGTAAGAAAATAATAAAAACTCTTCTTTAGGAAGAAAATAAATAATAGGTCCCAAATGGAATCCAAGACATGAAACAAGAAAAAAGGCAGAATATAAATCTGGGAATTAACCTAAATGAGTTCTGGTGATAAAAAGCAATTATAAAAGTATAGTGGGATTTAAGGTTTCTAACATTAATATACATAAATATTATTTAGTAAGCTAATAAATGGTGTTAAAATATGCTAAGTGCATGTTTTGTTCAAGAGTGAGGGAAATATGAGCAGAAAATCACAAACTTCAAGTTTAAAAGGCAGATTTACTATCAGTATGTGAAAAAAGGTGTAGATATTTAATAAAAATAATTTAGTTGAAGTTCTGATTAAATCGTTAAGTATGAGAAAAACAATACAAATTTGATAATAATCACAATGTAAAGTTCTTTACATAATGTTTGTTTTCACTACATAAGACTGGCTTTAAGTTATTAATTACCTTGTATATTAGTTTATCATATTTAAAAATAGGGTTATATGAGCCTATTGTAAAAGGTTTTTTTTTTTCCAATGTAAGAAAGCCTCAATTTTTACTATCACCTCAGGTACTGTGGTGCAAACCTGGTAGAGAGATTATAAGCAATACTGATGGAAACATGACTTACTCATTTCTCCATCACACCATGGGATAAAGAAGAAAAAATGAGTCTAAAACAAAATAGCCATTATCTCATAAGGACTTTAGACAGATCTTTGACCTGACTGTTCATATATCAGAAAAACAATGATGAAATTTGAAAACCATTCACAAGAGTCATATTTTCCTGTGTCAAAAGACTAATATTCTATAAATGGAGGAACAAGAAGTTTAACAAAGTAAGTACATGAAGGGAACAAATTATTTCAGCATCAAATGATTTGATTTGAAGATTTTTAAATATTTAATAAAAATAAAACTCATGAAAATGTAAAGAAGCACTGTGAATCTTAAAGGGAATAAGAGAAGTTTCAAATGATTTTGACTTTTAAAATATATTTTTCTTATTAATTTGCAAGAAGAAACTTACTATACTTTTGCATTAGGATGAGGTTGGGTAGCACAACAACTTCAAAGTGCTGACTATTTTATTTTTGTAAATGTGTAAAACACTTAAAACATCAGAACCAAATGCTGCATATTTTAACAAGTAAAAGAAAAGCTGACAATCAATAATGTATGATATTACACCACATAATAAAAATGTATGATTCAATTTTCTTTAAATACATTTTCATAAACATGAAATAGAATTGCTTTCATCTTTCTGTTAATAAATTTGAATTCATTGGGATATTATTTGATTTGAATGTCAGTGAAATAAAATCAGAGGTGATGAAAATATGTATAAGTCTGGTCCAAACTAGATATTTTAGAACAGTTAGATGTTAGCAGACTATAACCTATGGGACATGAGTGTTTTGTATCTTTTTGTTATTATATTGTAAAAGTCTTACTAGAGTATGAAGCATGTACCTAGCCTCTCTGTGCTTTTTAAGTAGATGAAAAAGACTGGGAGTGAAAAATAAGGGCATTCTTACTTGTATAAGGGCATTCATCAGTGGTTCTTAATTTTACTTCTTTGAAATAAGTAAAATCTCCAGATTTGGTTCCTGATAAAAGATAAATATGCAATCTGTATCTGAATATTTGCTAATTTTGAAGACAATTTTAGAACAGGTACCTTTAGACTTAGAATCTATCTAAGGCCCCAAATCTCAGCAATGCCATAAAAATACTTAACACTCAAAGGCTTTGTGGCTACACTTTAAAGTATGTTTTAAATTCACACCTAATTCTAATCTATTCTGATGTTCTAACTTATTAGCCTTTAGTTTGTGGGAAGTTTTTTCTTTATACTCGACACATATGCTTGCAGAGGAGTGTATTCATGTGGAATCCTATTATATACTATGTGATAGACATATTTGTAAGCACATGCACAAATTCTGTACATAAAAATACATCAAATATGATGGTGAACCTCCTTACGCAGGAATTTTGACTCTAAACAGAGTGAGTAAACATAATCGCATATGGTGAAATAAACATTAAAAATTCTTCAAATAATCTAGGTGTTTGGCCCTTGGAAGTTTAAAGTCACCAGAAGTTTGTACCACCCTGACTTGGTACAATCTAAGGTACTGGAAATACAAAACATACAAAATGGCAAAAATCTCTATCTTGAAGCTTACATTTTCATGTGGTAAGTATACAGTAAAAATGATCAATAAATTTATTTTATAGAGCGATGCATCAATAAAAGTTCTTTTATTTTTTTAAAAGAGAGAGAGAGAGAGAGAGAGAGAGAGAGAGAGAGAGAGAGAGAGAATCTTTTTTGTTGGTGGACACAACATAATGCCTTTTTTATTTTTATGTGGTGCTGAGAATAGAACCCGGGTCCTGCCCGTGCTAGGTGAGTGCTTACGCTGAGCCACAATCCCAGCCCAAGGTAATTTTGATTCTTGTTTTTCACCTTCCCTTTGAGCATAGAAAAGAGAAACAGAATAAAAGAAATCCTCCCTTCTTTCTCCTCTCTTCCAGTCTTTTTCTCTCTGTTTTCTTTCTTCCCTTCCTTCCGTCTAATTGATATTTTTTAAACCCAGTCCCCTTCACTGTTGGAATTATTTGTGCATAAATATGGTAGGTGTGGTGAGTTCTATTTTGTTGTTGTTCTTGTTTATTCATTTGTTTTAGTCCTAGAGATTGAATTGTAGTGACTTGGAAAGTTGAGGCAGGAGGATTATGAGTTTGAGGCTGACATCAGCAACTTAGCTAGGCCCTAAACACCTTAGAGAGACCCTGTCTCAAAATAGAATAAAATGAAAATAAAAATAGGCTGGGAATGTAACTCAGTGAATTCTAGATTACAAAAAAATGCACAAAAAATGGTGATATAATCAGCTTGCAAATATTTGAGGCACTGACTAAAATTGGTGACTATATTGATTCTAGTGTGAGGGAAAAGTCCCTTAGCTGAATGAGAAAGCCAAGCTGATAGTATACATTTCCTTGAGTAGGTGTCTATTTTCTTTCATTTTCATCAGTGAGCTCCTTTTCATGACAGTCAACAACTGTTTGTCAGAACTTATCCTCTATTTCCTCAGTATAATTCTGTAGAAGTGTTGGCATCTTCTGCTTTGAAGACTTCCATTCACTGATGTCTGCATAATTGTAATGGGTTTAAGTTTGTTGTTGATTAGTATTTTTCTAGGGAATTCTTTCACTTTTCACAGCATGAAATTATCTTCTCCTCAATACTCACCTTTTGCTATTCTGCTTTTTGTGTCCTTTTTCCACCATAACTTGTTTTCAGGCAAAATTTCAATTCTTACTTCTCTGACATTAACTAGTGATATATATTAACAAACTTCAGTGATAAAAGTCTCTCTTCTTCCCTCACTGTCTCTCCTTTGTCTCTCCTTCTCCATCTCTCTCTCTCTTTCTTTCCCTCTACACACACACACACACACACACACACACACACACACACACACATATACATAAATTATAAAAAAGAAAATATAGTGGAAAGTAAATATATTATTTTAAAGATTGCATATATATATATATATATATATATATATATATATATATATATATATATATGGAGAGGCAGAGAGAGAGAGAAAGAGAAAGAGAAAGAGAGAGAGAGAGTTGGAGAGAGATATATAGAGATATATATCTTATGTCCCAGCACCATATTTTGAACTACTTGACATCCATTTTACTCTCTGGATATCTCTACTGGCAGGTATCCTGAATACCTCAAATCCAATGCGTCTGAAAATGAACTTATCACTTGCCCTTCTGCAGTTACCACTGCAGATGTGTCATGTCCCTATTCTAAAGATGGTTAAGACTAAAACCACCTTCTAGAATTAGTTTTGGAATCATCCTTAATTTCTCCTTCTCCATATTTTATCAACTTCAATAATTAATTACTGTCAAACGTGAAATCTAGACAATATGTTCCCTTACTTTCATCAACATGAGGGCCACCATAAGTTGTATCCCAGATTGGATACTGCAAAATTCCAGAGTTTCTACTTATATATTCTACCATAGATATGGTACCCATTAAGAATATGCATACTAATATTTATAAAGCATGTGTTTAACACATTCCTTCCCTCTAATCAGAATATGAGGTATGATGATCATTGAAAAGTATTGATCCATATTTCACTAAACATGTGACCTCTGAACAAGATATTTAACATCTCTGAGAAATAATTTTTGTCTTCCATAAGAATAATAGCAAGGTAAGGAATTTTTACAGCAGTCAGAAAAAACAACATTTGCTAGAAAAAAATTACTGCTTGGTGGTTGTTACTCAGAATTCTGAGTACCAGGAAGCACAATGAAGGCCATAGGTGCTTCATAGAATGAAGCCTCCAAGAATGAAGGTGACATAAGAATATGAGAGGATGCCAAGTGTGAATCTTTCCTGAGTCAAAATGTGCTTAGCATCAGAGAGAAGTGGACAGGATAATCCATTGAAATTGCTAAATAAATATAAATGTGTAAGATTAAATGTATAAGACTATCTTTGTCCTTGCTTGTCCTTTACAGGGCAAATTTAAATGTTAGACTGGGCAAGCAGCTCAGTGGTAGAGAGTACTTGCCCAGCTTACGTCAGGCTCAAGGTTCAAATCCCCAGTAATAGAAAAACAAAATAACAGAATAAACACACTATATATAATACATTATCAATTTATTCCTGAAGGTTGTTTTTAACCATGTTCTCATACTGTGCCCTGAATTGAACTTCTATAAAGATAGATATTAATGTGAAATTAATAGTGAAAAGAGAATTTCGTGTTAAAGAATGTTGTTCATAAACCATTCGTCTCAACCTGTGACATAAATTAGATAATGAATCTGCATGGAAGCAGTTAACTCAACCAAAGTTTATAAAGGTTAAAATGAAAAGACTATCTTAAAATTATGATCTTTCTCTAGTTAATTGAGCCAGCTCTACACATTTTCTTGTGATAATTAAAGTTGGTATTTCTGAAGGTAAACTTGAGATTCAAAATCCCCCACATTTTTCCCCTTCACTTTTCCACAGCCAAAGTAACTTAAAAACTTAAGGCAAATAATGGAATTAAATAAATTATGGAAGAAAGAAAATGTAATGGAAATTAAATTAAATATATTATTTTAAAGATTGCATCAGTTTCTACAAATATTTTGTCTTGATTATTGAAGATTATTTATGTAAAAATAACTATCTTGAATGATTCAAATTCATTTTCTTGTTAGAATAAAATAATTCTGAAATTTACTCTTAAAGCATGAAATAAATTAGAGAAAAACTATTAGTGAACTTAAATATAGTTCTGAGTTTTTTCAGAACTATATTTAAAATTTGTGTCAAGCCCTGTGTTCAAATTCTCTATACTAGAGAGTGAGATTAAAATGATCATTTAACTTTTTAGAAAACATTTGCTTACCATTTTACTTTTCCTGTCAACAATGAAATATATTTTAACTAAATGTTGCTTTGGGTTTGGGGAGAAAATTGAAGAATGCCTTAATTTCTCATTAACTATAGAATTAATAAGTATTTAATTGTAATTATTTAGCCTGTAGAAAAAGTGAAAGTAGAATTAGAATCTGATTACAAATCAAATAAACTTTTTTATTATTGATTGAAGCATTTTTAAGACAGATACTCAATAGAGTTTGCTTATCAAAATTTTAGTAGTGCCAGGTCACAGTGCTGAATAGTAATTGCAGTCAGTTGCTATGGCAGACTGTTTCTCTTTCTGTGTTAACTTGTAACTATTAATATGCTTTAATATCAGAGGACAGTATTAGTATTGTTTTTCCAATATCAGTATATAATTACAATTGAAAGTTTTGAGAGGTTATTGAATATATTATCTGCCTCTGTGGACTTTCAGTATTATATTGAAATCAATTGATTCTGCATTTTTTGAAAATGTTTCTTGATATTTTATTTGGAAGTCATTGAAAATGATATAAATTATTTGTACAGATCTCTCCAGTATGGTTGATGTCTCTTGCTAATTGTTAAATTGTTAAAGGCATAAATCTGGAATCCTATTAGCTTCAACTCCCATTTTGCATTTTAAAGAGCACCTTCTTGTTTGTGAAGTGGGGGAGAAATTGGAGACCAAATCTTTTCTCAACAGAATGTCAGAAAATAAATGAAACCCCTATTTCAAAATGTGAAAATGTTAATGGCATGCCATGTCTCGTTTCTCATTTTGAGAAAATGTGATGGTTGTATAGTTTCATCCTTTTCCTGATAGCTATACTCAGAATCTTGTTATAATCTTTTCTTCACAGAAATTTCTCATTGAAGGAGAAACACCTGAATTTGGCATTCTTTAGCTTCCCTTTCATCAGTGTCTGAATTATCCATACATTTTCTAAATTCTATGCTAACAGACCTCTGCAGTCAAATGGTAAATGTTATTAACCTCTAACAAATTAGATTCCTGATGAATGCATGTTCTTTATTGCAACAGTGTCAATAAGTCATCTTTAAGCCTCCAGTGGGAATCTGTTAGTGGCTCTCTGAATGGACCAGTTCATCTATATGGCCTTTACTTTTGATGAGTCTGATGCCATTTTTTGATGGTTTATAAAATAATCATAAACATGAATATTTTTATTTTTACTGAACAAGTATTTTTTTAGTACAAGCTGTGTGGTTGTACTATGTTTAGATCTATGGATTATTAAATAACAAAACAGTTGTGTCTAGAGTTGTGTTTCATTTATTTAGTGTATATGGGTATATGTGGTTTTATAGAAGTAAATGTTACATTTTGTACCTTTCTCAAAATTGGGGCATTGAGTTAATTTAAAGTCATTTTTATAACTTCAATTAATAAGAAGAAACTTTAATATAATTATTAACTTCTATTTTATTTTCAAGCCTTTTTCCTACTTTCAGAGAAACATAATCAATTCTTATTCCATCGGGTCAGACATGACTTCTGTAACATGAGGTGAAAGTTTTGTGATTTCCAAGCACATAGAAATGACCTCTTCCAAAACAGCATTTTCCTTTCCATGGTCTAGCTGAAGGTTGCAAGCAGATTGTTGAGAAGGTATCTCCAAAGTTTGAGATAATAAAAATGACAAGACTTCAGCAATTTCTGAAAATGTATCAAATGCTTCCAAAGCAGCCCCAAATGTTTGATTTATCTCTGTGATCTTTGTTCATCAAAAAGTAGATTAAGGAGAGAGAAGCATACAAATTTATTTAATATAAGTTTTACATGACATGAGACTCCTGATAAAGAGATGAAAGCCAAAAGAAACTGGCAAAGTGGTTTATTTTTATGCTTCCATTTTAGAGAAATGGGATTGGAGAACCAAGAGGGTGTTAGCTAGTGACAATAAACCAGAGGCCAATCATTCAGATTCTTTATTGTATCCTTTTGTCTTCAGAGATAAGGATACTGCTTTCCTCCTGGTTTAAGGGTGGCACCCCTAGAATGAAGATTTTGTGACCTGCTTCAGAGGAGAGAGAAGAAGGGAAGTTGAGAAAGACCTTTCTGATTCTGCTGTTTTCTCAAATGCCAAGATGCATATTTTGGGGGAACATATTTTGAGTCCCATCACATTCTTAAGTCTTACACCTCAAGTTTCTCACAATCTCACAGGGTCTTATGTGTTTTTATGATGATGTTTACATTTTGTCCTATGTTTTATTTTGCTAAGCAGGAGGATTGGTCTGTACACCTTACCCATCAGTACTCAGCAGGATTGAGTACTGCTCCAGCTATCAATGAGTCTTCTTCAAAGTGTCCTCATACCCTCAATATTTTTGATAACTTTAAGCTAAAAAAGCAACAAGTTTTCTGATACTCTAGTCTCCTAACTTGTATTTACATAACATGGCAGATGATAAAGAGAAGAGGGCAGTCCTTTTCAAAATTACAATTTCAGCAAATCCTTAACAGATTTTCTAGGTTCTCTGCTGCTTTCATTGCAGATAATTCTGTCTTTCAAGTAAGGAATTGTGTAGTATTACTGTAAGAAGGTAATATATTAGTTTTAACCATAAAACATAAGGAAAGGAAAAATAAGGTTTCAGAAGAAAGTTGAGTGTGAAAATTACGTTATTATAGAAATGAATTAGAGAATGTACACTTTTTAAGGGAAACTTTTTCAAGATGAAGGCACCAGGAAGTGATGAATTAAGGATATATGGGAAGAAAAATAGGGAACCTCCACTCTAGGTATATTCAGGGACTGTGGATCTCTGAAGAAGATATGGATTGTTTGACTTACAAATAATTTGCATGGCAGGATTCAAAGAATTATTGTGGGCTCAAACTGTTTGCACAACCAAGGAAATCATTCAACAATGCCATGTGTGCACAACAAGAACAAAAGCTGTTAGAAAAGTCAGACTTATCATGAAATGCTATGCTAAGTATAGTAATCATTAAAATACATTTTATGAATTATATTTGTTTTGCTGGAGAAGCCATAGAAATTACATGAGCTGGGTGATATGACTTAAAACGGAAACTAATTCATCCAGCAGACCCACATGGGAGCCTAGGCCCAGGTAAGGCCTAGGACTGCCCACACTGACCTGACAACCCTCATAAGAGAATTAACACCAATACTCCTCAAATTACTCCATGAAATAGAAAAGGAGAGAGCCCTTCCAAATTCATTCTATGAAGTTAGTATCATCCTGATAACAAAACCAGTCAGAGACACATCAAGGAAAAAAAATTTCAGACCAATATCCCTGATGAACATTAACATAAAAATTCTCAACAAAATTCTGGCAAATCACATACAGAAATATATTTTTAAAAATAGTGCACCATAATCAAGTGGGGGTTCATTTCAGGGATGCAAGTTTTGTTCAATATACAGAAATCAATAAATTTATTCATCACATCAATAGACTTAAAGATAAGAATCATATGATTATATGAATTGATGCAGAGAAAGCACTTGCCAAAATACAGCACCATTTCATGTTCAAAACACTAGAAAAACTGGGGATAAGAGGATCATACCTCAACATTGTAAATATTATCTATGCTAAACCCAAGGCCAATGTCATTCTAAATGGAGAAAAACTAAAAGCATTCCCTCTAATAACTGGAATAAGACAGGGATACTCTCTTTCACCACTTCTATTCAACATAGTCCTTGAAACTCTAGTCAGAGCAATTAGATGAAAGAAATTAAAAATATACAAGTAGAAAAAAAAAGAACTTAAATTATCATTATTTGCTGATGACATGATTCTATACCTAGAAGATCCAAAAGAATTCAGCAAAGTAGCAGGGTATAAAATCAATACCCATAAATAAAATTCATTTCTATACATCAGTTTTGAATCCTCTAAAAGAGAAATTAGGAAAACTACTCCCTTAACATTAGCCTCAAAAATAAATAAATAAGTAAATAAGAAAATAAGTAAAATAAAAATTGGGACTCAATTTAACAAAAGAGGTGAAAAATCTCTAGAATAAAAACTGCAGAACACTGAAGAAAGAAATTGAAGATGACCTTAGAAGATGGAAAGATCTCCCATGCTCTTGGATAGGCAAAATTAATATTGTCAAAAAGACCAGACTACCCAAAGCGCTATACAGATTCAATACAATTCCAATTAAAATCCCAAGATCATTCCTTATAGAAACAGAAAAAGCAATTATGAAACTCATTTGGAAAGAGACCAAAGAGTAGCCAAACAATCCTTAGTGAGAAGAGTGAATCAGGAGTCATCATAATAGTAGACCTTAAACTATACAAAGCTATGGTAACAAAAATGGCATGGTATTGGCACCAAAATAGACTTGTAAACCAATGGTACAGAATAAAAGATGCAGAGACAAACTCACATAAATACAGTTATCTCATACTACACAAAGCCACTCAAAGCATACATTGGATAAAAGATAGCCTATTCAACAAATGGTGCTGGGAAAACTGGGAAAGGGGGTCATGGGGGCAGAAAAGATGGTGGAATGAAATGAACATCATTACACTAGTACATGTGTGACTGCACACATCATGTATAACCAGAGAAATAAAATTTGTACTACAATTGTATACAATGAATCAAAATCCATTCTATTGTCATAATAATAGAAAATAAAAATGAAAAAAAAGTCATCTTCATCACACATGATTAGGGACAATTTTTTCCAAGTCATTTAAAATGATATTGGATACTAATCTTCTAAACTCAATTGAAATGAACTCTTTTAATTATTTAAAAATTTAGACTAAGCTTATTGTACTTTGATTCCTCTATAAAAACACTCTATAGAGTGGGTTCAATCATCTAATTTTTTCTACCTACACCTAATTTCAAAATGTACTGAAGTCAAATTATTTATTTGAGTAAATTGATTTTCCAGAATCATGAATATATCTGGAGTTTTAGTTTGATTGTAATTTTGATGTGTAATTCTTCAACAACTTTTCAATATGAAAGTTACATGAATATCTGTAAAATTATACACAAACAGATATGATCCTAGACGATTTCATGTAGTAGAAGAATGAATTAAAATACGGAGTGAAAATAAGTGTAAATATTCGATGACTATTTTAATTCTCCAAAACCAAATAATAAATAATAACTTCTAAATGTTAGCATGTCATATGAAAAAGCTAAGAGCCATGGCAGATATTTGCTTAATTTTGCATAAAAAATAAAAATATAATAGAGATCAAGAAGGAAGGATATGGATGGGCTAGCACTACATCAAGTCATTTTTTCCTTTGATATATTGACTTAGCTTACTTGAGTGGCTTATTATTATTTTTGTTCAGAGCTTCAAGTGGAAAAGAGCCCTTGAAAAATTCTTCCATGGTTTTGGAGTCTAGAGGTCAAATAAAGTCATCAGCTTGGCCACACACTGTCTGTAGGCTCTGGAGGAATGATCCTTTTCTTTTCTTAGCTTTTGCCATTTCTCATCTGTTGGAGTCTGCAAACAAGTCAGGATGGCACCTGACATTTTGCCAGAGAAATGTTAGAGTCTGTAAACAAGTCTGGATGGCGCCTGGCAAAATGCCAGGGGGAGTGGTTTGTGAGGTGGAGCAAGCGAGCCATTAAGTGTGGAGATTTATTATTGGTTGACTGCTGTATCTAGTTTATGCTAATTAAGATAAGCTGTGTGGAATGTATGAATACCTCTGTTGTCTTACAATAAATGGCTCCTACTCCTGCTGTATCAATTTACACAAGTTGTTCGTCCCCCCCAAACTCCACCCCGCCCCGCTATTTTGCCGCAGCTGGACTGCGGCACTCATCAAGTCCTCAGTGTTCCTTTGTTTACAGTGTTGTCACACCAGACTCTGCCCCATATTCACTTGGCCTCTTTCTTCTATGACTCCATATCTCCTGTTCCCTTCAAAGGACACAATGCATTGGATTTAAGATCCACTCTTATCCTGTGAGTTCATTGTAACTGAACTAGTTATATCCTCAAAGTCTCTATTTCCAAATAATATCACATTCTAATATTTCAGTTGTATGTATTTTGAGAAGACATTATTAAATGTACTGCAGGTATTATTGTCACTAGTTATATCTACTTATTGATATAAATATATATAGATACATGATTACATATATTTATGTATATATTATTAACCTGTGTTACATTGCCTTCATAATTTTGTTTTATGATGACATACTTTCCTATATTCATAAGATTGGGCTTAGTTGATGTTTTTGCAGTTATGGTCTATGTGAAATCATCCATTCAAAAAGTATTTCCTTTGTGTTTAGTAAGTGCTATAGATTTTCCTAGACTTGTTGGATAAAGCAAAGAAAAAAATGTAAAAGAAGAAAGAAAATGCAATGATAGAGGTGAGCCTCTATATACCCAATAATAATAAATGAAGAATTTTAATTACTATGTTAGATTAATATAAATAAATTCCAAAGAGAGAAAAATGACAGCATTGAAATAGTGGGGTCAGTTATGAGAACTGCAAGCATGTCTATATAGAAAGAGATACAAGCAATGTCATGGTGAAAGTGATTCTAGGGAGGAATTCAATCATTATGCTTGTATTCTCATCTCTTAGACAAATTGGTCATAATTCTTTTGACAGTAAAGAGTCTCTGGAAGCTTTTAAGCTGGGTGAGAAAAAGATGTTGGAATTATTTGATTTATGTTTTAAATTTCTTCATTTGCTTCAAACTTACACAAACTCAATTGTCTACAAATTCTCTAACTTTCTAATCTTATGCATAATTGATGTTGCTTCTATATTTTGAAATGTTTTTAAAAGGGATAATGACTTTGACCATCATGTCCAGCACACATCTCACCCTGCAAAAGTACCAGTGCCCCTGAGTAAATCTTGAAGATATGGTTGTCATGTGGAGCTTGGAAATTTGAAAAACTTAGTTGAAATTGTATTTGCAGTTTTAAGTATCTTATGTGTACTCTTTGATGAGAGGAATAATTGAATTGTTCTGATTTTTATTCAAGGGAAGTGTCATATTCCACCAACCACTACCAAACTTGTGGTACGATCAATTTTAAGGTGGAAGAGAAAATACTATTTTTCTAATCACATAGTATCATACTCTGTTGTTCAAAATCTCAGCTACATACACCATACACAAATAACCGTTTTTTGATCACTGTCTTCTAACTGCCGTGCTCTGGCAAACTTCTTTGAAGAACCTGGCCACAAGGAAGAGGAGGATCTTTCCTGTTGGCTCTAGATGGAGAGAACATTTAAGGTCAGTCCCCAGGGGATGCTTTCAACAGATACTAAACAGAAAGACTGAAGAGCTGTGAGCCATCAACCAGGTTTATGTAAAGATTTCCCAAACAGAAAAACACAAAAGAGGAAAGCACAGGGCATACCTTTTGTGATGAGCTTCTGAGTGGGTACAGCCCCTAGGCAGTTGATACCAAGAAGCATGACCCCAGAAAGCCAGTAATTGTGAGATGATATACACAGGACTTAACAACCTTTCAAAGAGCATAGAAATTTGTGTAAAAACAAGCCTACTGGCCAGGAATCTGGACATGTACCTTTTCCCCTCTCTCCTGGTTTCAAAGTAATAAATAGTGTTAAGAACCTTCTGAAACCAGCAGGAAATCATAACAAGCAACAATAACATTTTCAGCACAGAAAAAGTATAGTTGAATGTCACTAAGGTAGAAAGCATTTTGTCTTAGAAGGTAGATGTTTTCTAAGAAAGAATAGTTTTTTACTAAAAGACTATAAATATAGGATATTGAGAGAAATTTTGTCTTAGAAGGTAGATGTTTTCTAAGAAAGAATAGTTTTTACTAAAAGACTATAAATATAGAATATTGAGATATCTTGAAGGGATTCTCGGTAGGATAAACAGTCTTTTAAAGCCTGAATCATTTGCAGGAGTCAGAGCATGACTGGATAAAGGTACACAGGAGGAGACAGGGTTTTAGAGGAATGTTAAAGACCAAGTTCAACATAGTTTTCACAGAATCAGTCTTAGCACAGTATGTTTCTCATTCTCTGCCTTATCTTTGCTCTGATACAATAAGCATTTACACGCATTTATACACTAGGATCCAGAACTGAAAGTATTTTATGAGGATTGATGTAATATAATGGGCAGATTACTATCAAACTGTGATAATCTGTGATTTTTGGATCTGACATAGAACACAGTGTTTTCTAAAATATGAAAGCTTTGAGTTACATGAAAATTGAAATGTGAATAAGGAAGGGTTTGTGTACTGGCATTAGACAAATAGTATTCATCTAACATTATCTATGTTAAATACTGAAAGAAACAGTCAGTGTGTATTTTAGCATTGGAGCTGAAAGGTCACCCTCAATTTTTCATTTGGTAAAGGCATTTCTTAAGCTTTTTGTGTAACAGTCAATGGCATATATAAGCTTAAAATCTGATTCATATTCTGGTAGAAATGATGAAACAAATAAAGTACATCATTGGAAAAAGTCTGAGTTCAGTTCACAGAAATTCTCTTGGTTTACTTAAAAAGGATTTAATACCTGTGGCTGGCCTCATTTGTTACTGCACATAGGTATTCACCATTCTTCTCATAAGTGTTCTTAAAATCCACTACTAGAGTGTTGTGCCAGAACTTGCTATAAATAAATAAACAAACAAATAAATAAATTGGTCCCGCAACTTCAGGGATATGTTAAAAGAACACAAGAGCCAACACAGAAATCTTAAAGCTGGAAGAATTTGTGTAACAAAATAAATAATGTGGGGCTGGGGATGTGGCTCAAATGGTAGTGTGCTCACCTGGAATGCGTGCGGCCCGGGTTCGATTCTCAGTACCATGTACAAACAAAGATGTTTTGCCCGCCAATAACTAAAAAATAAATATTAAAAAATTCTCTCTCTCTCTCTCCTCTTTCTCTCTCTTTTAAAAAAACAAAATAAATAATGTAATTATTTATTTGAGTATCAAAATAAATAATGAGATTATAAACCAATGTATGAAATAAATATATGTGAGACTGTACTGATATGAACAAATGAATGGATAATTAAATTGGGTACAGTAAAGAAAAATCTCATGTGGAAGCAAATCAAATAATTTATATAAACACTCCTTCTACCCTTAAGGAGATGGAACATAACTCCCTACTTTTTAAGTATGGGATTCCCAAAGTAACCTCTGAAGATCATGGTATATAACGGCAGAAATAAACAGTTTTACAGTGAAGTTCAACCTCAGTCGGGTGCTCAAGATTGACATCAACAGTGTTGTTATGTGATATAATGTTCTGAAATAACAATTTATCTTTGATGTTCCTCCTCAAAACATGTAACTGCCAGCTAATCATGAAAAAAAAAAATACAACAGAAAAATCTTACTTAAGGATTGCCTACAAAATATTTTACCATTTCTTTTCAAATCTGCCAGGATAGGGCAGATATTCAACTTTCTGCTTTGATAGACAAAATAGAAAATTTATGACCTTTTTTGCACTTTTTTTAACAAAAAGCAAAACAAATCAGCAAACTATAGGTTCCCCTTTTGCATACATTCACAAAACAATGCCCTATAGCCATGAAGTTCTTATCATCACTATCTCCCCTGTTTAAATGTCCTAGGACTTTTATAATGTTGCTGGGATTAGGGAGAGAAGAGTCTGTAAATTCAATGAGGCAGGGATACAGCAAGTGGTCTTGTTTTGGACCTCTATCCCCTCTCATAAAGCCAGTTCCTCCTGTAAATTTAGCATATCCACAAAATCTGAAACCTTGGAGTAGGTTAAAACAATCTCAGGGCTATTAATTATTTCATCATCAAGTCATCCATTGCTTCTGAGACTTTTTACACAGCAGGTCCAGTAACAAGGCTTTTCATTGACTACACTGATGACCATTCTTGATTTAGACTACATTTATAATAATCTTGTGTGTCAGTATACAGTTGGGTTATTCATTAACTGTATAGGCTAATAATTGAGTTCTACTGTAAAAATTATTTTATTCTTCTGTTATCTATCCTCATCGTTCTTTTCTTGTTACTGTTCTTAATGGAAGAGCAACACTACTGGCTTTCAGACCCCTCTGCAAACAATCGCCCAGTGAATTCCTAAATGTTATGCCTCTGTGGATACATGCTTATCTTAGTTATTTTTTTTTACAGTTTTAACCTTTCTGATTTCCAGGTCATTGTCATTATGACTGGGATATTCTATTTCCAACCAAGTCCTAGTTAAAATAATATACAAAATATGGAAACTATGTTTGCATATTTTTTCATTATACTAATGTGAAATAATTCTATCTCTGGTGCAAGCATCAGCTATGAGTCATTCTGAAATTGTTTGGAAACAGGTCACATGTGTTTGACTAAGTAGACACTTAATTTAGGTGATATACAAACTTCACATTCTTCCATCAATCTTTTTAAAAACCATTACAAAAGATATTACAGTCATATCTGAATTCTGTCACTTAACCACAAAAGAACTCTAGCTTAATAAATCATGAAGAGAATCAATGAGGCTTGCCTTGAATGACTGAAAGAAAGCTGCAATCATTCATATGAAGTAACACTGGATGATTGCTAAGTTATCTGAAGTAGTTGAGACTGCAGAAAAATCATAAATGCTTTGTACAACAATTATCACTATCCAATATATGAATTTAGCCATTTTGAAAGTATTTCCAATAAATCCACAGATGCCTTGACTGGAACTGAAGTGAACTGTTTTTTCAAAACTCTATTGAAACTCTCAGCTGCAGGTTGCTGTCTGAATGGAATAGTAATGTTCTTTTGTCAGGATGATAAATATTTTTGTGTAATTGTAGATCTTTTGATCAAATGCTTCTACTCAAGAGTAAAAACAACAAAGAGAATTCTATTAGCATGTAGGATAATGTAATGCACACAGAATATGACAGAATCACACAACTTATTTAATAATATAAACTACAAGTGATAGGACAGCTTTTTAGATGCTTAATGAGTTAATGTCTCTTCTTCATATTCAAGAAAATATGCTTCTAGAGTTTTTTATATGTGCCAAGTATTGGACTAGCTCAAGGAGAGAAATAAAGAATAATAAAATTGTTCACTATCCTTAAGTACCCCTATATGAACAAAAAAAAACATGAGGAGTAAGAAAGAGTGCATACATGTGTAAATTCAGAAACCAGGTATTTTCAGATATAGACATACATGAGATCAGCAGTAACATAGAGATTGTGTCTTAGTTTGTAAACAAACTATTAAAATCATATTTAATCTACAGAAAGTGCAATCTTTGAAGAGCTTTCATTTCATTTGATATATATATATATATATATATATATATATATATATATATATATATATATATATATTCATATTCCAAAATCAAGGGGGTGGAAGCTGCCCAGGAGGCAAAATTACATCTCAATCAAAGCACAGCAAGAGGACATAGAAGGTCTTAATTAACTTGCTGGTGACTGAAAGAACCTGAGATAATTACACATCCCATATGAGAAATTATTATTCATGTTGTATGGTCTGTGCTAATTAACGTTGAACATATGCAAATTAATGACATGTTTAGAGAATGAAGATATTAGAAAAAGGAGAAGGGAGTTAGCTATTAGGTAGAAATGATAGACAGTGCATTGGTTGTAATTAAGTCACGGATAAATAAGCCAGTAACAATTGTAATTATTGATATATTTACAAGGGCAAATTTGATTTGCATTTTGCATCTGCTGTCAAAGGAAGGGGATGATATGTGAAAACATAGATACTAGAGTACATCATTGAGAGTCAGTTTGTACTTCCAATCTGCTCCTAAAAGTAACTTATTTTGCAATGTGTTTCAAATCATGAGAATTTTTGGCCTTAGCTTACTGGCTTATATATGGAGTGTAGGAGCTCATCTGCATCTGCTCCCAATGATGACTCTGCTTCTTTTACATAGTTCTCTCTGAATCATTTTCACATCTTTCTTTGCACACCCTGTGTAGGAATCCAAAGGCTGAGTATTCTCTGAAGTCAATTGAAATCTGGCATTAGGTCAGCTTGATATGGGTGTTGCAAAAAATCAGTTCTTTTTCTCATGACTAAGGACCAAGAAAAACAGATGGTAGGGTGAGGAATGCAGAGGTTGTCAAATAAAGTTCTTGCCAACAAGATTTGGTGCTAACATAATGTATTCAGTCAATTGGAGCATCTTGATGACACCAAATATAGAAAAGAAAGGTTTCTCTTTTCCCATCTGAACTCTGACTGAAACAGGAAACTGGTGTTCTCATTTGTTGTGGGTATTAGTGAAATGGGAATGATCTCTGTAGACATAAATTTGATAATATTGTTACCAGCCCTCTGGTCTTCCTTCCACTGACTTTGAAGATTAAACACCCAAGAAATGCTGAGGCAAGTGTAGAAAACAAGTTTTATTTAAGAAAGGGACAGAGACAGACTTCTCTGGAAAAAAAGCGGGGCCAAGAGCTGTATGCCCTCAAAAGCGGGTATGTCTTGCTCTTTTATAGGTTCCCCAGAATGCTTCACCTTCTTTCGCCTTGTGTACAAGTGCCTAAGACAGGAAGAAGCAGCACAGGGGGTAATCATTTCTGTCAGGAAATGCTGTCAGATCCCAGAGGGGTTAGCAACCCTTTCAGCTGGGAAGTGTGATTCCCCCTAGAGGTTTTCTATTAGCAACCCAGTGATAACCAGTCATCATCCTGTCTCCCATCATTTATTATCAACACTGACTGCCAGGCCCCCTGCCTCAGTTTGTTGAAGAATGTGACAGTTCCTGTCTCCTCAGGCCAGGTAGGGGCTGCAGGCAGATTGCTTTTGGGCAAAGGAAGCATGTGGAGAGTCAGTACAGTGGGCTCATGTTATAGAATTATTCTCTTAAAAAACATGAGATGGGCATGGGGGGGTCAGTGCAGTGGGCCCATTTTATAGAATTATTCTCTCTCTCTCTCTCTCTCTCTCTCTCTCTCTCTCTCTCATTATTCTCTTAACCTCATGTTTCTATCTTTCGCATCTACTTGTTCCCTTACAATATTTATCCAATTTTAAATGTACATTTATTGGTTGTGGTGGTGAGGATGGGTTAGAGGGGCTTATCTTTTCTAGCTGAAATTATTTTGTATAAGCAATTTGAATCACAATATATTTCTAATTTGAAAAGAAAAGAAACTTTTAAGCATATCTTCTCTGTTGTCACACTGAGGAAGGAACTGTGCATCTCTGTTGGGGTGTGTCTAGACAGTAGAAATTTAAAAAAAAATTAAAAATCTTAGTTAAAGACAAACATGACTGGAATAAATTGAGACAAAGTAGAGGGAGGAAAATAATCAATGGTGAGGGATGTTCCTGCTGCTAGGATGCAATTAATTTCCAAGCAAAAGACATAATGAACTGGGGTATTACAAGGTATGTTATGAAATCTGCTGTGAAGAAACAGAAAATAATAATTGTGCTAGCTCTGAAGGAATCTATTCTGATTATCTCAGAAGTTTATGAAGCAAGCAAGCTTTCAGGGATCACTTTTATTAATCTTCATGAAGGCAATAAATTGGGTACCATGAATGTTATTGTGAAGCTGTGATGGATAATTCAAGGACAGATATGGTGTGCAGCATTGAGTGGTGTGAAACACCAGTTCCCAGAGTATGTGACATGGGTACCTGAGGAATACAATTATGTAATGGTCCTGCATAGACAGCACGTTCTGGCTGTAGACATACTAAGTAACAAGTCTGACATTGACCTTGAGAAAGACAATCTGAATGTGCCCAAAGTACGTCAGACCTAAGTTTGAATCCATATTCTTTCTGGTAGTAAGGGTCTAAATATAAGACCCAAGAAATTTTTGTTTCTGTTGCAGATAGCAACTCTTACGTCACATACTTAGTATATGATGTAAGCTCTTACAATTGTCTGGTACACTATTATAAGTTTATTCAAATACTTATATTTGAATAGGTTTACAGTCAATATTCACTCAGAAATACAACTCAGGTAAATGAAACATCATGATGTACAAGGCTCAGATACTCTAAAATGTTATTTAATTTTATTCATGGACTATAGAAGGATATTAAAAATTACAATAAAAAGAAAAATATTACAAAAAATGCAATTATTATAGAAATTTATATGAAAATATTTTATTTTTAAAATTCTTACTTCAGGAATAATAACACACTACATATCAGAACCCTCGAAACTGTGCTCCTTAAGGTTATAATCCTCAACAGAATATTTGATGTACTCAGAAATACCACGCCTGACAAGAATCAAAAGAGAGACAAAGAAAGCCTTCAGTGATGTTTAGAAAGACAGAGTGTGTCAAATACTTACATTTTGATGAACAACTTTGATCTATATGTTTGATAATCAGCATTCATGTACATGTGCTTGTATTTAAAAATAGGTTTGTTGTCATTTTGAAGTTTTCTCAATCAATTGCTGTCAAAAGTATGACTACTATTATGTTGGGTTCCACAAATATCTTTTCTTATAAATCAGACAGATTGGAATCAAATAATGTAAATATTATGAATATATGGAGTGGTGGCAATAAAAAATTTCTTACATGATCCTCATATTATAATAAATCAAAGCAGTCATTTTAAATGAAATCAGTGTATGTGGTGAAAAATCTGTACAAAATAACAACAGTTCAGATATTGTAAAATGTCAGGCATCCTACAAATAATGTTTGGGATTCTTATTATTAAAGCTAATTAGCAGCCTCCTATAATAGTTATTATATTTCAATAATAACACACAAAGCACTTAGTGTGCACCAAGGATTATTCTAAGCATCTCACATAAGTTAATTCATCGCATCCTTTCAAGAATTCCATGAGATAATAATATTATTATTATTGCTGTCATTTTTATTCCCATTGTACAGATGCAAAAGAAGTAGAGCATACGTATTTCAAGTTAATAATACTTAGAATTATCAATATTTGCTACTCTAGTTATCTGCTTAAAAATAGATTAAAATAATATAGCACAAAAAGCAAAATCGTGAGACATGGTGGTCTATTTCAAGTGTTCTCTCCTTTCATTAATATTTGAATTCAAAATGATATTACTATAGCAACTCTACTAATGTGTTTGTGCTCTGCAAGGTTTTTCAAGATTCCTTTTATCAGAATGAGAAAGTTCTTATTAATTATTTTTTGAGAGATTTTAATTAATTTCTACATAGTTTTGCTGCATCTATTAAATTGATTACAAGTCTTTTCTCTTTTATTCTGTTATTAAAATAAATTAGACTAATTTTCAGATTCATTTAACATTTGATTTCCTAGGATAAATCCCACTCAGTTACTATAACTACCCCCACCTTTTTTTTAGTTATACATGGACACAAATTCTTTATTTTGTTTATTTATTTTTATGTGGTGCTGAGGATTAAACCCAGTGCCTCACATGTGCAAGGCAAGCACTCAGCCACTGAGCCACAACCTCAGCCCATGTGTATTATTACTCTTTTTAAAAAATGTACATTGTTCTATTTGATTTGCTAATATGTTGTTAATGATGTTCCTGCCCATGCTATGAGAGATATTAATAGTTCATAGATTTTTTCCTTACATAGTCTTTTTTTTGGTTTGGGTAATTTTGCCTTATCAAATTCATTGGAAAGCATTCCTCTGCCTTTATATTTTCTGAAAAATTTTGGGTAGAATATGTAGGTCTTAATTTGTATTTATTTTGATAATCTTTATCTTTCTATTGGAGTGAATAGTCCATTAACATGTATTATAATTATTGTGGTTGGACTTAAGTCTGTAAATCTATTATTTCTTCTATTTAAATAAATATTTTTATTAATTTAATTTATTAAATTATTTCTTTTCATCTTTAGTATTTCTCTCTGATCCCATTTCCTATCTTCTTTTAATAAATTTAAAATTGCTTTTTTTTTAATTTAGGAGGCACCTGAGTTATTACTCTTAGGATTTTTAATTTAATGTTAGATGGATTATATAATTATTCTTACTGTTTTCTTCACTGCCTACTTAGAGATAATATTTTGGCATTCTGGATAAATGTAGAAACTTTTCAATCTAGGCCCATTTGACACGCTCTTGCCCTTCTTTATCTTGCTGTATTAATATGTACTATATACCCATTTATTATAAAAGATAATTCAATATTTTATTTTAAATAACCATGTAAATCTTAAAGAAAATAGAAGCCATGCATTGTCCATATTTTCAATATTTTGAATATTCTTCACTTATTCAAAAATATCTAAGATTTATTTGAAATAATTTTTCTTTTTTGCATTTAATAATTTATTTTGTGCATCTTTTCCTTTATGGAGCCTACTGAGGGCAAATTCTTCTCATTTTACTTCATGTAAAAATGCTTTGTTTTCATTACTGGAGAATTTTTTGCTGTAAATAGTACTCTTTTTCATTCAAGAATCAAGTCTCATCCTCTTTTATTCATTTCTTTGCAGTTTTATTAGAAAATTACAGTTATACACAGTAGTTATGTTTATTTTGACAATTATCATAAGTGCATGGGGTTTGATCTATTCCATTTCAGTCCCCATTCCCCTGCCCCACTCTCTCTCCCTTCCTCTCTTCCTCTATTCTCTTTCTACTATTCTATTGGTTTTTCTTTAGCTCATATATTTATTTACTATTTTTGATCGGTGTTTTGTGCATATACATTAAGATGGCATTCACTCTGGTATATTTCTATAGGCATATTATATGATTTTGTTAAACTCATTCAGCATTTTCTCCCCTTTCACATCCCTTCTCCCTCCCCATCTCCTTCTTCTACTCCACTGATCTTCTCTTTATCTTTATGATATCTGACCCTGTAACTGCTTTTTTCTCTTATTTTTCTCTAACTTCTTCATATGAGAGAAAACATTCTACCCTTGACTTTCTAAATCTGGCTTAATTCACTTAGCACCAGGTTCTCCAATTTCATTCATTTACTGGCAAATTCTATTACTTCATTCTTCTTTTTGACTGAGTAAAACTCCGTTGTGTATATATACTACATTTTCTTTTCTTTTTTTTTCAAGTTGGTCACTAGTAGCCTTGCCTTTATTTCCTTTGAAATTTGTAGGACACAAATGGAAGACATGTTAAGTATATCACATGTTTTGCAGGTTTTTTTTTTGTATCTGAAGAGAAAAAAATTTCTTTTTTTAAAAAATTTGTTATATTGATTTTATTTTTTAAATACATGATAGCAGAATGCATTACAATCCTTATTACACATATGCAATATGATTTTTCATATCTTTGTATATAGAGTATGTTCACGCCAATTCATGCCTTTATACATGTACTTTTTTGTTTTTGTTTTTTTGCATTACAATTCTTCTTACACATATATACCACAACTTTTCATATCTGTTTGTATGAAAAGTATGTTGACACCCAATTCGAGTTTTCATACATGTACTTTGGATAATGATATTCATCACATTCCACCGCCCTTGCTAATTCCCTGCCCATTCCCTTTCCCTTCCACTCTTCTTCCCTATCTAGAATTCATCTATTCCTCCCATGCTCCCCCTCCCTACCCCACTATGAGTCATACTCCTTATATCAGAGAAAACATTCAGCATTTGTCTTTTGGGGATTGGCTAACTTCACTTAGTATTTATCTTTTCCAATGCCATCCATTTACCTGCAAATGCCATGATTTTATTCTCTTTTAATGCTAAGTAAAATTCCATTGTGTATATATGCCACATTTATTTTTTATCTATTCATCCACTGAAAGGCATCTAGGTTGGCTCCACAGTTTAGCTATTGTGAATTGTTCTGCTATAAACATTAATGTGGCTGTGTCCCTGTAGTATATTTAAGTCCTTTGGTATAACACATTTTCTTAATCCATTCATCTATTGATGGGCATCTGGGCTGGTTCCATAATTTTTGTATTTTGAATTATGCTGCTATAAACATGGATGTGACTATATCACTACAGTATACTGATTTTCATTTATTTGGATTAAAATAGTGGTTCCATTCATAGTTTTTTGAGGATTCCTCACATTGCTTGGAAATAAAATCCTTTGTTCTCTTTTCTTGTTTTGCTTTTTCTTTTAATCTTTTCAAGAAATTTCCTATTTTCTTCTGAACTTCATATTTTTTGTTGAGCTGTCTGTTATGATCTAATTTTTTCCCTATATATCTAGAAATTTTCTCTGAGTACACAGAAGATTTCACTGTTTATTTCTCTATCTTAGATTTCAGCAGTTTGACTCTTGTGTGCGTAAGTGTGAATTTTTTCAAGTTTGTTTTGTTTATTTCAATAAGCTTCTAAATCTATAAGTATATTTATATTTCCAAATTGGGGTAGTTTTCTGGTATTGTTTCTTCAATATCTTGCTTTCCCTCTTCTCTTGAGAAACAAGATGTTTTGATAATAACCTACAGGTCCTTGAGGTTTAATATAGATATTTCGTTTTGATCTTCAAAAATTTACTTTAGATACTGCATTTGGTTCTTTTTCTATATTTTATTTTTTTCTAGCACTTTCTCTCTCATTTCATGATGAGCATATTTTGCTTTATCTGAGCACTAGTGAGAGTTATATCAACTCCTCAACTGCAACCTCCAGGCAATCTCAAGGTTAGCATGTACTTACTGCCTAGTGTCTTGAGAATGAACTCTATGTTCTTGCTTTCTGTACGTTGAAGATGTCAATTGGACTCTGAACATTTTTAATATTATGGTGCATAGACTGTGTATTCATTCCTCAATAATGCCAAAGAACTAAATGATTTTTGTTTGTTAGGTTGGTAGTTTGCTTTTACAAAGCATACAGTGATGTCTGAAAATACTGATTTCAGTTCAGTATTTTCAGCCATAGTTGAAGGTGCTTTCATTTATCTTCCTGAAATGTTGGGGACAAGATGTAAACTCAAACTGCCTATACACTGTTTTTCTCTTCTTTGGTGCTTTCTTTTCTGGGATTTTCTTCTCAATCTCCAGGGGATGTTTATTACCTTGATCTCTCTGAATTTTTCAAGCACAACAGCCTATGTACTCTTTTATCAGAGTTTAGATGCCTATATGTTGCAATCAAAGCCACAACTAGGCCACCCTCAGGGAATAAAAGACAAAACTGGAAAACTCAGTTCATATCATTTTGCTTGTTCTCAGTTTTGACTGATAATATTTTGACATTAAAAATTTTTTCAGAGCACGCAGGCAGCTCTTTCAAGAATTTTGCTCAGAGTTTATTATTTATTTATGTGAGAACACATAATAGCTGATATTTATAGAATGATCTACTTCTCACTTCTTAACATTAGAAGCAAAATTCATATATATTCTGACTAAAATTTGTAATAGAAGAAAAAGTAGTGAAAAACAGCATATCCCATGATTCTACAGGAGAGCAACAGTAAGTGTTAGTAAGAAATGTATAGGCAATTTGTTTTATCAGTCTACCAGGAAAATAATCAATTTCATTTACATGTCAAAGTATAATTTCATCCCTCACATGGTTTCTTCATGTAAACACAAGAAATAATGTCAACAATGTTCTCAGACCATGTTTGGAAATAAGAAAATAGATCTTACTCTCTACAATTGGTCTTAAGAATAAACATGGAAAATGACCCAAACCTTATTTTTCATAATGCAATTTTAATACTACTAATATGAGCATATGAAATCTGCAGCTCTTTTAAAATCAGAAAACTAGTAAGTGAATAAAAACTAGGATCGTTAGAAAATCTTTATTTTTTTCATCACTTGAAATTTTATTCTCCATATATTGCAAAAGAATTTTTGTTCTACCTTGGAATTTTTTAAAAAGCATAAATTAATCATCTGTGTTGTCATGTTTTATGGTTACCATATTATTGTTTCCATGTTGAATACTGTCATCTCTTTAAAGATATTTTAAGCAGCAATTAAAACATAATACATGTAGCACTAATAATGCACATAACTCAATTGATGTAAAGACAACATGAACAATGATGATTGATTTTAGGCTTGTCAAGTCAATGACAGCTACATTGTGACTGTTAGCTGGCCAGTTGTCAATTTTAAGCATCCTCTCAAACTCAGATTTTAAAATGTAAAAATGTGTATCTTAGTGTAATAAAACATTGCTAAATATCTTGATGATTTTTTTTCCTAACAGAAAAATAGTATACCTTTTCAATTAAGTGATCCATTCCTCTAGATAAATATCTTTCTATGTGACATTTTTGTTGGATCATTAACATAGCATTTTGTTCTGTTCATTTCATGTTAAAATAAACAAATCATCATAAATTATTGTCACAGATTATATATTTTAAAAATAAAATCCAAGATAAGAGAGTTGGCTATATTTCTAAACCAAGAGTAAATTAATTTAAATTTTATTTTATACTGCTATATGTCTCCTCCCTATATTCCAATGTATCATGTGTTTTAATATGTAGAGTTTTTGAAGTCTACTGAAAGTACGGCAGACAAAAATCCTGAACCTTATCTTTCTGTGTGCAGAAGTTTGTCATAGGAAATGAATAGAAATCTTGGCAGTGAGGTCAACTTGGGATACCCTCTAAATAGTAAAAACAATGTGATAGAATTTCTTTATGAGTGCTCTGAGTTCCACATAAGCAATCCCAAAAAGGCACACACTGGGAAAAAACTTCCATTGACATCAATGTTTTGAAGATGGGTTTTCAATAGATATGTATATTTCAGTTTTTCAAATGGTTTGTGGACATGTGATCTCTCTCCTAATGACCTCACCTCATCTCCCATTTCTCTTTCAGACCTTTTCCTTCACCAACTCCTTGCATTTCTGGTTTTTTATGCTGTTTTTTCCAACTGTATTTCCTCTTCATTAATCCACAGTTCATGAATAAACTTTCCACTTTATCTTGCTTAATGAAACTCTTTTTCATCTTTAAAAATAAGTTAGCCAATCTACTCTAAGAAGATTCCCCTGATCTATGTTTCATTCTAATCTGAATTGTAATCAAAACTTTGAGGTGGTCTCTCTCTCTCTCTCTCTCTCTCTCTCTCTCTCTCTCTCTCTCACACACACACACACACACACACACACACACACACACACACACACACACACCTTTTCTTTTTATCTAAGTTGATGTAAGTTGATCTAAGCTTCCTGGTTCTGTATTGGTCAGCATAGGCTGCCATAACAAAATACCACACACCAGTGGCTTTAAAACAGAAAATGTTTTTCCTTATCATTCTAGAAACTGGGATGTCTAGAATCAAAGTGGCAGCTGCTTTGATTTCTGCTTTGGCCCTCTCCCTGGCTTCTTAATGACAACTGTTTCTCAAGTGTTGTCTCATTGGGAGGATATAGAGAGAAGAGAGAGAGAGTGTATGAACATGTTTTGGGTATCAATTCTTTTAAGGTCATTAATCCTATCATATCAGTGCCCCAATCTCATGACTTCATTTAATCTTAATGATATCTACAAGACCCTATCTCCAAACATAGCCATGCTGGAGGTTAAAGCTTCAACCTACTAATTTATTGGGAACAAAAACATAATTCTGTAACATGGTTATAAAGAAACCCCTTTAGAATCAGAGAACCACAGAGGTGAAGAATTATTTAACTAATATTACTCCTCACATACCCACTGATATTATAATTATTGTCATCATCATTATCATCATCATCTCCCTAATGTGTGGCAAAGAATAAGCTTTCATGGAGAAGCAAGCAATAGAGTCTCTATGAAATAGAAGTTATGTGAGAATCTCTTCCTATTACTCAGTTGTGTATGTTTATTACCTAAAAGCAACAACACAAAATAAATAAATACATAACTATTCTATAAATTTTTAAAAATGCAAATAATCTCCAATTGTTTTGTGGTCATATAAAGCAACTCATGAACAGTATTACACCTTATGGCATATTTAGCATACTCATGGTCAACTGCTATGAACAGTGGAAGGAAGAAAGGACTGAGATTGCTTCCATTCCCTCAGATACCCCTACAATCCTTGGTGATTCCCAAATTCAGTTTCCTCCCCAACTTCTCTCTCCCTACCTCCCTTTCAATATACACATAATCTGCATGTAATTTTCTGTTATCTTCAGTTTCTTCTGCAAGATTGAATCTTTTCTGCCCACTGGTATATAGGTGTGTTAAATGCCTTTTGCCATGGGGAATACCTGACTCTTAATGTTCCTGTTCATTTCCTTTTAAAAAGTCCCTTCAATCAGCTTTCATCACTCACCCCATTGAGTAAGGTCTTCATTCTGGAAGGGCCCTAACCAATGCATTTTTCAATGTTTCTTTCACCTAAATTACAGAGTTTTTTTGCAAATGACATAATTAAAAACATACTTCATGGCCTGACACAGTCAATGATTTGATTAATAAATATACCCTCCCCCAATATTAAATTTTCAGTCCCAAGTATTTCTTTTTGTTATTGCTACAGATTCAGTCAACAAGGACTAGAATCACTTATGTGTCTGTCAAGTAGAATTTCCAGAACTTTGTTCTGAAATGGGACAGAATGGAGAACAAGTGTTTCCTTTGTGAAGAGGAGATGTATTGTCAGTACAGTAAATCAAACCTCCAATCAGCAGGCCCTTTGTTTGTAAGGACTCTCTCACACAAACTTTCCTGAAAACCATTTGGGATTAAATAAAAAGTTGATAGAGTTTATTGAGGAGTGATGTGCTGTGTTATATCTTGTACCAATAGAACATTGGATTTTCTAGCATATTAAGGTGAAACGGAGGAAATGAAGAGGGAACAACTAAATATTACAGGGAGAAGGAGAGATGAAAAACAAAATTACCAGAGCATGAATATCGAGAATAATGGGAGGATTAAAATTCTGACATGGGACATATTGTCTCTTGATCCTTTCATTTTGTGAAGTATGATTCTTTTTCATTCTTTCTGCTTCTCATTTATGTATAGGTCTGGATTGCTGAATTTAGATCATGCCGTTTGCTCATATAAATGCTCCTAGCTTAATGGCTTTGGCTGAATATGCCTTCTTTCAGAGCAGCACCAACTGGAGAAAAAAGTACATGTAACAATGAGTGTCTATGAAAAAGTTGTTTATACCCTTTGAAATAAAGACATTGATGGAAAACTATAGTTCTCAATATTCCTGAAAAGATATCCTTTTTTGTTTGTTTTGTTTTGAGGTCTGTAATGCCCACAGATACCTTCCTAGATGGACAGTGCTATTAGATTTAACGGGCATATTCAGCTACAGCTCACCTAGAAATGTTCTGTAGAAAATGATGTAAAATAGAGCTTACATTGGAAGAAACACATTTACCATTATAGAAAAAAATACTCTTTAGGTTTTGTCTGAGAAATACCAAGACAATAGTAAAATAAAGCAGTAAACATATTCTTTAGTTGCTCCAAGTATAGTGAGTGTAAGGGTGGCAGGATAGTTTGTAGATCAGGGATTGGCCCCCAAACTGGTAAATACCACAGCCTTGAGAACAGAGAGCCCATGGCATATGAGTCTTTCTTTCTATAGCAGAAGTAATTTATAACAGAGTCTGAAAAAAATTTCATACAGTTGCAGAAGGGTTTGTTAACTCATTTATTTTCATGGCACATGGAAAACTATTCCTATGAATATGAATTACAAAATACTTTAGTGTTCAATCATGTAGTCTTTTTTCCCCCTTTCTCACCCCATCCCACTTTCTATTGTTTAAGAAGTGCCATAATATTCCATATGGTAAATCAGCTTTCAGGAACCAGAAAACACTTCCTCTAGCTAATTTACCATCTGTGCATTCATTGTCTCAGAATATGCCTGGTTCTGGTGTCTCAGGCATTGTGCCTGCCTTTCATGGAGGAGGCAGAGCATGCAGCTCTGTAAAGGATCCATTCATCAAAATATCCCACCACAACATTGCAGCTTGTTTCTTAACAGAAAAGATAATTATCTCAAATATTCAGTATTCCTTTTGTCCCCACTGAAATAAAAGAATTTCTGATTCCAATATTCTGAAAAGCTAAATTAGCAATGTAACAGCTCAGCTGCATGAAGTGTAATATGCAATGAAATCACTGTGTTAAAATAGAGATCTAATGATACCTTCATTAACTTGATCACTGAAACAGCTAACCCTTTTCCAACAGAACAGTTTCTATAGACACCACATGCTTATGATCAAAATCGTTTTTCTGAGTGTGTTTTGTTCTTCCTTTGATTGTATCTTCCATCTTCATTCTGGTTGTAACTTACAATTAACCACAAGGAAAAGCAGTACATGGTAAAGTATACTTCATATCAGTTAGCTATTCAAATAAATGGGTAATCTCCAAAAATCAGATTTTCATAGTGGGTAAGTTGCAGATGACTGCCTAGAAAGATTCCAGTTTTTCTTTCTATTTCTGTTTTTGGAGGAGAGAAAGAGGAATGGGAATTTTATGCCACCAGGAACTTACCAAGTACTGCTGGAAGCATTTTTCATTTATTTTAGGTACTTACTAAACAGCCTAAGTGCTCTACAAACTTAAACTGCTGTGATACTTTGTACCATTAAAATGAATACTAGATTATCCATAGACTTTCATACACAAGCACAGTTGTACTTTTTTATTTATATATTGACTTGAAGCCATATAAACAATAACTTTGAGAAAGGAGACTTTGATTAAAGGAAAATTTTTGAATGTAGAAATTGTCATTTTTTTTCGCTACGATATTCATCATTTTCTTGTTGTGTTGTTGCTTAGCATTTTCCCCATATATTAAATAATAAAAACAAATTAAGTTACTAATGAGAAATCCTATAAGATTTTATTCTACTTTCCATAAGACTGGTTTTATGTATGAAATTTTATGCATATAATTTCTACATAAATTGTGGAACTAACTATAGCAAGAACTAATGGAGTATGAAGCCATATGAGATGCTCATGAAAAAGGAAAATTCAGTAACATGAATCCATTTCTACCAAAACTTTTAATATTTTGTTCATCACAAAATTTTCTGTCAATTTTGAATTTTTAATGAAATTTTATATATATATATATAATTTCTGAGTTTGCAGCAGCTCCTTAAATTTTGCACCTAAGGCAAGTGCCCTCTGACTTCACTTACCTGGTTGTAGTCATAGCCATGCAAAGAATGATTATGATCATTAAAATTATTAAACTATACATAGATCCTATTTTATTCCAATTATTAACAACTAAGAAATACTATAAAATTTCATGACACATATTCAGTTTTCTTTGGACATTATGATATTGTCAGTTATTGTAGCTCAAAAGATTCCCAAATAATTTGTCTTATGTCCTCAGCAGAATTTATGTTGTAATGGTCATTTTATGTACTTTAATAAACAATGTACTTTATAATTTGTGAAATGCAATGCTAACTACTTCAGTTGGTATACTTAGTAGTTGAGAATGGTTTATATTGATTTATACTTTAATAACTTTTTTTGATACTGTGACACAATATACAATTCATTTGTGATATTTAAAGTGACAACCAGAACATTTCCATCCTCAAATGATATTTTGAGAAGCTGCGTATTTCATATTAGTGTGTTAATACTCTAAAAGTTTCTATGTAACAGATGCATGTGTTTAACTTTGGTTAATTCAATTTTTTCCCAATCATTGACCCTAAAATCTGTTAGGATGTTTTTGATATATGAATTCTGTAAGTACATGGGATAACTCAGAATGTACTTTAGGAAATACACTTCTGAGTGAAATTAATACATACTATGTTGTTTTACAACAGTATTTATATTGTTTTCTCATCCTTTATATTATTAGAATTAAAATGTTTGTTTATTTTGCAATATTTTACATGTACATGACTTTAATTTACAGCTTTGAATACTAAAGAGGAGAGACCAAAATTATATCAAAGATGAAGTTAAATGCTATATCATCCTTAAGTTCTATATTAATTCAACAGAAGATGATTGTTTAAGAAGCACATTAATTATATTCTACTTTTATATATAAATATTTATTGGAATATTTATTATTTATATACTCATTTATTCAAATTTCTTTATTTTTCAACTTTCAAATATCTAAACATCCTTACATCTATCCTGTATTTTATCAGATGTTTTGAAAAAAAATCTCCCATGATTTCTCAAAATGTCCAGTTTTTCTTGTCTTAGTGCATATATCTCTTCCTCAAAGAAATGTCTTATGGATGATTTGAGCTGTTATTTAAATGTTTCACATTATGAAGTCTCCCTCTTTACTAAATTATGAGTAATTTAAATATAAAAGTTGTGCTTTTTTCTTTGAATAAACCACAATAAGCGGCATATTGTAGGTAAATATTAGGCACATTATTAGCATTTCAAATTAATTAAAGTAAGCCAAATTATTGGATATTGTTAGTTTTCTTTTATGAATATCCTTCATTATGAAATAATTTTGCCTTACTTTCTTTGAAAACTGCTTACTGAACAATTAACAAATGGTCAGGGGAATACAGTCAATCATAGCGGAAAGTGTATGGACTTTGGTGCCAGATATCACAGGGTTCAAATTCCAGAATTTTTATATTCATAAGTTTCAGGAAATTGAGAACTACTTTGATTACATACTTCTATAAAAAGGATATTTTTCAGGGCTTTCTAAGAGGATTAAATGGCACAATATATTTTAAAGAGCCTAATATCTTCTGTCAGTTCAATTCTCAAAAAATTCCTAATGAAGGGTGGAATAATATATCACCCCAAAATATGCCACTTTGGCATAAAGATTAATTTGAGCTAAAGGCACTTGAAAAACAGCAGATGCAAGAAGGGCATTCTAATCTGTGCTTTTCCTCCTGAAAAGAGTAGATAAAAGCTCCCATGTGAAGCATGCCCTCCCTGTATCCAGAGAAAAGAATCATTCTTCAACAAGGAGTCATAGTGAAGAGAATTCTGTATAAACAGACCTTGTAAAAATAATTATTATCTTCTTTTAGCTTCCCCACATAATTTAGTTTTATTCCACAATCACCTCTCTCAGTTCTACCTAATACAAAAGTAGGTAGGTTTTGCCAGTTCTTTAAGTTGTCATTTCCTTATGAGGGTTCCCTTGTTATGTAAAATTATATACATCTGTATGTTTCTCTTGTTAACATCTGTTTTATGTCAATTTAATTCTCTAGCCCAGCCTGAAACCTTTAGCAGAGATCATTTTTTTTCCTCCTCTCACTAAGTACTTAATAGGAGCTTTGCATCACATTTGGCATTGATTTTCATGAAGGTAGGATCTCAGTACACCATGTACATTATATACACAGGATTCCACTGAGGGTAAGCAAAAAGGATAATATTTTCACCTGATTCTTGGCTCCTGGGTAAAATCTCACTCAGATTCTATCATTTTTTTCCTCAGACACGTTCTCAAAAATATATTTTTGTCATCATCTTTAATTTCACAAATGGTTCAGTTGCTAAAATATAGAGTCTAAAATAAAATCAGATCTTCAATTTTTAAGATCTTTTCCTCTCAGTCCTGCTGAGAGAGTGGATTGGTAGGATAAGTGAACCTTTCCTCCTACCTCCCATCCTGGTGCAAACTGTCTCTGACATCCTCAGTGTTGAGGTTGTTTGGGAAATGAGAGGAAAGCTAAGGCCAAGGAGGAGGACAGCAATTATTATGTTTACAAAGATCATAAGATGTTATGTTTACAGAGACCATTTCATAAAATCTTGTTTTAAATAGTATGAATTTTATTGTTTTTTAACATTATGAGGGCCTGAAAGTTTGCTAAAATTTCATGATTTTCTTCATCACTTTCAAAACATGATGAAAAGATGGGAAATAATTCTCTAAGATGATGTCATAGTATTGCTATAATCCTCTGGTTTCACCAAAAAGAATGAGAGTGCAGTTCTGAGTGACAGTAAAATGTTCTACCTTATATGATGGGTACTACTCTCATTAGGCATTGGCTGGGTTTTCTAAACTGGCTCTTATTTTCATGAGAATAGTTTATACTTACCTGAGATTTCCTTGCTGAGAAGATCTCCCCTGCATAACCCCCTCACAAAGAGCATTAATTTCACCCTTGAACTTTAGGTACTTCTCAGCCTTCCTGTTGTATGGGGCTGTCAGTGACCCTGCAGTTATTCTTCATCACAGGATTTGAAATAGCATCAAGTTTGTTTTCCTCCAAAGGGCCATATTGGTCCATGAAAAATATCCACATATCTCCCTTTCATATCTGAAATCATAGTTTCGACAGCTACTAGTTTTACTACTTTTTAGGAGCTGCCACAACAATGACCCAGAGACCAGGCAGTTTAAACAATGATTTATCTCCTCACAGTGCCAGAGGCTGGAATTCTCAGATCCAGGTTTTGACAGCTTTGATTTGTCCTGAGTGCTCTCTCCTTGGTTTATAATGACTGTTGCCTTCTATTATTTTCAAATGGTTTCCCTCTGTGTGCCTGTCCTAATGTCCTTGAATTAGGATATCTATCATACTGAATTAAAGCCAACTTTATTAATCTCACTTAGCCTTAATTATCTCTTTAAAGACCCCATTTCCAAATATAGTCTCATTCTGAGGAAGTGATAGTGCAGTCAGCCTCTCCTCTCTCTTTCTCTTTCCCCCTCCTATTCTCTCTGGTTATCTCCACTGTTGGCTACATATTCACAGCCTATGCCTTTTACATTTCTCAGGTCACTGTAGAAACCTAGGTTCACTATCATGCAGACACAGGGAGATATATACCAAGCTTTCTGAGTTGTCCCTTTGTATTCTCTCCTATTTCACTAAAGGGGGAAAAGGAGAGAATTGTATAATATGTCAACCATTTTATCCAAAGAAATTTTCTTTTCTGGCCTTGTTTTTTATCTGTCACCCTTTTTACATGCTGTAGGTAGGTATTAAGTCAAGAATTGCAAAACTGGTTTTTGGAGCTCTCCGTAATAGGTTTAATATCATGGATTGAAATTATCTCACCAATTATTTTGTTATCAAACATTTCAGCACTTTGCTATGTTGAGAACAAAAGGTTAGATTTTAGTAAATAAATTTTATCATATTTAAAAATATTTGAGAAATATTTTATAGACTTTCCAAATCCTCTTTTTCTGCAGAACTTTGAAACTAATGTGTAGTGGGGTGAACAGCAATTGTTATGTTTACAAAGACCAGAAGATGTTATGTTTACAGAGACTATTTGGCAAAATCTTGTTTTACATAGTGTGAATTTTATTTTTGTTTTTTTAACATTATGAGGGGCTGAAAGTTTGCTAAAATTTTGTGATTTTCTTCATCACTTTCTAAACATTATAAAAGATGGGAGATCATTCTTTAAGATGATGTCATGTTGTTGCTATAATCCTCTGGATTCATCAAAAAGAATAAGTGTGCAGTCCTGAGTGTGAGTAAAACTTACTACCTACAAAACACACACACACACACACACACACACACACACACACACACACACACACCACAGGCAATACAAAAAAAACCAGAAATCTGCAGTGGCATTGTAGCATTGTACAGATGATGCTTAATATTTTCTGGAGCCTTGGGAAGGAGAAAAAAGACAAAAATGATTCGGAACATTTTGGCAGTGTCTCTATGAATACTATGTGTAAAAATGTCCTCAAGGGTAAGAACATGATTCTTTGGAACATAAGAGTATAGAGAGTGGGGATTACATGATATTTTTAAAATATATCTTCAGAGGATTTTCTATCATCATAAGTATAAACCTTAATTTTTTTTCAGATAGACTGTTAGCTAATTTGTTTTGTCATTTTGATCTTTTGCTCCTATAAAGCTAGTATTTCCTTATGCACAAATATGAATTGCAATATATTTGAAAGTTACCCCAAATAATTAGTAAACCAAATTATGCTCCCAAACATGAACTTACACACAAAACAATAAAGTGAATTTCCCTCATATGCAATAATTTCTCCTCATACTGATGAAATATATAATGAATTAGCTATAAATATATATTTGGCATTTTTGTTAGTCAAGATCCATTTTCATTTATCAGCAAAACTTTAAAGTCACTTTAGTTTTTCTTTGTTTTTTTAATTCATGCATTTGTTTAAATTATTTTAAAAATTATTCATTCTGCTCAAATATCCCATTATACATAAATTCCTTTTAAATATTACTGAAACTATGTTTTCCTATAATTAACCAGTTCCTAATGGCCAGATGAGTCACCTGTACTACTATTTTGTCAGATTTGAGACTGAGAAGCTGTGAATGTTGAAAGCATCAAAGATATGATAAATCTAAAATAAATAAGTCTTGTTGGTTTTTCATGTAAACACTTCTCAGTTGTTACATTTGTATATAGAATATATTTCCACACCCCTCATTTAATCTGTTCTACTTATGATGGGCCAAACAGGATCTATGAAAGGATGATAGAGTGGAATAAGATTAAGATCTTCTAAATTAAAAAGATGTTGTGTTCCTCCGCCACTACAGCTGAACTATAAATAGTGGCTTCTTACCTCCTTTCATTCAAATGCATTACAGATGCAAAACTGACAACCCTGTTTTTTCTTGCATATGGAGGGCATTTACTCCCTATTACCACAAAAAATATTCTTCTTCAGAGAGAACCTCTTTTAAGTAAATGAGGGTCAAGACACAGACACAAATTCTGACATATTTGCTATTTCTGAAAAAAATAAAATATGAATTTAAAGGCCAAGACCAACCATTTCCTTACATGGTAAGAGAATCCCCCAAGGAAGAACATTTCACAAGGAATCCTATAGAACTTTCAAAAGCTTATTTACTTATTTCATATTACATATGTTATCTCTACTCATACTTCTTCAATCCTCCCAAACTTAACACTCTACAGATTTTTTTACATAAAAAGCTATATTGCCAGAAATTTTCAAATAGTGGTTTTAAGATCATTAGAAAAGTTGAAGACTTAAATATTAACTGTGGTAATTTAAAAAAAATTATTCATAATTCCATCATTACTATCATGAATTGTTGAAATATTGTTTTCTAGTTTATACTGTCAAATTTTTTCAATATTTTAATAAGAACTACATCATAAATATTTTATTATATTATTTGATGGCTTTAAAAATAATTTTTCATACTATGTAATATTTTATTATATATTATGTGTGAAATTTTATTATCATATATATTTGTGATGTGTGTTATAAGGTACTAAGTGATTCCCTGTTGTGGCTATTTAGAAGTTTTAGATTCCCTAGCCATATTTCAGATTATTTTATGGATAGATTCTCAAATGTGTAATTTGTAAGTGCAGGGTATAAATATTTTAAAATTAATATTTATTGATAAAACCCATTCCAAAATCATTATTTACAATCTCATAAAAAACTGAAAGAGAGGTCTGTTTCAACATAATCATTCTGCCTTATTTCTTAATCCTAAAGGAAACAAAGCCTTTGAGAGTTTGCATGTTAGGTAGTCAGTGTAGAAATAGCATGAACATTTGATATTAATTATTACATTTGGATTTTGGGACTTTAGAATAATTATGTGTTATATGCTCTACTTTTATAGTTATTTACATTTGTGTTTGAAACCATTAAATATTTTTCTGTTTTATGTCTTGACATATATTAACTATTCTGAATCTTATAATTCTCTACTACCATAGTGATAGTGTTCTCATCATCTTGACAAAAAAAATTAATTTGGGGATAAGATAAAGTATTATTTCTATATGTATTATTGTTTTTAAAAGAAATTTTTGAACCTATTTCACCTGAAACTATTTATAAAGTCTTTTGTCAGTTTCAAGATTTTCAGAGCTCTTAAGGTATACCAATGCAAAGTGTAAATTATATATTAACTGTTGTCTCTACTTTCATTCCATAATTTCACTTCTAGAGGTTAAATTTTTAAAAATAGTAGCATTTTACCTTTATAACCTTAAGACATTAAATCAAACCAGCCTGCACACAAGTTTTCAATCTCTGACTTCTGGTTGTTCTTCTGAGTTCCAGCTTGCCAAGCCTGTTGTGAGACATCATGACAGTCCACTTTCTGAACATGTGATCCATGATGCTGCCTTTATTCATTCCAATAGCAGGTGAAAGTCAAGACACCATTTTTCCTTTAATGGATAGAGTAATCAGACCAATTTTCTGACATGTGAAGTCCAAGTCAGCCTCACTTGATAAGCAAAAGTTGTTTCTCTGCTCATGTGAGAGATGAATAAATTGTAAGAGAATGTGGGTTGCAATTGCCTGAGGCATAAATATGGTCTCAAGAGATTTCTTTTTAACTTCCCTGTTCAATATTTAGTGGAACTTTGGGAAGTCAAAGCCAGAAATCCAAGGAGCCAGTTGGCAAGGCAGGAAGCAATTTGGCCTTGAGATTTGACCCCTTTTGAGGATAGAATAAAATTAGTCTTTAATGTCCTTTACAAAATAGAAGTGTTATAGAATAATGAAAGGTATTATTAGTTGGGTCACATCAAAATTTGGGGACTAAAACGCCCCCTATCCCTTGCATTCTGAGGGTAGTGCTGAGGGATCAAAAGAGAACTAACATAATCCTTTCATAGGTTTTTAAAGTAATTCCTGGAAAAAAATTATAAATTTAGTTGCTTCTTATTATTTTGAAGATAAAGAAGAGACATAAAATGAATGGTAGACTGTAAAACAGCACGTATATAGTATTTTTAAGATGAACTAAAATAAGTAAGTTACAAATAGTCTTACTTTGTAGGGTTATTTTGTTGTTGTTTGTTTGTTTGTTTGTTTGTTTGTTTTAATCAGAAATTTAATTTTTACAAGTACAGATGTAGAGACAGATTTTTGAGGAAACCTACCATATGTGTGCCATTCCTTGTTAGATCACCAGTATCTAAAAAGAGGTTGGTACATAGGATATTCTTTTGGGTTAATGAATGAAACTTTGGCATGCATTTTGTCCAAATGTATTCTGATTATCAGATCTCTTTGACAGATCACCCTTCAGATTGATACCTTACATTGCTTTAAAACAGAACCACAGAACACAAGAAAAAGAGATTGAGTAGCCTGAATTTCCATAGTATACCCTGATACTGACCTCAAACTTACACCATTATTAATAATCTAATAAAAGATTTACTCCTTCTACTCATGTAGCCAAATTCATATACTTCTATTTATCATGAGATTTTCAGTTTATATAATACTTCCCCTGCTAAACTGAGTTTATGGGTTTCTAGTTATAGCCCATATTGCCTTCCTGTACATATTCTTTTGATTATTATCTCTTAAACTGTCCTCTCTTAAATTGTTTTTGCCCCAGTGAGTACTGAAGCATCTTAGTGGAGCTGATTCACAAAATGTTCATTGCAGACAGAATATTTTGGATTTACATAACATCTTAAATATCCATATACTGTTGAAAAATGCAAAATTCAAAATATAGAAAAAAAGTTCATACTTCCTCAGGTGTTTCCTCATGGAAACCACTTGGTAGAAATCAATTTTTCTATGCATTTGACACCTGTGCAGTTAACTGACCACTGAAGACTCTGATCCAACATCACTCCAGGAACAGAAATTGCCGCAGTCCAGCTGCAGCAAAATAACCGGGGGGTGACGAGCAACTTGTGTAGATTGATACAGCAGGAGTGGGAGCCATTTATTGTAGGACAGGAGGAGTATATATACATTCCACACAGCTTATCTTAATTAACATAAACTAGATACAGCACTCAACCAATAAGGAATCTCCACACTTAATGGCTCGCTGGCGTTACTTCACAAACCACTCCCTCTACAAAATGCCAGGCGCCATCTTGACTTGTTTACAGACTCTAACAAGAAATGCAGCATCCAGATGTTCTCTTGTTTCTTTCACCCATGGACACCAGTCATGATCTTTATTACCAAATCACTAATCTTGTTTACTTACTGTATTAGTTTCCTAAGATTGCTGTAATAAGTCACCACAAACCTGGTGGCTTAAAACAAGTGACACTTATTCTCTAACAATTATGGAGATAATTATTGATCATTTCAACAGAGACACTCTTCTTCTTAAGGTACTAGGAGGGAATCCTTTCTTGCCTCTTACAGCTTCTTGTGGCTCCAAACATTCCTTGGCATGTGGCTGCATCTCTCTAGTCTTTGTCTCAATCTTCAGTTGATCTTCTCTTTGTGTTGGATTTAGAAATCACTTCAATCCAGGATGATCTCATCTCAAAACCCTTAACTTAATTATATTTGCAAAGATACCTCTTCTTTGTTAAATTGGATTAACATGTTCAGGGGATACATATATCTATTTGGAGGCCAAAACTTAACTCACTACATATTTGATATACAGATGGGACTAACAGTCAAGATCTCTACTGACCCTTCCTCTAGAGCAGCTCTGTCTCCCAAATTCTTCTCACCTTATCAAAACCTCTCTGTCTTCCCTTATAACATCCCTTGTAGAAAAGTCTCAGTGGAGCATTAAGTTTGATTAAATTTGGAGTTCAAATGATAAGCAATTGAAAACCAGACCCTTTGAGCTATAGAGATCTTGAGCCTCATAAAATCAATTTGCTTAGCTCCCCAGTCTTGAGAGGAGGTCAGTGAAGTTTTAAATCAGTTTATGGATGAATAACTTTTCTCACATAACTAAAAAGTGAAAATCAGCTAAATCTGATGCTATTTAACACAAATATATTTTGTAAACATTGGACAACTATGAATTGCTAAAAGTGCAGATGAAAACTAAGGATAACCTCCCTTTATTTAAGTAAAGGGTTTTATTTAACAATGGAAATCAGAATGTACAAATTAATGAGAAAACAACTAGATAGAAATAATTCAAATGTTGGCATCAACTGAATGTGACAGATGATTATTTTCTAAAACTAAATCACTACTGGTTAGACTCATTTGAATACTAATTATTGAATGTAGTTCATTAAGGGTATAAGCCCCTTGGTGCTGTGTTTTGCCATGGTCCAACTATTTCCTCTATCCAAATAATTGTTTAACCTTTTCCTTATTTGGGGCATAATGGGCATTTGGTCTTCTCTCTATGCAAACTCTATTTGTTACTCCTTATTAGAACAATTAAAGGGGACAGTTGAGTTCTAATATATTGAAAATCAAACATAACGACAGATCAGAAAGATTTACAGGTAATGAGCTCAAGTAATTAACAAAATCTCTTTAAGATTGTACAGTTTTCAGCTACAAGTTTGGTGTGGAGTCTGTGTATGCTGCTTCATTTTGATAGAAACGAGTTTGCTGGAGTATGGATATTTAGCTCACACCTGGGGTTCTAGTGAGTTGCTTTTTGTATTTAAAAAGTTTTGTTTTCATCTAAGGATTATGTACTGAAATTATTTTTCACTCTGGCTGAATTTCAAGCAAACCAGGTACTCTGTGTTGCTTATTGGAGTGAGAAAAGTAGCATCCATGAATTCATATCGTTCAATTTTTTCAACTAACTCTAAAATTGAGCCTGAGAAGGAAAATGAACATTTGTTACAACTTTCAACATTTTCTTTTAGATTGGAGATGGCCTAATGTTAACACACTTATCTCAAGTGAATCATTGTTATTCGAACATTACAGACATTGTTCTATATGGAAATAAATACAACAGCAGAATTTATCTTTCTGTTTAGTTTCACATACAGAAGGTATGCAGGAATATTGTGGTTGCACAAGTATCTTGACTGTCATGTGTCACAGTGTTATGAACTGAATCATGTCCTCCCAAAATATATATGTTAAAGCATTTACCCACCCCCAATGTATTTGGAGACAGGATTTTCATAGAGATAATTAGAAATAAATGAAGTCATAAAAGTAGAGTTTTAATTAGGTAGAACTGGTGTCTTTCTAAGAAGAGGAAGATATTCCAGAGATGACAATGTGAGCAAACACAAGAGAAAGGCTACAAGAGAGCAGATTGTGAAAGCCACCATTTAGGAGGCAGAGACAGCCCTCAGCAGAAACCAAATTTGCTAGGACCTTGATCATGTGCAAGCCTCTAACACCATAAGAACATAAATGTCTACTGTGTGAGCCACCCAGTGTGTTGTTTTAGTTTTGTCAGCCCAAAGCTGACTAATATGCATAACAAAGTTTGATTGGTTAGTGTTATCCCAGATAATTACCTCACTCTACACTGAACTGTCTAGCTTTAGTTATAACTACTCTACCAATGTCTGGTGGAAATTATTTCATCTGTGATTTTGCTGAGATACGGTGAAACATTCTACTGAGTGCTGGAAATAATTTTGAGTTGAATCCAGTCCATAAAGGACAAATCTGGCATCAAAAAACCTCCCCTCATCATTGGGTCCTCATTAGTCTTCTTCCTGACAGCTGAATTAGGTAAACCAGGACTAAGTATTAAATCAGGGTGGAATAAACTGCTCTCGTCCTTAGAGTTTATCTTTCTTACCAATGCTTGAGACATTTTCTCTCGGAAGTCAATGGAAATTTGTACTCCTGGTTTTCTGACCAATTAGAGCATTGTATTTTTCCATCATCTTGACATATTCTGCCATGGAACAAAGGTAGAAATAAAAGAGCAATTTACAATTTCTGTAAACAGTGATGCATAATTCTAGTGTATCTAGAAAATTACTATAAGACATTTTTCACATTAGAAATGATGGGCACACTGTTCATTCCTTATGTCTCTGAAATGAGTTTTTTAAAATGTGCCAGAATGACTTTAATTTATTGTAAAGGACCAAAGAAACTATTCGGGAAATCCATAAATCACTGAAAATTCAAATCAGTTAATCATCAGGTGAGTCTCTTCTTTTTATTCAGCTTAGTTAGCACTTCTATTATTTACTTTGAATTAACAAAGTGCTTATCGGCCTTATTAATTAACCCTTGTAATGTGCCCATGAAGTGGATGGATGGCAAGCATTAGTGAGACATACATTAGTGTAGTCCTTTGAGGGATACCATCAATGAAGCACACAGGTTAAATGATTGCTACACATTTGCCCATCAAGCCTGAAGGTAAAAAAAAAAAGGCTCAGTCTCAATTTCCTATGTTCTAAACCTTGGCAACAGCAAGGGTAAAACTAAAGATAAGATCATCCACAAGGATCTAATGTGTATTCCCCTTTAAAAATAAAAGCTCCCAAATGCATTTTCTTAGGGTACAGAGAATCCATCCATTGAGCAAGTATATTAGATATATATTTCTTTGTCACTTCCCCATTTAAGATGGGATCATCTTAAATGGCTATGACATAAATTGTTGTGGAAAAGATCGATTAGTTTAAAAGCTTTTTCCTTTTAACAGATCAGATAGTCATTATATTTCACCCTTTTGCATGAGATTTTCATTGAGCCATTTTCGTCATTTATTCATTTGAAAAATTTTTCCCAAACAGGAGGGTCTACCAGTTTATTTACCAGTTCTGGCGCTAATTGCTACGTTTGGACTTCTGGGAATTGGAGACAGCTGCCTGACTCTGAAATCCACATCTTCAGAAGCAATTTTTCTTTTTCTTTTTTATTTTTTTTTCTTCAGTTCTCTTCATGGTTAGAGTTTCTGCCCCATTTATAATCTCTTATCTCATTGGAGAACATCATCAGATGGATGTTTACTTGACACTGAAGAAGGATATGTTTTGACCCTGAGGGTAAAGAGAAAGAGACTGCAGTCCGTTTGATGGGAAAGCATGCTACGCGATATATTTTTGGATGACTCGATCTGAGTCAATCTTTTAATTCCACTTCCCGGCCCTGTATTATGTTCTTTTGTGTGTGTGTGTGTGTGTGTGTGTGTGTGTGTGTGTATATACATTCATATCCCCAAGTGACAACTTCAGTTGGAAATGAATACAGAGACAAAATACATTCAGGGTGAAATCATATTATTTCATTGTCCTCTTATAATTTAAATGAAAAACTGGTGAGGCATAAAGTTAAAACTGTTTTAAGAAAATTAAAATTTATAGATATGAATTATTCAACTTTCTTGACTCCAAACAAGAGAAAACTAAAATAAAATACCATAAAGTGATCACCACTATTTATAGTAAATATTTTTTATGTTTTAAAGTATTCCTACATTCAACATTTAATTTGATCCTTACATTGTTTGAGATGCTGGTATTATATATTATCATTTCTATTTCTCTGGTAAAGAAAATAAAGCTCAAGGAATCTGAGGTTTATTGAAGTCATGTGCCTGATACAAGTTTTAGAATTAGCACAGGCACATTTTGACACCAAGGTTAGAGAATTCTCCTCTCACTATTTTATACTGTGGTTCCAATATTCAAGCATACTCACAGATACACTTTGGAGGATGTGTAATATCTCTTTCACACCTAAGATAATTAATATGAAAGTCATGACTGATATAATACCAATAAAATCTCGATAAGTATTTCTCATATTAATCCACAAGGAGAGAACAAAATAGCTATCATATTTGAAAAGTTGTTAATGATTTTTGCCCTCTTGTCTGCAATTACACATGTGGGTGGTTTCCAAATAAAAACTGATCCATAAATGCTGCATATGATTATTGCATAAGAGTAAAATTTGCTTTAAGAATCTCCAAAGAATTGGTACTTAAGTGTAAATTCAGTACCTGCCCTCATGTTCAGTAATCTTGTTATGCAATTATAAAAAATTGGTACTATATTTGTATCCCTAATTTGCCATTAATGAGAGTTAGTGTGCTTCTGAAAGGACCCATCTCACAATAGATTCTGCCCACTTTATGAAATTACAGTTTAGGGGATACAAATCTCCCATGGTCACCTGTTGCCTACTCAACCAAGTCAAGTCCTCTTTTCCTGGCATTCAAGGCCATCAAGACTTGTCCAGTGTCTTTCTCCAGCTTCCTCCTAATTACTCTTATAATCAAGTTTGTGTTATTGCTAAACCAGTCATCTGCCCTTTCTTCAGATTTTCTTTGTGTTCTTTTTCATGGGTACTTTAAATGTTTTACCTTTTTTTCTTATCTTTCCATGCCCTGTCAAATCATCACTGTCCACCTCAAACACAGTCCCTACACAATATTATCTTTTTTTTGAACTCTAGCTTTAATGCATATAATTCTCATTTGAACTGCAAAATGTACTGCTGTTGTTGCATTATATCATACATTTTTAAGTGTCTCGCATGATTACACTTTTTTTCTTTTTTAAGGGAATCAACATAAGACAACATAATGTTTGCTAACAATCATTAAATGTTAGGGTCAGACACCAGCTAAGCACTTTAACTACATTTCCTTGTTTAGGCAGCAACGCAGAAGCTGCTACTATTGTTATTTCTATTTCACAACTGACTACACTGCAGCCTAGAGATATTAAGTTATTTGTTAGTGTTATAGTACTTTGGTAATTTGCAAAGCAAGAATTTAAAACCAGGCATTTCTTCCCCTAGAACTCAATTTTATCTTACCACACAACTCTATCAAGAATTATAATTGATGATGGAAGTTATGAACTAAAATTATTTCTATCCTAAATGCAATGGCATGCTCTTAATTGAATCCTGGAACAGAAAAAGAACAATGGTGGAAAACTTCTGAAATTCATATAAAGTCCAGAGGTCAGTTAAAAGTAACATAATCAACGTTGGTTTCTCAGTTTTGACATCTGTACTATTGTTATAAAGACGTTGGCATTATGGAAAGCTGGATATACAAGAAGTCTCTTTAATATGTTTACAACTTTTCTGTAAATCTAAATTTATTCCAAAACTTAAAAGATGTCCTAAAAAATACATGAATAATTTGTTTCTGCTCATAATTACAGTCCAGTTATATTTTCTCAACCATTTATTTTTTTTCTCTTCTGTAGCTTCAAGTAACTATGTTACCTCTTTAGTTGAATTTGTTACACTGCTTATATTTGAGTGTGTTGGTTCATGTGTCTCACAGAGAGACACACACAAAGAAAGAATATTTTTGCTGCTGTAATTTTGTCAACTTTATGATGTCAAGCACTGTCTTCTTATTTGATTTCTCTTTAAATTTTGCTAGTGTCCTGATATAATGAGAATGTGAATAAAATTTATTGAATTAATTTGAGATTAGGGTGGGCAATTTCAAGGTGCTTTTTGGAGATGTAATTGATTTTCACATGTGCAGCCTTGCTCTCCACTTTCTTTTTCGCCTAGTCTGTATGGCAAGATGTTTAGTAAGCTTCATAGCTGTAGTTTGTGATTAAATAATAGTTCATTCATGTGATCCCTAAACTGTGGCATACAATATGTTGTAAACTTTACCAGATTATGGTTTTAGATATTATAGAGAACACAAGCCATTATTATGCAATATCCACCACCCAAGAGATGTAGAAATGCAGGGGTTTTGTTTGTTTCTCTGTGCAGTACTGAAAATAAAACCCACAGCTTTACACATGTTAGGGAAACACTCTACTGCTGAGCCACCCCTTACCTAGAAATACAGATAGAGGATTCAGAAAAAGAAAAATGGGTGATTCTTCCTAAATATGAAACTGTAATCTAGTGCTTTTTTGGTTTTGTTTTGCTTCAGAATTCATTGAAAATAGTCTAAAGTTTTTCAAAGGAAAATCTTTTCATTATTATTATTCTATTATTATTCATTTTATTTTCTGAAAATAATAATGAATATCAATCCATGCCCTTATATTGGCTATCAAATTTCTTTTGAAAACCAAATAATATTACATAAGATATATAGACACAAGATTTGTGACTTCATAAATTTAAAAAAAAATTAAAATGAGGACAAAAAAAGTTTGACTTTAAAACTAAAATCCAGAGCCAAACTTCAGGCTCAGCTCTAACAGCAGTATGCCTCTCATGCATAACTCAGTAACAATGGATGAAGACAGTAGCAAGGATGCTGACAAACCCATCCCTCCTGTTATAAGTGCTTATATTCTCCTGAGCTTGAAGATAGTTTTTAAAATTAACATCCCAGAGTTAGTATGCCTTGTCTCATTGGTAAGTGTAACAAATCAGTGCCAGTTGAATTAGGATTCTTTGCCCTTGACACCTCAAATGCACTGCTAAGCCCAGTGAGTTAATGGGATATTGTGATGGCATATTAGAGCATCCTGATTTCTGAACACTATCATACCTAAGACAAGAGTGACAGGACACTTTAAGTCATCAACCAGGAAAGATTTCTCCACTCATGCCTTGAAAATGGGAATAAATGTGCAAATCTGTACAATTGTACTTGCCTTGCCATCTATCTTGTCAAAATGAAAATCGACATGGGAATCAAGTCAAATGTGCTTTAGCAGATTAGAGAGAAATAATGTATATTTTTTTCTCTTGAGTCACACAGAACAGCTATCACTTCCTGCTGTGCTAATTTGTCTTGGGCTAGGAGTTCTGAAGGTGAAACTCTGAAGGTTCTATGAATGAGAAGTCAGGACAACATGAGGAGAAATAAACAATAAAAGAACAATGTGTGGATAAAATAATTTATTGTAAAGCAAACTACCCATAGTTCATTCATGTGATCCCTAAACTATGGCAAGACAATATAGTGTTCTCTTGAATACTATCAGAAATAATTAAAAGAGAAACTGTAACATTATATATAGAATATTTTCTAGCAAAAACTGAAATTCATTCAGTTATTTCTGTGGCTTTCATTCTGTGAAAAGATGTATTTGATCTCCAGTCATCTTGTGGCTCCTGTGTGTGTGTGTGTGTGTGTGTGTGTGTGTGTGTGTGTGTATGTGTTGTGTGTTATGAGGAGATCACATAGAACAGGTTGGGGAGGGCTTTGACAAGAAAAGAAAAAGGTGATGGCTAGAACTTGAAGTATATGAAGAATGCATTTTAGATATTGTCAAAAGTCAAACGTGAGTCACTGTCTAAACCACTCATTCATCACCCCGCCTACATGTTTACTTTTTCCACCAACACTATTATTTTCCATTCCATAGACCCCTACCACCATAATTTACTCCCTCCTGTACAGTTCCTTATACTCTTTCAAGGAAATAATATGCTTCCCTCATTTCTAGGGCCTGATGTGATTTTTTTTAAAAAAGACATTGGCATATTCAAAGCAAAGTGAAGATATTTTTAAATTCTGTTTTGCTTCCATGAGATCACTTTTTGAAATCCATCAACACGACCTACATAGGAGACCCAAGATATTATAATCTCCTTGCCTCTGCCCTTGGGATTTGCCAGCAAGTCAGGTTGTCTAGGAAAATCTCATTACGGCAAGACTCACTGTCCAAGCAAGTATTAGCAGAGAGAAAGCAGGGAGAAATGTAACCCAGGTGACTGTCAGTAAATTGACATAGATTAACTGTTCTTTGTCTAGATTCCTGGTGGAATACTGGAGAGCTACAGAAAGTCATTTGCAGACACAAAGTTGAAAATAGAACTGAACAATGATACATAGGCATCCGTGAATTGCAACAAGTGCCATACAATCCAACAATCAGGAGTAAAGTTAGTTTGGCCCCAAAATAACCCAAGGAACAGTTTTAGCTAAGCTTCAAAATGTTCCTATAGCGGACTATTTAATTGAAAAGGCCATTAAACCATTTGATTGCAATGGGGAAAATTCCGTAAAATTGTGGAGCCATATTCATAACCACCGGTTTATCTTTTCTCTTTGTATTCAATTGAGGACACTAATTGAATTCATCTACAAAGCCCTGGATTTTATTGTGTATGGAGTTGGTTTCATTCCAGGAATCAATTCCCATTCTAAAAGGATGCCTAAAGTGTCCAGGTTTCAGCCAGATGTTTCTGAGAGGATAGTGATTAAGATGGTTGCTAGCTCCATGGTGAATATTTGCCTTGCCATTCTCAAAGCCCACTTTCAAAAATCAAGACTAAATACTATCCTGGATTACATATTTCTGAATAAGATTTTAAATGATATTTTAGTTTAATATAAATTTTACATGTATCAAATAATTTAGAGAGGCATAAATTTGATTTGGATATTATACAATATTAAAACCAGAACAAATGATATTTATCTATGGATAGATGAGTGAATGCTCTTGGGATTATGACTAATTTAATTAAATTTTCTTGAAAGATTGAAATCACAAAGAATCACTTCGGAATATTTGTTGCAATTTACCACATTTCTATATCTTTACTTCAAAAGATACTGTAAGGTGTATATTTTTGATACCAACCAGAATATCTACATTTTTGAAAGACTAGGAAAAAATGAAATAAGATTTTCCCCTATGAGAACCCATAGGAGTAACTCACACACATATCATCAGCAAAACCACAAACAGAATGTATAAATGGTTTAAAGTATTTTATTAGACTACGATTTGGCCAAAGTTTGCTTGCTGGAAAATTTTAATTCTCATGGTTGTATAAGTTTGCAAAGAGCTCTGTTTTTTTTTTTAATGAAGACTGATAAAAATCCAGACATCAAAATATAAGAATCTACTTTTGACATGTATACTTTTAATGCACTTGCTACTTAAATTTCAGTCTTTAAATACTGTTACATAAATCTATCCATGCAAGGCAGTCAACTCAAGTGGTGTGATTGTCCTTTGTAATCTCTTTTCATCAGGAAGTACTAAAGTAATTTCAGTGTCTATGATGCACACTGTTGTACACATGGTCTGGAAATCAAGTTGGTTTCAAGTAGGAGAAATTTACATATCATAACCATGCTTCGAGAAAAAAATATGACTTCATGTAAGAAAATTGAGGATCAGAAAAATCATCACCTTAGTTGAAATTTAGCCAATAAGGTAGGCTCAGGGAAAGGTTAGGGAGCCCTTGGATGAGTAGTGTCGGGTTGATTTTGCATGGCCACAGCAAAGAAGCTGCACATGCAACTGCCTTATGTTGGAATTTCAAGTAAAATTATATTCGAACAAAAGAAATTTAGATAATTTATTGCAGTATACATAGGGTGACCAACTGTCCCAGTTTGCCTGGAACTGAGGGAACTGCCAGGAAACAAGAGTTTTATTGCTAAAATGGGGAAAGTCTCAGAAAAACATGGATGAGTCAATCACACTGCTGGTCTACTTTCCAACAAAATATTTATTTTTTTGTATCCTGCAGATTGAACAGATGGGAAATAGTGTTCATTGAGGGCTCTGATTTATGTGGAACATGACCCTGTTCCACATCTTCAAATGAGTTAGTTTTTTAAGAAGCTGTATACCTCTTCTAGGTCTTGACTTCATGCAAAATAGAGGCAAAGATATGTGTTATATAATAACAATTCTGTGTAACTATCATTTATTCTTATTTAAAATATTTTTTATTATTTAGGAACTAATTTTCAATTCATTTATACTTTGCACCTAGAATAGAAATACAGGTCATAATAAATGTGCTACCTAGACTGGCAATCATGAAATCCTGTTTTAGGTAATTATGTTATTTTGCATTGTTTCCAGTACTATAAAGCCTGTGGACTCCAGAAAGGCAAGTTAGCCAGAAGTGGGATTACAAGTCCAAAGAATAAAGAAATTCAGAAAAATTATATACAAAGATTTTATTTCATGTCGAATTGGAGCCTGCATTTCTAAAGCAGTGAGATTAAAACATACAAAGCACCAGAAGGGCACAGCTAATTTCTCTCACTGATTCATCATGAAAATTACAAAATACATTTATCATCAAGGAAAAGACATTTGTGTAAAAAATGGACAAAGGCTTTTTGCTGGGATGTTGTTAGATCATCCACCAAGTCAAATGGTTGTACATTTTGTTAATATGTTACTGGAATAAAATAATGTTGCACATTTAGCACTGGATTATTTGGCCTGCTGCCAAAATTTGTAGCTCTGATTACAAGGTGCAAATTTAAGTAGTTCCTCACTGATTTATGTCTGATGCATTACAATTCACTGACTGACAGGGTAAGATACTATATTTGTTAAATGGACAGAAAAATATTTTTGTTCTTCTTTTGTAATACTTCAAAATTTGAGGCCAAGGTAAGAAAAATACATGCTATCATAAAATTCAACACATTATAAATGAGACCAAGGGCAATTATTTTTTTAATTCTTGTTCCAAGTAATTATAATTAAAGAAAAGTAAACTCCATTGTGTAAGTTAACCAGATTTATATTAAATACCATTTCTATATGTATAAAGTCAGTTCATGTTAAATAAATGCCTAATATGTATTCAAGAAGAAGTGTTGTGTACTACTATCAGAACCCAGCCAATGGTGCCTTTTAAGTAAGGGTAAATTCATTATTTGCATTAATGTTCAGGGGTTTTCATGTCCTACCAAAAATGTAAGTAGCTCACTCTGCTGTTCAACTTGAAAAACGTGATAAACATGATTTCTTTGAATGATATATATATATATATATATATATATATATATATATATATATATATATATATATTTTAAGCTTTATTTTTCTACAGATAAAAATAGCATTACTTGCATGTATACATTTGAGTAAAATAGATGAGAATCTAGCACTTAAGTAAGAAATATGTGAAAAATTTGCATTAATATTCTGTATTTCATCCAATATCTCCTCTTAATTATACACCTATAATGAATTAAATGGAACATTTTTAAGAGATGAAATTTTACATTACCAGTGATGTTTTTATTATTTCAGATACCTCCCTCATTAATTTACATCATTTTGGAATTAAAATCTTTTCCTGTTTTAATAAAGCACTTGTAATTTATTGAGTTAACCATAGTAACTAACAGCATGACCATGAGATATTTTCCTGCCTGTAAAGAGAATTAAACTATATGTTTTTTTGCATGCAATAGATTTTTTTGAGTATCCGGAATGTGGAGAAAAAAAAGATTAAGTAAAGGAAGAAACAAGATCCTCAAAAATATATAATGAACAAAATTTAATTCCATGTAAACTAACTTGGTACTAAGTCCAAAGAGTTCCAGGAGTTTGTAAGGAGTTGGGAATAACTAATTAGACAATCATCTTTCAGGAAGACCAGTGTAATAGAATTGGGACAATTGTCCACAGGACATTATGGAGTTGAATAGAATCTGCTTGTTTCACAAAGATTATTGAGATGAATATGGTGGCTAAGGCCTTCCTGTCTTCTGTTTGAAGTACAAAGGATTTCTTTCTCTGTGCCCCATGTGTTAGATATCTGAGGAACATAGAAAACGAATGTACCCACTGACTTGTAAACAAGTGGGTTAGAATGGCTTCTCCACTGGAATGTCAGTGGAGGGCAGTAATCTGACAGGGTTATAGAAACACAGTGGTTTCAAAAAGACCTCAGTGCACAGACATCATCTGTATAAAAGAGTATCTAGTATCTTACTAATAGAAGAAGGGTACCAGCAGTCCCAAGACAGACTCCTGAGTCAGAAGGAAGCAAAACAGTTATGAATACTTATGGATGGGTAGATGTTCCTCCTAGAGGCAAACCATGCTGAAATGTATGATTGGTGAAAAAAAAAGAAACTAAATTCTTCTGTTGATTATTTTCCATTTTGCTTTGAGTTAAAGTCTGCAACATGGTCAGGTAGATGCTGTAGGATCTACTTTTCACTCCTGGCTGAACTTCATCCCCTGTCCCTCCTCTCTACTGCAGTCATAGTAGCCATTTCTTCTAGGTATTTACTCAAAGATTGCTACATCCAAGGAAGACATCACTGACAACTTTGTCTAAAATAGGGAGACAACTCACTTCCCCATTCATCATGCTCTTTTATTTTTCTTCACAGCATTTTAACACCCCCTGGCCTATTTCATGGTGTTGTACTATTTCTTTCTGGAGGATTATAAACTCCACAAAATCAGAAAGAATTTTGTCCCTTTTATTTATTGCCATGTGCTAAAGATACTAAAATACTGAGTGAAATAGTCTAATAATGAATAACATCCTTGTTCAACTTACTAATCTCCTCTTCACCTTAATAAAAAATTATTAATTTGAAAAATAGTTAAGACTCAGTGGCTAGGAACTCAGTATGGATGTGTTGATTTAAAACCAGTCTTGGGTAAGAAAAATTGCAGAGGGTAGATTAACTCAGTGATTAGACAATATATTCATTATTCTGCACTCAAGGTTTAGCACTTATTATTCCAACAATTGGCTTATAGCATTAAATTTGTCTCAGTAATTAGAAAATCTTTTGTGAATTGGCCAAGTCTTAGCATCATAAAAAAAAAGAAGAAGAAGAAAGAAAGAAAGAAAGAAAGAAAAGAAACAGAATTTTGTTACTTGCTTTTTACAGCTTCTCTTTTTATAGAAAGATCAAAATAGCAAGAACACAGGGTGAGTTGATTACTCTCAGGCAATATTAAAACATACACTTAAAATTGCTGTATTCAGGTTCCAGTGTACCTCCAAAAAGAAGTAGAGAGAGAGAAAATAGTATGTCATCTGTATCTTATTACCCATGGGGAGACATAGAGTTCAGGTAAGGGATTCAAAATGGAGAAAGTATTCTATTCAAAATTGCATTTTACATGTCTAAGGCTTGGAAATTACTTAACAATCCCTTGGTAAATATATAAATTTTATCCAAGTCTTTTAGCTTATAACTTGTTTGTCAGAAAGTTAAAAAAAAAGTCCTGTATTATCAAAGGTCACTGTGGCTTAAAATGATTATAAGGACTGCAAAACATATTTTAGTTTGAAAATATACTAATTTATTATTTGCTTCACAACAATATATTAGAAGAAATGACATGGAGGATGCTATCCTAGATCATGAAGGGAATATGAAAAATAAATATATATTGTTCCTCACAAACTTGTGAAGGGGACACTATCATATTCTCTTTGGATATCATTGCACAAGGAGAAAGAGATGGTAAGACCTATCCCATGTCAGTCACGCCCAAATAGAATATAAAACAAAAATCAAAAACTAATGTTTTAGCTTATAGTATCACATAATGATTAAAGTGTTAGTTTATTCGTAATCTCTACATAACCTTTTTGAGTGTAAAAAAGATTCTTAAAATACTGTTTTTATAAAATTTAAATATATTAAGCTGTTTAATTATACCTTTTAATTTTTAATTTCCCATCTGGTCAGCTCTAGGGGAAAAAAACAATGCAGTCAGCAGCATTTACTCTCACTACCTTTGCTATGCACTGACTCCTTTTATGTCCAAAGTTGAATATTTGCCTAATCTAATCCTAAAACATCTTTAGTGCTATGTGCTCATAACTATATGGACACTATAAAGAATGTTCTAGCTAATTATATTTTTATGATGTATGTGTGTGAATTAAAAAAAAACAAAATATATTTTACATTGCACGTGAAAGATACCTTTGCAAAAATTAAATGACTCATTTTTTCCTAGATATGTTGTATGAAAAATGTTGTGACCCAAATCCTATTAGATAATGTTGTCATCAATGAGAAGGACTGATGAGTGGAGAGAGAAGATGAGTATTCTTGTTACTTCAGAGTACACTATGAATCATACTCAGTGAATGAACTGTGCCCAACTCTACAGAAAACTATTAGGCTAAACCATATAGAATTTTCATTTTTGTAGGTTAAAAGTGTGTATTATCAGTTTTACATGTTATGTTAAAATTTATTTATTTATTTGTGCTTCTAAAGAAGATGCCCATCCTTTACCAAAAAACTTAAAAATATCAAGGGCAATTAAAGTCACCAAAGGCCTATAATAAAAACTAATAAGACAATTGCTTTTGATTAAGATTTTTTTCAAGGGAAAACATTATTCAGAATTTTGAACTACTATACAATTTTGTATCTGTCATTTCTCTTGGCAATAGTACACATTGGAGTAAATGATGAAAATTGTGTTTTAAAGAGTAGATTATTTCTCTATATCAGAACATAATGCCTCAAGGAACAGGATCTAATATTCCAAGCCAAGAGTTCATATTTTCAAAAAAATTCTTTGTTCTAATGATTCATTGAAAAAATGATTACAAGTTTAAGAAATTCATTTAGATTTAATTTGTCCACATTACCTCTTGGTTGGATCATAATTATCTCTAAGTAATTATACAAATAATTACTTCAAATGCTGCATTTTGCTATACATCATGAAATAACTAAATTAAGAATTTAAATTATGCTGCTTTAGTATTTATAGTTAATTATATTTTCACTTCATGAACAGCTTTTAATTGGGAATTTGAGTTTAAATTTAATAATAAAAAGCTGAGCTGATTGAAGTTATTGTTGAAAGATCTATTCAATTTAACCATTAATTGAATGAGGTAATATATTTAAAGATAATATGCTTTTTAAACAGTGTCTCTTAGCAGACCTACTAAGTCTAATGTGACCTATCTATATTCTTTAGCTTATTGTAAATATTCGTCAGTTTTTTACTTGATGTGTACAATGTTAGTAGAATATTTTAAGAAATTTGTTTCCTGGAGCTACACAGTACAAATTACAGTGATAAATGATAAATATTATAATTCCACTTAAGATTATAATTCTCCCAAATGAATAGGAAGAGTGGGTTATGAATTAAATATTTCAGGTGTCTTATAGTGTAGGAAGTATTTGGTAGTATTTTAGAAGATACCAAGTGTTGGGCACATTGGAAAAGAAAAATTTGAAGAAAACCTGTATGCTTTATCATTTAGCCATTATCTACAAATCAGAAATACTGAGGAACATTATAATTGCAACCAGGAAATATATGATAGATAATATATTCTTTTGAAATAGGCTTTTCAAAAATTAAACTATATTTTGGTTAGAATGTAAAGTATGTTGGAATACACTTAGGTAAGTAAAATAGGACAAGATCCCCTATTTTTTTCATGGAATCTGATTATTATTTGGATATGGGTTGGTGGCTGAGTGTTCACAGAATCAATGAAACCGGTAAAGAATCTCCATTTTGCTGATAATTAGCATCAGGGCTTTAGAAAAATCTTTGAATTGCAATATCTCCATCTTATCAAAATTGCATGCAATCTTCTCCATTAAGCATCATTTTTCTTTATTCTCCCAGCTGAACATTCTCCTTTGAAACCATATGACACATGTTCCTGTGCCTCTTGATGCGTTTGTCACTTTCCAACTTTTGTTCTATTTAGTTACGTATGTGGCCATGTACAGATGGCTCTGCTGGAAAACAAACTTTCTGGCATGAAAGTCTATTCCCTCACACTTGTATGCATTTAAAATAACTAGTACACTAGGCCGTGGGTTCAATCCCTAGCAGCACACACACACACACAAAAAAAAGATTTCTTTGAGTGCAATCAATGACTACCTGCCTTGAAAGCAAGTTAAAATGCAGATCCCATAAATGCTAGCCCTATGTTAGCCAGCGCAATAGATACCAACCACATACATCTATTGAACTCTTGAAATGTGCTTAGGCTTAAATGTTCTGTAGTTGTAAAACATAGATTCCAAGGATATAATACAAAAATTATGAAATTTTTATTAATATTTAAATATTAATTATATGTTTAAATAATAATAATTGGATATATTATGCTAAATAAATATAGTTTAAAATGAATTTCACCTGTTTCTTTTTACCTTCCTAATGTAGTTTCAGAAATTATTCAATTATTTAGCTGAGTCCCTTTATATTACTTTTAGAGGCAGGCTAGAGATTTTAATAAAGTAGAATTCTTTTCTTTAAGAGAGAGTGAGAGAGGGAGGGGGAGAGAGAGAGAGAGAGAATTTTTAATATTTATTTATTTTTTTAGTCATCAGTGGACTCAACATCTTCGTTTTGCATGTGGTGCTGACGATGGAACCCGGGCCGCATGCATGCCAGGCGAGCGCAATACCGCTTGAGCCACATCCCCAGCCCAATAAAGTAGAATTCTTACACTATAGCTATCCCTATTTATGAAAAGATCTTCAGGTGATTACAATGTGTACAAACTTTTAAAAATCACCAGGTTGGCAAATGAGTTATACATAGTGCATAGTTAGCAAGTGACTTTGGTGTTGGTATGATAGCCCATCATCTCATTATTAGGAAGTAAATGATCAACAAAAGTCTTTGCACTGGGTAATTCTGGGGAGACATACTGGTAAGGCAGAAAGGAAAGGTTGCCACCATTCTGAATACTGTTTGTACAAATAACAAAGTTTATTTGAGGTCATTAGAAACAATTAGCACCTTGTCTGCTATAGTAAACAAGAACTCTGCTTTCAGTTAATGATGTTTTCTGCCAGCTTCCAAAAAGAAACTAATACCCTGGGGGGGGGGGGGGGACAAAGACAACTTTTCCTGAGGGCTTGGCTGTTTAATGGTGGTGAGTAAGCTGGATTAATTTACTTATTGATCCAATGTTGGTGTAAATTGAATGTGAATGGATTGTTGAACAATGAATAAGAATAAAGGAGATATTAAAAATTTGATTCAAAAAATAAAAAGTACAGTAGTTTTCTTGTATAAGAGAAGTAATAAAATAGAAATAGTTTAAGAAAAATAGATTTAGAATTAGTCTAATGAAAAACAGCATTTTACATTATTCTGATTACATACAGTTACAGCTGCAATTCATTCTGACTTTCAGATGTAATAGAAAGGACAATATTATGAAGCAGAATGTAGGTAATGATACTTTCAGGGAAGAAAACACATCTATTTTAAAGCTTTTAATTTTAGTCTGATTTTACCCTACAGTCAAAAAAAAAAAAAAGCCAAATTTATGTTCTTGAAAAGCAGCTTGATTAAAAATCATCAAAGGACAGTTACATTCTTCGTGAGATGCTGGCTGAAGCATAGTGTACTTTTAAAAATATGAATAATATGTATTCATATCAGTTGATTAGCGGAGCCCATTCTTTTCCCTTTCAACAATCCCTTTAAGAGAAACAAACTACTTTGCCATCTTTGCAAATAAGACTTGGTGTTGGGTTGCAAAGAACCTTTTAGTCTTTTAGATTCTCCACAAACTTACTGGGAATGACTTAATAGCCTTCTGAGAGAACTGAGGTTGCATTTTGTGCCACTGCAAATTTAAATCCAGGTCACAGAGATGTTAAATAGCAAATGACACATTAGTGTGCCACCCTGCTGCCTCCTCTAATGCACTAGGACTGCCTTCTGAACAAAGTCAGCATGCCAATGCTGGGCTGTGTGCAGTGGCTTTGTTTATCAGGGTGATGCTAAAAGAAGAAATTCTGCCCACAATTAAGAAGCTACTTAGCTCAATTGCTAATTCACCCCTGAAGTGTCAAATAAATGACTTGTCTCTCAGAAGGCACTATAATCCTCACCCTCATGAGAGAAAAATTTTCAAGCTGTTCAGTGACTCAGAGTTGAGATTAAAATACTCTTAGAGAATCTAGCTCCCCATGCTAGATGGCAGAGATCATGGGATATCGTCGTCGGGCTACTGTAAGTAATCATTTTACAATATGTTTAGCCCCAAGAAAAACTTGTTAAAGTGAAAGCTGTCATCATGCTACATTGTGGTTGGATAAGAAAGATGCACTGTGCTGGGAAAACCCTAATAGTTTCTCTCTTTCATCATACCACAATTTCATATGTACTTTCTTCCAAGGATTCTCACTATTGTAGCCTCTTCCTGTGAATCAACATCATATTGTCTATTAATTCCAAGAATAGAAAAAGATAAAACTGAGAGACAGATAATTTCAGAAGAGCAAGACCGGATGCTTTCATTCTTGAGGAACTTGGAGATCCAAAGCCCTGGATTTACAGGGAAAGATTATGGCATATTCCAGTTAAGGGAGAGGGAAACATAGTACTTGCCTGAAAACAGGTTTTTACTTGTTAATACTTCTCAGCCATTACTGAGTTATCTTGATGAGGCAAATATTTGAATCCTAATACAGCTGTGTCTAATATAGCTGGATATGAGAAAAAGAGGGTGATCATTACACACACACACACACACACACACACACACACACACAGACACACACAGGAACTGTCCTATTTACTGATCTATTACTTCAAGTTTTAGGGCTTCATTTATATAATTTTACAGGTCATTCTAATATTCAGCTAATTGACAAAAGTCTTGTCCTATGCCGTATATTGTTGTTTATCTACAAATATAAGAATTGTTTTATCATTCAAACCAAGTGTAGATTTCTTGGCTTTGTAAGATCAAAGTTACTTTGCAAGATACAGTAAATAAACAAAAATATATATGAACACACATATATGCATATATATATCATGAAAAATGTTCACTTATTTATATATAAAATGATCTCTCCTTTTATGTATACTAAGGCATGTTTATTTACACTTTCTTTACATTTTTATTCCCAAAGGGCATCTTCTAAACTTCACCCAGAGTGATCATACTTGCCCCAGTAAACATAGGTGAGAATAAATATTTTCTCCATCAACATTTTTTTTTCTGTTTTCACTTTGTCTTTGAGGTATTTGAGGATACCGAAAAAATATCTACATTTTGGTAAATCACTCAATTCTAATAAGAATTTGGCTTTTTATTTTTTACTGAGGACTGGGAGATATGGTTCAAGCTAAACTATTTATTCATTCTTTGGGCAATATTTATCTGTGCTTTATCCCTTCTATGTGCAAAGCACAAAGTTAAGTGCTTTGAAGGACATGAAGTTGAATCAGATATTTATATATTTATTTAGCCCACATAGAATTTATATTCTTTTAGGGAAGATGAGCCATATACATAAATATCTATACTACAACAAAAAGCATAAAACATAAAGGAAAAGTCTGATCAATCTGACTGCATTAATATTTTAAAATTGTGGGCATCAAAAGGTACCATTTTATTTCAGTGACAATATAAGCTGCAGAACATAAGGACATATTTTTATGGCCATAACTGATATATGAATACAATCCATAATACGTAAAGTACTGCCAAAAATTAATAAGAACAATGAGGACACATTAGAAAAAGAGGTAGAAATATGATCAGGTAATTAATGGGTACTGAATTATGAATAAAACATGAAGAGTTTCTCTAACATAATAGATGTCAGTAAATGTATACTAAAACCATGAGATACATCAAACATCAAGTTTGCAAAACAAATGAAGGGGTTCATATCTACTACTGGTGAAATTATAAACTGATACAATATCAGCAGAGAACAATTTAACAATTTGGCAATAACTAGTCAAGTTGAAGGTATGCATACTCAAAAAATGTTCTATTCCTAAGCATATGATAGTGTCAGTGTCCCATGAAGAAACAGGATGGCATAGTCAGACCAGAAGACTAAAAAGAATTTTATAAAGAGATTCTCTGCAAAGTTTTGGGCAGGCTTAAGAAAAATCAAAAAGGGGACTTTAGCATCCCAGGGCTAATGTCAGCAGGAGTCACTGCCAGTTCTAGGATAAAAGATACAGAGAGAAAGAGAGTTGTTACAGATGTTACTGGAACCAGAATAAAGTGTGCTAGCTATAAAGAAGTCTGACCAACAGGAGCCATTGTCCTCAATTAGAGAAAATAGCCACAGGAACTAACCCAGGCGGAAGAGAACCTAGGGAACAAATATTCATACCAAGCTCATGCTTTCCTTTCCGTGGGTCACCTGTGAGTGCTTTCCAGTATCCTAAACACCCATAAGTCATGTTACCATTTATTGCCTCAAACGTGTAACATTATTATGAGGTTGCTAACAAAATGTGTAATTAGCAAAAATGTAAAAAAATTTAAAAAAATAATGCACAGTAAATTTATAGGTGGGGTACCTCTGGAGGAAGAAGGAACACAGTTTTTGATACATAACTGGACTAAAAACAACAACAACAGCAACAACAACAACAAAAACTTTTGTATGAAATTCAAATTCAATTTGGCAGCCTGTATTTCATGTAACAATCCCAGTTAAGAAGGGGTATGAAATGGCCTCAGAAACTGTGGTAGTACAAATACTTCCTCTCAGTCTGTAGTTTGTCTTTCTTAATGTTCTCTGCTCTTATAGTATTTCTCAATGGGTAGAAGTTAATTTTCTTTAGCTAGGCATTGAGAACACAGGTATTCATTTTATTATTCTGTATAGCTTTCTATATATATGGAACATCTCTTAAGTAATAGTAAAAATATCTGTGCAACAGAGTAGGAACTGAAATGTTATAAGAAAAGACTTCTGGAAGAAGTGCTTTTTGGAAGTTAGAAGACAGCTCATACTCAGCTCAGGACTCAGAGGCTTAAAAGTTTGGACTATGAATAAAATATCTAAAGAAGAACAGCATATTCTAGGAAAAGGATCAATATGAAGAAAGGCCGAAAGACCCGCATACACAGCATATGTTTAAAAAAGAATAAAAATAAGAATGCAAATAATAAAGGTAATGCAAAGAACAACAGTTGTTTTAAATAGCCAACTTGAGTGCTGTATGCCAGAAAATATGTTGATGTTTTGTTTTTTAATTTAATACACTAATCTTTTGCAATATGTATCATAATTTTCTCACTTTAAAAATGAGCTTTAGTTATGTGGGGTAACTTATGCATGTCCACAAAACTAGTAAGTGGCAGAGGCAAAGTTTGACCCAGATTACATGAGTTTACAACACACTACTATCTGCACTCTTACCTATAATAAATACTGAAGCTAATGTTAACATATACAGT